>NC_060138.1:778340312-780740312 GCF_021461385.2 Schistocerca piceifrons
CCCCAAACCCCTCTCCCTGCCTCTCAAATGTCTCTCCCTCTACCCGCCCCACCTGACACAACCACAACCACAACCTAGTCCATTTGCTGAAATGCAGCACAGGGTACTGTTCGTTCAGCTGGCATTGTGTAGGGGCATAAGCATGTGCATGTGAGTGAGTGTTTCCAGTGTGTATCTTACTCTAGCTTGAGAGAGGATTACTCCGAAAGCTAGCAAGTTTTTCTTTCTTTTTGTGTGCACGTCCATTGATGACTCAACACTTCTGCTTTTCAATGAGTTGTATCTCTTATGCCAAAAGTATTACATTCTACCAGAAGTTTTCTGCAACATTATATAATGATATGTGCATTTTCTTTGCATATTCAAACATTGCAATAAATAATAAATAAAATATAGCATTAAAAAGAGCTGTGAGTGAAATTTTTGCCAACATTTTTAGTGGATGGTTTCCAGTCAATACGGAGCATTAAATTTTGAAGAAATTCACTACATGCAGCTCAGAATCTGCACAAAATTTCTACCTAGCATATTAAAAAATATGAAAACACAAAGATGGGAAAGGCTGTTGGCATTGTTACATTCTTGCATCTTTATGAAAAGTCAGTTCTGAGAAGGATACGCTGGAAGTCGTGGGTCAAGAGGAATATTCCATATCAGTCACCAGCTTTGACCAGTGACATAATGTTAATGGCTGCTTTGAGTCACATTTTTGTACACGGATTCACAGTTTTGTTGGTAGCTGGCAAGGCTGATGACTGTGAAAGAAAGGAAACCTTGTTGTGGTGGCAGACTGACCTGTAGCTTAGCCCATTAAAAAAAAAAAAAAAAAAAAAACAAAAAAAAAACCACTGACATGTTATAGTCATCACGTTGTTTATTCCATTTGTTACATATTTCTTATATCACTGTTCAAAGCTGAACTCCTGAAATGCCTAAATGTGAGCATCACATCTGTAGTGATGAGCTGTTGTCCCTCTCAAAATATACTGAGCGTCTCGCTAAGTCCTTTACAAATCATAATTACCCTCCCAACCTTGCACAAAAACAGATCTCCCTTGCCTTATCTTTCCAGTCACCCAACAGCCTCCGAAGTCCCACCGTCTGGCCACAGAGGAGTATTCCCCTCTTGACTCAATTCCACCCAGTACTGGAGCAACTGAATTATATTCTCCACCAGTGTTTCAATTACCTCTTGTCATGCTCTGAAATGATAAATGTCCTCTCCACTATCCTTCCCACCCCTCCCACAGTGGTGTGACGCTGCCCACTGAACCTACACAATATTGTTGTCCATCGCTACACAACCCCTGCTCCTAACCCCTTGCCTCATGGCTTGCATCCCTGCAACAGACCTAGATGCAAGACCCATCCCATACATCTTCCCACCTCCACCTACTCCAGTCCAGACACAAACATCACCTATCCCATCAAAGGCAGAACTATCTGTGAAACCAGTCATGTGATCTACAAGCTAAGGTGCAACCACTGTGCTGCATTCTATGTGGGCATGGCAGCCAATAAGCTGTCTGTCCACATGAATGGCCACTCACAGCCTGTGGCCAAGAAACAACTGGACCACCAGCTGCTGAGTATGCCACTCAACATGACGTCCTCCATTTCAATGACTGCTTCCCAGCCTGTGCCATCTGGATCCTCCCCACTAACACCAGCTTTTCTGAATTGTGCAGGATAGAACTTTCCCTGCAATATATCCTATGTTCCCGTAACCCTCCTGGCCTCAACCTTCATTGGTCATTGTACTTGCTGATCTAGCCTCTTCCCTGTTCCCATTTCAGCACTAAACAGCCCCCATTCTACCAATGCACCCAGTCTTTTTATTTCTCTACTTTTCTGCTAACCCCCGTCTTTCCCCCACCCTCCATCAACCTCCCAACTGCACCTAGCTGCCCCACTCTCCACCTCGTCGCTGCATGCTCCCAGCAGCACTTTATCATTGCCCTGCCCCTACCCTTCTATTCCTCCCCCTCCACACCTCAGCCTCTTCCTCATGCCCACTCAGTTGCCTCTCCCATAATGTCCTGCTGCTCACAGTCTTGCTCCAGCTTCCAGAGACTGTGGTCATGTGTGTGTGTGAATTGCGTTTTCGTGCATGTGTGTATGTAGTCTAATTTTGACAAAGGCCTTGTTGGTGAAAGCTAATTGTGTGACTGTCTTTTTGTTATGCCTTTCTGTGACTCAGCATCTATGCTATATGGCGAGTAGCAACTGTCCTTTTCATTATATTGTTACATTCATCCTGGATTTTCCATTGCTTGGTTGTAATAGTTCTTTATTCATGTCAATTACAGGGATGGAGCTATTGTCAGAGAGAAAGTTATTGGTCTCAGTGACATGGGTGGCCACAAGTGCATGGTGTGTCAGTGTCAGCATTTCACCTACCTGGCAGGTAATGTGTGTGAGGAGCCACAGCTGCTGATGTCCACATATTCACAGAAGCATTACACAAGTACTGCAGTGTCACTAGTAGGTGACTGTGGCCAAACTGGGGTAGATGATAGTTACACCAAGGTGCCCAGCACAATGAAAAATGATGGTGTGCTCCCATCCTGGGTGATAGTCATCAACAATGTGGGCCCGTAAAGGCTAGATGACAGTGACAGTGCAATTGGACAGCAAGCCCACCGAGGCACGAACTCACAGCACTGCAGAAGGCCAGCAGCAGAAGCTGTTCAACCAGCAGAGGATGCAGCAGAACAGATGCAACATGCTGACTACACGCAGACCTCAGCTCAAGTGGGAGCATATGGCTACTGGCATCAGAGTCGGCAGATGGCAGATGGCTTCATCATCTTGTGCTGCGAGTGGTCTCCATCTCATAGTCATCAGCTGGTGTAGACTGCATTGCATGGATGGCTGTACACACTTGGATACTGCTGGATATAACAAACATTTGAGTGAGGCTCTGATTTTGAGGGATATTTATGTGATACAGTTAATTAGCATTTCTTCTATGACAGCAATCCCCCCAAGAACTCTTAGCAGACTGGAGTGACAGTGCATAGCTACTGGATGGCAGTGAGTTTATTTGCTCTGGTTTTCTTATTTAATCAGCGCCTCTAGAGCCCTACTGGAACTGTGAGACGACTCCACTTTTCCTTTCAGAAGCACTGGCCATTGTGTTTTGCTTTGTCAGCGCCTTAATTAGTGCTCTTGCACTCTGAACATACCTCCTTGTGTAACATGGCCAGGACTTCAGGCTGATGACAGTTTCCCTCTCTGTAATGTCATTCTACTGATAGATGGAGGAGAGTTTGTCACTCTGGCAGAACTGCACTACAAAAAGAGAAGTTTCTGGCAGTGAGTTTATTTGCTCTGGTTTTCTTATTTAATCAGCGCCTCTAGAGCCCTACTGGAACTGTGAGACGACTCCACTTTTCCTTTCAGAAGCACTGGCCATTGTGTTTTGCTTTGTCAGCGCCTTAATTAGTGCTCTTGCACTCTGAAGATACCTCCTTGTGTAACATGGCCAGGACTTCAGGCTGATGACAGTTTCCCTCTCTATAATGTCATTCTACTGATAGATGGAGGAGAGTTTGTCACTCTGGCAGAACTGCACTACAAAAAGAGAAGTTTCTGTCAATATCTCTGTAATTAATGTAACTATGGAAAGAGACTATATGCCATTTAGTAAGAACTTCCTCACAATTCTTTTGAGTGAAAACAGAATTACAGTATCTTAAATGATTCCGGAATTATCTGAGCTAAACAGCTTAGCTGAAATGTCCTCTACATACTTTTTGCAAATATTTTACTTCCAAATTAATCTGTATATTATTTACTGTAACAATAAATTTTTAATTTGCACATGATGTTCCTTAAAAGAAAGGGCATAAAATAGAAAAGAGGGAATCATATATTTGTAATTCTGTAAAAAGGTGTTATTGCTAGTTTCAAGGTACGTTTGATTTATAAACATTGGTACATTTATGCATGTTGCAAATGGAACTGTAGAATCACTTTAAAAATAACTTAAGCAATTTTCTTCTTCAGAAGTATCCCCCAGAAATCATCAACAGTCATTCGAAACTCACTACCAGATATAGGCCTCCAAACTTCTCCATGTACTTTGATCTTGAATTATATGCTTTCCCATTGCTGATTCTCATTTTATGTTGTTGTCTACCTACCTTCCATAAATAAAATGAATCAATTTCACAGTTTACTTTATGTATCATATTATTACACAAGAGTCAATGAAGAAAACATGCACTTCATATTACAGAAAAAGATATTGTAAAGAGGCATTCTATGCCTTAGCATATTCCCATCGTAGAAGCATTGGTTTATCACATATGTCATTGTCTGAAGCCATTTTCACTGAATACATCTTCTAATCACCACTCAGAATCACATCTATGATGAGCAATGAAAGCCTCTTCTGTGACTGAAGTTACGTGATAATTGTTGGTAACAAAGCTTCAGATTCATCGTCAGAATGCTACAGATCCTTTCAATACCTTAGTGTTTCACACTTTTCTAGAATATCAGCCACCCATGACAAGTGCCTCACCTGAAAAAGAAAAGTGTATTGTAATAATTTCTTGCTCCTGCAAAGGAATGCAAATATATGGTACTTGTGTATCTAAACAGCTCCCCCCTCTCACCCCCCCCCCCCCTGACAGAAACCTCTAAACTTATTTGATTTGGTACTGTTCAACTTAAAGAATAAATCATAATGCCCCATCTCCTTTGCATGTGTTGTTTAATACACCATTAGTTTATTATTACTAACATTAGTGATAAAGTATTTCTTTTTACAGTTTAATTAACTTCTCACAGAAGTAACATATAATTACTTTTCATTGCAGTGAACATCATATGAAATTTTATGTAAATATATGATAGATAATTCAAAATAAATTATTTGAATCCTCTTATCATTTAAATGGATCTATAACACATGTAATACCTATGGTATAAGCTGTCAGTTTAGCAGTCATCAACCATAAATGCATGCATTTCAAAAGGGAAAGATCTAGCAATTTATTTACACATTTGTTTGGCCAGCTATCTTCTCATGAAATATTTGGGACAGCAAACACAGTGACAAACAAGAAACCTGAAATTCTTTGTGTAAGAAGCCCTAATTAAAGTGCTGGTCTGAGATAGTGGCTTTCAAGATAACTCACAGAATCTAGAGATTACCTTTTATTGATTGAATCATCACATGGGATTTATTTTTAAAAAGAATACATTAAAGCACATGACTTCATGACTGAGAGGCCATGACATAGCTCTTCACGACTAAGCTACCTCAGGGAGCCGTTGATTGCCTTTCAGGTGCAACATCTATGATGTTAAGGAGAATGACCTGATAACCTGCTAGCCATGCTGCTGGCTATGAGGATCACATGGGCAATGTTTGCAGTGCACCCAGTCAGCAATCCCCTGTGACATAGTCCTCTTTTGTTAAACAAACAATATTTGTTCTAAGCTTATTCTATTTTTAACAACATATTTCTTAACTCCTTTAAATTTTTTTTCTATTTTATCAGCAACTTTATAAGTGTACAGTTTTGTTCTCAAACCACAAAATTCTTCCATTATTTTTCCATTACTTTCATCTTTCATTTTTCCTAAAACTTTCTTGTTTACTTGTGGAATTCCATAAATATTATCTGCTGGACAATCACTTGTATCAAAGTAATCAATACTTGATTTCATATCTTCATAAAAATCTTCATTTTGTGTATTATAGATATAACTGTCCATATCTTGATAACACAGCTCAATTTTTCTCCATATATTGGTTTCATTATTTTATAGTGAAAATCATATATCAAATCTTTAGATAAATCCTCACTCTGACATAATGGGCTCATTAAGTGTGATTTTTGTCTTGTTTATACGAATGGCCACAAGATTTTCATTAAAAGTAGTTCTTCCTTTAAAGTTTGGCTTTGCTATTAATTTATCAAATTTTCTCCATCTGATACTAATTTTATATCCACTCTGTTTCTTATATTTTCCAATGTATTACCAAACACAGAATTGTTCATCATTTTGTAGAAATCTTTTTTAAAATCATTTTTGGCATTAGTTCTCATTTGTGTATTCAGTCGATATATTTCTTCAACCAATCAGATTGCTTAAATTTTAAGACTCTGTGTATTTTTGTGAGTTTCATTTCAAGAGACAGATGCTGTTTGAGGTTTCTATAATGAACTACATAATTATGCTTGTCAAGTTGAGTAGTCATCAACTTGCTTTCTTTAGTGTTAGGCACAATTTTCTTTTCAGGTGCAAGTGGTAAATCTTTATGTAAATCATGTAACTCTTTTGGATATTCTAAATTTACTTCAAAAATATATCCATTTTTAGCAGTGTCTGACTTTCACTTATTTTTGTGCAATCAAAAGAATCTGGTTCATGCCATTCAAATCCTCCATATAGTAAATATTGACTCATGGCATAACCATATACATTGTTTGCAACTAAATAAGCTAAATAATTTGACATCTTAATCACATCATAGTCATTCGGATATTTGTTGTTTCCCTTTACATATTTCTTGCAACATCGTGATATTCCTCCTCTTATTCTCTTTTCAATCATCAGAATCATGTCATAATCACGTAACAAATCAAGTGGTTGTTGAGTCATTTTCAACATTGCATTCCAAGACAAACCAGGAGCTGTACAATGCCAAGAAGGATGTAAATCATAAGCTCGTATATAGGTTTTTCTAAAATTTTCAAACGCATCAGCCAATAAGAAAACATCAGTTTTCAGATACATATCATGATATTCACAAAGATTTTCCATACTGGATATTTTCCAAACCAGTTTTGCATGTTTGTAATCTTCATTACTTAATTCACAGTCATTCAATTTGATGTAAAATTCTTGTTTTGCTGGTCATTGTGACTCTTCAAATTTCTTCCAAGAATCCATGTAATTACATGGATAGACACCTTTTCTGATCCCTAAATCAAATGGTTCTGCATTCAACAACTTCTTAATATTTTTAATTTGATCTCTCTTCAAATTTTATGAATATTTGTCAAGCAAAGAAGCCATAAATATAAATGTGTGAATAATTATCATTTTCAAACTTTCTGTCCTTTTACCAAAACTAATATATTTGTCTTCGGTGTTGGGTATTAAATCTATCTCTTTCTTATCATACCCAAGTTCTTTCACAAACAAATGAGAATCATATCCAGATAAATTACATAAATAAATTGGTTCAAAGCTCAGATGTGTTAACTGTAAATTACATTTATTACATAATCGATTTCCATATTTCCCAGTCAAATGATCATGATGTAGAACCTTCTTATTATTTCTTCTATAAGGACATCCACACAGTGTACAACCTTTAGATTTAATATGTCTTGATTGTTCTTCAGTAGTTAATGGACTCATTTCTTCAGTTTAAGAATAAATTCTTCCAATTCCTTCAGCCTCCTTTTTTGTGCAATCAATAAATTTCTTATGACAATTTGATCGTCTCCAAACAACAGGATCTTTATAATGCCCATTAAAGTACTTGATATAATAACAGAACCCACTTGGTTCATGTTTTTGATATTTCATTGTATATGAATTTTCTGGATTTGGTTGACAGTTGTCCATCTTCAATAGTAAACTTTCAAAATCAGCATAAATAACAAATGGAACTTTTTTTGTATGTTGATAATTTAAAAAAAAATGATATATGACTGTTTCTCTGTCATTTATACTTTTAATGGTTTTTTAGTCAAACAACTTGGTGTGTGATTATCTAATTTTTCATTGCTAGTGAAATGGAATAAATATAAATCACAAATAAATTTTGCTTCTTTGTCTTTAGTAATTTGGCTGGAAACAGGCCTAGATAATTTTTTTATCTAACAATAGCGTGAATTACTTCCTTCCTTGAAATATAGGGGTTTTACATGTTTCTCTTTCTTACATTTAGTAATTTTTAATGAATACAATTAAAATTTTTCATCAATCGAACAAACATTAATAGATAAATTACTTCAAATTTTGGAATATGCTCAACCACTACATGAAATTCAAAATTTTCAAGTTTCTCATCAAGATCAACACTTACATTTTTATATTTTGTTACTCTTTCTGAATTCTTATCTACTGGATATAATGCAGATTTTATGGACCACAGAAAACATTTTTGATTATTATTTTTCACATTAATGGATGCTTTTTCATTCTTTACTTCATCTGGTAATTCAATGTAAGATGATCCTCTCAGTGGAACATATCTGTTAATTCCTAATTGTAAACCAATAATTCTTTTTAATAACCATCCAGATCCATGTGCTTGAAAATCACACATTTGTGATAAAATATATTGTTTACCAATATTAATTTTTTTAATTAATGCTCTTTCATTTGTGATCGTATAGCTGTGTTTGAAAACCATATACCATAATATTTCCGTTCATTTACATTTGATTCTCACAAAATGTCTTAAATGTATCTCCAGTCTGTGCTTTATTCTTAGGTTGCCTTTTACAATTTTCATGATTTTCGATTTTACTGCAGTTAAGAAACTTTATTTTCCAAATTAATTGTATGTAATCTGTTTTTAAATGCTGTATCAACTACATAACTACGTAAAAGAAGATGGCGTCGCATATTGAAGAGTGTATAAACAGTTCCACGATAAATGGCTACATATCGAGTATAAATTGTATAAAGCGCAATAACTACATGGCGAAAGGTATCAAGTTATGTGCAGTGTCGCAAAAATGGATTCATACAAAGTGTTCCTCGCGGGAACGGAAGAATGGGACGCGAAATGTGACTGTGGCATGGAATGCTGCGATCTACTAACGGTAGCTTTGTCAAGATACGTAACTGCATAGAAGAAAGTGTTACTACATCACTTCAGCAAGACCTTGTGCTTGCAAATCGTTACGTAAATAAGTTAGAGGAACTGATAAAGCAGCGGAATTATGACGATTTAAAAAACGAGTGTAATGAAAACATACCGGCAATTTTCGTTTCAAACAAAACTTCTGCTAGTAGTAAACGAAATCTTTTAGGCGGTTTGACATCGTCAGTAAATAGAGTGCAAAGAAAAACGGGTAATAAAGACACGACAGGACGAAATGTGAACTCAAAAAATAAGACATGTGAAAGTGAATCTAGATCATCTGTGTGTTCTAACGAGAGAAATGTTTCTCCAAAGTGTACTATAAAAACGACAGAACGAGGGCTCCTGGAGAACAGAAAATATCAAGTCTGTGTATTAGGTGATAGTCATGCAAAGGGTGTGGCACAAATAATAAATGATCGGCAGTCGCAATTCAGAGTAACAGCCATTGTCAAACCTGGTGCTCCCCTTAATGAAATAGTAAATAATTGTGAAAACTTAGTTAAGACTGGAACATGCTGTGTGCTAATAGGTGGAGCAAATGACATATACAAAAATGAAAGCCAACTAGCGACAAGGGCACTTCAAACAACTCTAAAAAAGCTGTCAGATCTAAATTTAAAGGTTCTCGTTGTAAGTGTGCCACATAGACATGATCTAATCGAGAAATCATGTGTAAACAAAGAAATAAAGTCAACAAATAATAAATTCAGGAAGATCTGCTGTGCTTTTAAGTGTGCAACTTTTGTGGATGCAAACAGCTCAGTGAGAAATCATTTCACGAGGCATGGACACCACAGGAACTATTATGGAAAAAAGATGATGGGTGAAAAGATACTAGAAGAAATAAGCCGCATAACAGTAGAAAAGTTCCCTAAAATCCCACTCCAAATGAGGGCAGAAGCAGAAGAAATGAAAACCTTAACAAGAGCAACATTTGCTGAAGCACTAAAAACATCATCATCTGCTATTGTAAATATTAAAATGTCATCAGCTGCCACAGCTAGTATAAACAATCAATCAGCATCATCCACTTCAAGTAGGAAAAGCAACAGAAACAAGAAACCTGTGGTACAACAGGATTTTTGGTATCCAGCCATAATGAAAACTCCAAGATAACAGTGTTAAACGAAAGGAGAAATACCACCAGTGCTCACTCCCCTGTTCTAAAGATTATGACTCTAAATGTGCAGTGCCTCAAGAACAAATATTGTGAACTTGAAATAGCAGTAAGTAACACCCAACCTGATGTCATGTGTATTACTGAACATTGGTGTAAGGACCAAGAAATTAGTAGTATTCTATTAATCCATTTAAACTGGCAAATAATTATAGTAGGAAAATTGCAAAAGGTGGTGGAGTCGGTATTTACCTTAGACAAGTGTTAGAATTTAAGAAGAGATGTGAAGCAGAGAACTTAAGTATTGAAAAGTGTTTTGAAGCAGGTGCCGTCCAGCTATATGGCCTGATGAAAAGGTCATAGTCCTAACAGTGTATAGATCACCATGTGGAAACATAGAAGTCTTTTTTGATAAATTAGAATTGTTGCTAAATACTATTTACAAAAAAGAAACTCTGATTATTCTTTGTGGTGATTTCAATATTAATCTTCTAGTTGAAAGTCAACAAAAAAGGCAATTTTTGGACATATTAAAGAGTTTCAACATGTCACCACACATAAACAATTCAACTAGAATAACAAACACCTCCAATAGCCTCATAGATAACATTTTCTCAAATATGTCAGAAACTGACATAGAGGTAACAAACATAGATTTAGGATTGTCTGACCACAATGCTCTCACCATTGAAATCCCTTTAAGGTCGAAGGAATATAAAGGTGTAAATAATATTTACAAAAGAAACTTCTCTGTGGACAGCTGTAATCAGTTCATAAGTATCTTAGAAAATGAAAATTGGTTAGATGTTATGAAACAGTCCAGTACAGATGAGGCATATAGTGTATTTGCATCGATTTATATGATGAACTTTGAGATGTGTTTTCCAAAGAAACTGACCAGAATCAAGTCTACTGGATACGTAAGATCAAGTTCTTGGATGACTCTTGGAATTAAGAAATCATGTGAAAACATGAAAAAACTGAATTCAGAGTTGAGGGAGTGTACAAATATTGATTTTATAGAATATGTAAAGAGGTATAGGAAAATATATCGCAGAGTAATTGCAAATGCAAAGTTATTAAGTAATAATATGGAAATAAAACAGTCCAGAAATAAAACTAAAATAGCATGGGAAATTGTGAGAAAAGAAACCGGGGTACCTACCAAAGACAAGGAAATTATTCTAAAAGATGAGGAGAATAAAATGGTAGATAAATATGCCATGCCTAATTATATAAATAATTACTTTTTAAATGTGCCCCAGACATTAAGCAGGAATCTTGGGGAGCAGATTAAGATTGAAGCACCCAAGGAAGCCAGCAGTATGATGGCAGTTCCAACAAATGAAAAGGAAGTTTTAAAAGTGATTAAAAGTCTGAAGTCCAAGATGTCAGCTGGAGTAGTTGAGGTGCCAATAATATTAGTAAAGAAAACAGCTAATCAGATAGCGAAACCATTGGCGCACATAGCAAACTTGTCAATGGCTGAGGACGTGTTTCCACAAAAACTGAAAATTTCTAAAGTCATTGCCCTGTTAAAAAAGGGTGATAAACTTAAAATAGAAAACTACAGACCTGTCTCACTCCTCTCAACTTTCTCTAAAGTTTTAAAGATACTAATGAAATATAGAGTCACACATTATTTTAATATGCACAACCTGATAAACGGTAATCAGCATGGATTTCAAGCTGGGAGAAGTACCGAAACAGCTGTACTAGAATACACAAAAGAAATAATCACTAAATTGGAAGAGGGAAATAGTGTAGTTGGGATAAATCTAGATTTGTCAAAAGCCTTTGACACTGTTGACCACAGCATACTTTTGAAAAAGCTTGAAGCTATAGGTATCAGAGGACCGGTAAAAAAGTGGTCTGAGTCTTATCTGGAAAAGAGGATGCAGGTGGTTGAAATTACAGAACCAAATATTAATCAAAAAATTAAACTAAGATCAGATCCAAGGGAGGTCACAGTAGGAGTACCCCAAGGAAGTGTATTAGGCCCCTTGCTGTTCCTCATTTACATTAATGATATTCAGGTGTCAGAGAGAAAAGCTAGAATCATGTTATTTGCTGATGATACTAGTTTAATAGTTAGTTATACAAAGCAGTTATTGCACAGTACTGTGAACCATGTCCTACAAGATACACAAAAATGGTTTAGTGCTAACAAGCTAACACTGAATGCAAAAAAAACTAATTATGTGCAATATGGAAAAATAAGTGAACAGGACGACCTGAATCCCACCATGGAGGGCAAACAACTTGAAAGAGTACAGTGTGCAAAATTCCTGGGTATGCACATTGATGAGAAGATTAATTGGAAGGACCATGTGGTGAACTTAGCACTAAAACTAAATTCAGCATGTTTTGTGCTTAGAATAATTTCAAGAGTTTGTAGTAATGACTGTACCAGATTAGTATATTTTGGCTATTTTCAGTCCATTGCATCCTATGGGATAGTATTCTGGGGAAAAACAAATTGTCGTCTAAATGAGATTTTCAAATTACAAAAACGTGCTATTCGGATAATGACCCACAGCCCACCTCAAACACATTGTAGGCCCGTTTTTAAAGCATTGAAAATTTTAACGATTCCATCATTATACATTCTGAAATGTCTGTTTGTGATCAAAAGAAATCAGGACAAAATGAAAGCCAATACAGACTTCCATAATTACGATACACGGCAATGTAAAGATCTCCACATACAAGCTGTAACAAGGACCCGAAGCCAGAAACATGTATGTAATCAAGGCATCAAACTTTTTAATGCACTACCAAAACATATCAAAGAGCTGGAAAATGAGGATAAATTTAAAACTGTTCTAAACAACCACATGCTTGACAAATGCTATTACAGCATATGCGAATATCTCTGCGCAACTGTATAAAATATATGTTTAAGTTAATGTGACAAATGAAATTACATCAGTGCATAATAAACTATGTTATAAAAACACTTATTAGTTGTAGATTGTATTAAACATAAGATAAATTAATATGAATTCAGCACAGATACAGATTTTGTAAAGATATTATATAGTTGTTAAAATGTACCCTGACAAATCCTATATCACAAATGTGATCATTGGGATGATAATAAATAAATAAATAAATATATAAAAATTACTAACCGTTTTCCTGGCTCTTGGTTTCTCAAATAAGTTAGTGTAAAATGGAAACAGTTTTTCTTCATACGTTCTAGTTTTATGTTTTGCAGCCACATCAGTAGAAAATGAAAATATTCTTTCAATAGTTTATCTGCTTTAGTTTGGAAAATGTCATGATCATTATCAGTGTTATAATAAAGTAATTTTTTCCAAAGATTGGTCTTAAGGGGGAACAACCCACTTTCACTGTGTGACATCTAACAATACATGCTATTAGGTCAGCTTTCCTTAGTTTTCTTAAATTCTCTCTCTCCCAGTAATTACAAAGTTGAACAACTGTGAAGTTCTCCATTTGACCTCTCCAATAATCGTGACGTTGAGCAACTGTGATTCACTCCATTTGGCCTTTCTATTTAAAGGAGATTTGTCGTGACGTTGAGCAACTGTGATTCACTCCATTTGGCCTTTCTATTTAAAGGACATGAAATTCATGAGATCTGTAAAAAATAATTTTTCTAAATTGATCAATGAGAGAATCCTTATTTAACAGATATTTAATTAGTAATATGAGATGCTTTTATTTTCTTATTCTTCATGTATTCTGAAGTACACTTCTTACATTTATTATTATGTTTATCATTATGTGAAGGATTTATGTAAAAACAACTTAAATCTTTAATCTCTTGACTTCCTTTACATTTTTTTTGTTGATGAATCAATTGGTTCTTCATTATTACTCATCAATATTTGTATTTTGAAATGATCTTGACTTCAAATCAGCTGTAAATCTTCTTTATAATAATATTTATCAATACTTTTTCAATGTACACAAGGAATTCGATTTTCATTGTAATTTTTTACATGATATTTATTTACACATGGACTATACATAGTTCTGTAACCATCTTTTCTGTATTTTGTAGTATATAATTATCAATTGACTTCACAGTGTTGCAAAATTTGCAAAATTTGGATTTAATCAGCCACAGTCCTAAGGCTGACGCAGCCGGCAGTGACTCCATTTACATAGAAAATAATTTATTAGATTTGTGGAAAAGTAAAATTATCTAATTTTCTAATGCGTCTTTCAAAATAGTTATTCCTTCAGGAACTAAAGCACATGGTTTACTACAATCAATACCAAATAAAGATAAATCAGTTGTACCCACTCTAATTACCTTTTTTAAAAATTCACTGTATTCATAGAATGTATCATCCTTGAAAAAAATACAGTAATCCATTAACATATCTAAATGCCAAATTCTCTACATCCGCAATTACATTCATCTAATTCCACATAGAAATGATCATTAAAGATTAAATATGCTCTACCTGAATAAGTGTTAACAACACCATTTAATAAAAAGTTTTTACATAGTCCTGTACTAGGCATTGATTTTGAATATCCTGGAATTACTTGTAATGTGTGTAAATTCATAATATATACAGTATTGTCAACAAATTACAAAACTTTGCCACTTGATCTTTGATATATTCTGTCCATTTTTTGGAAATTTTGAGTAAGTATGTTAAGCAACTGGTTATCAATTGCGGCTTATCATCACCTATTGAAACCCAACTGTTATGAAAAAAGATATAAAAACTTAAAACCCATTTACAAAAAGTAAGTGATCGAACTTTTTCATTTGACAGAATGACTCAGTTCATTCATTTAGCATAGAAGATTGTGTAGATGATGGCATTACTGGTACAGTTAGTTGTGCTATTTTTTTGCCATAGAAACTTAGAATGACATCAATATCATCTTGAAAAAATTCTAAATGCGAAACATTATAGTATGGATACATTATTGATTCATAAACATCTGAATGATATAAACCTAATGAGTGACCAATTTCATGAACTAAAACATCAAATAAATTCGTCAGATGTTTTGGTATATTTTTGTCAGTTTCTAAGTATTATAACTCATAATCATCCATATGGATTATTATGCTCATTTGGAAAATTGCATGACATATCACATTTCCTTTTCCACCTAGATCCTTTGGACAATGATGACCATATATTTCATTTTTATGTAATCTTCTTTAATTTGAAATTAAAATATTGGGGTTATTTTTATTGAGGTGAAATTTAATATTAGTGTATTTTTGTCATTTTGTGTTATTTCTAATACTTTCTTAGTTGCTCATTTATAGAGCCATTTTACATTCTTTTTATTCTGTTTATACATACTAGTTCTATAGCTACCAAAAGAATCTTCTACACTACATCTATGGTGATTCATAAAATTTAAGGTACCTTTACTTAACTCACCAGATATTTCAAGATTGTGTGTTAGCTGAAATAACATTATTGAATCTCTGAATGCATGATCATTCACTTGAGTTATTTCAGTTGCTGATGGAATATCCAAGAAATCAAAATCAATTTAAGATTTACTGCTTTGTTCTTTTCATTAGGAACTACTATTTTCACAAACAAGAGTAGTAGAAGTATGCATTTTAATTTAATAGATCTGCATCTTTATAAAATGTAGATTTTCATCACAAAATTATATCCCAATTAAATTTATCTTTAATTTTTGTTATAAAATCTTCAGACTACCTTTGTTCACCTGATATAGCATCCCAGTTTAATTTGTCTTGGAATTCTCTTATAAAATCTTCAGAATTTTTTTGAGTACATGATAAAGTTCCCAAATTTAATTTGTCTTGAAATTTCTTTCACTAAACTTTCAGATAATTTATGAATTTGATATTCAGAAATACATTCCCAATTTAATTTGTCTTGAAATTGTCTCATAAGCTTTTCAGGTAAATAAAAAAATCGAGAAACAAATTGTGTCCAGTCAATTTCAGTAAATGTATTTCACTTTTTCATATAATCCGCAACTATGTCAACCTACTCATTGCTGATATTATTAATTCTGATAAGATTAATATGTTCTCTATTTTCCAGTACTGATTCTTTGCTCTAGCTTTTAACTCATTGACGTTCAGACGAATTAGGCTCAACATTCATTAGAAATAATTTTTAATAGATTTGTAAAAAAATCGAATATATCTAGACCCACCTCTTAGGGGGTCTAACTTATAATGAAAAAAGAAATATATTTATCAACGAAAATAAGGTGTCAGTCATTCACCGCTTCCAGAAAAAGAAATCATAATAAACTTGGCACTGTTGTTGATTACTGATGATATTTTAACTTTTTGTATATGGATTTCCATGTGCTAAATGTTTAGCGCCTGAATATTTTAGACAAAAGAGATTAAGATCAATTTCTGAAAGATATTTTTATGCCTTATTCATTACGGAAATTCAGGGTTGCCAAGTGAGAACCCTGAAATTCAAGTTCAGTTTTTCCACAGAAATACAACATGATGAACAACGACTAGAATTTCACAAACATACAAGAAAAAAACATTGTAATATTTATGGAAAGTTGGGGGAGGGGGGGAGCAAATGACTCACCCCTTCAAACATGCAGCCAAATAATGTTTTTATCAATGAACCAGCGATAGCTAAAGCAGTCTTTGCTGTGTCAGGTCTCTATTCTTTGATTGTGAAATCACTTTACTTTACCTTCAGCTGTCTCTTATTTTTTGCAAATCTAATAAAAATAAATTGTAATAAATGGCTGCTATCGCAAGCATATCTACTGTTGAAAGATCTACAATGAACTTGTTTGAATTTATTCAGAATAACAACAAGATTGTTTACAAGGATAAAGATCTTTGCGTGATAATCGATAAAGAGAATAATCCATTGTTTAAAGGTAAGGATACTGCTGAAATTTTAGTATATAAGAATGCTCAAGGAGCAATTTGTGAACATACAAGAGAAAAACATCTTAATATTTATGGAAAACTAGGGGTGAGCAAAGTACTCACCCTTTCCAACATGCAGCCAAATTCTGTTTTTATCAATGAACCTGGTCTCTATTCTCTACTTATGAAGTCAAAACTGGAAGAAGAAGAAAACTTTCAAGATTGGGTTTGTGATGAAGTTTTCCTTCAATCAGAAAATATAGTGTGTACAAATACAATCAACAGTTGAAAATTTACAAGAGCAAATTGAAGATTTATAAATTGAGAAAGAAATGATTATGTGTGTTCTGAGGAAAAGAAGAGAAGACAATCAAAACTTAAGACAACAAATTAGAGAAATACAGCTACAAGCAGTTGCAACAACCAAAGATATTGATTTGAGACATATGTTTGTCCTTTTAAAATTATTTAATGATGAATGTGAATACGAATACTATGTTATTAGAATATAAAGATGAAATTTACAAAGACAGTTATATGTAATTATAGACAGGCATCCAAACTGTGAAGAACTGTTAAGGCTTGAGTACAATCCTAACTCGATAATCTGTATCAACGAATGAAAGAACATTTGAGGATTGTCTGTCATCTCAACTATTTCAATATATTGCACAGGCAGAGACACAGTTCGAAAACTGCTTTGGCAGTTGCCAGTCTAAGACATAATTGTTGTGTTGTTGTGGTCTTCAGTCCTGAGACTGGTTTGATGCAGCTCTCCATGCAAGATATAATTAATGTAAGACATCGTCTTTATTTACCCAATTATTGTGTGAATTATCAAATCATAACCATTTAACATACACTTTATTTCCTTTCTTTCTCAAAACTTTTTCAATTTGGTAAACATCTGGATATTTTGTTTTCTGTAGCTCTTGCTCATAAAAATTTCCTTCGATATCTTTCAGCCTATAGATGATTGGATTAGTATGAATAACAGATTCAATTTCAAAAATTTCTGTTGACTAATTAGCAGTGAATCCCTTTTCAAGAAGTCCTTTACGTTGAAAGATTCTCACTTTAGCTCCTTTTTTAAATTTAGCGATATCATTAGGCAAAATGATGCCTACATTTACAGTTAACTTCATTGGTTTCATTTTTGTAGTTGAATGTTTTGAGTTATTGTATTCATCAACTAATTTAGAGACTAGATCGAGTCATTTATAATTTCTTTCAAGACTAAATTTCTTCCACATCTTTTCTTTAAGCGTCTGTTGAATCGCTCAACAACAGATGCTTTTAATTCTGTAAAAACTGAGTAATGATTAATGTTGTATTTCTTCATCAATTCTTGAAAATCTTTATTATAGAATTCTTTACCAGGGTCTGTCCATAAGGTTTTTAGTTGTCTCGACTTAAATATTTTTTCAAAAGCATCAACAAAAATCTTACCTGTTTCATCTTTAACTGGGATGGCACAAGGAAATTTAGAAAGAATATTGACAACAGTCAATTTATATCCTCGATTTTCTTCGAATTTCCTTTCAATTTGCCAGAATCCATTTCGACTAGATCGGCTTGCCATAGACCATAAATACCGAGAGAAATTACATTTCTTCATTTAAAATATGTTCTCATTCATTTATGTAATTCATTAATGATTTCTTCATAAATATTAAAAGGGTCTAGTGGTTGCCCTTCACCTACTGCTGAAGCACTCTTAAAACTATGTTTGCCAACAAACTTTTTTTAACAATCTTACTCTTTTTAGTTTTATATACCGGTACTATGCAAAGACCTTCAATCATCTGTCGTCCTTTTTTAGTGGGGTGTCTGTGAGGATTATGAGTCTCAGTAAATTTTTTAAACTTCAAATAATAAATGTGATCGCTCTGAAGAGCTGAGTGCAAAGTGTGATCTTTCATTTAAATATAATATAAATTTAATAAGATTTAAGTTACTTTACCAAATACAATTAACTTTGCATTTACTGAAACAGTTTTAACAGAATCTTTCAATCTTAGAATCAGAAAACATGATTTGTTTACAATTATTGACTGATTAGTAGGAGTTATTTCATAAAGACTATCGTAAACACTTAACGTAATATCAGAATCATTAAAAGATAGTTCTTTATTTATATTTCGACCTATAACAACAATTTAAAAAAAATAAACCTGTACTTGAAATTGTGTACTTTTGTTCCCCTCACATCATAAATGTAAGTTCAATTATTTGATTATCATATAATTTACCTTTAAGGTTACTTAACTCATCTAAGTATGGACTCATCTAAGTATGGAGTTAAATATGCCTTTGAAAAATAACCTGGAAAAGTTTTTTCTACTTCCTTTTTGGTAAAGAAATTTTTGTAGTGTTATAGTTATCTTGATGAATCTGATTAATCTTTTCATTAAGCTGTACAGCAGTGACATAATTATTGAAATGTGTTAAAAAACTTGTGTATTCAGGCTTTGTAACATTTTCTGTTTCTATATACTTTTAGTATCTTTGCCAGATCTTTCATATCTACAATTCTTCTACCTTTAAAATCAATGTATCCTTTAGCTACTTTAAAAATGGTACATAATTCTCTATAAATCTGTTTTATTAAACTTTCTATTCTAGGATCAATTTAAGTTTTGATTTTTCTAATACTGCAGTTTTTTTGTTTATCCATTGCTCTCCTCATTAGTCTTATTTCCAAAAATGTCTATTTATTAAACTCAAAATATCGTTGAATTAAAAATTTTCACAGAATAATTTTAAAACAAACGAATGTAAGTGACCATATATTACTTCATCAAAATTTTGTGTTCTGACAGGATTGTAGTATCGACAATTTTTTCCCAAATATTTGAGTAATCGTTCTGGCATAATGCCACAAAATGAATAAAAAACAAATTTTATATCTTTGTTCTTATATTAATAAATCCAATGAGAACCAACATGATCAGACTATCTAAATTTACTATACCAGATTCATATTCTCTGGGATGACTCGCTAATTTATCAATCATAAAAATTCGACAAGTGTGTATGATTTTTATTTGCTTAACTGATTCTTCCATATCGACATTTGATAATGGATTATTATATTTATTAATTATTTCTTTGAAGTTTTTCCTTATTTTCCATCTTTTCCACTGATTCATTAAATTTTCATTATCTCCATTATGATTAATATACTTTAACATTCATTCACTAATATTTATTTTTTTAGCTTTTTTATTTTACATTTACTACACATTTCTTTAAGACCACCGAACTTTAAATCGTCTCCAATAAATTCATGATAAATATGATTTAAATTTGTATCATTCTGTCGAGAAGTATTTAAAAAATTGAGATTACCTCTGACTAATTGTTTGGTATTTTTGAATAAGTCTGAGCTAAATAAAAACAGTCTATTCCTTAAAGTCTTCCTTTAGTAATATATTCTCTAACTATATCTTGATTTTCTAGAATGAAATCATCAAATACCACTACAGAATTTTCATGGCATTCATCTAATGGAATAATTTCATCATTATCTTCAATTGAAGTAGCAATTTTCTCTTTATTTTTTTTTTAATTTTTTCACACCTCTTTATAAATTCTTGATATTGTGGTTCATCGAAACTTTTAGAATATACACACAAATGATTAATTTTATTCCAATTCAACCATCCAGGTGCATGAATATAATTGTCGATCATTAATGTAGTTTTTCCAGAAACACTTGGTCATCTAATTGCACATTGAATAGAATTTGGTAAATGTTTACCACATTTATTTTTTGATTTCTTTTTGGGAATTAATGTTTTGGTTCCCAATCAGTATTCATTTAATTAAATAAAACCTTTTAATAGTAAATGAGCAGATTATTTCAACTGAGTAACAAGTCATCTATTCTCAAAAAGAGATTGACTACCTATATGAGACAGCTTTAGTAATGTTGCACTGGTTGGTTTTTATTCAACTTTTTTTACCTCCAAATATTACATCGAAAAATAATAAATTATATTGTGATGGAGAAACAATAGAAATTCCAACTGGTCAGTATAATTTGGGAAACCTAGAAAAATTAATTCATTGAAAAAAGCTTAATAATCGCATCATGAACAAAATTTAGAGTTATCAATTTTCTTATTCCCTGTGAATGAGAAGACTAAAAATAATTTAATTGTACCCAACAAGGATACTGAAACCAATATTAATATTGGTTGTGGATGGCTTCATCCTAATCATGCCCAATTATACATCAATTTAAGTATTATTGGAAGTGATGGCACACATTGTCAAACTTACGATGGAGATCCAATAAAAAATTAGTAGATAATTTTGTGGCGAAACTTTTTGATTTTATAATCATAAAGAAAAGGAATAATGTTACTTCTAGAGTAGAGCATACTTTTATTTCATCAGTTTTACTGCATTTGACTTCATCTTTTGATGATAAAGTAGGTGTGGAAGGGCATATTCTTAATAATGGAAAAATAAAAAGCAAGAAAAATGAAGTGCTTTATCAGATAGGAATGCTTGTTGGATTTTTTAAAGATTTTTTAATGATTTTTTTTAAGGAGTTTTTAAGGAAATTATGTGGGATGGAGATTTAACAATAAGTTTTACATGGTCATCAAGTGCTGGAGATTCTGTTCTTCGATGGTCTGATTGTAATGACGCTGGAATTGAAATAAAAGACACTCTTTCAAAAGAAGGTAAAATTGCTGTAGAATCCATGGAAATTCATGTACCAATTGTTAAATATGAGCCAGATTGGGAGTTAGAACAAAGGGAAAATATACCGAAAATCCGAAATTGTCGATATATTTTTATGAAATACAAACTGTAGAAGTTGCAGGACTGAGTGGTGAGAATAATTTTGAACAAGATATCACGAATTACTATAACTCAGTAGAATTTGATATGCCATATTTCGTATTTGTTACATTTCAGATAAATCGTAAAAATAATCAGTTAGTCGACTCTTCATTATTCGACCACGTTAACCTATAGAATATATGCCTGAAAAATGGAAGAAAAGAAATTTTCCTACAGGAGATGTGGAATATTAATCCTCCAAATAATTTTCTCAAAGCATACGATGCATTTTTCGATTTTAAACGAGTTACACAACTGAAAGCAGTAATTAACCCATATAATTTTATATTGGATTATCCGATGTATGTCATTAATGTGACTTGAAGAACGTATACAGTGACATCACAGAAAACGACTATGAAACTGCGTGCAACTTTTAATGATAAAATTCCTGCAGACACATAAGCATATGTAGTTATGTATGGAAAGAAGAAACTTACATACGATGCTCAACACAGAATAACAATGGTTCACATGGCTCTGAGCACTATGGGACTTAACATCTCAGGTCATCAGTCCCCTAGAACTTAGAACTACTTAAACCTAACTAACCTAAGGACATCACACACATCCATGCCTGAGGCAGGATTCGAATCTGCGACTGTAGCAGTCGCGCAGTACCGGACTGAAGCGCCTAGAACCGCTCGGCCACCGCAGCCGGCAACACAGAATACTTACTGAAAATTTTTAATTCTTATTTTTGCTTGTACATAAATGAACGAAAAATTCATAAAATTTATGGAAGTGTTAACTTCGTTCTTTATATATATATATATATATATATATATATATATATATATATATATATATATATATATTAAACATTTTAAAAAAGGTAGAGAAAGTAAAAAGCGATCAGCTTAAGCAGTCTTTGACTCTGTTATGTTAGCACTTTGAATTTTTAAAATCGGTTACTATTTGGCTGAGAAATTAGCGAAGAATCTATCTATTACTGTTGCTGTACAAAGCTCACTATTATGTAAGGTCCTGCTCCAAGTACGGCTCTAACTCGACTGATCATTATATAGTTAGAAACTTTTTGCTCTCGTACCGACTTCGTCACTCAAATACCAACTATATATACAATCTTCGAGCCTCTATACTCTGTCAAACCTCTGGCATGGTAGCTCAGCATGTTCGGTCAGAGCTCCATGTGCTCTCTGTAATGAAAAAACTTGAGTCGTGGATATCAACGATCAACTTGAACCTATGACTTGTGATGTCCGACCAGACCAAATGCAATGAACTATATCAAACAAAATGAAAGAAAAATAAAACGAGTACGTAGACTGAAGGATTTTGGTCAATATCTTATGGAGTCAGCAAGCATCAGTGTTTGAGGAGAGCTAGCCATTCAACTGAACATTTTGGTGGGTTTGAGACCTGTGTGTAGGTGGGATGGCATGTTTCAGCTTGAATAATAGAGCGGCTCTGTTAATTCAGAGAAGGGACTCAGTGCTGAGTTGATGTACAGAAGGCAGAGACCTGAAGCTCAGTGATCACTGAGTGGAAGGTGTTCAATAGGGAATGTTTTGCACTTTTTGAAAATGAATTTCACACAAAATATGATCTGAAATTTATATTAAATTTTATATTCTTAAATGGACAATGAGAAAGAATGTAGTAAATGCGTAGATAAAAAAGATATTGAAGAATTTGATTGAAATATACATCGAAAAGATGGATATCGAAATATTTGTAGAGAATATGTATATAATTACCAGACCATAAGACTTATGTGTGAATGTGGTAAAACTGTACACAGACCTGATTTAAAAAGACATTTACAAACTGCTCTTCATAAAAATGTTATGGTTGCTCAAGAAGAAAGCAAATAAGAGCGTTCTATTTAGGGAAATCAGTCATTTACTTTCATTCACCAATTCATTTTATTTATTTTCTTACTTGCACCAACCATTTTCTTAGTGCACCTTCTATAAAAAACAGGAAAATTTATTTTTCTTACATCACCTTCATAAAAAAATATATTCTTTTAAGTGAAAATGGGGCGAGTTGAACCTGAACTGTTGGAGTATAGTAGAAGGAAATGGCGGGTTCTGGATAAGTGGCTAAATTTCTGACGAACCAGGAGGCTGAGGCAGGAATTGAGGCGGTGAGCCAGAACCTGCCTTTTTCTCCTACTACTGTAACGAAAATTAAATGAAAAAAAAGAGGCGATGCACAACGAAGGAATCATCTGTATGGGTCGGAAACGTTAGATGTGATGTACATTACAAACAAACAAATAATTACAATTTCAGAAAAAAATGATGATCTATTCAAGAGAAAGAGTTTCAAAAACTTAGTGAGTCAATAATGCATTGCTCCACCTCTGGCCCAAATGCAAGCAATTATTCGGCTTGATGTTGATTGGTGGAGTTGCTGGATGTCGTCCTGAGGGATATCATGCCAAATTCTGTCCAACTGGTGCATTAGATCGTCAGGGATCCAGAGCTGATGGTAGAGTCCTGCTCATAATGCTGCAAACTTTCTCACCTGGGAGAGATACAGCGACCTTGCTGGCCAAGGTAGGGCTTGGCAAGCACAGAGACAAGGAGTAGAAACGCTCACTGCATGCAGGCGGTCACTATCCTGCTGGAATGTAAGCCCAGGATGGTTTGCCACAGAGGACAACTAAAGTGGGCATAGAATACCATCGACATACTGCTGCCTTGTAAGGGTGATGACAACCAAAGGGATCCTGCTACAAAAAGGAGTAACATCCCGGATTATCACTCCTGTTTGTCAGGCTGTGTGGCATGTGACAGCCAGGATGGTGTTCCACTGCTGTCCGGGGCGTCTTCAGTCACGTCTTCAGCCTGGAATCTCATTGACTGGTGTAGATTTGTCTTCAGTGATAAATACCACTTCGAACTGAGCCTCGATGGCCAGTGAAGATAAGTCTGGGGATGTGCCAGACAGTTGTTGGATACCAACCTGACTATCGTCCACCATACAGCCTGGAAGCCATGAGTGGTGGTCTGGGGTGCTATTTCTCTTCATAGCAGGACCTCTATGGTTGTCCACCCTGACAGCTGAGTGGTCAGCATGATGGATTGCCATCCTATGGGCCTAGGTTCGATTCCCAGCTGGGTCAGTCATTTTCTCCTCTCAGGGGCTAGATGCTGTGTTGTCTTCATCATCCCCATCAGGCCCGCAGGTCGCCCAATGTGGTGTTGAATGTAATAAGACCTGCACCAAGGCTGCCGGACCTGCCCCGCAATGGGCCTCCGGCCAATGACACCAAACGCTCATTTGCATTACCCCTATGGTTGTCATCCATAGCATCCTTACATCACAGTGGTATGTCAACGATATTCTACAGCTCGTTTTGTTGCCCTTTATGGCAAGCCACATGAAAAGCAAGATAATGCATGCCTGCACATGGTGAGAATTGTCTTTGTGCTTGCCAAATCCTACCTTGCCCAGCAAGGTCGCTGGACCTCTCCCCAGTTGAGAACGTTTGGTGGGTTGTGGGCTACCCCTCTAACAAGCTTGGGATTTATGTCGATCTAAGACCGTAATTATACAGAATTTGGCATGATATCACTCAGGAGGACATCCATCAACTCCATCAATCAACGCCAAGCTGAATAACTGCTTGCATAAGGGTCAGAGTTGGACCAATGTCTTATCGACTTACTCAGTTTGTGAAGCTCTTTCTCGTGAATAAATCATCCAGTTTTTCTGAAACCGTAATTATTTGTTACTCTGTATGTGTACATCTTGTCTATCGATTTCCGATCCCTTTTTGTCTTGGCGTGACTCTAGCAGTACCTGTAATTATTGCAAAGACTATTCGCTCTTTTTATAAGCTAAATTTGTAAAAACTACGTAATTGTAATGAAGAGGAATGGTTATTTGGTTTGCCAATACTGTCAACAAAATATGTAAGACACAAAATACCGATTAAAGAAAGGAGAGTTTGCAAATACAAGGACATTTATTCTACAGATAACTAAAAGTGTATGGCAGAGGGTACTTCCAGTTATACCAGTTATTTAGGCTTGTTTCTATTTCATTTGTATACGGAATGCAGGAAGCATGACCACTGTATAAGTGCCATAAATTGTCTAGTCTTGTCATCCCAACCATAACTGTAGCAACATGTAGGTGTGGCAATATATTCCTGGATGGTTCTTTAAAGGTGACATGTTGGCTGCCATGGGAACGTTTTCATCTTTGTTCAAGCCTCATCGAAGTCATGTTTTTCAGCCTATCTGTGATGCTTTCCTATGGATCAAACAAATCTGTGACCATTCATGCTGTCCTTTGTCATATACGTCCAATATCCCCTGCTAATACTATGGGTTCTCACAGACTAGAGCAATATTCTAAAATGGGCAGCACACATGTTTGATAATCTCCTTCGTAGACTGATGGCATGCTGCTAGTATCTTACCAACATTCCGAAGTCTGCTGCCTGGTTTATCTGCAGCTGAACCTATATAAACGTTCTCTTTCATAACCCTACAAATTGTTGCACAAAAGTATTTTTACAAGTGGACTGATTCAAAAAATTTAGATCATTCAGCACACACTTGTCATTAGCAAAGCATATTTTGATGTTGATATTCATACTTACACGCTTCTTTCAAGTTAAATTTTCATGTCCTGTGTTATAATTAATTATTTTTCAATATGTGTATTCTGAACTCAAGAAGACTGTCTTGCTAGTGATATCAAGTGTTTGTAAAATAGTTATTTTCTTTTTTGTATTTCTCTAAAGTTTACCTTGGGCAGTGAACATATTTGTTATTTGTAATGATGTTGGGATGAATGGCTATTTCAAGTATTTAGGAATCAGAGAAAATTTTATTAATAATTACAGGGACGAACCTCTGTTTCAAGTATTATTGAGTTTATGCTGTGTTTTACTCAAGTATCAACAGTGCAATTGACTGTTTCTTGAAAAAAGTTCTTCTTACTTCTTTCACAGTATTTTGGGCAAGTAGGGAGAGAGATGTCGGAGTGCTAGTGTAGAGTTTGTGAACTGTACACATGCATGCGTGTGAGTATGGGGATTGCTGGAAGGAAGGCAACTGTCAGAGAAATATAGTTGGTGTCGTTTTGGTGAACTGTGAACTTTTGAGAGAGTAGGCGTCAAGAGGGAAGGGATCCCCACTTCACGTACTTTCCCCATAGCCTCCATAACTGTCCCTGGACACAGTAAGAAGAAAATGACGTGTATCACTGTATTGTGCATCACCGATTGAGGCGTTTATCACTGTTGTTTAGAAGTGGCGCACACTGATACATGTGAACATGTCAAAGTCATATGTAGTTAGTAAGTGCTATCATTTCTACTCCTACTCGTTCAGTATTCGTTCTTAGTGACCTGTGAAGCCTACCTGCGAACAATGTAAATCTCTGGGAGAAATAGCAACGGTGTAGTTATTATTGAACATCTTCTTCACTGCTATTCCTGACCAGCCATTCCTCCAGCTGAAATAGAAAACTCAGTCAGAGATACTTATGTAAAAATTTTCTGTCAGACAGTAATCTTCAACTCTTGGGATAAAAGACGAGTAGTGAATATAATTTTTTGCTTCTCACAAATCTTTTTTGTTATTATTAGACTTGTTAAAAACGAGAGATAGAATAATTTCCATCTCTTTGCTTCATTTATGATGTGATATCATAAGCATAGAATGGAATCTGCAGTGTTTTGTTAACACTGTCACACTTAAAAGGACTGAATTTGTGGTCTGCGATAGAATTACTTTTTGTTAGTAACAAGAGTGGAACTCTTAATCTCTTTGTATGCTGCCCTCTGGTAATGTAGTCCAGTGTATTTTGTGCTCTGCTGCGCTTCTTTACTGTCTAATATTATCATACTGAAATGCCTTTAGCAAAGGATTGTTTATCTTTGTAAACACATTGATTTCAAGAAAACTGTGAGGGATCTCTGAGTATGTATAGACTGATACTACTATTTCTAAACAGTCTTATAATATGTCGTCGAAACTATAGTCATGTCCATATCCCAAAAGCAGGGTCGTCAATCAAGTGCAACCTTTAGAACTGAAAGCACATTTGTTACTGACATCAATGTACAGCCAGAACAGAACTTAACTCCTAGGCATAGAGTGCAGCTATTTATACAAGTGGTGAATATTCCAGAATTCTGATATTTATACATATATCGAATATTCCAGAACATACAAGCATTACAAAGATAATAAATTTTAAGAAAATACTAGAAATGATAAATACGTACTAAATAACTACTCATAGTCAGGTTTAAAGTTGCAACCCGCAGCACACATACCAATGATCTTAATCACTATGCCACACTATGTGGCCATAGCTCGTAGCATTACTTCATCTCTTGTCGAAACAGCGACCTGCTGTTACAGGAATTCTCATTGGAGCTGATTACATTACCTAGATCTACATCTTGTCAATGGTTCTCTGTACGGTGGCAGTGCGGGACCTCATATTCTGGTTGAATTGTTACATCTTCTTCACTATGACGAGTCTCGAAGGTATCCCCTCGCATCGAAGATTCGTGTTCGCTGAAAGGATCTTCAGCTTCTTTGAACCTCCCACTGTAGATATTCGACTCTGAAATGTAATTGGGATTGATACTGAATACATGGACGACGCCTCTGCACTCTTGTCTTCTTAATGAAGTGTCATAATCATTGACTCCATATGTGCCGTCGAACATATGACAAAGGATATGATACGGCTCAAAGTAAGTGCTTTAGTAACTTTTCCAACAACCCTACTTTCCACACAGGCGTAAAAATCCAAACCAAGTCCTCCAGGTTGTGTCTCATTGGTTGGTTCTTGGCATTGCAGCTCTCTCATTCCTTCTCCTGGGCGCCAGGGATCCAACTGTCTTGCTTCTTTGGTCATGGTTATGAGGTATTTTACTTAGTCATCCTGAGTATCGCCTGGTTGAAATGGGAGCAGTGTATCCATTGTCGTCTTGGCCTCGTGACCGTATAAGAAAAAAAGTGAAATGTAGTATCTTGCTTAGCTGTGAAGTACATGAATGCTATGATGGGCAGTATTGTATTGCAATGACTCTGTTCAGCATCAACATAGATCGAGAGAATATCTGCCAGGATATTACGAAAGTGTTACGTGAGGCCTTTCGTCTGTGGATGGTAGGAGATTATCATCCTGTTGGTAATATCATGGCGTGAAATTACATTGTGCGATCAATACTATCCGGACACCATCAAAAACACACGTTTTTCATATTAGTAGCATTGTGCTGCCACCTACTGCCAGGTACTTCATATCAGCGTCATCAGTAGTCACTAGACATCATGAGAGAGTAGAATGGGACGCCTCACGGAACTGACAGACTTCGAACGTGGTCAGGTTATTGGGTGTCACTTGTGTCATATGTCTGTACGCGAGGTTTACACACTCCTAAGCGTCCCTAGGTTCACTGTCTCCAATGTGTTAGTGAAGTGAAAACGTGAAGGTACATGCACAGCACAAAAGCGTACAGTCTGACCTCGTCTGTTGACTGACAAGACTGCCAACAGTTGAGAAGGGTCGTAGTGTAATAGGCAGACATCTATCCAGACCAGTACACAGGAATTCCAAACTGCATCAGGATCCACTGCAAATACTATGACAGTTAGGAGGGAGGTGAGAAAACTTGGATTTTATGGTCGAGTGGCTGTTCATAAGAAACACATCACGCTGGTAAATGCCAAACGACACCTCGCTTGGTGTAAGGGGACTAAACATTGGACGATTGAACAGTGGGGCAATGGTGTAGAGTGGCGAAACGCGGTACACAATGTGGCGATCCGATGGCAGGCTGTGGGTGTGGCGAATACCCGGTGAACGTCATCTGACAGCGTGTGTAGCGCCAACAGTAAAATTTGGAGGTGGTAGTGTTATGGCGTGGTCGTGTTTTTCACGGAGGGGCCTTGCACCCCTTGTTATTTTGCGTGACATTATCATAGCAAAGGCCTACACTGATGTTTTAAGCACCTTCTTGTTTCCCTCTGTTGAAGAGCAATGCGGGGATAGCAATTGCACTTTCAACACGATAGAGCACCTGTTCATAATGCATGGCCTGTGGCAGAGTGCTTACACGACAATAACATCCCTGTAATGGACTGGCCTGCACAGAGCCCTGACCTGCATCCTATAGAACACCTTTGGGATGTTTTGGAACGCCAATTTCATGCCAGGCATCACCGACAGACAGCAGTACCTCTACTCAGTGCAGCACTCCGTGAAGAATGGACTGCCATTACCCAAGAAACCTGATCGAACGTATGCCTGTGAGAGTGGAAGCTATCATCAAGACTAAGGTTGGGCCAACACTATATTGAATTCCAGCATTACCAATGGAGGGCGCCACGAACTTGTAAGTCATTTTCAGCCAGGTGTCCGGACACTTTTGGTCACATAATATATCTCTGATACTAGTATCGACTGAAAACTTTTCCACGACCAGAGATGATGACGAGGGGTGATCTATGCTTCAAAATGATGTCTTCTACAAGGAACCTTGCAATTTCCAGAGCTTTGGTAGTTGTTACAGCTTTAGTGACAGCATAGTGGGTGACCTGGTCAGCACAGTCTATTATCCATAGATTCCTGTTTGTCGACTTCGGGAACCTCCCCAAGGGATGAATTCCAATTTGGTGGAATATCACTGCTGCAGACGGAATTGGTACCATATGCATGAGAGGTAACTGTGGCATGTGTGTCTGTCATTGGCATTCCTTTTGGTGGCTCACATTGTGTTCTAAGGGTTGATAGAGACCTGGCCAGTAATACCTGCGTTTGATTATGCCTTGAGTGTTCACAAATCCCAGGTGACTAGATGTTTGAGCATCATGGGAAAATTGTAGGATAGGCAGCCGTAGATGAACTGGGAATGAGCCAGGAGGATGAGCAACTATTTCCATCCCACTGCATTGTAATTCCTCTTATACAATGCCCTGTTTGTTAAGTAGATTGCTCCTATGCTCAGTTCCTCCTTCAAGGCTTCTATGGGCTTCAGCAATGCTAGATCTTCCCTCTGTTCAGCAGCAGTGTCATTTAATGCAGCGATGACTCAGATTTCATCCATGTTGTTGCCTTTTGCCAAAAGATTCCTTGAAAGGCAATCAATGTCCTTGTGTTTGCGTCTGCTTTTGTATACCACTGTGATGTCATATTCCTGAAGATTTAGTGTCCATCTTGCCAGTCAATCTGATGGATCATTCATGCGCATCACCCAGCAAGGAGAATTGTAATTTGTTGCAACAGTGAATGTTTTGTCAGATAGAGTCAGAACATGTTGATGGCCCAAACAAGTGCAAGGCACTCTTTTTCAGTTGTACAGTAAATTATCTCAGACTTGGAGAGTATTCCAGAACCATAAGTTACTACCTTTTCAACACCTTCTTGAATTTGCAATAGAACAGCCCCTATTCCAGAACCGCTAGCATAAAAAAAAGAGTGAACTTCCATCTCGGCATTATCATCACACAATGCTGAAACTGTTGAAGACGTTAGTGCATTCTTAAGGACAAGGAAAGTGTCTTCTAGTGGTTTGTTCCAGGAAAATTTGGCGTCTCCCTGCAACACTTCTTGTTACAGAAGTGCCTTATTACAAAGGTATGGTTTGGATTCCATGTTAAAGTTTAATTTCACTTCCTGGTAGGGTTACAGGTGTAGGTTATGGACACAGAAGTTGACTAAGTGGTGTCTAGTTCGAAAGACTTGCATTAGACCACATAGCCACACCAAAATATTATTATATTTATTACTGAAAAAGGAAACAATTTTTTTAAAATAACTAATTTAGGTACATAGACATATTATCTTATTAAGAAAAATATTTTTACACAGTTCATTGCTATTACATCACTAATCACTGGCCATACTATACACATACACTTCATTGTAATGTACATACAACCCCCCCCCCCCACACACACACACACTCACAAAAAAGGATCATCATCAGGAGCTTGATGATAATTCCGCCACTCTATGAAATTCTTTGTGTTGTCCCCTTGGTCCATCTGAAAAGTTTGCCCCTCACCACAATAAATGTCATGTCAAGCTCAATAAAATAGAAAAAACAAGAATTGTCTATTACAGATTCTGTGCATAGGATTATTTTACAGTAGGAATCTATACTGTAGAATGACAGCTGTTTATAATTGAAGAATGTTAATTTTTTATCATTCCTAACTCTGCATTATCTAAATGATTGTTGAGTTTGTGGGATGAATTCTGTAAGAGGCATTCTTCAACTAACTTTTTAAATGTTTAAGTTTTAATTGTGTTTTTAATCTCCTTGTACAAATTATTGTACAATTTTTTCCCTTGTAGAAAATGCCATTTTTTATTTGGCTTTCATTTAGAATCTTGCATTTCTGCGAAAAGGAAGCGAGTTATCCTCACTTTAAGCTTACATGTAAATAAGTCAATAGGCGCTGGAATAGGTGAAACGAGTAGTCCTCAGTTCTCACGTTTTCTGATTGCACTAAATGTGGAATAGACGCTGGTAAGAAGTTGTGGGCTTCTTTCACCCATGCAAGTAACAAGAACTGCTGGCTGTTATGACTGATATTAGCAGAATGAATATACAGGTAATTTATTTGGATGAAAATGAAGGAATGTTAGAAGAAAAAATTATGATATAACTATCTTATGGAGTAGTTCTGCCACATTTGTCTCAGTGATGCTTAGTTACATGCCATTTATGCAGATCTTCATCAAAGACTAAAATATTTGACACACCAACATATGAAGAACAAAATGCACAAATGATGGAAATGGATATGACAATAAAAGTAGGATTTGCTATATCTCTTCAGGGAAGAAAACAATATGTTCTTGGAAAATATATGCAACCCAACATGCTAATTGTAACTGTAATTGCAACTGTAATTTTATTTATCCTGTAAATCATGTGTGCAGAGAATTACATGATGATATAGGACAAGTCAAAAATGAAGATGAGATGATACATGGTTAAATGATTATGACAATGGTATTATAATGATACAAATGTTCATGTAACAAATATGTAATGCCAAGAAGCGGACTGCACAATATTTCTAAATAAGTTCACATTATTAAGGGAAAGAAACATATAGGCAAATAACATGGAATATATTTACAAATTCATTACTAAAGTAAAACAGTAAAGGTGCCACACTTCAGTTCTAAAGTATTCAGGTTTACATGTAAAATTGTATGGAACATGGACAGGACAAGTAACATGGAAATTCAAATGTATACATTTAAAAAAAGGAAATACCATTGAAATACAAAAGTATACTATATATTTAAAAAATCATTACTAAAGGAAGACAGCAAAGGTGACACACTTCTGTACTAATCTGTTCAGATCTACATAAAAAATACAGAAAATAGAGAGAACAAATAAGATGGAAATTCAAAAGTATACATTAAAATACATTACAAAAGGGAAAACTCACTTCTGTATTACAAATTTTAGGTTTGCATACAAATGCATACACCAGGCACAGAAAAAGTAAAATTTAAACAGACTTAAATTGTATATAGAAGGTGAACTTTAAGGAGAAATTAGAATTTTGTGTCAAGAAATGTAGAAACAGGGTAAAAACAGTAATTTAACAAAATTTATTTTAGTTTTATTCTCATTTCCTTCAGATTATCAATTATCTTGGTCTCTGGTGTGAGATGGTAATAAATTTTTATGCCCATATATTTAACACCATCAGCATATAATTTGGTGCTGTGTGCTATAATTTTTAACTGAGATTTTTTCAAGCATAAAGCATGTGTGGCAGTCTACATTTCCGTATAGGATACCTAAATGCTGACCTACAAAGCAAACTAGTTCGATTGTGTAATAATTCTGACCTCCTGATTTTGTAATTTGAAAACTGGATTCGATTCAGAACTATTTCCCCAGAAAATTAGGCCATAGCTCATAATGGATTCAAACAGAACATGATATATGAACTTCAAAGTGTCAATATTGGCTGAATGTTTTATTTATCTGTGTAGGTAGCACATTTTGCTGAGCTGCTTTGCAACTATCTCAACTTGTAGTTTCCAGTTTAGTGTACTACTATCAGTTACTCCAAGGAATTTGGTGTCCTGCACACTGACAATTTCATCTTCGCAATATGTATGTCTGCACTGAAGCAGGTAATATTCTGCCTTGTGTGAAAGTTCAAACTTACATTTTCTGAGTGTTTATTAGCAGTCTATTAACCTCAAACCAAGACTTTATATGTCAGGCGGCTTTGTTAACTGTTTCTTGAAGCGCAGCCTCGTTGTTGGAAATTAAAATATTTGTATCATCAGCATACAAAAAAGAATTAGCATTAGGAATGTTTTCTGGGAGGTAATTGATTAGCAATGTGAAAAGTACTGGGCCAAGAACAGACCCACGTGGGACACCACAAGTTATATTTAAGGTATCTGACCTGGAATAGGTAGAATCCTTGGAGCTTCTGATTTCTACATATTGTCTCATTTCACTCAGACTGTGAGCAGAAGCCCTGATTCCAGATTTCTCAAGTTTTGCAATGCAAGGAGCAGTTTATGGTTGACCATATCAAACGTTTTCGAGTGGTCTAGGTATATACCAACAACAGGCTGTTTGTGATCAATTAGACTTGGGCACTTGTCGAAAAATTCATAGAGTGCATTTATGAAGAAACCCATATTGAGAAGATGTTATAATGTTAGTGGAGTATAAAAAGGATTCTAATCTTATGGAAACACTGTATTCAAAAATTTTTGGAAATGCAGGTAATATTGCAATAGGCATGTAATTCTTGTACAGTGGTATAATTTTAGAGATTTTTGACTGGTCAGGAAATTTCCCTCTTCAAATGAAATATTAATGATATTAGACAGAGGCCTACAGATGAAACTGGAATACTATTCAAGTGAAAGCAAGGTACCATATATTTCTTGATTCTTTTCCTTATAATACCCTCTGTTTCACAAGGTGTAGTTGGAGATAGGATAAAGACATTCAAGAGAATATTGTTGTTAGGATGAGAGTGTGCAGTGTTTGAACATGCAGGTAACATATTTTTTGAAATTTCTGAAAAATATTTGTTAAAACTATTGGCAATTTTTCGTATATTTTCTGTTTTTTGTCGTTCTATGTTCACCTTAAATTTATTCTCTGTGGTTCTCGTTCTTCAAGTTTGGTTGTGTATTAAACTGCATACTGTCTTACATTTGTTAGAGGAGTTCCTAATGAGGTTATCATTATGAACCTTTTTTGCTGCTTTAATCACTCTTCTATAAGTAGTTCTGTAACTTTTAAAGTACAAATTGAATTCTTCCAACTTGCCACTGTCCAGTTTGCTAGCTCTCTGCAGTAGATCATTTTTTCTGAGGATGTTTTAATGCATTTTGTAACACAAGAATTTGTATTTCTCTGGGCTATGGCTTTTTTTTAAAGGTAATTGAAGTGGTACTGGAATATCTGTATGAAGTTCTCAAATTATTCTCCTACTGTTGGTGAATGATATGCTCTTTTCCAGTCCACTTTTCTTGAACTATAAGTAAAATTATTTAAATTACTTTCGTTATAGCTTCTGCATTTCATAGCTACTCTCGGTGATTTCAACTGAATAATAAGTGCGTTATGATCTGAAAATCCAACATCGCCGACTTTTACAGTGGAATCAATACCAGTTGCAACCTGGTGAACACAACTTGTTAGCCTTGTTGTAGATGTAACTTTTATATTCAACTTGAAAGGAAACATTAGCTTCACAAAATGTGACCTTTTGGATGATTCTTCAAGAAAACCGATATTAATATCTCCATATACAACAGCTTTTTAAGAATTATTATGAGATGCTTTTTCTAGTAATGAGGTTAAGTTTTTAGGAACAAGAGCGAAATTATTATAAAGCGATCTGTATATACATATTTAGGTCTGCAATTTCTAATCCTGCTAATTCAATGTCTTTGTCTAAAGAATAGATTTCGCAGGGATGGAAAGGTTCACCTTTGATACCACTTCTTAGGTGTATATAAGTTTCACCATTTTTATAATTTTTCCTAATTAACCTAAAATTTTCAATATATTGATAAGAAAACTCCAGCTCTTTTAATCAATGTTCATTAATACACAACACATGTATATCAGATAAAGTAGTAGCATCATCTGTGAGGATTTCAGGTTCATTTACTTTATTTTGTAGTCCTTGGATGTTGTGATATTATATTTTCAGGCTGTCGCAAATATGATTTTCTGACCAATGTGTGGAAATAGGTGAGGCCATGTCCATGTTCGCTATTTCCCCTTGTGGATCAGGTAGCTTGCCCATAAAAATTTTCATTTTTGGGTGGTGCTTTTTTTGTTCTTGTTGATCTTCTTGGAACTCTTGAGTTGCTGCAGCTCCTGGTTGGAACTGTATATCAGATGGAATGTGAATTCCTGTCACTGAGTGTGATGGCATTAGAATCTGCTGAGGACTTACAGGTTTTGCCAGTTGGGTTCTTGATTTGATTTCTTGGTTCTTCAATAGCAGCCAGACCCCACTTAGAGTTTCTTCTATTTTCCTCAGTGGTGGTTTTTCATTTTCTGTTCCTTCAATTGAAGTTAGTGAGAGCTCTGATGACGCTGTTTGCTTTTCTATTGGAGCTGATGAGCAAGGATTTGTCACAGCAATGAATGAGTCATGAAGTTACGTTGAAGTTGGAGGTAAATCTTCTGTTGTCGCTGATGTAGTTTTATCACTTGAATCAGTGATCTGAAGGCCAGTGTAATCATGTCATCAGGTGCTGATAGGGGAGGTAAATTTGGATCTGTGCAATCAGCATTAATTGCCTGGCAAATTTTTTCACTGATATATGTGTTACCCTTTCCATTGAGGTGTTTCCCATGATTGGTGAACAATGCTCTGTTTATATTTTCAGTGGACACAAAGTTTACATTGGGAAATGCAGCACAAATGTTTTTGAACAGCCTGTTTGTATTCGCTGTTTCTGTATTCACAAATCAGACATCAACTAGGTCATATCTATGTGGAAATTCTATGCAAACAGTTTGAGAATTGCCTGAACCTTCTAAATATTCTGTTAATATGTGAGTAGCCTCTTTTGCTTCATTTCTACAAACATCATTTGCACCTGCTACTAGCACAATATATTTATCATTTTGTTCTAAATTGTTATTTATACCGTTTTTTGTGATTTCACGCAAACTTGCAGGAGATTTCTCAAAACTCGTTGCATTAGCTACATTCTCAGACATTAAACGTTCGTGCCAATCCTCTTCCATGTCTATCAGGATAAACTGAGATGCTGCAATCTTTCAACAGGGATTATCGATTGTTTATAACGTAAGAGGCTGCAATGTGTACTGTTTTGTTTATAACGACTGTTTTGTAAAGCTGCTTTGGGATCGGTTTATTTCGCTCATTTTTCCTTGAATATAGGCAGTTCTAGGCCTGCAAAAAATTTTAAACTATTTCTCACTATGTTCCAGTGACGGATTCAGGTGTGTACCCTGTAGAGGTCTTCAGGTCTTCTTGCACTTGTTCTTCTGATGATTTTGTACCACTTTTTAAAAATTTTACGTATTTTTTGCTTCTTTCAGATACAAACGCAATGTGTCCGACACTGAATTACTCACAACTTTCTTGCACATTTCAGTTGCCGATTTTCGACTGTTACGTTCGTTGGTTGGTTTGGGGATTGAAGGGACCAGACTGCTACGGTCATCGGTCCCCGACTGTTACAATTTAGGTCACAAACACAGGGATTGTTTGGTACAGTAGATTGAGAGAAACACTCAGAATGATACCATATCTGATATGTAGCACATGTTCTTACACCTTTACTACATTTTCACGACACAGCTGACGTTTTATCGACGCATAGTAGTCTAACTTTACGAATTGATTTGTTCCTACTTCGACACATGGCACCATGTTTTTAAACAGCGGTTTTTTGGCGAAAATATAGAGTATAACTTGCGATTTTCAATCGTCTGAACAATGCATCCATGACATTGGTACTACTTTCTTACCCTCTGCTGCTTCCATATTCCCTTTTAACTTAAAGCGTGTGCTCTCATTACAACAAACATCGACTACTGTTATTGCAAAATAATGAGCCACTGAAATAAAGCATTAACTTATTTTGTATCAGTCTTGTGTTGTTTAGTTTCAATATAATTCAAAATTATGACAAAACTTCCTATTCCACCAGTAGAAAGATAGATGAATAGATGTCATTTTTCTTCTTGTTACTTCAATGCATTTCTTCTTGTAAATTTAGCACTCACAGCTGTTGCTTTCATTTGTCACATACGCCATATAATTGTCATATAGGTCATAAGGAGGCCAAAACGAGAAACAAAAGAAACAAAGTATTAATTGTTAAAAGAAAAGAAAAAATTCCTTGACGTCTATATTTATGTGCTGCTCCATGACTCTGCTGTCAATATCTTTATTCTTGGCTTGTGTGTAACTTCTGTGTTTTTTCTTACAGTAAATGTGTTTTTTTTCGTATCCAGGGTGTAATTACAAAGCTAATAAAATGTTTTCTTGCCTTTAAATAATATTTTTCATCAGGTTATGGGCCCAGTACACGTGTAAAGGCAAACAACACAGTTTCATTAAAACAATATTTGAAATGAGCGTATGTCTGTAAAGAAACATGACTGCTAGTGGCGATTATAAGGTCAGCATTGATAAGCTTGAAGGACCTGACGACTGGGCGAAATGGAAATGGCAAATTTCTATGGTGCTACGTTCAGATGGACTAGAAGATATTATTAACGGTACACGTGAACGTGTAGAGTTGCCGCAAGATGCGACAAGTGAACAAAAAGAAGCGTACGTGGAATGGCACAAGGACGACGCAAAGGCAGCAAGTCTTATAGCAAGTGCGCTAAGTAAACCTGTTGCAGAACTCGTCTTAACGTGCAAGATTGCTAAAGAAATCTGGGAAAAATTATGCGCCCGATTTGAACGTAGCAGTACTCAGCGTTTGAATATGTTGATTGAAACATTTTTCCGTGTTAAACGTGATGAATCGGAAGATATTAGTGCACATGTGGCCAAACTGCAAAAGTTATTTGTGGACCTGAACGATGAATTATCAAAACATGAAGAAAATACGCTATCTGAAAGAATCTTAAATGGTCGAATTTTGTCTACACTGGGAAAAGACTATGACAATTTTAAGGATCTCTGGGATACGATACCGACAGAAAAGCAAAGCTTGAATTTATTGATTGAAAAACTCTGTACTATTGAACTGCGTGAACAAGACGCTAATGGAAGTGCAGCTTTTGTCGTTTCTAAAACAAGAAAACGGCAAACAAGTAATCAGCAAGTACAGATGACGAAGTCACAATTACAGCAGAAGTTTCCGTGTAATAAATGCAAACAATTAGGTCACTGGGCAGCAGAGTGTCCACAGAACACTCGTGACAGCAATAAAAGAAAAGAGAAGAAGCGAGACAGTGAACACGCTGCATTTACTTCATACGCTATGGGTGTGTGTACCAGTAATCACAGTGACCCAAATAAATGGTATTGCGACAGTGGCGCTACAAATCATATCACTCCCAACAAACAGTATTTTGTTTCGTATAGTGAATTTGATGTTCCTCAAGTTATTTCATTGGGAAAACAAGATGTGAAAATGTGTGCGTACGGTCAAGGAACAGTTTACATCCAAATCCTACGAAACAATAAGTGGTACAATGCTAGAATGGACAATGTTTTATACGTCCCTGATGCAAGTGCTAATCTGTTCTCTGTGAGAGCCATTGCCTGCAGAGGCTACAGTACTAATTTTAGTTATAATAATGTCTGTGTTCGAGAACAAGTCAGTGGCAATATTGTTATGACAGGTTATGTGAAAAATGGACTTTATGTGTTGAACATGCGTGTTGTTAGAAATGCAAAAATGAATCATATGAGCTTGATGACTTCATCCGAAACATTGCAAGTGTACCATGAAAGGTTTGGCCATCAGAATAAACAACATGTGAAGAATATTTTAAAAGGAATGAACATTAATGTGGAAGATGCCAAGAGTGAATTTTGTGACAGCTGTGCGGTTGGAAAGATGCATAGGCTGCCATTCAAAACACGAACAATACGCGCTACCAGTACTGGTGAATTAATCCACGCGGATGTAAATGGACCAATGAGCACGAAATCTTTTTGAGGCAAGCATTATTATGTATGTTTCAAAGACGATTTTAGTAAATTTCGTCGAATTTTCTTTTTAAGACACAAAAGTGAAGTATGTACTGTGCTTAAGCAGTTTTTAAATGAAGCACGAACTAATGGACATGTTGTCAAACAATTTAGATGTGATGGTGACAAAGAATTTAACAATAAGAATGTCAGTGAACTGCTTGCAGACAGGGGAATAGAGCTACTGATTCCTCCTCCTTACACTCCTGAACAAAATGGTGTGGCTGAACGGGAAAATAGGACCATTGTTGAAGCTGCCCGGTCAATGCTAAATCCGAGTAAATTACCTAAAGGGTTGTGGGCAGAGGCATGTAACACAGCAGTCTACCTAATAAATCGTACTGGAAAATCTTCAGTTGAAAATAAAACCCCTTATGAACTATGGTTTAATCGACCAGTAGGACGACTTGATCATCTCAGAATTTTTGGTACAGGCTGCTATGTTCACATTAACAAACAATTCCGTTCCAAGTTTGATGATAAGGCAGTTTTTGGACGACTTGTTGGATATGTTAATGACAAAGATGGGTTCAGAGTTTGGATTCCATCTAAAAGAAAAGTGGTGTTGAGTCACGATGTAAAATTTAAGCCAGTTATTGTTTGTGATTTACATAGTGATCATGTTGAATTTGAAGTCCCTCGGGAAGAATTTAATGATCCGAATTCATCTAAAGATGACCAATGTAAATCTCCTAGGCTGTACACTTCTGGAGGAAGCCAAACTCAAGAAAAAATTGGCACTCTCGATTCTAGAGAAAGTCAAGAGTTGAGTGAATCTGAAGAAAATAAAGAATTAACAGAATTTCTAAAAGCAGAAGCTGCTGAATCTTCTAATGAAGAGAAACAGAAGAATAAAAGACAACGAAAAAAACCAACCTGGATGGAAAGTGGTGAATTTTGTATGGCAACAAAAGTTCATGCACTTGGATACAAAGATCCAAACTGTTTTTCAGAAATATTGCAGTCAAACGAGAAGGAAGAATGGATGCAAGCTATTAGTGAAGAACTTCAATCACTTAAGGAAAGCAATACCTGGGTGCTGGTTGACCGTCCGAAGAATGCCAAAGTATTACAAAAACGGTGGGTTCTACGGCGAAAGGTCGCAGTCAATGGAGGTACTCGCTTTAAATCCAGATTGGTTGCAAAAGGCTGTATTCAGAAAGCAGGAATTGATTATGACGACGCCTTTAGCCCTGTGGCACGTTATGACACCATATGAACTCTGTTGGCTGTAGCTGCTTCAAAGAAAATGCTGCTAAAACAATTCGATGTAAAGACAGCTTTTTTCAATGGAATACTTGAAGATGAAGTATATATGGAACAACCAGAAGGTTTCGAAGATGGTACAGGCCGAGTATGTTTCTTAAAAAAAAGTCTTTATGGGTTGAAGCAAGCGCCACGTTGCTGGAACAAACGTTTTGTTGAGTTCATGAAGAAAGCTGGTTTTTCAAACAGTGATGCAGACCCATGCCTATTTCATCGTAGACAAAATGGAAATAGCCTTTATGTGGTAATCTACGTTGATGATGGCCTGATTGTCGGCAGTAACAAGAAACAAATTGCTGTTTTTATGGATGTTTTACAACATGAATTCGAAATAACAACTGGCAGTCTTGACAATTTTCTTGGCATAAAAATAATATGAAGATGGAGCAATAGTGATAAGTCAAGAGAAATACACAGAAGAAATTCTGCAAAGATTTCGAATGGCAGAATGCAATACAATCTCAACTCCTATTGGACGTGAGGACAATAATCAAAACGAAGAAGTTTCGTCATCTGTACCCTACCGTGAAGCAATTGGTTGTCTCATGTACCTTTCAACAGTAACTAGTCCAGACATCACTTTTGCAGTCAATAAAGCTGCTCGAGCTATGAAGACTGGAATAGAGTAAAGCGCATTTTCCGGTATTTGAAAGGGACCTTAAATTTTGGAATTGTATATAATAAAAAAGAAGAGTTAAAGATTTACGCTGATGCAGATTTCGCAGGTGATAACCGAACAAGGCGCTCAACAACTGGAATTCTTGCAAAGTACTCAGGTGGTGCAGTGTCATGGACAAGTCAGTTGCAGAAAGTAGTGGCCACATCCACAACCGAGGCGGAAATAATTGCAGCTAGTGAAGGAGCAAAAGAGTTAGTTTTGTTACGTCGTCTGCTATCAGAATTAGTGGAAATGTCGGGGCAGCCTACAGTTCTTTACTTTGACAATGCTAGTGCATTGAAGTTGGCAAAAAATCCAGAATATCACCGACGTTCTAAACATATAGAGGTCCGACATTTCTATGTTCGTGAAAGATATCTGAACGGTGAGATTTTCTTGGAACACATTGATGGACACAACCAGTTGGCAGATATTTTGACGAAACCTCTTGAACGAGTTCGATTTAATTTTCTATGTTCAGAAATTGGCATGCAAGAGACAAAGCAATAATTTCATGATTTTTTTCTTTTGGAGGAAGTGTTAAAAGAAAAAATTCCTTGACGTCTGTATTTATGTGCTGCTCCACGACTCTGCTGTCAATATCTTTATTCTTGGCTTGTGTGTAACTTCTGTGTTTTTTCTTACAGTAAATGTGTTTTTTTTTTTCGTATCCAGGTTGTAATTACAAAGCTAATAAAATGTTTTCTTGCCTTTAAATAATATTTTTCATCATTAATAAAAGGCTACGGAAACGAAATTTACTATATTTTCTACTATCTAGAACGAAGAAGATACATCATTACGCAAACATTCCTTACATGCACAAAATTTTTCTTCCGTTTCAGTACTAAAACTGTGAGAAGGCACGACATTAAAAGGTATGGTAATTATAAGGAATGTTCAAACCACTTAACAGGAATGCAAACAGGAGATGTCTGGTATTTGGACAGATACAAGCACACCCGTAATTTTCAAGGCACAGATGTAGCGAAACTGCGAAAGACCACTGTGCATGGAAATTTAAAACATACATATGCCGAAAGAACACATACACACACGATAAACACCTGCGCCAATATACAACAAAACAAGTTGTCGATTGCGAATATTAATTAGGAAGGGCTAAATGAAGCAAGGTAGAAAGTACCTCTTCTTGCTGCACCGGATGGCGACAGCTATCAGCCTGAAGATACAAATCAGTTTAACAAGGCTACGGTACCTGTTAATGGCATGTCCTAGCGTACTATCAACCTCCCTCCTGACCAACATAGCAAGGAAAGGACAGCAGCCATCCTTTTCCACTTCTATCATGAAGTGAATATTCGGTGGACTGAATTCAAATGTTGTAAAACACAGTTTAAACTGTCATTTCCGTGAGACCAAGCAACAAAAGTATCGTCTACATATCTGGAAAAGCACACAAATTTCAATGCCTCTGACTCCAGGGAACATCGCAACTCTATCTGTCTGTTCGTAGAACCAGTCATTGAATAAAAAGTTGAAGTCAACAAATATCGAAATAGGTCCATCACTTCAACACCAAATCTAACTTCAGTTAACTGTTGCGAACCAGGCAAAAGAATGCGAGTGAAGAGAGTGGCTACATCAAAACCAACTAAAATATCAGTGTCTTTCGAACCCAATAACTCTATAGAAGTAAGAAATGTGTCACATACTATTTTAGATATCTGCTGGTAGCTGTCTTTTAAAAGCCTACTGCCAGTGTGTGGCGACTGAGGAGCAACATGATATAAAGATGTGATGTATGTGAAAGTCTGTACATCTTACTACGTTTTATCTCTGAAATAAAATTTATTTCCGAGATAACTTTCACATACTAGTAAGCCACTTTTCGATGTTGCCGTGGTGGTGTAGTAACATCTCTGACTCGGTAAATGGAGGACTCCTGCCTCCAGAGACAGTGGGAATCAGAATGCTGTGTACGCTCTTAACGATTACATGAGTTATGTTCATTGTGCTTTCCCATAAATGGTGTGGAAATCGAATCTGTGTACTTTGTCGTCACTATTCTGCTATCACACTGCTGGTACCCGTTTCCCACTGTGGGGACCCCGAAAATTTGCTGTCGAAAATCTGCTGCGTAGGTTACACCATCGAGAATGCCACTGCTGCAGACAGTACAACCTCACTGTTTCTTTGACAGTGTCGACAAAACTTCTCAACAACTGCTCATGAATTCTGCAGACATTCCGCGTGCAAAATCACCAAATATCCCCCAAAGCTTGGACGATACTAAACTGCAAAAGGAGATAGCGACAAGGCCTTCATTGTTTGGCATATCTTAAGACCAACCTCCTATTGCCGCCGATGGCAAGCAGCGAACTGTGGCATGATGAGTGTCGAATTTACCGAGTATCTTCATGACAAACATTTCAGAGTTGACATCAAGAGAATCTATTCCTGGTACTTTAGACAAAAGTTCAGCAGAGAATCACAATAAACAATGGCCACCTGCCTCCGTAGCAAATGTTATTCTAAGGGGCTTCAACATAGGCACACGACAAAACGTCGCATGTTCCAGTGCTAGTGATTATGAGCATTAGACACTCGCATTAACGATCTGAACCATACAGACGCCACCCATAGTGCCATTTCGGTTGAACAACAAAGGTCCAAGCCATACCACTCTGTTGTTCTGTTTCATCATCCATCTGCCAAGAGATTGTGGGGTCAAGATTTACAACACATTTCAGAACTTGTGCATTCTGATTTTCCAAATCCAGTTCGGACTGTTGCGACAAAATGTGATTTCGGTGAAACAGACTACGATTTCACTCATATCTGAGCCACAATGGGCATCACAACTGACTTGCTTCTGGTCCAGAACCACGCTTCGCATTTGCATCACCCGCACCCAGCACCAACACCAACTATGAACTTCAAGAAGGCGTTTTTCACGACCTTGTCTCGACATGGTCACATAACGATACCTCTCGGTTTGGGGGACGTCAAACCCGCGTCAGGCACGTCGAGAACGACTACACATTCAGACGAACTCCATGACACGAACACTGTGCCGCTGGATAATAAATGGACCATTACTTCCTTCTTTAAAGTGCCAGGACCTACTACGCAATCTCACTTACGTTTTCCGCCAGTTCAGACATCTGACATTGGTAATGTTGTCCCTAGCGCTTCTGCCCCGGAACTTCACTCATACGTGCGGCCGTTTTTCGAACAGCCACCCGAGTTCTACGCACATCGCCGAATGACGCCGACGCCTCCCCAGCCGCGATATGTCCCCTCTTATCACGCGCCCCCCTACGTCGAGGGGCATTTTCTGCCTGTCTCGCTCACCGACGCTCCCGAGCCTCCCGTGTCTCCTGCGTCGTGTCAAGCCTACCTCAGATGGTGCCTTACAATCATATCACTGAAGGTCATCACACCATCCATCACCATTCAAAACTACCATGATTTCGCCCGGATTCTCCTGCAATGTGGTTTGCCCTAAGCGAGTGTTTGATGTCAGCCAGTGGCATCATTGGAGATGTCAAGAAGTTCGCCACTCTTTTTAACGGCCTTGGAGACAGTGCGGACCTCATTAGCGCCTTGCTTTTGGAATTTCCGGCTTATCACAAATAAGAAACTGCCGACACATTACTACTACCATAACTAACACGCACGCTTGAGCGACAGCTACATCTCAGCATCAACGAGACTACTTTGGGTAACAGCACTCCATCTTCGCTCTGGCGCCGCCTGTGAGTACTAACTGATACAACACTCCAGCCTGATCATGTACTATGGACACCTTGGCTCCTAAAACTGCCAGAGAACATCCAGGAAGCGATGCTTGTGCCTGAGGAGGGCACTTCTGGATTTTGAACTTAGACTCGCTGACAGAATGGAGGCGCTATCACAACATTGCGTTCTAATCGACAACCAACAGTGCTACACTGCAGTCGACGCCCGTTACGTCTGCACTGAACTGGTGTTGCACGATCGCAGCAGAGCTGCCCCAACATTCTGAACAGCCACAAACCACCCGATGATGGCCTGACTGACCAGAACCAGGCCATGCCCGCCGCCTCTGCCACCCTTAGCACCTTTGACAGCTCCAGCGGACAACAGTCGCCTGCCGCGACAACTGAGATTGTCGCCCCCCAGCTGGCCACTGCCCCAGATCTGTGTGTAAACAAAAGCTGCACTGACTAAGTGCATCGCCCGCTTCCACGCCCAGCTCACAACAATGCTACTGCTAGTTTCACGCCAGATTTGGGCAGGATGCACAGTGCTGCAGACAACCCTATACCTACCCAAATGTAGGATGGCGACCTGGCACAGGCGCACGACACTGCTCTTCATTAACAAGATGTCTCTGTGCTCAACAATAAAACAGCACTGATGCAGCATTTCAATGGGCAATCCCTGAATATTCATCCATCACAGGTAAGTGCACACGTATTTCTTCATTGACATCAGGACCGATGTGGGCATTCTATTGCCTGTTCTCTCGCACCTCCTGCATTGTCGCTATCGCTGCTGCAACTGCACATGGACAATGACATGGTAATCACAGTTGCTGGAACTGCACACATCATGCTCGATCTTGGCACAGATATACAAATATCTTGGATATTCCCAGTGGCAGAGACAGTTGAAACAGGCCTGGGAGCAGACTGCCTCCAGAACTACCAACTACTGCCGGATTTGAATCATGCCCTCATATCATAACCGGATGGCCAGTAGCTGATCTGTGGCATGTTCAATGATACGCCATCTGCAGGTATTGTAACACCCTCGGTCACACTGCCACCACTCTACACACCACTCGATCTGAAGCTATAATGTGACGCACTTTTCAACCAGCTACGCTAAGAGGCAGCTGAGAACTCATCATTACATCATGGCAACAAGCTCATGTGCATTATCAATGAACAACTACAGAGACAAATCGAGGACACCATCGTATCACTACATGCAACCCAACAGTATCTCAATGACCTTCGTCATCTCAACACTGAGCACTACCATGGCGGCACTACTATGGACACTTCTCACGGTAGTGAAGCATCACAATCCCCACCCGAGTGCACTCCTGAGGCAATGCTGTGTGATGTTAACATCGATGGCAAATCTTGTCATGCCTCGCTTCCTGGACTCTCTCCACAATCCCCCATTACACCACATACAATCTGTACCATGTGAGACGCTGCAGTCCACCACATTAAAACCACACCAGGTCCCCGTGTCTGGCACTGCCCCCATCGTCTAGCACCCCACAGACTTAAAGTCGCTAAAGCTGTGGTGGACGAACTTCTGCGAGCTGGCGTAGTCTGGCCATCAGACAGTGCCTGAGCCTTCCCAATCAAACTAGTTCCTAAAAAAAAAATTGTACTTGGAACCTACATGGCTACTATCACTACCTCAATGCGAGTAGAATCATTGACAGCTGCCCTGTTTCGAACTTGAACGATTTTTCCTACATCTTGGCCAGGGTGAAATTTTCAGCATACCTGAAAATTCTGATATCAGATGAAGATGTACCAAAAACTGATAATGACGCTGTTCGGTCACTTTGAATTCCTCTACATGCCGCGCGGACTAAACACCGCAACATGGACATGGCGAAGATTTATTGATAGTGTACTGTTCAATTCGCCTTTTTGTTACACCTACCTAGATAATATTTTTGCAAAATGAACAAGATCACCACGACCACCTGCATGTCGTCGTTGATAAGCTGTCCTCTCATTGTGTCGTGATAAATGATGGATAGTGCCAACTTCGGCAGATCTATGTGACCTTTGTCGGACACCACGTCTTAATCCTGAGAAAACTGACCAGATACGCCTCCTAACACCTACCAACAACTACCCAAGCGTTGTGTAACAGGACTACATCTGGTAAATGACGCCTGTATTGCACACCACATGAACTACTAACCATATCTGAAGTAGTTTGTTGCTCTCAAGACGATGTTGAGGGGAGACTCCTTGCCATATATACCATATCACCCACTGGCAGACGCCTTCTGCAACCCATCAGCGGTTTCTGCATACAGGAGATTCTGCCACCTAGATTTCATAGCACACTTCACTACTGACCTGCAGTACATTTAAGGTGCTGATAATATTGTGGGGGACTCTCTTTCCTACATTGCAGCTACCTCTGCCCGGTTAGACTTTGACAGAATCGCAGATGCACAAGCGACAGATGCCGATCTCCACAGTTTGTTTAACAAAACAGACACCACATTCCAATTGCATAATGCATGCTACCCAGCATGAACAACCACGATTGGTGTGACGTTTCGAATGGACAGATCCAACCAATCACCCCATGTTTCAGCAGACTGTATACTTACCATTGCCACCCCAGCTTACACCACACATCTTTAATGTTGGACCAGTGAACTGCAGTTCGAATCCAACGTGTTCAGTGACTTATGGCATACCTTACAGGAGAGCATCTGTGATGTTTGGAAGGTAGGAGACGGGGAACTAGCGGAATTAAAGCTGTGAGGACGGGTCGTGAGTTGTGCTTGGATAGCTCAGTTGGTAGAGCACTTGCCCGCGAAAGGCAAAGGTCCCGAGTTCGAGTCTCGGTCCGGCACACAGTTTTAATCTGCCAGGAAATTTCATATCAGCGCACACTCCACTGCAGAGTGAAAATCTCATTCTGGAGCTAATGAATGTAATCTTAGCGCAACTACTTCGTTCCTACCGAAGATTCAGCGAAATGCTGTTCTGGTTCACATTTCAAAACATTTCTTTTCGGAATTTAATTTTGGTGCTTACCATATTTACGATAACACTGCCTAAAAAATCGATGCTGGAAGTTCATCATGAATTATGCTATGAATCATTCTGCATCTGCATGGTTGTGCAACACTGCTGGGTTTTCAGAAGGAGATTGTCATTTTGAATTAATTTAACTTTCCGATAAAAGTAAAAATCACATAGCTGGAACACAGAAGTGCTGTTTAGTAATATGAAATCTACCGTGCAAGTCTATTGACCCTCATCATCTATAAACACGCTATCATATCGATGCTATTAATTTGACCACTTGTTATCAGGAACACATGGTTTTAAATTGTCCTCAAGATATGTTTTGTAAACAGAATTTGCCAGTTTACTGGATTTGGAGCAAGATACATAAACATTTTTAAGGAATCATTTAAATGATTGACCTCTTCTATACCACGAGGACCAAATTAATCATTAGTTTCTTAGAAGTGTAGGAAAGCTTTAGGCAACAATTTTCCAGATACTGCGATGGAATATTGCACAATATACATAGCGCTATTTTATGTATTTTACAACTGCATCAAGGATTTGTTTTTCTCCTTTATACAATAACGTGCTTCGAATGATCATCTTTTCAGTAGTCTTACTCGGACTTGTTTTCATATAATGAGGCTTAAAATTTTAATTCTTTGCTAATCCATGTTTTTTGACAAATTTGTATAGTTTGTTACTATTCCTTATGGATTTATTTACCTTGCTAAACCTCCCATTCCTACCAATTTTGATGCCAAAAAAAATGCAAATGAAAAACGAAACTGCAGAACGTATTTGGGAATCAAACACATGTTCTCTACTTCACAGCCATATGCATTGGTCGCTACATCACCATTGACCCGCGTTTGCCTTATGGATAAACAAGTGGCAGTCGAAGATATTTTTTACCTCGATTTCTGAGAAAATATAAATTTGCGGATCCCATACATGATGAAAAATGTTCAATTTTCAATTATCTATCGATTCTGTCAATTATTAGTTCATGGCACATCATTGACCTACCAAATATGAGCCGAATCGGTTGGTGGTGTCTGAGGTCTACCCCTTATTAGTCTATCAGTAAAATAACGCCTTACAGTTAGTAAAAAGCCTTTTTATTACTGTGATTACTACAGTAACTTGCGAAAACTGCTATTTGTAATTCTTTGAAAAATAATATGATCTCTTATACAGACGTCACAATACCATGTTTCTCAAAATAAGAAATTACTTTGTTGATGAATAATGCAACTGGCCACAAACACCTTCAGAATGCCTTAGTTCAATACCATAATTGGTTTTAGACTATCAAGCTCATCTTCAGATCGCTAACATTTACCATTACATTAGTATTTTCGTCAGCAGCATATTATCTGCTCCTGCAATATGACTGAAGCTCCTAGAACCGCTCGGCCACAGTGGCCGGCTCACAAACATCAACTGGTCATATTTTTATAGTTTTCTTCGATTATACTGTGCAATTATTTCTGGGATGCTATCTGTCTATTTGTATGGACTATGAAGATTAAAATGCATCCACATTTGTCCTTTTACTGCTCTGTTCAGATGTTCCTCGATATTCGTCTTCAGGTGGGTGAATGTTGAGTAGTGGTGTATTCCACACTTCTCCATCACGATCTTGAAATACCTATTTTAAAACTTTCCACCATGAAGGTTGTCCAGACATCGGTCCGTTCCTGTCTGCAACAAACTTTCAAACACCTCTGCTATATCTCACCCCATTTTCAAGTTTGCAGGTACTGCTTAAGCAAATCAAGAATTTGTATCAACGAGCATGAAAATATACTTGAAACAATTATTCACATGAGAATATTCTCTCATATCTACAAGATCACGCTGCCATAAGTCATCCAAACCTCTGATCATAATGTGCCTATGAGGGTATGTTTTGTGTACTGTTTGTGCAGTACGTACTTATTTGTTATACCTCTGTCTCTCTCTCTATGCTCGGAAATTATCGAAACAACCTTATTTGAATGAGCTGTATTACTAGTGACAGCTGATGCCATGAGAAATCATAACCAATCTATTAGCTCACTGTGATCGTCATAATATATATACTGTGGGAATCGATTGTTCACTCTTATATGCTGAATGTGTCATCACCGCTGCTGTTTTCACTATCTAATATAGGTTTTATAATGGTTTTGTATTTCACACTGCTTTGGCTTTTTGGTACTTAATTTGCTTTCTTATGTAGATCAGTGGAATGCAGGATTTCACCATATATTCCCAGGTCTTTCAGCGAATAATTTAGGGTTTTCGGAGGTCTGAGGAAAAGGTTCAGTAGGCCTGTTGTTCTTTGAAATTCCCTATCACCGATCTGTATGGTATTATTAGTTAAACTTATAGGCAATGTGCCCAGCATGTACGGTTTTACCCTACTGATGCTAGATATTCTGTCTATCCTTGCATCCCTGTGATAGTTAATGAAGTCTGCAATGGCATCATCGTTATCATCGTGTAATTTTACTTAGAGTTGCCCTAGAGATTCAGTAACTGGCTTAACTGTTTCTCTTAGTGTCTGTTCCCACTCCCAAAGTCCTGGCCTTCGCAGCCATAGTTTCTCTCGAACAGGCTTTTGTGCCTGAATGCTTTTATGCTTACTCGATATCTTGTTGTATGCTAAGGAGCGTTCTATGCAGGGTACACCTTATCTACTAAGTTTTCTATGGCATTGACATTTACAGTTACGTCATTTACTTTCCCTCCAGTTACATTAACCCTATTATTTAATGTACTGATCGGTCTCACAAGGGTCTGGGAATACATCAGTGGTTCATTGTGTACACTAACTTTAAGGTCGTGTGCATGAAGTTCTTCATCTATGTAAAAGCGACTGTTATGTCTATTTACACCCATACTGTCAGGTTGAGTGGTCAACAAGGGTGCAAACGTGCCCATGATATGATGTATGCTGATGCAATCACCTCTTTTCATACCTATATATAACAGAGACTCATGGAAATTTCGTCTATATCTACCATCATTCAGTTTTGTTGTTTCATCAGCAACAAGAACCCTACACTGCGTGCAATTCCAGTAGTCTCCACATATATTTACAAATTCATTGAGTGACATATCAGTCGCTAGGTGGGATTGGTAAATGGGCCTTAAATTCAAATCGTCTTGTTTGGATGTTATAATGAGCTTTGCATTATCTCTCAGCAACTAGTTTGGGATTCTGGAATATATGTGACTCAAATAAAACATGGCAAAACCCATATATGATCAAAACAGAAATATCTCCAAATCTGATCCTGGATTCCATAGCAACATCGTTGAATATGAAAACAGTGTTTGGCTTTACATTTTCTGGTGGAGAGGTATCACTGCTTTCACTGAATGTCATGTACGTCGCAATGTCGACACCTTGCAATATCCCCAAAATTGATAGTATTTGAATTGAAATAGTGTTTTTGAGAGCTCTCATAAATGCTCAAAGAGGGCTCCATCCGTGTGTATTAGCAGCAACATGAGAACATTTGGTTTCCCACATCTTAATGGACCTACAATTAATGCTCATATATGGTAGGGAAGGTGTATCCCATTTTTCTTCTTCTTCTCCTCTTCTGAACCATCATAGGACCAGTTGCTTACAACGAAGTCCAAATGGTGAACATGCTTCACTTGCGATATCTGCACCAGTGGGCAGGGGTGGGGGGGGAGGGTCTGCCATCAGTTTAGTAACAGTGCAGACTGCCCCTGTATTGGCTTTGCCACACAGCTCGTGTTAGGTAACTAAATATAATCACTTTCATATAACTCAAACGATTTAAGTAGAGCACGTCAGGAAAGTTCACTGGAGGTACAAGTGTTGTATGTCCCATATTTGATTGGTGTTTGGAGTGTTATCTCATGCCAATGATGCGAGCTGAGAACTACCATGCTGCTTTGTCTGCCCAACTGCTGAGGCAGTTTGGTGCAACTGCAGTGCCAATATAATGCAACTCACATGACCGTAGTAGAATTCAGTGTCAGCCTGGGCCACTTGCTGGCCAACTGACTCCAGTGCCAGTCCAGCACAAGCTACATTTTCTGTCTGATGTTTTCTTACATTTCCCAATGTAACATCAGTAAGAAGAACCCTCTGTCATCCATTATTGGTAGGATGCACCATATGCCACATACTATTGGTATGAAGTGCCCCCTACCATGCACAATCTGTATTGTATGACCTCTGCCTTGCAGCATTATACAAAATGCCATCGTCACACAAGATAGGTATGGTGCACCCTCTGCCACGCAAAATTGGTTAGAAGCATTTTTTGCCATGCAACACTGTTATGAAACACCCTCTGATACGTGAGTTCAGTAGGTTGGATAATCTGCCGTGCGAAACTGGCGTGAAGCACCCTCTGTCAATCATCGGCACAACACACACTCTGCCACACAATATTGTTACGACGCACTTTCAGCCACAAAACATTTGTATGGAACACCCTGTGCTACATGACATTACACAAAATTGGCTCTGTCACATAAATTCGATAATAAACATCGTTCACTGTATAATTTTGGTACAAAGCATCGTCTGCCCACTTTGGCACAAAACACCCTCTGCCAAGTAAAATTGGTATGAAGCACCTTTTACCGTGCAACACTGGTACAAAGCGACCTCTGCCACACATCATAGGTACGAGACATTCTCTGCCACACAACACTGGTATGGAGCACCCTCTGCGATGCAACGTCGATACGAAGAATTCTTCGCCACATAACATAGGCACAGAGCACCATCTGTGACTTGATAACAGTACGTAGCACCGTGTGGACTACCACGATTCCAAGGGTTCTGGCATTCGCCGCTAGATGGCAACAGCATCATTTTCACTGTGGTGGGAGACTTTAATTCATCATACTTAACAAATTTGCTCGAAGTATTTATAAATTATACATACAAATCATCGTTGGGAATCAATCTATCTAGCTCTATCAAAATTCCTGCAGTAGTTCCTGAGATTAGCCCGAACATAAAGACGAAAACGCAATGCGGGACTTCGATTTGTATATGTCACAGTAGAAAACAGAAGGTGACAGAAGTGCAAGAAGATATGCGGGCAGTTTTCACTATAACAGCTTATACAATATCCTGGAAAAGCATAAGGATGGGATCAATACAAAGCGCTGCTACAGTCGCAGGTTCGAATCCTGCCTCGGGCATGGATGTGTGTGATGTCCTTAGGTTAGTTAGGTTTAAGGAGTTCTAAGATTAGGGGACTGATGGCCTCAGATGTTAAGTCCCATAGTGCTTGGAGCCATTTGATTTGATGTTTGCGATAATGGACTCCTAGATACAGTATACAACCTCATTAAAATACTGGATCCACACAAACAAAAGTTTAATGTGTGTCACTTTGTACGTATTTCAGAACAAAAGACAGCAGTTGAGAGGTCACACCTACCAGACTGGTCAACCGAGATATTTAAAGTTTCCAAGATGCAAAGAACGAATCCTAGAACTTATATCTCAAAGGATAGCAGCAGAACAAGACTTGTTTCTCGTAGAGAAGGCCATAAGATGTCGAGGGGCTAGAATACTAGTTAAATGACTTGGTTCTCCTGCAACATAAAATAGTTGGATTGACACCGACGATTTGCTACATAATAGGGAGCATAGACCACAATCACGACAATAGTGAAACATGCGTGATATGAGACACGTTAGAGGAGATGGTGGATTTCTCAACAAAGTGCCAGTCAAATTACATATTCCAGGATATAACTACTGAGGACCTGGAACAAAGCTTCGAAAACCGTTGTTGTGCGGTGATAAAGGGATTAATCTGCTTCACAAGGTGTGTTTGGAACATGACATTACATACGTGGCAAATAAAGATCTCCCAGGGCGTCTTGCCGCAGATCGAATTTTAGCTGATAAAGCCAAGGCAAATGCGATATTTTCAGTTGAAAAATCATGCATGGTAAAATTAATTTGGGCTTGGGGATGAATTTCAAGCTAGTTATTAATGCAGCATGCCCCACACTAAAGAACAAGAAGAAGAAGAAGAAGGAGAAGAAGATGACAATGAAGAAGAAGACAGAGCAGGGGTGTTTAAAAAGCTATCCTGATGGCGATGTATGCAGCTAAATGTGCTCTAAAGCATAAGCAGTTAAGCTTTCAGGGTTCTGCTAATACCCAAGATGTCAGGTGGAATTATTCTCTTCTTATTCCGACCCTCGCAGGACGCTCAGCGGTGGGCTTCCTGGTGGGTGGTGCAGCAGCTATTGCCAGGACAGTCAAGAACATACAGAATTCCCAGGAGCAACTAGACGAAGCAAGAACACATAACCGCCTGATGGAAGCAGTAGCCATCAGAAAAGGACTATATCTGAAACCACACAAGAAAGGGCTAGGTCTTTTCTTAAATAAAAAAAACCGTAACCATCCTAACCTATAGAGTGCTTACAAATACAGCTCTGTTTAAGTTTGTTAGAAAAAAATTCAATGTTCCAAGATTCTGCAGTGTATTTATGTGATATAAATTATCAAAGATTAGGTGGAAATCCAGAGAACGAGGTATTGTGAATTCAGATGGAGGATCTGGCGCCCATTTGTGGCTTATGTTAAAATAATACAAATAACGTATCTTATTTTGACAGATTTGGTGATTTGCAACCTCTGGAAGAATCACAACGACACTTCGTCAGCAGAAGACAAAGTGTTCTACGATTTTCAACGCTATCAAGATTTTCACACATACCTGTGTGGTCATTTATGCATCTTGTTCCTCCTAACGTTTACGAAGAAGGATATATAAGGAGTTGCATTAAGCACCCATTGACCTGTTGAGATTCAGAGGCAGTGTCATTTACTCGGACTTTAAAAGAACGATCGTCAGTATTAAGTGCGAATTACTACCCACGAATTGATTTATGCACTGGAGAATTATTTCTGGCCAGAGCAAATTAAATCGATAACTGTGTTGTAGGGAGGGTTGGTCAAAGATAATGCAAGGAGATCTTTCACTCTCCAACTTTATCCTAAGAATGCTAAAATGTCTATGACTGCCATCCACATAGGGGAAGATGGATAATCGTAATCATAAATTATACCTTATGATCGAAGTACTAGAAACATGTAGATAACCTGACTGCATCAGTATAGGATGCTGTCTGGTATATTTTGATGTATATGTTCGAGAATTAACCATGAATGATCGTACTGCACAGTCATCTATCTACATTTTCAATCTAGTGTATGGTAAGTGCATAGCAGTGGAGATGTGGTGAAGCGATGATACAGAAGTACGCTGCCATGTCATTGGTCAGCATTGAAATTAAGGGAAAAAGGATAAAATTGCTTAAAACTCATCGCACTACTAACTGTGGTGCTAATTACAGCATACTGACGGTGTCTTTTCGATCCCACCTGTCCACTGGTATACTGCAGATATACTGTTGACTCCAGTGCAGGCAGGCGAAGGGTGGCAGCATGCAGAAATTGGTATGTGTCTTACAACACCCAGGGAGTACACTGCCCACATGGAAGACACACGTATTCCGTGACCCTTAGCATTGTGTATTGAGTTTTTTTAACTACGTGTTTTTTAGCAATAAGTCTGGTTTACTGTTAGTTTTATTGTGTAATTAGAGTAGGACAGCTTTCCACCATTTTTGAAGCATTTTCTGCTGAGGTAACACCAGTTGTGATACTGTGTATTGGTTCATAAGATTGATGATTTATAATTAAGGTATAGGTGAGTGTTTGTCGCCAAAAATTTGAATTTTGAGTGGTAGTGTGAACCAAGTCGCACACCTAGGCTGTTGGGATGCCAGTTCTCTTTCAAGCAAAAATTTCGAATTTATCACCAATTTTATTTTTGAAAATGCTGAAGTAAAGAAAACTTTCTAAAAGGATAACACCCTGAATAAAGGAAATGAACTACCCTATGTTCTTCCACAACAACAGCTCAGGACAGACTGAGCGATTTCCCCCACCAATTTCCAAATGTGGGGGAATAGGGGAGAGGAAGTGGGGGGGGGGGGGGTAGTTGGGGGAGCGTGAGAGGCGAGGGACAGGGCATGGAGGATAATCAATACTGTCATCTGGTGATGTCATCATTACGATGTTGCCTCATCTGTATCAGGGGGCATAGGTGGGGGATGGTCCGCCATCTTTAATAAATTTGACAGCAATGTATACACCACCCATAATGGCTTTGCTCCATTACTAACATGGCTCTATTAATTTTTTCGTGACTTTACACCATGGTCTCTCAACAAAATAACCGCTTCATCAGACACATCATCCAGCCATTGATACTTAGTGCAACGCATGCAGTGCCAAGGCTGGTCGCTGGTTCTAAATAAATCGCTGTCAGACTCAAACACATCGTAATACTCCTTATGTTCGTTTGAGCTGCACGCATCTGCTTTACATTCGATGTTTTCGTTTGTACAGTAAACGAAAACATCGAATGTAAAGCACATGTGTGAGGCTGAGACTGATATTAAGAATGTTATGAAGTATCTGTGTGCTATAGTGATTAACTTAGAATATGTGTGCTGTTTTTATTGCTACATCTTATACATTGTCAAGGAAAAGCATAAGGACCTTGACAAGACAAAGTAGCATCCGCTGGCGCATACTGCATGAGCAAACACACCGCTGACAAACATATTTATGTAATAGGAAACGTTAACCATTTGAAGATGAACATTATAGCCTGAAACCCGTTATGACGTTGAAATAAATCATTTTAAAGGTAATTTTAGTTGTTTGCGTTATTCACAACAAATCCATAATGGCCGGAACGTTCACAATGCGTCATGAATAAAATAACAAAGAAAGTACTTTCTTTTCTAAATTCTTACACAGTAGAGTACATTACTTCATGTAAGTTTTTGTGTTTACAGCTCTTAAAAAATATGTTTAAACTACAGATGAAATTCTTGATATGAAATACTTCTACACTCCCTGACCAAAAGTATCAAGACACCACTAATTAACTCACAACGAACCACTAGAAGTCATAAGAAAGTGGAGCCGCCAGTATAAAAGTAAGGAGGGAGTACTGTGTTGTCAGTAGAGAAGCAGTACCGTAACAGCAGGTTTAGTCTGCCAGAAAAGCTCAGTGACTTCAAACATTGACTAGTCATTGGATGTCATCTGAGCAACAAATCCATCAGTGCCATGCCAACCCTTCTAATGCTACCCAAGTTGATTGATGTTGGTGTCATGGAAAAGTGGAGGAGCAGCCACATTTAAACCAAGTCCAGACAGACTTCATGTGCTGGCAGTCTCTGAGCTAGTATCTCTAGTATCTAGGGTCAAACAACATATAGCTCTTGACCATACGTTGCCTCTCCAACCTTATGGCATAAAGTGGGTTTTTCTTCATAAGAACTTGAAGAAATGTAGCCATGTGCAACACCATGATAATACCATATGAGTAGCTCTCCAGCAGTCGTACCCAGGCCCTCAGAAGGTGCTACAGCATGGGAACCAAACATTCTCTCTCTTGCTTAATGACAAACCAACATTTGTCTGTTCAGCGGCTCAAACCAACTATGACGCAGCGGGAACAGAAAGATGAGGACGACCTACCACAACAACTTCATGATGCTACATCTATCTCTGATAATTCAGAGTGGGTCTTCCTCCAAATTGCTTTTCCTTCGACGAGGAATGACGTCTGAACACCAGCACTACGTAACGACAACAGCGCAGCTTACTGTTCCTACCATGGCCAACCACTATAAACCCCCTTTTCATACAAAAGCATGCTCGTGATTAGTGACACCCTACGTACACTATTTCCTGTGCCCCACAGTGTTGGAGGGTGTGGGGCGTTCTGTGGCGACATCATGCAGAGGTCGATAACAGCAAGCAAACCCGAGACATTAAACATTAAATGTATGTAATGCCTTTTGTTTCATTCTTAGTCTTTGCCTAATTCATTTCGGACTGTTTGTGCTAATACATCTGTCTTGTGTCATATGATCATCCTGACTTAATAAAGTGATTCTATGCAATTAGTACTTGCATCTTATTCTGCATATTCAGCAACCACACTGTAGTTTCTTTCTGAGCACAGGTGGAGCTCTGTCTGTTCAGAACAAAATATGTATGTACTACATACCAAAAGAATCTGATATTACATTAGATTCAGTAAATCAGTGAAAAGATTTACCGACACATTTTATAGAAAACCACCATACATAATAATGTTTAATTGTGTATCTTCCACACAAAAGTGAATGAATTTCTTTTACTGTGCCCTTCTATATTTCACTTGCAATCCCTTCCCATACATTATTTTCAGCAATATCAGTGATGTATTCAGCGCTACTGTGATCATAAATACATGGATATTTTTACACTATAGTAGCAAAAATGAATACTGAACTCAGGGTCATTTCTCACATCCCTGGGTAGAGAGACAGAGGTACAACCAAAACAGTAAAGTTTGTAGGCTGTCACTAGCACAGACGTGGCACGTGGTAAAAGTCAATAACGCTATGTTCATCTGGTTGTGGTGCGGCATGCTACATGACAGTTATGTCGCATCAGTCAGGTAGGTGAGGCTAGATCGTGTGTTCCATTTGTTGTTGCAAGCTAGATGCGTGCCTTCTGCCATGGCATGAACCATGCCACTTGTTATGTCACTCTTGTAGGTGCCCTGCCTTTTATGTGTGGTTCAGTGGCTCATTGCACAGATAAAAAACCCTTAGTTCTGATGTATTATTCCCAGTTGGTCTTAGGTCTCTTATCAGTCCTTATCTGATGTGTTTGATGGTGTGGAAAAAGTTGTTTTCACGTTAAGCTACAGATCCCCATACAATCAACTTGGGCCATTCTTGGTAATCCATTGCAGTGTTCAAAGCAAACTTTGGGTTGACAGCAGCTACAACCTACTTAGAGCTTACAAGCCTTTGCACTGAGACTTTCACTGTTAGCAATGCACTAAATCAGGTTTCCACAGGCTTTGAGAATGCATTCATGAATCATCCACTGCTGCCTTCATATCCCAGTTAGTATTTTCACATGTGCAGTTGTACATTAAATCCACGAAGATCAGGAAAAGGCGGTTGCATTTCTTGAGTAGCTACAGTCAGTTGAGTTACATAAAACGTCACATAATATCGCATCACATAAGAAAGGAATATCATAATAAATCATGCATTTTACTAGTATCACCAGAAAATAATCATAATACTTTTGGCTTGAAACCTGTAGCTATAAACAATCTAGACAAACTGGATATTCTACAGACGAGGGGAGACTGTTGTGTTAACAAAAAATAGTCCCATAATTTCAGAGAATACTTTTGATTATTGAGTTACAATACTATTATTATTCAATGGATCTTGCAGAGGGGTGGGGGGACTCTGGAATGTAGAAACAAGTCAACAATGTAACTTTTATTAATTGCAGTACAATGAAATGACTTAACATTGCCAAAGTTTATTGTATTACAGTGCTAATGCTAATTATAGAATAATCTAAAGCATTATCTATTAAGAGTTTATGTGAGTCAATGGAGTAGAAATTTTTTTAATACACTCTTTAAAATCCACTACATTACCTGCAGCAGGTTTTTTTATTAATAGTGTCTGTTACAGATCATAATCCAGTCAATATACCATTACAGACAGTGCATCAAAGGGCAGTTGTTGAATACTGTGCCTACATCTTGGACTTCTTTTTGTACTATTTTTGACCTTTCAAGTGTTCATTGAGTTTGTCTTTTGTTCTAGTACCATGCTCATGCCTTTCACTATGTAAAGACAGTATATTAGAAAGAAAAAAAGATATTAATTAATATATACATATATTCAATGCATATATATATATATATATATATATATATATATATATATATATTCATGTGGGATTGCTTCAAATTCTTCATTGCCTATCATTATATGATTCATATGTTACTGATACACATTGCTGTCTGTCAATCAGATAAAATCAACTCCATGACCTGCTGTAGCTACTCTTCCAGAATACTCATATTTTATCTTTTACATTGGGACATCATGGTGCACATGCTAGCCTTAGCCAAGGCACAAAATAATCCCAGGTAATGATATACTGACTGTAGTATTTCACATGTGGGTGCTGCTACACAGAAGACAGTGATGATAACCATTCAGCTATAGAGGCGGTCATTCAGCTGACACTTTTGCTGAAATCTGAACTGTTTTCTATTGAGCATTGTTTACTAAGTATTTATAAAATCTGTTGTACATGATTATCTTGAATTTTTGAAAGTACTGTTACTAATGAAATGGATTCATAATCATTTTTGTCTCTATTTGGTAAAGTGGCTTGACAACAGTGTGTTTAAGTGAGTAAGGGAAGGTACCACTCAGAAAACATTCATTACATGAGTAGCTCTATACACCAACAAGTTTAGCTGACCACTGGACTGTTTTCAAATTGCTTCCATCACAAACATTTGAACATTTCTTTTCTGTATGTTTTCGTGAGTTGAAAACTTCTTTTGTAGCGGTAGGTTGTAGCCTACTTTTGTCAGTCTAGTTTTGGAATGCTTTTCTTGAAAATTTTGCAAATATAAACTAACTGCCATTGACAGAAAAATGTTAATTGCAGACTGTCTGTCATCTTAATGCTATCATTGTTGAGTTCAATATTTACCTTTATGCGGACTGGTTAGTGAACACAAGGGAAAATCGTGGAAAATTTGTCAGCTTTCTAACAAGTGTAGCTCAAAGAAAAAGAGTTGTAAGCGCATATAATGGTTACCTTCTTTTAAACATTTTAAGTATTTAACCATTATAATGGCTTGTCCCATATAATGTAGTACTCTCTGTACACAAAATGATTCAATAAATCACTAAAGAATGAATGAATGAATAGATCTACTGGGAACAAATTTATGTAGAAACTACAGCTTTTGGTGTCACAGTTTTTTCTGAATTGTATTTTGTGTTGCAAGTGAAATAAAGCATGTTAATTATTTATGTACAGCATAGGTACACAGATCATGAAATAGAAATAAAGCAGAAGCTTGATCTTTTTCTGGAATTTCTTTACACTATTATGTTTAAAGCAAACTTTTAAAAAGATTTGGCTGGCATAAACTATGGGCCAAAAAAGTATTTGATAATGATTATAAAAAATTTCAATAATCAGTTCAGAGCTTTCCTCTAAAAAGCCTTTAATTTTCCAGTTAAAGTCATAAGAATGGCACACGTTTTAGTTCAGGACCGTATTTTAGGGACTATAAGATACTACGGACTCTAAGATGTGCCTTAATTTTGAAGCACTTTTATTTAAAAAAAAATAACATATTTATCATTTTTATTATTAGATTGCAAAGCCACACAAAAAATTCCCAGTTTATAAAACCAAACTTACCTTTAAAATCCCTGAAAATCGTCATCTAAACTTCCTTCTTCCTCTTCTTTTTCTTCCTCTTCACCATCATGGTTGTCCTCTTCATATATAAGATGATATTCACTGCCATCGAGAGCGTTTCTCATTTCGCACTTCTTGATGGGATTCAACAATTGTCTTCTCTCGCTCTAGACCACGACGGTTTCATCCACTGACACACCTGTTTGATTGTAGATCGTTTTAAAGTCCCCTTCGGCGTGAATTCATGTTTAGTTCCATCCATCATCCATGTGTTCCATTTCTCTCTCATATACATTTGAAAGGGTTTATTTATCGAGATATCAAGAGGTTGCAGTTGTGGAGCAGACCCTCGCAGAATGACAGTTAGCTTTCTATTTCCCTGTATCAGTTTCTCCTTCACACAATTTTTCAACTGACTACTAAACATATCTAGCAAAAGAAGAGAACTCTTTCTCAAAAATCACCATTTCTTCTCTCCCACACTCTGTTAATTCATAATTTCATACCAGGCTCATCTATATAACCCTTGTCATGAACATGAACAACACCTGGTGGGATTTTGGAAGGTTTTGACACTGTTTTGCGCTTGAAACTGATCACTGGATTAAGTTTACTACCGTCAGCACAACGTGAAAAAACAATAGCGTAGTGCAGTTTCTCATGTCTACTTGTTTTTATAGTTTTATGGCAACAGTTCTGTTACTCTGTACATCAAATGTCAGTGGAGTTTCGTCCATATCCACTAATCGGCGTAGTTCCACACTGGTTTTCTTTCGATGCTGAATAATAAAGCGATAGAAAGACAATATTTTCTCTTCATACTGTTGTGGCATTTTCTGAGATATTTTGGTTTTGGTTCGCATGTTAAGTCCATGACGTTTCATAAACCTGCTGCTCCAACAAACTCCACCCTTAAAATCTGTTAAGTTCCACTGTAGTGCTAGCTTTTGCTGATTTTTGTTTTAAAGCCATTTGGACGGTGTCCTTGTACCCATTTCAACACATCATCTTCTAGTTTCGGCCATTTTTCTTTCAGTCCTCTATTTGCACATTTAGTCTTCCTCATTTCTTTCGGTTCTTTGTTACTAGCCCGCCAATCGCGAATGGTTTTTTTTCTGTTGATCGAGGACCGAATTTACGCTCAATTGCTCTGTTTCCATGTTCTTCTACATATGCTATTGCTTTCAATTTATAGCCCACGCCATACGAACTCCTTTTATTTTTTTCCATTACGAAACTAGCTACCAACAAATATACTGTACTCTTACTGATAGCACAAATCAGTTTCAATTCAGGATCACTAGCACCATAGACTGCAATGACGCATCATAGGCTAGACAGTGTTCTGGGTTTTTGATGGCTGGGTGGGGGAAAGAGAGTGTTACCAAGCTTGTGAATTTCCGCAACTCATGTTTGTCGCATCGGTGAACTACTCCTGCCAATTTAATCTAATGTTGCCAGATAGAGATAGGTTTCCAGCAGCGCCGAAAATATTGTCACTTTTAAGACTGGCTGCTATTTTAAATCAAACACTGAACATTTTATATTAATTTCGAGTATAAGACGCACCTGAATTTTGGAGACATTTTTCGAAGAAAAAAGTTCGTCTTATGTCTATAAAATATGGTATGTTTCAAGACAGTACACAAAGTTTGAGCCCTTCATCTTAATAGTCTTTAATCAATGTGTGCCAGTACACCAAAAAAGTGAACTTCGCGGAAATTAAAGTTAAAGCTCTTTTCTCCACCTAACCTGCATTACCATAACGCAACCCATGTCAGTATTCATCTTGTTTCTGATGTTGTTCTTCCTCCCTTTTCTTTTTTAGCCTTCTCCTTCTTCTTCTTGCTTCTTTGGTGGCTGCCAACACTGTTTCTTTTCTTCTAAGAGTCTCCTGCAGTCAATGGAAATTGAAGTTCATTACATATTTAGTCCAGCAAACAATCCTGTCAGTTCCATAACCATAAACCTTGTCACTGCACCGACAATGAACCTTAGCAAAGCAATCATCACAACTATTTTCGAAGTATTTAGTGCTACCAGAACAGTTTTGGTATCTGTTCCCATGTACAGTTGTTAAAACTTTCATTTGGGTTTTGAGTCCTACCATTTAATTACTTCTCAAATAATCTTGTGACATTAAGACATTAGAGACTGAACAGCCATAAAAAAGTATTGTTACTATTCTGTTTTTAACAGAGGTTTCGGCATGACATGGGGGGGGGGGGGCGGGTATTGTCATGGGTGTGGAAAATTTTAAATTCCTCTAATTTTTGGGCTTTCTTTGGTAGAATTTCCGTGAGGTAAGTTTTCCTTGTTCAGAAAACTGTAGAGAATTTTTTAGAATAAAGACTAAAAATTTCATTTTCTGCCACTTGTACTTGCAGTAGTCGTTTTAAAGATATTCTTTTGTTTTCCCAATTTTTTCCATAGTGTTTTTTATTGTTTCAAACAAAATAAAATATTTATTTTCACTGGAAACAATAAAATGTCTTTCATTAAATATGTGAAAAGAGATTTCATTGGGGAATGGGAGAGAGCTGAAACTGAACGAATTAATGTGGTTGAGAGAACTATTAATAAATGAAAACACTTGAGAAAATTTAGATAGGAGAGCATAAAAATATTTTTTTAATTTCAAACACTTGGATTGACAGCAATGTAAAATTTCAGAACATATTCTTAGGAAATCAGCATTGAATAATATGGTAGAGAGACCTAATATAATTAAGAAAACACTTGAGGAACGTAAGGAAATGAGGAAATGTAGAGACCAGAACGTACAAAAATATGTTTTTTCGAAAGAAAGTTCCAGAAAATGTTCATGGGGAACCAGTGTTGAAGTATTTTGAGCGATGTTAGTGGATGTGTCCGAATTTTTGGAGTAAGTATTGTACATAATGTTTGGTTTTTACCCAGCACACAGTTACATTAAAAAGCAGATGATGCAATAGAAGACCATCATGAGTAAACGAATTATAGTTTATTTCAAATTCGATTTTCGCAATTCTAATTCCAACTTTGTCACACAAAAGCATAACGGTTCTGTATAATGATTCAAACCACAACAAAGCTCTAGCCAGGGCTTTAAATAAAAAATGAATGAGTGAATAGTTATTAAAAAATACTGAGCACACAATAATGTCAATGTGGATAGCAACATTATTTGGTTTGGCTATAACAACATAAGCTCTAGACAGAAATATTTAAGACTGATCAGATATTTGAAGCACATGCTCCTAAGTACTGCACCTCAGTTATAAAACTGCACATTATACACAGTTAACCTGGTTCAGATTATAAGTTTCACCAGACAAGATATATTCTTGTAGATATTTGCATGACAAAATACGCCAGGTTAGCTGAGAGTGCTAATGCACTGCATCCTGGACTCGGGTTGGTGTGCCAGGCCCAGATCGAATCTGCCCGGTGGATTAATGACGAGAGTCAGAGTGCTGGCCAGCCTGGATGTGGTTTTTAGGCGGCTTTCCACATCCCACTAGGTGAATACGGGGCTGGTCCCTACGCCCCACCCCAGTTACCTGATTTCAGACATTTGAAACACGTTCGCACTATTTCATGAATCACACTAGACGTAGACAGCCGGGGTACACTGACTCTGTCCTGGGGAGTACGGGGTTGTGCCAGGAAGGGCATTCGGCCACCCCTTCACACTAACCACGCAAAATCCGATTGTAGCCACGCCGACATTGCGAAAGGTGTGGAAAAAAGCGAAAGCAAATGAAGAAGAAAAGAATATTTGCTTGAAAAAATTATTGCAATTATTTGAAGAATACACTGAACAATATCTTGATTTTTTCTTGTTTACACATAATTAAATTTTGCTGTAATAAAGAACAAAGTAACAGGTGGTCATAATTAAACTGACGGCGTTCCAAGTGCTGCAGTGCAGGCTGTGTACATTGCACATCGCTGACATAACATAGGTGTGTTCATTAATCAGTTGTAGAGCATCCTGCAAAAAAATAATAGTTCCACTTTCCACGACCTGGTGAAAATATGGCTCTGTGAATAGTCAGAATGTGGTGTAGTACAGGAAAAGAAGATGGACAATCAAATACATGATAATGGTGGTTCTGGCACATTTGTTAGTAAATGGTCACAAGTTAGAGCATGTATTCAACACAGTCTCACGATTTGGCAACATACTGTATCCATAACATGACATTGTCAACAGTTTTACACAGCATATCCAGTGTAATCAGAGCAATATTTTATTGTATGCTATCCTTCAGATCAGGAAGAGTCCTTATACATCCCTGATGGACACGAATTTTCAGACTTTCTCACAACCAGGAGTCACATGGTTTCAGGTTTGGGAATTTGGAAGGCCACACGTCTTGAAATTACCTAGAGATCATCCCACCATTACCAAAAGTTTCTCAAAGTAAATCTTTCAAGCATATGACATGTAGTTTCACCCCATCGCCCCATCTTGCATGAAAATACTGGTGTGGACACACTTGCATTCTTGCAAAGCTGGATAACATGCTTCCTACACAAGGAGGTCCTTATAAGGTGCAGATGTCACTTTACACCAAACAGGCTGGTCAGATGTCGTCTGCTCGAAGAAAAAATGGACCAAGAATGAAGGAGATTGTGAAACCACTCAACATAGTTACAGACGCTGGCTGCAGAGTATGTTCTTGCACAATATGTGGTAAAACAGAACACAATTTGTGACATTTCCATGTGTGCCAAAAAACGAAAGGCAAAGTCAAGGCGTTGTAGCCTATCTTGGGGCATCATCTGAATGGACATTCTAAATCTTGTAGAGATACCTGTGCAAAGTGTGCCTCAAAATCTTTTGGTCTGTCGATCAGGGGGAACAATTCCTACGAGACAGATCGAGAAGTAGCTGTAGAATTTGAGGCAACCTGGCTACGGATACAGAAACCTCATCAACAACTGCCATGGAAATGGCCTACCTCCCCCTCTCTTCTGCACCACCTAATTCACCTCTTTCTTAAAATTTCTTGGACATGTTGTTTAGCACATTTATGGAGAGGGAGCCTCTTCACAGCTGTTTCTATCAGTGATGTTCCTGCAGTACAGTACTGCTGTTCTAATAAAACAATTTTACCAGCAGTGCACCATATAACTTCTCAATAGCTATTACATTTTGTACAGAAAGATTAAACCTTCTTAGTCCTTTACAATAACAGTCATTTTGCACAATGCCAAGTGACAAACAACATACTGATGTCAAAACAGGAAACGTGTCACCTTCTGACTTCTTACAGCGCCATATTTTCATATAGGGGCAGAAAGTGGAACTGTAATTTTTTAGCATATGCCGTGAGAGCACTGATTAATGAACATACCTAGTACAACGTTTCAGTGTCCTGAAATGTACACAGCCAACACTGTAGCACTCAGAACACAGTGACTTTAATTATAACCACCTGTTAGAGTGTATAATTACCTTCACTCATCTCAGTTACTTCACGGTTTGAAACTATAATTGCAGACAACTGCTATTAGTACTACCTACATACGGAAAACCAGAAAGATTGTGTAGGGTTAACGATAGTATAGACAGTGACAATGGCTACAGTATCGTAACAGGATGGACTGTAGTAGAGCCTGGAACCAAAAACAGCGAACAGATGCCGCCAATTGATGCCCTGCATGCTCAGCTCACCTCAACAGCAGAAGTACGTTTTAGTGCAGCTATGTTTGCAGCTTTACTGTATGGTTAAATGATGATGGCGTCCTCTTGGGTAAAATATACCGGAGGTAAAATAGTCCCCCATTCGGATCTCTGTGTGGGAACTACTCAGGAGGATGTTGTTATCAGGAGAAAGAAAACTGGCGTTCTACGGATCGGAGCGTCGAGTGTCAGAACCCTTCATTGGGCAGGTAGGTTAGAAAATTTAAAGAGGGAAATGGATAGGTTAAAGTTAGATATAGTGGGAATTAATGAAGTTCGGTGGCAGGAGGAATAAGACTTTTGGTCAGGTGAATAGAGGCTTATAAATACAAAATCAAATAGGGGTAATGCAGGAGTAGGAGTAGGAATGCGGGTAAGTTACTACAAACAGCGTAGTGAACGCATTATTGTGGCCAAGATAGACACGAAGCCCATGCCTGCCATAGTAGTACAAGTTTATATGACAACTAGCTCTGCAGGTTATGAAGAGATTGATGAAATGTATGATGAGTTAAAAGAAATTATTCAGGAAGTGAAGGGAGAGGAAAATTTAATAGTCATGGGTGACTGAAATTCGATAGTAGGAAAAGGAAGAGAAGGAAACGTAGTAGGTGAAAATGGAACGGGGGTGAGGAATCAAATAGGAAGCCACCTGGTAAAATTTTGCACAGAGCATACCTTAATCGTAGCTAACACTTGGTTCAAGAATCATAAAAGAAGGTTGTATACATGGAAGAAGAATGGAGATACTGACAGGTTTCAGATAGATTATATAATGGTAAGACAGAGATTTAGGAAGCAGGTTTTAAATTGTAAAACATTTCCAGGGGCAGATGTTGACTCTGACCACAATCTTTTGGTTATGAACTGTAGAATAAAACTAAAGAAACTGCAAAAAGGTGGGAATTTAAGGAGATGGGACCTTGGTATTCTGAAAGAACCAGAGGTTGTACAGAGTTTCAGGGAGAGCATTAGGGAACGATTGACAAGAATGGGAGACAGAAATACAGTAGAAGAAGAATGGGTAGCTTTGAGAGACGAAATAGTGAACGCAGCAGTGGATCAATTAGGTAAAAAGACGAGGGCTAATAGAAATCCTTGGGTAACAGAAGAGATATTGAATTTAATTGATGAAAGGAGAAAATATAAAAATGCAGTAAATGAAGCAGGCAAAAAGGAATACAAAGGTCTCAAAAATGAGATCGACAGGAAGTCCGTAATGGCTAAGCAGGGATGGCTAGAGGACAAATGTAAGGATGTAGAGGCGTATATCACTAGGGGTAAGATAGATACTGCCTAGAGGAAAATTAAAGAGACCTTTGGAGAAAAGAGAACCACTTGCATGAATATCAAGAGCTCAGATGGAAACCCAGTTCTAAGCAAAGAAGGGAAAGCAGAAAGGTGGAAGGGCGACATTCTTGAGGACAATAATATGGAAATGGAAGAGGATGTAGATGAAGATTAAATGGGAGATATTATACTGCGTGAAGAGTTTGACAGAGCACTCAAAGACCTAAGTCGAAACAAGGCCCTGGGAGTAGACAACATTACATTAGAAATACTGATAGCCTTGGGAGAGCCAGCTCTGCTAAAACTCTGCCATCTGGTGAGCAAGATGTATGAGACAGGCGAAATACCTTCAGACTTCAAGAAGAATATAATAATTCCAATACCAAAGAAAGCAGGGGTTGACAGATGTGAAAATTACCGAACTATCAGTTTAATAAGCCATGGCTGCAAAATACTAAAATGAATTCTTCACAGACGAATGAAAAAACTGGTAGAAGCCAACCTCAGGGAAGATCAGTTTGGATTCCGTAGAAATGTTGGAACACGTGAGGCAATACTGACCCTACGACTTATCTTAGAAGAAAGATTAAGAAAAGGCAAACCTACATTTCTAGCATTTGTAGACTTAGAGAAAGCTTTTGACAATGTTGATTGGAATACTCTCTTTCAAACTGTGAAGGTGGTAGGGGTAAAATACAGGGAGCGACAGGCTATTTACAATTTGTACAGAAACCAGATGGCAGTTATAAGAGTCGAGGGACATGAAAGGGAAGCAGTGGTTGGGAAGGGAGTGAGACAGGGTTGTAGCCTCTCCCCGATGTTATTCAATCTGTATATTGAGCAAGCAGTAAAGGAAACAAAAGAAAAATTTGGAGTAGGAATTAAAATCCATGGAGAAGAAATCAAAACTTTAAGGTTCGCCGATGACATTGTAATTCTGTCAGAGACAGCAAAGGACCTGGAAGAGCAGCTGAACAGAATGGACAGTCTCTTGAAAGGAGGATATAAGATGAACATCAGCAAAAGCAAAACGAGGATAATGGAATGTGGTCGAATTAAATGCTGAGGGAATTAGATTAGGAAATGAGACGCTTAAAGTAGTAAATGAGTTTTGCTGTTTGGGGAGGAAAATGACTGATGATGGTCGAAGTAGAGAGGATATAAAATGTAGACTGGCTATGGCAAGGAAAGCGTTTCTGAAGAAGAGAAATTAGTTAACATCGAGTATAGATTTAAGTGTGAGGAAGTCTTTTCTGAAAGTATTTGTATGGAGTGTAGCCATGTATGGAAGTGAAACATGCACAATAAATAGTTTAAACAAAAAGAGAATAGAAGCTTTCGAAATGTGATGCTACAGAAGAATGCTGAAGATTAGATGGATAGATCACATAACTAATGAGGAGGTATTGAACAGAATTGGGGAGAAGAGAAATTTGTGGCACAACTTGACTAGAAGAAGATATCGGTGGGTAGGACATATTCTGAGGCATCAAGGCATCACTAATTTAGTATTGGAGGGGAGCATGGAGGGTAAAAATCGAAGAGGGAGACCAAGAGATGAATACACTAAACAGATTCAGAAGGATGTAGGTTGCAGTAGGTACTGGGAGATGAAGAGGCTTGCACAGGACAGAGCAGCATGGACAGCTGCATCAAACCAGTCTTCGGACTGAAGACCACAACAACAACATGTTTGCAGTCTGCATGATTACTGCTATAGACGACTTACAATGAAACACTGAGTTTGTCATTCATATTTCCATTCACTAATGAGGAATGGAATAATTTTCTGGGAAAATCAAGTTACTGGTATAGTATTTTCAGAATGTAGAGCTGTGTCCTAAGGAACAAATTTCGTGTTAAATCAACATCACACAGAGACCTTTACAAAAAATAGCTTTGGAATGCATTAATTCCTTAATGTCCTTTGTCATTATCTATATTCTCTCTTCAGAAAAAATAATGAAAAATACGAATATTAGGGGCAGAAACGGTGGCTACGAAGACCTCAAGGGGCTAACATTACAACAGAAAGGAGTAAGATACGCAGGTACAGATTTATTTAAGAACTAATAGGAGCAAATTAAATGTCATGTAGACAATGTAGTGGGGTTTAATACTAGATTAAATAACTCTCCATTAGGCAACTTCTGCTCCACCGGAGAGTACCTTCACAAAAAATTTTAAATTTCATGTTATAGGCTGTGATGTAACTAGAATTAGTACTGTGATACTGTAATGTAATGTCATGTCACTGTTTTGAATTTAAATTAAATTAAATGTACGCCTTTGGCGTCTCTTCTGTGGGATTCATGTAGTGTGACTACTGTAATGTAGCAATATAATTGAAGAGAAAATAAATGACATAATTTTTACTTACAAAGTGATTATAATGATGATGATGATATTCACAGTCATATTGCTGATGATGGTGAATATAAGATGTGTATTTGCACAAAAATAACATTTTTCAACAATTGATAATGTACTTGAAACCGCATTTCTTTCATAAGCTATGTTGTTTCTTTTGAGAGGAATATACTAGACTTACGGTATGAACAAATTTTCAGAGATAAATGTGATCAAACATGTGGTTCAGAACAATGAATTTTTATTACCACTTTTTCAAGATCAACAAGAAGATGTAAACGTCATAATCAATATTATTAATTTCATCGCCAAAACGTTTTCTGCTAAGGAACATGGGAGCATCATTCTAAACTACGAGAAACAGACTCCAGGAGCTGTGGGAAACGAGTCTTCAGAATATAGTCTTTTATCTCTTTTAATGTTCGTCTGATCATCAGAAACAATCACAATAGCTAGACCATACAATTTTTATGGAAATTGATTATCGAGTTTCTCGCAAAAAAAGTTCGAATCATAATAAGAACTGTTGTTTAACCACTTATACCATAAAAATAAACCTATCTCAGGAAAATCAGAAACTACTTTTATTAGTAAGATCGCTACAGATTCCTTAAAGATGTTATCTCAGAAAATGTTCGCCCATTTTAACTGCTTTATGTCGTCATAATTTGATTCTCCAGGGTAATATCCAGGGATTTTCCTTTCAACACAGACCCCGTTGAAAAATGAAACTACTGGGCACTATGCCCAAGCAAACTGCGCTGTGCACACCTAACTGGGCACAAACAAGCATATGTTTCAACAGTATTCACCTTAATCTCCCTCAAATGATCGTCTGAGTCAACATTCACGAATGGAACTTTGAACTCAACTCTCCAATGTATTCGACCAGGGATAATCAGTCACTCGAATGGAAAACAGCCAAAACAGCTTGTTGTCATTCCCCATGCTGTGGTGGCGATGATGCATGCTGACCCATAACATCGCCGATTTTCACTGGCTCTCTTATGAAACCTCTGTAGTAGTGTTGGTGGTGTAGACACTATGGTATGCCAGGACAGTTGGCTTAGGATGGAGTGCAGTTCGTTGGTTGTATACTGCCAATTCCTTGGCAGTTGTGGAATCAGAAATGTTCGATTAATATCATCCTTTATTTAATGAGATGCTTGTATAGTGGTTGAAAGCGGTAACTTTGTGACATGTATTGACCCCCAGGCAACAGTGACTGTATCAAGAAAGCACCCAGTCAGATGCGTGGCTTGTGATATGCAAGAACACAAGGGCAGCAGGACGCCACCATTTTGTTGTAAACGGACTTCCCCAATATCAGAATGTACTATTTGAGTACTACATGATTACCTGGAGCAATAAAGATCTAATTGAATCTAATCTGACTAATCAAAGCAGTAGCCACCGGCATGTCCTCACGGATGCCAGACTTATGTCAAGGTTACAGCAGCAGCAGCAGGTGCATTTGTTGAACAGCTACATTGTCCTGGCTGTTGGCTAGATTCAAGGTGCGCTTACAGTGTAACAGAATGGGACACTACATTAAGAACAATTCCATGCCAGGTCTACTGCAGTTATATAATCCGCTGAATATCAGACGTCCATGCAATTTCTTACGTTTTGTATCACTGTTATTCACATAAAACAGACACTTTAGGATGTAATTAGTCAACCGACTCTGTTATATCAATCATTTTACGACAGCACTTTACTGTAGAGATCATCATAGTTGCAAAGTAATGTAAACAAACACAGTTATTGCTATATTTCGAATACTGGTGCAAGAAGTAATAAATGTATAAAATATTACATAACAAGATTACACCAAAGATATGGTAGGAATGTGTACGTTCACATAATCTTGAAGTAATTAAGATTTGTATGTACAGTGCTGTTTGGACAAATTAGACCTCACATCTGCAAAAGTTAGTCAATGAGATTATTTTAAAATATTCTCACGTACCGAAGTTCACAGAAAATCGCATCTGCATTTACTAATCAGCAAACCAAAATTGTAAAACCTCAATTGTAATTTGCGAAACATACTCAAATAACAATGCGTATGTAACTTTATAGCAGCACCACTGGCGGCAGCTACAGGGAGAGTCAGCGTTGTAACAGATTTTGTGGTGTCAAGTCTGTGCTAACTGGTGCTAGAAAATTGTCAGAACTGTTTTAAAGTTAATTTGGCTATCTTGCATAATTTATTTCGTAGTTAGTACACCATATATCGACAGACAATGCAAGGAAAAAAATTCCCAGACAACATTTTTAGTGGAGGAGCTGTTAATTTAACTGAGCTACATGACGCTTTATTCAAAGACAAACTTCTAGTTAAGTTATTAAGTGTGCCAATTCCACCTGGTACCATTTCATGCTATCGCACTGGCTCTTCAATCCAGGACACCTTGGGAATTTCCAGATGCCGTTGAGGTCACTCCGGTAGCTGACCTCCTCTTGTTGGCTGCAGCTCATGTCACAGCAGCTCACAGACCAACATTAGAGAATGATGCGGTTGTATGTAGATGAAGCTGAGTTGCCCATGTGGTACTACTGATGGATGCGGAGTATGTCTCAGCATAGGTAGCAGTTGAAGACAAGATACTGCTCAGCCCGAGCGACATGTCGCTGAGCCCAGGTTTTTTTATGACAAGGCGTCACTTTTGGTCACATAGTCGACCATGGCACAGCAGGACTGCCCCACAGCATGGGGTAAACCAGATCATGACCGTCATGGACTGGATCCTTGCTCCCAACTGCATCAACATTATTTTAGCCCCAGCAGTATGCTTCTGCATGCAGCTAGCTGGCATGTCTTATAACTGGTTGAGAAGTAAGGGGTTGTGACACTGTGGTTAACCTATTGTTCAACGAGAATGGGGACCCCAGGGTTACTGAGAGATGCTCCCAGTAAAGTTTAGCGCACCTGAAACGTGTGCAAACATGGAATTTGATTTAATTGGTTTAGTGAATGAAAGAGAACACAAGCTCTTAATGGGCACAGGTGTGCAAGTGTCTATGGAAAGTCTGGACCTCATGGGAAAGAGGCGATTTAGCTCACCACGGTATAAATTAAGTGGAGTGGGCGGTAATGATGTGCATTCACTGAAAGTGAATATTAAGGTTTCAGGTGGAGACAAAAGATTTCCGAGAATGTATGGAATTTTTGCCTAGTGTAGGCAGTGGTTACTGTGTGATCTTAGAATTAGATTTCTTATACAGTCATCACCCTGAAGTTGGATTTTTTCTGGTTCACTTAATGTATAGTCATATTTACGAGGAATATCATCAAACCAATCTGTTAATGCTTTAATTTATGATAAATCTGATAGTTTGTAGAGTGCAATGTTAGTTGCATTATGTTCTTAACTGACATACATTCTTCATATAAAATGTTTACTGAAACTTCTTCAATTATGCATTATGCTGTACTTAAACTTGTCAGTATTTTAAGCATGTGACTCATACTCATATTTCAGGACCTATGCTCTCCAGGAATAATTGGACATAAAATGTTTTCTGCTATGCAGTTTTATGCTAATTGTTAAAAACCTATTGAAAAGTACCGATGTGTTCTGTACAATAAGCACTCAGTGCATAGGTCGTTTCCAATCAAAATGTGTGTAGAGCGGCAGTGGTTGATTCTGAGTGCCAGTCGTTTTCAAACATGATGTTCCATTTACTGCTTGCAGGGGAAGCAGGCAACATGTTAGTAACTGTGACCCAACAGGTTAACCGTTAGTGGCTTCTTTAACATACCATGAAATTCATAATAACCTTTAGAGTGTAGTCCCACAGCTTACTTTTTATCCTTTCTTCTGATTTGTGAGGTTGCAGAAGTGAGTTATTTCCTTGCACCCTCGACAACACTATCTCAGAGTCAGGATAACTGTGTCATAATTTATGATTTCTATTTTTTGTGAACAGTAATTATTCAGTGTTGAAAGGCTTTGTTTAAAAGTATGTAGAATATTTAGTTTTAGTACGTCAAAAGCAAATCATTGAGTAAACAATCAGGAATTAGTGACTAGGTAGAACTAAATTTTTGAAGAAATATATTTTCTGAAGTTTATTACACAGCTAGAAGCAGCAGTTCTTGCAAGTGTTGGAAGAAAACATATCAGTGAGTTTCAATGGTTTCTCTGCCTCCATCCAAGCATAATGATAATGCTAAAATTAAACATAATTATGACAATGTCACAAGACAACTCATATCTTATGAAGAAAATTTCCATTACTCTGGATTATGCCCTGAAAATAATATTTGGTTGTTATTGACAATCATCTTTTAGTCACCTCTCTAGAGAGTTATGTTGTAATCACATCAAAAGATGATAAATATCCTTTTAGAAAATATGTTATACATGATGCACCATGGTTAAAAAAGAAAAGGGATACTCATAATTATTATACAAGGACATTAAAAATAATGTACCCTGCAGTTTATTTTAAATCCAGATAGCATATCTCATACAAAAAAATTGTATTTGCCCATTAATGTGATTTCGTAGTTAAAATCGAAAATAAACTGAAAATGTTGCATTTGATAATATCATATATTTTTATCTGGAATGTCATAACATAAACATGTAAAAGAGTAACATTAATATCTATCATTGTGAAACAGAAGTATTAATCACTAAATTACAAATTCATTAACAAACAAGAGGTATATAGCTATTAATAAATCAACATTTTTTGATAGGCTACAAACTGATTAATTCTAGAGTAATATGGAAATCATGTACATAACATGCAATTAACCTTTTTAACTTCAAGTAAGTAATATCTTTTATTATTTACAGACTCTGTTTCCAGTTGCTGAACAAGATCTTTGATAGGTTCTTTTGTTTTACAAAGTGTAACCACTCTACCAATATGTAATTAGAGGAACAGATCTTAGTATTATTAAATCATACCCTCAAAGGAAAACATAAACAGTAGAAAGTCTCTCTGATAACATTTTAAAGTTTACAACCAATGAAACAGTCAAATCCTGTCAGCACTTAGCTAATACATGTTTTTAAAATAATAATGTTCCACATTGAACGAAAATTACCGGTCATACCCTTGCCTAAAAGAAGGTCCTACGCAAAGTGAAAATTACAGATCTATTACATTTTACTTCATTTTATCAGATTATGTTGGGAGTGCTATTTGTTGGATTAATATTAATTAATAGGTAGTATAAATTCCAGAGATGATAATTCAGTTTCAGTTGCATTTGAATGGGTAAATATAATCCCAATACAGTTGTATCAAACATACCATGTGTTAAGACTTGTAACCTTGTTCAGTATGAAATTCTAATAAGGAAGCTGCACCACTAAGTAGTTAGAGGAACAGCTATTAGGATGATTAAATCATACCTTCAAAGGAAAACATAAACAGTAGAAATACCATTGAAACAAATGAAATGCTGACCAGACTTTCAAAAATTAAGTCATAGTATAGCACAGGACTCCTTTGTTCCTAATATATATTTATTATCTACCTCTGTACCTGAAAATGAAATGGTTCTTTTTGTAGACAGTACCACTAGTGTAAAAACTGGATAAAATTTACAGAACATCATATCCCAACATCCAGACCTGTATACAAATAGAAATCATAATACAAGAAGCTTAGGACTCAGTGTAGACTTGTCTGTTGTGGAATGACCACAATGCTGCCAACAGATAGGAAACTAATTACAGCTAATTCTCTAGAACATGAAACCACTGGCTGCTGAAGGTGTTATGTGGTTAAGATCTTTTTCACATGTATTAGTGATAATGAGCTATGACAAAGAAACCTAATGACAATCAGAAGATGCAAATAAAATCTTGAAACAACAAAATTCTGCAGTTGAAATAACAGTGCAACTAAGATCAGATAGTTTTAAACAACTCTTTAAAAATGTTCAAGAACTTTTTACAGTTTGTTCATACACAAAACAGTAATTTTTGATTGCAAATATGTAAAATTTAAAGAGAAATTACGACACACACACACACACACACACACATATATATATATATATATATATATATATATATATATATATATATATATATATATAATATGTGTGTGTGTGTGTATTCTCCTAGAAACTGGATAAAATAACAGTAATTCAGTGTAATACACTGTAATATCAAAGAAGCATTGCTTATTTACCAGTAAAACTGTGCAGTTGTTTCATGTTGATTTATTTAGATTTATTTATTTATCTTAGACAAATGACCTGCCAAAGACTAATTTAAATAGATGATGAACGAGTGTTTTATAGAAAGTTCTTTCTATTTATTTAATGAGTATATTTCATATACAAGGAATCAGATGTAGGAATATATGTGAAATACGTTGAATGGGTTTGTATGGGTTTTAACTGTGTAATAGATTTTAAAATGTATACATGTACATGGTGTTGTACTAAAAATATTGGTTCTTGAAACTATAATTGTAATTACAAACAAAATCTTAACGGTGTCTCTGATTGCAGTCCCTGTTGCTTTGGTGGTGTTGTAGCCATCTGCTACATGTTCAGCTACACAAAGGGACTGTTGTGTTGTGAGTGGTGATTTCTGAAGCCAAATTGCTCTGGTCTCAGGATGTTCTCGGTGATGAAGTGCTTAACAGGATAACATTCTCAACAATTTTGCTGAGCGAGCACAGCAAGCTGATGGGTCAGTAATTTTGTGGGAGGGAGTGGTCTTTCCCTAGCTTCCTGAACATGAAGAACTCTGGGCGCCTTCCAAAAGGTAGGAAAATGTTGGCATTTGTCCCCTTTAGATTTTACAGCACTCTTTTTATCCCCAAAACACTTGAAATTCAGTCTTTGGTGCAACTTTTAGCTCTCTTAGCGATGTGTTTTTAATCTCATTTAAACTTGTAAAATGATGGCCCTTTAAAGTTTTCTTTAAGTTTGGAACACAAAAAGTCACATGGGACCATGTCACACAAATATGGAGGATGTGACATTATTACAGTATTGTTTTTGGCCAAAAATTCAAGAACAAGTAACAAGGTGTGATGCAAAAGTCGTGGTTAGATCAGGACGCTGTTTTTCGAGATTGTTTCACGGAAATTAGGTTGACCCTGTAAGTAGTACTGTAGGTCTCACTGTTTGTTAGACCTTGTGGCAAGAACTTATGGTGCACTATGCCATCAAAATAAAAAAAAAACACAGTGAACATATCCTCCAAATTTGACCACATTTGTCAGCTTGTGGGTTTTCTCTCGATGCTGACGAATTCCAAGGATAGACATAATAGCCCAACACACTTTATTCACGTATAATCACAGGAAAAATAGCACAGCATTGGGAAACAACAAAAGTCCCACTATTTCCCAAAGGTCACTGAATCCAAAGGTAGACCACTCCTCATTCCAGTCATTGACAATCGACGATCGCCGCAGACCGCCCTTCTCTACCCTCCCCCCCCCCCCCCCCCACTGCCCCCTCCACGAGTGCAGAGCACCAGGGAGAGGAAATTGATGTTGTTGAATACAGGGGCATTGTGAGCCACTCGTTGGGTGTTGATTGATTGTACAAGCTAGCATGACCACCCATGCCATTGTTGGTATGAATGGAAGGCAGGGATGGATCATTTCTCGTGGAATCAGGGATGTCCATGCAAGGTGGACTAGAGAAGGCATAGTCTGCCATCCAGTAGGGAGGATGGACCAGTCAACCTGCGCATGTGAATTGGATCAGCACAGGAGGTGGCGCTGTCAGAGGAGCAGTGAAGAGGACGGCATATCTTGATCATCCTGTTGGTGCCGAGTGTTGCTGTTATTCCAACCACATCCACCCTGTCTGGAACAGGGACTGTGCAAAGGATGGTTACATGTGAAGTTCGTGTGGCTTTGTGTGAAGTGTCCCTCAGACAGAATAAGAAAAGTGATCCATCTTGGAGCTGTAAGGAAAGCTTGTCACACAGGAACCCAGAAGGGTTGATAGAAAAGCAAATCTCGTCGACTATAATCATAGAGGGTGCTGTAGGAGAAGATGAAGAACAATGCGGCTTGTTGGAAACACTAGAACACACTGGGGGAACAGCAAGTGACAGCATTTGCGACAGTATAGCGTCACATGCAATGTGTGCTTGAACCTGAGGCTACGGATCGTCACAAGCAGAGTCTAAGTGAGACAAGGGAGGGGGGATCATCACATGCAAGAACTGATCGACTGATGAGGCAATACACAAGATCTGGTTGGCGCACAGGCAGGGTGCAGGTTTAGGGCCATTGTGCGACAGAGAAGAACTCGACTGGAGACGTTGTGGGGAGACAGATATGCAGTCATGGTAGCAAATGTGTGCGACCATGCACGCTCGACAAGAGTGTGGAGGTTGGATAGGTTAACAGTTGCAGAATTATTAATGAACTTAGCTGGAACGCCCAATGTCTCACCAAACAGGATCTCAGTAAGCGACTTATAAGCCACGCAGATTCCTAACATGCCCCGGGACGGGAGCTGAACCACTCACAGCCATGGCACATGAGAGCAGCTTTCAGAGTCCTGTGCCAAAGCTCGACAATCCCATTCCTCTGAGGGTGGTACAGTGTAGTGCAAAATTTATCCACACCACAGATCAAGCAGAGTTTCTTAAATAACAGCAATTCGAACTGCCTACCCTGATCGGTAGTGACTGTTGTAGGGCAGCCAAATGTAGCTATCCAGAAGATACAAATGCTCGTGCTACAGAATCCACCATAATGTCCACAAGAGGGATCACCTCCACCCACTGTGTAACACGGTTGATGATTGACAACATATATCTGAAACCATCACATGCAGCTAATAGCCTGACGAGGTCTAGGTGCATGCATCAGAAACGGTCCCTTGGGATGTCAAATTTGCCTAGACGAGGCTGCATATGTCTGCTGACTTTGCTGCGCTGACACAGCACAGGCATGAACCCACGCATGGCAGTCCTTCATCATGCCCAACCATGTAAAGCATTTCTTGACGAGACACGTAGTAATAGCACCACCAGAGTGTGAAAGATTAAGCAAACCATCAAAAATTTGGCGACGTAACACAGCCAGGAAAGTAGGCTGAGAAATGCAAATGGATATATCACACCATAACAGTTGACCAAGCCTGGTAGCTTGCTAGAAACCATATGTAGGGAAGTGGAAGAGGCCTGGCATAGATTCTGAAGTTCGATATCACTGTCCTGTAAATGAGCCAGTTCGTCGAATTAATAGGACACAAAGTAGCATTGACACATGACAGATAATCAACGACTACATTTTCTGAGCCATAGATATATTGGATGTCTGTCGCATACTGGCAAATGAGATCCATTTGCTGAAACCTGCGTGAAGGGAGATCAATGGCAGGATTTCGGAGAGTGTCCGTGAGGGGATGATGTTCCTTCAAAATTGTTATGTTCCTTTCTTCAACGACCCTGGAAATATTTGACGGCCTCGTACACCACAAGAAGTTTCTTATCGAAAACCAACCACTTATTTTGAGCTACAGATAGATTCTTGAAAAGAGTTACAGTTGAGTGGGTTTAGCAACAAGTCATTAATGAGATCAAGGTGGTAATGCAAATGGTTCACCGAACAAAAGAAAATCGTGCCATCGTCTATTTCATCACCTGTTATGACCCGTTTCAGTAGTTCTGTCTCCTTTTTGACTTCTTCTAGCGACTCGTGATTTTGTTCGATAGTTAACAATTTTGGAACAAATTGTGCTGTCACGAGTTTCATACCAAAAACATACGAAAATAATGTCATTGTCTGAGCGAACTGCTACGCCAACATTCAATAACGACTTCTCTGATTACGTTTCAATGATGTTTCACAATCATGTCTTTCACTTTTTCTATGGTTTTATCGGTTCATGGTGTGCTGGTCGTCCAGGGCGCTCGTCATCTTCATCATCTTCAAGGCCTGCTTCTGAACGCTTATACCACTCTAAAATCCTTATTTTACTCATTGCAGATTCACCAAAAACAATATTTAACATTTCTAAAACTATTCTGCACTTTATTTAGTTCCAGTCTAATTATCTTGTGCTTGGCAGCAGATTTACGTTCATGTTGTGAAGAACCAACTTGGCTGTATTAAGATAAATTTATTATGTCATGATGGGTTTTGTTCAACGAACATTATTAGATGACTTCCAACAGTCTTTGCAACAAATTCCCACAGAATTATGCCAATATGATGACTCAAGAAGTCTAATCGTCTAACGTAATGGTGAAGATACATTCTGGTACACCTAGTGTGTGCAATATGCTATGTTCTCTGGATCCCCTGCTCGCTATGCTTCTAACAGGGCTTGGCAGAGGGTCTGTGTGCCTGTCATGTTCCACAATGTAAGGTATGTAAGGTCATTACGCTTCCTGAGTCATATCAGGAGAATTCTATGACAATTTGCTACAAAGACTCTTGCCAGTCGCCCGATGATGTCCATTGAACTAAATTGGTCACACATTCATAGTCGTTCTTATTAATATTAATTATTCTGTTCTTATAGTAAAATTCAGAACGAATAATCTGATCTATTTTCATACGAAATAAATAATTGAGCTACCAAAAGACAACAGACTAATATCCTTTATGGCTAGAGCCTGGACCACACACACAGCTAAAGTGTCGCCTCACCTAGTGGCAAACTGCAGTGGCACAACAATTACAAGTGTGAACATCCTGTTGCCGGTGGCGTCACTCAAGTGACGTCATTTTTGCCGTCTCACAAAAAGTTCAACTCGATTTTATTTTGTGACACCACTTTCCTTCCCCACCACCAAACATCATTATTCAATTGCAGCCTCGTGACTTAATTTCGAAGCATCATCGCTACATTTTGATTTTTGCATTTTCAGTTTTACTGTGTTCGTATTTTTCACTACCAAGAGCTATCTAAAGAGTGAGTGTGGGCATTAGCAATAATTGCAGATTTTATCCAATTGTATCAAGAGTGACTGTGTTGTGGAAACACAAAAACGAGTATTTCATAGAGATATGTTTAGGAAAATGAAGCGTTGCTTAAAACTCATCTCTGACTGTGATTTGTAGTTGTGGTATTTATTCCAAAGACTAGTTTGATGCAGTTCTCCATGATACTCTAACCTATGTGAGCCTCTTCATCTCTGAGTAACCACTGCAAACTATGTCCTTCTGAATCTGCTTAGTGCGTTCATCTCTTGGCCTCCTACTACTATTTTTACCCTCCAGGTTTCCCTCCAATATTACATTAGTGATCCGTTGATATCTCAGGTCCTGTTAGGGCAAGAATTTCCGTGCATACAAGCTGAGACGCCAAGAAAGCGAGTGTTAACTATATCTGGGACACTATACAATTTCCTAGAGGTTGACTCGATTCTGATTTTACATAGCAACATGACATCAGTATAAGATTGAGAACCTTGTTAGATGCGCTTCCGATGGTTTGTGGCTACACGCGCGCACTTCGCGGTGTTGCGTCAGTCACGCAGGGCAGTTAAGTATGGTTAGACACAGCACGCATGTCGAGCTAGGAAGAATGCACACTGTGCTACTCTGTCATCAATGGTAAACACATGTGCTGCCCAGAGGAGTGTCGCGTATGAGACGAGTTTGAGGCGCCTTGGAGTTCTGTGACGTCAGTATAACACTGACTGTATTTGAAAATAGAAGCAACTTTCACCGTGTCGCTGTAGGCAGTAGTGGTGGTTTGCGTCCAGCGGTGGTTTGCAGTACTGGCGGGGCGGTCGGCAAATAGGTCTTTGGTCCCATCTGACTGCCTCTGCAATGGTGCCTAGGTGAACATGTATTTTGAGAGGAATTTCTCAGGTACCAAGTATGAATGGGATGCTGCCGTCTCATGCTTGCAGGACCTGAACGGGCATCTGTGTGTAGTTTGACAGCTGATGGCCACGTCACTTCGCAGAGGTTGCCTGTAGCCTCCTGTGTGGTCTAGTGGACAGGCAGTGGCAGACGGTGCTTGCGCATGTTGATTGTGTGTCTTTTGCATTATTTTGTGAGCGGGTCTGTAGGCTGTGTTGTGTGCTATTTGGACAGTTTACGAGTACTGAGCGTGTCTACACATCACTGTGCTTCATTATTTAGGAGCAGTTTGCAGGTCTGTACTGAAATTATTTCAGTGTAGTAGTTTGCATGCATGTAGGCTATGGAATGCATTATTTTGAAAGTCAACAATTAGGAAGCGTGTCTATTGCATTATTTACGAGTAGTTTGCAGGTCTGCAGACTGTGTATTGTGACCCCAAGCACAGCAGGGCGAGAGTTTTGTGGCAGTGTGATAAATATATTCCATCCCTAAATAAATTGTTCCAAAATAAATAAAGTACATTCCTTCCTTACTCTCTTCAGCAGCCCAGCGTAGGCTGAGTCATTTTCACATCATTTTCCCTCTCCAGACCACCATCTTGGATTTCATTACAGGAGGGATGACGTCATCCTCTGGTGGCAGTACTGTGTACTAGGTCATTTGGACACTAGATCTCATGGTGAAGACACTGCCTGCAAAATAAAGGCAGAGTCCTTTTCCCGACATTTTCCCCCACCCCTGACCATCATCTTGGATTACATCATGGGAACTGACCGCAGCACTCTCTGGTGGTGTTACTGTGTACTAGACCCAGAACTCGTGGCGAACACACTGTTTCCCGCCATCTTGGATAATGGTACTTGTGTCATCAGCTGATGTCATGGCAGCCATCTTGGATTACGTCTCACATTAGAGCGCCCTCTGGTGGTGGTACTGTGTAGTAGGTCAGTTGGAGTCTGGACCCCATGGCAACCACACTGTTTCCTACCATTTCCCCCCACCATCTTGGAACATGTCATAGGAGGGATGAGAGTGCCCTCTGGTGGTGGTACTGTGTATTAGGTCAGTTGGTGTGTGAACCCCTTGGCGACCACACTGGATGGTGGTAGCGCCTCCAATTGTTTAAATAAAATAGTGCATGCAAAATAATAAAGACTTATGTCCAGCACAGGTTGAGTCCTATGCCTGCCAATCCATAGGAGGAGGTGGCGGTCGGGTGACTTAGGTTAGTTGAGGTAGCCAATTGAACTATTTTCTTAGGTAGTAGAGATAGCCCAACTGACCTTTCTTTACCAGCAAAATTCAAACTTGGCGCCAGTTTCTAGGACCAGGTTGTGGTCCGATGACTTAGGTTAGTGGAGGTAGCCCAAGTGACCTATCTTCCCACGATTTTCTTAGGTTAGTAGAGGTTTGTTGCATTATCATGATGGAATTTGAACGTCCTATCATTTTCTGGGGAAGTGGAGGGGGGTTAGGTTAGTGGAGGTAGCCCAATTGACCTATCTTCCCACAAAAATTCCAACTTCCCGTCAAAATCCACCATCTTGAGTTATGTCACAGCCTCCATCTTTGATGATGCCATGCACTGTTACCAAGTCTACATGCCGCGATCTTGGATGAAGTGATCGCCGCCATCTTGGATACATCTGGCAACAATGAAGAGTGGCTAAGAACATAAGTTGCCCCAATACTCTTGGTTCATACAGAAAATCAGGGAGTGGCCCCTTGACAGAGACAGGCTGGAATTTGCCGATCAAGAGAATGCCGATCAAGAGATGCTTTGTCCGGGGGCCACAAGATCAAAAGAGGCCGATATCTGGTCGGTGGTCAATGGTATTTAGTAATTAGGACACTGGGCTGTTTTGACATTCGTAGCAGCGCCCTGACGACAGACACACACACAGTAAGCCCAAAACAGTGACTACTATACCGCATTTCATTCCATTCCCTGGTGATTACAGTTATTATGTCGCGGGGAGCAAGAGGGGGGTGTAGTCATGATGTCTACTCAAGTGGGGGAACCATATCTCCCACAAACTGATTAAATAAGAATGTATGTATAAATATATTACTGACCACAATTCGAATTTCGTGTTATGAGAGCGTTCTTCTTCTACACAGAGTGAGTCTTTCTCCTACTAATTTTTTCTGGGATGGGTGGGAAATGAGGGGGCATGGGGTAAGGGGATCACACGTCCTTTGGTGCTGGGACTGTGCACTAGCTCAGTCGATCCCTCCTTGTCAAGGTGAGTGCACACATAAAAATTTTCCAATGAGATGACACCTTCATTCTGCAGAAATGTAGTTACATAATTAGGACATGCAGTTTGCTGGATGTGAGCTTTTCCCTCCAAATAAGAGTGAGATCCAGCCTCTGCAAACTGAATCTCATAAATAAATAGTATATCCTATGTTATATAATGAATTTACTATTATGAGATCCTTTCTCTCCATCACAGACAGCAGCTTAGAGCCCATGGCAGAATTCATTCTCAGTTAGGTATTTGCCTTGGAAGGAGTTACCATGTGCATCGGTATTATGCAGGGGTTTAATGGGTAAATGTTGGTTTGTTTGTTGTTCAATCTGACCACAGCCGACAGTGCGTGCAGGCCCAGCAGTAGGATGCTACGTGGGGGGGGGGAGGGGGAGAGAGAGAGCACATCTTTTGACAAGAATTTATCGAGTATTAACTATCAAAGGGTTGCTGCCCTCTGATGCTTTTGTTCAGGGATTAGTGTGACATCCAGTCTGTAACTCATGGGACCCGAGCGAACACTCTTTGACACCAGCATCTCGTATATCTGCTGATCGACTGATCGACACACCGCTTTGTGAGGCCCCAAGTGACCTGCATGTGTGGTGCAAGCCAGGACTGGGTGCATGATGGCAGACGGTGCTTGCTTCACCATTGAAAGATTTTTAACAGTGTAATTACATGTCATGGATGTTTCATGATGGTATTCCTTGTGAAATTGTTTAAATATTCCATGTATACCACCTTATACCTCGTAAATTGTTTAAATAAATAATATTAAACACTTTGTCTAAATTGTTTAAGTAGTATTCCATACACTGGAATCGATACCCCCTCCCAAATTCTTTACATAATAAATAAACTTTACTCCATACACAGTCTTGTATTTGATAAATTATTTAAATAAACAATATTCTACACATTGTCTAAATTGTTTAAACAATATTACATACACTGTAAGAGTACCCATCAAATTATTTAAATAAATAAATGAACAATATTGTCTAAATTGCTTAAACAATATTCCATACACTGCAATCCATTTTCCTCCAAATGGCCTATCAATGGAGTCTTTTTCCCGCCAATTACTGGGAGGGGAAGGGGTGGGGAGGGCTGGACGGTTTCCCAGAGGAGGATTTAATTAATTGATCGATGTAATTAATTAGTTAATCAAATTGTCAAAAGTGTGCTCATATCTGCGAGGCGAGTTCCCAGAGGAATGAGGGGGATAGAAGGGGTAGGTGGAGGGGGGGCAGGACAATAGGTTAAGGACCTGTCAATCAAAAGGAAGGATTAACCCCAGGGGCATAATCCTCTTAGCAGAACAATAGGTTAAGCACCTGTCAGTCAAAAGAGAACAATAGTTTGGCCCTTGAATGCATACTTGCTCCTGAATGTAGGCAACCTGCAGTAACGAAATGCACCAGAACAAACTTTCCCTACTACTAATGCACACATGGGCGAGAACAAGACAATCGAACTTACCCCACTGCAGGTGACAGCAGAATGAGGGCAGGGGCGGAGGGGACAGGGTTCGTCTACCGTCACTGTTACGGCACTAGTGTGTTGATAGAAATGGAGACGGACGGAGCCTGCACATTTAAAATGGGTGCAAACTCTCTGCCAGTGTGCGCTTTGTGCAGCGATTTGAAGCTGCGCTTCTCCTGGGTCACGCATGCGAAAATCGTGGCCAGTTTCTCTGGCAGGTGGCACTGGATGTCGTCTTGCTCTATGATCTGTCTACGATGATGTTATAGCCATATCCCTTGGTGTCTGCGTTTTTCTAGCAAGTCAGATTATGTATTGACGAGCCACTGCAGCAACCGTCAGTAAGCACCTAAAGATGACGAGCAGTCGTCTCGTTGAAATATTGTGCAACCTCTACAGCGAAGCCCATGAACCAATGAAGCAGTTATTACATCGGGAAAGCCTCAAACAGCGCAATCTCTGTCAAATTCCGCGCCGTCTTCGAATATTTCTCCATCTGTGGCATGGAGGCCGATACTACTCATGCGCTCTCTGTCAGTATGCGCACTTGCGGAGTTAAAATTCAGCTGTCGAACTGATAAGATTAACTGTCGTTAGAAGTGTCGTTAATCATAAAATGGTTTCTTTCCGAAAATATTACGGAAACCACTGGGTCCCACGGCTTATCGAATTGAAAGCCGCCATCACGATTAAGACCTTCTGCCAAACGTATTTCTACCTATTCATTAATAACTGAATCCCAAAAGACAAAAATTTCCGTTGCAGAATAATTCATGGAACGTCTTGTGGAGATATGCTCAGCTATGGTTGACTTTCTCGGCTGCGAAAGCCCAGTGTGATGATCATGTTCAACGCACTTTTCATGTACTATGCGCGATGTCTCATCAATCTAGGTTTTGCCACAATGGGAAGGTATTCCGTAGACTACAGTACTCCGCAACCGTAGATCGTCCTTTGCTGAATCGAGAAGAACACAACTTTTTGTAGATGGGCGGGAGATCACTTTGACATGGTGTTTCCATAAGATCCTGCCCAATTTCTACGAAATATTGTCAATGTATGAGAACAACGCCCTGGATGTGAACCGCCCCTTCTTTTCTTCGCATTTCTCCCTCCTTAAATCTGAGCACATATCCATTACCTTTGAACACTGACCGTAGTTGTTGCAGCTCCTTTGCAAGGCTGTATCCATTAGACACAACATGTGCCCAGTGCACCAACGTTCGAAGGACGCCCATAGTTTGTGATGGGTGGTGGCAGCCAGACGAATGGAAATACAGGTCTGTAGATGTGGGCCTATGGTAAACGGAATGCCCTAATCATCTATCCACTTGCCGACCGACCACAACGGCCCTTCTCGACTTCCATCGTAAATCTAATATTCTTGTGGATTGGATTCAGATGCTGCAGAAAGGGTGACAGTTCTTCACTGTGGGGTCACATTACAAAAGTATCGTATACATATCCCCAGAAGACGTTTGGTTTATCCGTATGCAGTCCCGAAAAGTCATGGAACACTCTTTACTCCAGGAAAATTTCAAGAATCACAGTATCGAAAGTCTTGGAATTCATGGGACAGATGTCTTGCCAGTATCAAGGTCCATAAGAGGCAAAATCGTCGAGATTCTCGCTTCCTTGGTTGGGTGAACTGTGTATATACATAATTAAGTTCGTATGGAACTGTCAGAGCGCGAGTCCTACTCGCACCCGGCCAGTTTGTGCGTATGGTACTCCTGTGGTCCTCCCGTTGTGCACTAAACTGGTTGTGTGGTGGTTACAGTTGTAGTTGTGAAGAAATGAGTGACTGTTAGCCGGCCGGAGTGGCCATGCTGTTCTAGGCGCTACAGTCTGGAACCGAGCGACCGCTATGGTCGCAGGTTCGAATCCTGCCTCGGGCATGGATGTGTGTGATGTCCTTAGGTTAGTTAGGTTTAATTAGTTCAAAGTTCTAGGCGACTGATGACCTCAGAACTTCAGTCACATAGTGCTCAAAGCCCTTTTTGAGTGATTGTCATCGTTATTAATAACTTTTATAACTTTCAGGAATATTCTTTTACGAATATTGTTGAATGCTAATGAAGATTTTCGAATGTTCTAAAATATTTTCGATTGTTCCAAAATATTTTCGAATGTTCTAAAATATTCTCGAATGTTCTAAAATTCTGCAGAATGTTCTAGATTATCTCAGAGCATTCTTTAACGTTTTTGAATGTTCTTGAAGGTTTTAGAGTGTTATGAAATGTTCTAATAACTTTCAGAGTTTTGTTTTAACGTTCTCCAATATTTATGAACGTTCTCGAATACTATGTCATTTTCGTGGTGTTCTATAAATGGGTGAATAAACTAAGGTACTGTTTAATACTGAAATGGATTTAAGTGTACCACGATTATTTTTGGGCATTCGGGATATTTTTGAGCTAGACATACTGTAATTTAAGGATATTCTCGATAGTTTTTGAGCGATTTGGAATTTTCTCAGAAAACAAATGAAAATAAAGACCAAGTGAAGCCGATCCTTTTCAGCTACTTTATATATTTTAGTGTCATTATAATCAAAATCGTACACACTCGTGGTATGTTAAAAACAGTCATGGCGGCAAGTTATATTTGGCGCAGGGACAGTAACAAACTGTGACACCCCTTCCCAGTGTAACGCTGGAAATGCATATCCTCCTATTTCCATCTGCTGCACTATAAATTTTTTTTCCTTATTTTGTTACCTGAAGATATAACATTTCTGTGTCTTTGTATATTGTAATTGTTTTACTATTTGTATATATATGCATTTATGTCGATTTATAATTGGTTTGTTTTGTGAATATTATTTGTATTTATACGCTGGGTCTGGCCTAGGGAAAACTATGCTATCGAACGATTACATCGATAGGTCGTGTGGAGAACCAAAATGGGTAGGACCTTTGGTAGTGTTAACTCAGTCGCGTGGAGCGCGGGCAGAGGGAGAGTCTGGCTGGGGTGGTGCAGTGGAGCAGGTGTGTTGTGTGACGCTCCCGCGAGTTGCCGCGCTTTCAGGGTAGGGCAGCATGTAATTGCGCTCGACTTGCTATGATAGTTTCTGACACGGTGTCGCGGACAGGAAGCATTAGCTGGCGCACATCAAGAGCCCGTTTCGCCTGGTGACCGTGTTGAGAAGAAGCCGCGCCAACATCCAGCTTCTGCAACAGCGACGGCCGGCAATGAGTGACTGTCACCACCTCCTCGATCGACGGCTTCAAACCTTCAATCAACCAACAAGGAAGACTGGAAGCACGTAAAGTTTTAGAACTGTATGGCAGACCTCAGCTTTTCAAACTGATTCATTTTCATAACTAAACCAACAGCAACATAGCATGAACCTTTGTTGCTCATTGTCCCAATTGCATTACCAAGCAGGGTCCATTCCTTTTCCAGAATGAATCCAAGTGTCGTTGAAATTCAAACGCCAGCATCATTTGATTTCACTGCTTTAATTTCAAAGTTCAGTTAAGGTATTCATAGCTGGCTACAATATTTAGATTACACAGTCACAAATTAAGAGTGCGAGTTTTGTTACCGTATTTTAGCTAACCTGTGACCGCAGCTCAGCTTGGTACGTACTAAATTTTAGTATTGTTAATTGTTCAGAATCATTTAATTCAAATTCAGAGTTAAACCTCTTATTTCTAAATTGCGTAGATTCAAGTAGCTTTTGAAATGATTGTTGAGGTAGTCCAAGACTAACCGTATTTTACTGAATATCGATGTGCTTCAGAAAGAAAGCTCACTAATAACTTCAGTCACTAAATTAACTTTCGATTTTCTGGTTTTATTAATTCTTTTGCTAAATTAAGTCAGAGTGTAGCAAAATTTATTACTTCTGACAAACTTTCAGTTTTCACACTACATGTGTCATCCTTCAGTTGCCACGCTTCTAGTGCTAATTATATATGTAATAACCTTTATTTTTCAGTTACTATAGTAATTGTCCTTAGGAATGGCGACCGTAATTTCCCCGAAATCTCAAATATCTAATTACCGCTAGTTAATTGTTAACGTAACGGCCGCACATTTACTTTCTTTATTAACTTTACCCCTTTTCAAAATTAATTTCCACCAGTTTCATTTGCATTTTTCCTTTCGTTTAGATGTAACCCTTTCCTCCCTCTTTACCGACAAATTAACTTCGGTGACGATTGCTTTTCCCAAATTTCCATTAGGTACACGCGGTTTAATTTTTCACTGACATTAAGGTCGATAAGTGAGGGGGAGGTTACACGTGGCGACCTGGTGAGAGGACAATCTTCGGATTTGAGGTTGTTCTGGACACGGATTTTGCATTGTGCAAATCTCGTAACAAAGTACTGGTTACGAAATGGTCGATACGTCAGCGAGAATATTAGTGTGAGGAATCCTAATTAGATTTGAGATTTGGCATTTATATTGAAAATTATTAAAATGAGTGAAGGAAACAATTACCAAAATTTGGGAGACTTGGATACGGAACAATCGGTCGAACAGTGGGAAACGCGCACCGCGGTACCGATTGTTCAGGGGCAGGCGCGACCGCCGAAACGCAACAAAGAGCAGAAATGGAATTCCAAACTTTAGAAAATGTTTCGGAATCGGAAGTGAAAATCAAATGTGAATCCCTTGATGACGAATACGAGGGGAGAATTAAAGAGGAAGCCGCTACGGAAGTAAAACCGGTAGTTTCCGAGAATTTAACTGATTTATTGAATGTTTTGATTAACGAAATCACGAGTCAGTCTGAAAAAATTGAACGGAAGCTAGACAGTCAGAACAAAGCTATTAATGTTGTTAACAACAATGTTGGAGTTGTTAACACAAAAGTTGATAAAATCAAAGAAGATATTGTTGTGATTAATACCGAAATCAGTAATCTTAAACAGGAAATGATAGGCGTTCAGGCGGAAGTTGCGAGCATAAATACTCGTTTTCATTCCGAAATTAGCAGAATCGAGAAAAGTGTAGGAGAAGCAGTTGCTCCGATCATCGAGAATAAGGTGACGGAACAAATTCAATTAGTGAAAAAAGAGGATCAAAAGAAGGTGGAAACTTTAAAGGGTTTAGTATCCGAAGTAGCTACCAAAGTGACGAAGCAGGCTAATACCTGCGAAGAAAAAAAAAGGGAAGTAGAAACGCTTGCGACCACCACTTGCCAAGTAATTACGAGAGTGTCGGAATTAGAAAAGAAACTTGACGAAAAACAGAGCTATGTGCCAATCTGTGCATATAGTTCGGGATTGTTGACGAAAGAGGAACGGTTCGTCCCCTTGAAAAAAGGCGGTATACACACGACGGATTTCATTAAAAATTGTGAAAGAGTTTTACCCAGATCATGGACTAATGAGAGAAAAATTAATGCGGTTATTGATGTGATGGCTGATGATGCCAAGCGTTGGGGCTTAAACCTCAACATTACCAACATGACTTTTGACGAGTTTAAAAATTTGTTTCTGGCTGAATACTGGTCAGAGCAAAAACAGCAAAGTGTCTGGCGCGAATTTGTCGTATCGAGGTCTTTCGATGCGAATTCGCGCGGCTCGATGAAGGAGTTTTGTGAGGGCTGGATCCGCAAGTTGGAATATTTGCGTGATCGCCGCACGGAATCCGAAATAGTGTGGGAACTCTACAAGAAGCTTCCAGATGATACAAAACGCTACATAGGAAGCAATTACAGGACAATCAATGATTTCCTGGAAAGAGTTGAGGATGAGGACAATTGGCGCAATAATCGCGACAGTGGTAGAGGCCGTGGTAACAACAACGGGTACCACAGCAACCACAACAACGATAACTATGGGAATAATGCATACGGCAAACTTGGCAGCAATAACAATAGTGGTTCGGGCCGTAATGACAATCGGTACAATGCAAATAATAACAGGAATGACGGAAACCAGTATCATACTAGCGTGATACGGGCTTCGCAGAATAGTAATAACGCCAGAGGGTGTGACCAGCCGCCTCAGCAGCATCAGGGGAGCGTATCTGCTGGGACGAGACAGGGAAACGATTAGCCGCGCCGGTGAGGGGCCGACCGGGCGTGGAGAAATTTTGGAGGCCCAATAACAGGAGAAAACCCAGGTGTCGTCGTTACGAAAATTCCGTATGGAATATTCAACGGTGGTAGTGTGCCAGTGTTAAGAGAAAGGAGTGCGCCCACAAGTAGTAGATCAGCTGTAGACATGGCAGTAGTCTCACTGTCAGTGAGAACAATTTAGGTAGTGTTCCGGAAAACGATTATAAGGTGGCAGCTGTAACACCCACAGCGGAAATGGAGATTGAGTTTAAGAATGATTCGCAATTGTTGAGAGAAGATCAGATGTCGGATAACACGTTCGTCATTGAGCGAGGGGATGCAGAGAGGGATGAGGTCTGGTTAAGGCAGTTCGTTCGCTGATGCGACGCACTAAGAGATTATAGGGGCATGTATGGGAGAAGTGTTTATGGGGAGCGCGTGCAGGATTTGCCGCGTCTCGTCCCGCAGGAAGAAACTGTTTGTGAAGTGATGGAAAGTTCTGGCCCTAACCGGCAAACTTTACCAGAAATAGTTGATGTTAATGGGGAGCACGAGCAAGATTCGTCGTGTTTCGTCCCGCAGGAGTTGGATGTTGAAGTAGTAACGGAAAGTTCTGGCCCTAACCGGCAGACAATCGGTACAATGCAAATAATAACAGGAATGACGGAAACCAGTATCATACTAGCGTGATACGAGCTTCGCAGAATAGTAATAACGCCAGAGGGTTAAGTGAGGGGGAGGTTACACCAGAACCCAATCCTGGAGCCACACCTGTATGAACAGTAGTTCACGTTGCCATTGAAGTGTGCCATAAGCAGTGGCATGAGTTTAGTTACGTGTAAAAACCGTTATACGTTAATGGAATTTGATCGCTTTCACATTCACCTATGGCGACGAACCGGCACAAGGAAAGAGGGAAAATCCAGATTTAGTGTCCCGTCAACAACAAAGTCATCTGTGATGTAACACGAGCTCCGATTTAGGAAAGGATAGGGAACAAAATCAGTTCTGCCCTCGTCAAAAGTAGCATCCTGGTTATTTGCTTTATTCGATGTAGGGAAATCACAGAAAAACTTTAGCTGGATGGCTGGACGGCGACTGCAACTGTCATCCTCACACATTGAATCCGTGTTCATCTAGAACACCACCGTGAAGTGCATTGCAGAGGGTGCGTCCCATTGTGCCAGTTATTAGGTTTTCTTGCAGTTCCATTCACGTATGGAGCGAGAGAAGAATGTTTGAATGCCTCTGTGTGTGCTGTAATTATGCTAACCTTGTCCTTACAACCCTTATGTGAGTGATACATACGGGGTCGTAGTATATTCCTAGAGTCATCATTTAAAGCCGGTCCTCGAAACTTTGTTAGGAGACTTTCTCAGTATATTTTACATCTATCTTCAAGACCCTGCTAGTTTAATTAATTCAGTATCATCCTTGAATCTCTCCCACGAGTCAAACGAACCTGTGACCATTTGTGCTGCCCTTCTCTCTATATGTTCAATATCCCCGTTAGTCCTATTTGGTGTGGGTCCGACATACTTGAGAAATATTCTAGAGTTGGTCGCACAAGTATTTGTAAGAAATACCCTTTGTAGATTGATTGCACTTCCACAGTATTCAACCAATAATCCAAAGTCTTGTATAAAACATTCTTGGGCTTCTTGCCGTGTCAACTCAGGGAAAAATCTCGAGCTTTCGACGATTACCTCCATTGTCAGGAGCAACTGACTAAGAGGACGGAGGTAATCGTTGAAAGCTCGAGGTTTTACCCTGAACTGAAGCAGCAAGAGGCCCGAGAATGTTTTATGCAACAATGCCATAGCGAATGACTACATTCTCATAAAACCGAAGTCTATGACCTGGTTTACCCACGACTAAGCCTATGTGATCGTTCTATTTCATGTCCCTAGAAAGTGTTACATCCAAGTATTTGTACGGGTTGACCGATTCAAACTGTAACTCATTAACATTACCGTCATACGATACCACGTTTCTTTAGTTTTGTGGAGTGCACAATTTTACATTTTCATTTAAAGCAAGTTCCCAGTCTTTCCACCACTTTCAAATCTTATCGACATCTGACTCAATAATAATGCAGCTTATTTCAGACAATGCCAACGGCCACAGTGGTAACATCGGTTCCCGTCAGGTCACAAAAATTAAGCGCTGTTGGGCTTGGCTAGCATTTAGGTGAATGACCATCCGGGTTCGCCAAGCGCTGTTGGCAAGTAGGGTTCACTCAGCCTTTGTGTGGCCAATTGAGGAGCTTCCTGACTGAGAAGTAGTGGCTCTGCTCACGAAAACTGGCAATGGCCGGGCAGTGGTGTGCTGACCACAGGTCCCTCCATATCGACATCCAATGGCGCCTGTTGGCCGAGGACGAGATGGCATTTGGTCGATACCTTTGGGCCTTTTTACTTCATTACAGATAACACCATCAAGCCGCAAATTCAGTATAGAATCTGATGGGGATGCCATCGGGCCCTGGAGCTTTTTTCAATTTTAATGATTTTAGCTGTTTCTCCAGACCACTGACACAAATACATATTTCAATCATCTTTTCTGTGGTACGACGATTAAATTGGGGCAGTTCTCCTTGTTTTTCCTATGTAAAGGAACATTTGAAATAGAGTTAAGCTTGGAGAACGACATTTTTCCACCATATTGTGTATAACATATTTTATTTATTTTTGGCACTACCGGTTTCGGGTATTGCCCCTCCTCAAGCGTGTCTCTAGTCATACATGTGGCTACATCGTCTTCATTAATTTAAAAATCGCGTGCTGTTCATAACTGTGCAAAGCACAGTTGTCAGACGTCCTCATCTTGCAATATTTCCAACGAAACATACCATGTACACTCACTGAACGAACTCGTAGGCAATATTGCAAGATGAGGATGTTTGATGTCTGTGCTTTGCACAGTTATGTATGGAACTCAATTTTTAAATTAATGACTACAAAGCTCATATGTTACTAGAGACACATTTGAGAATGGGCAATACTCGAAATCGGTAGTGTGGAAAACAAATAAAAAATTTTATACACAGCCTTGGGGAAAAATGTCATCCTTCAAATTTATTGAGGCTTTGGGGCCCACACGGAAGAAAAGACAGAGCTATGCTTTTCAGCTTTTGGTTTGCTACCCTCAGTTTCTGTTCCATTCGCTAGGGGCTGGGGACTACCACTATCATTCTTTACAATTAACAATATGTTCTTTGGGCTTCGTGAGAGATTATTTGACAATTTTCTGCTACGGTAGTCACTGAAGGCCTCATGCATTGCTCCCCTGACAACCAAACGTGTATCATTTAGCATTACTCTACCTATAGTCCTCTGCTTTGTTTTCCACCTACTATGCAGTACCCTTTGTTTCGTTTAGAAGTTTCCTTAAGTGACTGTACACTATGGAGGGTTCCTTCCATTATGAAATCTTCTACTGGGCACATATCTATCCAATGTATCGTCAACTATTCTTTTAAATTTGAGCCCTAATTCCTCTACGTGCTCCTGCCCCATGCTGGAAGTTTCAAGTTCCTCATTGGCATATGACACTATTGATCTTTTATCTAGTTTACTTTCTGTTTGTTTTAGTCGTTGTTTTTAATTTGGAAATCATTGTGCCACAACCATGTATGATCACTGATACGATTTGCGATGTGGATACCTCAAAAAGTCAAGTCTCTTTGTTGCCATCACATCCAATGTACACGGAAGAGCCAAAGAAACTGGTACACCTGCCTAATATCGTGTAGGGCCCTAGGAGCATGCCGAAGTGTCTCAGCATGACGGGACACGGACCTGACTAATGTTTGAAGCAGTGCTGGAGAGAACTGACACCATGAATCCTGCAGGGTTGTCCATAAACCCGTAAGAGTACGAGGGGTGGTGATCTCTTCTGAACAGCACGTTGTAAGGCAAGTCCTCATATATTTTTTCCAGATCAGCAACACTTAGATGAGGGCATTGAATTTTTTTCATTGACATCCTCTACTGGGTTCATTGGATGACAATAAAGACGTAAAAAGAAATAAGTCTTGAATTGTAACACTATAACTGTTCATTCAATTGGGAGGCCACACTTCGGTTAGTGATAGAATTTAGTTTCAACCAAGACTTCTGAAATAATCTTCCCTTACTGGATTGTCCAGGTTTCGGATGTGAACGGTTCTCGCCTGAAGATGATGAAGCAATTGACAACACAATAACTGTCGGAGATCGACTTGCAGTATCGTCAATTTCCAAGCGCACCATTTTGGTAACAAATTTATCCATTGCAAACTTAATTAACAATACACTAAGAGACAAAGGTAGATGAACAAAATATAGTCATATAAAATAGTCCACTAGACACTTAAGTCAGAACACTTAAAAGTCAGCAGCATACACTGAACAAAACTATCCACAGGAAATGACTGCGACAGCAGGGTGGGCTTTATATAGCTGCGGCGTCATAATGTCTCGAAGCGTCAACGCGACATGAGGCGGAGGGATCCAGGTGCTTCTGCTCCAGTCCATTTGATGTCGCCACGGCCGCACCTGACCGCCAGTGCCAGACTTTACCCGAAGGTTCGCACACCGGGACAAATTCTAAGTGTGCCCGCAGCACCATAACACTATCACGATTAACACCACTCGTTTGCATTTAACCTGCTAACTACCATAATAATTATTTGTTTTAACTCATTATTGAATGTATTTTAGAAGGTAACTACAACCAAACAAGGAAAATAAAAAAAATTCCAACATAATTTTGTGATTTTACAAAGCATAATAACTCAGGTCCCACGGAGTCGGCGCCTATGAATGGGGTACCCTCCACCACTCGCCGTACGATAGATTGCGGAGAATCTATGTACATGTAGACAATGAAGTAACGTGTCAGTGAGACAATTTCTACGGCTTATTTCTAACAAACGTTTTTTACAGAATGATGGAGCAATTATTGTTGTATAATGAATGGTACCTATAACTCCTCCTCAGAAAAGAAAGCTAACTGTCCACATTGAGGCTATGTACTTATTACAAGGCGTACTTCCACTGCACCACTCCTCTCCCTAGTGGCACGTCTTTATCCATACCCTGCACCACATTTTAAAATAAACGAAGTTAAAATGTGTGCATTATACTTAAGTGTTCGTAAATCACTTAATTAATGGCCTCATTACAGATACTGGAAGACTTCAGTCAAGTAGTTCGTTTATCTGTTGCGAAGTGAGTAATGACGCAATTTCTGGTTCACTTCAGGAACTACCTACATCTCAGAGAAGGAATTTTCATGAGAAATGTCTGCACTAATATTTAGAGGAAATCTATAGTAGAGTAATGATCAATACGGGAATGCCAGAGCATTTTGAAATGACAACTGGTCTTAAACAAAGAGACGCATTATCTTCAATACATTTTAATCTAATTTTAGAAAATATAGGCAGAGAACGGCAAAAATTAAACCGAGCTGCAGTAATAAAACTGGGTAATATCGCAATAAATCGGCTTGAATATGCAGGCGATATTGTTCAAATAAGTGGTAGCTAAGAGAACTTGCAGCTCATAACAAGTTATTACAGAAGTACTGCAAGGAAGGCAGGTTTACAAATTGATGAGGAGAAAACTGAGTGCATGGTCGTGAGCAAGGCATCGAATGCTTGTACCTCATTAACAGTTGATTAAGTAAATTTTAAAAGAACAGACATATTTAAATGTTTGGGAAGCATTTTCAATGAGCAGACTAGAATGGAAACTGAGATTAAGCCGAGCATCACAGCGGAAAATAGAGCATATTTTGGCTTACAGGACGTGCTGTGCAATAAATCAGTTTCTGGAAATTTTAAAATCAGACAATACCAGAATGTAATTCTCCTGGTAGCTCCATATGGCTCTGAAACATTTGCATTGAGGAAAACAGATGAACAAAAACTGCTAGTCTTCGAGAGAAAGATATTAATGGAAATATTTGGTCTTATGAGGGACATCCTGTCACAGAATGGAGGATATTAAAAAACAGGAACTAGCAGACATATACTCACACGCAGGTAATGTTCGAAGGATGAAGAAAAGAAGATTGATGTTGGCAGGACACCTAATCAGGATGGAAGAGAAAAGCCTACCATGAGTAGCATTCACAGTATCCATGGAAGGCAGAAGGAGCCGTGGAAGGCTACAGAAAAGATGGGAGGATGATATCAACAGGGATACGGAGACGATGGGCCTGAAAAAAGAAGAATTTCACGAACAGATATGATTGGTGGAAGAATGTACTGAATGCACACTTGTACTTGGCCCCTGAGCAGAGGATACTGGGAGCAAAAGCTTGCGATCGGCTGATAGTACACAAAACTTGTGATCCGCTCGTAGCACATTGGCTGCTAATACAAGTCCCGCCACCTTCTTCCAGACCAGCCAGCTTATAGCTAAAACAAAAGTGTGTAATAGATTGATGCGTTGAGTGGTGACACGACACTTAATGGTGAGTTCAGTACAGCCTCCTTGCTCATTTTGGCAATAATATTACCAAGCATTCTGCACAGCACTGCACACAGATCAACACTATACTCGTAACGGCTACTTACTGTTACGGCGCACAATATTGTTAAGCCCCTATTACACGATGCACCTAAACCATACACCTATGCAACAGTGCTCTAAGCACGCATATATGTTACTACAATCTGGTTCACGTCGACTTATTGTTATTACATTATCCACACGGGATACACCTGACGCACATGCGCAGTACACGGAGATAAGGCGCGAAATGCAAACCGTACTGTTTGATCTTTTGAAGTCGTTCGTTCTACCGCGCTAAACACTAGGGCGAACGTGTGATGTATTGGAACGTCATTCGCTCAAATTAATTCTGTGGGCTAAAGGTTCCTATTTCATAGAAATTGTTTTTATCATTATTTATTAAGTAATTGTTATTCTGATTTGTAGGTTACTACTGTTCCGGATTACAGACTCAACAGTTAGTTTTATATTACGACACTTCGTTACACAGGTATGTGTTCATCTAAATTTACATTTATACAGCATTTTGCACATGCAGTACCCACATGTGTTTGGAGCTATTGCCCTGTCAGTGACAGTAACTCTTCGGATTGGGGCAGAACGAGGACGAAAACGAAAAGCCAGAAGTTGTTGGGTTCGACCATGGCTGAAAAGAAGGGACGAAGATGGGGGAATACATTCACTGGTTGTGGAAGAACTGAGGCCCAAAGATTCGCAAGAATTTCCGAACTTTGTGAGGATGAACATGGCCTGTTTCGAGAAGCTGCTGTCTATGATAGAAGAAGAAGATGGAATTAGCAAGTGCGACACGGTCATGAGGGAGGCTATCTCATCTTCTCGAAAGTAACAATTAAATCATATGATATAAGAACGTAGGCTTCCGCAGCCGGTGTCATAGTGATTAAAATTCTTCTGAGTATTATGCCGCGTCATTGCTGAAAACTAACAACAATAATAAACTAAAACCGACGTTTCGGCCGAATTGCAACGGCCTTCCTCAGGGCACGACTGGTTTTGAATGGGGATAGGTGCTACTATTTATTACAGACTATCGATGTCTGACGTCACTGTTGTGAAACTTTTAATTGGCCCTCTAATATGATTAGCTAGTCATGACATAAGGAAGATGGAAAGAAAGAGGCTATTCGTGGATGTCCATGTCGTCAACGATTGGTAGCTGTCCGCCAATCAGTGTTCGGCTTCTGGTCGGCAAGTTTTCCTCCTGGTGTGCGCGGAAGTGGACTGACAGTTGCTCTACAGCTGTTTGTGCAGATACGTCCGTGTCCCGTGTAGCTTCTGCCCCGCGACCACTCGCGGCCCGTTGGACTGGGATGGCCGGCAGCTAGGACGCCGGGAGTTTGTAGCCATCTTCTCTGTTGATGTTGTTAGGCTGTTTAATAATTTCGATCGCCTCCCGTATTTTGCGTTCTCGCATCCACGATTCTTTCCCCAATTAAATCATATGTTTATACATTTTGTGATCATACTACAGCCTACATCACTGATAAAATGCCAGTAGATGTCCTGTTACGTTGCGTGCTGGTTGTAACATTACGTTTCCTGGCGACTGGGGATCTATTAAGAGTCTGGCTTTTAGCCACAGAATCGCACAGCCCACCATTTCAGAAGTTGGTGTGGATGTACGCACTGCAATTTGCAACACTTTAAATGACCAGTACTTAAAGGTGCACATGAGTTATTTTCCCGTGTTTGGGGAAAGAAGCAAAGTGATATAAGTGACATTTTTTTAAGAAAATGAGATAAGTGCGCATATATGTTCTGGAACACTAAATCTGTTGTGAGGAAAAGTAATACACGTGACGCTCCGTTCAGAGCTGCACTCTGGTGTCCGAATACATTTACTACTTCAGCTCTGAGGTTTTGGCTCCAAGGAAAAGTAATACAAGCGCATTGTTTACATTCTTTGTGTTGCTCCTTGTTCGTGTTCGTTCATTTATTTGCCATAATGAACCAAGATGAGTTATTGTTGACTTATGTATATGATGTTAGTGTCTTATAAAGTGAACTTATTTGGTAAATAGATTGTTAATATGTAGGAAAATCGATACAATGATGGAAGTTTGTTTTGTGTGGTAATGTTTGAGGTTATAATTCGATTTTGGACAATATTTCTTGATGTACTGTGTACATCTGCGTATCCAATGCAGGAAACGCATACTTCTGCTAAAATAGTGTGCAGTTATAAGGAAAAAGCGTCCTTTGCCTAGGAAATAGTGATAGTTTTATCAGCTTGTGATGTACAATAAATTGTTATATTACATGAATTATTATGTAATTAAATACCAGATTAAAATGACGCAATGGTGTTTGTTTTATTGTAGATGAGTCCAGTTCCGATTCTTCGCATCTACTTGCCGATGACAGCGACTTCAGGCCATCGGATTGTGGTCATAGTGATAGTGATGATGAATCACTAGTAAAATCAGCATCATCTCAATCTACAGATATTGTGAATTCTAGAAGTATTTTGTCAGCAGAACCTTCTGTGTCAGAAGAAACCTCATCTTCTGCTAACGGTACTTCACCAACTGATGAGAATTCTAATAGAAGGTGAAGAAAATGCTTATGAAATCCAGCTAACCATAGGCGTGAGGTCGCAAAACGACTGCAAAATGCTGGGAAATCGTATGTTGGACGCAGAGGAATACAACATCGAGCGAAATGTGTAAGACCATTCAATCACAAGTGCCGATATCGCTGTAACAGCAATTTTTCAGAGAGAAAGCATGAAGAATTATTTACTGCATATTGGGCACTTGGATCATGGAATTTACAAACTGCTTTTCTTGGAGGTTGTGTTGAACAGAATGAACCAAAGTGAAGAAGAGGAAATGTCACAAAGAGGAAACTTAGTACTGTTATAAAACTTAATGGTGTATGCGTTTGTAAAGCGTTTCTTCAAAACTAATTTTATACACTCCTGGAAATTGAAATAAGAACACCGTGAATTCATTGTCCCAGGAAGGGGAAACTTTATTGACACATTCCTGGGGTCAGATACATCACATGATCACACTGACAGAACCACAGGCACATAGACACAGGCAACAGAGCATGCACAATGTCGGCACTAGTACAGTGTATATCCACCTTTCGCAGCAATGCAGGCTGCTATTCTCCCATGGAGACGATCGTAGAGATGCCGGATGTAGTCCTGTGGAACGGCTTGCCATGCCATTTCCACCTGGCGCCTCAGTTGGACCAGCGTTCGTCCTGGACGTGCAAACCGCGTGAGACGACGCTTCATCCAGTTCCAAACATGCTCAATGGGGGACAGATCCGGAGATCTTGCTGGCCAGGGTAGTTGACTTACACCTTCTAGAGCACGTTGGGTGGCACGGGATACATGCGGACGTGCATTGTCCTGTTGGAACAGCAAGTTCCCTTGCCGGTCTAGGAATGGTAGAACGATGGGTTCGATGACGGTTTGGATGTACCATGCACTATTCAGTGTCCCCTCGACGATCACCAGTGGTGTACGGCCAGTGTAGGAGATCGCTCCCCACACCATGATGCCGGGTGTTGGCCCTGTGTGCCTCGGTCGTATGCAGTCCTGATTGTGGCGCTCACCTGCACGGCGCCAAACACACATACGACCATCATTGGCACCAAGGCAGAAGCGACTCTCATCGCTGAAGACGACACGTCTCCATTCGTCCCTCCATTGACGCCTGTCGCGACACCACTGGAGGCGGGCTGCACGATGTTGGGGCGTGAGTGGAAGACGGCCTAACGGTGTGCGGGACCGTAGCCCAGCTTCATGGAGACGGTTGCGAATGGTCCTCGCCGATACCCCAGGAGCAACAGTGTCCCTAATTTGCTGGGAAGTGGCGGTGCGGTCCCCTACGGCACTGCGTAGGATCCTACGGTCTTGGCGTGCATCCGTGCGTCGCTGCGGTCCGGTCCCTGGTGGACGGGCACGTGCACCTTCCGCCGACCACTGGCGACAACATCGATGTACTGTGGAGACCTCATGCCCCACGTGTTGAGCAATTCGGCGGTACGTCCACCCGGCCTCCCGCATGCCCACTATACGCCCTCGCTCAAAGTCCGTCAACTGCACATACGGTTCACGTCCACGCTGTTGCGGCATGCTACCAGTGTTAAAGACTGAGATGGAGCTCCGTATGCCACGGCAAACTGGCTGACACTGACGGCGGCGGTGCACAAATGCTGCGCAGCTAGCGCCATTTGACGGCCAACACCGCGGTTCCTGGTGTGTCCGCTGTGCCGTGCGTGTGATCATTGCTTGTACAGCCCTCTCGCAGTGTCCAGAGCAAGTATGGTGGGTCAGACACACCGGTGTCAATGTGTTCTTTTTTCCATTTCCAGGAGTGTATATCAAATGTTCGTTTAAGTAGACTTGTGACCAATAAATCCATCAGTGGAGTATCACCAAAGGACCAGAGGAGGTAAAGTGCACCATCAAATAAAGTGCACCAACAAACAAAGTACCTGCTGCTAAATACAGGTTGTTGAAGAACATATTTAGAAATTTCCCACTTACAACTCACATTAGAACAGGATTCAGAACTCTAACAAAAAATACCTTCCTGAAAGCCTCAATATTTCTACAAGGTGCCAACTTTACAGAGATAGGTGTGTGGAAAGAAATGAAGATCCTGTGAAGGAATGGACATACCGGCATGTTTTCAACACCTGTTTTAATTTGGGTTTTCACCATCCTAGTATTGATACAAGCAATAAATGTGACAAGTATAACAAATTGTTATGCAGCTGTGACCTAATAGTGATGAAGCAAAAGAAGTGCAGTCAAAACAGATGCTCCATCATCACAAGGCCAAATGTGCACGACAAGAAAAGAAATCTGACAAAGAAAGAGCATAAAACCAGAATAATGTCATTTACAGAAAACTTTACCATGTTAACGCCTTTCTACTAACAAAGTGTACTATCTTCATCAATTGCAGACTTATAATCTAGGAATTCACAACATAGTGTCTGGGAAGGCCAATATGTATATGTGGGATGAAAGCACCGCTCGTAGAGGTTCACAGGAAATCGGTTCTTGTTTGTTGAAATTTGTCAAATCTTTGGATTGTGACGTTAAGCACGTCATAGCTTATTCAGTTTGTTGTTCTGGACAAAATCTCAATGTAAATATTGTCAAATACTGGATGCATATCGTTTCTCACACACATATTGAAACAGTCCATCACAGATTCTTAGAACCTGGACGCAGGTTCAATGAGTGTGATCAAGAGTTTGGTCTTATTGAGAAACACAAGAGGAATGAAACTCATGTGTACGTGCCGCAGGATTGGGTAGACGTCGTTAAAAGGTCCAGCAAACAATTTACAGTTGCCAAAATGAATCAGGCAGATTTTGTAGCTGTCGCTAACATGAAACTCTTGACCAAGTCATCTGTTCCAGGAGATACTGAAGGGAATGCATTTGCCTTGCACTCAGTTAGATGGATACATGTAAAAAAAGGAATGTCCATTCATCATGCATTTTAAGATTTCTTTCAATGAGGATGTTGAATTTCATACAGCTGATTTCCCCAAACCACTTCATGGGAGAACCCCACAGATTACACTGCACAGTGCTCAGTTACCCATAACGTTTTCAAAGTGGAAGAAACTGCAAGAGCTGAAATGCTTCATTCCCCCTATTCACCACGATTTCTTTGATAATCTTAAGTTTGAGGAACAATCTTCGAGTAAAAGCAGCTCAGGATGTTGAGGACGACGAGGAGGGGCAGGACGACATGGAGAGGCAGAATGTCGTCATGATGAAGAAGAATGTGTTGATAGGCCTAGGGAAGTAACAACAGGCACAGACGATTTAACAGATATTGCTAGAGACATTCTGGATAGTGACTACGACTAAAATGTTACCCTATGTTATTTAAAATGTTCAAAAGTGTAATAGTTACTGCATAATAAAATTATTAATGTGTTCACGTGCACCTGTATTACTTTTCCGCTAAACCTTTTCCATATCAAAATAATATAAGTGATTTTAGGCCCTTTGTTGACCCAGAATGGTTGTATGAACTAGTGTCATCTTTTGTCTGCTGAACATCTAAATTCTATAGTATATCTCTGCAAAGTTACAATGTTGTGCCACCGAAACTGGTTTTCCTATAACCAGGTGAAGTTCAAAGCCATTTATCTCAAAAATACCTGAATTTTACTTATATCACTTTGCTTCTGACCCCCTCATATGTGCCGGTCAGAGTTTCGCAGTCCTTGTCTATCGCACTGGGCGAAACTGCACGGACTCTCTCACCAGTTTTCTTTCCTGGTATGCTGAAATAAAGCAAGAGATGCAATCAAATCAAACAGGAACCTTTGTAAGCTAAGGTATTACGATACAAATCGAAATTCACCGTGTAACGTTACATGCATATTACTCAGAAGTAAACGATTGTAGATGTACCTTATTATGATACAGAGGGTCATACATACACCTTTACTCACTTTATGCCGAATTAAGACACTCAACGCCTCTTTGCTCCATTTCTTTCATGAAGCAATCAATAGAAAAAATGCTTTCGAACACAGCTAGTATGAAAGAAAGTGCAGGAGCCCCAAAAAAATTTGCATTTATAAAAATTTACTTACTGAAAAAAATGCAGAAAATCTCCAACACGAAAATCTGAAATTATGCACTAGCTACTTAACAATAACCAAATCACAAGGAGAAAGTACTGCGGTACCCCCTGCCACGCACGCGCGAGTTATCGCTGCGTAGTGCGCATGCGCAGATTGAGGGCAGTTTAGAACTGCTCTCTATTCTAGCGCACGGATAGTATGTCTCCTTATTTTCGTACTTTCACTCGTTCTACCGCTAGAGGGCTGTCGCGCGGGACCAGTACCTTTCGCAGCGGATTGTCGTATATACCCCTTTTACATAGCTAATGCTGGCAGCGCCAGTTAACATTCTGGAGCATCCCAAAGTCAGCCGACTTCCACTTTCACAGTGTGCTAAGCAAAAGTGTGCAGCCAGTAGACACCCGAGAGCGACAATTAAGAAGAAAGGAGAATACGTATATGTCCCAATTTCACTGTCATAGATGCATGGTTCAAAGTATGTATGTAGTGGGCGGACTCTATTAAGAAAGATCTTGTTCATACATTCGTTTCAGAAGCTGTAACCTCAACCTCACTGTCACTCATTAATGCTAGTATTGAAAACATGTAATTATTAGTAATTTTGTAATCAGTGAAAGGGTCCTGGAGCCACCTTTCATTAGTCCGGTAGCCCATTTTCACTAGGATTTATCTTTCTTTTCCTTGTTTATCTTTTCTCATAACTCTCATAGTGGTGTGATTGAATGAATGCGGTTGTGTGTCACGCTGCTAGACTTTGGCGTAGTCTGCTACAGAAAGTCTGCAATAGTGATACAGATTCAGCAGCAACTGTACAGAATAGTCAACTCTCGTAGTGGTCAAGTAGGCAAAGAGGTTTGCGCTACTTGTGAGAAATCCACCTGCGTTAGGTTGGTGGCGGGAATGGCATCTTTGGGTTTTCCGGGCCACGTGGAGCGTGGGGGAGACTGGAGATGAAAAAGGGAGGCAGTCTGCTACTGGTACGGGAAGCGTCCACAACTGTGCTCCAGTCGAGGAAGGGTGTGTTAGACTGACCGCGTGGCGCATTGTTACTTGGCGAGGGGAGAGCTGTTAGTTTTTGGTCTCGCTTTTCAACTCTGAAAGATTGCTTTGCCTTGTCGCAGCAAGGAATGCAAAACTTTGGCAGATTTTTCTTTTAGTAAATTTCTGTAGCAGACTTGGATCCACCGGAAGAGCGCCACACAAAGATGTCGATACACATGCATGTGTAACTAACCTGTTTTTACATTAAGAGTGGCAATGGAAATGCTTATTGATTGTGAAATTAACTTGAGAAGATTAGCGTCGCCACTGACTCTAACCATACAACTAATCAAAGGTTATGGCCGAGTCGGAAAATAAATTAATTTGATCACAGACCAAAAACTCATAAAAATGCGTACATCATGATATCGCTCATAGGGGATGCGATGTAATTAATAGTATTTCCCGTGCACTGTCTACGAGAATCAACCATTTAAAATAAAATAGTACCTGCATGAACACTGTGCAGAAGATCAGCTGCCAGCAACACACCGGAAAATAAGACTTAATCTAAAGCATTTGTTTTAAAATAAAAGGGGAAACTAATCACTGGACCTGTGCGTAAGGAAACGTGTTGGATGTGCTAATAGGAAAGCTACGAGGTGAGTGGCTTAGGTGCAAAAATGTAACCTCGGAATGCAAGAGAAAATTGTGTATAAAATCATTTATTCCTAAGATATGGATGTGAGGCATGTACACAATTCCTGATAACACTCATTCCTAAAACATTAAAGAAAAGCATCTAAACATACACCGTTATAATCTACACCTAAAATCATTGGTGTGAATTATTCATACAACTGCTGTTGCCTGATAACTGATCGCAATAACTCGTGAAACGGTACACGTTTTGCAATACAACCGCATGCCCACGTGGTTTGTGGAGATGCAATTTCTAGGTATCGTGGCCAAGTTGCAACAATATCTCATCACACAATCATGAACAGTTAACGTTCTTTAAAACAAACATGAGACCGGACAGTTAGTGATGACGGTAACCCAACAAACTTTAATGTTCAACCACGTGGTCGGCTCCCCAAGGATGAAAGATACACAAAGCAAGGCAAACTTACGAGAAGGCAAAGCTATTAATATTTAGAAAAATGAAAGCTTATACAGTCGCAGCTGAAGGCAAGCAGACATTCATACAGAAGCGAGTGCTCACTTCTTATCGACAGCTTTGTGTGGCGCTCTTCCGGTGGATCCAAGTCTGCTACAGAAATTTACTAAAAGAAAAATCTGCCAAAGTTTTGCATTCCTTGCTGCAACAAGGCAAAGCAATCTTTCAGAGTTGAAAAGCGAGACCAAAAGGTAACAGCTCTCCCCTCGCCAAGTAACAACTCGCCACATGGTCAGTCTAACACACCCTTCTTCGACTGGAGCACAGTTGTGGACGCTTCCCGTACCACTGGCAGACTGCCTCCCTTTTTCATCTCCAGTCTCCCCCACGCTCCGCGTAGCCCGGAAAACCCAAAGATGCCATTTCCACCACCAACCTAACGCAGGTGGATTTCTCACAAGTAGCGAAAACCTCTTTGCCTACTTGACCACTACGAGAGTTGACTATTCTGTACAGTTACTGCTGAATCTGTATCACTATCGCAGACTTTCTGCAGCAGACTACGCCACCGTCTAGCAGCGTGACACACAACCACATTCGTTCAATCACACCACTATGAGAGTTACGAGAAAAGATAAACAAGGAAAAGAAAGAAAAATGGTAGTGAAAATGGGTTACCGGACTAACGAAAGGTGGCTACAGGACCCTTTCATCAGTATTACTGTCTTGTGGAACAGTGATTATAGTAATGATCTTTTAGAAATAATTTAGCACTGTGACCTACAAATAATCGAACCTTTTTGTTTTTAACCCTCAGAAAACTTTATTTTATCCCTCAGAGGGTAATTACTATAAGGTTGGGGACCTCTGATTTAGAGGATCAACCTAATGCATTATTTCCAAATATGTCGTTGGTTATAGTGCATACATAAGTAAAACGAGCGGATCGAGTATTGATCCTTTGTTGTAACCATTCTGAAGATGTTGTTTCATTGTGTGCACTCTCTGGGTTTCTTATCGTAGCACTTCACATCCATTCTCCTTTTCTCAGGCCCATCGCCTGTGTATCCCTGTTGGTATCATTCTTCCATCTTGTCTGTGGGCTTCCTCAGCTTCTTTTGCCTTCCGTGGATTCTGAGAATGTTATTCATTGTAGGCTTTCCTCTTCCAGCTTAATTAGGTATCCTTCCAACATCAGATTTCTTTTCTTCATCCTTTAGACGTTATCAGCTTGTGAATATATGTCTCCCAGTTCCTGTCTGTCTAGGAACGAACTTTCACTGCCAAGTGGCTACCCTCTCGCAAATGATACTGCAGTTCAGGGCAGTAACTCGTATTGAAGGTAGTTCTGCTGTAGTCTGCGTTCGTAGCTATCCTTTCAAAACTGTTAAAAAAATGTGAAAGGTGCAATGAACGATCTAAATGGTCAAGGCAGTAGCTGTTTAAATGGAATGTGCCCCAGGGAAGTGTGAAACCCTTTCTATTCATGTTGTATTTTCATGACCTTGCAGAAAATATAATTATAACCCAAGATTTTTTGCAGGTGCTGCAGTTACCTACTATAAAGTTCTGCATGAAAAAAGCTCTACAAATATTAAATCGGAGCTTGATAAGATTTCAGAGGTGCAAAGTTTGGCAACTTGCTTTAAATGATGAGAAACTTAAAATGGTGCACTTCAAAAAACGAAAAAAAACATCAGATTACAACGATTTGAATTGGGCAACTCATACAAATACTTGGCTGTAACTCTCTGTAGGGACATGAAATCGAATGATCACATAGATTCAGTCGAAGGTAGAGAAGGTGGCAGGCATGAGTTGATTGATAGAGTAGTAGGGAAATAGAAGCAATCTACAAAATAAATTGCCTACAAATCATGAGGCCCTACCTAGAATATTAATTAAACAAATGGGACCTGTACTAAACAGGACTAAGAAGGGAATATTGAATATATTCAGAGAATGGCAGCACAAATGGTCATAAGTAGTATGTTCTGTGGACTCCAGCGCACAGTTCAAATTCCCACCACAACTCATGGTATAGTCACCGGAAGATCGAAGATGGAGGTTAGAAGAAATTAAAAAATATAAGAACGCAAATTTTATAAATGCAGGAGCACATTTGTGAGAAATTTAAAAAACCAAGATGGTGGAACTAGCCCAGTTGTGCTTTGTACTCCCTCGAGTCCCCCTTCTCTCCCCCTCGACTCTCCACTCAGTTTTAGCTTAACATTAAAATGTGGCAGATAATCACCTGAATTCCTAAAAAATGGGCGAAATTGAAAGATACTGTATGTATTATTTTCGAAGAAATCATGTAAGTTTACTTGAAATGGTGTGGGGTACAAAGATATTTCCATAGAATGCGGTCATTTTCCAAGATTCACACACACACACACACACACACACACACACACACACACACACACATATATATATATATATATATATATATATATATATATATATATATATACCTAGCAAAGTAATCCAGTAATTGTGTGTCTCTCTCTCTTTCCATCTCTGCCTCGTCATTAAATTTCATAAATGTGTGCACACAACATCTAAACAATTATGCACAAAAGTGGCAGCCAGAAACTCTGCACGCGGGCGGCCCTTTGCCATGCGAGCCGCTCTCTCTCGTCTCAGTGCACGTTTTCCCACCATCCCACTATGCTATTTGATCGGAAATGTTGGGGAAACTGCAAATGCGCCGCCTAGATGGCAGAACAGTCGCACACAGTACAAGGACTGGCTTCCATGTAGCTTGTTTTCGTATTATTTAATATTATGAAATTCGAAACACTTAACCATGTGTCATGAAAAGTAACATTACACTTTTACTGACTTTTGGTACAAGTGTATATATGTACAAAAATAAAAAATAAAAATGGAGTTGAGTTTGCAACTTCATTATGTCATTAATATTGTTTGAGCCACATAGTTCAATGTAAACTTTTTACAGCATTTCAGCTTGGATATATGAAAAGATGCAAAAACAAATAGTCTCTATAGAATATCATTAGGGCTGGAATCATGTGAAAGGAGAATGTATATATATTACCTACTACTTCTCTAGCAACAGTGCCGTAGTTGCAGCACTCAACAAAACATATCAGAACAAAACACAATTTTTCATCATTATCTAATTAATTTTTATTCGCTATAGTCACAATAAAAGTGATATCTGATAAGAATTGTCGGCACACTGACAGGCACAGGCAGTTTATCAGATTGTCGTCATTGAGGCTGCAATGCAGCCGTGATTTACACAATTTCATTACCGAAAAAAAACTTTCACAAACATAGGTTGACCAGACATGGATATCACTTTGCAGCCTTATTATGGAGATGGAAATTCTTCTCGAAGGAAACCATTGAAGAAATCCTGGACAGTTTTAACTAAATAGAATTTGCCTTTTAATCCGGCACTGCAGATGGATCAGTTCAATCTGCAAATGAACAGGGGCGCCCAAATGATATAGCACTTGGTCTCAGAAACAGGTACAAGGTTGGCAGTGCACAATCTGAAAACCTTTCATGTATTTATTCCAGAAGCGAAACGATTTGTTCGAAAATCCTATTTTCTTTAACACCAGAGAACTGAGAGGTGGCATGAGCCCCCTCTCATGTTTCTATCTTACGATTTTCCTCTCTAATTGCATGCGGTGAAAAGTTGCTATTCCTTCACACGCGGACTTCCCACGCAGCGTCTCTCGTCACCCAGGTGGTGCGGTGACAGGCGGGCTCTGCCGATCTTGAAAGGGTAAGCCAACGGTTGTGAGGGAGTCGAGTGAATGCTTTCCAGACGCCGAAATTGTCAAAAGACACGCCCAGAGGGGCCTGAAGTAGCGGCTGGGCTAGAGGTTCCGTTACTTCGCAGAAACTTAGCGAAAACACTTTCTGGCGGGCTACCAGCGAGGCGTGGGAATGACTTGTGTTCCCAAGCAGCCTTGGCGCGCAAATTCCCGCGTTTTCTGCCGTATAGTAACTGTGATTGGCTTGCTCAGGGCATAGCTCCGTGACGTAGCAAAATCGGCGCAGAAATTGGCGCCAAGAATCTCCATTGGTGGAATGGTAGTGCTCCGGCAATAGAGTGGAATTTTCCGCCGGTTTTGGAGTTGCTGATTGGAACGGTTAACCACGGCCACTGTCATGGGGGCGGGAATGTTCTGTGTTCGGTTTGTACGGGTGCTCTTGTGAGTAGTCGGCTCTCGCCTTTCGGTCGGAGTAGGTTACAAGACTGAGCCCTCGCCGCTCTGGACAGCCGGCCTCTCATTGGCTGTCTAATACACTTTTATTTAATTGTAACTGTTTGACGAAGTTGCTGAAGTTTCGACTTCAACGTAACTTTACGAGTACAGTTGGCAATTGAGCGTTCTGCGTACAAGCGGCCTATGTTGTCTGTCTTGAGCAGTTTTGGCTAAAGTTGACTGTATCGGAGTTACAGTGTGACTTCGCTTGATAAAATCAATCACTGTACCGTCAGTGATTGTGTGGTGAGCCTTCTTCGTCTCCCTCAGAGGTGCATTTGTATTGCTAGGAAGTCTTTAGTGTGGAACAACCAGCCATCGCCTCCGGTACGCCAGATCGTGTTCTTGCAGTTAAGAAGACAGTTTGGTAATGTATGTCCGCAGCACCGGCAGATAGGGATTTTCCTAGGTGATAATCAGAGCTCAGCAGAGCGCGCCTGTTCGTCTTTCTCTAAATTTGTTCTGTCTTGGGTGTTCATCGTCTGAGTTCTCACTAATGTAGCAGCAATTAATGTTGGGTTAGCTGTGTGTCTCTCTTAAGATTTGAGTGGCAAGGAATTGGCTCCACATACCACTTCGTCGTAATCCTCACAATCTAGTTTAGGGACAACTTCACCTTCACAGCGTTTGTTTGAGTATCCAATTTGAGCCAGTTTGATGTATTGTAAATGTTTCATGTGTTTTGTTTATTATTTTGTGTTTAGTCTTAATAAATCATATTGTTATTTTGGACAGAACTTTCATTCTGTTAATCGGTAGAGCAACCCTATCATTTCTCACTATGTTAATGAAACCTTCGTTCATTTAACTTATTTATCAAATTAAATTATTGCAGGTGCCAAACTCTTTTCTACTCCACGGGCAGGGTTGATTACAGTCAGTTCACGTATTTTTTTTAAACCATGTGCAACAGCAAAAGTTGGAGTTAGAATAGGGGGGGGGGCTTAGAGCATTATTTACATATGTAGATTCTAGAAGAATTTAGTGTTAAATACACTGCTAGCCCCGGCACCTTGCAGAACTTAGGGAAATGGGTAGTGTCCTTTTTCAGAAGCTGTCTCTTCCACAGCGTGATTTTCATTTTAAATGCATCCAGCTTTCCACTAAATGAGACATTAATTGCTTCTCACCTTGCAGCGTCTTATTGAGGGTGTTCCAGTGTGCAATCAGGTCCACTAAAAATGCGAGTTCTGCAATCCATTCCATAATGTTCGTTCCTGATTTCCTTCCTCCTCGTAAACTGAACAGTACCAGGTCTTAATTCGGAAAATTGTTCCAGGCATACCCCTCAAATTAACCAATGTACGCCGCAGTAGTAAATCACATCTTCATACTTTTCCTGCAGTTCCATCAAAAACTATTTCAATTGACAATGCAATAACCCATGTGACTTTAGATAACTTAGTATTCAGATCATCAGTGTCATGACGAGCTCCATCCCTGAAAATTTAGCACAAAGTGCTTCTTGATATGTGAAACAATGAACTCCATATAAATCGTCTGTTGACCGTTGTATTTTTTGCGCAACAATGCTACGAGCCCATTTTGTGGCCCTCGCATCGCTAGCGCTCCATAGGCTGTAACTGAGACCAACATTTAGTAATTCAGGCCAACGACTCCAGTTGCCATTTCAACAGTTTTTAGCAAGTAGATTCCTCTCGTCGTGTCTTTTCTTGGTACCAGAGATAATGGTTCTTTTGTCACGTGCAAATTGCTGTCGACTCCACGATTATAAATCACGAGTTGTGCCCGAAAAGTCGATCGGCACGACCAAAACAGTCGAGAATACAATGAATTTGCTGGGATGTCAATTAGCTGCTTGCAGACACCTGCTTTCTTGACAGCTATGCGGCAGTTATTGTTTGTCGCGAAAAATTTGTTTGGGAAACATTCTGTACCTCCAATGGCACCACGAGTTCCACTGCCCTAACAGTGCACTCTAATGAACTCGCCATCGCTGAAAGGTTTATTACATCTAACCATTTTGAACTTTATTTTGTAGTTTGCTTTAAATGATGGGCCACTACAGTTTTTTCTTTGTTATTGTTTTCAGCCATAGTGACTATGTTTGTGAACTGTGACTGTGTGGGATAATTATTTATTTCTAGTTTCTGCTACCAGTCACTGTTTTATTTTATGTTTAATCTAACATAATGCAACGCGTTTCGAACATGTTCTGTTCATCTTCAGGCGTTTATAAATACATACATATATGCAGAGAAATGTTACTTATAGTTAAACAGTTAAACTAGATTAATCTAGAACTCTTTGTCCATTGTTTGTTACTGTAGCAGCTGGTGTGGCATTTGTGGGGAGGAGGGGGCAGTGTATGGCTAGAAATCGAAATCAGTGATATCTTCTGCTGATATCTATTTCTAGCCATACACTGACCCCCTCCTCCCCCCCCCCAAATGCCACACCAGCCGCTACAGTAACAAACAATGGACAAAGAGTTCTAAATTAATCTAGTTTAAGACTGTTTAAGTAACATTTCTCTGCAGTATGTATGTATGTATAAACGCCTGAAGATGAACAGAACATGTTCGAAATGGAGTGCATTATGTTAGATTAAACATAAAATAAAAAAGTAACTGGTAACAGAAAATAGAAATAAACAATTTTTCTTTGTTGCCAGCAAAAAAGCAAAGAAACAAAGGGATGTAGGACGGACTGTAAACATATTGGATTCCTACCAGCAGTTATGTAAAAAAATTCAAACAGCACAAACAGAATGATTTTCACATTGAGATCAACTCACTGCGCCACATTCTACCTTTCTAGATTCGCCAACTTATTTCTCTTTAACTGCCAACAAAAATTTTAAATTCCTCGTGCATTCTGGTGCAATGCCATTCCATAGCACATCTACGGCACCTGGCGATTATGCGACTGAATAATAGACACTGAGAATTTCGATCCTTCTCTTCGAAAATGTACTGTAACTCCCAATCATACGCAGATGGTGATACGACACATTGCAGGATTGCCTCTTTTTGAGTGTATCTACCATTGCAACAACTGCTGTTCTTTTACGTTTCCTTTATACCACAAGGAAATAGCGAGGAATGCACAGCGATGGTACTTCGAAAAATACCGCACCATATGCCAGAAGAAACAGCGCAGCATCGCTACACTACATGAAATTTCGCGCCGTACCAAGTACTTCCGCAAAGGTGCAGTGGCGGGACAGACCATGCGTTGGCCCACAGGCAGTCCACACACCATGCTCACGTGTAGTTTGGCACACAATGGCCGACTCTGATGTACAATATTTCCACATCTACCTCGCCATAATCGGTATATTTCCTCTCTCTGTAAAGGTGCGTTTATACGTGTATGCCTTGAGGATAGTCGCCATATGGTTGTGCTTGACCCACACACAAGTAGAGGCCGTTTTGGCCCATCCGGTAAGGAGAGACGCCTGTTTCTGCGCACAGTGGCCTGTAAACACAATTAAGAAGCTTTATGTCTTTGAAGTGGTGCATACATCTCCTTACATCTTCGTGCAACAACCGCACACTCCTAGTGTGCATGGAAAGCCGCACAGGTATAAATGCAGCAGACAATTACAGTAGTGGAACAAAGTTCATATGGCCCCACTCTTCATTGTTGCCTAATTTATTCAATATGGCGGCTATAGGTATGGCAATGTCGCAATAACATCGTGGAGGAAAGTTCAAATTTTGGTGGGAAAATAGGTCAATTGGGCTACTTCCACTAACCTAACTGACCTAGCACACAGTACTGCCACCAGAGTACGCTTTTATCCCATGACAGTCTGGGGGAAAAATGGTGGGAAGATGACTCAGCCTGTGCTGGGCTGCTGGGGAGAGGAAGCAGTGTACTTTATTTATTTTAGAACAATTTATTTAGGAACGGATTTCATGTAGTTTATTTATTACACTGATACAAAACACACACTCTGATGTGCTTGGGGTCGCAATTCACACGCTACAGACCTGCAAACTACTCATAAATCACTGAAGTAACGCAGTACACTGATGTACAGACACGCAAACAACTCGTAAATTGTCGAAATAATGCATTGAGCAGTCTACAGAACGACAAAATACTCTTAAATGCCAAAATATTGCAGTTCGCTGATGTGCAGACATGCTCACTAATTATAAACTGTCGAAATAATGCATACAATTTATTTAGGGACAGATTTCACGTATTTTATTTATTACACTGATACAAAACACTCACCCTGGCGTGCTTGAGGCCGCAGTAAATAGTCTACAGACCTGGAAACTACTCGTAAATCACCTAAATAATGCAGTACACTAATGTGCAGAGACGCAAAAAAAGCTCCTAATTTTTCAAAATAATGCATGTAAAAGGCTCTGCAAACATGCTTGCTAATCGTCAGCTGTCGAAATCATCCATTGCACAGCCTGCACACCCGTTCACAAAATAATACAACAGACACGAAAACAACTCGTAAATTGTCAAAAGAAATGGCATGTGTAACACTATGCAAACACACTCACAACGCTTAAACAGCCGAAAATAATGCAGTCCACAAACATTCATTGCACATAACAAAACACTTTCAAACTACCATCAACCACGATGTACAGCATACTGTTCCAACGACACATGCGTTGCCGCCGCCGTGGGCCACCGCCGGATAGATGAATGCATGGGGTGCGAGCCAATGCTCTCCGGCGCTGCTGACGGTGGATGAAAGTCGTGTCTACAGTTATAGTTCTTTGAGTGTTAGACTGATGTCACATGTCTTTGTAAATAAGAGCCAAGTCATCCTCTGGACGCATACATGTTCACAGTTGCTGATGAAATCCCCTCTACCAGCGGTCCAGCGAAGACCTAATTGCTGAGCGACTCACCCTCACATATGCAGCAGAAATCTGTGCTTCCCAGAATAATGCGATCTCCGTATAGCCGTGCACGCATTTACCAGCCAAGCGTAGCTGACTCATCGCCGCCAAATGCTCACATAGCTACGCTCCATTGCAAGCACATCTAAAAGGTTCTTGATGTTATACTGATGTCATGTGGCTATGTAAAATAAGAGCCAAGTCGACCTCTCGCAAATAGTTAACGGTCGCTTTTGTAGGAGCTTTCATGATGTCTCAGCTTGTCTGCATGGAAATTCTGGTCCTATCAGAATCTGTCTACGAAAATAACGCATAATAAGGCAGAATGCATTACTCCTGATGGTCCTAACATGGCACCCCATCCACCACGTGTTACCCTTCCTGGAAATCTTTAAGTCCTGCTTTCAACAAACATCTCGAAAACGCAATTGTTCTCACCACTACATAAAGGTTCCTTCATCCCAGCACAAAGGATGTCTTCTGAATAATTGGGGCATTATGCTTGGCTCTTATTACCCACTGAATTACTGATGCCACAGGTGTGGAAGCACTGTCCACCTTTTTTTCTTTTGCAGACGAGATATTCAGTGGCAAAAAACTACACTGGACAGATCGCCATATTGCACTGACAGTTAAATCCTGCAAAAGTGACCTACAGATCGTCAAATATGGGAAGACACTTGCTCAATTACGCTGCTCTTCCACGGAGAACGGAAGCTTGAATATTAGAGTGTGAAACTGATCTTCAACACGGAAATATATCACCGCATACCGTATTGATGTAGTAAACATACAATTCGTATCCTGTGCCATACAAAATCGCCCCTTTTGCGTCATGCGTATAGCTATCGACCGCCAGACACTTGTACATATACCACGAAGACAGACAGCATAACCACATGCATCGTAGGTATATTCCTCACTCCACTAGATATTTCCCCCAAGGTCGGGAGGGCATCCACTACCGACATGTGGCCAGAGCGCCCTCAGAGGACCGAAGTCACACCTCAGAACTGTTGTACAAAGTCAGGGTTGGTTCCCCTCAGCACAAGGGCGTTACTGTTTCCGGTCCCAAACTGGTTGCTTGCTTGTTTTTACGCGATTCTCCAGACTTTGGATTAGAAGAACATATGTAATTTCACATGGTTTGCCAGAGTATCATGCTATTTTGCGGGACACTCGTACATATACCGAGAAGACTGTTGGATAAAGGCTACGTCAGTTCCCCTTGGCGTCATGGACTGTGCGACTGGTCCCGGTGGAGGTTCGAATCCTCCCTCAGGCGTAGGTGTGTGTGTTTGTCCTTAGGATAGTTTAGGTTAAGTAGTGTGTAAGCTTAGGGACTGATGACCTTAGCAGTTAAGTCCCATAAGATTTCACGCACATTTGAACATTTTTTCCCCCTCACACAAAGGCGTCACCATTTCTGGTCCTGCTTTCTTGCTTTCTACACCAATCTGTAGACTCTGGAATTATAAGAACACATGTATTTCCACATGGTTTGCCAGAATATTATACCGTTTACGCGATACATCTCGACATCAAGCACATAGCAATATCGCTTGCATAGCAGTATCGCTTGAGCAACATAATCCCGAAGATATAAACTGGTAATTATTTCTCTAGAAACCTGAAACTTGAGCAAGGTGGAGCGTGCTTTGAACCACTGATTAACTAGAAACGTATCCCGTCTGCAAAGACCTTTACATTAAAACTCGAAAAAAAAAATAGAGGAAACTGATATTTCCACTTGTGAATACCAAAGTCGGTGATGTAACAGATTCCAAATCATCACTTTAATTTACTAAGTCCACTGCGGTGTTTCTCATGTCTAGAGAAGCAGAAAACGTGTCTTCAACCTGCCTTTCTCTTGCTAGATGCTCACACCACAATCGATGTTCCCTCAATTAAACAACGTCCTAAAACAGCCTGGAAAAGGTGTTGAGCTATGTGCAAACATGAACGCCCTTAAATCTGAAATAAATACCGTGAATGCAACGATTGACTTTAACCAGAAATGTTCAATAGGACGCCCACTGGATTTCACAAAAAGACAGGTTTTTAAGAAGGATTCTCGTTAATTTTTCGAGTCAGACCAGACTGTGGATATACTGCCAGTCAGCTCGATCTGAGTCGAGTGTAACAATGCAGGGAACTCACATCTCAATGACAGTCTGATTCATACTATTTACGGATCCTTCCCCTCAGTTGCAATAGGATATAAGACTGTTGAAACTCCCACCAATGCAATATACCTTCCAGTTACAGTTCAGACATTGGACTATTTAGAGTTGCGTATTTTGGACCAGAATAGCCAACTTGTTGACATTTCTGGTGAGAAAATCATTGTGTGATTACATCTAAGGCAAGATGGGCATATGCTACAAAACCAGAGAACTCAATCCACAGCATGTCACTTCACTGCCGAACCATGAAGAGATAACACGTGCGAACTTTGAGTTTCTTAAATCAGTTGGTTTGAAACCTCACAATGACATCCTCACTTAATATAACATGTCCAGTAGAGTATGATGAGCGAATTATACGTCAGTAATACTTCTCACATAGACCTTATGCTTCAACCGCATTTAAAAGAATGATGAAATTAGAATTGTTATTCAGCATCAAGACGTGCTGATGCTTCCATCAAGAGTTTCATATATTTGGAGGGATCATTTAAGAAAACCGTTGGCAGCACTACATTGGGATCCAAGCGTACAAGAAAGGCCTTAGCATTCCTGTTTCAAGAGAAACACTATGGGTTTGAGATTGACTATACATGCAACGTCGGCATAACACCAACCCCTAAAACATATGCCTCTGCATTATCCACGGATTTGAATGGTTAGAAAATGCGGGTTGGTTCGTAGACGGAACAGTTGCAGAGTACAAATGTTTTACTGCATGCATACCTCTAAAAATGCTTATGGGTTACTTAGAGGACATGAAGCATATTATTATGAATGCTAAACAGGTACTCATTCTGGAGTGTGATGAATAATAACTTATACATTCAAGAAGCTCAAGAGGAGAATATGATCACAATCAGCAAGATAATATGGAAAATGCCTCACATCAGTGTATCAGACGAGAAGTGTTTCAAGCTTTTAAAAGTTCTGAATTCCAGTACATATCTATCACTAACATTCCACTCTTGGTAGGTTTTCGAGTACTCAGTGCTACCAACTGCAAGCAGTCACACATGGGCTATTAAAACCTCTTCACAACTAGAGACGCCCAGATTCATCATACTTGCATTTCAGACTAACAGAAGAGGGAATAAAGCAAATTATTCCACTGTATTCGACAACTGCAAGTTAGCTAATGCCGAATTATACCTGAATTCAGAAATCGACGCATATGGTGGCAATTTACACCTGCAGTGGGATGAAAATGTACACAGTCTAGCATAAGACATGTATGCGAGGTTTTGTGCTCCTTTCTATGAAAGTTTTGAATAAGAAGGAGGAGGGTGTCTACTCAGACCGTGGAAATTCAATCGTAATAGGCCGCTCGAAACAGAACGAGATAATTAAGCCTGGACTGAATTTGAATCTTCAGCAAATTTCGCAGAACACACTGCCGCATATGATCTAGTTCTACATGACCATATGATTAGCTACTGGCCGCTCACCGGTGTTTTACAATGAGCTGTATACATGAACAGGTGCTACACTACACCCCGAGCATTCCACAATGGCATCTCGAGGTGTGAACATCATTTCAGACGCTCAGGGTTTCTATGACGATGAGGTAGATAGTTCATATTTAAAAAGGTTGCATTTGTAGCGTACATAGAAGATGCTGGAATAATAGTGACATTATCAGCAAACATTGCATCACCAAGGTCTTTCAAGGATGTGAAGTGTGCTGAAACATGGAACAGTGCAAAGTAGGTGACACATTTCTACATTGGAATTCAGTGGGATGATCCTGGTGTACCCCATAAAGATATGGTGATGTCGCTTCTATCATTCGACCACATGGATACCATCATCTAATGAAGGGAAAGAATAAGATCTCATGGATGCGTCGAATCTTCAAGTTTGTTGTTATTCAAGACCTGAAATTCTATGGGTGTCCTGCTCTCCATCGACTCAAGAAGAAGATATGTGGGAATAGTGTTGCCGCGTCTGCTTATGAAAATGCAAATTACTATTAAGTTCGATGTGAAATAAATGATTTTTTACCTCATAATATATCTTATGATTTCCCTTCACCCTGTTCCCGCTTTGACAGTATTCAGTTTCGCCCAGATACTATGCCTATGGTTTTATTCAAGCACAGGAATATAATTTAGATATGTTTGCTATAATTCTTTGGAAGCAGATGTTTTCATGTGACCCTGCTTCCACAGCCCAATTGTGGTGCATGATAGGAGTAATCACATGCAAACATTCTACATATTTTGTTATTCTCTGTCTTAAACTTCTCCTCCTTAACAGCACTCATCTTCAGAAAAACTAATGTCATTTGCATTCTGAACAGCCTTTATATATACATACATAATGTAATAGGGGATAGGTTTCTTGTAAATAACAACAACAACAACAACAAAGACGTATGGTGACGAATTTTTTTCTTTATTCAGTTCTTGAGATAACAGTTCAGTTCTCGAGATTACAGTTCAAGTTCTCGAAATTATAGTTCAGTTACTGAGGTACAATTTGACTCTGTTATTCCAATGCAGAGATACTTTTAACTTACATACTACAACAGCAACACTGGCTGAGATTTATTTACAGTTTATCCTCAGTAACACTGGATGAGAATGTGTACAATTTTTTCAGATAGATAATCTACGCTAAAAACTAATGCAGAGGATTTTTTACTACTACGACTAAATTCCATAGTCCCAGTAGTATAGCTTTTACAATAATTCTGATGGACTGTGTACATTTTTTAATACTACAACTAAATTCCACAGTCCCAGTAGCATAGCTTTTAAATGATGCTGATGGACTGTGCACACTTAGAATTTAATTTTAACACCCCCAATAGCAAAGGTTTTACAATAATTATTCTAATTGACTGTGAGCTATATAGATACATATACACTTAAAAACCAATCTGATATGGATGGCTAGCCGCAGTTGAAAACATAAAAACTATTTTGTTTACAAGAAGCACATGTCACGATTATCCTATTTACAAGACGCACTTGGTGTGTAGTTATTCAAACTTTACCCAAAAATTAATACACCACATTTTTTTCTTCAAGAATTCTTTACTGAACGTAATGAGAATTGCAAACACGAAAGAATGATGTTTTGTCTACACACCTTATTTTTCCACGTAATCTTCATCCCATTCTATGGCCTTCCTCCAGCACGACACAACAGTGTGTATGCCCCGTCGGTACCAATACTTGTCTTGGGATGAAACCAATATGTCACTATGTGAATCACCTCCTCATCGTCCTCAAAATGTCTTCCATGAATGGCATCCTTCAATGGTTCAAATGGCTCTGAGCACTATGGGACTTAGCATCTGAGGTCATCAGTCCACTAGAACTTACAACTACTTAAATCTAACTAATCCAAGGACATCACACACATCCATGCCCGAGGCAGGATTCGAACCTGTGACTGTAGCGGTCGCGCGGTTCCAGACTGAAGCGCCTAGAACCGCTCGACCACTCCGGCCAGCCTTCCTTTAATGGCCCAAACAAGTGGAAGTTCTAGGGGGCTAGATCAGGGCTGTAGGGTGAAACACAACATGATGATCATGAACATACTGGCGGAAGCAGTTGTTTTGATTTTTCCTTGGTGGGGACTGGGAATGGCGCCATTCCATCGACTGTCGTTTTGTTTTGGGCTCAAAATAGTGAACACAAATTCCATCACCTGTCACAATCTGGGACAAGAAGGCCTCCCCCTCAGCTTCAAAATGTTGCAACAAATCAAGACAAAAGTTTTTTCTGTGTGATTTGTGATACACTGTTAGGCACCGCAGGAACCATCTGGCACATACTTTTGAATATGCAAGAGTGCAGATAATTGCATCCACATTTCCTTTGCTGATTGAGAGATGCAGCGCCAACTGCTGAGTCGTAATGCATCTGTTCACCCGAATGACAACATCAGTTCACTGCAACATGTCAGGTGTGACAGCCATAGATGGTCTCCCCGACTGCTGCAAATCGTAGAGCTCCGCCATACCACCTTCTGATGACCTCATCGTCCGTTCCCAGCGACTAACTGTATTTCTGTTGACAGCAGATGCTCCACAGACTTTACACAAGCGTTTGTGAATATTCCTTACAGTTTCTCTGTTTGAGAAATTCAATGATGGCACGTTGATTGTATGGTGCATCACCTACAGACGCCATTTTGAAACTGTCTTGCCGCTACACTATCTGTCAGAAGTGATGAAAACTTGGCGCACTCACTCAGGAACTCCAAAAAAGAGATATGTAACGTTTCGCATTTGTAGCATTATTTTCGGCTGAGAAAAACAAAAAAAGCGGTGCATTACTTTCTGGACAATCCTTGTATATTTGCAGGGTACACATACATTACATATGAATAAATAATTATACAAACATTTTTTTCTTTTCATGGTTTTTTAATAAATCTAAATACATTTTTTGTTTATGCTTTTTGCAACGTTTTTTATTTTTTTCACACACACATGATGTGCATGTAAATACATTTTTTCGCTTTGTTTTTTTATCTTTTGTTCCACATATGGTCTGTGTGTTACATATACATATACATAGTACACATAAATATTTACAAAAGATACACATACACACACACAAAAAATTACTTGCACCATGATAATAGCGTCGTACTACAACTTTGCAAGTTCTCTCTCTCTCTGTCTCTGTCTGTCTGTCTCTCTCTCTCTCTCATTCTTTCACTATCACGCAACCGAAGAGCACCAGCCCTTCTCTCGCTACAAGTGATTTGTTTGAGTAAAGGAGAGTTTCAATGTCGTCATCGCAAATGACCATTTTATCATCATGAGGCGACAGACCAATTTTAGACACCTCACGTCCTCTCGATCGAATACTAGTTTGCCGTACTGTATACGGCGGTTGCAGTGCAGTACAGCGAACACCGCTGTACAGGTATTGCAAAGTCTTCAATAGAGAGGGCTCTCGATGCTATATGATGCACACCCTTAGCCCACCTCTTGGTGGCGCCTTCCAATGTGCGATACACATACAAACTCCACAACTGGTAATCCATTCGCCTCATAATGCCAATAACCTTCTTGTTCAATGAAACAATACCATAAGGATTATTGGCTGAAATAAATAGATTTTGTAAATGCTACTGCAGTCTCCGCGATCTCCACAGCAACAAAGTTCTTATTACATATGGTGACCCACTTCAAATTTGGTTTGGCAATGTATTTTCTTACGCTATAACGCCCAACCCATTCGTTTCTAATCAAAATTTCACGTCGTTACCCCAATTTTACCATTACTTTGCCAAAAAATTAATTATTCATTAATTTATAAAAGTCTATCTCAGAGTCACATGTCACAGAAGCTCTCTGTCTCGTATTCAAATCAATATATCCTTTAACCCGCTGGAAGGAGATAGCCTGGATGATTCTAACCTGCTCCATCCCCAAGCTGAGACGCTACTGGAGATTACACTAATTAATAATGTATCTCCGCTTATTCCCCAATGTTGTCATCATCAGTTTTGGTGTGGAGAATCCTCGTGGAACTAGTTACTCGATACACAGCAGCAAATCGAAGTGTCCATCGTGCAAACTAATAGTGTATGTGAATTCTGCCTCCACCACATACCCTACATCAGAATCAGCTGTCATACCCTCCACGATTTTTCCACAAAATCCCATGCATTCGTCTTTAGGCACCCATCGAAACCCATCAATCAGCAGTGACTGTTGTATGGCATCCCCATAGAAGTTATTTATATCCAGACGCCTGCCTATGGATCCCTCGCTCAAAGAAAAGAAGCATGTCAGCATCGGTCAATAATTTGATGGACTTCGTTTTTCTTGAGCACTGCATCCCAAGACAACCCAGGTGCTGCGTAATAAAAGGCGGGATCCAGAGAGTATGTGGTCATACATAGACTCTGAAATTTCTCGAAAACGTCCACAATCAAGTGCATGGCTGTGTATACATAAAGCTGTCATATTCTCCTAAAAGGAAAATGTTGAATTCCGTTATGACATTGCCAGTAAGGTTTCTGGAGAATGCAGTTATGTCAGTTAGCCTGGTTTCGTTGAGTTTTGCCATACTGTCCACATACTCGTATGGGAAAACATCCTTCCTAGTCTAAAGTTGAAAATTTTCCTCGTTGGGAAATGTAGCTTGAGTAATATACATATCCTCCTGAGGCAGAGTTTCAACGAGTTTCTGGAGAGGCGTCTGCAGAAAACGTAGCATGTCAAGGAAGCGAAGTGAAATTCTCGGCGTCATTCATTTGGAGAATGAAATGTATTTCTCGATGCTCTCAGGTTGGACACTGACCTGATCTTTCTCCATGGCAAAATCAGCCAAGTGCTCAACAAGAAATTGAGTGTCATGCCCACTTAAATTATAGAAGAAAATGGGTATGTGCCTTGGTAGCTGGTGCTTCAAATTGCCTGTTTTGTGAGCCACGCCGCAGAACTTCCCCTTAAGATGACAGTGGTCCCTAAGAGGAGTTTCCGCTTTTCTATCTAATGGCAGCCCACAAATATGACAGTCAACTGCATTATTGTACAAATCTTCATTCTCCTTCGATTTAGTCATAGGAACATTGTCGCTGTAAAGCTCGTCAAATTCCCACCAAAGTTTTTCGAGCTCAGTGAGCAGCCAAACAACAGGATTGTCCCCGACATAAGATTTGTAGCAGTTAAGACTTGAATCATACGACGATACAATTTGGTACACAGCCGCTTATAGAATGTGTTTTTATGTAAAGGTGGTATGAGAGGCTGTAGGGTCACCTCCACAGCGGGCCACAGGAGTGAACAGGCATTCAGAATCGGTGTACACTACAAACGAGCATTGCTCCTGGTGGTGAGCATTTTTGAACTTTATGAATTTGTCTTCTGCAGTAGGCATAACAACACATACCAGGGCCTTGGAAGTGCAATATACTAGATGCGCCGCTGAGAACTCGTCTGAGGAAAAATAATTCAGGCATCTTAAGCAAATATGCCATTTACCATCGTGCTTACTCAGCTGGGCCGAAAGGAGGCGGGACCTGTCTTTCATCCAAACATAATGATAATTATCACTGTCAGAGAAGAGCAGCATGTTTACATGCATCTTACGCTCACCGTAAAATTTTGAGAAATGCAGGTGGCCTACGACTATAAGCTTTTTCTGCTCATCTGACTTGCTTTTCTACTCCAGGCCATAAACATTAACTGATATTCCGCTATTCTGGTACTCAAATTTGTATATCCTGGGTCTTGATGGGGAACTCGATGCCATCAAAGTCATAACACCCACAAATATTACCACCTACATGGAATGTACTGGGACGCTCAGGATGATCTCTGTAATTGTAATTTCTTTCACAAGCTAGGATTGACCAAGCAAAACAAGCCTGATCCATTCTATTTTCGACATTAATGCATTCCTGCTTATTAAATATGTCCTTAGGGAGCCCTCCATTTACCAAATCATAGACATTTGTACGGATGATCAGTTGTAGTATTCAGCTGAGTCCATTTACCAAATCATAGACATTTGTACGGATGATCAGTTGTAGTATTCAGCTGAGTGCTTTAGCTGGCCCTCTCACTTCCACCTCAGAAATCTGGGGCAGTATAGCACCCAAGGTGGATTTACGAAAACATTCAGCGACTGACATGCTCTGCGTTATCACGCCACTTGCGCCCCAAAGATAATGGAGACTTGTCTCTTCAATGCCTGAGACAACTTTGGGGGATGGCGGGCGCTGCAGTAATTCGGCGCATTGCACTGCACTCCATTTAATGGCGGGACACCACGGATCATTGACTACTTTGAGGAGCATTTCTACGACAGGAAGGCACGCCTTTAAAAACACAGCAGGGGCGCAATACCCTCCTGCCGCATCCTCGACCGTTGTGAATGAGATTACCTTCTCAAAGACTTCTGCAATCAACAAGTATTCTGACTGCAGCATGGTGTCGCTGATCTGATGTCCTTCACTAAAAGGTCAGGAGAAGGAACTGCCGCTAGCCACAGAATCTTCTCTATTACTACTACTACTACTACTACTACTACTACAGCAGGGTGATGACGTCCATCCTGTCGTCGATGAAGTCAGTGAGGTGCACAGGGGTATGTGCCAATGCACACACACCTTCCATTGCTGGCGAGAGCGACCAGTCACAGCCGTAGTAGTATGAGGCGGTGGCAGAGAGGGCCAATGGCAACACCCTGGTTGCGGCATTGGTGTCCAGCGATGCTGCTACTGTAGCATCCCAGGGCCTTCACCACCGCCAGCCTGGGAAGGGGAGGGGGGGGGGGGGGGGAGAGATCGTTGCTGTTCTTCTGACTGAACCCCGCAACCAATGCACTAGGCACTCATGCCACAACTAGCTGTTGTGGCGCTGGTGCTGTGGCGCCTCTCTAACATACGAATAAAGGAAAAAAACTAAATATAAAGCTCAAGATTTTTTTAAAATAACTATATATATATATATATATATATATATATATATAGTAAACAAATAACAACATTTCAGAATAATAATAATTGTGTTCTGTAGCGACGATTGTTGCAATATAATCACTTTTTACACTCTGGCTCCAAGGATTGAACAGTTCAGTCGGGTTTTGCAGTAGCTCTCCCTCCCAATCCAGTATTTCTGCATTCGCTCCCGGGAAGGGCAAGATGGTGCTGCCTTTCAGCTTACAGCTTCCTCTGCAACCGCCGCCATCTCATGTAACCACTCTGGTATTTAACCCTTGCATTGGGGCCATTTATCTTGCTCACTGACGCTACCTACAACAATAAGATACTGAATGTAATTATTTGTTGACAATGTTAGACACATAAACACATAGAAAATCGTACTGAAAATTGTTTTCATTAACTCACTGAAATATAAAAAGAAAATCGTATTCTCCAGTGAAATTACTTATATATGAAACACACTGAATTTGAAAATTGTACTCTGCTACTTACAATACTGAATCGATCGTTCCTGGCTCTCGACCTCAACACATATCTCATGCCTCCTTCCTCATCCATAGAAATACCTATGTCTCAGACAGCTGAATGCGTCGTGCTACGAAAAATAAATGTATATACATTCCCCAACCTTCATCATCAGAACCACGATACATTACGTGAACAAAAAAAATATTTTCTCTAACAGCCACATGTAAAAAAATTAAAAAATAATTGCACTTACGTCCTTGCTGTACTGATTCAGTTAATATTGCTGGAGGCCGTTGCTGCAAGTGTCTCAGCCCCCATTTACCGATGTAGACCAGCCAACATCTCAGGGATGAAAGCTACAATGACAAGGAAAAAAGAATGGCTGCAATACCAGCTGTGGAATAAAAATTCGTCACACTCTATAATTATAGTAACGAGCCTTTCGAAAGTTCAGTAGCATAGAGGTTTGGTTCTACCGACTATGACCTAAACAAATGCTGTGATGGATACTAAAATTACGTAGCGTACATAGATACATTGAATGATTAGAACAATTAACTTACATGGTAGACTGTCCTTGCGAAGGCGTTTGGTGCTATCGCTGCTGATGCTGTAGCTGGCTGAATGTTTCGTCTTGTAATGTAAATGAGCAGCACACAAGCGAACAAAGGAAGACTAGGAATGCTGATGAGCACACAATCAACCACACAGGTGAACTGGTAAAGGCAGAATGAGAGTGACTGTACCACAGCGACGGTTTATATAACGTCCACTCCCTCCACACGCCATTTTACCCAGGGAGCCAATAGGAGTGCGCCATTCTACCCCACCTGCAGATGAATGTTGGTCTGAGCACGCAGGACAAGTTGGAGCTGGTCTGGCCAGCCACGGCTTACGTGCCTCGTGAATCCATCCGGAAAGCTTCACTTCCGATCGGCACTTCACTCTGTGGCGAGCTGCAGCCGCTGACCGACGCGCCGCCACTTTGCGGGTCCCCAGTTACAACTGTGCCCCGCGTAGCAAACTACTGTGATAGAGCACTTATCATTTTTTTTAACGTGAGGCACGATCGTCTTCAGAGTTTCGACACTGTGTATTTGCACTCATTTATTTTAGCGATGTATTTTTTTCGACTGTATTGTGCCATAATGTATTTCCGTTCCATATGTTTTGCGTGTGAGTGTATTTGAAACAAATTGTTTAAAGGAACATTTGCAAACGTACTGAAGCGTTAAACACTTTACCTAATTTGGTTAAGCAGGCAAATATTCCTGAGTAGTGTAGGAAGGCTGAGATATTTCACAAGTGTGCTGCAATCTGTTTTTGGAGTCTGTGTTCAAGTGTGGCGGTATACATTGCAAAACTTAAGCAAGCTTCTGTGCAGCGATCTTTTTGAAAGTGTATTTAGAGACATATTCAGTTGGATTTAATAACTCCTGAACCAGCTCTTGCTCAAAGATAAACGTATTTCCCACAAAAGTGCACGAACTGACTCAGGGGTGGTTTCACAACTATGTCACGATTTTTTTTTGTAGGGTCGGTGTTCAGGTGCGGTGGTGGTGGTATTCCTCGGAATAAAACGTGTAATTGTTTAAATATTCTCATGTCATCTGCAAAGCTCTCTCTCTCTCTCTCTCTCTCTCTCTCTCTCTTTGTGCACTGACACATTTAATTCCTGTGACATCATCAAGTTATGTATGTGACAATATTCCACACATTGCTTAAACACCAGCTGTAATAATTCTCAAAGCAGTTCATGTCCAACGACAAAGGGTACCTGTTCACTGGGTTCAAATGGTTCAAATGGCTCTGAGCACTATGGGACTCAACATCTGAGGTCATCAGTGCCGTAGAACTTAGAACTACTTAAACCTAACTAACCTAAGGACATCACACACATCCATGCCCGAGGCAGGATTCAAACCTGCGACCGCAGCGGTCGCGCGGTTCCAGACTGAAGCGCCTAGAACCGCTTGGCCACCCCGGCCGGCTGTTCACTGAGTGTGGGAAGGAGGAAGGTTGTGGTATTTCCACCGCGACAGGAAGTACGCAACCACTCGCACGACTACCGCGTGGTTCGGCGTGAACCCAGGGGGGTGGCCGCTCTTCCAGCAGAATGCATGCACCAGAGTGAACGTCTTGCCTCTTAAGATTCAGAAGACTGACTGGACTTTTATCGATCGATATACAGTTACAGCACACGCATTTATCAACATGAATTACGAAGTCTAAATTAGCTCCATCCTGCTGCATCTTCATTATCTGATGAAGCACATTCATTTTCACCAAATATCATCGCTGTCAACACAGTCCTCAGTTACATGGTTACAACCAACATACCTGTTAAACTCCTTCTCCAGCACAGAAATCTCGTCCACTGAACACCATAGACAATTACATCCATCCTCCCAGTCCAGCAGCTAGACACAGACCGAGTAATTTTCCCTCCATTTTCCTCAGACCGCCATCTTGGATTATGTCACAGGAGGGGAGAGAGGGAGGCCCAACAGCGCCCTCTGGTGGCGATGTTGTGAACTAGATCAGTTGGACTCTGGACATCTTGCAGAACACACTGGATGGAGCCACTGTCTATGACAACTCAAACTGTTTACATAAACAACACATATAAAAAAGACTTATATATCCATCTTACCCAGCAGACCAGCACAGACTGAAATCTTTCCCACCAATTTCCAGATGGGGAAAGGAGAGCAATGCATACTGAATAGAGACTTACATCCATCCTGTCCAGCAACCCAGCACAAACTGAGTCCGTTTTCCGCAAATTTCCAGATGGAGTTGGGGAGGGGAGGGGGAAGGGAGAGGGGAGCAGAGGAGAGTTAGGTTAGTAGACCTATTTTTCTCCCAAAATCTGAACTTTCTGTCTTGATGTCATTGCGATGTTGCCTTATCTATGGCCGCCATCTTGGATCCGCCATCTTGATTAAATTTGCAATGCAATGCAATGTGGAGTGGGGTTGTCTTTGTTCCACAGCTGACTGGATGAGACAGTAGCAGTAAGAGAGAGCATGAGGGAGACAGTCACAATGAGTGGAGACAGTAGTAATAGGACAGAATGAAGGAGACTGTGGGGAGACAGGAGACAGCTACAGTTCGAAAGATTCAAAAGGATAATGACAATAAGTTGGGTTGAATGAGTAACTGAGAATGGGCAAGTGGGGGTGGACAGGCGTGAGCAAATGTACAAATGTATGTGAATTCCTATGGGACCAAACTGCTGAGGTCATTGGTCCCTTGACTTACACACTATGTAAGCTACACACACCCATGCCCAAGGCAGGACTCAAACTTCCGGCAGGAGGGGCCACGCAGTTCGTGACATGATGACTCAAACAACGCGGCCACTCTGCGCGGCTGGGCATGAGCAACTTACAGTCCTGGTCTAGTGGGTGTGAATGAGCTACAGTTAGGGGAGCTTGGAGTTATAGGTAAGTTGTATGATTTTCTTTTTAATTACCATTTCCTTATTTGCCATCGGGTCACTGCTCTTATTTTCTCCATTGAAGAATTATAAGCAGCTGCCTTCTTATCTCGATCGATTGTTGTATTTCTTGGTCTGGCCACTACGAGATAACAAATCAGATTTGCTTTAAAGAGACAATACTGGTCATGAGCATTATTTACGTTTGAGGTTGGATGAGATGAGTTGATGTTAATCAAGACCCCTTAAGGCGACAAAGACGCCATTGTAAACACATCACTGAGTTTGAACGAGGTCATGTAATAGAGCAACGAAAAGCTGGATTGTCATTCCAGTGAACCTGTCAATCAAAAGGCAGTCCAGTGGCAAGAATGTAGTCACTGTACATGACAGCTGGCAGTGGTGGTTACGAGAATGTACGATTGCTAGATGACCGGGCTCTGAATGGCCACGTGGCATTACTGAGAGAAAGACCATCATGTATGGCGTATGGCTATGGCACATCATACTGCATCTGTAGAGCAATTTCAGTAGCAGTTGGTACCACTGTGACATAACAAACTATTATAAATAAGGAACTACAAAGACACCTTCAAGCCAGACACCCTGTAGCGTGTGTTCTGCTGATCCCAAACCACCGCCATTTGTGAGCAATTTCAGTAGCAGTTGGTACCTCTGTGACACAACAAACTATTATAAATAAGGAACTACAAAGACACCTTCAAGCCAGACACCCTGTAGCGTGTGTTCTGCTGATCCCAAACCACCGCCATTTGTGACTTCAATGGCGTCAAGAAGGAGTTCATTGGAGGGTAGGGAGGAGGGCTGTTGTTTTTTCTGATGAAAGCAGGTTCTGCCTCGGTGCCAGTGATGACCATGTGTTGGTTAGAAGGAAGCCAATTGGGGACCTGCAACCAACCTGCCTGGGCGATAGACAGCAGTAGGGCAACAAAGAGAGAACTGGTGCATTTTGATAGCACGGGTTGCCTGCATCGGGGAAAACTATACAGTCAGGAGCAAATCTAATGTCCTCCTTTGATTGACAGGTGCTGACCCCCTGGGGATAATCTACCCTTTTGATTGACAGGTCCTTAACCAATTGGCACTCTGCTACTCCCTTGCCCACCAACCCCTCAGAAAACCTCCAACTCACCCTCTGCCCCTCACTAATACAGCTACACTTCCAGGTCTGAGTTATTCTAATAGCCCCCTCTCACTCTTATCAATCTGATTGATTACTTAATTAAATTGATTAATTAAATAACCTCTATCCTCCAGTAGCCCCCCACCCCCCCTCCCTCTCCCTCTACCCTTCTCTACCTGGAATTTGGCGGCTCTGGTGGAGAGGAAGGATTTCATGACAGGAAATTCAGGGGTATATTGTTTATTTATAAAAAATTCAGTTTGCAGGGGTTGTATTTCTCTTGTTCATCATTCTCCACTCTTTGGGAAGATGCAGCTCTTGTAAGAAGCAATTAAATCGATAGGTTTTCTTTTTATTCCAATCACGCAAGTAATACCATCATGAAACACCTATCACACATAATTACACAGTTAAAAATCTTTCGATCCCGAAGAATACGCCATCCAGTGGACTGAACAAAACGCCACCCCACATGTTCCCAAGAGTTAACATGCACCGGTGGCCCTTGCAAAGTGACGATGTGGCCCTCAGATGCCGAGCCAAACGCAAGTGTCCGTTTGGGTCCCACAACTGACAGACTGGATGTGACGCTAATCCTTTAACATAAGCATGAGGTGGCAGCATCAATTTCATACTTGAAACGTGAGAAATTCCTGTCCAAACATGTGTTTACCTAGCCACCATGGCTGATGCATCGCAGTGAGATGTTTGCCTAGCAACTCACTCTCACAGGTGCAGCATAAAGAGTGTTATATTGACGTCTCATGTCTATAAGAAACAGCCAAGTCTCCCTCTGGATGCCCCATAGAAATCTTTTGAATTGCTCTCAGAAACTGTTTACGGAAATGTCCCAGAATAACAGAGGATACATTCTTCCTAGCAATCCTAATGGGACAGTCCATCCAATACATATTAGTCCCTTCCTGGAAATTGTGAAGTTTCGCAGAAACAATTAATGGACACTTTTCTTGTTGTAGGAGATTTCGTGATGTTTCAGCTTGTCTGCGTGGAAATTCTTGTCCTAACAAGACATGTTTACAAAAATAGCCCTGAATAACACCAAATGCAGTCTTCCTGATGGTCCTAATGAGGCACCCCATCCATCACGTGTTACCCATCCCAGAAATCTTAATGTCCTGCTTTCGACATACGTCTCAGAAACGGTAACGTTCACTCACGTTCTCACCACTAAAAGCCTTCATCATGTCTGTGCATGCTTGCAAAAACACCGTTAAGCATAAAAGCAATCTTGTTGTTTGGAAAGAAAGCACTGTCTAAGCATAGACGGGAAAATCAGAACAATTACGCGAACAGAATTCGAAACACTGTCCTACAGAAGAGGAAAATGGCTGGAATTTGACACTATGATTTACAGTGAGGATTAGGAGAACTTACTACGTAGACAATAGTTAAATGAGCCACACATCTCCTCCTTTAAAATTAAAGGTCGTCCCTTCTCTAACTGCTCCTCACAGGCTCCTTGACCACAGTTTTTAACTATCATAATGTTATCGCAAAACGGTTCTTTAATAGGAGTAAGCACATTTAAATTCTTCTTCCTAAGGAGCTTAACATTTTCGGTGTGATTTATTTGGGCAATGTCAGAAACAAGATTGTCCAGGTTCTCCAGTAATAACCACAAACCAATGCATTCGTCAGTTGGTCTCGTCTCCTCCCTAACAGCTGAGGCATGTTAAGCACTTTGGAGGAATCCACGATGACACTTTCAACTACCGCAGAAGACTGATCGGTTGCGGTTGTCATTTCTCCTTATATACTCTAAATATCCACCATAGCGGCACTTCCGGTCACGTGACCTTCCGGTCATACATTCTAAATTTAATTGTGCTTGCAGTCCAACTCTTAACTCCTAGCTGAACTGCGTTATTTTGTGTGCAAGGTGTGCAATCACAATAATTTCTTAGTCAAGGGAAATTTGTGTGATCTGGGTGGTGGACGCTATCCATGCAACGTACTGACACATACCCCGACTTGTCTAAATATATAAAAGACGCCACTGTGTGTCGGCACGATTTACAAGCTCCGAAAATACGAAAAGGTTTCTTGGAAGTAGCGAAATCGATAAACCGAAAGGACGCTAGGACTTTTTAAATTGCAATTACATCCTTTACTCATCTACAAATATGTGATTACGGGAAGCTTTTCTGCAGTGTGAGAATGACACTAGCTGGTGTGAGTGTGGAGGTATCATAATCTTTTTTTCACCTATGATTGATAGAAACGTTATGCTGCTGCTTGAATGTAAAGTTACCGTGGCTTATGTTCCGACATATCAAGAGACGTTTGTGGGAAGTAATCAAACTACAATTCACGTAAAAAAAATTACGTATGTCTAGTTGTAAGGGAAATATAGATTTCACGTGGTGAATTGTGATTTCAACGGATTGAGGAGAATATCAAACGTAAGGGGTGACAGAGTCATTTTGGAAACAGCAATGCAAGGGCTCAACTGGACCTGTTATAGTGTTCAAACAGGATGGGAAATACGGCTGTAACAAAACGTCCTCTCATCGACAACCCTAAACGTATCCTCACACTTTCCTTGTTGAAGTATCGACAGTAATGTTGATTACAGTACACCAACCCGTATCGCTATTGTCTTTCCAACCCGTTCGTCCGCAGGAGTGTTGTTTATTATCACATAATGCCGGACTCCTGTGCTTTATAGTATTTGTTTGAGAGAGTCTTGGCACGAAGCGCTGACTGGAAAACTTAAACATCAGATAATTTCCTAGAAGTGAAGAAAGTCGTGACACGTAGCTGGTGTGAGTGTGGGCATACCGTAATTTTTTCAGGTGCGGTATACAAGTAAACAGTAACTACACTGCGTGTCTGAAATGTGTATATGTTGCAGTGTAAAGTTACTGTGGCTTATATTCTGGCTTGTCCACAGAAAATAACTGTGTGTCCTATAGTGAGGGACGTGTAGATTTTACATGGAAAACTGCGATAGCCGAAAGGGGAATGAAAGATTTTTTTCTGTGGAAAACTATGTGTGCTGTAGATACTGAGATTCGTTCCAGAACCACAGCCGTCAAGAGGAGACATTTCCAGTACATGGCTCGGTGTCAGACTGCAGCAGCAATCCTATTTAATTGTAGTTACACTGATAAATATGCTCCTGATTCCCAATATTCCTGTGAGTCTGGAGATGGCCATGGAAAGCATAGCAGCAACCAAGTAGGTCAGTGCCCGAAACAGCATCTCAGCAAATGCCTTTGTTCCGGGCTGGGTCTTGCCCATCCTTTGTACACCAGTTCAGAGAGTCCAAGAAAGTTTCCGGCTTATGACGATTTGGCTCGCGACTCCTCCTGCACTGGTGAATAGTGAACTAATACCCAGTTTGCGTTGAGTCGCCTTAAGGACCGAGTGTGTTGCGTGTATACTCTGCGGAAATTTGAGAATATTCAATGTGACGAGTGTTTGCTCAGTGGGTATTGATAGCATTAAAACTCCTACGACTTCTGGGGTGAGGGGGGGGGGGGGGGGGGCTGTCGTCCATGGCCAGCTGGCCTCTCTCTGGCTGACATGTGCTTCCACAGCTTCGGTTATAGGCCGTGTTTACGGCGGCAGTTCCCTCCGTCGGCATTGCACTATGGCACAGTAAGTACGTGGGATGTATTTGAAGATGTGTAGACCACTTCTGCAGGGTTTAACTGTCAGTGCATATGGCGATCTGTACAAAATAGTTTTGCCACTGAAAGTCTCGTCTGCAGAAAAAACATGGCGGACAGTGCTTCCACACCAGCTGCAGCAGCAGTTTGATGAGTAAATTCAGTAAGAGCCGACCAGAATGCTTTATTTATTCACAAGACATCCTTTGTGCTGGGGCATACGAGCCCCTACAGACTGAAGCAGACCATCCATCTCAGGTGGGATGCTGTCCCTCATCCGCCATTGTGGCATAAGCACATCTCCAGACCAGCAGCTGTAGGACACCAAAAATTCCAGCCATGATAGCTGGAATTAAAACAGAAGGAGACTAATGAGAAATGGAAAAAAGAGGAGAGGAGGGCAGGGAGGCATTAAGGTCAGATGGCATGTAAAGAGCAAGCTGGCTCAGGTAAACAATGTAATTGTTTGTATAAACATGTATAAAACAGATCGGGAAGAATATGTAAATAGATACCGAAATATGCCAAGTAACACTATAGAAAACAAATACACTTCGTAAAACGACATAAATACACAGAGCAGTATTAAGTAGCACTCAGTTAACATGAATGAAGAGATACATATGAAAAGGACGGAATGTAACAAATTAGAATACAGGCAAAAAAGGCGTGGCGGACGGGCAGAGGGGTGTGATAATTACAGCCTATGAACTAACATAGCAGGGAAAGTGGCCGTGAATGATAAAGCATGCCAAGTGAACAAATTGAAGTAGGACGAAAGTAGCATTCAACGCAGAGTACATCGTAAACTGTTAGAACAGTTAATAAAAACAAAAATGTGTATAACCACACTGAGAAGTATGCACATATTTTTAAAGAATTGGATACTTAAAATTCTTTATCCAGACTAAAACACAATAAAAAGGAGGGGGAAAGGAGGAGGGGAACCAAGCAGCTATATTAAATACAAGATAATGAAACATAGAAAGTACTTATGAATGGAAAGAATGCTATGTGAAATTACAAACTGAAAGTATGGTTCATAAGTGGAAATATAATTCTGACTAAAACAAACATCACGTGGAGGCTAGCATGGAGTGGTAAACCTGGCCACGCGACCAGAAGTAGCGGCTTAAAGCGTTCAAGCAAACGTCTACTTGCCAGCTGGAACTGTTCGTTTAAAAAAATTGCCGTCGTTGTCAGCGTTTGAAAATTTCAGGTTCTACCCATAAATCTAAACTACCCTCTAAACCTCGTTGTGTAAAATGATGGTATACTCCAAATTCCTCGGAGAATGATCAGCAGCAAGTAAATGTGCTGCAAAGGTGCATTGTGTACATTACCACATTATACAAGACGAACATAGACCAATCAAAGTGAGATACAAAGAATATTTATTGGGAAAGAAAGGTGGTAATGTACACAATCCGACCTTCGAAGGAGGTGAAACGGAGGAGATTAGATTTAACGGAAAACTTGAAATTTTCAAACGTTTGCGAGCAACGACGACAGTATTTTTAAACGACCAGACATTTCCTTGAAGGTCGCTACTTCTGACCACATAGCCCTGTTTCGCCGCTCGATGTTGGCGCCCGCGCGATACTAGTTTTTCTAAGTATTGAGCAATACTTTCAGTTTGTAATTTCACATAGCTTACTTCGTCTCTCATACCTGCATTCTCTGTTTCATTATTTCGTATTTAATGTACCTGATTGCCCCCTTTCACCCCTCCTTTTTATTGTATTTTAATTTGCGTAAGCTTTTTACATATCCAGTTCCTTCAAAATATGTGCATACTTCTCAGTGTGGCTACACACATTTTCGTTTTTAACAACTATTCTAACAGTTTACACTGTATTCTACGTTGCTTTCCCCAGAATGCCACTTCCATCCTATTGTCATTTGTTTACAGTCCACAGCTACTTTCACTGGAATGTCACTTCATATGTTATAATTACCTCCTCCCTATTTTTCTTGTATTCTAACCTGTTAATTCCCTCCTTTTCTTAAGAATCTATACTTTCATGTTCGTCGAGTGCGGCTTAATACGGCTCTATGTATTTATGTCTTTTTACACTATATTAACATGTTTTAAGAAGTGTATTTGTTTTAGATACTATTACTTGGTACATTCCAGTATTTATTCACAAGTTCTTCTCGTGCTGCTTTATGCACATATATACAAACAGTTAACACTGCTTACTTGAGCCTGTTTGCTCTTTACGTGCCGTATGACCGCAGCCTCCATCCCTCCTCACGCCCTTTTTTCCTGTTTCCATTAGTCTCTTTCTGTTTTAATTCTAGCTATCAAACATTTTACCTGCTGACTCGAGCATTTGGTGCACAGTGCGACTATGTGCATACTCTTTCACGCAGTAAGCGCCGCGAATCATAGTTTACCTACTGCAAATGCCTGCGTATCTTAGTCGGTGCATGTCACTAGCCTTGTAAGTGCCATACTAAACGTCCACTGGAGCCATTATTATGCGTGTTTCATTTTAAATGTTTTACGTCAAATTCTTACAGTACTGGGCTGCTACCTTCAATTATGCATTTTAACTGTTGTAATTTTGTTTATCGAATATGGTTCCTTCTCTGTTTGACACTTGCAACTATTCTGTAGTTAATATGTTAAAAAGGTCCTTTTGGAGAAGACAAATTTGAATTTGACGAAATCGTGGTAAAGGGTTAACAAACCTCTCATTCTGCAACTGGTTGGCTGCTATTTTCCAGTCCTATCACTCATTCAGGCCAACTTTTTGTCATTGTGTCTTTGTGTCTCTGTAACTGTCACTGTCTCCTGTTTCACAACCATAGTCTCCTTCGCTTTGTCCTAACTGTCTCCTCTCACTGTTGCTGTTTCCCTTTTGTTCTCTCTTTCTGCTAGTAACTCGTTCATTCCTTCCCCCTGCTGCTGTTTGTTCTCACTGTCACCATCTCCCTCTTCCTCATTGTTATTCTCATAAACTCTGTTTCTCATTATCATTGGCTCACACCCATTTCCACATTCTCCCTCTCTTCAGTGCTGTCTCACTGGCACTGTCTCCTTCACTCTTTCCCTAGTGCTGTCACGTTCCTCTCTTTCTCTCAACTGCCATTGTCTTCTTCGCTCTTTCTCTGCCACAAACACTGTCTACTACCTTCCAGTATTTATTATTTTTCCGTCTCTTTCCAACTGTCAATGTCCTCTTCTCTGTCAGCATAAAAAAGCGCGAATAAGTTCGCACCGAGGGGGTAGCACAGTAGTCAGCACACTGGACTCGCATCCAGGAGCACGATGGTTCAAACGCGTGTCCGGCCATCCTGATTTCGGTTTTCCATGATTTCCCTAATTGGTTTAAGGCAAATGTGGGCATTGTTCCTTCGAAAGGACACGGCTGCTCTCCTTCTCCATCCTTCCCTAATCCGAGTTTGTGCTCCGTCTCTAAACACCTGATTGCCGATGGTTGTTAAACACTAATTTCCTTCTCCAATATGTTCACATGCCACAACTTTTGGGACAATTTTTAAAGGCGCTGAGGAAAGTAGAACGAGGTAGCCGGTGCTCCACTTTTCAGTCAGACACTTTTTAAACATGAGCATGTTCGCTTCTTCTGTGCTGTAATAGGACCATGATTCTGCTGGTTCCCTTCTTTTCACTGCCACAGCAGGGCGTGTCAAAGAACTTCATGAATCAGCAAAATTTTCATAGTTTACTTGCGTGAAATTGAAATAATGCAAAACTATTTTTATACCTCAGACCGGATTTGACGTGTAAAAAGATTTTCATGTGCTTCGGTCCTACACATGGCGTTTTCAAAACCATTCTGAGGATAACGAAGACATTTTACAACATATTTCGCCGTGCTATGTTACTTTATAAGCTACGTTTTCGCCTCGCCCCGGATTTTACGTGCGTATGTTACGTGTACAAGTAGGGTAAATTTGAAATCCTGTATCTTGGAAACGGATAAGGATATCAAGAACATTTACAAGACTGGTCAAGATCGGGATCTTAGAAATACATCGTAAAAATTTCAGGTATTCGCTGCGCAGGACCTCTTCGAATCTGCGGCTCGGTTTTGATACTCAAAAACCAGATTTTTGGAGTTTTTGTCGATAAAAGATAAAGATTATTGAAAAGGGAAGGTGAAACACCTAGATAAATTCGTAGAGAATATAACGTTGTAATTTTAGCGGTTTGCTGAGGTTATTTATTATGTAGATTTCGCCTCACACCGGATTTTACGTGGGTATTGCATGTGTGCAAGTAGGGTAACTTTGAATCCCTATATCTCGGAAACGGATGAAGATACCAAGTAAATTTTCAAGGCTGTTCGAAATAGGGATCTTAGGAATACATCCTAAAAATTTCAGGCATTTGCCGGCCCGTGTGGCCGTGCGGTTCTAGGCGCTTCAGTCTGGAACCGCGTGACTGCTACGGTCGCAGGTTCGAATCCTGCCCCGGGCATGGATGTGTGTGATGTCCTTAGGTTAGTTAGGTTTAAGTAGTTCTACGTTCTAGGGGACTGATGACCACAGATGTTAAGTCCCATAGTGCTCAGAGCCATTTCAGGCATTTTTTGTGCATAGCCGCCTTAGAACCCGCAACTCGATTTTGGTACAATAAAAACCGCTTTTTGCGTGAGTTCTCTAACGAACCACGTTAGAGCTAATAACTTTGAGCCTCTGTCTCTAGGAAACAGAGAAAGGTATAAACAAAACTGTCAAGGCTGTACGAGATCGGGGCCTTAGGAATATGTCGTAAGAAATTTAACCCATTTGCTGTGCATAGTCGTCTTGGAAACCGTGGCTCTGTTTCGGTGCGAAAAAATGGTAGAGAAACGCTTTTTTGAGGTTTTCTACGGAAGCGTCCATGAACAAATAATATGGCACTTCTATATAAACGCCTAGAAAGTGTGCCGTTAAAATTTTAGCAATTTGTTGCAGTTATTTATTATTTAGATTTTGCCACATAACGGATTTTACGAGCGCATTTTGTGTGTACAAGTAAGGTAACTTTGAACCTCTGTATCTTGGAAACACATACAAATATCACGAATATTTTCAAGATTGTTCGAGATCAGAATCTTAGGAGTATATATTAAAAATTTCAGACATTTACTGTGCATAACCGTTTTGGAATCCACGGTTCGGTTTTCGTACAAAAAAACGATAAAAAAAACCTTTTTCAGGTTTTCTACGTAACCACTCATGAATTAATGGTATCTTCTTAAGTCTCTTAAGCTCCACCGTAGAACCAGACGATCTACTCCATTTGCTCTCATGAGGATGTGTGTAAATTGGAAATTTATGGTAAGGACTATGAGACCAAACTGCTGAGGTCACCGGTCCCTAGGCTTACGCACTACTTAATCTGACTTACGCTAAGGACAACACACACACCCATGCCCAAGGCAGGACTCGAACCTCCGACGGCGCGAGCCGCGCGAACCGTGAGAAGACGCCTAAGACCGCACGGCTACGCCGCGCGGCAGGAAGTGTGTAATATGCATACTTTGATCCTGTACTGTTGGATAGTGACACTAAAACGATCCTCCTATTGAGTATACAAGTGGTCCCTTGCCAAAGGGCTATCCAAAACGCTTAACCCCACGTTCCTATCACCAACAGAACCTAAGGTAGTATGCGCCCTGGTAGAATCTCGTTTTTAAGCGCGGCGTTCTGAAACATATTAGGGAAAAACATGCTGTCGCACGTGTACCGATTTCCGAGCTAGTTCTTTCAGGCCGCTTCTCGACCAATCAAGAACGTCTTTAGTTAAAGTACATGTTTAATCACGAATACGACATTTTTCATTATTTTACTACAACAAATGTTACCAATAACAGCGCGTTTTCAAGAGATCCTCAATGCTGGTTTGAAGCAACATTTATAATAGGACATGCGATAAACGAGCTGCTGCTTCAATTCGCCTGCTGGTACGGTTACCCATCCTTTCCAATTACAGAAATTAATGAACTCTATTGAATATAGGCCTAACATTATTAGATTCAATGCTGGCTGGCTTCAACTTGTTTTTTGCCTGTACATCAGCAAGACGTGTCACTTTCGGAATTCATGAGGGCATAATGAAGACAAATAGTTAGTAAAACATTTTCAGTAGGTTTAGGAATTATTTCTTGCAAACTCTTTAATCTCTCTCGTTTCCACTGCCTAGTCCACATGAATGCAACTCTATAGTAAAGAAAAAGCATAATCCCCAGTTCTCTCTACTTGAACAAGGTGAAACTTATTATTTCCTAACGTCATGTTTGCCTCGTGTGTTGTGAACCGAACGATCTCAAAAGTCGATAGACAGTGCTTTTCGTCTCACAACATGTGGCATCAAAATCACGTCAATGGTGCACGAAGTCCTGTGAAATGTAGGCTACCCAGTTTATCACACCGAAGCTAGTGCAGAAGCGAGGAGGACACAAGCTTCCCATGATGCATCGCTCTAAACACCGAAAACATCAACCAGCAGATCACAAGCGAAGACCTGCAAATATGACCTACACACGATCGAACACCACGCACCAGCACCTAGTATTTACATCAGCGAGAATTCTCGTTCACTGTAGCGCGTTCGCTTCGGTCGGAAGTTCATTGAGTGTGAACCAATGAGTTTAAATTTCATAGAGTTGTTGAACCCGTTTTTCGAGTGACTTTCTGGTCAAACCCAACTACTCGATGTGCGTGTGCCTTTTGTACCTGCGTGTAAAACATGGGACTATGACAGCGTCTGCTAACATCAGAAGTTATGAGGATGGGTTGAAAAGTTCTCGGAAACACCACGAGAGGTCAGCGCTAGCCCAACGATTTGTTCACATGACATTCATTGGACTGTCCCTGTAAATACGTACCATGTCAGTGCTCTTGGAAGAGAACTGTGGCGGTGACGTGGCTCTGTTGTTGTTCCCGCGTAGTGATTTGCGAAGATGGAAAAATTCGAGATTCGAGCAGCGATTAAGTACTTCGTAAAGAAAGGTATGGAAGCAAAGGACATTCGTGACGATTTCCAGAATACACTGGGGGATTCTGTTCCTTCATATTCGACTGTTGCCAAGTAGACAAATGAATGTAAATTTGATCAGGAGAGCTTAGATGATGATCCACGTAGTGGTCGGCCAAGAGGTGTCACTACTCCAGAAATAATTGCAGAAGTGTACAAAATGGTCATGGAGGATCGCCGATTGAAAGTGCGTGAAATTGCTCACGCTTGCCAGACGTCATCTGAAAGGGTATATCACATTTTACCTGAAAATTAGAAATGAAAACATTATCTGCAAGATTGGTGCCACGACTCTTGACGCTGGATCAAAAACGCATAAGAATGGACATATCGGCACGTTTTAGAAGAAATGAACAAGATTTTTTGCACCAGCTTGTGACCACAGATGGAACTTGGGTGCACTACTGTACCCCAGAGACAAAACAACAGCCAAAGCAGTGGAAACATGCTGATTCTCCGCCACCAAAGAAATCAAAGACAATTCCTTCGGCGGGAAAGGTCACAGTATCAGTGTTCTGGGAAGCGTGTCGGCACACATGTGTCATCGCCATGGCAAATTACACGAACTAAGGTACGAATTGTTGCCACACCCGCCTTGTTCACCTGATATGGTTCTGTCAGACTTCCATCTCTTCCCAAAACTGAAAATTCTTCTTGCTGGACGAAGATTCACTTCAAACGAAGAATTGATAGCCGGAGTTGACAACTATTTTGCAGGCCTGGAGATAACTCATTTTCGAGATGGGATCAAGGCACTGGGAACATCGTTGGACCAAGTGCATTAATCTACAAGGAGACTAACTGAAAAATAAAAAAAAGTTTCAGTGATGTAAGTACTTTTCTTCTCTTTTATTCCGAGAACTTTTCAAACCACCCTCGTATAACCTATTCTGGTCGAGTTCACTCCTGTTAGAGAAACAGATTTTATGCTTTCGTGTCTTCTTAAACTGTATTGTTTGCTTTGTTTTGTGGCACAACGTCTTCACCATCCCTATGGAAGCGATACGTAGGAGGTTGTAGTATACCTAGGATACTTTACATAAATCTCCAAGAGTCTACCAGGTCAGTTTTTTCAGCATTTTTGTGACACTCTTCCATGGGACGAATAAACTATGACGAATCGCGCTGCCCTTCTTTGTATCCATTCAATATCCCCTGTTCATCCCCTGTTCTCACACACTTGATCAGTATCCTCGGCTGGGTCATATGAGTGATTTTTAAGCAATTTTCTTTGTAGACTGACTGCACTGCCCAGTATGCTACCAACTAATCGAAGCCTAACATCAGATAGACGCTATGTGATCGTTCCATTTCCTATCTCTGCAAAATGTTACATCCAACGATTTGTATGAGTTGACTGATTCCAACTGTCATTCATCTATACTAATAATTAACTTGTAAGACTGTTGTGTCTGTTTGATCCCCGGCCGGGGTGGCCGAGCGGTTCTAGGAGCTACAGTCTAGAACCGCGCGACAGCTACGGTCGCAGGTTCGAATCTTGCCTCGGGCATGGATGTGTGTGATGGCCTTAGGTAAGTTAGGTTTAAGTAGTTCTAAGTTCTAGGGGACTGATGACCTCAGAAGTTAAGTCCCATAGTGCTCAGAGCCATTTCTGTTTGATCATTTTAATCTCCAAAATTTCAAGACGAATTTTCAAGTGGTTTCCACAGGTAACTTGGGCATAGGTTGAGGCAACGTAAAGGCTTTATTTCATGAAAATTGGATTAGGTATTTATATGAGCTGACTGATTCCAACTGTGGTTCATCTACACTATTAATAAAACTGTAAGACTGTCATGTCTTTCTGCCTGTTTGAACAAGCTGTTTACTCTTTGATGTCTGAATTGCATCATACTTTTGAAAATGCATTTATTGATTGATATGAGTCAATGTAGTGAATACAATGCTTATACATATAATCCTCAATGTGTTTAATCCGTATTTCCACACTCATATTATTAAATGTGAAAGTTACTCTCTCTGTTACGTTTTCAAACCTAAACTGCTGAACCAACTTCTATTAAATTTGGTATGGATATAAGAACACGATGAAGAAAAAAGGCTTATTAACAAAGTAAAGAAAAAAGAAAAAAACTTAGGAAACCAATCAACTCCTAAGAGTGTGGAGGAAGGGGTGGAACATCTTTTTTAGATCAGTGAATATAAACTATCTGAAAAATTATTAAATTTGTGCATGATGTCCACACCGTATGATGCACAGTTACTGCAGTTGCATATTGCAAAGATGTGCAGTCCCGTCAACGTCCCTCAGCACGCATCGGTTGGCAGTGACGCTGCACGTGCCTCCGCATTGGGTCAGTTGAACAGAGCGAGAGAGGAGGTACAGGGAAGGGGGTGCACATCACTGTGATCAGCGACAGCGTTTATGGCCTCTGGTATGGAGGTGTGCCGTAGACAGCTGCGCAGGTAGCTAATCAGCGCTCAGTCGGTGTTTAAGTTCCATACTGAGCATATCTCCGTCATACACTACTGGACATTAAAATTGGTACACCAAGAAGAAATGCAGATGAGAAACGGGTATTCATTGAACAAATATATTATACTAGAACGGACATGTGATTACATTTTCACTCAATTTGGGTGCATAGATCCTGAGAAATCATTACCCAGAACAACCACATCTGGCCGTAATAATGGCCTTGATACACCTGGGCATTGAGTCAAACAGAGCTAGGATGGCGTGTACAGGTACAGCTGCCCATGCAGCTTCAACACGATACCACAGTTCATCAAGAGTAGTGACTGGCGTATTGTGACGAGCCAGTTGCTCGGCCGCCATTGACCAGACGTTTTCAATTGGTGAGAGATCTGGAGAATGTGATGGCCAGGGAAGCAGTCGAACATTTTCTGTATCCAGAAAGGCCCGTACAGGACCTGCAACATGCGGTCGTGCATTATCCTGCTGAAACGTAGGGTTTCGCAGAGATCGAATAAAGGAGCCACGGGTCATAACACATCTGAAATGTAACGTTCACTGTTCAAAGTGCCGTCAATGCGAAAAAGAGGTGACCGAGACGTGTAACCAATGGCACCCCATACCATCACGCCAGGTGATACGCCACTATGGCGATGGCGAATACACGCTTCCAATGTGCGTTTACCGCGATGTCGCCAAACACGGATGCGACCATCATGATGCTGCAAACAGAATCTGGATTCATCCGAAAAAATGAAATTTTGCCATTCGTGTACCCAGGTTCGTCGTTGAGTACACCATCGCAGGCGCTCCTGTCTGTGATGCAGCGTCAAGGGTAACCGCAGCCATGGTCTCCTAGCTGATAGTCCATGCTGCTGCAAACGTCGTCGAACTGTTCGTGCAGATGGTTGTTGTATTGCAATCGTCCCCATCTGTTGACTCAGGGATCGAGACGTGGCTGCACGATCCGTTACAGCCATGCGGATAAGATGCCTGTCTTCTCGACTGCTACTGATACGAGGCCGTTGGGATCCAGCACGGCGTTACGTATTACCCTCCTGAACCCACCGATTCCATATTCTGCGAACAGTCATTGGATCTCGACCAACGCGAGCAGCAATGTCGCGATACGATAAACCGCAATCGCGATAGACTACAATCCGACCTTTATCAAAGTCGGAAACATCATGGTACGCATTTCTCCTTCTTACACGAGGCATCACAACAACGTTTCACCAGGCAGTGCCGGTCAACTGCTGTTTGTGTATGAGAGATCGGTTGGAAACTTTCCTCATGTCAGCACGTTGTAGGTGTCGCCACTGGCGCCAACCTTGTGAGAATGCTCTGGAAAGCTAATCATTTGCATATCACTGCATCTTCTTCCTGTCGGTTAAAAAAATGGTTCAAATGGCTCTGAGCACTATGGGACTTAACTTCTGAGGTCATCAGTCCCCTAGAACTTAGAACTACTTAAACCTAACTAACCTAAGGAGATCACACACACCCATGCCCGAGGCAGGATTCGAACCTGCGACCGTTGCGGTCGCGCGGTTCCAGACTGAAGCACCTAGAACCGCTCGGCCACACTGGCCGGCTGTGGGTTAAATTTCAAGTCTGTAGCACGTTATCTTCGTGGTGTAGCAATTGTAATGGCCAGTAGTGTATTTGAGCGTTCTATCGTGAGTAACGCGCACGAAACTGCGATGGACTGATTTCTGAAGTATTCTGTGTTTTCTGTGAAACACCTAGACAGCGCCAAGTGTTTCACAAACATGTAAGGGATCTTATTTTTAAAATGTATTCGTTCTTCAAACGTGAGACAGATTTAGGCGAGCCGGTCTGAGAAGCAGCCAAGGTGCAGGAACACGTTGGAGCGGCCTGTCGCGACGTTGTAAAAACTTTCAGACGAATTGTGCAGGAGGCTAAGCTGTCTCAGCACGCAACTTGAAATATGGAATTTCGGTCTTCAGAAAGGAAACATAGCGTGCCAAAGTGGGTAACAGGAATCGACGACTTCAATCAAGATATTTTATGCAAGTGCCGAGTTCCTCACGGCAGAGAAATTGCTCACTGTTATGCATGAAGCTACTGGTTCTGAAGGAAGTGTACGATCAATGCAAATTGTATTGAAGAACATCCGATTTAAATATGTAAAATCCAATGGTGGATGGATATTTTTAATGGAGCATAGTGATATTGCTGCTGCTAAGATGACGTTTCTAAAAACAACGCATGAAGTCATATCAAAAGGAACGAAAATTGCGTAAATCAAGACTACATAAGGAATTTTATTTGCCAAACAACACAGGGCCAAGGCCGCTTGAAAGTTCCAGTGAGAAAAGAAGGACTTCTAATAATATGTCACGCCGGTTCCTCTGCTACCGGATTTGTGCCTGAAAATAAACTTGTATTCCGAGCAAAATCGAAAACCATCTCTTACTACTATGCCGAAATGAATGGATGAACAATAATTTCAGATGTAACTGTTGCTTTATTTGCATCCAGGCTCTGTCATTGTTATGGCCAATGCAAGATAAGACTCTGTTGTTCTCAACAGGTCTCCCACTGCAAACGCATGAAAAAGTGACATTATTTCATACTAAGTAATAATACGTGTGTACCACATGCCGAAACACAAAGAAGAGCAGAGCTGTTGGAACTAAGATTTCAAAAAGAGGCAGTAAAAAATACGAAATTAATTTCACAGCTCTGCAACATGTCCACATGATACCTTCTTATTATTGCCATTACAATCCCATAGAACTGTTGTGGGCAAAAGTGAAGAGATATGTGACAGAAAAAAAATACAATGTTTAAAGCAGCAGACACTGCACGATTGGTCCATGAAGCAACAGACAAAATTACTATTGCTGATTGTAAGCCAGTGTATATCACACTAGCAAACTGCTGTACCAACTTCGTCGAGGAAGGAGAGAGAGAGAAAGATGCTGCAAGCCCTACCAAAGGCCCTAGCGGATGGTCATTGTCGCGATCAGCAGGGTCAGATTCCAGCATTTATGGGGGTTGACCAGGAGATGGCGGTTTCACATAACACTGCACTGTTACTTTCGTTCTGCACATTCTCCAACGTGCTGTGTGGATGAACTTCAGTATACAGTATAGGAGTGTGTGAGGATTTACTATCCGGTGGTCAGAATCGTCCATAGTCAACAATATGACATTACCAATGACGTTAAGCTAGCTGTGTAATGAAAAATACGTGCGCCACACGGGTCGGTGCTCATAAGTAGGTGCTCTGGCGAACCCCAAACCCGGCCGCGGTGGCCGAGCGGTTCTAGGCGCTTCAGTCCGGAACCGCGCGACTGCTACGGACGCAGATTCGAATCCTGCCTCGGGCATGGCTGTGTGTGATGTCCTTAGGTTAGTTAGGTTTAAGTAGTTCTAAGTTCTAGGGGACTGATGACCTCAGAAGTTAAGTCCCATAGCCCTCAGAGCCATTTGAACCCCACACTACGGCCAGTGGCGGATACATATGGGGATGGGGCGCGCGCGACCCCCCCTCCCCTCCGTTCCCCCGTGTGCGGCCGTCCGCATTGCCACGCGCGCCGAGCCCGTTCTTTGAAGAAGACTCACTCTTTGTCATTAAAAGGAGACTAATGCGAGAGATTCTTCAGAACAAGCAAACGAGCATAAACGCGCTTAATGATCGTGATTCTATTATGCAAACGTTGTCTGTTTCTCCTAGATCTGACACACGTTGTACAAAATATTTGGTTGCCTACCTGCATCCATTGCTACAGCAGAAAGAAGTTTGTCAACATTGCAGCGTACAAAGACATGGCTAAGGTCGACAATGGAGGAGGATCGATTTAATGGCTTAGCTCAGTTGAACATTCACCCTGGCATTGATTGTCCTATTGACGATGTAATTAACCAATTTGTCGGGAAGAACAGGCGCATAGAATTCATCATTTAAGGAAGAGAACCACAATTGTAACGTTTTTATATCATATGATGGCATTGTCTTGTATATGTGTATAATCAGTTTAAGTAAAGCTTTGTTAAACTTTGCGTGTGACTTGATTATTTCTTATTACGGTAAAAGAAAAGGTAGCTCAAGGAATCTTTAACGTTCCCTCCTTGCCTCCGGCAGACAACACCCTGATAACTAGCGAATCGTAACCTATTTCTGCTGCTACTTCATTCACCATAATTGGGAATTCGTCAAGGATGTGTCGTTGATTAGTTTCTAAGGCGAAACACAGCACTTTCAGCCCCGAACTCTACATCTGGGCCGCACAGCAAGCAGGGAAGTGTATCTTAAGTTTGAGTGCTGTCTGGAGGACCATTAACGGGTATAGTAGGTATAGTTGTGCAGGTACAACGCCCACTGTTGCAGCCGCTATGCTCTCTTATTGGGAAGTTCCGCTTGGGACCAAATAGTGAAATAAGCCCCTTATTTCACTATTTGGGCCCAAGCGAAACTTCCCAATAAGATGGCGCAGCAGCTGCAACAGTGGATGTTGATCTTACAACATGCCATCAATGCCACGATTTGAAGCATCAGCGGCAAATGTTAAACATTTGCTAGGATGGAACATTGCTTAACAAGGGGCTGACCTAAGGCAGTTTTTAAGTCACACAAAAGCTTTGTGGCACGCCTCTGACCATAATAATTTAACATCTTTTTTCCATAAATGGTTAGGTGCATGGGAAATCCGGGCTGCATTGAGAATAAATTTCGTATATTAATTTGCTTTGCCTAGGAACGACTGCAGTTCTTTGAGGTTCTTAGGATCTGATAAGTTAGTGATTGTGTCAAAATAATCTTCTGTGCGTGTGGGATGAGCTCTCCTTTACTTAAGACATGCCCTAAATACTTTACACTTGGCTCAAAGAAACTGCATTTTTTGAGGCGACAATGCAGACCATGGATTTGCAGCTGCTCAGACATCTATACACTGCACAGCTCCAGCTCTAACAGGGCCTCGGTGATTAGCAACTCATCTACATAATTAACACAACTGGGATACCTCTGATGAGTTGCTCACAGTATCTCTGAAATATTGTCGGGCTATCTGTGACCCAAAATGGCAATCATGATACATGCCAAATAGTATATTAATCACTAAAACCTGTTTCATCTGATCATCTATGAAGGTTAGGCATCAGCGAAATCTATCTTTAAAAATTACGTTCCCCAGCCAATTTTGCCAACAATTCCTCCAGCCTAGGATACAGACTGACATTTGCTTGAGCATTAACAGTAGACCTAAAATCACCACAAATTCGAAGTGATCCACTTGGTTTATTAACTACAACTGTGATCTAGATGCCAAGATGATACTAGGTACATAATTCCCATTCTTTGCAACCATCTAGTTCAGCTTTAACTTGTTTGTGCATGGAGAAAGATGATAGACGAGATCTACAAAACTTAGGAACTGTCGACTGCTTTTAAGTTAAGTGAATGGGGAAGCCTGACACACAGTCTAATGTTGGTTCAAACACTTGTTTATATCACACACATTATGTATCATGTTGTGTGAATGGTATCGCAGTTGACACTAGATTCACCTTGTCCTAAATTTTAAAATCGTGTGTCCTTAGAAAGTATCACATTAGTCGGCTGACGTGATGGGCCAGTGAACGCAAGCCAGTACAGAGAGGCCAGAGCAATTTGAACGGAAGTGCGGATAATGGAACCAGTTTATGACCCAGCTCGGACCACCATAACCCTCATTTACTTTCAAGACAAGCTCGGAATCGTATTAACTACAGTGCCTTCATTTTCGGTTCGTTTAGAGAAAATAAAATGTACTCGCTTCTAATGTACTAGCATGAAATAAATGAAAGTAAACTGTCATTTGGTAAACAGTTATTTGTCAATGCGACACCAACAGTCTGTTTTACAACGCGCAGGTGCGTAAATTAACTACACATCAAAGTGCCATACTTCGTGTGGGAAGTGAAGATTTATTTGGAAAAAAAATGACTTCTGGCGCAGGAGCAGAGAAATTACATAATATATTAGAAGCATTATATCAGCAATAGGGGCAACTACATAATTTCCTAAGGAAAAAGAAATAAGACAATTTTTTTCAAAACCCTCATGACATATCATACATCATTGCTTCGAAAATCTTTACAGTCGAAAAGGATTACCATTTATGATTAGCCAGCAACTGAAAGGTTCATGCACAGAATCAATCATCAGAAACTTCTGAGCAAACAGGCAGTCATTAACTGACGACAGTGAAATGAATATGAAATTCAACAGCTCATTAGTTACATAGTAATATACTACTTAAAATATAAATTTTTCACTCAAATGTATGTGAAAATTAAAGAAAATTAAAATTCACTACTAGTCCAGCGTTGACAATTATATTTTACGCATAAACAAAGTTGGCACTCAGCACAGCGTCTCATGGGAGCGACTGTATGTAGTATTACACTCCAAACAAAGTTGACAACTGGCGCGCTGGCTGGTGGGAGCGGCTGTAAATGGGAAATGCCTTTACAGTCGCTCCCATCAGCCACTGCGCCGAGGGTCAACTTTGTTTGCACGTACAATAAATGTCTTTTCGGTCGCTACCAGCAGCCACCGCACCGAGTGTCAACTTACTTTGCAGGTACAGCACACATAGTTCAGTCATTTAACTTATTATGGAAAAGAGTGGGAAAAAGTTGTCCATGAAACTCGTGCTGAATGCCTTTTTAGTCAGACCATTAGTTTCTTTCCCAAAGGATCAAATAACATCACTTTTATAGGTGTGTGTCTTTTGTTTGTAAACGTTTTAGAAAACGATCTCTTGCATTTATCTTGCATGTATAAGATGTATGAGATGATGATGTAGATAGTTTTTTAATTAACTGCAACCATCTCTTGGACTATCTTTCCATGCTTCAAGGGGATCCATCATGCAAGGTGGATGGCGAAAGGCATATATGTACTGGAAAAGTTTATGTACTGTGATGAAGTTGAATTACGATCAGAAGAAGAGACTGTACTTTGTTCCATCCGTTTTCTCCATGTCAGTATGTAAGTACCAAAGCAGCTTATTTAGATTTCGAAATTCATTTAGAACTTTATGTATGTATATCAGATCGCTGATAGTGATACCAAGTGTGTAGCTTTACAAAAACTGAAACACCTTTTATGCTTCCTGTTTCCTGTTCTGTTGCATTAATGTTCCGCATCAAAAATTATGTCAGTCTAATACACTGGATCGTTAAGCAGAAGCAACAGACGAAAATACAGAAATAATGAAACAGGAGTCGATCAAATCACAAAAATTATGACTAATGTGACTCAACAGTTCCTTACTCATAAAATAAAGAGTATCTTTAAACAGATTTGATTTTAATGGCATGTTTCTTAAGACAGATTCTTCACAGTGGCTTTAAAATAAAGGTTTCATCAACGTTCTATATCATGGAGGTAAAACTAAGGGGAGATGACGCTACAGATTTACGTTAGTTAGACTTTGGTTATGCGTTGTCTTGAAGCTGATGCCGCCATGTTAAATGCCCTGAAACGTTACCAGACTATTGGTTACATGGAGATTGTTTACAACTGCTTTTTGTTCGTAATTTCTGTCATGTGCACGGGACACTTATTTGTATAGTATATATTACAGTGCTCATACTAATAACATTGTTTTAGAGATGCATTTTAACCCTTAACTCGTGGGGTTACTTTTCTTTAACGTATACCACAAAGTGGGGTGTTTGGGATCCCTATGTTTAAACCGAGATTTAAGGCTTAAGTGTTATTTAAATGCTTCTAGTTTATTTTACTGCACTAAGTAATGCCTGCAGCATTTTACTATTTATCACACAAAAGCACATAATTTTGTGTGGTTCTTTTAAATAGTACACATAAATAGACTGTTAAGAAGCCTGAATTTTACATTCTGAAAAATTATACAATCTCTGTAGCAAATAAATTTCCAGATAAAACTCAATTCCAGGGCTTAAATTTGCACATAAAAATTCATCCCCGTAAGTACAAAAAGAAAGTCTGTCAAATTGACATTCATTGCTGGGAACTACATTTTTATCACCACTCAGAACACATTAGATTTTACAGACACTTTTAGTATTTCATTGAAGAAACAGACAGATCCCTATCACAACTATCCTGACGTACTTTCTCTGAATGACACTTTTGTTCGATAGCAGAACTGTGATCACTGGCTAATGTAAAATCGTCGTCTTTTTCGTTTATTCCTTGATCTATATCACTGACTCCTTCCCCATAGACCCACTAACAACTTCATCAAACTTGGGAAAGTTACAACTGACACATTAGTGGCTACACATTTTGAGCTATACGGTACTGTACTGATAGTTCACGAAGCATGGTCTAGGAGACTCCAACATGTATCAGTGACACGTGTCAACAATTAACACAGAAGGCGATAACGCAACCGACAACAAAACATCGTAGGCTTGGCAATTTAAGGAGAGCAGGGGGAGTGTAGAAACATTCCACCACAACTGAAGTTGGAGAGTGAGTTCGAAAATATTCGCCCGGTCTGAGAGACCACACCTCGCGAGTTTCAGATTAAAACATTTTTCTGGTCTTAAATGCGTATTTGATGCAGTAATACAACGTATTCCCCCCTAAATGTAATTTTCTTTTTGTTTATACATTTCAAGTAACCAAGATGAGAAGAATGGGACATTCTTTATTCTTTATTTGTCCGTGGATCATTTCTTACAACGATATTGGACACTTCATGTTTACATAAATCTCTCATACGCATAAATAGCTACACTTGTTATTTTTATGATTCGCCCATGTCATATACCTATCCACTTTGAAGATGTTGCTTTAGTAATTAATTTAAATCTTCATTTACTGTATTTGTGTCGATAGCTGACGAAGCTAGAAACCCACAATCAGTGTTTGTTTGCTTACTGCTACTGATTCTTACTCGTTGTATTTTCAACTTTCAGATAAAATCTGCACAACATATTTAATGTTCACATTTGCAAAAAAAACCTTACCTACATTTTCTTCATTAGGCCATAAATGTGTGCAATGTGGAAAGAAGTAAGCAAGGCTTGGTATCATGACTTATGGATGTCAACAAAGTGAAAGAAAGATTCTTGAAATGTGGACTGAATAGAACTGCATGGAGGTTTAAGTCCATGCAGAACTGAGTTTTTGTATTATTAGACTGTCTGTGCGTCATTGACATTGTAGTTTACACACCTCGCTTTGAAATTTTACCTATAAATTATTATTCAGTGTCAGGCCAATAAGAGAAAAAAAAAATCCTGTGATGCTTAGAACGCCAAAGAAAAGTCCAGATGAAGCTGCATGTCATGATTTTTCCTATGTCTATAAGGTGCATATTAAAGAGATGTTCAGGTATGTCAATCAGCAAGCATGACATGGCATGGCATGGCATCGCCAACAGACGTCATATTACTCTCAAAAGCGCACTGACTGCTACAGGAGACACATGTTGATACCACAGGAAAACGTAACACTAGACCAAACAAACTTAAAAGAGAAACTGCATCTAACGTGCATCAAGGTAAACAGTCACTGGAAACCACAGACCAAACCATGATAGAAAACGGTTGCATTTACCCCAAGAAATAAATGTTCGAAAATTATACCAGTTGCAACCAGAGAACAATCATCCAACCCCTGTGCCATATGAACAATATCGTCTTATTTTTGTGACTAACTACAAAATACGTTTTTGGGACACCAGAACATGTTCACAGTATGAGAATTGCTTGTTATAAACTTGATTTACGGATAAACAAAGAGAAAGATAAAACTCAGATATAAACTTTCAAAAAGCAGAAACAACATCTTACGCCTTAAAATGAACTGTGTAAGAGATAAGTAGACAAGTTTTACGTAATTAAACGTTCCGAACGTTTGAAGTCCAGAAAATCCGTGATTAAGAAAGCAGTGTGTGTGGATTAGCAGAAGGATCACCCACTGCTAATATTTCAACCAATAAAGCATACTATCACAGGCAACTATAATTTTATTCATTCAATATAGACACAACCTGGCATTTTTGATCAAACAACTTTCACAACTCGAAAAAATCAAAACGCCTGAAGGTAGTGTTTTGGGGCAACTCAGATGGCGGAAGATGGCTTCAAGTTTTTGACATCATGACAACTCCCCCTATTTTTACCTCTATGCTCTACACGTACTTCCTAAAGAAAACGTTGTAAATTATCTGCCTCAGTCAGGCGTCAGGCTCATGGAACACTTGTAATAAATAGTTTTAAAAAAACGAAGCACAGAAGTTACACATTCTTAAGGTTTTGTCTGAGTATTCCGATAAGGTTCCAGGGCAAAAAAAGAGGCTTTATCGAAGAATAAGTATGCTTAAAATAAAATGTGATTTTTTATCATATTTACCAAATATGGTTAGTAAATAGTAGAATGTATTATTAAAGTTTCTACAGCAATGTGGTTATGGGAAAGAGACACGATTATGGGTCGAATGCAATAACTATTCCCATTAAATTCCACATAAAGATATGTTTCCTAGTTAGTCATAAACGTGTTCACAGCTTGAGATACAGAACAGAACTAAAAATTAACATGGAGGCTCGGCAGAGCAATAAGAGTCCAAAGATGGTGTTGATCATTGTCGATACGACCTATCGAGGCCACACAGCTCCCCCCCCCCCCCCCCGCCGCACTACAGGGTAACACCTGTGAGGCTTGAGTGGAGGTTATGTGGGTGTCGGCATCGGGCATCGGTAGTATTCGTGCGAGGTGATAGGCACACGACTGGGATTTCAAGATGGAGTGTGGAGGCAGAGTCATTAGTGGCAGGTCCACCTCGTAGTCAGTCAACCAGCAGGGGCAGACGATGCACCGGCTGGCCTGAGAGCAGGCGTGTGGAACGGCCTGCAGTGTGGTGCAGGCGTGCCCCCCCCCCCCCCCCCGAATGCAGATCGTGCCGTCCAAGGAGATGAACGCGCGAATTTCTGACGGGTCGCACTCGCGGGGGAGGGACAGGCTATGCACTACGCTGACATTTAACTGTCTGTTGGAAGGCGAGGCTGCGGTGTCTGTTAGGAGCATGAGCACACCGTTATCGAAGGTGACGATCGACACGTCTTCCACGTGGTGTGGTAGCATGTTGCAGCACAGGTTGAATGTGGGAGATCGAGTCTCCACAGTTGGTGAAGTGGCGGTGAAACCCGCACATGGGGTGGATGGCGACGTACCTGGAAAACCTGTGAATGATGACGACAAATCATGGGTTGGAAAAACCAGTGGCATGAGATGAGACAAAATATTTTCAGGCTCCGCGTCGGAAAAGTCGTCAGGTGGGTCTGACTGAGATGGCAGAGGGGTGTCAGAGTCCACGAAAGCAGGTTTGAGCCTGTGCAATGAAACAGTTTGAGGACGATCTTTAACCACAATGTCGAACGTTTTCTCGCCCCAACAGAGTACTTTAAAGGGGCTGAGGTAGGATGATTGCAGGGGCTGTATAACGTAATCATCCCTGAGCATAACGTGGGAGCAAATGTTGAGTGCGGTTGGCACGTATGTGTCCTGCGGGGAATGGCTGATAGGCAGGTGTAGCCGTGCATGTTTGAAGTGAGTGTGCATGCGAGTAATGAAATATGGGGACGGGGGAAATCCTCGGGTGCTGGGTGCTTGAGGCACAATAAGTTCCCCTGGTAGAACTGGGTTCTCCCGGAAAAAGAATTCAGAGATGGTTCCCTGTTTACAGGTTGAACAGAGACTGAGTAACACCCATGGAAGTGTCTCAGACGAGAGGCAGTCATGGTACCCCAGGGCAGTTTTGAGGATGCAGCGCCATCATTCAACTAACCCATTGCTTTGCGGGTGGTAGGCTGTTGTATGAATTTGTTTAATGCCGCAGATGTTACGTAAAATGGTGAACAGAACAGACTCAAACTGCCGACCTTGGTCGGTGGTGATGGTGGTCGGGCAACCGAACCTGGAAATCCATGAGGAGACGAAACCCTTGGCCATGGTTTCAGTGGTGATGTTGGGTAAAGGAACAGCTACCACCCAGCGAGAGATGCGATCAATTGTGGAGAGAATATATCTGTGGCCCTCCGACTGTGGTAGTGGACTGATAAGGTCGATATGTACAAGACGAAATCTTCCTTGCGGAATGTCGAACTTGCCTAGTGGAGGGGAGGTGTGGCAGCCAATTTTGTTGCATTGACAGGAGACGCAGCTGCGTGCCCAGGTCTGACAGTCCTGTTTAATATTTTTCCAAATGAAATGCTCGGATACAAGCCGTGTGGTGGCGTGGACGCCAGGGTGAGTGAGGTTATGCAAGGTGTCGAAGGCTTGCTGGCGCAATGTGGGCGGGAGCAACGGCCGGAGGGTGCCAGAAGAAGAATCACACCTTGTCCAAAACGGCAGGGAGCTTGGCTTTGGTAAACACAAGAGATGTTTGACGATCTGCGAGGAGAGCTTGAGATGCCTAGTCAGAGGCCTGGTGAGCGGCCAGCTTGGATAAGTCGATGATGCGTGAGACAGTATTGATCCATGACAAGAAATCAGCGGGTATGTTTTCTGTATCTTTGATGTAGCGAACGTCTGTTGTGACTTGAGAGACTAAATCAAAGTGGCGGAAACGCCGAAGGGGTGGGTCCCCGGGAGGGTTGCAGAAAGCGTCCACTAGTGGTTTGTGATCAGTAAGGATGAAGAAAGAACGGCCCTCGACATCGGGGTGAAAGTGAGTGTCGGCTTCATAGACCGCCAGTAGTTCCCTATCAAAAGCAGAATATTTCTTCTGAGCTGTAGAGAGTTTTTTAGAGAAGAAATGAAGGGGACAAACCATGTCGCCTTTGCGTTGCTGTTGTACTGCCCCCACTGCGCTGTCGCTGGCATCTGTAGTGATGAACAACTCAGCCGACGGGTTGGGATGGGTGAGTGTCACGGCGTGTGCTAAGGAAGTTTTTAGAGCCTTGATGGCCTCCAGTATAGGTTCAGTCCATCGAACTGATTTAAGGCCTGAAGTCTGTTTGCCCAACAGCGAGTCTGTCAGCGGGGCATAAGGCAGATGCCGACGGTAGTAATTTATTGTACCCAAGAAACGTCGAAGTTCTTTGCAAGTAGCCGGAGGCGGCAGTGACGTGATGGCCTGCACGCAGGATCTGGGAGGCAGTAGTCCGTGTGTGGAGACGGTGTAACCCAAAAATGTGACAGAAGACTGGCGCAATTGGAGTTTGTCCTTGTTGACCTCGACGCCTTTGGAGTTCAAGGTCTGGAGGACTTTGGATAAATGATTTTCGTGTTCCTCAGCCAAGTTGCTGAAAATGGGTATGTCATTCAGATATGCAAAGCAAAACTCGAACTGTCGTAAGATTGAGTCGATGAAACATTGCCGTGTTTGTGCCGCGTTTTTTAGGCCGAACGGCATGAAGATGTATTGGAACAAACCGAGCGGCATGATAATAGCTGTCTTTGGGATGTCCATTCTCCTCCTTTTCTCACTGGAACTTACCAAACAACACATTTCCAGATCTAACAAGGGGAAGGCCTCAGACACGGCCAACCGTTTCGGCTAAAATTTGGCAGGTCGCTTGTGTGCAACCTAAAACGAAGGAATCTAAGACATTTTGGGTCAACACCCCCGCATTTTTTAGAAAATCACCCCTAAAGGTTATGACGAGCAATCGACTCAAAATTGGCGGGATCGATAGATAATTGTAAAGAGAGCATTTGTCATCATCAAATATGGGGTCCGAAAACGCATACTTTACCAGAAATCGTGGTATGAAACTTTTACAACTGGCGCTTCTGTACCCACATGGTATACACTGTACGCCGACAGCAACGATAGCGGAACGGCCAAGGTAAGTGGCTGGGAATCGGAGAACCCGTGTTCGAATCTCGAAGAAACATAGCGGAACGTTTTTCTTTTCGTTTGTATTTTCCCATATCTCAATTGATAGGGATAGGAGAGTTAATGAGGTAAGTAAATCAATAAGGAATGATAATAATAAGGTAGGCAAATAAATTTCTCAAACCTCTTGGGATAGTAAACAACTAAAATGTTACTCCTGGTCACTTTACAATGGCGCTTCCAGTCACTATTCCTCGAACAACTAGATGGATGGTACTTGTCATATAAACATTCGAAACAAATATACTCACTGCACCAAGAATATCTAATGAATGCAATCTTTCGACAGCTACACTGTTCCTTCCGAAGAGTCAGCGGAAGACAAACTTGGTTTACATTTCAAAATATGTCTTTTTCGGGAATTAATTTTGCTGCGTACCACCCATACGATATCACTGCCTGAAAATCGGCGCTGAAAGTTGGTTATTAATTATGCTGTGAATAATTATTGCATCCGTGCGGTTGTGCAATTCCCGCTGGGATTCCAGAAGCACACTGCAATTCTGAAGCCTGGAAATAAAGTTTTTAACATGGGAGGCACACAGGTGTGCAGTTTGGCGGTATTACTTTTACTGTGCACTTCTGCTGACCCTCACCATCTATAAACATTGTGTCATATATTGCAGTATTAATTTGCACACTCCAGGAATCCAATGGTTTCGCTTCAAAGCGAATAAATCTTTCGCCTTTTTTTTTCGTCAGTCTCCTGGATTTGGAGCAGGTAATGTAAACATTTTTCAAAAAGTCGGTTAAACGATTGACCTCTTCTATAACCTGAGGACCAAATGTTTAATGTAAACATTCGTTTCTTGTAAACACAGGAAAACCTTAGGCAACAAATGGTTCAAATGGCTCTGAGCACTGTGGGACTCAACTGCTGTGGTCATCAGTCCCCTAGAACTTAGAACTACTTAAACCTAACTAACATAAGGACATCACACACATCCATGCCCGAGGCAGGATTCGAACCTGCGACCGTAGCAGTCGCACGGTTCCGGACTGCGCGCCTAGAACCGCGAGACCACCGCGGCCGGCCCTTAGGCAACACTTTTCCATAGGCTGTGACGGCATATTGCGCCGTGTACGAATGTGTTAGTTTGTTTTTACTACCAACTGCGACAAGGGTTCGTTTTTCTCCCTTATGCGATAACGTGCGTCGAATGTTCACCCGATACTCGCATCCTGTTTGATCGGTGTTGACGATTAAAACCGGTCATAAGTGACGCCGTTTGCGTACTGAAAAGAGCTGCCACTTTCTTATCTTCTATATTTTGTACCTCCTTATGAGAGACGTATTAAGTGACGTGCCATTGACGAAATTTATACTCCGATTTGAACTTTCTTGCCCAAGATAATGACGCAGAAAACGTAAAATTCTTGCTGGCTATATTGATGCGCTGCACCTGCAGCCCAATCCTGAAGTATTCTCGTTGTTACATTCTCGTTAGGACAAAGAGATTCGACAAATCGGTCATATTTCCACTTATTTATCGCCTGGTATTTGTCGTATCTTGTCCCTCCTTTAACGATATCACTTTCCCACAATTTCATGTCCTTCTTCCTTTTCAGGGCTGTTGTTGCTCCATTATTTTGCAGTGTTTGTAAGTTCCAATTTGGATGATTCCTGGCTAGCGCTACCGCCTTTATTTTTACTTCAAGGGGTATAGTGCAGTAGTTCGATCGTTTAGTAACCGGTTTGTAATACTCATCGGGAACAGATGGAGCACATATTCCCAGTGACGTGGAGATTTCCAAAGTGTTATGAGCATTTTGCGATTCTCTAGTCGGGATATCTTCCACTGAATCACCTTCTGCTTCGTCTTCATGGTATAGTACTTCCGTATCAACAAAAGTCATTTCGTTCGTTAGCTCCAAAAACCGCTCGACGATAGCCGCTCCTATGAATCTGGAACGCCGAGAAAAAGAGCTGCCTTATTACGGTTGTGCACTGATAATGCATATGTCTTGCAACTCTTTTACAAACCAAAACATAGCGTCGGCAACTTCCCGCTTGCCATCGTCTGTGACAGGCTCCCAACTATATATTACTGCGCTAGTCGAAGGGTGTACATCCTCTATTATTCAGATTATGCACCTGAAAGATATGACAACAAACAATAACTAGTTACTACGGCAGAAACAGACGAGCTAATTACTACAAACTACATACAGTACTCGTCATATGTTACTTATGGAAGAACACTGTATTCTTTCACAAAACGTATTTCATTAGGCGCATTAACGATGGAAAAATCATTACATGTATCCGCGAGGTTCGCGGCAGCCTAATGACGGAAAACAACTCTTTCCGATTGACTTCTATAAGGCTCGTGCTGGGCACCTTCACTCTTCCAGGTTCACAACTATGATATGCCGAAGATGCAACCGGGACAATTTAACTCTCCCCGCGTGCATTCTGTCCTGTGCCTCGCTGTAAACAAGCGTCGCGCGGTTGGCTATCTGTGAACTGTGATCCCTCGCAGCACTCGTACTCGGGAGTTGTTTTCATGTGACAAGGCTTAAAAGTTTAATACTTTACTAACTCACGGCGTTTGGGAAATTAGTTTGCCTACATTATTATTATAATTCCTTGTTGATTTACTTACCTTATTAACCCTCCTATCCCTATCAATTGACATATGTAAAAATACAAATTGAAAAGAACAACTTCCGCTAAGTTCCTTAGAGATTCGGACCAGGGTTTCCCGAATCCCAGCCAGTTACCTTGGCCGTTGCGCTGTCGGCGATTAGTGTTTATCATGTGGATACACAAGAGCAGTTGTAAGAGTTTCTTTCCTCTATTTCTGGAAAAGTTTGCGTTTGTGGACCCCATTTCTGATGGATGCTCTCTTTACAATTATCTATCAATCCCGCCAATTTTGAATCGATTGCTCGTCATAACTTTTAGGGGTGATTTTCTCAAAAACGCGGGGTTGTCGACCCAAAATATCTTCCTTCCTTCCTTCGTTTTAGGTTGCACACATGTGACCTGCCAAATTTGAGCCAAATCGGTTAGCCGTGTCTGAGGCCTTTCCCTTGTAAGAGTCAAATGAATAAGACTCTTGAAGCAAACAAACTGCACCAACCTCAACTAATAAATGCATTTCAACAATGTTCTTCAAGAAGCCAAAATTTGAAGGAATTAAACATTGATTTGTGTGAGCCTTTACACAAGCAGGAATTCCAGTAAGGTGAACGATCCAGCCTTCCAGGGATTTCCTGAAAAATACACAAAGATGTCAGTGCCTGATGAGAGTGCTTTAAGAAAATACTAAATGCATTCTGTTTACCAAGAAACCATACAAATAATCAAAGAGAAAGTGTCTGATTGCAATGTGGAATCATAGTGGATAAAACGACTGACTCAAGGGAATAGCATGTTTTGAACATTTTAGTTTTTCCTTTAACAGGGTAGAAAGTTAAGCCCATGTTGTTAAAAATATATGAGTTGCAGAAATGCCAATGCAGTAATGCCATCAATTACAGACTTCTGCAAAAAATTCTGGCCTACTGGTATCAAGTTTCAAGAACTACTTCTGGTTACAGACTAGGCTTCATAGTTTCAGCTGTTGATCAATTGAAACCCTTTGTTTCCTAAGTTGAAGCAAGTGGCATGCTTGGTTCATGTCCTTCACAGGGTTTGTGAACCTATAAGGAACGAATACAACATCGCAAATCAGTTCGTCTCTGCCCTGAAAACGATTCCACTGAAAGCTCCGAATCATGTTGATCCATACAGGAAAACCCCTGGCCTGCCCCTTCCAAATTTCCTGGTCATTACTGGTTGGGGATCTTGGATTGAGTATGCTGTGTGTTGTGTGAGAATTTTGACAAAATTAGAGAGTTTGTGCTTTCTTTGCATCCAGCCCATGCAGGTGCAGTTTCCACGGCACAGCAACCTCTGTTACCGGAGAAAATACATAATTTGCAGACAGAACTATATTGTGTCAATAGGTACAAGTACCTGAACACAGCTATTAAATGATTAGAAGAACAAGGTCTGGAAAAGGAAAAACAATGGGATATTTTTATTTCTGTGAGGAAGCAGTTGGATGGCTTTCCCGAAGACAAACTTGAGTATAGTCTTCAGTAGAATCCAGACAATGAGGAATTTGCAACATCTGTAGAGTTGTCATTCTGAGTGACTACAACGACTGCCCCTCTAGTTTCTGTGGGTTTCAAAAGAAGCTTATCATCTACAAAAACATTCTATCTCCCAATAGAAACACACTCATTTTTAAAAATGTAGAGATGCTTAATGTCTTGAAGTACAACAGCTTCATGTTTTTTCCTTCTTTTGACGAGTGATAATTTGATTTGTAATTCAATAAGCTAGAATACAGGCAAGAGAAATCATTGAACTAGTTGAATAAACCAGCATCTTTTGTCCATTTTTTATCTTATTTGAGCACCTTTTCCCTTCCTTTTCTCATTTGAAATTTGCACCTAAAAATCCTAACCTTGGTAATAACAGGAAACTTCGTGTAAAATCCTTTGAGGCTGGGAGCTGAGAAAATGCCACTTACTTCATTGCCACAATATCAGAACTGCATTATGGTATATTTATTCATAGTTAGCATCCTCTCGTTTTGTAAATACATAAACTTACCACTTACCACATTATCCATGCAGTAGCCTATTGGGGGCATTGACCTTGATGCCATTTTTGCTACTATCCATTGCTGTGGACCACTAAACTTCCTATAATGATCCCAATCTTTATGATTCTGGTATGCTTCATTTTAAAAATTGTATATTGCATCCATTATTTTTCAGCTGTCTAAGAGACAGTAAAACTGGACAGTTGTCTTAGTACCTTAAATGGTCCTACATATTGTTCCAAGAGTTCCGACAGGTTAGTGTTAAAACTGGCATTTATATAATGAGACGACTGTTAGGCTGATATGTAATAGTACATTGACTTGAATCATGAATATTCTCATGGGGCAGCTAGACAACTGCCAAGAGCCCACAGTTTGACTTGACTGACATACTGGTATTAATTATTTCAGTTGTGAAGGACGAAAGTGTCCGCTGCCATCACTGGTGCACACCCATACATCAAAAGTGAGTGAATCATGTCATACCTTCTTTGGTAATATCTTATGCCATGTCCACTTTGAAGGTGCCGCACCGCACAGTGTTATGTTGGACACAACAGTTCAGGGCATGTTTATAGATGTGCAGCAGTGTTCCAGTGTGCATACACATGTCAGTAAAAATGAAACACGAGAAACACTAGAGAAAAAGAGTGCATATGAAGGATCTATTTCCTTTCATGCACCACCACAGTACAGAACAAGTTCATTATTGCGCAAAGCAGTGAAGCTTTAAGAACGCACTGGTCACGCCAAACTCAGTCTTGCTTTTACACAGCACAGCTGGTGTGGACATGGCTTTAGGGGAACATTACAAGCTGCGTCACCTATGTTTATTGAATCAATATGTAAGCCCACTTGTTTTATAATAAAGACTGTGATTATAGGACTTTTTCGCCCCACCGTGTTCCACATTTCCTGTCATGAAAGAGAACCTTCAGTGACATGGAATGACTCATGGTATACAATAATCACAGAAAATTAACTCTTAGAAGCTAGAGCTGTACACTGTATCAATAATAGCTGTCACTATATTCCTTAACACTGTTTGCACTCACGCCAACTAAATGTAACCGATCACCATTGGAATATTGTACTGCGCATCACACACATCACAACTTCTTCACATCTGTGCCTGCGATCTGAGAACAGAAAGAAACTCCCAGCAACATTCTGTTTTATCCTGCACCATCACTGCGAAACTAGCGGCAGTCAGGCTATGGAATTATCATCTCATGCATAGGTTGCTGATGAAAAGTGTCACATTGTATTCGGCAATGAATTTTGTTCCTACACTATACTGGATGGCCAATGGTGGCAAGTATGGTGGCGACCTGGAAAGAGGTCCCATTCTTCCGAGGTTTTACAGAGGCAAAGCAGTGTGACTCCTGGCATCATTGTGTGGGGAGTCACCAACAATGACATCAGGTCTTGGCTGGTAGGAATTGAGAGAACTCGCACAACAGCACATCATGGACATGTTGCATCCTCCTATGTTACCTCTCATGTGACAATGTTCATCCACACTTTGCATGCCTATCTATGAAGTGCCTGTATGAGGCTGAGGTACTGATGTGACCAACAATATCCCAATATCTTTCCCCAATAGAACATGGGTGGGACCAGCTCGAACATCAATTCCATCCCAGTGCCAGCATCCACGATATCAAGAAACACTTACAATCACCAACTTGCCTCTGGAGAGGATACAACAGCTAAATCTTTAGTTGGGAAGGCATCCAAGCCAGAGGTGATAAAATGTCATACTGATAAATGGGCTCGTACTGCCAAATTCTTTGAAAATTTGGCTCTGTTTTGTAATCACTGAAATAACACAACATACCCTCCCAACCCATGAAGTTTCATTTTCTTTCCTCCTTCCCTTATGGGTGCTTCACGTTTTCTTCTGTCAGGCAGTATATTAACTCGACATCACTGATATTTTTAATTTTTACAAGAAAGTAGTTATCTACATCTCTAACAAAATAGGCTGTTTGTAGTACACTTCTTGTTGAACACTGCTTCCTGCCATGTATCTAACAGGGAATTTCAATCCAAGAATGTACATTATTGACCATTAAATTGAAACACCAGGAAGTATAGTGAACAACAAAATTCTACTTGTTGTGTTTATACTGTATAGTAAGGAGAATACATAATTAATTTTATCACTGATTTGGGGCTGTATGTGATGCAAAATTTAGTTCACATGGTAGCAACATATGCCAGAGTTCATCAACCGCAGTTGCTGGGGAGCAGCAGTACACAGTGGGCCATCTCACTTCACAACCTGGGCGGAACAGAAATTGAAAAGGGTAGGCATTCTGAGCTTACTCCCACAAAATCTTGTATAGATGGCTCTAGTGTATACTTGTCCAATGCTCCGGTGGCATTCCAGTAACAAGTTGATATTATATGTGCCCTGACAGCTGCCAGTAAACAATGAATCAGATGATGACACATTTTTCAGATAGTGTGTGTGTGGCCTGTTTATGTATGACCACAATCTTGCCTAATTCTCAGGATAAAATTAGTTGACTAGTACTCCAGAAGGTATGCTTATGACATTTTTAACTGGCATTAAAACTAAACTACTACTGATATTATGCGAAATTGTTGACTACAAAATTTCCTCTGTGTGACTCCACTTTTCTAAATGGCTCTCCTACCACCTTACAGTATTGTTAAAGAGTTCAAATGTGTTTGCATGCACATGTTTACATGTTGTTCGTGGACAGCCATTTTTCTGTGTGGCAGTACTACATGGTAGACAATTATTATGTAACAAAGCACAATATTGTGGAAATTATTGGCTCAACATTGTGATATCTCTAAGTAGCTATTGAAACAATTTAACAACATTGATTCACTTGTTGATAAGGAGATGAACTTGTGAGGTACCTCTTATTTTCAAATAAGAACTTATTTTATTTTAATTCCAGTTTTGCTGTTACACATATGTGAAGTGAATGTATCAGTGCTGCAGTACGTACGGAGTAGAGTGACTGGTAGTTTCCCACACTGGCTAACAGAGGTGGTTGATCATCTGGCACTTCCAGAGCCAGTGAAATGAGATGCAGATATCACTCAAGATGCCAGCAAAGAGATACATAGGGAAAGTACATTTATTCTGGCGTGAATCAAGTAATTGTTATTAATAAATATTTGCTAACAAAAGTTGCCTTTTGCCACACAGACAGTAGGAGGAGCCCACGGGTAATAAATACTGTCTTTCAGTAATATTAAAATGCCAGGAAACATTGATGTTAATATATAAATGAATAACTTTGGCACAACCGAAGATGTACGACTTTACACAAACTATCCCAATTATACACTCGAGTTACAGACTGTGCACCATAGTTAGCAGTCATCAACAGAATGCCTTTCAATCAAGTCATGCAACAGACCATACTCTTGTACCATTAATAGTTAGCTTAAAATCATTATGAACAAGTTAATTTTATGGAGTTTCTTCGATAAACGTACCACAATGGCATGCTGTGTAAAAATTATTTGCATAAAAAACCTTCTTCCCACTTCATTACATAAAACATAGACAGTAGCAATGCATTTTCAGAATCGGATGGCTCTGCTATGACTCTACAAGGGGACATAACATTATGAAAGGATCTTTATATAACAAGTAGGAGGAATTCCTATGTGGCAGCTCACTAAGTCAGTTGAAGGACAGATTGGCTTAATTATCACAATACTCGGGTGGGAAAGTCTGGTCAATTATATTGTATGCCTCTTATACCACCATCTACGGACTCACCAGCTAAACTGAAACATTTTTGGAGTCACATTCTCTGCTTGTATCATTATTGCTAAAAGAAGGGTAGTTGTTGGGGTGTCCACTGGGGGATGGCTTGAGAAGCAGATCTGTACAGCAGTACTGTTAGGCACTTTTTTGGTGATGCGACTTTAACTGCACAAAGTTTGAGACTTGATGAGGGACTGATGGCAATGAGCAAAGCAATCTGGCAGACAATGTTAAGTGAGTGTGCCATTAACATCGAGAAAGTTATAGTGTACTGCTTGAATATGGACAAATGGTATGTATGTTTCTATGTATGACACACAATGCTGACATCAGTCGACATATTTCTGATCCACCAATATGCCATGATCAAAGCTGCTCCTTTGCTGACTGGTTGGCTGTCTGAAGACGCACAGGAAGCTCAGAATAAGGTTATCCAGTGTTATCAAAAAACATTTTACACACAAATATACCTGTGAGGAAATGATACATGATGTATTTCATCTGCTTCTGGCATCTTTGTATCCACTCATCTTGAGATTCCAGGAAATGACAACAGAAGAAGATGAACAGATGCCACAAGAGGTAAAAGATATCCTTTTCAAACCATCTTCCAGTAGGCACACCAGCAGTGACCCATCTGATAGTGATAATGATGCAAGCAAGGAATGTGAAAAATGTAAAATATCAAATAAAACTTTTCAATACAGAAACTGCAAATCCTAATTTGTTTTCAGTGATCTCAAAATACTTAATAAACAAAATTTGACTTGAATATGCTAAATTTGCAATTTTTGGTCAGCCATATTGGATCCACCATTTTGAATTTTGTAATTCTGACATCAGATTTGTAATAAGTGACCTCCCAAAATCTAAGAACAACACAGTTTTTGTGCGGCTTTGTAGCCATTTATCTATTACACCCAGGTTTTGAAGAAATTCGCCCCCTGTGCGGCATGCCAGCCTCTCAGAAGCTGATCACCACATTTTCAATGGGTGAGAGAGCTGGAGACTGTGTTTGTAAGGGCAACAGTCAAACACTCTCTGTATTAGGGTAGGTGAGGAGAGCATGGTCAACATGTGGTGTTGTATTATCTGTTTGATAGAGAATGTGACAACCCCTCAAACAAAGGTCACAGCTATCAGTCTTCATACTTCACAAATGTAATGGCTGTTATCCAAATTATCAGCTATGTAAACCACAAGTGACGGAGTTGTGCACCCAATGACACTCCATACCATCAGGCCAGCTGCTAGGGCTGGATGAGGATGATGAATGCAATTTGGCAATGTTCATTTCCCTCTCAATCTCCATTCACAGACACATCCATTGTTAATCCACATGCAGAGCCAGAACTCATCAAAAAGACAATGTGGCGCCACTCCTGCACCTGGAGCTGTCATTGGGTGCACCACTCTAAGTGCACCTTCCTTGACTGCTGGCCATAGGAAGTCACAACAGTGGCTCCCTGGTCACCATGCTGATAGTCTGTATTGCTAAGGATTATTGTCGGTGTGGATACTTGTGTTCCTGCAAACTAGCCCATTTTCTGACTGATAGGGCATGGTTGTGTGATCCTGCATGGCTGAGTGAACGATATGTCTGTTCTCTTGGGTCCTGTTCAGATCCTGCATGATGCTGAGAATGGCCATTCTGAACTCACAGATTCCATATTCGCATGGCAGTTGTGAGATTTTGAACAACCCGAGCAGCAATATCATGGAATCATAAACCTCAGTCTTGATAGTCCACAAACCTGCTGCTGCCGAGTTCCGATATGTGCTGGTAGATGTTTCTCTTTCTTATGCAAGGCATGAAATGATCATCTCACAAACACACTATATTCAAACTCTATTTCTGCATCTACACCTATATGACTACATCTGCAATTCACACTTACGTGCCTGGCAGAATGTTCATTGAACCACCTTCATACTATTTCTCTACTGTTCCACTCTCGAACAATGCACAGGAAACACAGATACTTAAATCCTACAGTCCGAGCTCTGATTTCCCATACTTTAAGATGATGATCACTTCTGGCTATGCATGTGAGCATTAACAATATGTTTTTTGTATTTGAAGGAGAAAGTTAGTCATTGAAATTTTAATGATTGCCACCTCAACTGCTTACCATATCTGTTTCACTCCCTCCCCTATTCTGCAATAGTACAAAACGAGCTGCCTATCTTTGAACTTTTTCGATATTGTCTGCCAATAATATCTGGTAAGTATCCCAGACTGTGGAGCAATACTGCACAAGAGAACAGAAAAGAATAGTTTAGACAGTCTCTTTATACACTGTTGAATATTTTAGGGGTTCTGCCAATAAAATGCAATCTTTGGTTTCTTTCCCCACAACATTATCTGTACTATGTGATCAAAAGTATCCAGACACCTGGCTGAAAATTACTACAAGTTCGTGGCACCCTAAATCGGTAATGCTTGAATTCAGTATGGTGCAGGCCCACCCTTAACCTTGATGACAGCTTCCACTCTCAGAGGCTTATGTCCAATCAGGTGCTGGAAGGTTTCTTGGGGAATGGCAGTCCATACGAAGTGCTGCACTGAGGAGAGGTATCGATGTCGGTCAGTGAGGCCTGGCACGAAGTCAGTGTTCCAAAACATCCCAAAGGTGTTCTATAGGATTCAGGTGAGGAATCTGTGCAGGCCAGTCCATTACAGGGATGTTATTGTCATCTAACCACTCCGCCACAGGCCAAGCATTATGAACAGGTGCTCGATTGTGTTGAAAGATGCTGAGGTCCACGCAAAACAACAAGGGGTGCAAGCCCCCACCCTGAAAAACACAAGCACACCATAACACCACCACCACCGCTGAATTTTACTGTTGGCACTACACAAGCTGGCAGATAACGTCTACCGGGCATTTACCATACCCACACTCTGCCATCAGATCGTCACATTGTGTACTGTGATTCATCACGCCACACAACTTTTTCCACTGTTCAATCGTCCAATGTTTACACTCCTCACAATAAGCGAGGTGTCGTTCGGCATTTACTGGCGTGATGTGTGGCTTATGAGCAGCCACTCAATCCTGAAATCCAAGTTTTCTCACTTCCTGCCTAACTGTCATAGTACTTGCACTGGATCCTGATGCAGTTTGGAATTCCTTTGTGATGGTCTGGATAGATGTCTGCCTATTACCCATTACAACCCTCTTTCAACAGTTGGCGGTCTCTGTCAGTCAACAGATGAGGTCGGCCTGTATGTTTTTGTGCTCTACGTGTTCCTTCACGTTTCCACTTCACTATCAAATCGGAAACAGAGGAACTAGGGATGTTTAGGAGTGAAGATATGTCGCGTACAGACGTATGACACAAGTGACACCCAATCACCTGATCACGTTCGAAGTCCGTGAGTTCCACGGAGCACCACATTCTGCACTCTCACGATGTCTAATGACTACTGAGGTCACTGATATGGAGTACCTAATATCAAAATGCACTTAATATGAAAATCATATGTTTTTGGGGGTGTCCAGATACTTTTGATCACATAGTGTATGTGACCATACCAATTTCAGTTGCTCATTTTGCAATCCACAGGTATTTAGTTGAACTGAAGTCTTTATATTTGTGTGATTTATTGTGTAACTGAAAATTAATTGATTCCTTTTAGTACTTATAAGGTTCACTTCACACTTTTCATTACTCAGAGTCAATTGCCACTTTTCACACTACACAAATACCTCGTCTAAATCATTTTGCAATTGGTTTTGATATTCTGATGACTTTACTAGATGATAAATGACATCACTATCTGCAAACAATCTAAGAGGACTGTTCAGATTGTCCCCTAAATCAATTAAATAGATTACGAACAACAGAGAGCCTTCATTGAGGAATGCCTGATACAACTTTTGTTTTACTCAATGACTTTCTGTCAGTTACTGCAGTTCTGGCAGGAAATCATGACTCTTGTCACAAAACTGAGACGACACTCCATAGGAACACAATTTGATTAAAAGTCACATCTGAGTAACGGCGTCAAATGCCTCCTGGGAGTCTAGAAATGTGGAATCAACTTGTGATCCCCTGTTGACAGTGCTCATTACTTCATGTGAATAAAGAGCTAGTTGTGTTTCACAAGAACAATATTTTCTTAAATCATGTTGACTACATGTCAGTAGATAATTTTCTTCAAGGTAATTCATTATATTTAAAACACCATGTATGTTTGAAACTCTTCGTGCAAATTGATGTCCATGATGTGGGTTTGCAATTCAATGAATTATTCCTATTTCATTTCTTGGTTAATGATGTGACTTGTGCAAATTTGCAGTCTTTAGATGTGGATATTTCATCAAATGTGCAGTTGAATGACAATTCTCCAAAGTACAAATGATTTCAGAAACCAGCTAAAATTACTGAGGTTGATGGAAATGACAACAAAAGAAACAGTTTGCATGGTCAGAGTAGAACAAGTGTTGTCAGGAAAGTTCCATGTGGAGAGGGAACTGCAGCAGGAAAATGTGATCTCTGCACTACTCTTTAACTTAGCACTACAGAAGGTAATTTGCCAAATGCTGACAAACCCAGGGGGAACAATTTTTAACTGGCCAGCCCAAGTGGTGGCACACGCAGATGATATAGCATTAACTGCAAGGGAAGTTAGAGCTCTGAAGGATAATTATGCTGTATTCGAAGGAACAGTGCAAAAGTTAGGACTTGAAGTGAATACAGACATAACAAATATATGTTGACGGAAGATCCTTGTAGGGATAGAGAAGATGCTTTAGTAAGAAGGTACTGGAAAGAATATAATTGAGTGGAAGCATTTAAATATCTGGGATAAATAATAATAGAAGATAACAGGACAACAGTAAAAATTCAAGGAAGGTCAGCAGGTGGAAACCAATGCTATTGTTCCTTGCAGATTATGTTCAAGTCTAGAACTGGCACGAATACAAAAATCAAAATATATCTGACAATATTAAGACCTATTGTAATGTATGTATTCGAAAGCTGGGTGATAAATACAAAAGAAGAAGGTTGGCAACTGGGAAAGTAAGATTTTGAGAAAGATATGTGGGGTACTAAGCGAGGAATAAAACTGGAGAATAACATTTAATGTGGAACTACAAACACTTTTTGGACAGCTGAATACTGTAGTGAAAATCAAGCAAGGAAGAATAAGATGGGTTGATCATGTACACAGAGTGTCAGAAACACTGAATGTCAGTAAAGTGTTTATGGGAAAGACAGAGGGAAGAAGGAGAAGAGGACGACAAGATGGCTTAAAGGTATGGAAGAGGACCTCAAAACAATGGGAATCAGGAAGTGGAGAAGGAAAGAAAAGGACAGAGAGGAATGAAAGGAGGTGCTGAAGGAGGCCAAGGTTCTACATGGTCTGTATTGCCTACTAGTAAATAATTTCTGGATGAGAAACCTTGTGTGTAATCTTTTCTTATTAACAGCATTTTAAGAGGACATTACTACTACCTACTTCATGTGGTATAATTTGCATATCCAAGCAAGTAGTACAATTTGTATCAATTTGATATTAGTTGTATATCACCATCATGGTCGCACAATTTTATTGGCCAGTTCATTGGAGTCTGTAATTTTTCATTTTATACTGAAAAGGTACGGTCTGACAATTCTTGGTTTATGTTAGATGAGATCTTGTGCAATACATTTGCATCAGAGTACATAATTCCACTCTGAACTCTGGACATGGAGACACACCATACATAGAAATTATTTTTGTGTCTTATATTCTCATTATGCAGATCGTAGTTAAGCTGTAATTCATTTTTATTGTCAGAAACAAAAACCACTCAGGATAATGTACTGGGAAGTGCAAGTAAGAAAACCAAGATCCTTAATTAGGCCTCTGTAAGATGTGCAGTTATCTACTTTACACTCATACCGAATAAATACTTTCTTTTCTTTAGTTGCATTGCACCAAAAGATATAATACATATACAAAAGGCACCAACACTCTTATCTTCAGGTCAACATAATGTGAGATGCTTCTAAGAGCCAAACATGATATCTTGGAATGTTGTCGCCTGGAAATAGTTTTGACTGTAACTTTTTCCCGTCATCACGATATCCTAAGGAGTGAATATGGTTCCTCTAAGGCATATACCATTAACAAAGATTTTGTTATGGAGTACATACTGTCACACTGGAGAAGATATACTGGTCAACATTGAAGTCATAAGTCATATATAGAGTTCTTAAGTCCGATTACATGATGATGATGATGAAAAAAAGAAAAAAAAAAAAAAGAAATGTCGTGTGGCTAGAGCCTCCTGTTGGGTAGACTGTTCGCCTGGTGCAAGTCTTTCGAGCTGAATCCACTTTGGCGACTCACATGTCGATGGGGATAAAATGATGATGATAAGGACAACCCAACACCCAGTCCCTGAGCAGAGAAAATCTCCGACCCAGCCACGAATCGAACCCAGGCCCCTTTTCATGGCATTCCGTAGTGATGACCACTCAGCTATGATGATGATAATAATAATTGTGATAGTGCAATGATGATACAACCTGTGCACACATCAGTAATGTCTTTTGGCAGATTAGTGTGGTTAGAATTTATAAAACATTACAGAAATTCCACTCAAATTTATACTACACAACCAAAAGTATCTTAAAATCCACTGCAGATTCATTCAAGATACCAACCATGCAACTAGTAGTCTGCAGCATGTCCTTTTGGAATTGTTTCAGCATTTAACCTTCAGGGAAAGGTTTTCGCTAATGAGTGACACAATGAAAGGTGGATTTTTTTTTCATTCTTCCTGAGGAACATTTGTTGCCTATTGCTGAGTTTTAGGGTGAATTTGTTTGATAGGCAAAAGACACTCTTCTACATCCCAAAGATGTACGGGGCTCATATCAGGTCTATGGGAAGTCCAGTCCTGCAAATCCATTTAATTTTCTTTTAATCATGGGGCAATGGTCCTTACTACAGGGGCAGGAGTGTTACTGCTTGATTCAGTTCTCTCACAGATATGTGGACAACATATTATTATCTAAAATGTTTTCATAAAAACGAGTCGATTTTGCCATTAATCAAAAGCATTGATCCCAGGAAAACAGCCTCCTCCAAATTATACTGTAATCACAACACAATTATCAATACCTATCATTGCACATCAACTAGATCCACAGGTGCCCAACACAGTGCCCCATGTCATCATTTCACAAAATTATTTTCCACTGCTTTACATACCAATTATGTAATTTATTGGTCCCATTCTCAGCAATGTCATGCATTTGTTCCTGACATTACTGGCCTCCAAAAGCAGCATAACAATGAAAACTGAGTCCCACTGTCTGTTGCCAGATGTTGACAGTTTGTGAGATATCTGTGTGTACTGATGTATGCTCAAATATATTGCTTGATGTCATCCATAATTTGTACTCTGAGTGTGTGTGTGTGTGTGTGTGTGTGTGTGTGTGTTGTGTCTGTGTGTGTGTGTGTGTGTGTGTGTGTGTGTGTGTGAGAGAGAGAGAGAGAGAGAGAGAGAGAGAGAGAGAGAACTCCAGTCTGGAAGTATAGGCTGATATCTAGGCAATACACTTTATTTCCTTACTTTTACTCCCTCATGGGATTTGTGGTAGGTAATAAGGACTCATTCAAACATTCAGTAGCCACTAGATGGAAAGAACAGTTCATTGTTGGGTAACATTTCTCTAGCCATTGTACAGAAGGTTTGCACTATAATGCAGGTTCTGTTTTTAACAGGCTTCAAGTGTAACTGACAACTGTCCAATAAACCTCATATTTTAAAATCTAGGTTGACATGCTTCTCTGTAGTCTACTTCTTTTATCTTGTACAAAAGTTCTTAGCAGTGTTTGAGAGTGCTGCACTGTAATGCATTGTTTATGGTATTTTCTGTGTAAGTTTTTAAATAATCATCTTTTCTGGTTTTTAAATTTTCTTGTAGTTTCAGCTCTCTCAGACTGTTTCAGCGCTCTGAGACTGCAGACATGTGTGTGCAAGTAGCATTTGCGTGTGTGTGTGTGTGTGTGTGTGTGTGTGTGTGTGTGTACTGCCAAAGGCCTTAATGGCCGAAAGCTATGATTGTGTGAATCTTTTTATTGTGCCTATCACGACTCAGCATCTCTGCTATATGGTGAGTAGCAACTTTCCTTCTCTGGTGTTGTTACTTATCAGCTTTCTGTTTTTTATGTAATGGCTCATTACATTACTGTGTAGCTATAGCTCACATTTTTTCCACGGAACCTGATAACTACATTAAATTAAGAGAACATATAGTTACTTTAGCTTTATTTACTGATGCACATCATGAATCACACTAATGTCCGAAATGCACAAAATAATTAATCAAAATAAAATGAATCTTGTCTTCTTTTTATAAGATTTCAGCCCACTATCCCTCTCTTTCTCTCTCCCCTCACACACACACACACACACACACACACACACACACACACACACACATAATAGTTTCTTATACAAATGGACTTTAGGAAAAATGGTAAGTTTGATAAGGGGATAAAAATGAATTTATGTGTGACTGCTATTATTTTCAACAATATATTCACTCAGTAATGGGAAAAGGAAACAGTCAAGTTTTGAAATTGTGTGAAAACTGACATAATATATGTGTACAAATGTCAACAATTTATTTACATAGGATATTTTAATACCAAGTGGATTTCTGTGAATGCTTTGTCTCTAACAAATATTATTTAAGCAATAGCTTTACAAAATAGCCAGTTTAAATTTCTGGGTTTTAGTACATAACCATAAATATTTTTATATGAAGGAGAACTCATTAATTTAAAAATTTACAAATGGAAACAAAATATCTTTTCTGCTTTTGTAACAAGACATAATGCAATGATAACTGAAAGTGGAGAATTCTGCTGCACATGAGGGTTCAGAGTTGTATTTTGACAGTTACTGGAGAATACTGATTTGGGTGATTTTAATGTGTATACCATTCACATTTCAGTTTAAGATGAGGTAAGGTGATTATTAAATTACAGCGACATCAGTGGCTGACAACTCAAAATTAATATTTATAGTACATCAGCTACTTAAAGAGTACTCTGACAAATAAGCAGAACATAATCTGACAAAAAGTGAGGAAAATTTAACGATATTGTGGAAAACTCTCTCTTATTGCCTGTTACAAGACACATTAGATCTGGAAATATTCATTACGTGTTTTCAACAGTGTTGCATAACTATTTTTCCATGATATCTGAATTGTCAAACTGATGGTAGATCCATTTCGGGACTAGAAGAGTACTCTAATAACAATTTATTTAATATGTGAATGTGTGTGTGTACACGGGTGTGCGGTTATACACATGCCCTATTTGGTCTGTAATGCTATAGATAATTTGGAATCTGCACACATGGGTCAGGAAGTCAGGGCAGACGTCGCCAAAATATATTTAATTATGTTTAATTGTTGTCTAACATGAAGGTACCTATGGCATGAGACTAATACAGCACATTCATAAAAACAAAAACAAAAAAATAAGTACATTTTTAATTAAGAATATAGTTGTGAGAGCACGTGTCACACTGAAAAATCAAGTAATTTCTGTTTTATAATTTTCATGTGTGCTCAGCACATTTTAAGTTTAATATGCTTCAATATTACAAACCAACAAAACATGATGTGTTTTGTTTTTATAAAAGCAAAGATTCATTCACATAATTATTATTCCTCTACATACTTGCATACTTGTAAAAGATGAGTAAAGAAGCTTGTGAACAGCACGCACGCATGCGCACGCACGCACGCACGCACACACACACACACACACACACACACACACACACAGGCAGAAAAGGCAGACAATATAATTAATTCATTTACTTTTATCTGAAAAAAAAAAACCATCTAGTGCTCATATGGTGCAACAATAAACCACCAAGTACAAATTTTTCACAACACAAGTCTTACTTTTCCACAAGCAATTAATTGTGTGGAAAAAGACTATGTTTGAAAGGTACCAATGCATGAAACATTTCCCTGAAAATGTTTCACAGTCTTAAAGCCTATCTAAATTTAATTTTATGGGGCACAACAACACTATATTTTTATTTTAGTAGATATATCATTTAAGTACCAAGGGGCATTCAGATCTCTAAATCAATGATCTATTAACACTGAAGTACAAAAAATCCGGTAAAACCTCAAAAATTCATTTTGTTGCACATTTACTATACACACTGAGGCAGTAAACACATTACTTGCAGCACTCAGAACACTATGTTTTCTACAACAATTACATTGCAACAACATGAACAAACCAGCACATAGTTTAAAATAATTTATATTAACAATGATCAGTAACAAGGAATGGTGCATACAGGAAACAGAAAGATAGTGGTAGCACTTGTACACAGAAGATAGAAACTATCTTTTGTTCTCTGTAAACACACAAGTATTTTTACAGATAAAATTCAGTACCAGTGTCATACAAACTAATTAATGCTTCATATTAATCTTCACAGAAGAATTGGTATAATTGTATAATACAATAAAGTATTCTCACAAGAACAAATAATTACCCCCATAGAGAAGTAATGCATTTGTGGTATGAAGTTACCACCTCAACAATGTAATTTTGCAAGTGAAAAAAATCAAACCCTGTAGTCCTGAAGTATTGTGGCTGTATATACATAACTTCTCCACAAAGATAAACATATACATTCATTAAGGCTAAGAATAAAATGTATAATATATTTATGAAGATTTATCAATATATTCCAGTATAAACATAATATTTTCAACATATTTCATACATTTATCACAGGCTACTCAAGTAAAGTATAGTTGTTTTTTTTTCCCTTAAAGCTTGTTAGGTTTACTTTTTTTCCTTTTTTTGTCTATTGCTAGTTCTCCACTAAATGACTTTTTCAGCTTAGCAGCAACAGTAGTGAGACTTTTAACTGAAACTTTTACTCGTTTCTTTGTCACATCAGTATTCAGTTTTTTCCCAAATGATGGTGACTTCTTCAGTACTTTAACGGGTGAGAGGTGTGTAGTTTTACTTTTAGCCTGCTTATCAAGCCTAGTGCTATATTTATCTTTACTTGTTCCAGTGACATTATCACCTTCATGTTTGCAGCTATGAACCACAGTATTTGCTAGTTTTGTGAGTGGTTTCTGTTTCCTAGCCTGAGACAAGTGACAGCAGCTATTATCAGTATCTTCCTTCAGTAAGGAATTACAGTGCAACTTATCTCTGTTACATTCAGAATAATTAACATCTTTTGAAAATTTTGGTATTTCATCCAGAGTATTAAAACCTCTTAACATACTTATATCTGTATCAGCATTTAATGACAAAACATCTTTGCAGCTTAAATTTCCAATAGACACTGATCCATTATCAACTTGTGAAGCAGCATGGAAAATTGAATGATCACCCTTTACAGGAGATATTTTTAGACGTTTTGATCCTTGTTTCACTATGTGCTGATCACATAGTGCTTTGTGGTCATCCTTAATAATTTTTATCCTGTTGGGTGTTACTATTCTCCCTACTGTAATGCCACTTCCACGAGATACCTGCTTCAACAATACCTTATCCTTTTGGATATCTGCACCTTGAAATCCAAATCGATTTTCGTGAGAATTTTTTGAGCTTGGCACTCTTGTTTTGGAAGAATGACTGTATGAGGTAGAAACATTCTGTTCACTTCTCTTGCCATTTCCAACATTACCAAGTATTCTTCCATTAACCATATTTTTCCCATTCTTTGAGTTCGCAGCAACTGTAGCAACAGATACACATTTAGTTTTAACACTAAGTATCTGCTTAAAAACACATGTTCCTGCAGCACCTGGAGTACCTCTGACTCTCTTTGTTCCAGTTAAATGACATCGCTGTAGAGAACATGGGCTTGCAGGGGTTCTGGATGATTGGAAACTGCGACCAGTCCTCACATCTGACACAGTACGAGATGTGCCTACAGGGAAACCTGAAACATTTTCTTTCCTCTCTTCTGCAATGCCTTGAGGGCAGTTACCATTCAGCTTGCTGGTAGCTTTTGCTGGGAGGGGAGCCAGTCTTCGGACACGTGGAATGCTCTTGAGGGCAGTATCACTACTGGATGGCCGCAGTGGTGATCTGCTGGCTGCAGCAACCTGGCAAAGACTCTCTCACTTCAATCCTCAGCAAAAATGCAGTCATTAGTTCTATTTATATTGACTGGCATGCTTTACAGAGCCTGGGAGAGGCAGGCTGCTTATAAAACAGGAACTCTTAAACATGCATGGATGGAGAACTGAATGCATACACAATAGGCGTATGAAATGATGTATTTGTCAAAAAACCGTACAATTTAGAAAGAGAACTGTTTCATATCATATACCAGTTGAACACAATGATTTAAAAACTAAAAAAAATGCCCAAGTAAATAACAGAATTACAAAAATAACACTCTAATATAAAAAATATTTTTAAAAATCTTGCATGGTCCCTTATATTAAAGGCGTAGTATTACATACGGTCCTCGAAAGACTAAAGTTAAATGGGACAAATCTCAGTCTCACAATTTTAACTATTATATATACATTTTAAAAATAATTTTTTTATCACTTTCTACATAACCATGCCTCAAATGCAGACATCACTGAAACAATTTGTAGTGCGAGTAATGATACAGGAATTTATAATCTTCAGTCAAAATGAAAACTAACATATACAGCACTCCTTGATATTTATGTCATCCAAGAGCGTAACTTGTTCGCCTACCTGTGAGATGGGCTGTGAGTTACGTGCTTGCCTCTGAGCTCTTGACATTTTGTGTCCATGTGCTTGCTCTGGAATACAATGAGCACGCAGCCAGTCTCTTATCCCAGTTAGAGAACGGAACTCAGAATTGGGTATGCGACTCCATGGGTTCTGTCCTGAAAGGTCCAATATTGACACGCCAAGAGCTCTTCCAACCTATGGAGCAGATAACAAATTAGAGAACACAAAAGATTTTTTTACATAACTGTCACTGTAACTAAAAATCAGCTTTTGTTAGGTATGTACATACATACTCTGCAGGCCATTGTATAGTCCATGGTGGAAGGTACCTCATATAAGTAGGGAATTGGAATTCATAAGTGAAACAATTACAAAATTATTATTGATAAGGAAGATAAGGGTTTAATATATCATCGATGATGAGGTCATTAGACATGGAGCATAAGTTGGATTGAGAAAAGATGGGAAAGGAAACTGGTCATGCGCTTTCAAAGGAACTAACCTGGCAGCTGCCTTAAGGGATCTAGGGAAATCATAGAAAAGCTAAATTTGGATAGCCAGATGAAGATCTGAACTGCCTCCCTCCTGAATATGAATGTCAGTGTGTTACAATCCATCAAGTTTTATGTTTGTCTGCTGATGATGACAGATATCCCATTAGGCATATGTCTGTAATAATTTCATATACCTCTACAACTTGCAACAAGCTGCTACAGTCACAGCAACTGTTCAAAGTTACAGCCCCAGATTATACATAGACACAACAGTGTCATACAAAGTTCTGTTGTACATATTGAAACAGACAATTTGTTTAGCATGTGCAATCAAAAATACACTTCAATAGCATTCTTGACAAACTGACTCTAGGAATAGTATATCAAGGAAAATAATCAATGTTTGATTATTTGGTACTTTCCCTTCAATCCATCTGCCAGAAGAAGGAGCAATTGGTTCCAAAAACTTACACATTTTCATATCCTTTTAATGTGTTTTTTCCTGCACTGCTTGATGAGCTGGCTTTAGGAGTAGGATTCATTAATACTACACAAAATCTGAATATGGCAGTGACTGATTAGGAAAAACACAATCCAGATGAAGATCACAGCAACCAAAACAGTGGTCTATAAAATATGACGAAACGGTCACATACTCGGAAAAGTTTTATCAGAAAAGAAACATCTATTTCTCTAATAAAGACAAAGTCAGTGCAGTTGTACCTTGGAGATTCTCTTCAGTCTCAACAGATGTTTTGTACACAATATTTTCTTCATGTGAACCCACAAGAAGAAATCAGGTGAATAAGGTGGCCAAAAACCATGATCATCTCTTTCTACATCTACTTCTCACACAGTTGTTGATGGGCAATATTTGCAAAGTGAGCCAGGGAATGAATGCTTGTAAGACACACACACACACACACACACACACACACACACACACACACACACACAGACACGGTGCCTCTAGTATCAGTGGGTGTGCTGTCCGTATGTAGAATGGGGAAGGTATGCGATCTAGTTGAGTTTGACTGAGGGCAGATTGTGATGATCCGGCATCTTGGTAAGAGCATTTCAGAAGTTGCATGACTTGTCAGGTGTCCGAGGAAAGATGTAGTGAGTGTCTTCAACATGTGATGAAACCAAGGTGAAACCATGTCAAGAAGTTGTGGGATTGGGCGACCACACCTCATTACAGAATGTCGGATGCTGTAGGCAGGGCAGACTGGTAAAATAGAACAGGCAGTGAACTAATGGCATAACTAACATCAGACTTTAATGCTGGGCAGAGTACAAGTGTGTCTGAAAACACAGTGCACCGTACGCTCCTAACAATGGGCTTCCGCAGCTGATAGCCCATGCATGTGTCAATGTTAACACCACAACACCGGCACCAATGGCTGAAATGGGCACATGACCTTCGGCACTGGACATTGGAACAGTGGCAGAGCATTGTGTGATCTGATGAATCATGATTCCTTCTTCATCATGCTGATGAGGGCGGTGCAAATCGATCATCTTCTAGGGAAACTCCTTGACACCTGTACTGCAGGACGGAGATAAGCTGGCGGCAACTCCTTATGCTCTGGGAAACATTCACGTGGGCATCCCTGGATCCAATGGAGCTTGTGCAAGGCAGCATTATAGCCAAGAACTATCATACACTGGTTCCAGCCCACATACACCACTTCATGACAATCATGTTTCCCAATGGCATCGGAATTTTTCAACAAGATAATGCTCCGTGTCACAAGTCCAGGACTGTGATGGAGCAGTTTGAGGAACACAGTGGCGAATTATGACTGATGTGCTGGCCACCCAATTCACTAGATCTGAATCTGATCAAACACATCTGTGATGTGATTGAACATTACATCAGAGCTCATCGCACCCCTCCCCTGAATTTATGGGAAATAGCTGACTTGTGTGTGCAGATGTGGTGCCAACTCCCTCTGGCAACCTACCAAGGCCTCTATGCTTCCATGCCATGATGCATTGCCACTGTTATCCATGCCAAAGGTGGACATGCTAGCTATTAGTAGGTGGTCATAATGTTCTGCTTGATCAGTGTATATACGGTCAACTTTTTTTAATTTTCTTAGTTGTAGCCACTTTTTTGTTGTTACATGTTTGCTTCATTCTGTTTGTTTTTGTTTTGTTTTCAGATTTCCAACTTGGGTCTACAATTATTTTTTATTGTCTGATATTGTTTTCCCGTGGCCAAATGAAATGCTCAAAATCTCTACCATTAACTATAACACAAGCTTCTAAACGCCGCATTGTGGGTTGTCTTATACGCTCCCATATTCCAGGTGTTTGCTGTACCTGCTGAAATCCTTCTTAAATATGCTAGTGACAAATTTTCACATTCACAATAGGTCTTGAATGCACTATGTACCTTAATTTTTCCCAAAACAGATTAGTGATGGCCAAGCTGTTGCCACCCCATGACCTATCCATTTATTTGGGAAATGCTGATTTAAAATTGTTCTTGCTTGTAGAGCAAAATGAAGAGGTGTCCTGCCATGCACAGAACACATGTTCTGATGTAAGTGTAGTGGAACTTCTTCCCACAAAATATGTAAATGTTCTACTAAAAAAGCACTGCATGATGCTCCACTCATTGTTCCATGCAAAATGAAAGCTGCAATAAATCTGTCTCCAATCATGCCTGCCCATACATTAACACTAAACTGATGCTGATGTCTTGTGAATGGGATTATAGACAAAAAGTGTTGGCCCTGAGCACACATCCTCAGTAACCAAATAGAGAAAAAGCTTTTCTGGACTGAAAACCTGATTCCGTAGATCATGCATTCTCTGAAGCTGATGTGTATAAAAGAGTTGAGCTCACAACACTTTCCGCACTGTAACACGATTCCTTTTTCAGTTTCTGCTGTTTCTCTGGCACTGCTACAATTTTTGTCCTCAATGCATGAAATGCTCGATTTTTACATCAGGGGTTCTAAGACTGGTCTTCCACAATGACATAACCTTCTTGCAAAAGAGCCTGTCTCCATAAAATGTTCAAGTGGTCTTTGAAAGGTGTTATTGTTCAGTAAATGTCTACTACAAAATCTATCAGCATACAAATATCTGGCCTCAAACACATTGCAATTCTGCAAATCCATACATCAGATGCTTGTCCACCATATGTAGATTAGAACACATTTTAGAGACAAATGTACAGTACGCACTAGTTCAATAAGAATAAAGCCGAGCACATGTCACCCCCCCCCCCCCCCCCCCCTCAGTGGAAGGCAGACACAATAAGTCACTCTCCAGCTGAGATCGCTAACACATGTTTGTTTGGTGGTGCCCATCTCAGAAACAGCCGATATGATTATTGGTGGAGGAAGAATGTTCAGCACACGCCAGACACCAATCCAATATGAACTGTAGAGTAAGCTTCCATTATCGATTGTGTTCTCAATATTAAAAGGCTTTGCAAATTTACTAGTACCATTGCAGCTAAGATAAACATAAGAAGGCTTTGACTTGACAATTACCAAAATAAACAAACATCTGAAAAGAAAACATTCCTTTAGAACCAAGCTGGAAAATTGAAAGAAAAAGACAGAAATGAAGCAAAATGCAACAACAAAAAATGGGGTGAATGGTTTGCCTGGGTGCTCCACAATCACATTTTGAAGATGGAGCCTTACCCCCCTTCTTCTTCTTCTGTTGCTTATCCATGAATAGATGTTGATGACCACATGTTGCATCTTTCTTCTGTGAACTGCAGTATATAATAGCTGGTCTACACTTAATAGTCCTGTCCACTGCGTTATATTGCCCAACCAAGATGTTCTTCTTTGCCCTTGTCTTCTTTTTCCTTCAATCTTCCCTTCTATTATAAACTGCAGAAGCATATATTTGGTGTTCCACACTATATGTCCTAGGTATGCAGTTTTTGTTCTTTTAAGCATGTCAACATTTCTCACTGCTTGTTCGTTTGTTCCAGTACTTCGGTGTTGGTTATTCTTCCAGTCCACAGTATTTTAAGCATTCTGTGATACATCCACATTTCAAAGGCCTCTAACTTCTTCATTGTTGTCATATTTAGTGTCCATCCTTCAGAGCCATGTAGAAGCACAGATCAGATGTAGCATTTTACAAATCAGACTCTAAGGTTTAGGTCTAGGTCTGTGCTTGTACGAATATTTCTAAATTTTATGATGAAATTTCAGGTGTTCTCTATGTAACATTTTATTTCCAAGTCTGTTTGCCAGGCTTCACAAAGCCAGGTTACAAGGTATTTAAACTTGTTAACTCTTTGTATTACAGACCCTTGAAACTGTAGATTTGTATCTTTAAATGAGTCGGACTCTTGTGTGACAATCATAAAATTAGCCTTTTTGATGTAGATATTCAAATCTAGAGTACTGCTGTTATCTCCTACTATGTTGTCGAGTTGTTGAAGGTCATCTAAATTATCAGCTATAAATACTGTGTCATTGGCACAGGAAATGTTATTGATATACACTACTTTAACCTTTATGCCTTTTTCTACATCATCAAGTGCCTCCTGAAAAATACTCTCAGAGTATAAGTTAAATAACAGGGGTGACAGAATGCATTCTTGTCGGACTCCTCTACATACTCATATATTGACCAAATCTGTGACCTCATTATCAAATTTAATCTGCACTGTCTGATTCCAATATAAATTCTCTATACATCAGATATCTTTCTCACCTATATCAGTTCTTTTGAGAATTTCCATGAGTTTATGATGTACTCTATCAAATGCTTTTTTGTAGTCAATAAAACAGAGGCCTACACTTTTACCTTTATCAAAGCAGTTTTCTACTAGAACTTGTAGCTAATGAATTTCACACATTACCCCACCTATGAAGATAATCTATGCTTGTACCATGAGTGGTACGTATTCATGTTCTGCGCAAGTGACCAGAGGCAGAGGGTTCCTTTGTGATACAGGGGAAGATCTGCCAATGTGAAAGGCAAGCCTCTGTCCAGTCTCATTCCAATGACTCAGTTAAGCTGAGATATGCAGTTCCATGGCCGTTCTCGTGGATGATTTTCTTAATCAAAACTGGTTTCTTCTGAGGACAATGGTGGCTTGATGGATAGGAAGTTGTGGTTTGCCTTATAAGTCATTAAACTCATGGAGAAGAGCTGCCTTTCATCAAAGTTCACAGGGCAGAATGTGGGTCAATATGACCAGCCTTTCGACAGGAGTTGATCTTAATGTACCGCTGGTAATTCTCATTGTGTTATTCAGCTGAGCATGTACAGGAGCACAATATTCTACAGTGGAGTAAACTAGTCAAAGTGCAGTGCACAGGTGTGCCAGGGAGTGTTTATTTTCCATACAGTGCATTTACACTATATGGAATACAGGTTGTTGTTGTTGTTGTTGTGGTCATCAGCCCTGAGACTGGTTTGATGCAGCTCTCCATGCCGCTCTATCCTGTGCAAGCTTCTTCATCTCCCAGTACCTACTGCAGCCTACATCTTTCTGAATCTGCTTAGTGTACTCATCTCTTGGTCTCCCTCTACGATTTTTACCCTCCACCCTGCCCTCCAGTACTAAATTGGTGATCCCTTGATGCCTCAGAACATGTCCTACCAACCGATCCCTTCTTCTAGTCAAGTTGTGCCACAAACTCCTCTTCTCCCCAATTCTATTTAATACCTCCTCATTAGTTATGTGATCTATCCATCTAATCTTCAGCATTCTTCTGTAGCACCACATTTCGAAAGCTTCTATTCTCTTCTTGTCTAAACTATTTATCGTGCATGTTTCACTTCCGTACGTGGCTACACTCCATACAAATACTTTCAGAAACGACTTCCTGACACTTAAATCAATACTCAATGTTAACAAATTTCTCTTCTTCAGAACCGCTTTCGTTGCCATTGCCAGTCTACATTTTATATCCTCTCTACTTCCACCATCATCAGTTATTTTGCTCCCCAAACAGCAAAACTCATTTACTACTTTAAGTGTCTCATTTCCTAATCTAATTCCCTCAGCATCACCCGACCTAATTCGACAACATTCCATTATCCTCGTTTTGCTTTTGTTGATGTTCATCTTATACCCTCCTTTCAAGACACTGTCCATTCCATTCAACTGCTCTTCCAAGTCCTTTGCTGTCTCTGACAGAATTACAATGTCATCGGCGAACCTCAAAGTTTTTATTTCTTCTCCATGGATTTTAGTACCTACTCCGAACTTTTCTTTTGTTTCCCTTACTGCTTGCTCAATATACAGATTGAATAGCATTGGGGAGAGGCTACAACCCTGTCTCACTCCCTTCCCAACCACTGCTTCCCTTTCATGTCCCTCGACTCTTGTAACTGCCATCTGCTTTCTGTACAAATGGTAAATAGCCTTTTGCTCCCTGTATTTTACCCCTGCCACCTTCAGAATTTGAAAGAGAGTATTCCAGTCAACATTGTCAAAAGCTTTCTCTAAGTCTACAAATGCTAGAAACGTAGGTTTGCCTTTCCTTAATCTTTCTTCTAAGATAAGTCGCAGGGTCAGTATTGCCTCATGTATTCCAACATTTCTACGGAATCCAAACTGATCTTCCCCGAGGTCGGCTTCTATCAGTTTTTCGATTCATCTGTAAAAAAATTCACGTTAGTATTTCGCAGCTGTGACTTATTAAACTGATAGTTCGGTAATTTTCACATCTGTCAACACCTGCTTTCTTTGGGATTGGAATTATTACATTCTTCTTGAAGTCTGAGGGAATTTCGCTTGTCTCATACATCTTGCTCACCAGATGGTAGAGTTTTGTCAGTACTGGCTCTCCCAAGGCCGTCAGTAGTTCTAATGGAATGTTGTCTACTCCCGGGGCCTTGTTTCGACTTAGGTCTTTCAGTGCTCTGTCAAACTCTTCACGCAGTATCATATATCCCATTTCATCTTCATCTACATCCTCTTCCATTTCCATAATACTGTCCTCAAGTACATTGCCCTGTATAGACCTTCTATATACTCCTTCAACCTTTCTGCTTTCCCTTCTTTGCTTAGAACTGGGTTTCCATCTGAGCTCTTGATATTAATGCAAGTGGTTCTCCTTTCTCCAAAGGTCTCTTTAATTTTCCTGTAGGCAGTATCTATCTTACCCCTAGTGAGATAAGCGTCTACATCCTTACATTTGTCCTCTAGCCATTCCTGCTTAGCCATTTTGCACTTCCTGTTGATATCATTTTTGAGACGTTTATATTCCACTTTGCCTGCTTCATTTACTGCATTTTTATATTTTCTCCTTTCATCAATTAAATTCGGTATCTCTTCTGTTACCCAAGGATTTCTACTAGCCCTCGTCTTTTTACCTACTTGATCCTCTGCTGCCTTCACTACTTCATCCCTCAAAGCTACCCATTCTTCTTCTACTGTATTTCTTTCCCCCATTCCTGTCAATTGTTCCCTTATGCTCACCCTGAAACTCTGTGCAACCTCTGGTTCTTTCAGTTTATCCAGGTCTCATCTCCTTAAATTCCCACCTTTTTGCAGTTTCTTCAGTTTTAATCTACAGTTCATAATCAATAGATTGTGGTCAGAGTCCACATCTGCCCCTGGAAATATCTTACAATTTAAAACCTGGTTCCTAAATCTCTGTCTTACAATTATATAATCTATCTGAAACCTTCTAGTATCTCCAGGCTTCTCCCATGTGTACAACCTTCTTTCATGATTCTTGAACCAAGTGTTAGCTATGATTAAGTTATGCTCTGTGCAAAATTCTACCAGGTGGCTTCCTCTTTCATTTCTTACAAGGGAACCTCCCCATCGCACCCCCCCTCAGATTTAGTTATAAGTTGTCACAGTGGATAGGCCATGAAAAACTGAACACAGATCAATCGAGAAAACAGGAAGAAGTTGTGTGGAACTATGAAAAAATAAGCAAAATATACAAACTGAGTAGTCCATGCGCAAGATAGGCAACATCAAGGAGCACGTAAGCATAGTAGCGCCGTGGTCCCGTGGTTAGGGTGAGCAGCTGCGGAACGAGAGGTCCTTGGTTCAAGTCTTCCCTCGAGTGATTAGTTTACTTTCTTCATTTTCGTAAAGTTATGATCTGTCCATTCGTTCACTGACGTCTCTGTTCACTGTAATAAGTTTAGTGTCTGTGTTTTGCGACCACACCGCAAAACCATGCGATCAGTAGACGAAAGGACGTGCCTCTTCAATGGGAACCATAAACATTTGATCGCAAGGTCATAGGTCAACCGATTCCTCCACAGGAAAACACGTCTGATATATTCTACATGACACTGGTGACGGCATGTGCGTCACATGACAGGAATATGTTGTCGACTCATCTAACTTGTACACTTGGCGGATGGGTTAAAAGATTCTTCAACCTTGCCCGATTTAGGTTCTCTTGTGGATGTGATAATCACTCCCAAAAAAGTGATGAAAACATCAGAGTTTGTGACATAAACTGAAAATAAAAAATTAAATTTTTCACTCGAGGGAAGACTTGAACTCGGGACCTCTCGTTCCATGCTGCTCACGCTAACCACGGAACCATGGCGTTACCAAACTCAATTTAACCTTGATGTTACTTATATTGAGCATGGACTACTCAGTTTGTATATTTTGCTTATCTTGTCATTGTTCCACACAACTCCTTCCTGTTTTCTCAATTGATCTGCGTTCAGTTTTTCAAGGCCTATCCACTGTGCCAACTTACAATTAAATCTGGGGGGATGCCATGGGGAGGTTCCCTTGTTAGCCCCAATCCATATCCACCTACTATGTTTCCTTCTCTCCCTTTTCCTACTGTCAAATTCCAGTCACCCATGACTATTAAATTTTCGTCTCCCTTCACTACCTGAATAATTTCTTTTATCTCATCATACATTTCTTCAATTTCTTCATCATCTGCAAAGCTAGTTGGCATATAAACTTGTACTACTGTAGTAGGCGTGGGCTTCGTATCTATCTTGGCCACAATAATGCGTTCACTATGCTGTTTCTAGTAGCTTACTGGCACTCCTATTTTCCTATTCATTATTAAAGCTACTCCTGCATTACCCCTATTTGATTTTGTATTTATAACCCTGTATTCACCTGACCAGAAGTCTTGTTCCTCCTGCCACCGAACTTCACTAATTCTCACTATATCTAACTTTAACCTATCCATTTCCCTTTTTAAATTTTCTAACCTACCTGCCCGATTAAGGGATCTGACATCCCACGCTCCGATCCGTAGAAAGCCAGCTTTCGTTCTCCTGATAACAACGTCCTCTTGAGTAGTCCCCGCCTGGAGATCCAAATGGGGGACTATTTTACCTCCGGAATATTTTATCCAAGAGGACGCCATCATCATTTAATCATACAGTAAAGCTGCATGCCCTCAGCAGGCTGTAGTTTCCCCTTGCTTTCAGCCGTTTGCAGTACCAGCACAGCAAAGCTGTTTTGGTTAGTGTTACAAGGCCAGATCAGTCAATCATCCAGACTGTTGCCCCTGCAACTACTGAAAAGGCTGCTGCCCCTCTTCAGGAACCACACGTTTGTCTTTCCTCTCAACAGATACCCCTCCATTGTGGTTGCACCTACGGTACGGCTATCTGTTTCGTTAAGGCACGCAAGCCTCCCCACCAACGGCAAGGTCCATGGTTCATGGAGGTACGAGTTACTAATAATACTAATATAAGAGATGCTTATGGACAGAATCTATATAATTTCAGTTTTTAGTTTAGTAAATGAGTACTTATTTCGAGTTGTTAAGTGAGCTTTTATGTAAAATATGGTCCTATAAACGATGGCTGAGAAGCACTTAATCTGTAAGTGTGATGTCATCAGTGACCTCATTAGTGTTGGTGGCAAAGGGATTGGATTGGTAAATGTGGCATCCTGCAATCATGTTGTAGTCACTTGGCGGTGAATTAATGAATGACCAGAAAGTTAATGTGCTTTTCTTACCATTAACTGTGTTTCTGGTAGGCTGCATAAATCTCTTCCACTCAGGAATCACTGGCATTTGAAGCATGAGCTGCACTGAGTGGAGCCACCTAAAATGAATCCACAGTGTATCTTCCAAGCTGTGTGTGAAAATGTCTGATGCAATGGAACTGATACTGTTTGAGTCTAGAATAGTAGTCTGCTGTAGCATACTGTATGAATTATTTTGAAATATCTGAAGTTCCATACCATCTAGGTGACCTACTGCTGTCGCAGAGAAAGACAATTTAAGCCTCTGTTCCTCTTCATATGTTGGAAGAGCTGAGACTGGAGTAATGCATTTGGCAGCTCTCTTGCAGTAAAAGTATTCCATTCAGTGAGAGTCGACAGAATGAAATCACCATTATCGAATAAATATTGACAGCATGTTTCACTCGGGACAGGCCTTTCAGTGTGGTGGACAGCTGACAGCTCCAGCTGTCGAACTTTTTTACATACTAGCTCACTTAACAATTGTAAATAAGTAGTCATTTTAATAAACTCACAATAACTTCACTGTATAAACACAAATTCAGTGAAGTTAATTTCGTCTACTCGCATAAGATAACTGGACACGAAATGCTGGGGACAGGGAGGTATATTATGTACGTAAACTGAAAAGTGAGCAGTGCTCATAAGAGGGCAGGAGGGGTAGGGGGGAGTTGCCTTTCCCAGAAGAACACTACAGCTGTAATACAGGATGAGTAAGAATCAATTTCCCCTCTAGCAGTGTAGAACAGTTTGCAGAGATTTACACAGATTCTGTCCATATCCGTTTCTTTCATTAGTATTATTAGCAACTAATATTGGTATTACACATAGTTTTAATGTACTTTTTGGAACATAAACACTCCCATTGTATGTCTGCACACAGCATCACCAGTGATTCATAAGGCATGCTGCAGAGGGTTGGAGTAACATTGTGAAACATACTGTAGCTACATCTTGATGTAGTGGAGTAGATGGAGTGGGGAATCATCTGCTTTGTCTTCAGTTTGCATACCTATGATGAAAGGAGGAAATGCATGATCACATTCTGGTGAGCCACCTTCGTTGTGCTTCTACTCTCCAACCTCCCCCCATTCCCCACCACGTTACACCCTCAAAACACCATTTATCTGTTAATATGACTCTACCACACTTATTTTTAAAAATCTTCAATTTTTCCATCCCCTGTGATCCGGAAACTATTAGTCCTAGAGAAAATCAAGCAACAGATAGTCCAGATTACAATATAAATAATATTATGAAAAGGATAGATTGCTACCCACCATAAAGATGACACACAAAATTGCAGACAGGCACAACGAAACAACTGTTACACATTGAGCTTTCACCAAAGGTCCTTGTCAGAAAGAAAGAAACACACAAACACACACACACACACACACACACACACACACACACACACATATATTCACAAATGGACGCACACCTCACATATGCATGAGCATAAAAATTTGCAACTACACGATTTTTCCACCTATTCGACATTTTTTGGCCTTTTTTGACTGGGCTATTCCATGAACAATGATTAATACATTTCTATATTCAATTGGCGGAATTCTACATCTACATTTATACTCCGCAACCCACCCAACAGTGTGTGGCGGAGGGCACTTTATGTGGCACTGTCATTACCTCCCTTTGCGGGAAGAACGACTGCCGGATAGCCTCCATGCGCACTCGAATCTCTCTAATTTCACATTTGTGATCTCTTCGGTAGGTATAAGTAGGGGGAAGCAATATATTCGATACCTCATCCAGAAACACACCCTCTCGAAACCTGGACAGCAAGCTACACCACGATGCAGAGTGCCTTTCTTGCATAGTCTGCCACTTGAGGTTGCTAAACATCTCCGTAATGCTATCACGCTTACCAAATAACCCTGTGACGAAGCGCCGCTCTTCTTTGGATCTTCTCTACCTCCTCCGTCAACCCGACCTGGTACAGACCCCACACCAATGAGCAATACTCAAGTATAGGTTGAACGAGTGTTTTGTAAGCCACCTCCTTTGTTGATCGACTACATTTTCTAAGGACTCTCCCAATGAATCTCAACCTGGCACCCGCCTTACCAACAATTAATTTTATATGATCATTCCACTTCAAATTGTTCCGTACGCATACTCCCAGATATTTTACAGAAGTAACTGCTACCACTGTGTGTGGGCTGCAGATTCCTCGACTTGCGCCATAGGGTGGTGGGGTTTCGGGTTCCGCTGGATAGGTCAGGAGTCCACTACACGCAACAAGCGGCTACACGGGTAGCAGGGGTTGTGTGGCGTGGACTGGGCGGTTTTTTAGGTTAGATGGCCTTGGGCAAGTACAGAAAGGGCAACAGCCTCAACGGGTGCAGGGCAAAGTCAGGACATGCGGGGACCAAGCAGCAATCGGTATTGTAATTGTAAACTGCCGAAACTGCGTTGGTAAAGTACTGGAACTTCAAGCGCTGATAGAAAGTACCGAAGCCGAAATCGTTATAGGTACAGAAAGCTGGTTGAAGCCAGAGATAAATTCTGCCGAAATTTTTACAAAGGTACAGATGGTGTTTAGAAAGGATAGATTGCATGCAACCCGTGGTGGAGTGTTCGTCGCTGTTAGTAGTAGTTTATCCTGTAGTGAAATAGAAGTGGATAGTTCCTGTGAATTACAACCGAGCTAGGTTAATAATTGGCTCCTTTTACCGACCTCCCGACTCAGCAGCATTAGTGGCAGAACAACTGAGAGAAAATTTGGAATACATTTCGCATAAATTTTCTCAGCATGTTATAGTCTTAGGTGGAGATTTCAATTTACCAGATATAGACTGGGACACTCAGATGTTTAGGACGGGTGATAGGGACAGAGCATCGAGTGACATTATACTGAGTGCACTATCCGAAAATTACCTTGAGCAATTAAACAGAGAACCGACTCGTGGAGATAACATCTTGGACCTACTGATAACAAACAGACCTGAACTTTTCGACTCTGTATGTACAGAACAGGGAATCAGTGATCATAAGGCCATTGCAGCATCCCTGAATGTGGAAGTTAGTAGGAATATAAAAAAAGGGAGGAAGGTTTATCTGTTTAGCAAGAGTAATAGAAGGCAGATTTCAGAATACCTAACAGATCAAAACGAAAATTTCTGTTCCGACACTGACAATGTTGAGTGTTTATGGAAAAAGTTCAAGGCAATCGTAAAATGCGTTTTAGACAGGTACGTGCCGAGTAAAACTGTGAGAGATATGTCAGAGATATAGGCCTATAGTTTTGCGCATCTGCTCGACGACCCTTCTTGAAAACTGGGACTACCTGTGCTCTTTTCCAATCATTTGGAACCTTCCATTCCTCTAGAGACTTGCAGTATACGGCTGTTAGAAGGGGAGCAAGTTCTTTTGTGTGCTCTGTGTAGAATCGAATTGGTATCCCGTCAGGCCCAATGATCTTTCCTCTATTGAGTGATTTCAGTTACTTTTCTATTCCTTGGTCACTTATTTCGACGTCAGCCATTTTTTTCGTTCATGAGGTGAGTTAGAGAAGGAACTGCAGTGCGTTCTTCCTCTGTGAAACAGCTTTGGAAAAAGGTGTTTAGTATTTCAGCTTTATGCGTGTCATCCTCTGTTTCAATGCCATCATCATCCCAGAGTGTCTGAATATGCTGTTTCGATCCACTTACTGATTTAACGTAAGACCAGGACTTCCTAGGATTTTCTGTCAAGTCAGTGCATAGAATTTTACTTTCAAATTCACTGAACGCTTCACGCATAGCCCTCCTTACACTAACTTTGACATCGTTTAGCTTCTGTTTGTCTGAGAGGTTTTGGCTGCATTTAAACTTGCAGTGAAGCTCTCTTTGCTTTCACAGTAGTTTCCCAACTTTGTTGTTGAACCACGGTGAGTTTTTCCCGCCCCTCACAGTTTTACTCTGTCTAAAACACATTTTACAATTGCCTTGAACTTTTTCCATAAACACTCAACATTGCCAGTGTCGGAACAGAAATTTTCGTTTTGATCTGTTAGGAAGTCTGAAATCTGCCTCCTATTACTCTTGCTAAACGGATAAACCATCCTCCTTTTTTTTTATATTCCTATTAACTTCCATATTCAGGGATGCTGGAACGGCCTTATGATCACTGATTCCCTGTTCTGCACTTACAGAGTTGAAAAGTTTGTGTCTGTTTGTTATCAGTAGGTCCAAGATGATGTCTCCATGAGTCAGTTCTCTGTTTAATTGCTCGAGGTAATTTTCGGATAGTGCACTCGGTATAATGTCACTCGATGCTCTGTCCCTACCACCCATCCTAAACATCTGAGTGTCCAAGTCTACATTTGGCAAATTGAAATCTCCACCTAAGACTACAACATGGTGAGGAAATTTATGTGAAATGTATTCCAGATTTTTCTCTCAGTTGTTCTGCCACTAATGCTGCTGAGTCGGGAGGTCGGTAAAAGGAGCCAATTATTAACCTAGCTCGGTTGTTGACTATAACCTCCACCCATAATAATTCACAGGAACTATTGATTTCTGTTTCACTACAGGATAAACTACTACTAACAGCGACAAACACGCCACCACCGGTTGCATGCAATCTATTCTTTCTAAACACTGTCTGTGCCTTTGTAAAAATTTCAGCTTTCCATACCTATAACAATTTCAGCCTCAGTGCTTTCTATCAGCGCTTGAAGTTCCGATACTTTACCAACGCAACTTCGACAATTTACAATTACAATACCGACTGCTGCTTGGTCCCCGCATGTCCTGACTTTGCCTCGCACCTTTTGAGGCTGTTGCCCTTTCTGTACTTGCCCGAGGCCATCTAACCTAAAAAACTGCCCAGTCCATGCCACACAAACCCCAGCTACCCGTGTAGCTGCCTGTTGGGTGTAGTGGACTCCTGACCAATCCAGCGGAACATGAAACCCCACCACCCTATGGCGAAAGAATACGTTGGTGTTGTGACAGTACCCTTGACATTTAACAGTGCCGCCACGACAGTACGCGCAAACGGCGATAGAGGCGTTCCGCAACTTGGTTGAGTGCGGGAGCGCCACCTAGCTACGAACGGCACCGGCCGCATGTCATGGCACGGCAGTCGAATGACAGATACTGAGTTGTTAGCATGTAACCAGCTATTGTTTCTACGTTTGTATATCCACGCAGTTATTGGTGATTAAAGGTTATAACACTTTTTGGCGACGAGGTCGGATATTTTTTTTTCACTGTGTTGTGGATTTGTGTGTTCGTGACGGGGCAGACAAGGAACAGCTTATGCAAGCACTCACTGAACAACAAACACAGCTGACGGCTGCTATTCAGGCATTGTCGACGTTGCTTACTCATCGTCTGTCTTCCTCTTCTCCGCCTCCCATTCCCTCCTTACGACGAGACCGCTGAAGACTGAGAGGATTATGAGAAGCGTTTGCGGCAACACTTCTTGGCTTTCGGCGTTGTCGACGCTCCTATGTGTAAGTTGTTATTTCTATCTTGGATTTCCCCACGGATCTATCAGCTGCTATCTCAGTTAGCCCCTCTGCGGGAACCTGTCTCTCTGTCCTTCCAAGAAATGTGTGACTTATTGTCTAACTATTACCGGAAAAACACCCACGTCGTTGCCGCCCGCGTGGCGTTCTACCGGTGTCGTAAACAGCCCCATCAATCTTACCAGGCTTGGGCGGCGGAACTACATGGTCTGAGTAGGAAATGTCAGTTTGTCACGGACACTCATCATGAGTCTTATGCTGATTCAATGGTTAGGGATGCTAATCTACGGCTTGCTCCTGATAAAGAAGTTCGGCTACGTGCCTTACAACTGCCAAACCTGTCACTGTCGGAAGTTCTAAGCATCGCTCAATCCTTTGAAGTGTCTCACGCTGCTGGTGCGCAAATAGACGCATGGTGTGATGTAGGCGCTGTACAGTCCACTTTCGACATGGACAATTTGCCTGTTTCACAGGAGAACAAAATTGTGGCGGCGGTTCACTCGCGTCAACAACGTCGCGTTGGGCCGCCACGCTCGCAGCGAAACAGCAACCACAGAAGCAGGTTCGTTCCGCACTTCCTTCTTGTCCACGTTGTTTCGTACAGCATGACAGGGCCACATGTCCAAAACATTGGGCCACGTGTAATTCATGTAGGAATAAAGGCCACATTGCTTCTGTGTGTCAGTCTCCTAAAGTTCCGGTCGCTGAAGACGAGGCATCTGACATGGATGTTAACTGTGTGCTTTCTCCAACAAATAAGTTGTATGTTACTGTTCGTGTTCTGGATAAAGACATTAGCATGCAAGTGGACACTGGCTCTGCAGTAACTCTCATTAATTCTCGCACGTATTTGTAGTTGGGCTCCCCTCCCTTGTCACCAGTTACGCGAAATCTGAGAACTTATAATAAACAGAAAATTCCTATCATTGGCCAGTTTGATGCTTCCACTGTCTACAAGTCTGTTGTTAGGCCCCTCACGTTTTATGTGATGGATCATGCGGGCTCTGAAAACCTGTTCGGTTATGATGCTTTCCAGTTGTTCGGGTTCTCCATTGATGATGATGTGCACCTCATATCTGAGGATATTCCGTATCAACAGCTGGATGGATTGTGTTTTGAATTTTTGTCCGTGTTCTCTGCTGGTCTGGGTCATGCCCACGTTACTCTTAAACCTACAGCTCGCCCTAAGTTTTTCCCGGCACGCGCTATTCCGCTGGCGTTGCGTGCACCGGTCAAGGCTGAGATAGACAGGTTGACAGCTTCAGGGATTCTCCTTCCTGTTACCTCCAGCGAATGGGCATCGCCAATTGTGGTGGTTTCTAAACCAAACGGGAGTCTGCGATTGTGTGGTGATTTTAAAGCCACTGTCAACGCTCAGAGCCTCATTGACACTTATCCTCTTCCCCGTCCTGAGGAATTATTTACCAAGCTCGCTGGGGGCCAGTTCTTTTCCAAACTTGACTTATCGGAGGCGTACCATCAGTTGCCGTTGGATGCTTCTTCCAAGGAATTTCTCGTCATCAACACTCCTTGTGGGTTGTATCAGTACCAGCGGTTACCATTTGGCGTCGCTAGCGCGCCGGCCATTTTTCAGCAGTTTTTGGAACAGCTCACGGCTTCCGTTCCCGGCTGCATAAACTATCTGGATGACATTGTTGTCACCGGGGCCTCCACTGAGGAGCACCTTCGCAATTTGCGTTCACTGTTTCGGGTTTTGCATTCGGCTGGGTTGAGGTGCAATCTGGACAAGTCACAGTTCTTCCAACCCTCCATTGTGTATCTTGGTTTCCACTTGTCCCGAGTGGGTATACGTCCTCTACGTCAGCACGGTGCGGCCATTAACACTCTACCCCGGCCATCTACGGTCAAAGTACTTCAGGCGTTTCTAGGCAAGATTGCTTATTATCACAAATTCATTCCATCCGCAGCGGCGGTAGCTCATCCTCTGCATCAGCTGTTACGCAAAAACGTCCCTTTCTGTTGGTCCGACGAATGTGAGCAGGCTTTTGTCCGCCTGAAGGCTCATTTGCAGTCGGTGCCTTGTCTTGCCACATTCCGTCCGGGTCAGCACTTGGTTCTGGCGACTGACGCGTCACAGTATGGCCTAGGGGCTGTTCTCGCCCGTCGGTGTGATGATGGGTTGGAACGACCCATCGCCCATGCTTCCAAGACCCTCAACGAAGCGCAACGGCGTTACTCTCAAGTCGAAAAGGAGGCGCTCGCTATCATTTATGCTCTAAAAAAAATCAGCGTTTTTTTGTATGGTTCTAAGTTTCATCTCATCACTGACCACAAGCCGCTGGTCTCTCTGTTCAGCCCATTGGCGTCGCTTCCGGATAAGGCAGCTCACCGCCTGCGACGTTGGGCCTTATACTTGTCTCGTTTTCACTATGAGATTCACTATCGCCCCACGGCACAGCACGCCAACGCTGACGCATTGTCGCGATTGCCGATGGGCCCCGACCCGGTTTTCGATCGTGATGAAATACTCTGTTTCCACATTGATGAGGAAGAACGTCGTGCGGTCGAGGGTTTTCCACCTACAGGTTCGCAGGTCACATCGGCTACTGCGCGGGACCTGGTCCTGCGTCAGGTGATCGGTTTTGTTCAACGGGGTTGGCCGGACAGGACCAAGGGCCGGGCATGGGATCCCCTTTGCAACTACCATGCCTTGCGCCTTCGTCTGTCTGTTCGTGATGGTGTTGTTCTTCTGGCCACGGATGGCGCATATCCACGGGTCGTGGTGCCAGCCTCTCTTCGCAAAGATGTTCTCAAACTGTTGCATGAAGGCCATTGGCGTATTTCTCGGACTAAGTCCCTGGCCCGCAGGCACGTTTATTGGCCTGGTATTGATTCGGACATCGCCCACGTGGTTGCTGCGTGTGGTCAGTGTGCTCAACAACTGGCTGCACCTCGTACAACGCCCTGTACGTGGCCTGATCCGGCGCAGCCATGGGAACGGGTGCACGCTGACTTTGCTGGCCCCTTCCTCGGTACTTATTGGCTACTGTTGATTGACGCCTTCTCGAAGTTTCCGTTTGTTGTTCGATGTCCATCGCCCATCACTGCGGTGACGACACTGGCTTTGCCCAAAATCTTTGCGCTAGAAGGTCTTCCATCCATGATCGTCACGGAAAATGGCCCTCACTTCTCTTCGTGGGCCTTCCGTGATTTTTGTACTGGACAAGGGATTCATCATGTTACAGCACCGCCCTTCCATCTGCAATCGAATGGGGAGGTCGAGCGCCTTGTCCGCACTTTCAAAAGCCAGATGAAAAAATTCCTTAGTGATTTTTCCACAGATGACGCTCTGCTGCAATTTCTGAGTTCTTATCGCTTCACGCCTCTGGGTGATCGCAGCCTTGCTGAACTCTTGCATGGCCGCCAACCGCGCACTCTACTACACCTGCTTCACCCTGTCAGGCCTTGCGCTGTGTCCCCTAGTGCGGGAAAATACTCGGTGGGCGCCGACGTGTGGGCACGAGGGTACGGATCTCACCCTAAATGGATTCCAGGGGTGGTCAAGGCTCTTCGCGGCCGCCGGCTTTGTGAAATACGTATGGACGACGGCATGGTTGTTCGCCATTACGACCAGATGCGCCCACGAGTGGTGGCCACGCAGGTGCCACCACCCCTTCCTTGCCTCCACCAGCCCGAGAAGCCAGTCCTGTTGCTGCTGCCGATCTACCGTACGTGTTGATGCAGCCGACGTCGCTACCGCTTCCGAGTACGCCGGAACCCATCTCGCTGGAGCACACCCCCAGGTCCACGACACCTATGGATGCTGCTCCGGAGTTTTCACCCATCATCTCGTCTAGGAGGCACGTTCCATGCACGAGCTTCCGTCCTGGACATTTTCGACCATACTCTCGGTCTCTCCGCGGGATCTTCTCGGGGCCTCACAAGAGGCCATGGATGTCTCTGCACTGTCCATGTCTCCAAGGAAGTGAGGTTTTCTTTTTTTTTTTTTTTCCAAGGAGGGGAAAGTGTTGTGACAGTGCCCTCGACATTTAACAGTGCCACCATGACAGTACGCGCAAACGGTGATAGAGGCGCTCCGCAACTCGGTTGAGCGCGGGAGCGCCACCTAGCTACGAACGGCGCCGGCCGCATGTCACGGCACGGCAGTCGAATGACAGATACTGAGTTGTTAGCATGTAACCAGCTATTGTTTCTACATTTGTATATCCACGCATTTATTGGTGATTAAAGGTTATAACAGTTGGATTCCATAACTTCTGACTCACTTTTTTCTGGACAAAAGCTTTCTATCTCAAACTGCTCTTCTCTGCCATCCCCAACTGATAGTTTGATCATCACAGAAACACCCAAGGAATGTCTCTCTGGCAGTGAAAACTTGAGAAGCTAATATACTACAAGAGACACATTCAAGATGGGCTCACATGAGGCGAATATGAAAGGAAATACTGTCCTGAACAATTCATAGAATAATTATGAGCCCAAGACAAAGCTATTCTTATTTCATTTTTCTCTCTCCTTCCTAACTAAGTAAAAACACTTGTATAAAAGCATTTAATAGTGTTATCACCTCAAAATCTGGAACTGTTATTATCAAATAATAACAAATGAATCTAGTGTTGAGATGAACACCTATAGTAAATGCTTGTAAACAACTGTTCATAAGGACAAGAGCAGGAACTATCTGACCTGTAACGAAGAAAAACTAATTGGCATTAGTAAATGTCCTTACATTTCCCATATTCCATAGTAATCTTGTTCTTTGAGGAAATACAACACAACAATTTTAAGAGTATACTTATTGCAATTTGATATGCAGATATGTGTGCTTATGGCTCTTTGATCGCTTTGGTTTTGAGAAGAAAACCTAAATAATCTCTCTACAGTAGTGTGTAGCAAATATTAGACAACAACGAGAGGGGTTTCTCTTAAACTGGAAATTACTATATCGTCGCTAGGCAATGAAAACCTCGTAACTCAAATTGGTCAAATTTTACAGGAGAAACAAAAAACTAATTATAGAAATCACATGAGGACCTGATTAGTTAAATGTAGTGGTTTCTGCTACACCATATGGATCCGGTCATTGGTACATAAGACTTTATTATGCACTTCAAATTGTCTGCTGGTTTTTGGAGTTATGAGGTTTTCACAGTTATTTTTTTGGTAGTGATGGAGATAAGAGGCATGTAACGAGTGCATGGTTAAGAACTGAAATGAACTTGTTTTAAAAAAACTTACTTAAATTTTACATTATTTGTGTATTATGAAACGTCTGTAACGATACATTGTTACAGATATAAAGTGAAATGAATAATTTCACTTTGATCAAAATATTGGAATCTGGATGTTAATAAATTGCAGTGTTTAAAAAACATAGAAACAATGTTGTTAGCTTTAATTAACCTTTTCTTACTGTAAAAATTTGTGCAGTTTATTAACATTTATTATTGTTATTATTGCTGCTACACTGACAGTCATAGGTGGCTGTAAACAAGTTTAATTTCAGCTGCATTTTTTTATGCACGGACATGTTCTCTCATTACAAATGTGAGGCAGTGTGTCATAAAATGAATGCACATCCTTAGGAAGGACCAGCTTTAGTTGTTGCAAATACGTAAACTTTTCTGCGCTGATCTTTAGTGGTGAACTGTAGAGAGGGGGCACTGTAAGTGAGCTGGGTATGTTTGACATCCTTCTTGGAAGTGGTTCCCATGTATCGCTGAATTTCAATTTATATTCCATTTTTCCGGAGGGATCATACTTGAGACACCGGATATCAGTCACTGTTGGATCCCCAATTTTGGATCCTGGCTGAATAGATGAATACAACGAGAGTTTATCATAGGACTTGAAAAACGTGTGGTCCAAATAATTGACAACATAAGGTCTAGGACTTTGTCTTGCGGTAGCACAAACTTCTACATAGCCAGCAGGAGTATAAATGTGTCTGTTTTTTAACTTCTTTTCTATGGTGGATTGCATAGAATCACACTCCAGAAATTTTTGCACTATTGTAATGCCTTTCTGATTGGCAAGATAAGCCAGTGCATTACTCATGACTGAGTTTCAATTCTGGTACATGCACCCGTCGCTATAGAAAATAGCTTCTGAATCATTTTGGACGTACGTTTCTATAAAATGCACGAGTATACTGGCAAATTCCGAAGCTGTTAGTCCACCTTCACTCTCGTGCCAAAGGTAACAATAACCATCGTTACTTTTTAAATCATAGATGGTAAAGTTGTGGACCTTCAGTTTGCTTTTATAGTACAGTGCAGATGCTTTTAGTCTGGGAGAAAGGAGAAGTGCTTGAAGGTCCATTGTAAACACTCTAGCTGATCCTAATTTATCACTGTTTTTCGCTTCCCTTGCCTCAGTTTTTCGGGCCATATGCAAAGAGTATTCATTGTCTGAGAGATTGCCTGTCTGGTGAGAACAACAAAGATCGCACTGGTCCTTTTTAGGCGAAAATAAGTTAAGATTATTTTCATCGAATACCTCGCAGAACTGTCTGTAAGGAGCTGGGATTTGTCCTCTTTTCTTGCAAAATTGTATATATTCCCTATGTAGTTCTGATTTACTCTGCCAGTTAGGTTCCAAGTAGAGTTTTGTGGAAGAACGACGGCAGTAATGCGATTCCAGTTTCGGCAACTCTGCAAAAAAATCTGATGCTGATTGTCGTCCACCTGAAACTTTCGTTGGTCTCTCCTGCATTTGAGGCCCTTCTGCAAGCGTTCTTCCTGATGCACTAGATGCCCATGTTCTGACACTCCATTCGCTTAAGCACAAAGTATTCAGAAACATAGTCTTGCAGACAGTTTTCCTCTGTCCTTCTACTACAAAATTGTAATATAATGTATTAGAACGGTGAGATTTATTAGATTCTGAATTATTTCTGCATCTTTTAACTGGAACGTAGTAGACATGGCTTCTAACAAAAATTTTTCTTTCACCCCAAGACATATCCTGCTACAAATGATTACATATTCGCTGTCTCTGCTCTTCTGTAATATCCTTGCAATTCCTGTTCCGATTTAAGGAAGAATGTTTACAAGTACATCGTGGTTTCATTTCCCTCCTGCTCCTCCTCATTGTTGGTCTCTTTTTGCCAAACTCATCTTTTTGCATTCCTAAATAATCCTGTCCCCTCATACGTTTTTCTTTCTGCAAACTTTGAAGTGATTGGTTGCTATTCCTTTTATGGCGCTGTTTAGTACTCTTCACTCCCACATCAACTTCGTCATCGTCGTCTTCCTTGCTCTTGTTACTGCTATGGTCATTTTTGTTTTTATCTGGATCGTACGCATCACTACTGCCACTGGAGATATCATCCTCGCTGCTGTGTTCGAAAAGACTTTCAAACTCAGAAGTGGAATTCACCTCTGTATTGGCTTCTTTTTCCGCATTATCTGTAGTGTAAACCATAACGTCATCAATAACATTTAAATAATTTAATCACCCCCAACTTCCAAACAAGGATCTTACTTCCAGTTACAACAATATAAACTACGGTTTACCTTCATTTTGTAGGTCTACCCTTTCTTTTGGTGTAGGACAAGGAGGAACCTGACTAGAATCTTCTTCCGGTGATTTTATACGATATGATCCATTGTCGGCTTGTTTCACAAGGTGAAGAGTGAATTTACTCTTTTTACCCATAGCTGAAAACAAAGTAGTTACTGTAGAATGTATAGGATTCTGTTCAGTTCTAAAATTAGAACCTCCTATGTACCGAGCGCATCCTGCTTTACGCGCGATGAAAAACTCGTAAGTCAACATTGCATGTAACGAGGTCATTATTAATTCTGTATATTAAAATACAATACATAAATACCTAGAAATACTAACACGTACCTGTAGCAATAAAGCAGTGTTGGGTCTGTCAGTCAAAAACGTTACTATCACGTCAAAAAACGTTTAAATCTCGGAGTATGTGTTCGCCCTGCACACTAACAATGGCGATTATCGGGGATACGAGGTTTACAGCACAAACTACATATCGCTGGAGATGTGTGGTTTTCATTATTGCTGCTAGATGGCAACACCGTTCAACTCGAAGATGGAAGGTTTCAACAGCCTATGTGGCATAATTTTCTACATTTGGTAATGCAGTTACGTGGATTTCATTGTCAGATGGAGTTACGAGGTTTTCATTGCCTAGCGACGATATGCTAGAATGAGGTCTTGGTTTGCGCTATTGGACCAGAGTGGGTACTGTTTGTTATGGCATAATGTGTTATCAAAAAGCTGCTGGAAGCAAATTTGCTTACTTTCAGTTTACTAGCAGTCAGTTTCCTACTAATTCATAATTATTCTCCTCAACTACAGGGCAACATTGTGCAACTAGGGGAGAGGGGAGCAGTGTCAGGGTACTGTATCACAGTCTCTCTTCTATATGTCTGCTGACTATTGCACCTATATGACTTGTAGAATTAAATCAGATAGTGGGGTTGGGGAAGGGTGAGGTGCTTAATAAATTCATAACCCTTGCAAGAAGCATAATTAAAACTGCAACAGCACTTTACAATCCAAAGTAGCGTAATTCAGTGTGCTTTTGCATGGGCATATTGCTGTAGATTTATTACAAATCTGTTCACAACTGATTTTTCTTTATTTTTTTATTTATTTTATTTTATTTATTTTTTACTTTTGTGAGGATGATCTTCCATGTGCATAACTACATTTAGTATGCACCCCTTGGACGATTGTCCTTTGCTATGTTTCACTGAAGACAGGATTTGTGGCTCCCTGTGCAATAATGATGATGAACTCTATGGCTCGACACCTATTTCAGTATCATTTGCACTTGTTAAGCATGTGACGTCATCACTGTACTCCTTACGTACACCGTCCTCACAGTTGAGCATATATGACACCACACATTCCACTTACTCATATTACAGCAATGCTAATGGTTCAGTTGCCACTCTCTCTTTGTGGAATTCCTTGGGTTGTTTTCCGATGACATGTCAACTAAAGCAACTGTCGATGTAAATATAATGCCTTTGTTTATCATTGCTATTTCTCTGCTTTGTATCAACATCACTGGCACTGTAGCACTGTTGTGAGTTACTCATTGACTAAGCAGTTCAAGTACGCTCCATAGCCTCAAGCTGTAGTCGTAACTGGATACCCCCAGTCACACCCCTGTTGCCAGTAGCAGCCAATATTGTGGCCCTGTTGCCATTAGAAGCCAATTTTTTGGTTGCATGGTAGACATTATGTGGGGAATCAAATACTGTAAATATCATTGGCCTTTTGCAACATCACACTCAAGAGATTTCTTGCAAGACATGCCCACCTATCCTTATAAAAGTGATCTACCTATGAATAAAACTACTAGCACTACTCTCATTGTGATGCAACCAGTTGTGAGACCAAAAAACTTCGCCAAAGATAGATTTAAAGAGCAAAGTGGCATATGCCAGTGATTTTGTCATCTGTATAACTGTTACAAATGATGTGTCATGTAATGAAGTGGATGTTTGTATTGGAGGTTTGATGAATTTTCTGAAATGAAACAAGCTGTAGAATACAAGGTTATTACAAATGATTGAAGCGATTTCACAGCTCTACAATAACTTTTATTATTTGAGATATTTTCAAAATGCTTTGCACACACATACAAAAACTCAAAAAGTTTTTTTAGGCATTCACAAATGTTCGATATGTGCCCCTTTAGTGATTCGGCAGACATCAAGCTGATAATCAAGTTCCTCCCACACTCGGCGCAGCATGTCCCCATCAATGAGTTCGAAGGCATTGTTGATGCGAGCTCGCAGTTCTGGCACGTTTCTTGGTAGAGGAGGCACTGAATCTTTCACATCACTATGCATGAAACTTGCCTGCGCGCGTTCAACCGTTTCTTCGCTCACTGCAGGCCGACCCGTTGATTTCCCCTTACAGAGGCATCCAGAAGCTTCAAACTGCGCATACCATCGCCGAATGGAGTTAGCAGTTGGTGGATCTTTGTTGAACTTCGTCCTGAAGTATCGTTGCACTGTTATGACTGACTGATGTGAGTGCATTTCAAGCACGACATATGCTTTCTCGGCTCCTGTCGCCATTTTGTCTCACTGCGCTCTCAAGCGCTCTGGCGGCAGAAACCTGAAGTGCGGCTTCAGCCGAACAAAACTTTATGAGTTTTTCTACGTATCTGTAGTGTGTCGTGACCATATGTCAATGAATGGAGCTACAGTGAATTTATGAAATTGCTTCAATCATTTGTAATAGCCCTGTACTTTTGTTGATACAATTAGAAACCAGTTTGATCTACTTGAGGACTTATGCACTTGAAATGAGAAAAACAAATGCAAAAATCAAAATAATGGTCATGTGTGGTAAAATGTAGCTTCTAGACGTAAGTACTTGACATGAGACTCACCAAACACGAAATTATACTCATATTTTAATTATGAGAGTAAGCATTTTCTGTGTGAATAATTTCACAAAATAATTAACAAAAATTACTTATTTATTTTTCCTGTGGATTTTACAGAACATGATGTCCTGGAATTACTTCAAAGCTCAAAAACATCCAGTGGCTGAGATGACATATCATCTAGATTACTTAAATAACACAGAAATAAACTGATAACCATCAATATCTACTAAACTCTTCAACTGGCAAGAGGACATTTCCTAACCTATCCAAAAACATCAAGATGTGGCCAGTATATCAAAAAGGAAGAAACAATGGTATACAAGCTCAAAGGCCAGTTTCATTGTTATTGTCTTGGTGAGTCAGTATGATGAACAGTGAAATGGACTGTCAATTCATGCATTTAGTGACTGGAAGAAAGATGTATAAGACAATGGATTCATGTGTAAGTGACAGATGCTGCTGTACTTGACACCAAGGAACCTTTCTTTAAGTGTAATTGTAACCACGAACTGAAGATGGATCACTTGACTGAAATTGGTTGTCTGCAAGTAAGAACTATATCACTGCCCTTTTTTATGCTTCCTTGATGTGGTTCTTTGAATACAGATGCACTGAAACTGTGCAGCATTGTTTACAGAATAATACATGAAAAATTGGCACTCTGGAATCGAAAAAAAAGGAGTTATTGTTATTTCAGTCACTGAAACTAGAACCAAAGCTTAGAACACAGTCAAATAAACATACACCACATAAAATCTGGTTATTTGTCCTTTCACAAACCCAATAATCAGATGCAGGTTGTGCAGACTTTTACGAATGTGCTACAGTGTGGTGGCCTATAGCCTTTTGAATTACAAGGGTGGTAGTAGTAGTAACTGAATTGAATATATTAACTTTATTTATATAAACTGAGTTGTTTAAATAGATTTCAGTTTTATAATTAATCATTTCACATTGCAAGGAATAAAATAAAATTAAAGTAAAACAATGATGAAACCAGCAGGATTTGAACCCCAACCACCAAGCTAAAAGTCCCTACTTGTAACCACTTTGCTATCTATTGCTCATACTCTATGGATAAATCTTTAGTGTGTGTTTTACCTTGCCATATGACCCACTCAGACAAAATATTATAGGGACTTGAAAGGAGCATCTACCCCCTTCTGTTCACATAGTTTGAGCCAAATCGAAGAGCCTTGTCCCATGCCTTCCTGTTGATGTATTTATATTTGGAGAAGGTTTACCTAATTCTTTAAATCTCTCTTTCTCCTTCTATGAGCTACTGGAAAAGGGCCTCTTTAGCAAATCATCCACAGAAGATACTTTCATACTAAAAGAAGGTGGCATTTTCCACTGTTGCGGCAATAATTTAGTTTTAGCCTTCAATGCCATTCTCAAGTGATTTTGTAGTTCTACACTATAAAACTATGCCTTACATATTAAAATGTCAATGTCTTTAAAACTTGTATATGCTATTCACTTTGGATCACAAATGCTGTCTTGTTGGTTTAACAGTTTGACATTTACAAAGGTGTAATAATTTAGTACATGTCAAGCTGTCAAAAAGACAAAACAGTATTTGCAAACCAAAATGAATAGGAAACACAAATTTAAAGATGCTGACATTTCAATATGAAAGGCGTAGCTTTCTACTGCAGAACCACAAAATCACTTGACAACAGTCTGGAAGGCTGAAACTAGTTGTGTGGTACACTCTGTGGGGAGGGCAAACCTTTCATCCTAAATTTAGTTGTATATGTGTTTTGTACAACCATCTGTAGCATTTTGACTTTCAAAGGCAGGAATTGTAACTATGTTTAATATATTCATTTTATGTATATAAATTAAAGTGTTTAAATATACTTAAATTTTACAATTAACTGTTTAACAATGGGAGGAATAAATGTGATAAATGTTGGCAGCAGTGGGGATTGAACACAGGCCAATACATTACAAGTCACTGCAGCTAACCATTCACCCACAAAGCCATTTTTGCAACAGCCCCTGAAAAACCCTTCATAATCTACACTTGTATAACACATTACAAACAATTTCAATGTGGTGCTGTGACCCACATGGCACTCTCGGTGCAGGAAGGAAAGATGTCACGTCAGAGAATGCACAGTTGAAACAGGCAGCTGTGTCACTTCTCTGAGTTGATCTTAGCACAGATGACCATAATTTCAGCACTTGACACTTGTTTCTAGTTATCATGAAGAGAGCAATAAAAAACATCTTTTTGCCCATTTTATGTACATACCAGCACGCATTCAAATAAAAACAGTGTGTTTTTAGTCCAATTTCCAGTTGCACTCATAGAGAAATAGCATAATTTTAGTGTAATTTCTGGCTTCATTCGAAGAGAAATGGCAAAATTTTAGTGCGATATTTACAGTGTGCTGCAGCATATTAGCACATGATAACCAGCTGCCACTTCCAAGAACAATAGTGTATTGCATAGTAAATAATAATGTTTTCTTTGTTATTAGACTAATAAGACAGAAAAACATTTCATTTTTTCAATAATTATTCAATGCTACATCAAAATTGTGGCTACATAGCCAGATGCTTGGCCAAACATTGCACCTACTGATAGGTCTGAATCCCATATTATGTACGATAAATTTAAATAAGCAACCAAATAAGACTTTGGTAGCCGGTAGCAACAGTATTCAGTATTCGAATGGCCATATAAGCCAGTGGGGCACATGCACAGGGCAGTCTCTACTGGACAGTCTTGGAGAGCAGTCTATAGTGACCAGTTTCATTGGGATGAGTGGGTAAAGTTATTTGAACAGTTCAGACTCTCAACAGTTTCCATATGATTTTGGACTCTTTAACTATTTTGAGGGTGTGGTGCACTTAGATTACTCTTGTACACAGACTGCACTAAGTTTATATGGCACTCAGTTTTTTACTTTATGTGGACTGGCTGGACTTTGGAACCTTTTTGGAGAGTATCAGACCCTGTTACTTATACATAGTTGGAGTATACTGACAGTCTGCAGGCACCAAGGTCACAAGAGGGCTTTGAAGAATATAAAAGAGAGTTGTATTTGCTGCAATGGGTTGTTTTGGGGAAGGAGACCAGACAGTGAGGTCATCGGTCTCATTGGATTAGGGAAGGAAGTCGGCCATGCCCTTTCAAAGGAACCATCCCAGCATTTGCCTGGAGCAATTTAGGGAAATCACGGAAAACCTAAATCAGGATGGCCAGACGCGGGATTGAACCGTCGTCCTGCCGAATGCGAGTCCAGTGACTAACCACTGCGCCACCTCGCTCAGTATTTGCTGCAATAAGTGAATAGACAGTTTATTAGTAAATAAGTGAATATTTATCACTTATTATGGGATGTATGAATTTCCTTTTCACCTTGAGTCAGTGCTGCCTAGCTGTTCCCAATTATAAACAGATTCAATAAAATCTGAAGACATTCAGAGTTTGAAGAAGTTAATGTGAATAACTACTATCAGGACTCCTTAGACCAAAATACAATGAGCCATTGCTTTTGCAGGAGCCAGTATAAGCAGACTGTTTTAGTATAGCTCACAGAGTGTATTTTTCACTGCACCATATATATTTAGGTTTCTTTGATTGGTAGATTGGTACAGGTTTATCTTTGCAGTGAGTATGTAGCAAGTCATAGTTTTCACTTTGAAAGTGAGGTCTTGTCATTTTCTATGTATGTCTTTGTAGGGCAGTACAGGAGCAGAAAGGCAGTCTCTAACCCCCCACTCTGTGTGTCTAATTTTTTCCTTGTGATCATTATGCAAAATGTAAGTTTGAGAATGCAATACATTTCCTGAGTGATATGCAACTGTAGGTTATTGGAATTTTGAAAGTAAGCCTCTCTGCAGATCACAACACTTTTCTTGTAGCATCTCTTATTCAAGTTTTTTCGAGACACACTTGATCTGACTAAACAAACCCATGATACAGCACACAATTTCCCTTTGGAACTTCTCTATATTTTCCATCAATCCAGCTTGCTAACGATCCCAAATCAACAGCCAGTATTTAAGAGTTGGGTTGACCATGGATTTTGTGGATGAATTAAATGTCCTTGGAATCTTCAGATAAATGTGTCTCACATCTGACTTCACTACAGTTGGATTTATATGATCATTCAACAACAAATCACTTCAGACAGATTCTCAAAGATATTTACAGGCAGTGACTGAGACCAGTAATTGACCATTTATTGTGCAGCCACCTAATGTCAAGTATTTTTTCTACTTGTTTATTTATTTCCGTTTATTTGTGTGGCAGATATTCTGCTAGTCTTTGCATCAAGTACTGATTATCTTCAAGTATTATGGCATTTCAAAATAGTTTTCTGTCCTTTCTCTGTGTACAGCTGCATTATCTGTGAGTATCCTCAGAGAGCTAAAAAGATCGACTGCTAGGTAGTTTGGAAGTATTGTGAACAAAATCTATTTTATCGTATTTCCTAGAGATACAGTGGATGCCAATGTTATGTCTGACGATATCTCCCACTTAAGAATGGCATACTGTGTTTTGTTGGCTAGAAAGTTTTCAGTTAATTCAGATTTGGTTTGCAACATTTTTTAAGTGTCTATTTTGTTTAGCCAGTGATGATGTAGGCTGACAGACTTTCCAGATATCAAGAAACATGACATCAACTTAGACTCTGCTATCTTCAATCTTCTTGACCTCATGAACAGAGCCATACAAGTATTTTGCAATTATTTTCTTTCGTAGGTGTACTATAGTTTCCCAGTATCCTGCTGGTAAGTAGATAACTTCCATTTGCTTTACCTGCAACGGATTTTATTTCATCTCTAGACATTGTTACACCCAGGTATTTTTAAGGCATGGCTGATTCTAACTATGATTCATTAACTGTGCAGTGTAAGACATTCATTCTTATACTTACTAATTCAGTCTTACGTTTAGTGAATAGTATAACTTCAGATTCTCTAAATTTATTTAAACATTATGTTCCATAAATTCCATCATGAGCTAAACCATGGAATGAGTCAAATTATACTGTATATAACTGGCAGAAGCAATCACTGCAGGCTTCTTTTGTATAGTATACTAACAACTAATTATGACTTGTGCTGATCTACTTACACTGATATGAGGGGTATCCACAAAGTACATTGCATTTTGGAATTAAAAATAAATAAAGTATTGGAAATTTTTTTTATTATATACAGATGAAAGCTACACTTAAATACTACTTTTCTACATAGTTGCCATTTAAATTAAGGCACTTATCGTAGCGATGGACGAGCTTGGAAATTCCTTCGTCATAAAATTCGGCCGCCTGCGCCTTCAACCACGTGGTTAATCAGTAACCCGGTAGAAATACGATTTTTGTGGATTTCCTGGAAAGAGGCACTACAATAAACGCTCAAAGGTATTGCCAAACTCTGCACAACCTCAGAAGAGCAATACAAAACAAGAGCAGGGGAAAGTTGGGCTCAAAGATCTTGCTGATTCATGACAACGCCCGGGCCCACACGGCAAAAGCCACTCGTGAAGTTCTCGAATATTTTAAGTGGGAGTTGTTTCCTCATCTGCCATACAGTCTCGACCCGGCACAGAGTGACTTCCACTTATTCCCAGCAATGAAGAAGTGGTTGGCTATGCAGCATTTTGATGACGACGCACAGCTTCAAGAAGAGGTAGCCACGTGGTTGAAGGCGCAGGCGGCTGAATTTTACGACGAAGGAATTTCCAAGCTCGTCCATCGCTACGATAAGTGCCTTAATTTAAATGGCAACTATGTAGAAAATTAGTATTGAAGTGTGGCTTTCATCTGTATATAATAAAAGAAATTCCAATACTTAATTTATTTTTAATTCCAAAACGTAATGTACTTTGTGGATAGCCCTCGTAACTACTTCTTAGCTTACTTTACTCATATACATGGCCTTTTGCAGGGCATTAAAGAGATATTTGGTAAATTACAGTCCACAGTGTAGCTAACCTGCCCAAAATTATTATAGAATCTGGCAGGTAACCTGCTGTCCTGGGAAATTAGTAGAGAATCTAACAACCTAACAGGAAACTCACTGGCTGTAGGGCTTGTAAAGTTTTACTGATCTGTTTTCCAACACTACACACACTGACTGCTGTGGCACTCATCTACATCTACATCTACATTTATACTCCGCAAGCCACCCAACGGTGTGTGGCGGAGGGCACTTTACGTGCCACTGTCATTACCTCCCTTTCCTGTTCCAGTCGCGTATGGTTCGCGGGAAGAACGACTGTCTGAAAGCCTCCGTGCGCGCTCTAATCTCTCTAATTTTACATTCGTGATCTCCTTGGGAGGTATAAGTAGGGGGAAGCAATATATTCGATACCTCATCCAGAAACGCACCCTCTCGAAACCTGGCGAGCAAGCTACACCGCGATGCAGAGCGTCTCTCTTGCAGAGTCTGCCACTTGAGTTTATTAAACATCTCCGTAATGCTATCACGGTTACCAAATAACCCTGTGACGAAACGCGCCGCTCTTCTTTGGATCTTCTCTATCTCCTCCGTCAAACCGATCTGGTACGGATCCCACACTGATGAGCAATACTCAAGTATAGGTCGAACGAGTGTTTTGTAAGCCACCTCCTTTGTTGATGGACTACATTTTCTAAGCACTCTCCCAATGAATCTCAACCCTGTACCCGCCTTACCAACAATTAATTTTATATGATCATTCCACTTCAAATCGTTCCGCACGCATACTCCCAGATATTTTACAGAAGTAACTTTGCAGAAGTATGAAAAATAAATGGTAGCAACATCCTTCGATTTTGTAAGCAAAGTAACATTTGAAGACAGAATTCCACATTTTTAGCTAGCATTTTGCTATTATCTATTTTGGTCCCTCTCCTGCTAAAAGTGCATGAACACTAAATTTTATGTAACTGCCAGCCTTCACAATTGATCAGAATTTTTGAGGGTCTTGGGAGAGATCTTTCAACAGCAGTAATTACTTTAAGCTTCACGCATTATTCTTCTGGGAGACATATGCACCAATACATGTCAATATACAAGTGTACTTCCTTTGTTTGTATTTTTATTTAAGAAGATAATGAAATCAGAGTCACCTACATGCACAGTTTGCACACACCAAAGATCAGATGAGTACAGGCTGTCACATCATGGTTAACCATACACTTGTTAGAGCAACCCTGACATGTCTACTTATTCACTGCATGTTAGCAGTGCATATCTTTCTAATACTGTTTTCAATTCCTCCATATTGTGATCACTTTCTTATTCAGATGACATGTTACATGCATTGCATAGCAATCAATGAAAAATAATCTAATTATTCATAATTTTGCCTATACAATAGAGTTGGTAGTATTCTTTTGAAGTAGCTGTAGAACTAAAACTCCAGAAGACATAAGCAATTAGTATTTGCATATACTCAGCACCTGCATGACATGTAGCTTACCACTCACAGTATCACCATGGATAACTAATCCAGTACACCACTGTAGTATTCTAATGGCAACAATAAGTTGCCTGCATAAAACATGTTTCAATACCAAGACATCAAATTAGTTGTGTAAACGAATTTCCAAGGGAATGGTATGCTACCAAATGTATGTCAGTGACACTAGTATATGTAAAAGCAAATTTGGTTGTATTTGAGCATGAATTATAAAATCTTTGTTACTTATACATGAAAGAAATGTAACCAGCTTTTTGAGAACACGAACATTCAAAAAGGAAGAAAGAACATTAGGGTTTAATATCCCATTGAAAATTAGATCTTTAGAGATGAAGCGCAGTTAGGATCAAGGAAGGGTGGACCATGTCACAGAGGGGTGGCTTGTGTGCCTCAACAATATGGCCAGCCAGATTGTAGGTGCAACTGCAACAAAGGGGTATCTGACTAACATAGGGTTGCTGACAAGGATCAGCAGGCTTGTCAATAGTTCCAGCACTCATTCTGGATGGTTGACTTATCTGGCCTGGCAATATTAGTCAAGATGACTATTTTGGTACCGTGGCATGGTTAGAAACAACAACCAAAAATTTACCAAGGAGATGCCACTCTACGCAAGTAAAATATTCCTGAGGTAAAACTGCCCCCATTCACATCTTTGAGACCACTTAGGAAGATGATGTCAACAGAAAAAATAAACAAGGCATTTTACAGGTTGAAGTGTGAAATTTTACATCCATTAATCAGGTAGATAGGTTAGATTGAGAAGAGAAATGGAGCTGAAATGATGGCATCACCACTAAGCTGCAGTGATCATAGTACAGTCAGTAATATAAAAATTTACTACCATCCACAATCAAGATGTAAATATGCTTTCTGAAAATAGTCAGGTGAGTATAGAGTTATCAACACAAATCCAGAGAGAGAGGTGATGCAGAAATAGGTTTAATACTGAAATGGGAAAACAGGGATGTGAGTGAACTATTATGAACTGCATACAGAATTCATTACCAGAACCAAGATAGGTACAAAGCCAACACCCACCGCATTAGTACAAGAATATACACCTACTATCTCCACAGATGGTGAATAGGCAGAAGAATGAATGGAAGATGTAATTGTGACAGAGGACTGAAATTTAGCAGTAGAAAAATGAGAGGAAGGAAAAATAGTATGAGAACATTGACTGAGGGAAGTGAATGAAAGGCGGAGGCATCTGGTAGAATTTTGTACACAGCACAATATAACCATCGGTAATATTTGGTTTAACAACCATGAAAGAATGCTATACACATGGAAGCTACTTGCAGACATTCAGATGTTTCACATTGGTTATATAACCACAATTAAAGAAACCAGATATGAAACTGCAAAACATTTTGAGGAGCAGATGTGTATTCTGGCCTTAATTTAGTGCTTATGAACAACGGTATAAAACTGAAGAAATTGTAGAAAAGTAAGAAATTAAAGAGATGGGACTTCACTAACATGAAAGCACTAGAGGCTGTAGAGAGTTTAAAAGAGAGCATTTGGTAAAGTCAATTAAAACAGGAGACGGAATACAATGATATATGGATGTGTAGCTTTGAGAAGTGAAATAGTGAAGGCAGCACAGCAATGACTAGATAAAACGACAAGGTGAAATCAAAATCATGGCTAACAAATGAGAGATAGTAAGTTTAACTGATGAAAAGAGAAAATGTAAAAATGCAGCAATAAAGTACTCAAAGGTGAACATAGATTCTAAAAAAACTGACAGAAAAAAAATGCAACACTGTAGAAGCATACATGACTATGGGAGAGATACATGCCTTTTATGGGGAAAATTAAAGAAACCTTTGGAGAAAAGAGAAGCAGCTATGTGAACATCAAAAGTTCAGGTGGAAAGCTAGTATTAAGCAAAGAAAGAATGGCTCAGATATTGAGGGAGTATCTAGAAGGGTTTTATAAAGGACAAAAACTTGAAGCCAATATTATAGAAAGGGAAGAGGAACTAAATAAAGATAATATGGATATGCGATACTGTGGGAAGAATCTGACAGAGGATTAAAAGACCGAAGTTGAAATAAAGCACCTGAACTTGGTGACATTTCCTCAGACTTGAGATGTTTGGGAGAAATGAGCATGAAAAAACTATTCTACCTGACTTGCAAGATATATAGAAAGGAAAAGGGAAAAGGAAAGAAGGAAAGAAAGAAAGAAAGAAAGGGGTTCAACATCCTGCTGACCCCGTGGTCATTATCTGAATTTGGATGGATAGGGATTTAAACCTTGTTTCTCTCAAATGAAACTACAGCATGTTAATCACTGTGCACCTTCCTTGGTTATAAATTAGGGGGCAAATGCAACAATAACTCAGCAAAAGAATTATTAGCATAGTAGAGCTATGCAAAATAACCATCTGTAAACCATTATCAAGCCCAGTCCCTTTGTGTTATCTCTATTATATAATGAGACAAGACTACTGGGATAGTCAGCATGGCCTAATGGCATTGAGGTATTATTTACTTTACAACTGTCATAATAAGCCAATTGCGGGTTACATACAGGTCAAACTGATGAATGTGACCAGGCAGTTACTTGTTCTTAAGTTGTAGTAGGAAATTCTGAAAAGTGTGTAACACCAATATTGATATTATAGCGTGGACCAGTATATTTGTGTGAGTGTTTTTCAACAACATAACTATGTGTATGTGACTATGAAGTGGTTGTTCTTTACTAATTAAGGTCATTGATTTGTGAGAGGAAAGTTAAAGTTTGTAATGTATGTATTGCAAAAACTAAAGGATGTTTAAAAATAGTGAAATTTCATAATATATGTCTGTTCACAAAAGAGAATTTATATATTGGAAGCTGGTTCCTGCTTAGGGAACTTGTATTGTTAAGTATAAAAGCTGTAGGGAACCACTACGCTCCAGAAGTCGCTTGGCTCATGGTTAAAGGTGGTTTTGGCGGTCTATCTGGGCGGCTACTTGGTGGGAATGCTACGCAGTCAGCGGCTAGTTGCTGTACGGTAAACATCGAGGGTGCCAAGTGAGGCATTTAGAAGCCGTTTTATATGGAAATTTGTGGTTTGGCTGTTGCACAGTGCTCTTGTTATTATGGAACAGCTCTAAAATGTGAAAAATCCATCGCCAAGAAGAAACTGTAAAGAGCATTCAACACCAAGAGTGTGAGACCAGTTAGCTGCCATATTGCTTGCCATCAATATTGCGCCACTGCTCCACCAACTTCAGGAACACAGATATACAGGGTGTTACAAAAAGGTACGGCCAAACTTTCAGTAAACATTTCTCACACACAAATAAAGAAAAGATGTTTGTGGACATGTGTCCGAAAACGCTTAATTTCCATGTTAGAGCTCATTTTAGTTTCGTCAGTATGTACTGTACTTCCTCAATTCACCGCCAGTTGGCCCAATTGAAGGAAGGTAATGTTGACTTCGGTGCTTGTGCTGACATGCGACTCATTGCTCTACAGTACTAGCATCAAGCATCAGTAGTAGCATCACGTACGTGGTTTTGCAGTCAGTGCAATGTTTACAAATGCGGAGTTGGCAGATAACCATTTGATGTATGGATTAGCACAGAGCAATAGCCGTGGGGCGGTACGTTTGTACTGAGACAGATTTCCAGAACGAAGGTGTCCCGACAGGAAGACATTCAAAGCAATTGATCGGCGTCTTAGGGAGCATGGAACATTCCAGCCTATGACTCGCGACTGGGGAAGACCTAGAATGACGAGGACACCTGCGATGGACGAGGCAATTCTTCGTGCAGTTGACGATAACCCTAATGTTAGCGTCAGAGAAGTTGCTGCTGTACAAGGTAATGTTGACCACGTCACTGTATGGAGAGCGCTACGGGAGAACCAGTTGATTGGCCTCCACGGGTACACTTCAGCGAATGGTTCATCCAACAATGTGTCAATCCTCATTTCAGTGCAAATGTTCTCTTTACGGATGAGGCTTCATTCCAACGTGATCAAACTGTAAATTTTCACAATCAACATGTGTGGGCTGACAAGAATCCGCACACAATTGTGCAATCACGTCATCAACACAGATTTTCTGTGAACGTTTTGGCAGGCATTATTGGTGATGTCTTGATTGGGCCCCATGTTCTTCCACCTACGCTCAATGGAGCACGTTATCATGATTTCATACGGGATACTCTACCTGTGCTGCTAGAACATGTGCCTTTACAAGTACGACACAACATGTGGTTCATGCACAATGGAGCTCCTGCACATTTCAGTCGAAGTGTTCATACACTTCTCAACAACAGATTCGGTGACCGATGGATTGGTAGAGGCGGACCAATTCCATGGCCTCCACGCTCTCCTGATCTCAACCCTCTTGACTTTCATTTATGGGGGCATTTGAAAGCTCTTGGCTACGCAACCCTGGTACCAAATGTAGAGACTCTTCGTGCTCGTATTGTGGACGGCTGTGATACAATACGCCATTCTCCAGGGCTGCATCAGCGCATCAGGGATTCCATGTGACGGAGGATGGATGCATGTATCCTCGCTAACGGAGGACATATTGAACATTTCCTTAACAAAGTGTTTGAAGTCATGCTGGTACGTTCTGTTGCTGTGTGTTTCCATTCCATGATTAATGTGATTTGAAGAGAAGTAATAAAATGAGCTCTAACATGGGAAGTAAGCGTTTCCGGACACATGTCCACATAACATATTTCCTTTCTTTGTGTGAGAGGAATGTTTCCTGAAAGTTTGGCCATACCTTTTTGTAACATCCTGTATATTATAGCATGGGCCAGTATATTTGTGTGAGTGTTTTTCAACAATAATTCAAGTGCTATAAACCTGTGTTTGAACCTTAAATTTATCCTAATCATGAACCAATGCAGGATCCCATCCTAAATTTACAGAAACCAAGTATCCTGTTTCTAACTAAATAGTGATTTGGTTTCATATTAAACGTGCAAAAGTTCAGTGCCAAAGGGTGTAAATGTTTCTATCTAAAATACCTGCTTCTCAGATGATGAAAAAGGCACATAAATTGAACTTATATGAAAGGTAATTTAGCATTGATTGTTAACATGAACTATTTTCTGAGGTTAACTGTGAGTAATTTGCTTTAAAGAATGAAAATATAACCCATTCCAAGTGAGGTTAGGAATCAATATTAGTGAAATGCCCTTTGGTTCTGAAATAATAATCATAGAGTTTGCCTGGAGAGACAGTATCAGTTTATGGGACCCCACCATATTCTTCTCTTACAAGAAAGATAATTGCTAATAAAAGAAATCTGTGTCATTGCTAAAAATGAGAGTATAAAAAGTGTTTATATAGTATTATTCAATTTCATCTGTGGTATATATATGTTAGTTAAATCAGAACTCTTTTCATGCCCAACTTTAGTCCAGTGTTTCATATAGTAACATCACTGTGCTGTGCTGATTAATGATTGCAATAGTAACTATTACTATCATGAGTGGAGTACTATTTAGCTTCCCATGATTACTGGTTTGTATAAATGGTAACTACTGCTACCCATAACTTAGTTCGCACTGTAGTCGTGTGTATCCAAAGCACTATTCAAAGGGAGTGTTAACGAAAGTCACTTTAGCTACTCATATTCAATTTCCTTGAACTCAATGTTTCAAATTATTATGCCTAATTAGGCTGGTGAGCATTTGTTATTTCATTTGTATGCACTTCTCTACTTTCATTACTCCCAAAGTAAAGCCTGTTAACTTTCCTATTGAGTGCCATATATACAAAATTATTGTTCAATACTCTCCGTCCATCAGGTACACACACGGTCAAAACAACTAAAATTCCTCCCAAAGGGTAATGTTAGTAGTTTGTGAGAGTGTTATACTTGGCACAAGCTTGCAAAATAGTGTGTTATAAGCAGTTTGGCATCAAATGTTTCAACCAAGGGCTACAACATGTGATGAAGAGCTAAATGCACTGGATCAGTGTGGGATATGTTAATGTATATTTACAGGTTTTATTCAACTGACTGCATTCCCACTCATACCATTATCTATGAAGTTGATCTATGAGTAAACTGTCTAAGGCTTTTAAGAGATACAGGAATACACAACAAATTTTCTCTTAATCTTTTAATGCTTTGATCATGTTTGCCATGAATCCTGCCACAGCTGCATTTCCTTTCCGAAATCCTTGCTGTACCTAATCTAGAATATTCTTTTGTGCATTTTATAACACGGTTTTTCTACGGCTGTTTCTACAATTTTTGATAAGGTGGGTGGATCCCCCTTGTCAGTACCTTTATAAATCAGCATTACCTTACTCTTTTTCAGACACGTTGGGAACAGACCCTTCTCTATTACCAAGTTTATTAAGAATGTCAAAGGCTTTACCAGATACTGCAAGTAGTGTCCAATTACTTTTGCAAATATTCCATCTAGGCCCTTTGTGTTTTTGTTTTTCAGTGGTCTGATAACATTTCTGGCTTCAATATTATCTGTTGGAAAAAAGAATATGCATTTAATTTCTGGTGAAACTGTGTTCTTTTTAGCTAATTCTTCATTTTGTTTCATTAGTTATTTTACTGGTCATATACCATACGTTCTACACTTTAACTATGTTTCATCCTAACACACAACTTTTTCAGTTATAATTAAAACTAAAATTAACTAACACCTGCTGAAAGGAAAATCATACAGGAAGTGTATGTCACCAACACTCTACTGAAATGTACATTTGCACATATTTTCTTGATTTCATAAGTAACTAGTGAATCTTCAGCAATAGGAAACTTCCATATATGATGAACATGGATTTCTTTTATCTCTTAATCTGATCAGCCCACAGTCTTGGATATTTGAAGCCAGTTGCTCATTAGAGTTTTGGGTGTTACCATATACACAGCAACCTGTGGAAGGCCTTCGGTGCTAGTTTGTGTTCAAACATCTAGGGACTTCAAGGAGGGCAGGGGTGGAAGAGAACAGGAGGGAGATACCTCAAGCAAGCATTTGAGTAACAGGATTGTGGAAACCACTTTGACTGCTAATGCCTTGAGGGGTAACCATGAATAAAAGTTCATCCAGGCCGAGCGAGGTGGCATCCACATCCGGCCATCCTGATGTAGGTTTTTCATGATTTCCCTAATTCACTTCTGGCAAACGCAGGAATGGTTTCTCTGAAAGAGCATGGCCAACTTCCTTCTCCATCATTCCCTAATCTAATGAGACTGATGACCTCAGTGTTTGGTCCCCTCCCCCAAATCAACCAACCAACCAAAGTTTGTTAGGATGCATAATTGATCTGCTCTGGTACATGAAGCCCCTTTGACATTAATAGAGACTTAGTGCTCTTGATTAACCCCCGTCGCTTGCTCCAAAGCTTCCAGTTGCGGCTGGACTGACAACCCCTCTGTGTTAGACAGGTATGGTGGCAGGCAAGAGTCAGTATGGGAACTACAACCCCCTTCAAGACCCTGGGAGATATCAGAGGCTGTGTTTCTATGCTTGGTTCCAAAATGGGTGTCTGTTGAGAAGAAACTTTACTCTTGATTCAGCTCTGGAAATTTTTTTCTCAAAGCCTTAGCTGATATCATGGACGCAAAATTGATCCTAATTTCCCCTCTCATAACTGTACAGTAAGCAATGCCTGCTTACATGATGCAATTTTTCATCTGCAATCAGGATAACAGATGTGCACTTTTCTTTAGACCACAGGCACCAACACTAGTATACAGCTGCCAACTCACTTTCAACATGCTGAATGGTTCTTGGCAAACCATATAGACTCCCACAGCCCCATAACTGCATGAACTGTATTTGTAGACACGATCCTGGCGAGCCTAAAATATTCAGTAGTTCAGTTTGATACTGAACACAATAAAGTACTCTTTCAGGAAGACAGAACATCATTATGGACCTAGTGTTTGCACACACAGTACACGGTTACTATTCCATTCATAGCCTATTACTTTATACACTGCTGTTACTGATATCAGTATCCCACAAAAACACACAGGTTCTCTGTCAAATTATCAGAGGTGTTAAACTCTTGATTCTGTGCCATTTATCTCCACTGACATAGTAAAGACTTATTTATCACAAAGACAAGGCATCTGTACAATTTGTATGAATTTAGTACATTGTGTTACTGAGTATACTGGAACGGAATCTTCAAGTACAGGTAAAGAAACACAGCCACTTCTTCTGGATTAATATCTGTCTGTTCTCTTTGTAATGACAGACAACATGAATTGTCTCTAAGATATGAAAATACTGCCACTCTGTGCTAGTAAAACATTAGTATTGCTTCAAATGTGGAAGATAAGCATGGTTCACATTTATTTATTGGTTGTGCAATAATACAACTTAAATCATTAAGAACTTACCTCTTCAAAAATATGTGGTGTATATTTTGGTGGTATCACATGTGCAGGTGGTGATTTTGTATTGTCTCGAGAACATGATGGAAGTATATTCACCAAACGCCCAGTGTTGTAATTGCACTCGAGGGTGTAGCTGCGCACCAAACCAGTAATTTTTAAAACTGCAACTCGACCAGAACCTTCACGACTCATTCCATCTCGGCGGTCCCTACGAAAGAACACACACATTGCTCAAGCAACTGATTATTTTGAAATTTTGGAGCATGTGAGTAGAATTCATAAACAGTGGAATACGCCCAACTTTCCTGCACATTTAGCACAGGTAAAGATAAATTCTTCCAATAAAGAGTGCCTTGACACTTCCACCTGGAAAGCTGCACTAACCAGATACATCCTTGATAACTTCTATACATGTCACATTAACCTGGCACACAGTGTAGTCACATCTTTTGCTTATAAATTATATCGTTACATACATAATTTAATAAACTGGATAGCTTGGGAAGAAAGAGAAGTAAGCGAGTTTCATTCATAATGGACACAGTTGAACTCTGTGACTGTTCCTTTATAGGATGCAGAATAATAACTGCAACTAGCCACAGTACAAGATGATTTTCTTTAATGCAGGATCGGTTTCGGGCTGTGTCCATCCTCACATGGTTCACATTTTATTTCATATTCTGATGCTCAATGTTGGAGATCACTGTTTAAATAAAAAACAAATAATGCGACAATGACCAAACAGATCCATCTGAAACAACTGGAAGTTGCTAAGTGACATGAGTTATGAAATATTATAGTACTTACATACAGATGGCATATCCATGTTGTTTCCATATTACATTCACCACATTTTTTCCAAAGTATCTCAGTGGAAGTACCAATAATTACCATGGTGAATGCTACACAGTGTACATGTAAAAAATTGGCATATTTTTGTGAAAATGTGATGAATGTAAGTGGAAATGTTGTGGATGGATAATAGAGCTGTAAGTAAGTACTATAATAACTTACAACACATGTCACTTAGCAATTTAGTCTTCATCACATTATTTGCATTTTATTTAAACAGCTTAAACACTGAACACTGAAACATGTAACTGAATGTAAACCACCTGAACATGGGTACAAGTCCGAAACCAGTCATGCATTAAATAAAATCACCTTCTATTGTGACTGGTAGAGATTATTATTCTACACTGAGCAAAAGTTATTTTATTTTCAGCAACAGTTACAATAATATTTTAATTTTGCATGAGATAACCAAAGCTTTTTGTAGTAAATGAGTGCAAAGAACAAACAAATATTTTAACAGTCCAAACTTCACATAACTACATCCAAATTCTAAGTACTTGCAAACTTAATTATCCGTTTCAAAATACTCATCATTAATATATCCCCCTGCTGCCCAGCAGGAACTTTTAATTCCCAATAGAAGAGCAATGCATACAACAATAAGCATAGCAGAAAGATTGACTTCTCATTCAGTTAGCGGAGCCCAACACTCACTCCGGGGGCCTTCATTCTGGGAGAAGTTTGTTCTCTCTTGTGAATTCTCCATCAGCACAGGCTATCTACAACTTTTTAGTAGCAGCAGCTCCAAAATTAAATTCTGGCCACATGGCTATCTTACTCTGCCTGAGCTTCAATTCAGTTACTATGTATCACCTCAGATGTGGTGACTAAACAGTTCCAACATACTGAGAACATAGTCTCACTGTATTATGTCCTGTCTGAACTGCAATATCTACATCTGCTGCACTTCTGTTGTATTCAGAAACTGTTTCTGGCAACATTTTTATATGAAATGTTGTGTGTAGCATAATATTTCACATTACCAAATACAGTGCCCTGGTTAAAACAACTGTCGCAAAGGATTTTTTGATACCATAATACTGTTAAACAACTTCTGTCTTTAATAGGTCATGGAGGTTTGATAAGTGCTATAGCATGAGAATGAAAACTGTTTTACACTTCTCTTTGTTACTTTCTTACAAGAGTATGTTTGTCCAGAGAAAAATAGAAAATGTAGAACAGCTCCGAATTAGCTAAATAAATTAAATTAGTGACACCTACAATAAAATCTCAAGTGTGAGCCACTTAAATCAAACCTCATATGGCATATCACACATCAAATAAGGAGCACATTTATCAGCTGCTTCTATAGAAGGCAACTGAACATAAATTCCCTAACAATCCATGCAGGTTAAAGGAAAGTAATACTACCTAGGATAAGCTGCTGTAAACATTACAGGGGAAACACCTTTCAAGTGACACCCACGAAATGCAACCTCTTTTAAGACATTTGCTGAACTGGCAGGCCATACGCTCAAAGTGCATAGTGTTGCCATTGAAAACATAGGCACTGTTGCCTCAGAGCTTAATGCCACATCACTGTATCATCAGATGAGTTGACCCATAATACCCAAAGTGTCCACATTGTCATTGACAGTAAGGGCAGAATTATTAGAACTAGTTGCAGCACAATCCAAAGAATTCAGTTTACAATTCAGATGAAACAGCAGTGGACATAAAGTGCTCAGAGTGCCTCCCTACCAGTGTCACTTCAACACAAACAGAATTGATTTCGGTTCTTGTTAAACATCATACTGCTGTGGAAAATAAAAAAAGTTTATGTTGACCAAAGTGGAATGGCTTTTGAGGAGGTAGTTGAAAATGTGACACCAGACGACTTGCAAAAGGTAACAGATCATGTGAAAGGAGTGATACAAAAAGCATGAAACAATGAGGATGTGTTACAACAGTGCGTTGAAGACTTGATAATATTTGTCAATATGAACAGTGACACTGATAGTTCCACTGACTCTGACTCTGAATTAAGCAGTTTCTTCACACTGTCTTATTAGTATGTAGTGTATAGTGAACTTCAATGAACATCTTACTTCCATTAAATCATCTGTTTGTGATTTCATTTTCATTAATTTCTCTTTCCTGTTGTGATACCAAGGAATATTTTTCATCCACCTCCCATCATCTCCTTAAACTGTATGTTAAATATGATAATTTTGATCAAACAATGGAAAATTTGGGATCAAATTTAACAATATTATGAAAAGGAAAGTGACTACTCACCACATAGCGGAGATTCTCAGATAGGCACAACAAACAGACTGTCACAAATAAAGCTTTCAGCCACTAAGGCATTGTCAACAATATACACGTCACATGAATTGTGTGTGTGTGTGTGTGTGTGTGTGTGTGTGTGTGTGTGTGTGTGTGGACGCGCAAGTGTCAATTAATGGCCGAAAGCTTTTTTGTGGCAGTCTTTTTGTTGTGCCTATCTGCGACTCAGCAGCTCCAATATATGGTGGGTATCAACTTTCCTTTTCATAATATACCAATTTTGTATAGACACCAAGATGTCATTTCATGTGTGTAATAGTTTTCAAGATATGCAATGATAAGAAGGAAAGTTTTCCAGAGGGAATATTTTCTCGTTTCAATAACCAACGTAACAGCGAACCTATTTAAAATTAGGAAAAGATTTCTGATGTGCTGAGAGATACCACTGAGAGTAATACTATACATAAATTTCAGGATTTTTACTTTCTTCTTGTAGGAGATACTGATTTTAAACTTGTTATGAGTTAAATACTGGCACAGTTGCATAAAATGCAGTCACTGGAAGCAGACACACTGATCAGCCAGAACTTTATGACCACTGACCTACTAACGATATAACCCTGTCCAGGCGACTGCAGCATCACCTGGTGAGGAATGCTTGCTAGTCAGTCACACACGTGGTGCATGTATTATCAGTGAGTGTGCTGTGCACATGTAGACGCGTGATCTATCTGAGTTCGTGCGAAGGCATATCGTGATGGCCCAGAGGCTTGGCACGAGCATTTTGGAAACTGCATGACTTGTAAGGTGTTCAAGAAGTGCTGTGGTGAGTGTCTACGACACGTGACATAACCAAGGTGAAACCAAAATATCCATGGGTGTACTGCCGGTCTACAGTGTCCAACGGGCACAATATTTTGGCGATCATACATGTTACCATCATCAGGTGAACTGACGGACTGAGCTCCTGTGAACGTGCCGGCACGCAGATCCGTACGCTATGGCTGCTCAGAGGGAACTGGGTTCGGTCGCGGCGGCGGCCAATTTAAGTACCCTCCGCCTGCGGCGCGCTCCCCCCGCCATTCGCGCCACCGCTCCACGGTCGCGCGGTGGAACAGATTGCGACGGCGTCTGAGATGATGTCGGTGTGATGGCTGCCGCGACCGGACCCAGTTCCCTCTGAGCAGCCATAGCGTACGGATCTCCGTGCCGGCACGTTCACTGGAGCTCAGTCCGTCAGTTCACCTGATGATGGTGACATGTATGATCGCCGAAATATTGTGCCCGTTGGACACTGTAGACCGGCAGTACACCCGTGGATATTTTGATTATCAAATACGCTGGGAGAAACTAAAGAATCACATGGTGAAACCATGTCAAGAAGTTGTGGGGTCGGGCGGCCACCACTCATTACAGATGTCGGATGTTGCAGGCTGTGCAGACTGGTAAAATAGAACATGGGCAAACTGTGGCAGAACTAACATCAGACTTTATTGCAGGGCAGAGTACAAGTGTTTCTGAACACACAGTGCACCAAACACTCCTAATGATGGGCCTCCACAGCTGACAACCCATGAATGTGCCACATCAGGATCTACGACTGAAATGAGGATGTGACCATTGGCACTGGGCAGAGCACTGCATGATCTGACAAATAGCTATACCTTTTTTATCATGCCAATGGGTAGGCATGAATCCGTCGTCTTCCAAGGAAATATCTGCTTGACACCTGTACTGTGGGACGAGACAAACTGGCAGCAGCTCCATTATGCTCTGGGGAACATTCACAGGGGCATGCACTATGAAGGCCTAGGAGTATCGTACACTGGTTACAGACCACGTACACCCCTCCATGATGATCATGTTTCCTGATGGCAGTGGCGTTTTTCATTAAGATAATGTGCATATTACAAGTGTGATGGAGTGGTTCGCGGATCACACTGATGAGTTCCAATTGATGTGCGGGTCCCACAACTCACCAGATCTGAACCTGATCGAACACATCTGGGATGTAACTGAATGTGGCATCAGAGCTCATCGCCCCTTCCCCAGAATTTACAGGAATTAGGTGACTTGTGCATGCAAATGTGGTGCCAACACCCTCCAGCGACCTACCAAGGCCTCACTGCTGCCATACCAAAACGCATCGCTGCTGTTATCCGTGTCAAAGGCAAGCATAACGGCTATTAGGTAGGTGGTCATAATGTTCTAGCAGATCAATGTAAAAAGGAAATGCAATGTGGTATGAAAATTTAAAAAGATTCATTGCCAAGCAACATATTTTGGTAATCAACAGAAGGAAAAAAGTTTTGCTGTGAAAGCATTAGTTTTTGAGACATGGCATGGTGAGTTTGAGCTGGTTACAAAGGCGAAAATTTAATGTGTTTCAAAAAAATTAACATAACTATTTCCCTGATTAAAATTAAGAACATATTTTTGACATGCTGAGAGGCACTATAGAGGTCTACAGCACTTGTGAATTTGAGACCTTTTATTTGATTTTTGTGGAATATAGTGGCTTTAATGTGATTTTCTACTGCAACAGGGAATGATGTGCTGTGGTGGCTGCCTGCAGACTGTACTTGACAGACAATGCCACAACTTTCAAAACGTCAAGTGACAACTAGTTTAAACGAGACTACAGATTCAATGGCAAAACAAGGATATATCTGGTAGCCAAGTGAAAGACACTGTGCTCTGACCACTCGTACAATTCAAATGTTCAAACGTGTGTGAATTCCTAAGGGACCAAACTGCTGAGATCTTCCGTTCCCAGACTTACACACTACTTAAACTATATTAAAGTAACTTATGCTAAGAACAACACACACACCCACGCCCGAGGGAGGTCTCGAACCTGTACAATTCTTAGCACGCATCCTGTGTTGAAACTTCTGGGTATCAGCAGCTTTCTGGCAACTTATACTATAAGTACAATCATAACAAGTATTTTTCAGAATATACCGTATTTACTCGAATCGAAGCCGCACTTTTCTACCAGTTTTTGTAATCCAAAAAACCGCCTGTGGCTTCGAATCAAGTGCAAAGTAAGCAAAAGTTCTGAAAAATGTTGGTAGGCACCACCACAACTAACTTCTGCCGTCAAATATATGTAGCGCTACACAGGCATGCTTTGCAAGCACAAAGATAAATACTGGTGCCAAAACCTGTGTGTCTCTAAATAAATTAAAAGAAAAGGTAGAAGAATGTAAACATTATGCCATGTATTCTTTCGTGTTTGCTGCTATCTCATTTAAATCCTGTCTGCCTAATAAACTACGAAACTAGAGTGAGACCACAACAAACGCAGAAGAATATACACATCATGTCATGTTTATATTCGTATTATTCTTATGCTGAATAGTGATACAGTCAGAAATGAAGCACGGCAACTGACTAGATTTTTAAATCCAAGATTACTCTAATTTCTGTGCAGAATGTAATGTACTAAAGAGGAGTCTGCGAAGATTTTCAAACGGAGAAAATTTTTCGCTTAACTCTTGTTCAGAACATCTTCTATCATACACAGTCTATTATTTGGTTCTTGTTGATCATTATCAAAGAAAGCAGCAGTGTAAGTAACAATAAATAGCAGTCTCCTGCCGTTGTTTCACTTATGAGACAATGCCTCTCTTTTTTTAAATTTTTATTTTTTATTTTTTATTTTTAAATTGTAAGCCGTGGTAGCACGCACAAAAGCAAGCAATGCCACGAGCGACGACAGGTCATTAACACTCACTATCAGAATGTGACAAACAATGCATGACACAGTACAATAATGGATTTTCAGCTTAGAGTGACGTAAACACCTATAACAAAGAGAATGTCACTTATCAAATCAAAGCAAAATAAGCAATCGATTCAAACCAGACGAAGCACGTGAAAAAGGAAGGGTACCCATATAAATACAGACAGAGCGCTTGACACATAGCAATGGCTACTTGGTTAAGCTTAACTGTTAAGCATACGACTCGAACCAAACTACTGTGGGTGTATCTTCATCCATTCGACCTAAATTGTGTCTCATGTTATGATGGACCACCTTTGTTTTGATTTGGAGGTGCAAATGGTTCAAATGGCTCTGAGCACTATGGGACTTAACTACTGCGGTCATCAGTCCCCTAGAACTTAGAATTACTTAAACCTAACTAACCTAAGGACATCACATACATCCACGCCCGAGGCAGGATTCGAACCTGCGACCGTAGCAGTCGCGCGGTTCCGGACTGCGCGCCTAGAACCGCTAGACCACCGCGGCCGGCTTTGGAGGTGCAGTCTAAAACTTTTCTCTCCCCTTGAATTTCGAGTCTCATTTTTCAGGTGCGGCTTAGATTCGAGTAAATACGGTATACATTTTTCACTCAAAATCAGTGTCTGTGCTTTGGTTACTGTGTTATTATTGGTGGCTGAACAGGACATTGTGGTGTGTCATTAATGTTCTTTGTTGCAGAAACGTTACTTACATATTGACTTACACAGGCAAATGATGTAAACTGTTTGAACTTAAACTGTAATTATGACTCTAGGGTCTAAGAATCATCTACAGAGAATAATACTAGCTAGTATGTTATCATAGGAATCTCTAGTATGGACTACTTTAACCAGTCAGAACTGTTGCAATAAGTACAACAATTAATTAACATTTACACTGCCAAAGCCTACAGGACAGTATCTAACAAAGTGCTGTATATTGTGTCAGGTCTAACACCAATAATTATTGAAATAAAGGAAATAGCAAATGAATTCAATGAAATTAAAGCTGTAAATACTAAAAAAAAATTTAGAAGCTAATGTTCCTCACAAAAACTGGCCTCATCCAGCTAATACTGTTATTCTTAATGAAAGAAATAAGAAGAGGCAGTACTAGACAGAAGAACTCACTGATGGGAGTAAAACTAAGCAAGGATCAGGATCAGGCATAGCAATTTTCAACTACAAAAAGCAAACATATCTGATGAAATGTAAACTGGGAAATGAATGCTGAATCAGGCAGTATGTTTTGTTATTTTAAAGTCTCTTGAAAAGCTAAACATATTATATATTTAACAAAGAATGGCTGAACTACAGAAAAACAACATTACATTCTTTGAGGAATACATTTTGAATGTTTTCAACATAAATTAGAGAAATGATACAGTAAATATATGTACAGTTGCACATCCAGAGGCAGTGCATGCTCACTGCCCAGCTGAGGACTTTCATTGTGTATATAGTTGTTTTAATTTTGACATGCCAGTGCATCAGTCTTCTCGTCCATTACATACCTGTCAATTCAATTCAGGGCAAAGAGTACTTTTACAGCTATTTTAAGACATATGCAGCAACCTGTCTGTAGTGATCTGAAGATTGTAACTTTGATTACCAGGTTACTATTAGCGATCTTGGCAAAGAAGTTTATTGTCACTAATGAACTACTATCTTTGTTATATTACAAGCAGCAGCTGACTATAATTTTTCATTATGTTCTATCCCTTCATTGTATAGTATTTTAATTGGTCTTTTTGCTTGCAAAAATGGTTCATTTATAACATACTGGGCTAGTCAATTTACATGTACACAGGTGAAAGTGATTTCCATACATGCATATTTAAAATGACAAATAATACACTTCATAATCTCAGTATCTATATGATACATGACATGCATTTAAATATTCTTCAATGAAGTGAATCATGAGATAAAATAAATATGACTTTAAATATGTTACAGTTATTTTGACCTCAGCAGTTGCTTTTACATTTTTGGAAAGTTTGTCATTAAATTTAACTCACATGTGGAAAGTACTTTTTTGGTGTTGGGATGTGTTGATTTGGGTCACATGTAAGTTTTTGTATTGTCTGGTAAACTTCACAGTTTTTTGCAGTCTACTGTATTTACCTGTTACAATTATCTTAAAGGGTAAAGCATGAATACCAGAGACCTTAAACAGAGTCTTACATAAGTCCTTAGGTTTAAATCCAAACATGATTTAATGCCTTTTTTCAGTTTTAATGTTATAGTAGCTGGTCCAGAGTTTCCCCCAAATGTGACCCCATATTTAATGTGGGGATGAAAGTAGGTGTGATATGGACTCTTTACTGTTTTCTCAATACAGGAGGGTTTTAGTGGGGAAAGAAGGTAGCATGACTTGCTCAATTTTGTGTTAAGATATTCTACTTGCTTATTCCATTTTACATTACTTTGCAACCATAAGCCTAAGAATATTGTATCCGTATTGTTACCAATTGGTTTATTGTTGATAGAGGGAAACAAAATGTACATATCCTTGTTTAAAACAATGTGAAATTTAGTGTGCTGTTGTTGTTTTTTTTAGTTCAGTTGCTGATTTGGTTGTGACAGTGTTTACTAATTTCTGTAACTCTATCTTATTTTCTCCTTTTAGTAGAATTTTAGTGTCATCTGCAAATATGATTGTATTATGTGCATCCACATTTAAGCTTATATCATCAATGTACAGAATGAATCAAAGTGATCTCCTTATTGATCATAGGTGTACACCATATTTAATTAAATTATACTCTGAAAAGTGTTCTGAAGTAGTTTTAAGATTGAGATTAGTGTATCTGATGCTAACTTCTTGCTTACAGTTATTCAGGAAGAAACTGATCCAGCTGTTGGATAGATCTTGATTATCATACAGTGTGTCAACTGCAAGTTGGTCGATTCTGGAAGAGTTTAGGGGGAGCAGAGGAAGCAAGCCTGGTCCCCACATAGAATGGCATGGGGTGAAGAGCTGATGGGGGGGGGGGGGGGGGGTATCAAGTCCTGCCTTGCCTGCCTCCCACAGTGTAGGCACCTCAACCTGTGGTTCATGCTTACACAAAAGCAGAAGTCATATAGTGAGGTAAAGATTGCTTAAATGTTGCTTGTAATCAAAACTGAAACTGCAACAATTACATACACTTATTACCACGAAAGGAAACAGTATGAAATAGAGTGAAGTACAACACACAAACCCAACAGTCAACAATGACTATCTCACACATTACACTCAGCTAGATAACGTTGGCTGCAGCCAAAACTAAATGATTACCAATCAAAGACATCCAATCTCTACCAGTTTCTACCAATTCAGGACAAGGCAGCTGATGACCAACTTGAATTTAACACACTGTACTTTTCAAGTTTTGACAAAAGAATCTTACAAAATATCACGTCAAAAGATTTCATCAGATCAATAAATACTCCTGTTGATTCCCGTTTCTTGCCCATCAGGCTTAGTATACAATTAATGCACTCATAAAGGGTTGTTATTGTTGACATTTTATTTCTGAATGAGTGTTGTTCATTACATACCAGTTTGTTTTTATTTACAGATTTCATATGTTTGTCATGCATAACTTTTTCTCACTTTTTGAAATGCAAGAGAAAATTGTGATTGGCCTGTCATTATTTATATTATCTTTCCCATCTTTTTTTAAATACTAGCATTATCTTGGAAGTTTTCAGTAGACCAGCAAAAATGCCTCTTTGAAATGAGCAGTTTCGTAAGTGTGTAAGTTTAGAGCAGTCTTTAAAGACTGTTGGAGGGGCACCATCAGTGCCCACATAGTTGGATTTTTTTGGTCCTTATCTTGCTTTTGCCACTTCATCTTGTGAGACAGAGCTGATGTACATTGACCTACTACATGTGCTTTTTTTATGTTTGTTGGATTGGGTATTCTTATTTATGTTTGATTAATAAGTTATCCAGAACATCTGTGGAATAGATGTTAAATGTTTTGGCTACTTTTAAGAGGATTTGTTACTTCTTAATTTTCTTGTGATAGTGTTGCATCTTTACATGATACTTAGTTTTCATCAGTTTTTTGTTTTATTACAGTCCATCTCTCTTTCACTTTTTTGTTGAATTATAAAGGAATGTATCACTATGCATTACTTTTGCTGCTCTTATTACTTTCCATAGTACTTTGGAATATGTATATCATTCAACTGATGAATTACTTAAGTTACACATTTTACAAAGCAGTCTCTTATTTTGGCATGAAACACTTGTCCCCTTTGCGATCACACTATTTGTTCCAGAACTGCTCTTTATGGATACAGTTTTCTGTGGAAATGTAATTTGAAACTAATGGGTTAATATATCAAAGAATATGTTAATTCTTTCATTTAGGACATTCATTTTATAAACCTGTTACCATTTTTGTTTTGTTTAGCAAAGTGTTGGAGTAGTTTATGTTACCCTGACTCCAGAAAGACATGATGTTCCCAATACTGTCTTTTACTTTCAAGCTTAGTATTTGAGTTACATAGTCACTACATTGTTTGCTGGAAGTTGTTAATGAAGTGCTGAAAAAAATCTTGACTAGAAACAGATCTAAAGCTGCTTCACATGTTTCTGTTACTTGGATAGCAACATTTACTTCAACATTTAACTTGTAGGATGCAACAAGGTTGAAAGGAGCCTCCATGTCTCTACTTTTTGTAAGAAAATTGATGTTGAAGTCTCCACAAATGATAAAATAACATTCCATTTTATTTACTTCATTTGGAGCTGAGTCCAGTTTATTTTGAAACATTCAAAATTTCCAGAAAATGATCAGTAAACTACAGCAGTAACCAAGCTGAACTTGCTAATTATTATAGCTGCAGTTTAATAGTCCTTTTCAATATTTGTTCAAATGAGGTAGGGTAGTATAATCCATATATTCCTCAAAATCACCCACCCAATTTGTTATTATTCTGCATTAGTGAGAAGTCAAAATGAATTTAGTCATTTTTATACACTGAATTAATTCAGGGTCAAGCCAATATTCAGAAATGCATATTACTGAGGTATCTTTTAGCTCATTTGTCAGTGGTACATTAATTTTGTCAATTTTGTTATGCAAGAATTGTACATTGTGGTGATACATTTTCAGATCAGATTCATTCGTGGCTTAGTAGTTGCGTGTCACACTTACTGCATCACACATCTTTAGTTTAAATTAAGATAGCTAGCAGAGTTGTTCTTTTTTTTCCTTGATCATTTTACTTGCCTCCCTGTAGCTCTCATAAGCTGCTACTAATCTTATATTCATCAAACTGTCCAAGGCCAATGACTCTGATTTCATGTATGACTTCATCCGTGCATTATGTATTTAGTAACATGTCTATTACTATTCAAAGCACTGCTCGCATAGATAGTTTTATTCTATTCAAGTCTTTCTTTAATTATTTCACTGACATGGTCACACACAAACTTTTTTCCTTCATATTTTGACTGCATCTCATTTCTGGTGTGAAGGTTATCATTCAGCTTACTTAAATCCACTATAATTTTTTTTTGTTTTTTTTTTCATGAAAAAGTATGCAAATATGTTGTCTACTCATGGTCTATTCTTAGGGATGAGTTTTGATCTGGTTAATAAATAGCAGTGAAATGACATCTGCTTATAAGAAGCTTCCCACATATAATAACTTTCAGAATTTAGAACAACTGATTTTTATTTATTTTAACCTGCCTTGCTACATCTCCCTGACCTAGGGTCTGAAGAGGCTTTTCTGCAGCATCCCTGCTAACCTCACTTTCTCCAACACTTTCCTCTCTCTTGGTGGATGAAGAAATCAACAAATCCAAAAACTAGCATATGTGTCACCATACTGCCACTTTGGAAGTTGATACTGATTCATTCCTTCTTAAACTGTAATTTCATTCTGAAGTCAATTCTTCTTAAAAACATTATAAATTTGTAGTACTGAATTAACCGACTGCTCTTTTGGATACATACTAATCACATATCTTCATGAACAGTGATAACTGCAATTTCTACATTCTTCTTCTTCTTCGTTTCACCCAACTTTGGGGTACGTTGAATCAATCACTTCTGTGTGTTCTGTTCCTTTCTTTTCGCCCAGTACTGTTTCATTCTTTCTGATCTTGCTTTTCTTTCCTCATCAGAGATGACAATCGTTCTTTTCTTTCTATTTTGGAGCTGGAATCCCTCTTTTCTGTCTTTGCTTATCATTTTTGCGGTCCTGTCTGTGAGCATTTTTTCTGTGATGTGTAGTTCTCTTAAGTCTTTCTCTGTTTGGATAAACCAATTTGGTTTGGATTTTTTATTCCTGAAGTAGTCAAACATTCTTTTTGTAAGTCTATTTGGGTTCATTCTGAGAATGTGCCCATAAAACTCAATTCTTCTTTTCCTCATTGTATCCGAAAGTTTTTCTGTGGTTTTGTAGAGTGTTTCATTTTTGGTATGAATTACTTTGTCGTTATGAAATTTGGGGCCTAAAATTTTTCTCAATATTTTTCTTTCTTTGATCTCTAGCCTTTCAATTGGGCCATGGTTAGTGATAGATAATGTCTCAGCTGCATATAGTGCTTCTGGTTTAATGACAGTGTTGTAATGTTTTATTTTTGAATTCCATGAGAGGGACTTTTTATTATAAGTATTTTTAGTAAGCTGAAAGGCTAGTTCAACTTTGTTTCTCCTTAATTCTATTGCTTTTTTCTCAAGGGCGTTCCAGCTAATCCATTCACCAAGATATTTGAATTCTTTAACAATTTCGATCTTTTGGTCTCTTACTTTAAGATATTTCATTGGCTTTTTTATATTTGTGATTATTTTGGTTTTTTCAAAAGAAATTTTAAGGCCTATTTTCTCTGCTTGTTTCTGTAATTCGAGGATCTGTTCTTTGGCTTCTTCCCATGTTTCAGCTAGTAGGGCCATATCATCTGCAAATGCTAGGCAATTAACCTTGATGCCTTTGTTTTTTGTTCCTAGTCGGATTCCACTATTGATTTTCTTGTTCCATTCTCTTACTATTTTTTCTAGGGCACAGTTAAATAACAATGGAGAGAGTCCATCACCTTGTCGTACTCCAGTTTTTATCTCAAATAGGTCTGAGAGTTCTCCCATAAAGTTAATTTTGGAGTATGTGTTGGTGATGGTTTCTCTAATTAGGTTTGTAGTTTTATTATCTAGGTTCAATTCTTTTAATATGGAGATTAGAGATTCCCTGTCTATGGAGTCGTACACCTTTTGAAAGTCAATGAATGTGATGACATACGCTTTTGCTCTCAATTTTTGGTAGGCCATAAGATTTTTGAGGTTTAGAATTTGTTCTGGGCAGGATCTCCCCTTTCTGAAGCCTGCCTGGTATTCTCCAAGTTGACAATCTAGCTGGGGTTCTGCTCTGTTCAAAAGGACTTTAGACAGTATTTTGTATGTTACTTCAAGGAGCGAAATCCCTCTGTAATTGTTGGGGTCTGTTCTGGATCCCCTCTTATGAATTGGGTGAATGAGGGCCATCTTCCATTCATCCGGAATTCTTTCTGTTTACCATATTTCTTCAAATATGTTTTGGAGAGATTCTATGGCATTTCTATTGACATTTTTCCACAGTTCAGCTGTAATTTGGTTCTTTCCCAAAGCCTTATAGTTTTTGAGATTCAAAATGATTGATTGTAGTTCCTCGACGGTGGGTGGTTCTGAGTTAGGACTTGTTGAAGTTGAGTTGCTGAAATCCATTTTTTCAATTGGTTCTTTACAGTTGAGAAGGTTTCTGAAATATTCCCTCAAAATTTTGCAATTATCCCTGTTGTTGTGTGCAATATTACCATTTTTATCTTGTAATTGGAGTGTCGGTGGGCTGTACTTGGTTATTTTTTGTTTAAAAGTTCTGTAAAAGCTCCTAGTCTTGTTTTTGTTGAAGTCTTCGTTGATCTGCAAAAGGAGTTGATCTTCTTGTGCTTTTTTAATTCTTTTGAGGTTTTTACTCACTAGTTTTCTTACACTCAGGAAATTTGCCTATTATATTCATTTTTCTGAGATTGCATCTGTTGCCATGCTTTCTTTCTTTGCTCAATAAGTTTGTCACATTCCTCTGTCCACCATGCGTGTTTTTTGATTTTGGTTATAGGTGCTATTTGTTCAGCTTTGGTTAGTAGGCTTTCCTTCATTTGATCCCAATTTTGGTTCCTTATATCTTGAGTCGCGAGGGGAAACTCCTTCGAATTCATTATCTTTTCTGGATCGTATCTTCTGCTTTTGGGTTTACTGTTTCTATCTTTCCTTTTGGGGATAATTTTGAGTTTTATTTTAGAAAGATAGTGATCAGAATCCAAGTTTGCTCCTCTGAGTACTTTGACATTTTGTATTTCTGTATGGTGTTTCCATTTTATCGCCACATGATCAAGTTGAAATTCACCCAAGTGTGGGTTTGGTGAGGTCCATGTCTTCTGTTTTCTGGGTAGTCTCTTAAAGGCTGTGGATTTCAGGATCAAGCCATGCGCTTGGCAGAGTTCTACTAATCTGACTCCATTTTGGTTAGTTCTATTGTGCGCTGGGTAGTTTCCAACAATATTTTTGTATTTCTTCTCTTTTCCTACTTGAGCATTGAAGTCCCCCGTAAGTATGATGTTGTGTTTGTCTGGGATCTTTTGCACCGCATCATCTAGTTGTTCCCAAAAACGTTCCACCTTTTCCTTATTTTTCCTATTGTCTTCATTTATGGGGGCATGTGCATTCACAATTGTGTATACTCTATTAGCAGATTTAAAAGTGAGTGTGGAGAGTCTTTCCGATTGTGATTGAAAGCTGATAATGGAGTCTAAAATACTTTTATCTATTATAAAGCCCGTTCCGAGGTGGGGTGTGTTTTTCATTATTCTTTTGCTTACCTTTCCTTTGTATATTCTGAAACCTCCGGAATCAAAATTGTTTTCATCTATGTATCGAGTTTCTTGTAGTGATGTTATGAGTATTCTATGATGTTTGAGGGTATCTGTAAGATGTTTTAATTTTCCTGTTTTTAAAAGAGAGTTTACATTGAAAGTAGCTATGTAACTTGTTTTTTTACATTTCAATTTGCTTGATGTCTTATCATGTCCCGATTCATCTCTGTGCAATGCTGCAGACTCCCCAGAATCCGATAGTCTGCTTGCGCACCTTGGTGCGGTGGATTGTCCACCTGGGGTAATTTGTTTCACATTACACTCTTCCATGATTGATAGTATTATGTAAGGGGTGACTCTTCGAGCCACAAATTTACAACCACGGTTGTTAGCCCTGGAGGTTTTTCCCAGCCGCCCCTAACCTGGGGAACAGACACTGACCAAAGACCGCCCAATGTGAGACAGTCGCCTTTGGATTTCTGGTCCTGTGTTGGTCCACGGGTGGTATTTCTACATTATTATAATTATTATTTATTTTCTTTCTTGAATAAAAGTTTCAATAGTGAACAGTAAACCACTAAAATACCAGAATAGTTTGCTAAATGAAATCTACACTGGTGTCCAAAATTAAAGCAACAACCAGCTATTTTCCCATCCTGTGTCTAACTCACAATACAATGACACACTGTCAAAAGCTGTCATTACGATCATTTTCTCTACGGAAGATGGCATTCTGATAAATTGACAACAACGCCGGCAATGACATCAGGGAACGTATCAAGCGGGGTAGTGTTTGCAGGGTAGTCCCACATACACAACCACTGTGTACACAGTAACAGACAGTGCACTATGGCACAGAGAAGACGCATATGGAAACTCTACTGTGGAGGGTCATAGTAAGAATGGAAGCAGGAGAGTTGCAAACTTTTGTGGCCTGATGGCTTAATGTAATTGTTCTGTTGTTTCTGTTGTTTCATGGATGAGGTGATGGTTTACAGAGACCGAAACTGTATCCTGGAGACTAGGACAGGGCTGACCACGTGAGACATCAGAATGAATGGACTGTTATTTGGCTGTACGGGCACAATGGTAACGCCTTACTACTGCACTGCAACTGGCATCTGATCTCACACCATCCCCTGGACACGTTCTATCAAGGCAAATGGTGTACAGAAAGCTTCAGCAGAGTGGTCTTTATTGTTGGAGACCTCCTTTCTGTTTACCTCTGGCATGTCTTCACAGAAGGGAACATCTAGAGTGGAGCTGTCAAAAAGCCACCTGGATGGAAGAACGTGGGCAAATATTCTTTTTACGGATGAGTCCTGGTTTGGTCTGGAGAGGGATTCTTGAAGGATTTGCACCTGGAGGGCATTCAAAACATGGGTTCTGAGCCTAAACACTGTGGAAAGAGACCAACATTGAGTTGGATCGCTAATGGTGTGTGCAGGGATTTTGTTGACCACTCGAACACCTCATCATGAAATTGTACAGGTGAATCAGCAAGATTTAACTGCTGGCAGGCTAGCAGGTACTGTGAGGAGATCTTGAGATTTCATGCACAGTTGTTGTGAGGGGCTGTGGGCCCAGACTTCGTACTGATGGACGATAATGCTCGATCTCATAGAGCACAAGGGTTGATGTGTTTTTGGAAACTGAAGATACTGCATGCATGGTGTGGCCTGCTCACTCTCCTGATTTGAATCTGATAGAGCACGTCTGGGATGCACTAGGGAGACAGGCTGCATCATGTCAGCATCCATCAACCACTCTCCAAGACTTGAGAGCAGCTCTGTGGAAAAAATGGGTATTATTGCTTCAACATGAGATTCACACCATGTTCCATCATTGTCAGGTCTGTACTGATGCCAGAGGTGGTAACATTTCGTATTGAACACATTAACCAGTTGTCAGGATGTGTGTGCAAATCCATTAAGTCAGAAAAAAATGAAGTACATTTTTATCTACCATTATGTATGTTGCAGTTGACTAGGTTCTGTATCTTTTTCATTGTTTTTACTTTACTACCACCTGTTTGTACTGTTTTGTGGCAAAATAAAAGTAACCTTACAAAATTTTTGTTTGTTGTTTTAGTTTTGGACACCAGTGTATAATATTGCTGACACGTTTTTTCCTTCTCCTTCTCTGACTATGTTAAAACTACAAACTAAAATGAAATCACCGATTTTTACCATTACTACAATAACTGTTATTCTACGTGACAATGATGATTCAAAACCATCCCATCGAGATAAAGCAGAATCAGCTTCTGCTATTGCATATTGTTCCTCATGTTACAAAAATCTTTAAGAGTACAATTACACTATAGAAAGAAATTGTCCCACTCATCAATAAAGAAAAGAATCTCTAACTAAGATTACCTTAAGTACATGTTCCTTTCTGTAAAATTACATGCAGTAAAATGAAAATTTTGATTGTTAAGTGACATAATCTTTGGAAGCAGCATGCATTCGATGCTATCTTCAATATTATTAAAATGATTTCCATACATGAAGATTCCTGAAAAAGAGAGCACACTATTAACATTTACTACATAAAAATAATAAAAAAGAAACATAAAATGAAGTAAAGATATGGAAACAGCCCAGCAACAGCAATTTTAAATATTATCAGTTTCATACTTACAAATAAAAGATGACTGAAACTTAGGTTTTTTGAAGCTGCGACCATCTGATAAGCTACTTACAACCAGATAGTCATAAAAAAAATTATTTCAATTTTGATAATCCTTAGCCTTAATGCACAAACTGTCTTGGCATTTGGCTGTTATGTTTGATAACTTACAACTGTCCTTCCACACAGGATAGAGAAATAAGAAAAAGAACAAGGATTTGGTATTTCTCCCCTTCCCATTCTTATTTCTCTTCCTAAGGCACCCCTGAGTGTATTTACTCTTTATTCTCTACATTAGTTTGTTCAGATTTCCTTTTTTTCATCTTGCCATCTCTACTCTGAATAACACCACTATTGGTTCCAAAACCTGGTGTGTGCCCTCAACTCCTTCACTACCGTTGAGCTTGTAACATAGTTCTTGACTGAAGTTATGCCTGTTGTCTGTCTTTATTGTTCTACAAGAGAATGTTGTAATACTAATAAAGATGGAAACACACAAAATAAATGTACAAGTATTGTATAAAATAAAAACATTTTCTTAGGATGTCAACACCTTACTAACTTTTAATTAAAGTTTACTAAGCTACTTACAACTTTTCATCATTTCAGTTTTGATAAGCTTGGGCCTGCTTATGACAAACAGTCTTGGCATTTGCCTGGAATGATTTATAACTTATTACTGTTAAGCTCATAGCCTTTTTCTGTGAAAAATTAAACAACTACCACTAGGTTCAGAACAAAGAAATATAAATAGTTTATACAAAGAGTATGAGTGTTTCTCATCATATATAAGTTTATTTGTCCTGATGTTATCTCATTTTCTCATAACTTTGCAACATAATACTGATGATGCACTTTAAAAATTTTGGAACGATCTTTTATGACTATCAGATAATATTTAAAGTATTTTTCATTCTGATTTCATATCTAGCTTTGGTTATTCTGTATCACGCCAGATTTTTCTATCAATCACACCTGAAGTTTGAGCTGAAAACACTTCATTTTTTCAACAGGGAATTTTTTAAAATTAGATTAAAACTAAGTTATTTACTTCATAATCTTGTATACAGTCACTATGCACTGTAGTAGAGTAGATAAGGGGTGAAACGTCTCCTCCTTGATTGTCTCTTTTCATCAGTGTCATCTCTCTTTAGAATAAAACAGTAGTCAGCCATCATGTTTGCAGGCCACCTTCCCTGGATCTTTTTCCATCTCCTTGATGTCCTTGTAGAATGGTTCTCCTTGTTCTTCACTGACATTGCCAGAGTTTTCAGGGAAAAATTTGATAAGTGAATGTAGAAAATGAAGCTTCACACTCATGTCACATCCTAACTTCATGAAACTCCACAACATTTTTTTGACCATAGTTTTATAATTTGGATGTTTATTGTTGCCCAAAAAGTTGAGCACAACTTCTTCAACCGAAATCCAAGCTCTTTTCCCAATGGATTCATCTGTACCTTCAAAAAACTGCCTTTCATTAAATTTCTGATCTGTGGCCCCACAAAGATTCAGTTTATCATAAGATAATCTGGGAAATCATATTACCAAGTACAGGATGCAGTCTCCATCTTTTGGAACTGCTTTTGTGAACTGTTTTTCTTTCTATGCTTGTCTTTGGCTTGGCTGTCCCACTCACAAATGAAATACAGCATTTTTGTGTAGCCAGATTGTTGACCAAATAACAAGCCAACTAATTTCTAATTCTCATATATTGTCCACAAATGTTTTTCATAGTTCATACATTTCAACACAGCTTTGATGTCTTTATGCACCTTTATGGTGTGGTGTGTATATGGTGGCATCAGATACTGAGGCAAATAAATTTTCATAATCCAAAAGTACACCATTCAGGCTACATCTTGATGACTCTACAAACAACATCCAATGACTTGGACCATAACTGACATTAAAGGAGGTCAATAAAACTTCAACAACACAACTAAATACCATAAGGTTCTCATCTTTTTTATTAATTTCTTTTCTCAGTTCCTGTGCCAAATGAATGATGCTCCAGGTAGTAGAAGATGTTTTGTGTTTCAGTACTAAGACAAGCAATTAGGTGGCATCTTTTGTCAGATTTAAGTCATGAGTTAAATCATTTAGTTTGTTTTGATGAAATAAATCTGGTGCAGAGTCTTTTTCTGGCTTGTAATTATCACCATCATCACATTCATTTTCAGGGCTGCTCTCACATTGTAAATCTTCAGGAATGGTAGGTGGAATTGGAATAGGGACAGATTCACTATGTGTAACTTGTCATAACGCCAAAAAAATTTAGAATATTTTATATCCTTCTTACTTTATGCCTTATGACCTCCAATATTAAACCATACAAGAACAACAGTCATACACATGATTTTGCGACTCCCTCCAAACTATGAAGATCACAAAAGACATTGATTTCCTCTTCCCATTTTCCACAGGCACAGTCTCTTAACAAAAGTAGAGCATACAGGGTGGTTATAATTAAAATTTGCTACTTGAACCAGTGATGATGAAAAACTGTTTACCGTAATGGTACCCAATTTATAGGAATGATGTTCAGACTGTATGTTGTAGGACTTCTGTTGTTAATAGTGTTGAGTCACGACTTGCTGTTTGGAGCCAGTACTAGTACAGCAACGTAGGGTTGGAACATAAGCATCAGTGTGCATTGTTGACTGCTCAGTCAACTGGGATCTGGACAAGGTGATGGTTCAAATGGCTCTGAGCACTATGGGACTTAACATCTTAGGTCATCAGTTTCCTAGAACTTAGAACTACTTAAACCTAACTAACCTAAGGACATCACACACATCCATGCCCGAGGCAGGATTCGAACCTGCGACCGTAGCAGTCCCGCGGTTCCGGACTGCAGCGCCTAGAACCGCACGGACAAGGTGAGCAGGGATTTACACATAAAGCTGTTTTATCATAACAACAGCATTAGTGCTGCTATTCTTCATGGGTATCAGTGCATTAAAGGAATACAGAGGTCCTCTTTCAATACTGGGGTTGAACAACATGATTCAGAAGTTCAAATTAAATAGCGACTTGGGATCTGTTCCTGGGAGAGGCCAACAGCCAACTGTGCCACAGATTGTTGAAGAAGTTACTGTTTCCATGGCTGAGAATGCTGGACACAAAGTGCAATCTCTAAGCCCTGCATGTGCTATGTCTTGACAGCTGAACATTGCAAGACAGAACGGCTGCCCAATACTTCCTTCCAGACGCAAAATTCTAAGTAGTGAGAATAGACACATTTAGAAGTACAAAAAACTATCCTAATTCCTTCCTCAGGGAGGAAAGGGTTATAGAATAGGGACAGTTAGAAAGAAGAGGGCAGGTCACTCAGGCCACAGGTTGAGATGGATGGTTCAAATGGCTCTAAGCACTATGGGACTTAACATCTGAGGTCATCAGTCCCCTATTAAGATGGATCCATCTGTGTGAGGGTGAGGAGGAGAATGATACATGGAGAAGTGGCAGAGAGAGAAGACCATCAAAGGTAGTACATTGGTATGCACTGTGTCACAATGATTGCACAAGGTGAGAGGTAAACAGTCATTACAGGAAGAAAATGGCAATGTATTACTAAGAAGTGAACATTGACTAAAATCCAGTGAAATAATATATTGTAGATTAGAGAGTTATTTATTAGCAAACAGTTAGCAGGCAAAACCATGAAGGCGGTATGTGGCAATTTTTGTTATTAAGGACATAGCAGTTAAAAAAATTTCTCTTCTCGAACACCACACCAAAGAAGAAGCAATCAAAATGACAGACATAGTGCTCAATAGTAGTGATCTTAAGTCACAGAAGCATAAGTGACTGGGGTACATTGGCCACGAAACGCTGCCATAACTTTGTTTATGGATACACTTGATAGTATAGTTGGTCAGGCTGGTCCTAATGACCTCATTATATTAAGTGACTTTAATATAGATGTAAGTTCAAATAGTACAGTAAACTTGAAGCTCAGTGATATATTAAGCTCATGCAATCTTTCAAATATAGTAAGCTCTGCCACCAGAGTGATGGACAAATGCTCCACTACAACAGCTTATGCTATAATCAATGATTGTATAGATAAGTTAAACTACAATAACAGATTTTCATTATTCTGGCCACTTTTGTCAGGTGATAAGAGTAGGTAAATTTAGCTGTGCCAAAAATAACTCAAACATTAATGTCCTTAAACACAAGTTAGCAAATGAGAAATGGGATTCTGTGAATGTGGTGAAATGGTCTGATGATAAATGGAGTGAGTTCTACTCAACCCTGTTGAATCATTATGAATACTGCTGTCCAGTCAGAGAAATCCATAAGATAGCAAAATACTGCCAAAAGGAAGTAATGCTAGACTAAAATTCCCACCAAATTTTATAAACCTGAGGCAGAGTATACATGATCTAAGCCTGTTTTACAAAGCCACTAATGTGCAGGTTTTTAAGTAAAAATACGATCAGGCAAAGCAAAGTTTTAAAACAAATTGTTAACCTAAGGAAACAGGTCAACAGCAAAGCAACAGAACAGACTGACAACATAAGCATTTTGGGAGCTAACAGACAAGTATTATAAGATACCAATAAGACGAACATGGAACCATGATAGTTACATAGACATGATAGTTAAAAAAAAGAAAGAAAGAAAGAAGAGAGAGAGAGAGAGAGAGAGAGAGAGAGAGAGAGAGAGAGAGTGTATGTGTGTGTGTGTGTGTGTGTGTGTGTGTGTGTGAGAGAGAGAGAGAGATACCGTGTGCAATATTTTTAATAACTACATCATTTCTGTTGACCAATCAACCCCTATTACAGATGCATAGGTACACCCCATGCCACGACATTCTGTGTATTGAATTTGAATTTATGGAAGTAAATGAGCAGGAAGTATGCAAGACAATATGTATGCTAAAGAACGAAATGGACGGATGGCTTATCCAGTGCCATTGCTAAGGTGTGCTTACAAGGAATCTCTAAGCCTCCTACCTACCTGACTAACTGCAGCATTAGAGAAAACATGTATCCAACTGTTCTAAAAATCAATGTAGTGAAGCCAGTGTATAAAAAGGGAAGTAATGAAGATGCCTCAAACTATAGCCCAATATCATAAATTCCCATCTTCAGTAAGATACTCAAAAGTGTTACCCTTTCCCAGCTAAACGCCTTTTCACAAAACACAAACTACCTGTAGATCTGCACCATGGCTTCAGTTCTACAGTTCTTCCATGAGCAGTTAGAAGTAAATGAGTAACTGAAAACTACAGCACACATCTGAGAGGCAGAATTTTGCATAGAGGTTTACAGAGCTTTTTCCTTTGTCAGTTGGATGGAATGCATCATGATTATGTGCAAAATGCTGATAGAGTGCATGTATTGTGTCTGGAACCACTAGCATATTTTTTATGTTCTTCCTTGGTTATTTAATTGTTTCTTTTGTAATGCAAGTGATATAAAAATCACACATAAAAATATTTATATTAAATATACACTATCACAAGCACTCTGTTTTCACTTTGTATCCGATTCTACCTCTGTCACTTGTTTCAACACCAACTGCATTGGTGAGAGAAGATTCAAGTCACTATCACTAATCACATGACATGAGTAATGCAGCTCCTAATATAATGCCTAGAAGTTTATTTTGGGAGTGTAACATGACTGGCTAAAAAGAAAATTTGGTAGAAAAGCTTTAAAAGTACTTCCAGTAATCAGCCTATAAAACCAATAGCTCTTGAGAAAGACAGCAATTGTGGCACTCACTGTGAACTATGCTCTGCCATTATTCAGAATACTTGAGGTCTATAGTGTGACAAATTATTGTGTATCATCTCGGTAAAAATAAATGGTTTAATCCAAAATGTCACTCGGTAAAAAAATTATTAGTTTATAGTAGAATGCTACTTCAGACAAGATTTTAATATCATCCATTCACTGGCACATCTTTCTTTTTTCACAGCTCTCTTAATTTCTTACTGCTGCTGATCTTTTTTTTCACCCTTTCCTTCTTTTTATTTTACTCATGTTTTGCTTCCTAATCCCTTCACTATTCACCACTGTTCCCAACTTACCTTTTTTTATTTATTATTATTTTTTTATTTTTTTACATCTATCTGCAGGACGTTTTCATTTTTAATTCCATCTTCTTTCTTTTTTCTTGTTTAGCCCTGGCCTATACCTTTTCACAATATTCTCTCACCTTACTTATTTGCCTTCTTTTATTTTATTTCATAAGTTTTCAATTACTATTACCTCATCATTTATTTCCATTAGTTTTTTACTACTACCAAGACATTTAAATTTTGTACACAACCTAATTTGCTCAGTTTCTACCATATCTAACCTACATTTTTGTCTATCCTTTTGTTTATCATATTTTCTGCTTTTCATCATCTTCGCTTCTTTAAGCAATGAGGGCACAATGAATGCTTCCAAAATTATGCATGCATAATTGATGCAAGCTTCAAATTATGCTGTCTGTAGAATTTAAATGTAGGTGCAGTGGTATTATGGAAAACAAATCTAAGAATTACTAACTGCCAGTAGGCTGGAACAGTTCAACTACACATGTGAAACACTTTGAAGAAGATGAAATAAAAGAATAAGTGAAATAGCCAATAACAAAATTTTATAAAAATGGCTATATACGGCTGTTAGAAATCTGTAATAAAGAAGTACTAGTCAAGTTGTGCCACAAACTCCTCTTCTCCCCAATTCTATTCAATACCTCCTCATTAGTTATGTGATCTATCCATCTAATCTTCAGCATTCTTCTGTAGCACCACATTTCGAAAGCTTCTATTCTCTTCTTGTCTAAACTATTTATTGTCCACGTTTCACTTCCATATATGGCTACACTCCATACAAATACTTTCAGAAACGACTTCCTGACATTTAAATCTATACTCGATGTTAACAAATTTTTCTTCTTCAGAAATGCTTCCTTGCCATTGCCAGTCTACATTTTATATCCTCTCTACTTCCACCATCATCAGTTATTTTGCTCCCTTTATTGCTTGCTCAATATACAGATTGAATAACATTGGGGATAGGCTACAACCCTGTCTCACTCCCTTCCATACCCCTTGACTCTTATAACTGCCATCTGGTTTCTGTACAAATTGTAAATAGCCTTCCGCTCCCTGTATTTTACCCCTGCCACTTTCAGAATTCGAAAGAGAGTATTCCAATCAACATTGTCAAAAGCTTTCTCTAAGTCTACAAATGCTAGAAACATAGGTTTGCCTATTCTTAATCTTTCTTCTAAGATAAGTCGTAGGGTCAGTATTGCCTCACATGTTCCAACATTTTTACGGAATCCAAACTGATCTTCCCCGAGGTCGGCTTCTATCAGTTTTTCCATTCGTCTGTAAAGAATTCGCGTTAGTATTTTGCGGCTGTGACTTATTAAACTGATAGTTCGGTAATTTTCACATCTGTCAACACCTGCTTTCTTTGGGATTGGAATTATTATATTCTTCTTGAAGTCTGAGGGTATTTCGCCTGTCTCATACATCTTGCTCACTAGATGGTAGAGTTTTGTCAGGATTGGCTTTCCCAAGGCTGTCAGTAGTTCTAATGGAATGTTGTCTACTCCGGGGGCCTTGTTTCGACTCAGGTCTTTCAGTGCTCTGTCAAACTCTTCACGCAGTATCATATCTCCCATTTCATCTTCATCTACATCCTCTTCCATTTCCATAATATTGTCCTCAAGTACATCGCCCTTGTATAGACCCTCTATATACTCCTTCCACCTTTCTGCTTTCCCTTCTTTGCTTAGAACTGGGTTTCCATCAAAGCTCTTGATATTCATGCAAGTGGTTCTCCTTTCTCCAAAGGTCTCTTTAATTTTCCTGTAGGCAGTATCTATTTTACCCCTAGTGAGATAAGCCTCTACATCATTACATTTGTCCTCTAGCCATCCCTGCCTAGCCATTTTGCACTTCCTGTCGATATCATTTTTGAGACGTTTGTATTCCTTTTTGCCTGCTTCATTTACTGCATTTTTGTATTTTCTCCTTTCGTCAATTAAATTCAGTATCTCTTCTGTTACCCAAGGATTTCTACTAGCCCTCATCTTTCTACCTACTTGATCCTCTGCTGCCTTCACTACTTCATCTCTCAAAGCTACCCATTCTTCTTCTACTGTATTTCTTTCCCCCATTCTTGTCAATCGTTCCCTAATGCTCTCCCTGAAGCTCTCTACAACATCTGGTTCTTTCAGTTTATCCAGGTCCCATCTCCTTAAATTCCCACTTTTTTGCAGTTTCTTCAGTTTTAATGTTTTAATCTACAGTTCATAACCAATAGATTGTGGTCAGAGTCCAAATCTGCCCCTGGAAATGTCATACAATTTAAAACCTGGTTCCTAAATCTCTGTCTTACCATTATATAATCTATCTGAAGCCTTTCAGTATCTCCAGGCTTCTTCCGTGTATACAACCTTCTTTTATGATTCTTGAACCAAGTGTTAGCTATGATTAAGTTATGATCTGTGAAAAATTTTACCAGGCAGTTTCCTCTCTCATTCCTTAATCCCATTCCATATTCACCTACTACATTTCCTTCTGTTCCTTTTCCTACTATCGAATTCCAGTCACCCATCACTATTAAATTTTCGTCTCCCTTCGCTACCTGAATAATCTCTTTTATCTCATCATACATTTCATCAATTTCTTCGTCATCTGCAGAGCTAGTTGGCATATAAACTTGTACTACTGTAGTAGGCGTGGGCTTCATGTCTATCTTGGCCACAATAATGCGTTCACTATGCTGTTTGTAGTAGCTTACCCATACTCCTATTTTTTTTATTCATTATTAAACCTACTCCAGCATTACCCCTATTTGATTTTGTATTTATAACCCTGTATTCACCTGACCGGAAGTCTTGTTCCTCCTGCCACCGAACTTCACTAATTCCCACTATATCTAACTTTAACCTATCCATTTCCCTTTTTAAATTTTCTAACCTACCTGCCCGATTAAGGGATCTGACATTCCACGCTCCAACCCCCCATGAACCATGGACCCTGCTGTTGGTGGGGAGGCTTGCGTGCCTCAACGATACAGATAGCCGTACCGTAGGTGCAACCACAATGGAGGGGTATTTGTTGAGAGGCCAGACAAATGTGTGGTTCCTGAAGAGGGGCAGCAGCCTTTTCAGTAGTTGCAGGGGCAACAGTCTGGATGATTGACTGATCTGGCCTTGTAACACTAACCAAAATGGCCTTGCTGTTCTGGTACTGCGAACAGCTGAAAGCAAGTGGAAATTACAGCCGTAATTTTTCCCGAGGGCATGCAGCTTTACTGTATGATTAAATGATGATGGCGTCCTCTTGGGTAAAATATTTCCATAGTGAAAGCAATGTTTCAACATTACTACGATATTCATGACAGTTCCTCGGCAAGACTACATAGCACTGCTATCTCAACATTCTGAGCCACAAATAGTTAAATTCTGTTGTAAATGCACTGACGGCCACCCACTTTAAGTGTGTAATGAAGAGTTTTATGAACAGATGGATGAAGCGACCATGGAATCCCCACTAGCTCCAGAAACAGCAAACATCTACATGAAACACATTGAGGAGGTGGCTCTTCAAATCACTCACTGGAAACCCAAGCATTTATTCCACTATGTTGACAATACGTTTGTGGTAAGGCAGTATGCTGGACAGACAGTGACGAGTTTCTGGCCCACCTTAATGGCATCCATCAAAACACTGCTTTCAATACCATGAAGGAAACTTGCTACTCACCATATAGTGGAGATGCTGAGTCGCGATAGGCACAACAAAAAGATTCACACAGTGTGTGTCTACTGCTGACAAAGGTCTTAATGGCCGAAGCTATAATTGTGTGAATCTTTTTGTTATGCCTATTGTGACTCAGCATCTCTGCTATATGGTGAGTTGCAACTTTCATTCTCTGGTATTGTTACATTCCATCCTGGATTTTTCATTGTTTGAAAACACTGCTTTCACTACAGAAGTACAGGAGAATGGTTGTCTCCCTTTTCTAGACATACTAATAAGGAAGAAGGCAGATGGTACACTAAGCCATTCAGTACACAGGAAGAAGACACACAGACCTGTACCTGGGTACCAAGAACTACCACCATTCAGTGAAATGGCAGAAAGTGCTGACCACCCTGATACGTACAGTATACATCATCTGTGATGAAGAAAGCCTCTCAAACAAGCTGCACCTGAAGGCAGTGTTCCACAAAAATGGGTCCAGTGAAGCACAGCTTATTAGGGCATTCAGGAAGATACAAGATGCTGGGAACTAGGAAAAGGAAGAAAGAGACAAGACACTCACTTTCTTTCTGTCCCAGGAACCGCTCTCAGCCAAAATCATGAGGCTACTTGAACGATCCAACATAAAAACCATCTTTCAACCACCACTGAAGTCAAAAGAGTGGCTTTGCTCTGCGGAAGATCCAGTAAAAATGAATGTACTGGAAATATACAGCATCCCCTGCGAATGCGACCAACAGTAGATTGGGCAAATGCATCGGTGCATTTCGAATTGTTGCGAGGGGCCCATCAAGCATGCACAGCTGGGACAGACAGGAAAATCAGTGATAGTAGAGCATAGTCTCAAGACCAAGGTACTTTGCTGAGAAACTGCCTATTAGGATGGCATCATAAAGGAATCCACTGAAATATGGGTTCACGAAAATCTTGTTAACAGAGACGAAGGATACGGACTAAGATCAGCACAGACTCTGGCATTGGCAGCAATACGATGAGAGAGCAATCAACACTGTCCAACTCCTAACACACAGCCGAAATGCCCGCACAAAGATGCAAATGGAGCACCCGCTACCCCCACCACTGCAGCCTCACCCCACCCCCCTCCCTGCCTGCTGTTCAGCCAGACAGCACATGGTCACACAGTCAGGTGCAAGGCGGTCACTCCAATAGTATAAATATCACAGCATCCTCATACCTCAACACATCGCCAGAAGATGATGAGTATGACAACTCATCCCCCCCTTCCCCCCAGTTCTAACTAATATAATCTGTAGGATACCTATATCACAAGCTTGTCTCAGGTTAACAAAGTTTTCCACGTTTCATCTTTTAGGTTTTCTGCTCAAAGGCCACCTACATAAATTACATGTAATCCTTTTCTTTTGATGGACATCAAATGTGTAACTTACAAATATGGTAATCAACACTGTATGAAGCATTATCTGGGTTCCTCTTTCCTGATTCCATTAAGTGTCTTATTTGATGAAAAATGTTCTCATTACAGTCAAAAGGGTGATTAAGGAACAGTTCCAAAAATATACTATAGGCATGTGCATCTATTCTAACTCTTTCAAATAAGGAAATGGATGAGAGTAATTCAAAGCAAGGAAATGCATAAATTAAGAATATAACCTTTTATAAAATGCGTTATAATCTTCCCTTTGAACAGAAAACAGGAATTCTATGTACTGTTAAGTCTTAACACCAATATGGTTAATTTGTTTTGTAAAAACTGATACAGGAAACAGAAAAATTAAGCATGTTCTGCATGAAAGTTGCCTATTGGTTTCGCATCTTTTTGTAGAATACTGGGCTCGGGGGTTAAGTGACAAGGTGACAGACTACAGATCCAAAGGATTGGGATTCAATCCCCAGCCAGTCCTAGGACTTTAATTTGTCATTTATCACTTCTTTCACTGGTGGCATGCAAAGTTGCACCATGGCTCAGAGCCCCTGTTAAACTGTTAAGTCCCACTGCAACTGGCTGGATAAGTCAGTTCAAAGGCTGATGGAACATAACAACATACCACCTCACCATGCTAGTAAAGTACTGTTGTGTTCAAACCTTTAGAGAATGACATAACCATCCTCTGTACCTGGAAGTACTGTTTCCTGCCACTACCTGCATAAATTTAAAAACTGGAGGTCATAGCTCTTGTCACAATGTTTATTTTTTCTGAGGTTGTACCACATCACAGTTTATGAGTTGCATCTGAAATATACTGTCTAGTCTACAGTGCCATGAGTGATCTATTGACAGTAGTCAATTATTTTTTAGTAACAAACAAATGAAATGTTTATGGAAATAATGAAATATCTCAATTATTAAATGATATAATGTCAATCACTTGGTTACATTTGTTAAACCACAGTCAGTGTCACAAATGACGATGGACCTCACAGTAAAAAGGCTGGTATATTAATTTCAGTATTGCTGGCTGGAAACAACAGCTGTGGCACATTCCTGGAGCTACTGCAGTGTGTTCCTAAGCTCTAGCAGCACTTATAATCAGACAGCCTTTTACTATTTTGCACTTTAAGACAGCACATATTCTGTAAATGGTCTCTCACAGTTGTTCACGTAATATCTATGACTGACCACCATCAGAATCCATGACAGCACACAACAAAAGCAGGGTTTTGTTAAGTAACTCACTAGGATCATGTTTAAAGATTGCAATGTCAATGAATTTCAAAACGAAGCAAAGATAACAGAAGAAACAATGGTGGCCAAAGCTATGTCATGTTAGTTGAGCAGAAGCAGCCTAAATTCATGTGCTTTTTCATCATCACATTGATTTGGCAGTTATGAAATGTTCCATAAATTTGACTATAGTACACCACGGAAAAAAATTACGCTTTCTAATGACACACTGACTATGAATTTTTAATAAGACAAATCATGCAACACAAGTATACTTATTTGTGAAAATATGTAATTTAATAACATATAACTTTTCAATATAAGCTTTTACTTTACCTTTCTTTGAAGCATGTCCATGGAGATCAATGTACAGGAAAAGCCCAGAATCTTCAGGGTTAAAGTTTTTCTCTATACCCACAAATGACACAGTATTACTCGCACCATTTTCTGTATCATCACTGCAGAAAACATCACATGCAGCAACACTAGGAGTGTAAGGACTACATTTACTAACAGTCACTGAAACACCTGAGCAACTCACACCATTTGTTGATGCTGCTGCTACAAAATTTTTCTGCTGGATGAAGAGATTTGATAATGCTCCTGCAGTGTTTGTTTCATCAACACTTGAAGAAGTATCTGAAAAATTCTGATTACACGTCATATTTGGAGCTACTGAAGTAGCAGTATAACCCTTTGAAATGCCATCACAGACACTTGCAACACTTTTGAATATGGTTTCACAGACAGCAGAGAAAACATTATTATCTGCACTTGTAAAACTAGTTTCAAGATTTCCAGAAACAGCTTTCACTGAGGATATCACATTACTATCAATAGGTGCGTTATTAACAGTTTCATTTTCCTTTTCATACAAACTCAGTCCTGATACCTGACTTTCTATAGTGCAAACTCTGTTTTGATCTTCTGAGGCATCTGTCCTATCTTCAGGACTTGAAGATAGTGGTTCATCATTTGGTTCATCATGTAAAATAGTATCAGATGACGATGAATTAGCACAGCTCCAAACACTTGCCACAGGAGCATCTGACAGTGCTTCTTCGATTTCTTGCCCAAAATGATAGTATCTGATTAGTGCGCGAGCAGCAAATATAGATGGATGCAGAGTAAGTGATGGATTCAAATATACCCTGTTAAGGTTAACACCACGTGTGTCAGTTCTATAATGTCCTCTTGCAACACCATCAGGGTTCAAGATTGGTACAAGTTTAAACACAAATGTTTTACGTAAAAGAATAGAAACTGGATCATCTCGATTTAACAGGAGGCTGAGAAGTCCATTCAACACGAAACTTGATGGTGTTTCACCAGGGTGAACACGGGCACTAATGAACACAACCTGGAAAAAAAAAAAGGAAGTGAATTGTGTTTTATCCATCTCATGACAAACATTTGAAATCCATTTGGTTTGTATATAGGAGACATATCAAAAATTTATAATAAAGTTACAATGATTTTTTCAATAATAAATAACAGCACTACAATAAATAATAACACTATAAGGATATTTCTTGGAATATGTAACATATTGTATCCAGTTCAAATTTCCAGTTTGTCATGCATTAATTCATCCACTGATTAAAAACACTTCAGTGTCAGTACCTCATATAGTTTTCTTTTAAGTGGACCTAAATTCATCTACATCAACTTGTTCCCTTTTAATTTATTATAAATTTTCATTCCCATGTATTGAGGTCCCTTGGCAAACAGTCTGAGGTAGTGGATGCGGAGCATAAAATTTTCTTTGTTTCTAGTGTCATGTGAATGTACGAAATGGTTTCCCTCAAATAATTCATATCTGGTGTATAAAAATATAATCTCATATACGTATGGGAATAGAGAGTTAATATTTTATGTCTGCTAAATAATGGTCCACATGGTTCTTTGTGATTTGCAGTGCACATATTTTGAATGATTTCTTTTTCTGTATTTTTAGTATCCATACTATGTTTGTAGAGTTACCCCAAAGAATAATACCATAACTAATAATGCATATGCTACTTTCTGTGGGTCCATGTCAGCTCCAGTGGATAATATTTGCATTGCAAATGCAAAGCTGCTCAGTTTGTTTGCTAGGTATTCAATGTGTGCCTGCCAGCTCAAAATTTTATCTACAATTTCTTCTATATCTTGGCTGTTGTGTACAATCTTAATCTGCTCACATTTTGACTGTTTGGTTTTGAACTACATCATGTGAGTCTTAGATATGTTAAGATTCAACCCATTTAGCTGAAACCGAGTTTCTAAGGTGCTGAGGGTCCTGATCACAGATTTCGGATTTTTTTCCAAATCCTGATCTTCAACTAAAGCAGAAATATCATCTGCGAACAGAACTGATGGGGAGCTGATATTTAATGGCAAGTCATTAACACAAGAGAGAAATATGACTGGGCCTAATATGGAGCCTTGTGGAACACCCGGAGATATTTTTCTCCAGTCAGAAAAATAAGCCATTTGAAGAGATGCTTTCTGTTTGATAGCTAGGAATTAACCCATTGTAGGGCACTGCCACTAAGGCCATACTTTTCGAGTTGGTAAACAAGCAATGTACAGTTTACAGAATCAAACGCCTTTGTGAGGTAGCAGAAAACTCCTGCCACCTTATTTCTCTTGTCTAATGATGCACTTACTTTCACAATGAAAATGTTCACTACATCTATGGTGTTTTTCCACTGTTGAAAACCAAATTGATTGTTTAGAATAACAGAGTATACCAAATTGATTGTTTAGAATAACAGAGTATTTTGCAATGAAGTTTCAGACCTGTGCAACAGCAAGTTTTTCAAATATTTTAGATATGACTGGGAGAATCAAGACAGGACAATAATTTCCCATGGTCTTTCTTGATCCCTTCTTGAAGAATGGTTTGACTACAGCATATTTCAGAACCTCTGGGAAACACGCCTCTTCAAAACATTTATTTATTATTTGAACTAGTGGGTTTGCAATTTTATGTCTACCACTTGGGTATTCCATCCCAACCTGCGGATTTTTTGTTTCTTAATGTTAGAATAGCATTTTCTACATCCTCCATAGAAACATTTAAGAATTTTTGTACAGTTTTCAGAGTTTTCACCTAGGCCAAAGGGATTTACTTTGTTATCATAATCTGTTACATCTACACTTGACTTTGCTATACTTATAAGGAATTCATTAAAGTGCTTTGGTATTTGAGTTGGACTTACAATAGTATTTCCTTCAATGTAAATTTTTTGAAATTTCTTGGTTACAGGGTTTAACAGGTTTACTTACCAGGGAAGCAAAATCACATGAGATGGTAGAAGCCAGAAAGAAATTGCAACCTGAATACAAAAGACCAAAATTGCATTTAATCGGAGAAGGAACTTACTCACCAGCAACAACATCAGTCTGAAAATAAGGAAACGTATCATGAAAGGTTTCGTTTGGAGTGTGACCCTATACGGATATGAAACTTGGATGATTGGAAGAGAAGAGAGAAGATGGCTAGAAGCCCTGGAGATGTGGTGCTATAGAAGGATGATGAAGATGAGCTGGAGAGACAAAGTAACAAATGAAGAGGTGCTTAAAAGAGTACAGGAAACCAGATCTCTGTGGAGGCACATCCAAATAAGAAGAGACAAACTTGTAGGGCACATCCTACGACACAACAACATCATTGGAACAATAGCAGAAGGAGCTGTTGAGGGAAGGAATCGGCGGGGGCAACCGAGGATATCATACACGCAACAGATCATGAATGATGTTGGATGTAACACATATGTGGAAATGAAGAGGATGGCAGACAGAAGAGAGGCTTCTCTGCTGCAAACCAACCTCAGGGTTGAACACTAAAAGAAAGAAGATGGGTTTAACACCCGACCACACAACCTTTGACTTATTTTTATGATTTAAAATTAGCATGTTATTTGCCAGTTGTTTTGCTGCCTTGACAACTCTTTTAGATATGGTTTTATAGATATATTTGATGAAATCAATATCTTTCTTTCCACAAACAATACGAGACTGGAATAGAAGGGAGAACTGATAGAGGTACTCAAAGTACCCTCCGCCACACACCGTCACATGGCTTGGAGAGTATGGATGTAGATGTAGATTATATTTTAGTTCTCTGTGCAGTTGCCTTTTCCTTAAACTGGAAATTTTTATGCCCTGGGTAATCCACTTTAATTTATATGTTATTTTATGGCTGCAGCATCTAGGTGGAAATATTTTATTAAAGACACCAAGAAAACTACTTAGGAATTTCTCAAAGTTTTCAATCACTTGAGTTACAATGATCAAAAGGCTATGTTTTCTCTTTTAGCTTCTCACTAAATGTTAGCAAGTTTTCTTTGCTAAAGTTCCTGCTCATATGGTTTCTCATACGTGAAATGTTCCAGTCTGTCCATAGCAGCTCAATGAACAATGCACAATGATCTGAAATACCTAGATCTATACAAAATTTATACACATCTTCATACACATAACTTGTTAGAACACTGTCAATACAGGTTTCTTATTGCCTATTGTCTCTAGCAGATTCAAAGAAATTCAATTTGAAACCATATTTCTTTACAAAGTCAGTGAATCTTGAAGCTTAGCTACTAACACATGTGATATCAATATTATTTTTTTTCCTTTTTTTTCTCTACAAAGGTCTTCTAGTATAATTTGAAGCTTAGAAAAGAATAGTTCTGTTGTTGACGTCCCTGGAATTTTGTATATTGAGATTATTGTCGCGTTTGCTAGCGAGTCCGCTATTTCTACACAACAGATCTCAAACACACATTCTTCATTTAAATAATTAAAACAGTTTTTGGTTTCATAATTTATATGACTATGTGGAAGTATACGTGAGCCTCCATGTGACTTGTTTCTTCTGCAAAAGCTACTTGCTAATTTGAAGTTCCGTATTTTGTTTAAAATTTTAATTGTGCCTCAGTAAACCAGTGCTCATTTAAACAAACAACTCTAATATTTGCACATTCTGACAGAATGATTTCAAATTCATCTATTTTGGAGCTTTCATTGTTTGAAGCATCAGTGTTTGAACCATTTATATTCCAGTGGATAACACATCTACTTTGACTATTAGCTAGGGGCTTTGGCACATTTCTTGTCAGATAATGGTTTGGTTTTGTCTTTCTTAATATTACACAAGTTTTTTCGCTCCCCATCACTACTTATTAGTTTCCCGTATTTTTTATGACCTGGCAAGTATCTATGAACATCTTACTGATTATTTTTGAGCCCAACCTATTCAGATGTAGACTATCTTTGGCAAGACACTTTGCACTTAGAAATTTGATGGGATCAATGAAGACAACTCCTAATTTATTGCACTGTTCTTTAATATTCATTTATCCTCTGCAAATAGCTGTCACTCACCGATCTCCTGTACACAATGGCACTTATTATTATTCTGCAATTGGAGTATAGCCTTTTGGCCATTCGGATGAGGTTCCATGTGTGGTTTACAATTTCTTCCACACTGTTGCTTCAAAGTGAATTTGTTCCCAAATTCATAAAAACACCTATTGGATTTCTGTTATGCTTATCTGCTGCATTCTCTCTTGAGTTTAAGACGTTGTTTAGGGCGTATGCAACTGATGCATCCTGACTCCTGGTTGAACGCTCATATCGGAGCTTGGAACAATTATGTTTGTCAACACTGAGTCACCTATAATACAGAATTCACTTTGTCTTATTACAATGCTTCTTTCTGTCTTTTTTGTATGTTATGCTTGTCCATTTACATTTGTTTGGTTCTTCCATATCTTAATAATACATATTACTGTTCTCAGCACTTTGATATATAACTAAAACTGAACTACTCAAAGCTTGTAAGGTCATAAGAAGTCACTTGTTGGTCTACCTATAAATAATGAAATGAAGTGACTAGATCATAAATGTATTTGTAGTACTCAACAAGACTCAGTGAATGAAAACTTAAAATAGAAGTACACTTTGTGTTACATGATCAGTGCATTTCAATTATTTTCTCAGTATACAGCTGTAACTCTTTATTTCAACCATGTGATGACATGATGATAGTTCCATACACACTAATGCAATGAGAAATGAGACCTGAACATTCAGGAATTGATGATATATTAATGTTAAAATGGCTACTGACACTTCACCAATGGCCTAAACATGAATGGGAAGGCAATAATTATGTTAGTCTATATAAAAAGATAAATAAAATAAAAACAATGGAGATCAATTTTGAATTCAGGCACAAAGCTACAAGAATAAACATTTACGTAGAACTCATGGAGATAGTACAGGAAATTAAAGCAGCCCAATGTTATACGACAATAAAAGACTATTGATAATTTAATGAATGTCGTACTCACTTCTTATTCATTTGAGACTTTTGCCATTGCTAGAGACCCACAACAGGTCTCATTTATCTTCCATTATACATTTAATATTAAGATAGATTGGGAGTGTGTCTGCTTTGTGTGAATGCAGGAGGAGCAGGCCACAGTTTGCAATCAGCTAAAGATCTGCTGGTCATGGTCAGCCATCTGGAGGCTGCTGCCTCGAGATGTAGTAGTGGCAGAGAAAAGGGTGCATCAAATGGGACACCTACAGTGCCACTTGTTGCACCCACATGCTCAGCTACTGAGGCACTGTCTGGTGCACTTGATGTGGGGGAACTGTTCACCTCCGGGTAAATGGCAAGTTGTAACATATTTGTGTCGCTTGAGGTGAATGGTGTATGTCAGGGCTGGGCGACTGGCTGAATAGCCTCAGGCATTCACAGTATGAGTGGACAAGTGACCAATTCTCAGCAGGGTTTGGGCAGGAACACTGAGGGAGGGGGGTGGGGAGGGCAGTTTATTACTTATTGGCAGCGAGTTTGTTACTTATTGGCAGCTCCAACATTAGGTACATTATGGAGCCTATTAGGGAATGCAGTCTGAGGATAGAAAGAAATCCAATGTACACTCGATGTGTCTGGCGGGAGGCAGGGGGGTGGGTGGGTGGGTGGGTGGGTGGGTGGGTGGGTGGGTGGTTGGGTGGGTGGGTGGTTGGGTGGGTGGGCTCACCCAAGATGTGGGAAAGGCTCTGCCTCTGGCTATTGATGGTGCAGGGTGCAATCATTTTCAAATTGTGACTCACGTCAGCACCAATGACTCCTGTTGCTGGGGTTCTGAGGCCATCCTCACTTCTTACAGGCAGCAGGCAGAATAGGTGGAGACTGCTGGTCTTGTCTGTGGCATGAAAGTAGAGAGAGATTACAATTTGCAGTATCATACCCAGTGTTAATTTGGATCCTTTGATTTGGAGTTGATTGGAAGGCATTACCAGAGACTCCACTGTTTCTGTAATAGTCTCAGCTGCACATTTCTGTACCTGTATCATTGGGTGGAGAATATTAAGATGTCCATAGATAGGTCAGAGATGTGTTACACAAAGGAGCCTCTTGTGTAGCAAAGTACATGTGGGGAGCCCCTGGCTTTTTATTTTTATTTATTTATTTTTTTTTTTTTTTTAAAGGTTAGGTGATGGTTTGAGGTCCTCTGAAAAAGGGTCATCAATCAATGCAGAAAAAGCAAAAGACTGAAATCTGATTGCACACATGTCAGAGATGCTTGCAATGTTAAGACTTTAACAGTAAATTGCCAAAGCATTTGTTACAAAATCGTTGAATTTACCACTCTCCTGGAAAGATGTCATGCTCAAATTATACTCAAAACTAAGAGTTGGATGAAACCTGAAGTAGAGAGCTCTGTAATATTTAATGAGACATGTAATCTGCATTGTAAAGATAGGTTAGGCATAAAAAGAGGAGGGGAATGTTTACTGCAATCGACAAAATTAATAACATCGACTGTGAAGTTATCTGGATGGGAGTAATGACCTTAGGTGAACTATGACCTTAGGTGAACTCAACTAAACATTGGTTGTTCTTATCATCCACTCAGACGTAACAGTTACAGAATCATTAAAAAAAAGTCTTCACTCAGAAGGACAGAAGCACACTTATCAAGCAATGTTAGTTGGAGGTGACTTTAAACCACCAAGGATCGACTAAGGTGTCTACGGATACATTGCACACTGTACAGAGACACAGTCTGGGGAAGAAGTTCCAAACACTTACTTCAAAAACTGTCTTGAGCAATTACAGTGACAATGCACATGCAGAGCAAATATTCTAGACTTCATAGGTAGAAAAAGCCTGACATTATTGACTCTGTCAGTATAGAAATATAGAGATTATTGATCACAATGTCATCACAATCATGATGGTTACAAAAAAACTCTGCTTGAACAGGCCATGAAAGCTCAATGGTACCGACCGGCCATGTCATCCTCAGCCCACAAGTGTCACTGGATGCAGATAGGGAGGGGCATGTGGTCAGCACACTGCTCTCCCGGATGTACATAATTTTACGAGACTGGAGCCACTACTTCTCAATCAAGTAAATCCTCAGTTTGCCTCACAAGGCCTGAATGCACTCAGCTTCCCAACAGTGCTCGGCAGACTGAATGGTCACCCATCCAAGTGTTAGCCCAGCCCAACAGCACTTAACTTCGATGATCTGATGGGAACCGGAGTCACCACTATGGCAAGACCATTGGCACAATGGTTAATAAGGTCAATAAATGTAGCGAAAAGACTAGGAGAGGTATTAAGCTGGAAAGAACAGGTAAGCAGTTGTTAGCATCCTAATTAGTTAATGAATGGTTGTCATTTATTTCCAATGTGATGGACATAGAGAAATTATGGTCAAAGTTGAAACTGATTGCAATTTAAGATCTTGAGAAATATGAGCTAGGCATTTGCATTAAGTATGGGGTTTAATAACAAAATTCGCAAAATCATGAGAATACAGATGTTGATCGGCAACAGAGAAATTTTTGAGTCTATAAAAAGTTTGTTGAACAAAGCATACAACTACTTCCACGGTCATATATTAACTTGTGCTGAAAATCCTAAAAAATTCTGGTCCCATGTAAAATTGTTAAGCAGATCAGTTCCCGACAGACCAGTCTGATGTGGCAACAGAACACAGCAAAAGGAAAGCTGAAGTCTTAAATCTCGCATTTAAAAAACATCACTCATGCAAGAGGAGTGTATAGACATACCATCAGACATACCATCATTTGACTATTCTACAAATACCTGTAATAAGGACATATAAATAGACATCCCTGGCACTAAAGAGCAGCTTAAAGGTTTAAAACCAAGTAAGACAGCATGTCTAAATGAAATCACAATTCAGTTTTACAGAATCACTTGCCCAGCAGAAAGCTCCAACTTACTGTTTTCCTGTAGAATTCTTAAGTATATTTTAAGTCTGAATATAATAAATTCCTTTGAGGGAGAATAGTCTATATCCACAAATCAACACAGATTTAAAAAGCATCACTAATGCAAGATTCAAATTGCCTTTTCTCGCATGATATCCTGCAAACCATGGATGAAGGGCAAAAGGCAGATTTCATATTCCTAGATTTACAAAAAAACAACTGACACAGTGCCACACAGCACACTGTTAATGTACATCTGAGCATACGGAATAAATTCTCAGATATATGAGTGGCTTGAAAACTTTTTAATTAATACAACCCAGTACATTGTCCAGGAAGCAAGTGTTCATTGGAAACAAAGGTATCATCGGTAGTGACGCAGTGAAGAGTATTGTTTTTGAATGATTGTGGAGGGTACGGGATGACTTGGATAGAATTTCTGTTTGGTGCAATGAATGGTGGCTTGCTCTAAATGTGGGAAAAGTTATGAATATGAGTAGGAATAATCCTGTAATGTTTGAATACATTATTAGTGGTGCGTTGCTTGGTACAGTCATTTCTATTAAATAAGTAAGTGACATGAAATGAAATGAGCATATTAGGTCAGTCGTGGGGAAGTCACATAGTCTATTTCAGTTTACTGGGAGAAAACTAGGAAAGTGTAGTTCATCTATAAAGATGACTGCATACAGAACATTTGTTTGACCAATTCTTGAGTACTGCAGAAGTGTTTAGAATCCCCACGGGCTGGATTAAAGGAAGTAGTTGAAGCATTTTGGAGGTACATGCTAAATTCGTTACCAGTAGATTCAATCAACACAAGGATAATACGGAAATGCTCCATGAACTCAAACGGGAATCCAGGAAAGGAGAACACATTCTTTCATGAAATACTGTTGAGAAAGTTTGGAGAATCAACATTTGTGATAGACTGCAGACCAACCCTACTGCCACCAACATACACCTTGCATAAGACCCGCGAAGACAAGATAAGAGAAATCACGGCTCGTACAGAAAAATATAGATAGTCATTTTTCCTTTGCTTCATTTTTGTATGTAACAGGAAAGGGAATGACTAACAGAGGTGGAAGGTACACTCTAACATGCACATTATGGTGTCATGCAAAGCATATATGTAGATGTAAAAAAACTAAAATAGGACAGGGCTTAATTCTATTGTGTCCATTATATAAAACCTAGCAAGAAGACACATCAGTCCTGCATTTTATTTGTTTGCAACACTTTTAATTAGATTTCTGTGCCTCAAATCATAAATTCTGTGCCATTCTTATGGAAGTTTGCGTATTGTTCTGATCCCAGCACCAGTTATTTGGCAGAAAAGAACTGAAAGACTAAAAGATTGATGTCATTGTACATAATTTCATAATAATGGCATAAAAACATTGTTTGATCTTAGATACATTCAAAATCAATTAGCAATCCAGAAACAGACTCTTGCTTTGAATGAAGAAAAATGAATAATATAATTTAAAAAAGAATCTGGCTTAGATTTAAAAACTAGGATATTATCTGACAGAGTCTTATTGATACCGACTACAAGGCAGAATTTATGGAGAGATTTCACATACTTTAGAAATCTACTGTGTACCTGAATTAGTGATCTGTAAATAAAATGTAAATGTTGTGTGACTAGGGCCTCCCATTGGGTAGTCCGTTCGCCGGGTGCAAGTCTTTCGATTTGACGCCACTTCGGCAACTTGCACGTCGGTGAGGATGAAATGATGAAGATTAGGACAACACAACACCCAGTCTCTGAGCAGAGAAAATCTCCGACCCAGCTGGGAATCGAACCCGGGCCCTTAGGATTGACATTCTGTCATGCTGACCACTCAGCTACCAGGGGATCTGTGAGTGGCATAATGGAATGACTGACAAAGGTGTTGCAAATGTAGTTAAGCTTGGCTATAGAAACATGAATTTGACAGTTGACTGCCTGGCCCTTGCAGAAGACCTTTCAATCTTTTCTAGTTGTCTAGACACAGCTAAAGAAAAATCAAACAACTGAAGAAACAAGCAGGAAAGATAGGACTCCAGATTGCCTTTGAGATCATCCAAATTGTTACAAACATGAAGTCACCACTCAGAGTACTAGAGGTAGAGGAAGCAGATGTCGAACAAACAGAGCAGTTTAAATATCTTTGAGAGTGGATGAAGTCAAACACTTCTGACAAGAACATGTTTACTTCACACAGTAGGAAAAGAAGACAACATATAAAACTAACTAAAAGTGTCTACATGGAGTAATCAATATTACTTAATGCCAAGATACAATCATAGGGGCTCTGTATGACAGAGAACATCTTGCTATGAATAGAAAAGGTCCGACTGAGAAATTATAAGTCCAATCAAAGAAATTGGTGGATTCAGGAGATGACACAATCATAGATTTTATACACATATAAAAACCAAGGAGGCTTAGGTCACAGAGACAGAAAAAGACCTGCAAGAAGTTAGAATAACTTTGAAGGATATCCGTAAACACATTCTGCTGAATAAAAAAATTCAAGATCATATTGCTTTCAAAGAAAACACAAATTAGAAGTTGGCGAAATGGAATGAAGTGAACAAGGAAGAATATATAAAATGAGTGCAGTTCAATTATTGTAATCTAAAAATGTCTAACATGACAAGAACTATACCTAAAACACAGCTGCAGTATTTAAAATGATATAACAAACTTGATTCTACATTTAAAAAACAAAAGTTTTGCCTTGTACATTCTTACAAAAACAATAAAAAAACATTTTTTCAATATAAATTAACTTTTTCTCAAAATATTGGCCTTTGAAATATATACACTTTCTTGCATTTATTTGAACCAATCCTCGAAACATGTTTTTCCACTCTAATATTGATATTTCAAAATATAGTTTGGGAAGGATTCAACAGATTCTTGAGATGGTGAAAATTATGCTCCATATATTTTCTTATTTGATATAAGGGAACATAACTAGTTAGATGATAAATCATGTGAATATTGGCAATGACACAGTATTTTTAACTTTCTCTGCATCAGATAATGAATTATTTAACACAGTATCTGATAGCTGGAATTTTAATAATGAAGAATGATGTGACATTTCTCGTTCCCTCCTCAATGTATTTGTGGAAAATGAGTTGTTCTTTGATCATCTGAAGCAATGATCCAGTGTAACTGAAGAAACAAGCTGTCATTTTCTTGGAAATGCTTCACAAACAAATAATTTTTGTTAATTTTATTTCACCCAAACAGATGATGGCTGTTTAGTTTCTAGCTTGTACAAATGTATACAAGTTTCATCTCCTATTACAATATCGTATACTGATTTTGTCTTTACTCTGTGGGATGTTATGAACAGTAAACTTCCTTGCAAATTAAAACTGTGTGCTGGAGCAAATCTTGAACTCTGTACCTTTGCCTTTTGTGGGCTAGTGCTCTACTGCGCTACCCAAGCATGACTCACAACCCATCCACACAGCTTTATTTCCACCAGTACCTCATCTCCTACCTTGCCCGCAAACAGAAAAGGTCTTGAGTTCGTGCCTTGGTCCCGCACACAGTTTTAATCTGGCAAGAAGTTTCATATCAGTGCACACTCCACTGCAGAGTGAAAAAGTGATTACGAATATTTCTTTCCACCAACTGGCATAAAGCTATTTTTGAGTTTCAGACAAATTGTGCACAATTAATTGGGAACAGATCTTTTTCATAGTTAAATGTACATGCAAAAATGAGTATACTATAGTCTTCAGCATGCCTAAGGAAGCCAATATGACTCTATCTCACAGTAAGTCAAATGCTGGTCCTCTACAATCATGTAGCACACATCCTTGATGTTTTTTGGAATAGCAACTGATTTAACATGACCTTCATGAAATGTTTCAATGATGGTAAAATCAAGACAAAATTCTGCAAACCTATGGTACGTAGTCTTTTTGAAAGTTGAATTAATGTATCCAACACATTACTTGCAAATTAAACCTTTATGAAAATTTTAAAAATCAATCATCGAAAACCTCCATGTGAAATTTCTATTTGTTTAGAACAATGGTTCCTTGAGTGCTCACTGTAAACAAACTATTTTGACAGTTTCTAAGCTTCTATTGTTTTCACAATAACAAATGACAAATTTTTTAAAAAAATAGTAATGTCATATATCAATAATGTCATCTGGAAGTTGTTTCTAAAAACTTAAATGACAACTCTTGTATTGACTTCTTTCATGATGTCTATCCACTTTAAGCTAAACAGCTGTGTGATAGCCACAGTGTTAAAGAAAAATATCTGAAATTTTTGCAGTAGAAGAAAATGGAGAGGAAGGAAAAAAGAAAAGAAAAACACAAAGGCAATAAAAGTAAGGATATATCATTCTGAAGGACGGACTAAGGAAGACACATTGCTGTTGTTGTTGTTGTTGTTGTTGTTGCCTTCAGTCTGAAGACTAGTTTGATGCAGCTCTCCACGCTACTCTATTCTGTGTGAGTCTCTTCATCTCCAAGTAAATACTGCAACCTACATCTTTCTGAATCTGCTTACTGTTTTCACCACTTGGTCTCCCTCTATGATTTTTACTACTATTCCTTCCAATGCTAAACTGGTGATCCCTATCAACTAATCCCTTCTTCTACTCAGACTGTGCCACAAATTTCTTTTCTCCCCAATTCCATTCAGTACTTCCTCATTAGTTATGTGATCTACCCATCTAATCTTCAGCATTCTTCTGTAGCAGCATGTTTTGAAAACTTCTATTCTCTTTTTATTTAAATTGTTTATTGTCCATGTTTTGCTTCCATACATGACCACACTCCAGACAAATAACTTCAGAAAAGACTTCCCAACACTTAAATCTATATTTGATGTTAACAAATTTCTCTTTGTATCCTCTCTACTTCAACAGTCATCAGTTATTTTTCTGCCAAAACAGCGAAACTCATCTACTACTTTTAAGTGTCTTGTTTACTAATCTGTTTTCCTTAGCATCACCTGATTTAATCTGACTATATTCCATTTCCCTTATTTGCTTTTGTTGATGTTCATCTTATATCCTCCTTTCAAGACACTGTCCATTCAGCTCAACTACTCTTCCAAGTCTTTTGCTGTCTCTGACACAATTACAATGTCGTTGGCAAACATCAGAGTTTTTATTTCTTCTCCCTGAAGTTTAATTCCTACTCCAAATTTTCCTTTGGTTTTCTTTACTGCTTGCTCAATGTACATATTGAATAACATCAGGGATAGTCTGCAACCCTGCATCTCTCCCTTCTCAACCACTCTTTCCCTTTCATGCCCCTCAACTCCTATGACTGCTGTTTGGTTTCTGCATAAGATGTAAATAGCCTTTCGCTCCCTGTATTTTACCCTTGCCACTTTCAGAATTTCAAAGAGAGTATTACAGTCAATATTGTCAAAAGCTGTCTCTAAGTTTACAAATGCTATGAATGTAGGTTTGTCTTTCCTTAAGCTGTCTTCTAAGATAAGTTGCAGGGTCAGTACTGCCTCGTGTCTTCCTATATTTCTCCAGAATCCTAACTGATCTTCCCCAAGCTGTGCTTCTACCAGTTTTTTCATTCTTCTTTAAACAATTTGTCTTAGTATTTTGTAAACATGGCTTATTAAACTGATAGTTAGGTAATCTTCATATCTGTCAGCAACTGCTTTCTTCGCAATTACAACTACTACACTCTACTTGAAGTCTGAGGGTATTCCGCCTATTTAATACATCTTGCACACCAGATGGAAGAGTTTGTCATGGCTGGCTCTCCCAAAGCTATCAGCAGTTCTGAAAGAATATTGTCTACTTCCAGAACCTTGTTTCGACTTAAATCTTCCAGAGCTTTGTCAAATTCTTCTCACAGTATCACATCTCCCATCTTATCTTCATCCATGTCCACTTCTCTTTCTATAATACTGCTTTTAAGTTGTTCTCCCTTGTATAGACCTCCTATATATTCTTTCCACCTTTCTCCTTTCCCTTCTTTGCTTAGGACTGGTTTATTGTCTAAGCTCTTGATATTCGTACATGTAAGGCAGAAATTGTGAGTCAAAGGTAGAGTATGACCAGCGTTCAGTTTAAAAACTACAACTCAACAAATTTGGTGAAAACAATTGACTGCGCAGAGACTGTCACCCTACAGCAAAGACAAAAAGCAAATGGTAAGTCATAGAATGTCAATTATTATAAAAGAAGTATCTGAGAAAAAAGAACACTGTGCACTCTGTCACAATCATATGAAAACAGACAGACAGAAACAATGAGCGCCAGTAAAGAGGTACAGGGTCAAATTACATTGAGGGGACAATATATTTCTGAGAAGAAAATGGGAAAAATGAGCAATAACAATAATGAGTTATTTAAGTTAAGATCAAGTTAGGAATAACTGCCATGATGAGCTACTATCTGCCAAGACATTCTGGCTCACTAGTACAGGCTGGAAGAATTCAAACGATTTTGCCAAATAACTGCCTTCTGAACATTCTGTATTGCAACTGCATACATTCTGAGATAACTTTTTGCCTGTTATGAATAGTTGCATTAACAAAATGCATTAAAAAGAAGTTGCTACAAACAAATAAGCAATACAGAGTGTTCTGAAATGACTCCCACCTTGATTATGCATCTTTTGTTGGGCATACAGTACGAAGAAGCAGTTGTGTGTTTAGGACAGGTTTTGTAAGTTTGATAATCACAAGAATATGATCAGTGGAACTGAACAGTATGTTATCAAAGATATGGAAAGGCTACAGGGCAGCTCGCATGAGCTCATGGGACACAACAAAAGAAAATCACATGCATTACACTGGGTTTCGAAGAAGACCAGACCTCAGTTAAGTTCCAACATGTCACAGCACACGAAGAAATCTGTTCGAGTACAAGGCTGGTTGCACAACAAAAGGAAAAGAATACATCAATGATGTAATTAAATCATTACTAAGGTAGAGAACTTGAAAACTGAAATTGACAGGTTAAAGTTAGACTTAGCAGAAATTAGTAAATTGCAAGGGGATATTAACACAAAATCAAATAGGAGCAACACAGAAGTACTACTAAGAACGAACAAGAAAATACAAGTGTGGGGAACTACCATAAATGTAAATGTCATGTCACTAGGGTCTCCTGTCTGGTAGACCGTTCGCTGATTTCGATTTGATGCCACTTCGACGACTTGTGCATCGATGGGGATGAAATGATGATGATTAGGACAACACAACACCCAGTCCCTGAGTGGAGAAAATCTCTGGCCCAGCTGGGAATCAAACTCAGGCCCTTAAGATTGACATTCTGTTGTGCTGACCACTCAGCTACCGGGAAGTACCATGAACAGTAGAGTGAAGGTATTGTCATAGCAAAGACAAGAACAAAGTCAAAACCAATTACAGTAGTACAAGTATAAATACAACTTACTCCACAGATGAGAGACTGAAGAAATGTATGACAAAGAGAAAGGGGGGGGGGGCCACTTCGACGACTTGTGCATCGATGGGGATGAAATGATGATGATTAGGACAACACAACACCCAGTCCCTGAGTGGAGAAAATCTCTGGCCCAGCTGGGAATCAAACTCAGGCCCTTAAGATTGACATTCTGTTGTGCTGACCACTCAGCTACCGGGAAGTACCATGAACAGTAGAGTGAAGGTATTGTCATAGCAAAGACAAGAACAAAGTCAAAACCAATTACAGTAGTACAAGTATAAATACAACTTACTCCACAGATGAGAGACTGAAGAAATGTATGACAAAGAGAAAGGGGGGGGGGGGGGGTGGAACCTTGCTACATTCATTACAAGGGACAAAAATTTAATTGTGATTGTGAGCAGAATTTAATACTGGGATAAAGAAGCTATGGAGAAAAAACAGTAAGGAATGTGGACTGGGGAAAAGGAATGGAAGAGAAAGCTACTTGGCAGAATTTTGCAAACAGTATGATTTAGGCATTGTCAACACTTGGTTTGAGAATTATAAAAGATATACATAGATGAGACATGGAAGCAATGGAAATTTTCAGATTGGTTATATAAGAATAAGACATCAATTTCAAAACCAGATTTGAAACTGCAAACTATTTCTAGGGCAGATGTGGTTATCAGCTGAAAATGAAAACTCATGAAATTGCAGAAAGGTATGAAATTTAGAAGATGGGACCTTATTAATTAAAAGAACTCACTCACAGTTGTCAAGAATTTCAAAGGGAACATTGGGCAATGATTGAATGACCCAGGAGAAATGGAAACAATTGAAGGTGAGAGAGATGTAATAGTGAGGGCAGTAAAGTATTAAATACGCAAAAGACAAGGAAAGTAGAAATACCTGGGAAACATACAATTCAACTGATAAAAGGAAAAAATATAAAAATTCATCAAATAAAGCACACAAAACTGAACAAAGACACATAAGAAGTGACACATGCAGAAAGTGCAAACTGGAGAAGCAGGAATGGCAAGAGGAGAAATGCAAATTTATACAAGTGTATATGATTATGAGAAAGAAACCTTTGGACAAAAAAAGCAGCAGCCTTATGGATATCAAGAGCTCACATGTGAAGCCAGTACTAAGAAAAGAATGGGAAGATGAAAGATATAAGGAAGACAGTAAAACCACCTTTTTACATTTTTCAGCAGGCTGACCCAAAAAAGTGTAAAACACGAGAAACTGTAAAATACAGAAAGCAAAAGTTTTTCATGAAACCACACTAAAAAGATATTCATGTCATAAAGAGAGACTTATTATTGATAATCATCATAAAATTATGGTAGATAAAACTCGTTACACAATATTGGTTAAAACACTAAAGTTGGCAGTCTTCACTAACAGAGAACAATAGGCACGAAATGCACAGTTTGTTGATGACAAGGTCACTCAATTCAGGGACCTCCTGCATGAGAATGAGGGCAGAAACAATATTATGGAAAAGGAACAGAAAGTAGATGAAGATGAGGTGAGAGAGATATGAAACTGTGAAAGGAATTCACCGTTCGCTTTGGTTGGTATTGTTCCCACCTCAGTCTTGTTCTGTCAGACTCATTCTTTCATAAGTGGTTGCTCATTCTTCACTCCAGTTCCATCGTTTCTCATTCCATATGAATTGTCATTCCTTTAATTCACTGTGTTAGCACTCTCTCTATCCTCAAAATTTTGACGTCTGGTTCTTTACTGCTCAGCATCCATGATCAGTAATTTATTAAACTGACGTAAAAATTAATTTATATATAATAAATAAGGGGTGTTCAATAAGTAAAGCAACACATTTTTTTCTGAAAGCAGGCCGGTTTTATTCAAGATTCCAATACACCACATTATTTTCCACTCTTTTGGCTACAAAATCCTATTTTTCAACATGATCTCCATTCAATGTGATGGCCCTATGCCACCTTACTGGGAGGGCGTGTATGCCCACATGGTACCATTCCACTGGTCAATGTCACAGCCAATGTCTTGCTTCATCAATGACCTCCCCATCATCCACATACTTCCCGTGGAGTGCGACCTTCAATTGGCCACACAGATGGAAGTCGGAAGGTGAAAGATCTGAGCTGTAGGGTGGATGAGGAAGAAAAGTCCAATGAAGTTTTCCAAGCTCCCAGATAAATAGCAAGGTTTTGATTGCAATCTGTCAGTCACATAAAATGAGTGTGTCTACACGTTTCAACAGTGCAGGAGTCACAGCTGTCGCGCAGCCAGCTGGCATGCTGGAGATCAGACAGGTTTGCGTGACCTTGTAGTGATGATGACAGACGCCTTACCCATCGACTCACCATGTTTTTGTTCACTGCCAGACCTCCGAAGATATCCTGCAAGTGCCCATGAATATCTGCAATGCTCTGGTTTCATGGCAGAAGAAACCCAATGACACATCTCCATTACAGATGCAATTTCGAATGCTACATTCAGCGTTCCACCTACCAGAACTTCATTAAACTATAGGGGCTGAAGCAGGAATATCCTTCAATCAGAACTTCATTAAACTATAGGGGGCTGAAGCAGGAGTATTCTGCAATGTCCCACAACAAATTCTGCATTTTTCAACCGAAATGGCAAAAAAAAAAGTGTTGGATTACTTATTGAATGACCCTCATACATTTCTTCATGAACCACAAAAATAAATCTGCGAATCTCTTCACTGTTTTGATCAACTGTAAAACTGATATCTACAATGAAGCAATATTTTTAATTCATACATTTTTTCTTTAGAAATGCTTGATTTAACTAACAGTTTTTTGGATAGTTTTTAATCATTTTTCTACTTGTAATATTAAACGGTTTACGAAAAGGATGTTATTTCTGCATGTCACCCAAAAATAAAAATGACACATTGATATTCTGAATTTTTTGTCATTCATCTGGTTAACTCTGTTCTCCTCTATTCAGATTCCAACTATTTTGGTTATTTGCAGTTGTACATATCTATCTTCATTTGCAACAGCATACTATGTACATAAATACTTTTCACAAATTTTCATGATACTTGTGAAAAAAAATTGATAATAAAGTCTGAACAATATCAAGATGACAAGTCTTTCATCTTCTGGCAGTATATTGTGGTACCATTACAGTGAAAAAGAGACATGGATCGATGGGAATGCAAGTACTGCTAGGGCATCATCAACATTCCTGGAAGGAATGTCCCATAAGCAATTTAAAAAAGGAAACATCCCATGATGTCACTGGAGGTGATGGGTATTCAATCTAAGTTTCTGTCTCATTCATCACAACCTACAGAAACAAGTTCACACAACTTCAACTGAATCTTACCAGCAATACAACATGACCACTGCTCTTTCAGCCTCTGCTTTCTTCAGCTGCCTAATGCAAAACCACTGAATGTGTTTGTGAAATTTATTCATTATTATTGGGCAATTTGATGTGCAGGACAGCTGCAACCGCCATCTTTATGCCCATTTCAACAGTAGTAGCACAATTCTCTTTGACCAATTTGACCAACGTTATTCGGCTCTTATCAATTTCTAAGGTGAAAAAATTGATTTTCGGTTATATAAAATGATGTGTAAAAAAATAGCATCCCTTAAGCATTGTGGAAGATAAGGAATTTAGGATGTGTCCCAATTACAACTTTTAAACAGGAAAACACTTATAACCAGCTTCTACAGTACCACTATAGTCATTTGTGTAGTAACTTGTTAATGAAATTGAAATCAACAATAGCAGTTGTTTAATGGCTGACAGGTGGACTTCCCAAAAAACCGACATTTTATTGCTATTACTGTGCACTATCTTGATGGGGACATGAAGCTTCCTTCAAGTGTATGTGTTGTCTCCCTAGGAAAAACTGGTCTCCATAAGTTGAGTTTGAATTCAACTTCTTGGTGCAGATAAATTCAGTTTAATTTTATAACAAACTTCCAAAAACATTAAAAAGCTTAAGTGGAAGCTGCTTTGAAATTGCCTTGAAGGAGTTCCTCAGCAGTAAGTGTTTTTATAGTATTGAGGAATTCCTCTCAGAGGAGTAGAAAACTTTCATTTGTATAAATAGTACCAAAAAAAGCAACATCATTTTTTATCTATAGGCCTATTGTATATAATTGTTTCCCACAATGTTATAAGGGGAATGAACAATATGTAAACTATCCACAACAAATACTTGTATTTGTCCACGGAGAATAAATAAATAAATAATATAAGCCATAACTACACTGGCATGTAAGAAGTGTACCCAGAGCAATTTTGTCAAGACATGTGAAAACTATTTTGCCATTCACTATGAAAATAATATGTTATAGCATACAGTACTTCTAGATTTTCATTTCTTTGAAACCAATACAGCGTGACACAACTAGACAAAAAAAGGAATGGTAAATGAGTGAAAACAAAAAGGATCCAAACAGAAATAGACACCAGTCAACTAGTCTCTATAAGATACATGAGAAAGTTGAAATATCCTTAGGCTTGAGAAAAAAATAATAATTTAAGTTCCAAAAAAAGCAGGTGCAGATAGGCATGAATGTTACTGAACCAAAAGTGTAATAACTCATGATTGCTAAACACAGACATGAATTATTTACAAAATAATGGACAAAATGGTAGAAGCCAATCTCCAGGAAGATCAGTTTGGGTTATGCAGAAATGTAGCAGCTCAAGATGTCACTCATCTTAGAAGATGGACCTAAGAAAACTGATGGTTCAGTAATACTCAAACCTGTCTGCAGCGGCCTTCTTTGAAAATGAGGTTATTAATTTTTTTCTCAAGACTGAAGGTATTTCACCTTAATCATACATCTTTTGGAGAAGAGAAAATTCATACATCTCAGGAAACTAGTTCACTGGTTACTGGTCCTGTTTAGATCCTGTTCATTTTTATTCAATTCACTATTCATTTTCTTATCTGGTTATATAATGCTGCATTGGTTTTAAAGAAATGAAAATCTAGAATTAATGTAGGCTACAACACACAAGTTTCATAGTGAATGGCAAAATAGTTTTCATATTTCTTGATGAGTGATTCTTGGTGCATTTCTTACTACACAGTATATTTATTTACTTATTTATTGCTTATTTGTCTGATCCGGTAGGGTGTTATGGCCCTCTCACAATATCTGACCAGGAGCAGTGAACAAAAAAATTGCTCAGTGCAGTAGCATGCAGAGGAGCCGTATGCACTCTTTCAACAAGATGGAGCACCCATTTACACTTACGGCCCACATCACCAATGTGTTCCCTGAAGACAGACCTGTTAGTAGAGACCTGTGGTCCCTAAGGCCCCTGGACTTAACATTGTTTGAGTGTGTGTGTGTGTGTGTGTGTGTGTGTGTGTGTGTGTGTGTGTGTGTGTGTGTGTGTGTGTGTGTGTGGGTGGGTGGTTTGAGGTTTCCGGGTGCTAAACAGCGTGGTCATCAGCGCCCAAACACATAGAAACAGGAACACATGCGGTGAAGGGACGAAGACGGACAGCGAACAAGGAGAACAGCTAGAAGACACAGACCTGACACAGTTCCAAATCCTCACATACAGAGGCAAAACAAGAGGAGAAGAAACACACTAAAAAAGGAAAGGAAACACAAGGAAAAGAGAACAGAAATCAAAGTGAAACAAGTAGGTAATCGTGACAGGCGGACCTCTTAACTAAAACCTGGGTGAGCCAGTCATCCAGCAGCACATTAAAATCCTCTCCCTAAAATCCGAGGCAACAATTGGACAGGACACAAAACCGTATGACCTTAACCACAGTCGTTGCGTCGTCTTGCAAAATAGAGGGCAAATCCGGTGGCAAGGAAACCACCGCCCTCTGGTCAGAGAATAAAAGACAGTCAAGTAAAATGTGGCGGATAGTAATCTGGACGCCACAAGCACTGCAGATTGGGGGGTCCTCCTGCTGGAGTAAAAAACCATGCGTTAAGGGACTGTGCCCGATGCGGAGGTGAGTGAGGAGAACCTCATCCCGCCTGCATGACTGGTAAGACGTACGCCATGGCCGCATGGTGGCCTTGACCAGACGCAGCTTATTTTCACCGACTGTCAGCCACTCCTCTTCCCATTGACGCATAACACGAAAACGCAAAAGGGAGGTAACATTGAGTTTTATTTACAGTGCACACTAAAAAGCAAAGTGTGTGGTGACAATCCTCACACAATAGAATAAATGATCTTAAACAAAGCATCACTAGATAAATTAACAACATCTCTCCTGCAGAATTGTGTGTTGTTGTAAACAACATTACATGAAGTCAGCGATGCCTGGATGCCCATGGCCACCACTTCCAGCGTCTCTTATAGACACGTAACAACATGCTTTTTTAATACCCTGTAGATCTTTGTCATTTCCCTATAATGTTGCCAATGTTCTTCAGTTAAAGTTCTGAAATTGTTCTTCCACAATGCTGCTGATTGTTGCCAAACATTTTCTTTGGTTTGACCTGGAATTTATCCCTTCATTTATCTCTTCACCTATCTCTTCATTTTTCTTGAACAAATTCTGGGCTGTGTTATCCAAGTAAAACTATACATTTGGCAAACATGAAACAGCATTCCACCTGTTGTATTTGGCGACTTGGTCAAATATGGCACATTTCAGACATGTGTGTCCACTACATTATAGAATAAATATTGTCTAAAAATTTGAGTTGAATAAATGTACAAAAAATACAACACACACACACACACACACACACACACACACACACACACACACACACAGAAATAATTTTTGTACAAACTTCTTACAATATAGTTGTGCCTTGCAAAATTGAGTATAGATTTAAATGTCAGGAAGTTGTTTCTGAAAGTATTTGTATGGAGTGTAGCCATGTATGGAAGTGAAACGTGGATGATAAATAGTTTAGACAAGAAGAGAATAGAAGCTTTCGAAATGTGGTGCTACAGAAGAATGCTGAAGATTAGATGGGTAGATCACATAACTAATGAGGAAGTATTGAATAGGATTGGGGAGAAGAGAAGTTTGTGGCACAACTTGACCAGAAGAAGGGAATGGTTGGTAGGACATGTTCTGAGGCATCAAGGGATCACCATTTTAGTATTGGAGGGCAGCGTGGAGGGTAAAAATCGTAGAGGGAGACCAAGAGATGAATACACTAAGCAGATTCAGAAGGATGTAGGTTGCAGTAGGTACTGGGAGATGAAGAAGCTTGCACAGGATAGAGTAGCATGGAGAGCTGCATCAAACCAGTCTCAGGACTGAAGACAACAACAACAGCCAACTGTTAAGTGAAAGGTAAATGTGCAGGAATAATGAAAAGTGAAAAGAATGGCATTCATAACCCACAGAAATGTTACTTCCATTTCAAATTTTACAGCATTAAATTTTGTATTGCAAAAATGCTTGTTCCAGAAAAATAGGCTTGACACTATAGGAAATACATGAACTCAAAAATTAAAATTTTCACTTTTTCTGTGAATGTTACACATAAATGAGTTTTCACTCTATTCAAGACATTAAATTCACACTGAATGAAAAATATTAACAGAATGAAAGATGTAAAGCATCAAATTATTTATGGAACAACACACGAGTAGGATGGGGGTAAGGGGGGGGGGGGTTTGCTCATGGTGTAATGTCTTTTGCCCTCCTCCTGAAATTCGACCAATTAGTGGGACTTACTTTCTCACCCCTTGCAGATGTCAAGCACCTCCAAATTCATCCCTCTTTCTTCTGCAGACAACCAATTCATAGTGTGAAAGTTTCTTGGGCATTGTGTCAGATAGCATTGTCTAAACTGCACAATATTTCTACGAGGCAGCTGCTCATTACCTTCAAGTTTGACTGTAGTTGATCATCATCTTCAAGCGTGACTGCAGCTAGCTGTGCACAAACTTAGAAGCTGGTTCACTAGAAAAATTCAGGCACCAACAGACAGGGCCATAACATTATCCCAGGTGACACTGATGTCCAGAGCACCTACTAGAGAAATGTGTCGCAGACATTGAATCTTGTCTGCCTCCGCATACTGAGATGCTATCATTAAACAAAGCAGTGAAATGAGATGCAGACACAGCATCTTCTCTGCCTCTGCATTCTGGGATGCTGTCATTAAAGAAAGCAGTTGAAATAGATATGGCTAACAACATAATTAGCAGAGAGACTGCATTTAAGTACCCATCACTGACAGCACCAAGGAACCTCGGCTACAGACAAACGAATTCAGTGAGAAAACACCAAATGAGGAATCAGAGCCAACACAGATAAGTCAGAGCCATAGATACTCAAAGTTTATAAGCATTATTAAATGTGTTTCCTTTGAGTTGTTGTTGTTATTGTTTTTCTCCATGTTTTTGGTGCCTTTTGTATTTCTTGATGATGCCTGGCCATATGTACACTTACTGTGACTGTTAAATTACATTTAAATGGTGTTCATTGCATGTATTAAGTGTAACATGAGTGTGGTTTGAAAAGTTCTCAGAATCACCACGAGAAGTCAGCACTAGCACAATGAGTTGTTCACGTGATATTCATTGGACTGTTTCCTGTACACACATGCCACGTCTGTGCTCTTGGAAGAAAGCCGTGGCAGTGACATAGCTCTTTTTGCTGTTCCCACGTAGTGATTTTTGAAGATGGAAAAAAATCGAGATTCAAGCAGTGTATAAGTACTTTATAAAGAAAAGTATGAAAGCAAAGGACATTCATGCCGGTTTCCAGAATACACTAGGGGCTCTGCTCCTACATATTCAGCTGTTGCCAAGAGGAAAAATGAATTTAAATTTGATCAGGAGAGCTTAGATGATGATCTGCGCGGTAGGTGGCCAAGATGTGTCACTACTCTCAAAATCATTGCAAAAGTGCGCAAAATGGTCATGGAGGATCGCCGAAAGTGCATGAAATTGCTCATGCTTGCCAGATGTCATCTGAAAGGGTATACCACATTTTAACTGAAGAATCAGAAATGAAAAAATTATCTGCAAGACGAGTGCCACGACTCTTGACGCTAGATCAAAAACGCATGAGAGTGGACATATAGGAACAATATTTGGCCTGTTTTAGGAGAAACAAACAAAATTTTTTGCATGAGCTTGTGACCACAGATGAAACTTGGGTGCACTACTATACCACAGAGACAAAACAACAGTCAAAGCAGTGGAAACATGCTGATTCTCCACCACCAAAGAAAACAAAGACCATTCCTTCGGTGGGAAAGGCCATGGCATCAGTGTTCTGGGATGTGAAGGGGATTCTGTTTGTAGATTATCTCCCCACTGAACAAACAATTACTGGAGAATACTATGCTAAACTCCAGGACAAATTGCAACAAAAGATACGTGAAGAAAGGCCAGGATTAGCAAGGAAGAAAGTAATTTTCTATGAAGCAATGTGTGCCCGCACACTTGCCGTCACCATGGCAAAATTACACGAACTAAGGTATGAATTGTTGCCGCAGCCACCTTATTCACCTGATATGGCTACATCAGACTTTAATCTCTTCCCAAAACTAAAAATTTTTCTTTGTAGACGAAGATTCACTTCAAGCAAAAATTTGATAGCCGGAGTTGACAACTATTTTGCAGGCCTGGAGGAAACTCATTTTCGAGAAGGGATCAAGGCACTGGAACATCATTGGAGCAAATGCATTAATCTACAAGGAAATTAAATTGAAAAATAAAAAAAAGCTTCAGTCATGTAAGTACTTTTTTTTCTATTCCGTTACGAGAACTTTTCAAACCACACTCGTATATAATAAACAGTGTTATGTTATAAATTTATTAGTGACAGGGAAACCTGTGTGTCTCATATTCCTTTAAAAGTAACTTTCTAACTTTCAGAGCTACAATGAAAGATAAAGATATCCTAACTTTCAAACAATAGAAACTCCAGCTATGAATACTGACAATGTAGGAAAAGACAGATTGTACTTACGGTAAAGAAGACACATCAAGTTGCAGAAAGGTACAATTAAAGGAGACTTACACAAAGCTTTAGGTCGCAGGTTTCAACAGCAAAAGATATACAGAGAAACCCACATCACTCATACACACAAGCAAGCGGACCTAATGCACACACAACCACCTCCAGCATCTCAAATCGGAACGCAACTATCACAGGGGATGCACGCAGCAATCTGGAGGAGGTGAGGAAGGGAAAGGGATACCAGTGTACAGGTGGGCAGAAAGACGAATGCTGTCTGGTGGAGTGCGCATGGACTAGACTGGCAACAGGTGCAGCATCAGGGCCTCCCTGCCCCAAAACCTCCTGATGCTGTGTCCTTTGGCAGTCTAGTCCCTGCACATTCCACCAGACAGAGTCTGTCTCTCTCCCCACTCATACACTACTATCCCTTCCCCTTCCCCACCCCCTCTAGATTGCTGCTTGCGTCCCACATGATGGATGCATTCTGGCCTGAGATGCTAGAATTGGTAGTTGTGTGTGAATGAGGTGCACTTGCTTGTGTGTGTGAACAGTAAGTGTCTCTCTTTTACTGATGAAGGCTGTGGCCAAACGTTTTGTGTGTGTCTTTTAATTGCGCTTGATCTGTCTTCTTTACGGTAAGTAGCAATCTGTCTTTTCCTACATGTTGATAACCTAGCTTTCAGAGTATAGCAGAAGAGAGAACAGAAATGGACTCACATCACTTTGAAGAACAAAATATATTGTCGGTGATCCATTAAAAAAGCAGGACAAGCTGTTACAAGCAGACTAAATCAAATTTTCTGAATTTCAACAGTTCTAAGAAGCTCCAGGCAATCAAATGAGCAGCAACTCCATTTCAATAATGGTTAACTGTTATTCCAGAAAGAATCATCACTACAATTTATATATGTTTAATCGAAAAACAATCTTGGTTCATGTTCCAGGCTTATGTCGTGGTATGATGAGATAGTAATAGCATCAATTCTCCGCCTTTCCAATGAGTAACATACACACTCCTGATGGTAATACAAATCATCCAAATTCAGTTCAGGAGTACACTCTGAAAAAAAGAGGAATTCTATGTATGTACACATTAATTCTTTCAATGTACTTAACTTTCCAGTTAGACCTTGCAACAAATATCAGTACGTGTCTCTTAATAATACTGCTTACAATCAGTACATGTCAGGGTAAGAATACTGGCACGAATAACAGGAAAAATTCTAAACCTCAAAAGTGATGGAATTTTTTTTTAGATATAATCACTGATACTCAGCTATAATGAAAAACATAATACTGCATTATTTTGTAACTTTTTGCTTGGTGGAGAATTAGAACAAAACAAAGACTGTTTTACAATATGATTACACTCATAGTTCTAAAAGTGAAATATGTGAGTTATTATATCTGTGAAATTTGCACCAATTTGGTTAGAAACAATGCATTGTGTGACTGTACTAAACTTCAAATGCATAACAAATAAATCAATTTTCAACTTTTTGTGAATTATTTCCTATCATGGCCTCACATTTTTACTCCACTTTTTCCTCTATACATATGTGGAATGGACATACAGCAAATTGCCAAAAGTTGCATAAATTATTATGATAACTATTCAGATAATTCAACACAGTAGATGTGCTTTGTTACTAATCTTCAATGTTGTGTTGATGGGGCCTCATCAAGACCTACCATGGTCTTTTAACAGGGTAGGTAAATAATACTGTCCAACAGCTCACTAAAGGTTTGATATATAAGTTCCATATCCATCATGTAAAAGGCTGCCCAGGCAGAGCCCAAAATATCTAGGTAAGCCTAATACAGATAGCTCACATCAGGAACTCCCGAGATTACCCACTAGTGACTGTTTTGCCTTGGAAACAATCCACCCCACTGGCATACAGCATGCTTCTAAGTTGAGTTTTTGATAACTGAATATTGATACCATCTTTACAATATAGATGGTAAAGTCATGATTCCTGTTTCCTGTGACACAACTTTCCATTTAAGTGATAGCTGCTGAAGTACTCATGCAGCTTAGGGTTATAGTGGACTGCTGACACTCATCAGCCCACAGTTTGCGAATATGAAGTTCAAAATGCCTGTTCCTAAGCAAAACTACCCAAATTCCATGATCTGATTGCCTTTGACATGATCCAGTGAACACATGCAATTTATTGTCATCGATCTTTCTTATCCCACTTTCAATGTTACTTCCAGCAACTAGTAAGTCAGTACCCCTTCATAAATTAAAATGGCCACCCAAGAAGGCACAACTGTTGTATAAAGAGTAGGGCACATTCAGGAACCTATAATATACCCTGCTTACTGAAAAGTCAACTGCTAATAAAGAAAATATTACAGTTTCAGACTACACTAAGATAAATATTATCTCGTGTTTTACTCTGTCCACAGTAACTGCCAGAAACAAACTGTGGATCATAAACCACTCAAATTATTGTCAATGGTAAAACAGCAGTTACTATATACAATATTATTCATGTTCATCTTTATTCATGTGTTTGGTGCTGTTTACCTTTTTCTCAAGGAACTTGAATGGACGAGGAACATTTATTTCTGGAAATAAATGTCTGAGTCTTGGTTCACGTTCCAGGCTTATGTTGTGGTATGATGAGATAGTAATAAGATCAATTCTCCGCCTTTCCAATGAGTAACACACACACTCCCGGTGGTAATAAATATCATCCAAATTCAGTTTAGGAGTACTCTCTGGAAAAAGAGGAATTCTGTGTATGTACATATAAATTCTTTCAAATGAACTTAACTTTCCAGTCGGACCTTGCAACAAATATCAGTACATGTCTCTTAATAATACTGCTTACAACCAGTACATGTCAGAGTAATAATACCGGCATGAATAACAGGAAAAATTCTAAACCTCAAAGGTGATGGAAAATTTTTAGATAGAATCACTGATACTCAGCTATAATGAAAAACATAATACTGCATTTTTTTGTAACTTTTTGCTTGGTGGAGAGTTACAGGAATTTTTATGTTATTTTTAATATATCAGTAGTACGGCTACGAACATTAAAAAAAAACAAAGACTGTTTTACATTATGATTACACTACTAGTTCTCTAAGTGAAATATGTGAATGAATTATTATATCTGTGTAATTTGCACCATGAGAAGCATCTGAGGAATTCATTACTGTTGAATGTTTTTCACAATCTTACGTGCATTAAGATATAGTAGCTACAAAAATGTTCATCTGAGAATTTTCTGTGGTCTTTCTTCACGTCTGAGAATTTGTATGTCAAAAGTTCAGTACTGTATGACTGTCAAAATTTCAGATTAAATGTTAGGTTCCCTTATAATGAGATGATTGTATCAGTTCTCCAGGCAGAGGAATGCAAGTGTATAGGCTACCATCTGCATCAAGAGTATACCAAATAAAGTACTATGGTGATCAAAAGAATTTTTAATTAATGATTACTTGCTTTAACTAGTACTTTTTCATGTATGAAGAACATTCAAGTGGATGTAATGCATAAGGCTTCTTATTCTTAAGCAAGTTAGGGGAATATGAACATTAATTTAGCAGTGAAAATTTATGAAATTCCCTTACATTTCTCACAAAAAAGATAAACATTATAGTAGAACTCCATTTCCAGGTTCTACAAGTGGTATTACTTTACTATAATGATTTTTTGGCTACAGTCTGTATGTAAACTGTTGTAGAAATACATCCACGAGAAACTGTTTTCACTGCATAGTGTGATAAAAATAACGAGCTGTTAAGGTGTAATTTTGAGAAAAAAAAAGTGGGCAATAAGTTTCAGAATATTAGGATCAAGCATCTCAAATGAACTCACAGAGAAAATTTTAAATTTATTCGGGGTGACATAGAAAAATGGGAACTTTTGAAAGGCTTTGTGGCAGCCATATCCATCTGGCAACATTGTGGAACAGGAGGCTTGAGCTGTAAATACTCTCACCATTTAGTAAACATGGGTTAGTGTAACGGTCAACTGCATGCTTTTCCCATTAAAAAAAAGGACTTGCTTTCATCTCATATGTTATGTGAATAAGCAGAACTACCATTACTGGGAAGTTTATAATCATAATGAAATACATGAACACCCTTTACACATCAGCAAACTGACAGTATGGTGTGCAATTTCATCACATGGGGTCATCAGACCTTACTTTTTCGAAAGTGAGGAATAGATCACAGTGACTATCACTTCAGATCAGTATGTTGAGATGTTGCAATCTTTAGTTGCACTTGGCATTAAACAATATTCCATAACTTCACAAAACCTGGTTTCAATAGGACGGTGCAACATCGTACACTGCAAGTCAATCAATGGCAGCTCTGTGAGAACTGTTCTCCAGATTCAGAGACATCTCCTGACACCCAAGATCACAGGATATGTCCATTTGTGACATTTTCTTGTGGGGGTACCTTAAGAGTTAGGTCTATACGATTCATGCAAGAACAATGGATGTACTGAAACAAAGAATTCAATATAAAATTTGTAATATCCCAGCTAAGAAGCTGCAGCTCTTTATGAGGAACCTCAAGAGCAGACTGGTAGAATGCATATGTATGGGGAAACAACATCTACAGGATGTAATTTAACACTGATAAACTGGATTACTGTCTCTTAAAAGGCACTTTGTAGTGGTGCAACTGCTGTCAATAAAATTCTTTTGTTGGTTGTTTCAAAAATTCTCATTTTTCTGTGTGACCCCATGCTGAACATGAAGAAGAAAAGAACCAATATTACAGGAAGGTTAGATATCTCTCTGCCCACAGTCAAATTAAACATTGTTTGTATCACAGTCACAATCAAAATACTCTAGATTGTCACCCTATTAGTACACAACATTTGAGATATTCAAGGTAATGTTCTAATGAAAATGTGCCATGCTACACCTTCAATGAATGTCAGCTGCAAAGTGACAATACTTCATGTATACTTACAGGCGAAGAGACATGGTCCAGTAGAAATCCTAGGATAGTGCACAATATAAGGAATTTATGTGACAAATGGAGAAAATATAAAACTGAAGAACCAAAAGAGAGTACAGCCATCTAAAAAATGAGATAGGCAGGAATTGTAAAATGCCAAACAGGAATGACTAGAGGAAAAATGCAATGCTGTAGAAGCATACATGACTATGGGAAAGACCGATGCTGCCTGCAGCAAAATTAGAGAAACTTTTGGAGGAAATAAAAGTAGTTATATGATGTCAATAATAAGTAAAGAAGGAAAAGCTGAACGGTGGAACAAATATACATAGGGGCTATACAAAGAAAACAAACTGGAAGACAGCACTGTGGAATGGGTGCAAGAAGCAGATGAAATGGGGGATGCAATACCCCAGAAGTATTTTCCATGGCACTGAAGGATTCAAATCAAAACAATGCCTCTGGATAAACAATATTCCCTCAGAATTATTGAGATTCTTGGGACAGTTATCCACGACAAAACTAATCCACTAGTTATGCATGACATATGATACAAGCAAAATGCCAACAGACTTCAAAGAACGTAAAAATTCTGATTCCAAAACAGGTAATGGTTTTATGTATGCTGACAGGTTTGAATATTACCAAATCATCAGTTAAAATTGTGCAATGCAATAATGATCTATTGACTTATTTTAGAAGATAGACTGAAGAAAATCAAACCTAACTTACCAGCATCGGTAGATTTAAAAAGCCTTTCAATAATGTTGACTGGAATACACTCGCTGAAATTCTGAAGGTAACAGGGATAAAATACAGGGAACAGAGGTTGTCTACAGCATGTACAGAACCAACACTACCTACAGCTATAGGAGTCAAAGGGCATGGAAAGGAAGGAAGAGGGAGGGAGGGGGGGAGGGAGAGGGAGGGGGAGGGGGAGGAGAGCAAGCTATCCAGGAAACCAAGGCTAAATATGAGAACGGAATTAAGGTTTAGAGAAAAGAAATTAAAACTTCTGAGGTTTGCCAATGACATTAATTCTGTCAGAGGGAGCAAATAACTGTCCTGCAAATAGATTATAAAATGATCATCAGCAAAATTTAAAAAAAGGGTAATGGAATTTAGTTGAATTAAATCAGGTGATGCTGAGGGAATTAGATTAGGAGAGGAGACACTCGCTGCAGTAGATGAGTTTTGTTATTTGGGTAGCAAAATAACTGAGAACAGCCAAAATACAGAGGAAATAAAATGCAGACTGGCAACAGCAAGAAAAGTGTTTCTGAAAACAAGAACATCACATAGAAATTAAAATGTTAGGAAGTATTTTCTAAAGAAATTTGTCAGGAGTGTGTATGAAAATGAAACACATACGATAAACAGTTCGTAAAAAAGGAGAGAGAGAATAGATGCTTTTGAAATGTGGTGCTACAGAAAAATCCTGAAGATTCGATGGGTAGATCAGAAAACTGATTAGGTGATATTGAACTGAATTAGGGAGAAAAAAAATTAATGACACAAGACAAAAGAATTAGTTGATAGTACACATACTGAGGCATTTAGAAATTATCAATCTGGCAATGGAGAGAAGTATGGGGGATAAAAGTTGTAGAGGAAAACCAAGCCTTGATAATACCAAGTAGTATCAAATGGATGTAGATTGTAGTAGTTATGCAGAAATGAAGAGGTTTTTACAAGACAGACTAGTGTGGGGACCTGCGTCAAACCAGTGTTCAGATCTGGTCTGAAGGAAGGAAGAGGAATGTGAAGCTGTTAGAGACAGAGCTGAAATTGAATTAGAAAAGGATGGGGAAGGAAGTTGGCCATGCCCTCTCAAAGGTAGCATCGTGGCATTTGCATCAACTGATTTTGGGAAATCACAGAAAATATAAATCTGGATGGCTGAACAGGCATTTTAACCTTTGTCCTCCCAAATGCAAATCCAGTGTGCTAGCCATTATGCCACCTTGTCGGTTTTGGTATGAAGACCACAAAACACACAAAAGTAATTTTTTGAATGTCCACAGCAGGTAACGTTTTCACTGGAATTGATGAAGATAAGACTACCCATTATCACATAACATATTACTACCATGTCACCTTCCACTCTCACACTTTTTCTTTCAGCAGCTTCTTTCAAAAACACAATTAACATATATGACCCATATTTATCAATTTCTTTGTGTCAAACAAGGTAATATATGAAGGATGATCAAAAGAAAAGGTACAAAACAACATGTGTGTTTAACTAAAGTCTTTATTCAAAAGTAATCACCAGAGACCTGAGAGAGCAACTACCCCACTGCTTCACGACCCGAAGAGTTCCCTGTTGTCAGAATTCATGTGGCTGTGACATGAGTTAAGTCTTCCTCTGTGCCTTCAGTTCATCATCCAAGTTAAAGTGCTTCCCTTTGAGATGTTTTTTGGTGGACCAAACACATGGACATCGCAGGGCGATGTGTCTGGGCTGTATGGAGGATGCTCCCACTTGAACATGGTCATTAACTTTGTGTGGCCTTGAGATGTGTAGATACATATTAACTGGTTTGGTTGTTATGATGTTTTGTATCTTTTTATTTGAACACTTCTTACAGAGGTACAACAATGAGTTAATATTCAAGGAGTATTACATTCAGATCCTAGTTCAATCATCACAACTCAGTTTTTCCATGATTTCACAAGCTGACTTTATATTTATAACTCCTTCAGCATTTCTCATCTGATTATGCTAGTGCTCTTAAAACCATTGTCAAAAGGAGGCTTTCTTACTTTGGGAAAATTATGCCACCATTTAATCTTTTTGGATACTTGGGTAGTCAATAACAGGATTTATGGTTAGAGAAAGGGTATGTACTGGTCTTTGCACACGCCAAATAGATTTTTTAAAATGTTTTCAAAGTACTAGATGAGTGCCAATATTACTTTATAAATAATAGAATAATTTATTATAGCCTTCAGGTCACTTCTGAGTCACTTTATTTTCTCTAGCTATTATTACTTTTTCAATTTTCATACACTGTCTAGGACATCTTCAGATAATTAATCCACTTTTGTATAACTTTTACTATCATGTTATCGATTACTATTTTCAGATGCAGTTCTTCACTTGAATGGGATAACACTCTTAACAATAACACAATAATACTGTGTACCTTCTACGCACTCATGAACAATACATCCTGCACAGCCTTAATTGTTTTTTCAAACAATGGAAAATCCAGGATGAAATAATGACAACATTATGAAAAGGGTAGATTGCAATCTACCATATAGAAAAGATGCTGAGTCGCAGACAGGCATAAAAAAAGAGACTGCTATACATTTGAGCTTCCATCCAAAAGGCTTTCTTCTAAAGAAACACACACACACACACACACACACACACACACACACACAATCACAACTCACATTCACATGACTATTATCTGTGGTTGCTGAGGCAGAGACAGTAGTCATGTGTGCATGAGTTGAGCTTGCAAGAATGTGTGTGTGTGTTTTCTACATTAGGTGTTTTGGCAGAAAGCTTAAATGTACAGCAGTCTTTTTGTTGTGCCTATCTGCACCTCAACATATCCTCTATACAGTTCTTACAAGTAATTTCTCAATATTCTGGCACTACATGCCTTTGTTTTTAGAGTACCTTTCAAATTTGCCTGAGGATTTTATAGAAGGAAGCATGCCAATTCTAAGGTACCAGTTAATAACTTCTTTAGGCAGGACTATTACTTTCAACGAGAAAGCTTTTTTTTGTATATTGCAGCTAATTTTAACACTGATTTATTAATCCTGTAAATATGTAGAAATAGTCAAGACAATAACTCACCGCAAAGAGATGCTGAATAACAGCCAGCCATTTGAACAAAGATTGAATTTCCAGGTAAGCTTCAGAAATGTCCTACTCTTGAGCTAACACTTCCCCTCCCCCCACCCATCTCTCTCTCTCTCTCTCTCTCTCTCTCTCTCTCTCTCTCTCTCTGTGTGTGTGTGTGTGTGTGTGTGTGTGTGTGTGTTAGCTCAAAACAAGCTAAGTTCTAAGTTTAATGCCTCAGGTATACAGTGAGTGGTGGTCATTACCCTTTCTGCTGTTGGTATTCTAACCAGAACCTGCCTGTATTTATTTTAACCCCTTAACATAATGATTTTTTTTTTCAAATTACAGTAAAAAAATTGTTTACTAACAAAAAGCATCCAACAATAAAATATTACACAAAGACATATAAGATAGCTTTTAAAACTCAAAATAAGGAGTTGCAAAATTTTGAAGATCACCAATAACAAAATCCCAAGTATACTCATGACTGGAATTGGACTAAAATATCCTGAAACTTGAAGTAACTTTCTTTAGTTTCTGCATAGCTATGAAATCTAACCATCTACTTCACAACAGTTTTCTGTGAACATAAATCTAGAGAGCTTTTGCAGCTCAACAGTGAACATAAATCTTGGAGGAGCTAGCAGGGGCACAGTGGATGTATTTATATCATACTACTGGTGAGCACTAATTGTCACTCAACTGACAAACTGTCATTACTTTCAGACTTTAATGAAGTAACACCATATTCTTCTTCATTTCCTGAGCTGCTAAATCCAACGCCAAACTCTGGAGCAATATAGTCATCCTTTTTTTGAAAGCAATGCCTCAACAACAATACAGGATAGAAGCTGAAAGCGCACATTTTGTTGTCGAGTATCCAAAGCTGCACACAGTAAGGATGATATTTAGTGGCAGCCAGGCAGAAATGTAGGACAGAATGCTCTCTAGTGGCTGAACACTTAGCTACCAGTGCTGAAATGGATATGAGCAGACTTTTATTTTTCTGAAGGTCGGTCCTTAAGTTGGCCCAGTATACTTGGGATTTTAAGTTTCTGTCAAAATAATAAAAGCAAGATAATTTGGGGTTTTATATTAAGGGCTTACATAAGTAATTTTTAAGCCCTGAAGAAGAACCATAAAAATAATTGTTAGATATTTCCAGAATGAATTTTCACTCTGCAGCGGAAAAAGCCATGTGTCTGCAATATCCTTTCTTCCAGTAGTGCTAGTTCTATAAGTCTCACACGAGAGCTTCTGTGAAGTTTGGAAGGTAGGAGATGAGTTACTGGCGGATGTAAAGCTGTGAGGATGGGTTGTGAGTCACGCTTGCGTGGCTCAGATGGCAGAGCAGTTGCCCGCAAAAGGTAAAGGTCCCAAGTTTGAATCTTGGTCCAGCACACAGTTTTAATCTACCAGGGCATAGACAAATGAATTTGGGACAACTGAAGCATATGTAAAAGTACTTTCTTATGATGAAAGTCACTTGAAGAACAAATATAGTTTCAGACTGTGTGAAATACAAAAAGGTAAAAGAAATAATATACAACAAAATAAACATTTCACCCAAAAAATTTTGCTAGTTTACATTTTTGGAGTGGTCAATATGAGTTTCTACTTCGAGAGGATAAAATTTCCCCATAGATATTTAAAAAAAGGCAAATACGCAAAAGAAATTCTGTTTTTCCTTTTCTTTTTTCTTTCGCTTATAAATTGAAAACTGTGATTTTCAGGTAACACCATTCTATACTAAATTAAGTAAAACCATAACCTTGGAATTTTGATGAAGTAACAGCAGGCTTTTCACAAAGTTCTGCTAACCATGCCACAGCTCACCTTATGAATTACTGGCAGTGTGCAGACACCTCCAGGGGAGGTAAAGTGTTTATTTTCTGCAAAGTGCGTTAACACTAGACGGAATACAGATACAAATTACTAAAATCTGAACACTGTTCTACAAATATAGTGAAGTTATTTTCAGTTTATTAAGTAAGTATTTATTTGCAGATGTTAAATGGGCTATTATGTAAAAAAGCTCAACAGCTGGAACTGCCAACTATCAATCGTACTGAAGAGCCTATCCCAAGTGTAACATGTTGTCAATATGAATTCAACATTGTTTATTTCATTGAATACACTATTAATGGTTGAAATACTGCTTGCAGCTTGAGGGTATGAAATCCATCATCCCAGCCTCAGCTCTTCCGGCATCTGAAGATGCCTAGAGGCTTAAACTGGGTCCCTTTGTAACAAAAGTGTGTCACCTAGGTGTTACAGAACTTCTGATATTTCAACTTAAGTCAAACAATTCATTACTATGGATTACTGTTCTAGATTTAACCATAATCAGTCATATTCCATCAGACCTATTGACACCAACCTTGGAAGATATGCTGTGGACGTGTAGTAGTGGCTCCACACAGTGCACCCCACTCTACAAGTACCAGTAATTTCTGAACGGAAGAAATTTATGCACTCTAGAACTAACACAATTAATGGTAAGAGAAATGCAGTAACTTTCCAGTCATTCATTAATTCACCACCAAGTGACAACAACACAGCTACAACATATGTTTACAATATGCTGTCAATGGCAGACAGCTGCAAGATGCCACATTTACCAATCCATTCTATTTTCCACCACCACACTTACAAGTTAAGCACTTCCCAGCCATTGTTTATAGAAAGATATTTTACATTAAAGCTCACTTACCAATTGCAAACAAATACTCACTCAATAAACTGAGAACAACACTATATAGAACACTAGTTCAATGAAGTTATTTTGTCTCCTTACATAAGAGAACTGGAGAGGAACTGCTAGGGAGGCATAGTCTACCTGTAAACTGAAACATGAGCAGCACTTATGGTGGAGGAAGTTACTTCTCCTGCAAGAATGCCACAACTGCCATACACCATAATTAAGAATTAATTTCCCCTGTAGCAGCATGGAACAGTACGCAGAGATTTACTTAGAATCTGACCCTATGTCTTTCTTGTGTTTTTTATTATTAGAACTCTTATTTGTACTCAATGTTGTGTTAACACACTTCGTGGAAAATACACCCCCCCCCCCAACCTCCTCCCTTCTCTCCCTTCCTGCCATAGTGCCTGCACAGTGCGTTGCCTCTGATTCATAAGGTGAGTTGCAGAAGGGTCGGTATAACTTTGTGAAATATCCTGTATTTGCTTTTTTGTGACACAGTGTGGTAAAAAAAAAAAGGGGAACTGCCTGCTCGCTTCTCATTTTGCAGACCTATGAAGGAGGGAACAGCATGACCATAATCTGGAAACCTATTTTCCCTAGCCTATTTTCCTTCCCATCCTGTTACACCACTAGAACTGTAGACTACAATTTATCCCTTAATGCAGTTCTGCTACACTTAGATGCAGTACACACAAGTAATATTTGTTCTTAACCCACTTCATTTTATGATAAACATTAATTTTATATTATTGAAATGAATTTTTAGTAATCTGCTATTTTTCCATCCCCTGTAACACGGAAACTTTGTCCTAAAGAAAAGTGAATAAGAAATTTTTTTTGTAGGAAATTCAATGTAGTTTAACTCTGAACTGGAAAACATTTCTGCTACAAGCTGTGGTTTTTGTGATATTCAAGGCAAACCTAAAAAGTTACCTTTACATGACTCCCTCGCCACACTGATCAGGATTTTTAGTTTATTGTTATGACATTCCTATCATTTCAAAAATTTGCAGCTACAAGAATTTTTTTTCTCCTGGTTGACATTTCTTGGTCTTGTCTGCCCCCGGTAGCTTAATGGTCAGCGTGACAGAATGTCAAACCTAAGGGCCCGGGTTCGATACCCGGCTGGGCCGGAGATTTTCTCCGCTTAGGGACTGGGTGTTGTGTTGTTCTAATCATCATCATTTCATCCTCATCGATGCGCAAGTCGCCGAAGTGGCGTCAAATCGAAAGACGTGTACCCAGTGAACGGTCTACCTGACGGGAGGCCCTAGTCACACGACATTCATTCATTGCCTGGTGTTCAATGAATGGGCTAGTTCTGGGAAGAGGGCTTGTAGTGTATGGAACATGTCAGTGGAGATCTCCAGATTTTAAAATTCAAAAGGAGTGACAGACTGAACACCTTGCCATTATGGGTAATGGTATAAAATATGGGACAGACTGGTTCCGATCAGCTCACCTACCCTACTCCAGAGAGTACATTAGGTAAAGAGTATGGAAAAGATGTGGAAAAATGCATGACATATGTGCTTTGTCCATATCCTTTGTCCTTATTTCACAAAAATGGGGCATGGAAATGTACTGCCTCTCTTCAACATAAAGTGTTCAAATCACTAAATGATATAAATTTGGAGCATACTAAATTTGTGATTGATAGTGTGTTGTTGCTGCTTAAAGTTGTGTGAAAGGTAGCGCCTTCCATTTCAATCAATTTGTGATAGATATGCTGCATATGTGAAAGCCAAATCAGAAGTGTTAATTGTTTTTATGGATATTCTGACAATACTTCCAAAAACACTGAATGAACTAGAAGAACAGATAAAAGCATTACTTTGGAAATAACTTTTGGTGGGAAAATAATAGCTACTATCTCTCAGGAAATTTCCTAGCCAACACGAAAAATAAAAGTCAGTTAATTTCTACAGGTGTGCAAAACTTCGCTGAGAGGTAAAATCCCTCTTATTTTTATATCATCATCTAAATCCAATCAACAACACAAATGTCAAACATATACCGTTCTTGTACTTTAAAAGTAGGTAAGACATAACTTCACATTTCTCCTATCAGAGAAAGTAGATGTTCATCAACACTTTGTAAAAGGATCCAAATTTGCGCTGCACTGCCCACAATTAAAAATCATGATCTTGAAAAGGACACTATAAACTAAACAGATAAACATTTTTGCTTATGCTTTATACTAACAAAATTATGGATGATATTGCCTCAAGTCTTCTGACTGAACCTATGGCTCATCGCAATTTACTGTAACATTGAGTGGAACATGAAAAATTACTGGAGTAATGAGAATGGAAGAAAACATCCAATGGCAGACTCACACAAATCATTGCTTTGCACTCCCAAGCCTCAGGGGCTATAGTAAAAAACATTCTTCAACATTTCATGTGCGAGGTTGAATGAAAAGTAATGCCTCCACCTTCATTAATTGGGTTTGGATGGGAATATTTTAATAAATCAAATGCAGAAATAATCCTTAGAATGTGATCTTTAATTACCGATATTCACTTTTCCACTTAATCACCAGCCAATTGGATACATTTCTGCCAATGATGAACAAGTTTTCTGCAGCCATCACAGAAGAAGCTGACACACTGTTTTCGCAACCACAGTCTCAAAGTTCTGTCATAATGGTGTACCCACGTTTTGTCTCCTGTCACAATTGAATGGAGAAAGGTGTCACTTTCATTCTCGTAACGCGAGAGGAGTTGCTGGCAAATTTCAAGTCTTTGCGCTTTCATTTCAGGAGTCAGCATCCAGGGTACCCGTCATGCACGGATCTTCCGATAGCCAAGCAAAGCAAAAATGTGAGCCACAAGTTCTTGTGAAATGCCGATTGTGCTTGCAGTTTCTCTCTGAGTGATACGATGATTGTCCTGAATCAATCTGTTGACATTTTGCTTGTGAAACACGATGGTTGCTGTCACAGGATGTCCAACTCTTTGTTTGTCATGCAGGTCAGATGGTCCCACCTCGACATCTTTAAACTTACTCGTCCAATGATGCACAGTACTCACATCAACACAGTCATCATAAACTGCTTTCTTTCTCTGATGAATCTCCTTTGGGGTGACACCTTCTGCTTTCAAGAATTCAATGACTGCATGTTGCTTAAATCGCATTGACTGACCGTCTGCACAGGGTCCCATACTTAACACTGTAACAACACAACTGTTCAATGCTAAAGCTTCCCACCAACTGGAGCTGTAGAGAAGAGGCTACGAAACAAGCCAGTACCTGCAGCATACCAATGCTGCCAACTGTTGAAGAGTTACGAAGATGGAGGCATTACTTTTCAGTCAACCCTTGGGTGCACTGACAGTTCATGGGTCCAATGGGCATAATATTTCAGCAATCAGACATGTTACCATCATCATTTACACTGATGAACTGACTCCTGGGAATGTGTGGCCGACTTAAATCCCTCCCTCTTTGTGAGCCATTACCTTGGCAGACGTGGAGGTGATTGCACTGGTGTCTGTGACAGTTGTTGTAGTTGCTATGCCCACCCTGGCTGCCAAATTATTGTGTTTGCTGAGTGTCTTCTTAATTAGACCCGGTGCTCATTCCCAAGCCCTGTTAAGATTATAGCCGCAGTCCTGGTTGATGAGAACGTTCCTGTTGTGAATTTTGATGGCTTCTCTAATGACACTGTCCCAGTATTTCAAAGCCTGAGCTAAAATCCTGGCACGTTCATGTTCCATCACATAATCATCTGACAAACAGTGCTCTGCGACCACCAACTCATTGGAATACATCAGTCAGCCACAGGTGTTCTCAGCATCGATCTTTGATGATGCGCACTGTTTGTTCAGTATATCCCTTTCCACAATGGCACAGAATCTGATATACCCTGGCCTTCCACAAATCGAGGTAATCTTTGATGCTCCCCAACAATGCCTGTGTTTTATTGGGTGGTCAAAATACAGTTCTTACTCAAATGCTTGTTCAGTATGTGCCTGACTTTTCCCGATAGTGCACTAGTGTATAAAGCCTGTGGCTCTCTCTTCCTCAGTGACTTCTTCTAACTTCACAGATTGTACTGTAGTGGTGGTGTGAGGAGCATTCTTAATCTGCCATTCTGAGTAATGTTTTTGAGGTGTTCCAGTTCCTGGGGCAGACTTTCTGCATCTGAAATGGGAGCAGAGGGAATGGCTCACAGGGGGAGGGGATATACATCAGTCAAACATCCCCAGGAGCTGAGTTCGTATGCACGCCTGATGATGGTGACGTGTCTGATCACCAAATGTTGTGTCTGTTGGATACTAAGAATCGGCAGTACACCTGCGGACTATTCGATCAACAAGTACATCATGAGAAACTGAAGAATTACAACATTTCATGTACGAGGGCAGTTCAATAAGTAATGCAACACATTTTTTTTTCTTGGCCAATTTTGGTTGAAAAAATCGGAAATTTCTTGTGGAATATTTTCAAACATTCCCGCTTCGTCTCGTATAGTTTCATTGACTTCCGACAGGTGGCAGTGCTGTACGGAGCTGTTAAAATGGCGTCTGTAACGGATGTGCGTTGCAAACAACGGGCAGTGATCGAGTTTCTTTTGGCGGAAAACCAGGGCATCTCAAATATTCATAGGCGCTTGCAGAATGTCTACGGTGATCTGGCAGTGGACAAAAGCACGGTGAGTCGTTGGGCAAAGCGTGTGTCATTATCGCCGCAAGGTCAAGCAAGACTGTCTGATCTCCCGCGTGCGGGCTGGCCGTGCACAGCTGTGACTCCTGCAATGGCGGAGCGTGCGAACACACTCGTTCGAGATGATCGACGGATCACCATCAAACAACTCAGTGCTCAACTTGACATCTCTGTTGGTAGTGCTGTCACAATTGTTCACCAGTTGGGATATTCAAAGGTTTGTTCCCTCTGGGTCCCTCGTTGTCTAACCGAACACCATAAAGAGCAAAGGAGAATCATCTGTGCGGAATTGCTTGCTCGTCATGTGGCTGAGGGTGACAATTTCTTGTCAAAGATTGTTACAGGCGATGAAACATGGGTTCATCACTTCGAACCTGAAACAAAACGGCAATCAATGGAGTGCCGCCACACCCACTCCCCTTCCAAGAAAAAGTTTAAAGCCATACCCTCAGCCGGTAAAGTCATGGTTATAGTCTTCTGGGACGCTGAAGGGGGTTATTCTGTTCGATGTCCTCCCCCATGGTCAAACGATCAACTCTGAAGTGTATTGTGCTACTCTTGAAGAAACGACTTCAGCGTGTTCGTAGGCACAAAAATCTGAACGAACTTCTCCTTCTTCATGACAACGCAAGACCTCACACAAGTCTTCGCACCCGAGAGGAGCTCACAAAACTTCAGTGGACTGTTCTTCCTCATGCACCCTACAGCCCCGATCTCGCACCGTCCGATTTCCATATGTTTGGCCCAATGAAGGACGCAATCCGTGGGAGGCACTACGCGGATGATGAAGAAGTTATTGATGCAGTACCACGTTGGCTCCGACATCGACCAGTGGAATGGTACCGTGCAGGCATACAGGCCCTCATTTCAAGGTGGCGTAAGGCCGTAGCATTGAATGGAGATTACGTTGAAAAATAGTGTTGTGTAGCTAAAAGATTGGTGAATAACCTGGTGTATTTCAATGCTGAATAAAACAATCCCTGTTTCAGAAAAAAAATGTGTTGCATTACTTATTGAACTGCCCTCGTAGATTTAAGAAGTGATTCTGGGGAATCGTGGGTGCCGGCTTCTTCCAGTTCCTTATTTCTATTACACAGCTTCTTATTTTCTTATAGTTATTAATAGTGCATAAGGAAACAAATACACCGTTGAAAGAAAAACCAGTCTAGTAAGATGGAAGAAGTAATAAAAATTATAACTTAATCAATAATATCAAATGATGAGTCACAAGCTACTATAATTTCCGTAACTGTAAGATGCAATGCATAAACAAAGTTAACAGAATCAAAATCATAGGGAATACACTCTTGTTCAATTTAGGAATACTAAAAAATTCATCATTTTAGAGTTTTAGCAAAAAACTGACTTCTGTGTTGTTTACAGTTTTGTTTTATATTTCTGTGAGAAAAAATGAGGTGGCAATTTCATTTGTAATCAGCATCCCAAAAGAGCATACATAATCAGATGTTCGGAAGTCCTCCAAACTTCACAGGCAAAATCACCACATGGCTGTACTACTTACGCAAGCCTTACAATCGCACAGTACAGGTAAATTGCCTCAAAGAAAAAGTTAATATTTGCTTTAATAGGTGTAAATATTTCTTTCATTTTTATTTCTAGCCATAAATACAGAAGACATATTGATGAAATGAATGCCATACACTCTGCTACAGTTATTGAAAAATAATTAGTCACTTCTCAGTGTTTTGTGAAATCTGCTTTGTGTGATTTAAGTAAAAATCCTATAGCAGATTTTCAATTTTCAGTTACTTCTTGTGCACTCCTAGTTGCATTATCCAGTCATGTGGCAGTCTTATTCTTTCAAAGAAGATCAGTGATTAACATTCCCTCAATGATAATGTCATCAGAGATAGAGCACAAGCTTGGTTTGTGGACAGATGGTAAAGGAAAGTGATGATCCCATTACTTACCTTAAGCAATTTAGGGAAACCACAGAAAACATGAATCTAGATGGTCAGATAGGGATTTCTACTGCACTCCTCCCAAATGAGATGCCTGTTCAAATGGCTCTGAGCACTATGGGACTCAACTGCTGAGGTCATTAGTCCCCTAGAACTTAGAACTAGTTAAACCTAACTAACCTAAGGACATCACAAACATCCATGCCCGAGGCAGGATTCGAACCTGCGACCGTAGCGGTCTTGCGGTTCCAGACTGCAGCGCCTTTAACCGCACGGCCACTTCAGCCGGCTGAGATGCCTGTGTCTTACTACTTATTCTTTCCCAAGATCTGATCTACAATATCTTTTGTGCCTTTGAAATACTGTTTGCCAATGAGGACTCACAGACCATTGTTAAAAATTTTACTTTACCAATAGTGTACAGTTCATCTAGTTTGGTCCCTAACTGTGGACCATCCGTGAGTTCTAGAAATGCAAAATTCTTGATCTCCTCTGTTTTCTTCCATTTTAAGATTAATCTAGTATTTGGATATCATAATCTTATTCACAGACATTGAGATAATATCATAATCCTCCATACTGACACATTCAGGATGTGATTTTGCGTAGTAAGATATTTCCGTTCCCCGAACTCATCCTTCATTATTTCTAGTAAAATGTGACCCCAAGGAGAGACTGCTGACAGAATCATGTGGATGGTTGTGGTACCACTATAAATTTCGCTAAAGTGGAGCAAAGATAATTTGAACCTATTTGGAGATATGGACAAGAAACAAGATGGTAAAAGGGGTATGGATGGGAACTAAAGCAGAGGAGGAGCTGAAAGCAGAGTAAAGGATATTATATTGATGCTAGGAGGATTGTGGGACTAAGTGTGTATTGGAACAACAGTTTTCACTTGCGCAGTTTAAAAAGGCTAGTGTTTGGTGTGGTGGTGTGCAGCCCAGATGACAAGTATGGAGAGATTCCAGAACGAACACCTGTGTTTAGTTTAAGCAGATCTGAAAATTTTCAAGAGTAATTTCAGCATGGAGAATACTGTTCTGAGTAGCTTGGACTGGTACTGCAAGCAATGCAAACAGATACTGGGGAACTCCTGAGTGTGGGTTTAAGTTTATTAAAGATTTCCAGTGAAGAATGCTGAATATAGAACACTTAAAACACAATGTGAGCTGTGAGCTTGCAGCCCAGCTTAGAAAACTTTTGTAGTGATTTCCTTTAGAAATACTGTTGGACAGGATGTCTTTGCACATAAATGGGACTGTGGTATTTCCAGTATAGGAAACTGACAGGGGTGCTATTCTACTGAATGCAATCTGGCACACGATTTAAGAGTGATTATGGTACTTCACAGCTGGAGCAGCTACACCAGTAGCTAAGAAGCGGTATAGGTATCAGGTACCAATACATCTTCAAAGGGGTAGAGATGCAGCCCTTACCATGCATGAATGGGTGGAAATTCCACCAAATCAAACTTACAAACATTTAACGCACATGCCACAGCACGCAATGCTGACACCGTGTTTATGTACACCTACATCATTACTTACTATTGAAAATTGTAGATTACTTATGTCTTAAGCAGCAAATGTCTTAGGTTAGCAATAGAATATACACATTAATGTAATGTTTTATGAAAAGCAATTCATTTTATATATACACTGAAGAGATAAAGAAACTTGTACACCTGCCTAATATCATGTAGGGACCCCGCGAGCACGAAGAAGTGCTACAACATGACTTGGCATGGAGTCGACTACAAGGCTGTTCACAAATTCATAAGAGTACGAGGGGTTTCCCCCCCATGAACCATGAACCTTGCCGTTGGTGGGGAGGCTTGCGTGCCTCAACAATACAGATAGCCATAACCGTAGGTGCAACCACAATAGAGGGGTATCTGTTGAGAGGCCAGACAAACGCGTGGTTCCAGAAGAGGGGCAGCAGCCTTTTCAGTAGTTACAGGGGCAACAGTCTGGATGATTGACTGATCTGGCATTGTAACACTAACCAAAATGGCCTTGCTGTTCTGGTACTGCGAAAGCCTGAAAGCAAGGGGAAACTACAGCCGTAATTTTTCCCGAGGGCATGCAGCTTTACTGTATGATTAAATGATGATGGCGTCCTCTTGGGTAAAATATTCCGGATGTAAAATAGTCCCCCATTCGGATCTCCGGGCGGGGACTACTCAAGAGGGCGTTGTTATCAGGAAAAAGAAAACTGGCATTCTATGGATCAGAGCGTGGAATGTCAGATCCCTTAATTGGGCAGGTAGGTCAGAAAATTTAAGAAGGGAAATGGGTGGGTTAAAGTTAGATATAGTGGGAATTAGTGAAGTTCGGTGGCAGGAGGAACAAGACTTCTGGTCAGATGAATACAGGGTTATAAATACAAAATCAAATAGGGGTAATGTAAGAGTAGGTTTAATAATGAAAAAAAAATAGGTGTACGGGTAAGCTACTACAAACAGCATAGTGAACGCATTATTGTGGCCAAGATAGACATGAAGCCCACACCTACTACAGTAGTAAAAGTTTATATGCCAACTAGCTCTGCAGATGACGAAGAAATTGATGAAATGTATGATGAGATAAAAGAAATTATTCAGGTAGTGAAGGGAGATGAAAATTTAATAGTCATGGGTGACTGGAATTCAAGAGTAGGAAAAGGGAGAGAAGTAGGTGAATATGAACTGGGGCTAAGAAATGAAAGAGGAAGCCGCCTGGTAGAATTTTGCACAGAGCATAACTTAATCATAGCTAACACTTGGTTTAAGAATCATGAAAGAAGGTTGTATACATGGAAGAACCCTGGAGATACTAAAAGGTATCAGATAGATTATATAATGGTAAGACAGAGTTTTAGGAACCAGGTTTTAAGTTGTAAGACAATTCCAGGGACAGATGTGGACTCTGACCACAATCTATTGGTTATGAACTGTAGAATAAAACTGAAGAAACTTAAAAAAGGTGGGAATTTAAGGAGATGGGACCTGGATAAACTGAAAGAACCAGAGGTTGTACAAAGTTTCAGGGAGAGCATAAGAGAACAATTGACAGGAATGGGGGACAGAAATACAGTAGAAGAAGAATGGGTAGCTTTGAGAGATGAAATAGTGAAGGCAGCAGAGGATCAAGTAGGTAAAAAGACGAGGGCTAGTAGAAATCCTTGGGTAACAGAAGAAATATTGAATTTAATTGATTAAAGGAGCAAATATAAAAATGCAGTAAATGAAGCAGGCAAAGTGGAATATAAACATCTCAAAAATGATATCGACAGGAAGTGCAAAATGGCTAAGCAGGAATGGCTAGAGGACAAATGTAAGGATGTAGACGCTTATCTCGCTAGGGGTAAGATAGATACTGCCTACAGGAAACTTAAAGAGACCTTTGGAGAAAGGAGAACCACTTGCATGAATATCAAGAGCTTTGATGGAAACCCAGTTCTAGGCAAAGAAGGGAAAGCAGAAAGGTGGAAGGAGTATATAGAGGGTCTATACAAGGGCGGTGTACTTGAGGACAGTATTATGGAAATGGAAGAGGATGTAGATGAAGATGAAATGGGAGATATGATACTGTGTGAAGAGTTTGACAGAGAAACTGAAAGACATGAGTCGAAACAAGGCCCCTCGGAGTAGAGAACATTCCATTAGAACTACTGACAGTCTTGGGAGAGCCAGTCATGACAAAACTCTACCATCTGGTGAGCAAGATGTATGAGACAGGCGAAATACCCTCAGACTTCAAGAAGAATATAATAATCCCAATCCCAAAGAAAGCAGGTGTTGACAGATGTGAAAATTACCGAACTATCAGTTTAATAAGTCACAGCTGCAAACTAATAATGCGAATTCTTTACAGACGAATGGAAAAACTGGCAGAAGCCGACCTCGGGGAAGATCAGTTTGGATTCCGTAGAAATGTTGGAACACGTGAGGCAATACTGACCCTACGACTTATCTTAGAAGAAAGATTAAGGATAGGCAAACCTACATTTCTAGTATTTGTAGACTTAGAGAAAGCTTTTGACAATGTTGACTGGAATACTCTCTTTCAGATTCTGAAGGTGGCTGGGGTAAAATACAGGGAGCAAAAGGCTATTTACCATTTGTACAGAAAGCAGATGGCAGTTATAAGAGTCTAGGGGTATGAAAGGAAAGCAGTGGTTCGGAAGGGAGTGAGACAGGGTTGTAGACTATCCCCAATGTTATTCAATCTGTATACTGAACAAGCAATAAAGTAAACAAAAGAAAAGTTCGGAGTAGGTATTAAAATCCATGGAGAAGAAATAAAAACTTTGAGGTTTGCCGATGACATTGTAATTCTGTCAGAGACAGCAAAGGACTTGGAAGAGCAGTTGAACAGAATGAACAGTGTCTTGAAAGGAGGGTATAAGATGAACATCAACAAAAGCAAAACGAGGATAATGGAATGTAGTCGAATTAAGTCGGGTGATGCTGAGGGAATTAGATTAGGAAATGAGACACTTAAAGTAGTAAAGGAGTTTTGCTATTTGGGGAGCAAAATAACTGATGATGGTCGAAGTAAAGAGGATATAAAATGTAGACTGACAATGGCAAGGAAAGTGTTTCTGAAGAAGAAAAATTTGTTAACATTGAGTATAGATTTAAATGTTAGGAAGTTGTTTCTGAAAGTATTTGTATGGAGTGTAGCCATGTATGGAAGTGAAACGTGGATGATAAATAGTTTAGACAAGAAGAGAATAGAAGCTTTCGAAATGTGGTGCCACAGAAAAATGCTGAAGATTAGATGGGTAGATCACATAACTAATGAGGAAGTATTGAATAGAATTGGGGAGAAGAGGAGCTTGTGGCACAACTTGACTAGAAGAAGGGATCGGTTGGTAGGATATGTTCTGAGGCATCAAGGGATCACCAATTTGGTACTGGAGGGCAGCGTGGAGGGTAAAAATCGTAGAGGGAGACCAAGAGATGAATACACTAAGCAGATTCGGAAGGATGTACGCTGCAGTAGGTACTGGGAGGTGATGAAGCTTGCACAGGATAGAGTAGCATGGAGAGCTGCATCAAACCAGTCTCAGGACTGAAGACCACAACAACAACACGAGCGGTTGGAGATCTCTTCTGAACAGCACATTGCAAGGCATCCCAGATACGCTCAATAATGTTCATGTCTAGGGAGTTTGGTGACTAGTGGAAATGTTTAAACTAAGAAGAGTGTTCCTGGAGCCACTCTGTAGCAATTCTAGAAGTATGGAGTGTTGCATTGTCCTACTGGAATTGCCCAAGTCCGTCGGAATGCACAATGCACAGGAATGGATGCAGGTGATCAGAAAGGATGCTTACGTATGTGTCACCTGTCAGAGGCATATCTAGATGTATCAGGGAACCCACATCACACCAACTTCATACACCCCACACCATTACAGTGTCTCCACCAGCTTGAACAGTCCCCTGCTGACCTACAGGGTCCATGGATTCATGAGGTTGTCTCCATACCCGTACACGTCCATCCACTCAATACAATCTGAAACAAACCTCGTCCGGCAAGGCAACTTGTTTCCAGTCATCAACAGTCCAACATCGGTGTTGACGGGCCCAGGCCAGGCGGAAAGCTTTGTGTCATGAAGTGATGGGTACATGAATGGGCATTCAGCTCTGAAAGCCCATATTGATGATACTTCATTGAATGGTTTGCTTGCTGACACTTGTTGATGGCCCAGTATTGAAATCTGCAACAATTTGGGGAAGGGTTGCACTTCCGTCACACTGAAAGATTCTCTTCAGTTATCGTTGGTCCTGTTCTTGCAGAATCTTTTTCTGGCTGCAGTAATGTTGGAGATTTGATGTTTTACTGGATTCCTGATATTCATGGTACACTCATAAAATGTTTGTATGGGAAAATCCCCTTTTCATCACTACCTCGGAGTTGCTGTGTATCATCGCTCGTGCATTGACTATAATACCACGTTCAAACTCAGTTAAATCTTCATAACCTGCCATTGTAGCAGCAGTAATTGATCTAACAACTGTGCCAGACACTTGTTGTCTTATATAGGCGTTGCCGACCACAACGCTGTATTCTGCGTGTTTACATATCTCTGTATTTGAATAAGTATGTCTATACCAGTTTCTTTGGCACTTCAATTAATATTGTTTTATATCTTTCTGATATGTTTTTACAAATATAGACTGAAGTAGTGAGTGAAAATTTGCCCCAAGCTGGGAATCGAACCCGGGTCTACTGCTTACTAGGCAGGAGCATTAGCCACTAAGCCTCCTTGGCACAGCAGTTCACAAAACTGCAGGGATGAGAGACCCACGTCGGAGAAGTTTCAAGGGATCAATTCCTGGCATTGGTACAAATTTTCACTCACCGCTTCATTCTATATAAACAAAATCATATCTGTACAAGACCAGTAAAGGAATTTGTGCAATTTCACTTCTGATCAGTGTTTGAGCACCATTTTTTAAGAAAATCATTTTATTAATGTTAGCTGATTGGTTCTAGAGCTGTTTTATTAATATGTAATGCACATCACTGCACCAGAACAGCATAGTACAAAACAGACAATAGCAGTAGCCAATAGGAAGCAAGCTGATAGAAATAGTGATGTTAAAGCATAGTAAGCTGGACAGGTGTGTTGAGACTCAGGGGAATGAAAACATTGAGGACTTGGCATTTAGACAAAAATACTGAGGCACTCTTGTAACGATCATGCTTCATTTGAGAGGTGAAGAAAACATTTCTTAATTTTAGGTTAATGATGAATGATAACACCATATGGTAGCAAAATGTTTCTTAATTTTATGTGAATGACATTACACTATATGGTGGCACACAGGTCAATTTTTGTTGCTGTGTTGACGAGAGGCCCAAGCGAGAGAATGTTTCGAAGAAGCCTGCTGACTGGTGGAAACAGTTAGAAGGTCAATTCAAAATTTAAATTAAAGCTTACAGAAATCATAAAAAGACCTTGAAAGGATTAAACCAAACAGTGAATTAGAAACAGACAGTAAAATAAGGACAATTGTGTGTGTGTGTGTGTGTGTGTGTGTGTGTAAAGATGATTTTGACAGCACAGAATGAAATCTACTGAGGGAAAGGTGCAGAAGCAAGCCAGTATTGTAATATAATTGTACACTTGAATATCCAAATTCTACAAGCCTGGAACTGAGTTTCCAGCATTGTGGCTTCTAAGGTGAGTGCAAGCAAGCAGAAGGTCATGGTGGCAGTGTTGTTCAATTGTGGGAGGTTATTAATGGTTGAGAAGTCAACCTTTAGAGAAATTAGGCATGCTGCCAGTCTCAGTGTCACGCGCAGGCGACAGAAAAGACTTACGACATAGGAAAGTGATGACATAAGGCGGCAAGGCATCTGCCTGCCTGAGAGTGATAGTTTATAGTGGCTATAAAACAGCAGAGAGACCACAACTGGCAACAAGAATCCACTGTACATTATACATTCTAACTCAACAGAGTGTCAGGCTACCTGCTATATTAAGTTTGCACTGAATGAAGATCGATTTGCAAAGGTCAATAAATTAGTGTAATAGCCAAAGGGAACGTCAGACTCCATCTACAGAAGGCATTATTGTAAAGTTTGTGGGTGGTGGTGGTGGTGGTGCCCGTCGACAACGAGGTCATTAGAGACGGAGCGCAAGCTCGGGTTAGGGAAGGATTGGGAAGGAAATCGGCCGTGCCCTTTCAAAGGAACCATCCCGGCATTTGCCTGAAACGATTTAGGGAAATCACAGAAAACCTAAATCAGGATGGCCGGAGACGGGATTGAACCATCGTCCTCCCGAATGCGAGTCCAGTGTGCTAACCACTGCGCCACCTCGCTCAGTAGTTTGTGGGTAATTTGATTTCTGGGTGGCAAGTGGCCACTAGTACAAGTGTTTTAACTTTGATTTTTCATGAGCCAAATTTACACACTGACTTAGAATTATTCCACAGGTGACATCACAGAGGAACTATTAAGTTTTTTATAAACAGGTATGGTGATACATATTGTACAATTAACAGTTTGGTCATTTATTTACATACTGCAAGGGACTGAGTTAGCTTTCATGAATTTGGCTGCCTGCTAGTTGCCGAGATATCTAGAGCCACTGCAACAGGGTTGTGTTTTGGTGGATAAACTATTAAATTTCAAAGTAATTCCTTGTGTTGACAAGCTCATTTAATAAAAATCAACTCCATCTACAGTACAGTAATCTATTAATATTGCAGTTAACAAGCCTGCCAAGAACTTTATAAACTTGCAATAAAAAAAAATAGGGCTTGTTTTGCAGAAGTATGTGGTTGGTCTCTATACAATAAACTGATGGGCCAAAATCAATTTAGGTAAATCTCACCACGCATTTATGTTCCCCTTCAAAGATAAGTTTATTAAAACAGGGTGGTAGGTAGTAGTACTATAAAACAGTAACTGACAGAACAGAAACTAATGATTGTGTGTTGAGGAGCATGCTCTGCCATCAAGTGACCCCACTTCACTTGATCAATTTTTACAGCAGCTTTGCAACCTACACTACAACTAGGGAGTAATAATTTTTATGGATGGACAGGTTATTGGTTATTTAGCTCTCCCATAAAAAGTTGTGCTATGGTTGCAGCAGAGTTGATAACTGTACAGCTGCTTTCACAAAAGGCCCTGCTTTGATGGGACATGGTAAACCAATGACAGGAATGGTGTATGAAATGCAAAGCAGGTGCATGGGATAAGTCTTATATCTGGATCATTCAAATTGCTATGATTCACAAGGCATGTTGCTGGGAGTAGGAACGGCACAAGGATGCTTGAATATTTTGTATCATCTATTATCACTGAATCTTACTTAAGGTTTCTAAATTTAAAATCCACAATGGAACAACCTGGCCTATGTCATCTTTATGCTGCTATTACTACTACTACTACTGATGCTGCTGCTACTACTACTACTACTGTCTTTCCTATCAAGTGTAATGCCACCTACTAAAGGAGCTATGTCATATATCAGCTTTGGTGTAACCAATGGAATAATTTTTATATGGGCATGACCGCATGTATGTATGCCATTGGCAAACTGTGACCAAGTACTCCTTGAGTATTCACTGGCAGACCATTCTACTCAATAGAACATGACTGATTTTAACAGTTGCCTCACAATGTGCTATGGAAAACCAAATTCGAGAGTGTTGCTTTTCCACCTGGAAGAAACAGCAGTACTTTCTTATGCTCAGTTTCCTCAAGAGTAATGAGACTCATCGGTGTTAGTAACATTTAAAATTATGTCTCATAAATAACTGTTGGTTTCAACACCAAATAATCTGCTAGCACTTCTTATGATCCTTTTCAACTCACTCCATCTGCCACTTTACCTGGAAACACATGTTCCAAGAAGAACCAAGCAACATATTATTTATACCCAGACATGAAACAATCATAACAGAGAAACCACTAGAAATTCCAGCTCATGCAGAAGCTTACCAATAGCTGTTCTTCCAGTGTACTATTCACAAACTGAATAAGAAATGAGGGAAATGGAAGTGGTATCCAAATTACCCTCGACTGCACACAAAGTGGTTTGCTGACTATTGATGAATATGTGGACCAAACACCTATTTCATTGTGTTCTAGCAAATAAGTGAGACTATTGCATTTCTCTTGATCCTGCTCATGTAAGCAACCACAAGTGTATCAGTCTTTTAGAGTCTTTTGAATATTTTCGCAACTGAAAATAACATGTCTTACCTTATACTATTATTCTTTGATAATCGATTTTGAAATAAGTAATATGTTAAAATTTCTTTTTAATAACCTCTACAAAGTTATGTCAAGACTTTGTAATGAAGATGTATGTTTCATTACTGTACCATGTATCTGCTTAAAGTTCTAGTGTGGTGAAACATTGAACTCATACGTGGGTGGAGCAAGTCTCCCCATTCACTGAATACTGGAATGATACTGCCGAACAGTGAATGGTTTATTTTCTATCTCATCCTTATCCAATATGAGCTTATACACAACTCTTCATTGATTATAACATGATATTAAACTGTATCTTCTTCTATCCTTTCAAAATGGCAAAGAACTAGTTTCTTTCTGCTCACATTTCTTCCACCTTTGTCTCATGCAAAGCCTTTGTATATGATCTTTTAATAAAATATACAGCTGTAGAGATCCTATCTCCCAAGAAATTGGTTAGTTTCAAACAGTGAAGACCAGTTAACAATATCATTTTGTTCTTGGGAAGGGGTATGGCTGTCTCATGAGTGACTCCTAGACTCTTCAAAAATATGTCAGCTTCTTATCTGCATCTCTCTTTCTGTTGTCAGTGTTTAAGATGAGAATTCTCTTCGCATTTTGTTTCCAATGAACCTTAATTCTAGTTCCTAACAATACATAAGGAAAGCTTTCTTGGATACCATCAATTAGAATAAGAATTTAGCCAAGTGTGGAGATGTTACATCAGTGAATATAATTAATTTTGGAAAACATAATGTAATTGGATGGATCAAAAATCTACTCACCCAGGCAGGGGCAAGAGAAAACATAGATAAAAGTTAAGCACATGTGAAATCTTTCGGAGCCAGTTTCTCCTTCTTCTGGAAGAAATGCTTAAGGGGATGGAATAAGGATAAAGGAAAAGGACTGGCGAGGTTTAGGAATTGGGGAGTGTTCAAAAAAGTCACCAGCACCCCGGGTCAGGAGGAACTGACCGAAAGGGATGGGTCCACCACCGCAGCATAGGCAACATTTCACCAGTGCACCTGACGATGACAACTCAGTTTGATGTCAAAATATGGTGCATATCTGCCATTGTTTTAAATGAAAGAACATCTGAGGCACATATCCCAGTTATGTGGCATAAAAAAACTCTAGCAGTGGAGAGGTTCAAGATTATGCTTGTTGCAAAGCACATCCTATTATCTAGTCTATTAACAGGGTACCAGTAGAAAATACAAAGTACACAATACATTTATGAATAACTTTTTTATTTAATACTGCTAAAAACATCATCAACTGCAGCATACTAATAGAAAATACCAAAACTATTACAATATAAATTATTTCAGTGAATATGTCTAAAATGTATGGCAAACTTAAATGCAGAATAGTTTCATTCTGATTATGTTTTGGTATTCACTTTCTGTTTCACTTTAAAACAGCTACATACAATATCCTGGTAATATTATAATAAATGACACAAGTGTACAGTTTTAACACCTGTATTAGAACGTACCTTCTGATAATTTAAATTTTGTGTCCAGAGAGCATAACATATTCTGCAAATCCGTATAGGAGTATGGGTATGTAAATGCAAAATATGTTATGGAACGTAGATTTTCCAGAGTTCGATACTTGAAACTTAATATAAATGTATTATCCTCGATCTGAAACATGAAAATTAAATAGATCTATATCAGTTTACCTATAACACAAACAACAACCACAAGCTAACTCAATATTAGTTTTATTGTTTCCCATTTTTTGCCTAAAGCTGCTTATCTTGAAAGGTGGAAACCTACTGTTATAGATAACATCTGGTGCTTCTCAAAGCTATTGCAGACTATACAATGGACTGTGTAAAAATTAATACATGGTTTTCACAACCACTACCACTTGCACAACTAAAACACATTTTAAATTAATAACGATATGCATCAACATAAAGGAAATTGACACTATCCTTGTCATTACATAAAAGCAAATGAAACATAAGTCACTCTATTATTTTATTTGTATTCTCTAATTTTTGAGCTATCACGAAAAGAATTTTTTTCAAAAAGTACACACTTACAACAAAAGTAGGCTTCTCCTTAATTCTATCCCAGCTATTCCGTCCAGGAACTATTCGATAAACTGGTGCCATACCCTGGCTGTACATCTTTGACTGTTTGTTCAAATTCACAATATTGAGTTTCACAACTGCAAATGGTGCTCCTCCTGTAACAGACATTCACATGATATGTCTCAATCAATTGTATGAAGTAACTGTAACAAGAAATGACCATGACTTTTTTTCCTTTCAGCAATTAGACTATTTGGCCACTTACAGTAGTCTCATTACATTTACATGGAACAGGTAACCAATTTTTGTACAAATTGAGATACAATATTTGTAAAGCACTGACCAAATAAAATAATTCAACCTTAAAATTAGGAAATTGGATTAGATCGTAATAAATGTAAATGTCCATTATGGGGAGATAAAACAGCAAAACAGGAGTGAGGAGTGCATTTAGAAGCTTAGTAACAGGAAGTTGGGCAATAGACTGCGCCACTCGAACTGTCACACAACTGGCACTGCTAAGAGTATCCTACAACTTCCACATCACTGGCAATGGGTTATAAGCAATGCTGGTGACTACTTTGAAGGTCAGTAAAACTTTGAAAGAAGTATCTATTTTTTATGAGCTGTAAATAAATATATTAAAGTTCCAACCCTCGTATTTTGGTTCTCTCTCAATTGCTATAGTAAGCCATGCCTGACTTGCATGTCATGAATTGCAGCCTAGCCTAGCCTGTATGGACTGAGCTGCTGGGTCCACACAGTGGGAACTCCAGGCAGCAGCATGGCATCTGCGAGTTGACATGCAACAGCAGTGACATTAGCAGGAATGGTCCTCCAGGCAAAGGATCTCAAATTCAATAGTGACCAGCCACCAAATAACACCAAGACTTTTTTAAGAAGACAGAACCTGGCACTACTACAATGGTCTGCAGTGAGAGTGATACTTAACTTGAGAAGTCAGGAACATTTCTGACAATACAGCCAGGAACACAGATGACAACAGAGCAGTGATTGAGTTCATTTCTTGTATCTTTCACCATGTCACACTGATGCTGGCTATTTACTGTGAGTGAAAAGGCTCAAATCCAACCATAATCACTTCCTTCTAGTGCCAACACAGCCACCTAGTTATATCAGTGCAACCCAGTTTTGTGTGGTTCAATGCCTATACTTAAAGCCACCACGTTTCTCCCCCTCCATGGAGAGGGGAGGCAAGCACCCTGTATCTGCTTTTTGCACACTTCACAAAAATGAAATTTCAGAAAACACATTTTCCCATTGTACCACTACACAACAACACAATTTTGGGAATTTTGTAGGAGACTCAGTTGTTCTGGAATGACTTAATGGCAACATGCCCATATAAATGTCATATGCTTCTCTGATTTAGTAGTATGTACTACATTTGCAGATTCGTAAACTAATCGGTGTATCACTACCACCATTAACACCACACACACTTCAAGGTAAAAGGGAGGAGAAGTGGAAAAGTTCTAATTATAAACACTTTTCATCAGTGACAGCAAATCACAATTTCTACAGCTCCAGCAGAGGACGATGTTCCCTGACATTTGATGTAGCTTTTCTCATTACTGCCATAAATGCTGGAAGCTTTGTGTTCCATATTGATATGGTTGTGATTTATGAAATTACGTAACTGAGGAAGTTAAGCAGAGTGTAATCAAGAGTAGAAGGAAGGAAAAAATATTAGGATTTAACATTTTGTCAACGTCACATTCATTAGATACAGACAACAAGATAGGGTGAACATCACCTCTCCTGAATAGAGTTCAGTGAGATAACCAATCCACTGCACCACCTCACTTGTTCGAGATTAGCATCTAGAATAAGAAATTCATGGGTAAGAGAATTTCACAAGTGAATGGGATGTAAAAAAAATCATTGGGTAGGATGACATTTATGTCAGTGATGCTATAATATGTTATCACTGATAGCATATATGGCATTGGCTCCTCACACAAATGTATTGATATTGTGCCACTTTTGATGTTCCATACTGATCCTTAGTATTTTTTTAGCACAGGAGGATATGACCAATCTTCTTAATACTTTAATATTACTTCCTTTTTTTAATCTGTCTCCAGATCAACTTCAGAATTTTGCAAATCTGGCTTTTATATTGGGAAAGCTCACACCCAGAAATGGATGTTTTCTGAGTTAGCACACTTACAATAATGCTAATGTTGATCTGCAGGAAGATGAAAAACTAATATTAAAACCTTAGGAAGGCTGGAACCTTCAAGAAAAAGAAATTAATACCACGAAAATTTTATAGAAAGCTAAGTGTTCCCTGCCCTTTACTTTGCTGATAATATAGATAGTATCCATCTGTGGTACAACTCTCTTGTCAGGTGGTAATGGGGCTGTTTAAATTAGTCATATCTCTAATCTTGTTTATGTGCCTATCAGTGAATAAACATCTGAACTATATGGTAATTGGTTACTTTTACATCTTAAATTATTTATATTTCGCCAAGACTTTCCTTTACCATGAAAATAAATGTGCTGAACATGCCAGACATTTGGTTGACATGGACAAGACACTTTTTCACAGGATGAAAGTTGAAAAATTTCACAGATTACCTACTTTTTTTGGGGGTGGGGAGTGAGGTGGGGAAGGAAAACATTAACATTTGAACAGTTATGAGCTATGCATCATGTACTACTGTCTCCTGAAGATAGCATTTCCTCTCCTGGAAGTAAACAAGCTATCACTAGTTGTCAATTTGAATGATAGTGGTACGTCTAGAAGACCTGTACAAGGAATCAGGGACCAGGGAGGACTCGCATTAGTATACTACCAGTCTATACCATCATTCTTGAGGTTTGTCTCCTACTGAAACTAAAACTGAATCAATATGACACACTTCAGCAATTGGGAAGCCTGCGTGTGAGGGAAGAATCTGCAAAAGGTTAGTAGTCTATCAATCATCAGCAATTCAAACGTACAGCAAATAACGATAACCTTCAGGGAAACAGTAGTGCAAGCACAAAAGGGTAACAGCCTGTCAATGATCAGTAGTTTGAATGTATGATAAATAATGATATTCCTTAGGAAAATGGAAGCATAGGATAAGAAGGATCACCTTGGGTACTCACCGTACATGCCTGCAAGTCTCATTCATTATGTTAACTTGTATAGACACACCACAGGTTGTGAGACAAATATAGTTATGCATCAGATCAGTTCTGGAACAAGTTCACTGTATGCATGTCTTTGTAGTCTGACTGTTATATGTATTGTAAAATGTGTATGAACAGTTCATGACTCCTATTCCGAATAACTACATTGAAGGTTTTGTCCAAATTGGATTTTAAGGAACTTTCTACAAGGACTGAGTTGTTAAGTATATCTATGAATCATAATACGAACATGTGTGCATTATGGCGATGTAAGTATAACTAATGTGTGTTATCTATTGTTATTAAAAGATGGTGGGAGCTCATTGTCATGGAGGAGTGACACAACCTTTGATAGGCTCCATACCACTACAGCCTCTCCACTTTTATCTTCGTGTTTGCATCTCCACACATGGCTATGACAACATTTTCCTCCTTTTTCTCAATTAAGAAATAGCAGACTACTGCCAAAAGACAGTCTGTGCACCCATCTGAAATATGCAGTCAAAAAATAGTGTCAAATGCTGCTGGTAACAAGGCCGCAGAAGATTCGTTTCAGGGCAAGACGAAACTTTGCAAAGGTAGACTAGTCAAATTTTTCCATGATACTGGATGAATCAGCTCAAACTGTCAGCCCTATCCCAGAAAAGTATGATATCTTCATAGATGCTAGAAAAAAATGCTCTTGACCATAAGATACAGAACAAACTATGTACAGGGTGCATACAGGAAATTGCTGCCTTACTGCATGAATATCATGTTTCCTCTGAGGGGAACACTTTTGGCAAAAAAAAAAAAAACACAAATGACACACTCATCATCTCTTTAATAGTGAAGGTAAAGACAGAGAGAAGGCTTAAGCTGATGAGGGATACTGACATAAACACAAGCAGCCAAAGGGCCTGGAGAAACTTAATATTTCTAGCCATTGACTCTACTAAAAGAACAACACACACAAATATTAAACTGAACCAAATTGCACAACATCTGCTCATAACAAGAAACCAATCACAACAATGCATGAGGAGCATGAATCCATACATACCACAGACATGCCAGAACTGGATATACCAATTGTCAAATGAAAAAACTGTAAAGCAGCCGGTGTCAGAGAAGTGTGAGACCAACAAAGGCAGCACTTCAGACCCCATACAAAAGGATGGATGATGGAAAACATGTATAACTGAGTTAAACCCAGCAAATCTGAAATCTGCAGCTTGAGAACACCTGCAGGGATTGCGGTCTTAAAATGATGTAGCGAATGGGGCAGTTTTAAAAGCTACAGACCAATCTCTCTATTGTGCCATTTACTCAAAGTTCTTGAGAAAGACTACTCTATCATCTTACACAGGTGGCCAAGTCATCTCACAGCAAGCTGGCTTCAGATCGTGTAAATGCAGTACAATGCAAGTGCTGAAATTAATGGAGCACATCGAAGGCAGCTCCGAAAACATATCAATCAAGGGGGTTGTCTTCTGGATCTTTCAGTGGCCAACATTTCGCCCACCAACAACTGTTACAGAAATGATACGCTCTTAGCAAGAACTACAAGCTGACACAAATTATCATAAACTTCTACAAAACTGAAGATTTTATGTAGACTTTCAAGAACTGAGGAGCTGACAGAAAACACAGAATAATGGCCTCCCACAGGATAGTGTACTTGTCCTAATACTTTTTAACAAATATACTAATGACCATCACCTCCCTCAACAGCCAAAAAATTTTTAATATGGTAATGATGGTCCCATCACAGCCAAAAAGACACCTTTGAGGTCGTGGAGAACTATCTATCAATCATTATAGAACAATTTGTTATCTATTACAAGGACAAACAGCCCACAGCAAATCCTACTAAAATTCAAATGTCTGTGACACAATGTATAACAGGCAGGTTACAAGAATCCTGCAGCTTACTTGAGAAGGTACTCCACTGGAGCACCGTGGAACTCTAAAATATTTAGGTTTCACCTTGGAAAGGATGCTCACTTACAGAAAACATTTTACAAAAGTAAACAGAAAGTTGCAGACTGCGATGGCAGAGCACATGCTGGCTGGGTGGGCCTAGCAGCTCACACATGTGCAGAATGCGTGCAGTAGGGCCATCTGGCAGGTAGCCTGCACTACCTATGCCTGCTTGTTAGTGTACTGAGAGTGCCCTTGCCCGATTGGACAGCAGTGGAACCGCCTGCCTTAACAAACCATACTGTATCATAACACAATGCCTGAGGCCAACAAGCAAGCCATGCTGTGTTGTCTTGCTGGTCTACACCACTGGACATCAGACGAGAAGCAGCAACCACAAAGCAGAAAACAAGAGCATTAACTGCAGCAATAAATCTGCTGTACGGTCAATGGCTTAAATCTAGAAATAGCTAGACCCTCAATGATACTACACTACACACAACTGCCTCTGTGGAAATAAAGAACTGCACAGTGACTGGTCAACCCTCCACAGAACTCACTTCACACCACCGCAAGGAATGGATTACCTGTAAGTCTCTCAGTGGACTATTCCCTGAAATTGAAAAAAAGGAAGAATTGTGGAGGTGGAGCCTCCAGGATAAACAGACTCCCTGTGACTGTGGACACCTGTAGACTACTACACCTCCAGCAGTGTGAGCTGTGTTCAAACACCCGTACTATGTAGAGTCTACACATGGCTAACCCAATTGTGCTAAATGTAGCCAGTTTTGGTCCAAGACAATATAATCTAAAACAATTTTGCACCATAGTTGTGACAATTCTGACACACATAAATATAATGTCCAGACTTTTGCCTCACCCTATATTATTCATTATCATTCTTTCCTGGTGAATTCAGTCTGTTTCATGTGTGTTATTGGCTGTTCCTGAAGATAGTTTTATAGACAAAATCCTTTTGCACAACCCAAACAAGTTATTTCATATTTTAAAACTGTCAGTGGCAATAAAGCGAGTATCCAGAAACAGGAACTGAAACTAAGAATAGACAAACAAAAGCAGAAAAGCTGGAATACATTTTCAAATGTTTCCTTGTAAATGAAGATCCAGGAATACTGCTCCAGATTAATTCTTGCACCACTTTAAAAGTGAGTGGTATAGGTGTCAGTGTCAACAGCAACAAGAAACAGCTAAAATCGCTATAACTGAGCAAACTCCCAGTTTCAATGAAATCTCTGACAGATTCTATACAGAATGTGCAGCTGAATTAGTCCCTCTCTTGAAGATAATATACCGTAAATTCCTCACACGAAAAGGAAGCATGGGTCACACTACAAGGATATCACAAGTGAACCACAAAAGTGTCATGCAATATCACTGACACCGCATGTTGTAGAATTTTAGAATATTGACCATCCTCTTTCAAAGGAACCATCCCAGAATTTTCCTGGAGTGATACAGAGTAATCGTGGAAAAGCTAAATCTGGATGACTGGATGCACGTCTGCATGCAAGTCCAGATCTTGGACTGAGGCAATCAAGTAGATGCAGTATTCCTTGACTTTGTAAAGCATTTGAATCAGTGCCACCCTAGCACCTACTAACAAAAGTACAATTATATAGAATATTAAACAAAATATTTAAGTGGGTTGAGAATTTCTTGTTAGGAAGGAGGCAGCATGTTATCTCTGACTGAGAGTCACTGACAGAAGTAGAAGTAACTTCAGGTGTGCCCCAGTGAAATATGTCAGAAAACATGCTATTCATACGCTATATTAATGATGTGACAAACAGAATCATTAGTAACTTAAGACTTTTTGCAGATAATGTAATTACCTATAATGAAGTACTACCTGAAAAAATCTGCACAGATGTCCAATTAGATCTTGAGTTCAAGGTGGTGCAAAGATGTGCTTTAACTGTTCAAAAACGTTTACCTTACAAAATGCAAAATAATAGTACCGTATGATTACTGTGCAAATGAGCCACAATTGCAATCAGTAATATCAGAGTGTAACAATTTGTGGGGATATAAAATGGAGTGACAATGCAGGGTTCAGCATACATAAAGCAGATGGCAGATTTTGATTCAGTGTTGTACACTGGGAAAAATTCTGTCAGCCTACAAAGAAGATCTCCAAGAAAACATTTGTCAAATCCATCCTGCTGTATTACTCAAGAGTGATGGGCACATATCAAAGAGGACTAACGGAGGATATACAAACAACAGCAGCAAAAATTGTAAAAGGTTGGTTTGACTTATATAAGAGAATCACCAAAGTGCTGAAAAAGCTGAACTGGAAAATACTTGAAGACAAACACCAGCTAAACTGCAAAAGACTAATTATAAAATTTCGAGCAGGAATACTGAGGGATGAACCTAAGAACCTCTCTACCTCTTACATATGATTCCCATAGGGTATGCAAAGGCAAATTTGACTAATTAAAGTGGAATATCAGCAACCGTATAATATGAATAGTGAAGGGCTGTTGAATTAAATCTGGTGGTGCTGAGAGAATTAATTAGGAAATGAGACATTGAAAGCAGTAGATCAGTTTTGCTATTTTGGCAGCAAAGTAAGTGTTAAGAGCGAAGGTACAGAAGATGTAAAATGTAGACAGCCAATAGAAAGAAAACCATTTCTGTAGAAGAGAAATATTTCAATATCTAATATAAATTTATAAATGAACAGCACACTCCTGTGTATGTCGTACAGCATTAATCAATCATTTTTCAACTTACACGGCCATCATCAGACTTCAAAAGTCAGCAAAAGTCTGATGATGGCTTTGTATGCTGAAAATCAGTTAATAAAACAAATTAATACTGTAGAACATATGCAACACTGTGACTTTCAGTTGCAATTGTGAAGTCGATATACCAAGAAGTAATGGAAAAATCAGTTAACAAACATAAATTTCACTGGCAGTAAGTCCTTTTCTCATAGTATTTGTGTGGAATGTAACTTTGTAAGAAAAGAAGTGAAACTTATACAATAAACAGTACAAATAAGAATGGAAGCTTTTGAAACATGCTACCAGAGAATGCTGAAGATAGTATGGATGTTTTGTTTTGTTTTGTTTTAGGGCATAAAAACAACTAGGGTCATACGCACCCATGTCAGAAGCACAGAACACGAAGATGAGAAAGGAGTTAAAAATGTTAAGCCCAATCGAAAGAACGAAAGACAGCTAAAAACATTGACTTGGAAAAAGGTCGATAAAATACACCATAGAGGCAACGAAGGCCCTGAACTAAAGATTAAATGTCCTTCGCTATCTTGTTATGACGGATAAAAAGTAAAACGTGGTTGACAGCCCAACTGTCATTTGCTAAGATGGCTGATAACTCAGATAGCAAACATAAATGAGAATGTAAGTGGTTAGAAAAAGGGCATTCCATCAGGAAATGGCAAACCATCTAAGGTTGAGGATAATGAGCACAAAATGATGGGGAATCACCACTTAACAAATGGCGATGGCTAAAAAGACAGTGCCCAATACGCAATCTAGCTAAAATGATCTCTTCATGATGAGAGGACCGAGAGGTCAGCCAAGCCGCTGGAAGAGGTTTAATTCCCTGGAGCTTGTTCCCATGAAGGAGAGACCAGTTGTGATGCCAAAATGACACTGCCTGCTGACAGAGACCAGCACAGAGATCATCTGAGGGAATGGAAAACCTAGTGGGCCAAGATTCAAGGACTGCAGCATTGGCAGCAGTGTCAGTGTCTCATTGCCCATCAGACCAGTTAAGCATTCCAGTGGCTCCATCATGAGTGAGCAAGTGAAAGATTTCCTGGACCCATTGCACTAAGGGGTGGATAGTGTACAGCACACAAGGCTCTGAAGGACACAGAGAGAGTCAGAGCAAATGACACAATTTAAAAGCCTGTGTTGCCAGATGTACTACATGGCCCGATACAGTGTGAAGAGCTCCACTGTAAATATTGAGAAGTGTTCCAGAATCTGCTACTGAAAAACGCCAGTGCCAATGACAAAGGCACTCCTGACAACACGGTTAGTCTGACAGTTATCAGTGTACACAAAGGCACTATTGTGAAGTTCCATGCAAAGGTCAAGAAACGAGGCAATAGAGCGAGTCTGAAGTAGTGTCTTTAGGAAGTGCGGGAAGTCCAAAGTGAACATGGGCTGGTGCACAAAGCCCAGGTGGTGAAGGGTTCACACCCATTGGGAAAGTGGCAGGTAGCGTGAAGTTAAGCCGCTAAAGCAATAGCTGAAAGTGAACTCCAGGAGGTGACAGAAAAGATGACATTCCCCATACTAGCAATCAAAGAAGTCATTGAAGAAGGAGGCATAGGATGGGTGGCCAGGCATGGCAGACAAATAGCACGCATATCAGCTGAGGTGAAAATCACCGTCGTATGACAGCGGTAGTTCGGCAGCTTCTGCATGCAGACTCTCAACCAGGCTAGTGTAAAAGCCACCAGTGGCCAAATGGATGCCACAATGGTGGATTGTTTGAGGCAGTGTAAGATTGACGGACATGCAGACGCATAAAAGAAGCACAAATGGGGAAGGGTGGTCCAGTCTGGTCCCCATGAAGTACTGCTGAGGACATGTAGAACACTGAGGGACCGGCAGCAGCAGGCAGCCAGGTAAGACATGTGGGAGGACCAAGAAAGTTTCCTATCAAGCATGAGCCCCAGAATTTCATAGTTTCAATGAAAGCAAGAGCAGCAGGTCCAAGATGTAAAGATGGTGGAAGAAACAAACTGTGATGCCGGAAATTCATACAAGCAGTTTTGTCAGTGGAAAAGTGAAAGCCATTGTCAATGCTCCATGAGTAAAGACCATCAAGACAATGCTGAAGACGCCACTAAAGGAGACAAATCCATGGAGAACTGCAATAGATGGCAAAATTGTCAATGAATAGATAGCTGGGGATACCCAACAGGAGACAGGCCACAATAGGGTTAATGGCGAGAGCAAAGTGGACGATGCTCAGGACAGGACCCTGAGGCACACTGTTTACCTGGATAAAGGTGTCCTACAAGGCAGAACTCACATATACCTTGAAAACTCAGTCTTTCAAAACTTTCTGAAGGAAATGGGGCATGTGACTCTGGAAGCCCCACCTAAAGAGATATGGAGGATACCTGTCCTCCAGCAGGTGTCATAGGCTTTCTCCAAATCGAAAAACATGGCCACAGTCTGGTATTTCCACAGAAAGCCATTCATGACATGCATTGACAAAGTGACAAGGTGGTCAACTGCAGAATGGCACACTCGAAATCCACATTGTGCAATGGTTAGCAAATTGCGAGACTTGAGCCACCATGCCAGTTGAGCAGGTATCAATGTTCCATCACCTCACACACAGCTGGCGAGAGAAACGGGGCGATAGCTACAAGGAAGGCGTTTGTCCTTACCGGGCTTAGGTAAAGGTAATACAGTGGCTTCACACCAGTGTCTGGGAAATATGCCCTCTGCCAAGATGTGATTGTATGTATGAAGGAGAAAGTGCTTGCTCGCAAGAGAAAGGTTCTGCAACATCTGAATGTGAACATCGTCTGGCCCTGTCGCGGAGGAGTGGGATTAGTAAAGGTGGCATTGTAGTACTTACGATTCTGAGAAGGGAAGGGTATCACCTGAGCCGCCTCCACTCATTTCTGATAGAGGAAGGCTGGGCGAGAGTGGCTGGAGCTTGAAATCTCCGCAAAATAGCAGCCCAAGCTGCTGGGGATAGCAATAGGGTCCACTATGACATCTTTTACGGTCAGGCCGGAAACTGGGAATGGACCTCAGTCCCAGAGAGCTGGCAGAGGTTAGCCCACACAATGGAAGACAGAGTGGGAACTGTTAAAAGAATTAGTAAGTGAAATCCAGCTAGCTTTTTTGCTATCCCAAAGAACGCAACAACAATGTGCATGTAACTGTTTATAATGACAGCTGTTTGCCATTATAGGATGGAAGTTAAAAACGCACCGAGCATGTCTCCACACGTGAATTGCGTCATGGCATGCCTCAGTCCACCAAGGGAGCAGGGCATGGTGAGGCAAAGATTAAGTACAAGGAATGGAACATTTTGCAGAAGTAAGGATAAAGTTGGTAAGGTAGTCTACCTGGTCATCACAACTGGGAAATGTTGTTCGTTGAAGGTCACCAGGGAGGAGTAAGGCCTCCAGTCAGCCTTAAAAGCTGCCATTTGGGCATGCATATGGGCCACATAGGAGTCAGGAAACAGATAGCACACAAGAAATGATCACTCGAGTACATGTCAGAGAGAATGGACCACTCGAGACGATGGGCAAGTTGGGCAGTGCAGAAGGAGAGAAATGCAGAAGGTGAAGTGGGGAAGGAAAATGTGGACCGCAATTGCTTGAAGCCAGGTAGTTAGGGAGATGGTTTCACTATGAATATCATCCCAGAGGAGCAGCATGACTTAGCCATGAGATAGAATGCTGTCCTCAGCGGGAAGGTCAAAGTGGACCAGAAAAAAATGCGAGAGGTCAAAGCGGTTGTGATGATGCAATTTTGTTTCCTGGAGGCAGAGAACAAGAGGATGCTGTGATTCCAAGAGCAACTGTAATTCCTCTTTTTAGGTCACGAACATTCCACTGAAGGAAAGTCATGATGAGGAAAGGCAAGGAGGGAAAAAAATGAAGGGGCATCACCTTGGCAGCTGCCAAGTGCCAGCGTACGAAGACTCATTGATTCTGGCTGCAGAGTGTGGAGGATCCGGCTCCATGAGATCTGCAGAGGCATTGGCATTCTCCTTCTGTCAGTCTGTGGAGTCCAGGGCAGGAAAACGGTTGGCAGTGTGCACCGGCAACATGGAGGTCGGCCGGGTGAGGGTATCACATGGCATCACCATCAAAGTGGATCTCCAAATCGGCAAAGGGGACGACCATTTGCCTCTGTTTGATTTCTTGGAGCCTTTGTAGATGGCAGATGACAATTCAGATGTTTGTTGGCTGGAGGGACTTAATAAGTCATCACGGAAGTATTCGTTATGTCCTTTCCAGCCAGCCAATGGTATAGCAGATGGCTTTGCCCCGTGAGGTGCACAGCTGGAGGAGGAGGAGATGGGGATGCTACCATGACACTGGGTGATCTTACAACCATGATGCTGAATTTAAAATCGCATGTCTGTGTGGCAATGTCCTTTGTGGAGCAAGATGTAGCAAGAACAGTACTGTAAGTGCCAAATGATAAAACACAGAGTTTCGGACTAGCCAAAAAACTTGTGGCAACAGGGTAAGGCACCTTTTCCTTCACCCAGATCTCCTAGATGGCCCACTCATGGAGATACATTGAACAATCTCAGGAGGCTGCTCGGTTGCCACTGTGATTGATACAGAGGGGAGGAGGAAGCCGACAATCACCCTTGTGAGCATCCCCATCAAGGTTACACACTTGGCTGGGGATCAACGGACATTTGAGTATGGTTGTAAAAGTCAGGAAAAGAACGTGTGTTTTCATCATCCAGTGGACTGCAATGACGCCCTGATCAGAAAGAAATGTTTGGACTTTTGCATCGGTCAGACCATCGAGCAGCCTGGTGTAAATAACACCAGGCAAAGAATTCAGCGTGCAATGGGACTCAAAAAGGAACAAGATACCCGTGGAGGAGTGAAGCTGCAAGCAGTTGTGCTTGAGAATCAGAAGTCATCTCCAAAATCAAAGTGCAATTGCATAAACAAGAGCAGGATTTCATAGGGCCAGCAATTGGATCAGCATCTTTCTGAATAATAAATGGATTTACCATTGTTGCAAAGGACTGACCGTCTTCAATACATGTAACCATGAGAATCCCAGAGCAGCTGGGAGGGCTTTTGAATCATTAGCCTCATTTCGTTTCCGTTAAGTAGACATAGACTGTGAAGAAGAGTATTGGCTCATTGTGAGAGAATCCCAAACAATTGCCAGCACCTCCAATGGAGCACTCCTTCCAACTGAGGGGGCAACCCTCAGGGGAGGAGGGGGGGGGGGGGGAGGGCACACCTGCTTTAGGTGACTGTTCACACCTCAGGTCACACATTCCAAACACCTGACAGAGTAACCACTTGGCAATTTGTGAAGGTTACAAAGGTAACAGCTCAGGCAATCACCCGTTCCTGGGCCTGGCATGTACCCGGGGTATGTGCGAACACTACCCATCAACCTGGGGCTGGGAATTACGCATTTCCCAGTCATGCATCAGAGGCATGGCTTGGCCTTCAGGAGCGCACAGGGAGGAAGAAGAAAAAGAGGATCCTCAAATGCCGAAGCTAAGGAAGAATAGGAGAAGGGTAACGAAGGAAGAAAAGTGGAATCAAAAACGGTGGAGAGACTGTTCTGATGTCAGGCCACAAAAAATGCAGAGCACATTCCCAAAAACATCCCAGACATGTTCCCCAAGGGAGTTAAAAAAGAATTGCGAGAGGATAGACATGCAGCTTGGAAGGGAAAAGATGCTGGAAGGCTGAGGCCCCACGGTAGCCAAACGAACCCACCAAGATAGTATGGATGGATCAGAAAACTAATGAAGAGGTACTGAATCAAAGTGCCGAGAAAAGAAATTGTTGGCACAGTCTGACTGAAAGAAGGAACTGCATGATAGGACACATCTGAGGATCCAAGAACTGTTAATTTGGTATTGTATGTAATGTACGGGACAAAACTTGTAGAAGGTGATTGGTTTGACTACAGTCAGCAGCTTAAGTGGAGTAGGTTGCAACGGTTTGCAGAAGTGAAGAGGCTCGCACAGCTTATACATTTGCATGGAAAGCTGCATCAAACCTGTCTTTGAGTGAAGACCACAACAAAAGTGAGCACGAGGCATTTAAACAGTCCTTCCTACATTACTTCTGGAAATGAAATGGAAAGAAACCTTAATTGGTGGTCCAATGGAAAGTATCCTCTGCCAAGTGCTTCACAGCAGTTTGCAGCATGTGAATGTTGATGTAGACGTTACTCACCAATCTGCTTTGCTCTGAACATTCTTACCAGCTAAACTTACTATCTGGATTTTTCTGGTCTTTTGTAGCGTGCTTAGAAAAAGAGACTTAACAATGACACATCTTGTTGGTGCACAGAACAGGAAATTATTTAATGTACAGCATCATGTTTTAAAACTAACCAGCCTCCAGCTAGCAATCTTCATGAAGTGACATAGCATGTGTTTCACATATGGCATGAAATTCCTCAACATGACATTTGGAAGGTATTTGCTTCCATTCCACAATGAATACAAGAATGAATTCGGTGCCTCTAGAGTGGCACCTTGTGGTGAAGGTGGTGGTGGTGGTGGTGGTGGTGGTGGTGATTACGATGACAATGATGACTGGCATGAGTTCTGAATTAAATGAAAGTTTAGTCACTTAATACTAGTAATGTGATTAGCATCTCCACAAAGTTTGGTAACATAAGATTGATGCTTGGAGTAATGCTTTCAGTTCTGTCAGTGTTCTGACAAAAAATTGAAAAAACGAGGGGCAATCAATAAGTAATGCAACACTTTTTTTTTGGCTAATGTCGGTTGACAAAAATGCAGAATTTGTTGTGGGACATGCAATCTTTCCACATCAGCCCCTATAGTTTCATGAAGTTCACATAGTTGGTGGTGCTACACATAGCCTTCAAAATGGTGTCTGTAACAGGTGTGTTCGAAGCACAGAGCTGTAATAGAGTTTCTTTTCGTTGAAAACTAGAGCATCACAGGTATCCACAGGCCCTTGCAGAATGTCTACAGGGACCTGGGAGTGAACAAAAGCATGGTGAGGTGTTGGGGCATGGTGTCTGTCACCACTGCAACAAGGTGCACAAAACTGTCCAGTCTCCCATGTGTCAGCCAACTGCACAAAGCTGCGACTACTGCAATGTCGGTATGTGCACACACACTCATCCAATGTGATGCAACAAACTTCTCCTTCCCCATTAGAATGTAAGACCTCACACGAGTCTGCACACTGAAGAGGAGCTAACGAAACTTGACTGGACCCTGTGCAGGCATGCAGACCCTCCCAGTAAGGTGGCATGGAGTTGTCACATTGAACAGAAATTATGTTGAAAAACACAGTTTTGTAGCCAAAAGAGTGGGGAATAATATGGTGTATTGGAATTCTAAACAAATAAGTGTTGCTTTACTTACTGAAAGCCCCTCGTATACACTGCTCCCCTAATCTTCTTCACTTAACTCAATCAAATAATTAAATTTGTAGTTAATGCAAATCAATTTCAATTAACAGATGAAAGCTTACATATATACATACTTATAAGTGAGCAAGGCACATGGTGCAAGCACGCCTAACTGCATTGAGATAAATTATCTGATAAGGCAAAAGTGCTTTCACAAGATCTTTTTAATCTTGCACCATACACTGAGCAGTGTTTTACACATTGCAGATGTAAACAATGTTGGGTATTTGGACATCTGCTTTATCATTTGCGAGGACTAAAGTAATCACAACAGATAAGGGATTTCACTCGGTCAAGGTGTTTCAACTGGCCCAATGCAATTAGTATTGCATAATGTTCGAAATCACATACAATGTACTCCCAATTACTTGTGTGTCGATTATCTGGTTTGCGGATTATTTGTGCTTTAAAAAGGAGAAAAAAGCTCTAGGAAACAGCAACAATCAATCTACCCTTGACAACAAGTGCCATTTTCATTGTTTAACCAAGTGCCCCTTAACAACAGAGTACTGTTCCCACTGTTACTAGACAGCAAGTTCTGTATAAACTGAAAAGAGGTTCAGTTTTCTAATGTTAATTGGGGTGTAAGTGTCAACAAAACAAGTTACAAGAAATCTGTAAAACAGATGATGAACAAATAAAAGATATGTGTTGACATTAAAACAAAAATTAGAATTAACTTAACGTTCTGAGAAGAGGGAAATTGCTGCAAAACTAAGTGCTGATAATGGTACTCGAATGCAGACTGCTTGGAACATTAAAAAGAATTAGCAGAAAACACACAACAGTATCAGAAAATGTGATTCTGCTTCTGGACGATCCACATGAAAAGACTGAAGGGTCTATATTTGATGAATTAGATGCTGTTCTTTTGCAATGGTTTAGCCAAAAACGGGAAGAAGGTGTCATTGTTTCAGGTGTGACATGTGCCGAAAAAGGTAAACTTTTTCATGAAGCTCTAAGCTTAGAGGGAGAATTTAATGCCTCATCTGGAAGGCTAACCAGATTCAAACAATGTCACATGATTCAAGAATTTACTGTGCACGGAGAGCAGCTTAGTTCAAATGTTGCAGCAGCTGATTCCTTCGGGGAAGAGTTCCAGAAATTTGTGAAAGAAGAGAATTTCAAACCATACCAAACTGTAACACAAACAAAAATGACCTATATTCGAAATGTCAACCAACTAGAACCCTTGTTTTTAACAGCGAAGTTCGTGTTCCTGGATCGTTGTTGTTGTTTTCAATCTCAAGACTGGTTTGATGCAGGTCTCCACGCTACTCTACCCTGTGCAGCCCCCTTCATCTCTGAATAACTACTGCAGGCTACATCCCTTTGAATACGTTTACTACATTCATCTCTTTATCTCCCTCTATGATTTTTGCCCCCTCCCCCATTTCCCTTCAGTACTAAATTAGCGTTCCTTTGATGTCTCAGAATATGTTCTATCAACAAATCTCTTCTTCTAGTCAGGTTGTGCCTCAGATCTCTTTTCTCCCCAGTTCTCTTCAGTGCCTCCCCCTAGTTAAGTGATCTAACCATCTAACTTCAGCATTCTTCTATAGCACAACATTTCAGAAGCTTCTATTCTCGCCTTGTCTAAACTGTTTATCCCCGTTTCATTTCCATAATGCTTACCCTCCTTACAAATACTTTCAGAAAAGATTTCCCGACACTTAAATCTATGTTCTATTTTAAAAAACTTCTCTTCTGGCCATTGCCATTCTACATTTTATATCCTCTCTACTGCGGCCATCATCAGTTATATTGCTGCCCAAATAGCAAAACTCATCTACTACTTTAAGTATCTCATTTCCTAATCTAATGCCCTCTCCATCACATGATTTAATTTGACTACATTCCATTATCCTTGTTTTGCTTCTGTTGACGTTCATCTCAATATTTTCCTTCCAAGACCCTGCCCATTCCATTCAACTGCTCTTCCAAGTCCTTTGCTGTCTCTGAGAGAATTACAGTGTCATCAGCAAACCTCAAAATTTTTATTTCTTGTCCCTGGACTTTAATTCCTACTCCAAATTTTTCTTTGATTTCCTTTGCTGCTTGCTCAACATACAGACTGAATAACATTGGTAGCAGTATACAACCCTGTCTCACTTCCTTCTCTACCACTGCTTCCCTTCCATGCCCCTCGACTCTTACAATTGCTACTGAACATAAGCTGTCTAAAGAATGTGTTACAATTTTGTGCACACCTTGTACCTATAGGAAACACTATGTGAAACTACTAGTGTTTGGGAAAAAATAATATAAAAAAGTGGGGCATTCAAGGATATTGGAGCTAGGAATCTCCCTATGCATTATTACAACCAAAAGGGACATGGATGGATAGTGAAATTTTCAAAAACTTATTCCACATACACACCTTCTACTACAAGTTAAGTGATTGTCAGAAGACAAAAGACTGCCACAGAAGGCTGTGTTCTATTGCTTGATAACACCCTTCACATTCCGATGACAGGACTGTCATATATGATGATGGTCTCATTGTAACTCAGTTTTTACCTGCTAACGTAATTGCCAGTATATAGCCAATGGACCAAGATGTAGCTGCATTACTAAAATGGTGCTACCAGGCTGGTCAACTCAGGAAGCTAGTTGATGAGGATGCTTTAGTGACATTCTGGAAGAAGTTGACAATTCTAGATGCAATACACGGGATTTCTGAGGCCCTGCAGGAAGTCAAACCACATACACTAATTGGGTCATGAAGAAAAATTCTTCGAGATATAGAAGAAAGTGATTTTCAAGGTATTAGTGATGAAGAAGCAACAGCTGCACAAATAATGAATCTGGTAACAGGTTTAAATTGCTTTGAAGATGCTGATGAAGAAAATTTGAATGAGTGGCTGACGATCAACACCTGTGAACCTGGCTTCCAGTACATGAGTGACAATGAAATTGTCACAACAAAACAAAGAAAAGGACAGTAATATGAAAGTCGGCATGAAGACATGACCTTTTCATTGTACCACATTTCAGTGTGTTGACATTGTTCTAGATTATATGGGCCCGAGGTAGTGGCAGTACAATGACAATATTGCTGTGAGACAAATTAGAAATGCTGAGCGAAAAAATTTCAGCTTCCTCAGAAGCAGACCTCACAGACTATTTTAAGAAATAAACAGGCCTAAGTACATATGCACAGAACCTGAATACACTTTAGAGCAAACAATACATGACTGAAAATATCTCGATAACTCACTTTTTTTGTTATTCATGCATCTTCTCCCACACATTATCCCAAATAATCAGGAGTATACTGTATTTTAATTTTATCTGAAAATGCATGTTGCAGGAAGATGAACAGACAGCAATGGGAGTCTTCCAACTTGCACATAACAGAATAAAGTTCCACATATCTTAAAAGGTCTCAATGACGTACTATAGCGTGTCACATTGAAACTTACTTTGGTGATAATCAGAAACAACATATTTTTCAATTTCTGCTTCAGAAAACTAATGTCTACTGCCTAATGTTCCTTCTCATGATCCTTTGTTTAGGCAGAGAATGGTTGTTTAATTTATGAGCGATTCTGTTAAGTCTACCTGAAAGATGACTTGCAAATAGTTTCAGCCAAGGCAGAATGAACATTTGGTGCATCAAAGGAAGCTGTTTGCAAATGATATGTATTGACTCATCTGTCTTAACAGTGAGATTTGGCTGGAACTGGCCTCTGTGATAGATCATGCATTTACAATGAATGGAATCAATGAATTTTTCAGATGGATATCACACTAGTCCATGGAGCCTATAAAGACAATGTCACTGAACAAAATATTTTAAACAACAAACACGACCATTTTGCACAAAGATTATTGGCTTCAGAATTTCTTTTTAATATATTATGTCTAGAATTCTTAACTGTCTGTGTTCTTTCACAACTCCTGCCAATTTTTAAATCCAGAACAGTGCCTAAGGCTCAAAGTTTGGGCAAATTAAAAACAGAAGAGGCATAATTAAATTCTCTCTCTCTCTCTCTCTCTCTCTCTCTCTCTCTCTCTCTCTCTCTCTCTCTCTTGCTCTGCAGAAAAAACTACAACCCTTATTGAATGATTACTCATCATACTCAAGGATCAGTTGCAAGTAAGTAGCTATGGTTGTGTCTGGTGGGAGAGTGAAGTGAGTAAATGAAAAATCATCAACAAAAAGGGATTGTGATACACTGTTAATGCTAGATTATTAATAGCAACAGCAAACAAATCATATTACACTGAATGCCTTCATTCTCCTGAGCAAAATGGTTTAACAATACCTCAAGCATTTTTTAAGGGACAAAATTATCTGCAAGGACCATTTTATACTGGGAGAATTCATCAACTATCTTTCTGGAGCTGTTGGGTCATACTGAGAAGTATTCTGGATTGACACCCAAGGCAGAGTCAGATCATAAACAAGTTAATCTGAGACTCATTACAGTATTTGACACTCCTCCTGTTCAAAGAAATCACACATGGTTATATTGCCAAGTGTCTGGAGTTGCCATTGAACAAACCACATTAAACTGTCACATCACGCTCTGCATCTAATGGTGTAAAAATGCAGACACAGTGTGCTAATCCCATAGATACGTTTTCTGACAGAATGAGACAATACAAAGAAATGAGCAAGTTAAAACAAGGCAATATAGTAGGAGCATCAAAATTCAGGCGTACTACAATCAGAGATTCTACTGTGAAGTGGAAATGACTGAAAGCATTTAACCCTAACATCACTCAGACTTAAGAAATGTACTGACAGGAAATACATACAGTATAAATAGAACACAGACATCAAGGCATGGGCAGAAATATTGAAATACCACAACAAATGAATGTGTGAACATAAATGCAGAAGCTAGCCATGTCCGCAGATTGCAGTGTTCTATCTGACCATGGATGGCACCTGTGGAATGACCTCAATACGTCACATGTGTTCGGTGTAGTTGTGAGTGCATTATGTCACAACTCACTGCATTCAAACATGAGCAAATCATTGTTGCTTGTATGATGGGTGTTTATGTAACCAAGATAGCCGAAGTGTTTTGGGTTTCAAGAGAAAATGTATCAAGGATTTACACTGCACATAGGGAAAGCAGAAAGAAAAAACTTCCACTAAGTCGCAATATGGATGAAAAGTGTGTGAGTGATTGTGATGGATAGTCACCGAAGATGTGAATGATGAAAAATAACAGAAACACCAGCTGCAAAAGTCACAGCACAACTAAATTCACACTCATAAACCCTGTCTGCATCAAAACAACATGAAGGAAGCTCCAGAAACAGGGAAATGCTGGGCAAGCTGGAATTCATTCATTAGTGATGTAAATGTCTGTAAGAATGTCACTTGGTGGATTGAGTCTTATTTCACACTTTTTCCTTCTTCCAGCCGAGTTTATGTTCCAAAAGTGAAATATGGTGGGGGTTTGGCGGTGATTTGGACAGCCATAATGTGGTATTCCATGGTCCTCATGCTTACTCTGCAAGATTGCTTTAATGACAAGGATTATGTGACCATTTTGGCTGATCAGGTCCATACCATGATACAATGTTTGTTTCCCAATGATGATAGTATGTTCCAAGATGACAAGGTACTTGCTCACACAGCTCACATTATCCAAGCCTAGTTTGGTGAGCTCAAGTAAGAATTGTTGCACCTCCCCTGGTCACCACAGTTACCACATCTCAATATGATTGATCACTTGTGGTCTACTTTGGAGAGAAGAGTGTATGATCACTATCCACTTCCATCATTGTTACCTAAACTTGTCACTATTTTGCAGGAAGAATGGTATAAGATTCCCTTGAAAACCATACAGGACCTGTATGTATCCATTCAAGATAAATGGAAGTGGTTTTGAATGCCAACAGTTTTCGTACACTGTATTAGGCATGATAAATTGTTGTGTTTTTGGTATTTATATTTTTGTCCACACCTTGTACATACCATATGCCACAGAGAACTTGTTGCAGCTCAGTATAGTGGTCAATGGCAGACTCACCAAGACATGATAGGTTTGATTTTCATTGTCTTGCTGGTATCCAGAAACTGATAATCTTCAGAATAAACAAATGGTATTGCTTAGTGTGGAACAAACAATGCTGTCATTGTCTGTGGAGCGCTGGATGAAGATTTTTGTAGACTGATAAATCACATTATATGAAGTTGTATTCAAATGGGTATATGTAAACTCAGCAAATAGTATTGGCATGTGTATGTTATGTGAAGAATGAAATTTGGAGGAGAATTTGAGGCTCTTGCATTTTGTTAGTGCATGGACCATTAGTTTGTTGGCCAACAGCAAAATGAAAACAGGTATTTATGAAAACAAATAATGACAAATCCAGGATGGAATAATGCAGTATTACAAAAAGGATAGATTGCTACTAACCATATAACGAAGATGTTGGTCATCTTCAATTTCTCATCAACACTCTCTGATAGCACTATGGGAAGTATAACTCTTCTCGCATTACATGATAATGAACCTAACAGTGTCCTCCCACAAGATGAAACATCAGATATTTCTTTCTTCGTTTCAACCAACTAGGGACTATATCAATTCAATTGTCTCTCTTTCCTAGCTTTAACTGCCACCCAATGCCACTGCATTTGTTTCTCATGTTGTTACTTTCCCTCTTGGGTCCACACCTTCCCTGTCTTCAGCTTCAGCTTTTCCTGGATACCTTTGTGTATTCACAGTTTTTTTTTTTTTTTTTTTTTTTTTAAGTGGTTCACACTCCTGAATATCTTTAGGAGAAATTTCCAGTTCTTCAACTTGCAACTTCTGTGAAGCATGCTCCTTTGGTTCTGGGCTCATTTGTCACACAGCCATAAAATGCACTCTTTATCTTCCAAAGCATGTCACTGCCTTCTCCATGTGCTTATACAGTTTGTGGTTTGACGTCTTCTATACTCGTTGTTTTCTTTGATGGGTCCCAGGATTTTTCTTTGGCTCTAAGTTTCTCTGTTAGGCCTTTCCTATTCATTGCAAGAGTCGCTGTCATATTTAGAGCCTCCAGCCAAATAGCAGCACATTAGTGTCTCACTTTGGTGTTTAAGGTGTCAGTCTTTTATTCTATATAACTCTAGTTAGTTGGTAGGCCATTTCCATTTTGTTAATGCCGGACATGAAGGCCTCTTTCTCTGATGGGTTAGGCTATGTCCATTCACATAGGTATTTAAAATTTTCTGACCTGCTTATTTTATGTCTGCCATATAGTACATCGTCTGAAAGGAGATCTGAAGCCCAGCCTTCATAGCCTATGGTTCCAGTATGTTAAGTAGCTCTGTTGCTGTATCTACAGAATCCAAGAAGACCACCAAATCACCTGCAAAGGCTAGACAGTCAATTATAAGATTCTTTTACCGGTAGTCTGTTCTTAGCACATTTTCTAACCCAGAATTGTTCATTTATTTCTGTCACTCACAGATGACCTTTCCTAAAGCACAGTTGAAGAGCAGACACCATAATCCATTTCCTTTTCTCACTCTTGCCCTGGTTTCAAAAGCATTACGCATCTCTCCCCTGAACATCACTTTGAAGGTGGTGTCGGTCAGGGTTAGCTGGATAATCACTTTTGTCTTGCTATTTACACCAAACTCTTCAATTAATTGAAATAGGGTGTTTCAATCAATTGAGTCATACGCCTTCCAGAAATCAACAAATTCCCTATTTCTGATTTTCAGGTATGGAAGGATGGACTTCAGATTCATAATCAGCTCAGCATGTGATTGTCCCTTGATGAAGCCCCCCAGTTGTGGATTGATTTGTTGTTCTGCTCCATTCTGTAGAGTTTCAAGAGGATACTGTAAGTTGTTAGCAGGAGAGAGATGCTACAGTAGTTGTTCACATCTGTTCTGTCCCCTTTCTTATATAGTGAATGAATTGGAGCACAGATTCATCCAGTTGCAAGTTTGTTTGTTTGTTTGTTTGTTTGTTTGTTTGTTTTTTTTTTTTAATTACTTTTCCGGATCTCTTGAACAACTGCACAAGTTTATCAATTGTCTTGTTCCCTGCATGCTTCCACAGTTCAGCAAATAACCAATCTGCAGTCTGTGTCTTCTTGTTCTTCAGTGCTTGAATGTTCTGCCTGATTTCTTCCTTCTTGGGTGGATACGAATCTGGTGGCTATTTGGGTTGTATTCATGAATGAATGGAGTCGCTTGAGCTTCTGAGGACATTCAAAGTTAACTTGTTAGAATCTGGCAATTATCTTTGTCACTATGGGCTTGTTTCCCTTTGGAATCTTTGAACTGAGGAGTTGTATTTGTTCACATTGCATTTGAAGGTTTTACAGAAATTATGATGTTATTTTTCTGGGAGACCTGCTCAATTTGTATCAACGAATTTTTATTAAATTCGTCCCTCACCCTGTGAATGGTTTTTGTAGATTTTCTCTCATTTAAGAACTTGACCTAGTTCACTTAATTTTTCTGGCAATTCAATTTCCACCAAGCCATCTGTCTGAGCTGTACTGCTGCACTGCATTCATTATCCCACCAAACATGAACATGCTTCATTGATTTGATGAGTGGGGCAGTCTCCTCAGCTCCTCTGACTATAGCCTTTTATAATTGTTTCCTGTTCTCCAGAGTTATAGTTTCAAGCTTGTGGGTGAATTCTTGGTCGCTCCTTAGTTTGTCTCTGCCAAATTTAACATTTTTTTCTGGTAGCAACCTTCTTGATATTCCTTGGACTTAGTCAAACTTGGATCTTTGAAAGCTAGTGATCCGAGTCTCGGCTGGCATTCTCAGAACCTCTACATTCTGGAACTCTCACTGTGCTTTCTGTGCACTGGCAGTATGGTCAATCTGTAATTCGCCCAGGTTGGAGTTTGTTTTCTGAACACATTTGAAACTGTTACACTTCAGGACGAGACTGGATGCTCTACACAACTCTACTAGTCTCTCTCCATTGTCATTGTTTCTCTTATGTGTTGGGTAGTTCCCATATTCATATTTTCTTTCCTTGCCATGCTGGGCATTGAAATCGCCAAGTAGAATGATGGAGTGTTTGTTGGGTGTCTTTGAGAGAATATTTTCCAGCTCCTCCCAGGATGTGACTGTTCCATCTGGATCCTTATTATTTGCCTGTTTGATTGACGCGTGTATGTTCACCACTGTCTGAACTCTTTACACAGAGAAAATAAAGAGTGGTTATGCTGTCAGGGGAGGTTACGTCTATAATCAAATCCAAAAACTTTCTGCTGTCAATAAATTCTGTGCCTAAGTGTGGGATGTTTTTTACTACAGAACACATTTACCAGTCTTGCCACTGGAGATTCTACACACTTGTGACTCAAAGCAATGTTCATCTGTGAATCTTGTTATCTGAATTGCTGCAATCAGTACCTGATATCGAGACAAGGCTTCAGTGATTTGTTTTGTTTGTCATTCTTGAGAAGGGAGTTTGCATGAAAGTATCAAAAAAGTTCTGGTGTGTTTGTCTGACCTGCCTGGCATCTCCGACACCTGTCCCCAGAATCTGATATCGTGGTTGCATGGTTCAAGATGATGGTGGACTGGCTGCCACCTTGGGCAGAAACTAATGTTGAATTTTCCTCCATGTTTGTGATAGTTGTAAAACAACAGGTTGAGGTCAGTAATGTTACACACTGACCAGCTTACCGATTATTGATCAAGATTATTTATTACAGTCACCTTATACTATTTACTATTAAAAGGATAATTTCAAATGAAAAGACTGTTGTCTCAACATACCGGATAACATCTGTGTCAAAGATATATTAAAGACTTATTCTTGTTCCAATGCAGAAATGTGATACTATGGTTCAGTTATTGCTGGGAAACATCTTTCTTACTTGGTCATATGAGTATAATGTTGGATCATGACTGACAACTGCTTCTGTCAAAAAATGTTCTAGCACATATTCTATTGATTTGCCAGTATGGAATTCTACATAGAAATCTCTTTATAATCAATTCATTTTGTTGCAGATGGTGTTGACTGGTCATTAAAACTCAAACCAGACTACTCTCTCTCTTTAATATGCAGTGGTTTCCACAGAAATTATAGAGTTTGCTATGCACACACCCTCTCCATCAAAACACTGCCTACCTGCATTGCAGAACAACACTTTCGATTTCAAACATGATATGCTACCCTTTAAGACGAAGTAGAGAACTGGGTACAGTTTGTCCTTTATACGGATGTGATCCATGTAATCAAGGATGCTGACTCAATGTTTAGATGTTAGATGTTGTCAACACAGAATCCAATTTGCCTCAATCAACATGTATTCTGGCAGCCTTTGCCAGGGACAGAAGCTATATGATGGCACCAGTACGGAGCAAAATTCATTCACCAATTCTCAAAGAACAACTTCACTGAGAGTGTGAGCAGACCAACAATCAATGACAAAGAATGAAAAGGTTGTACAAAAATAGTTATTTGTTGATTTATCTGGTAATAAATAAGCAACTAGTCACTTTTTTATGATTTATTCAACTATGAACATGTTTTTGAGCCACTGCAGGCTCACCATCAGCTGAAGGTGTTACAAGAACATTATGCTACTGAAATTTACTGAAAAAAATGTTTATAATAGTAATGAAGCACGTCAATTCTGAGAAACCTCCCCTCAATACAGTACTGCGATACTTCAGACAGAATTAGAGACCTACTAGACACATATGCTGCAAGCTCATAAAACAAGACGTCTCTGCTCAGTAAGTTCCAATAACATCAATAAAGGAGTTCTGTGCCTCTGTTTCTAAACCAATTGATGAAATCATCAGCTACTTTGCAAAAGGATCATTGATATATTAGAGCTGTCAACAGCAGCAGAAATTCAAACCACAGAACACAATTCTAATGACAAAATGTATATAGACTACGATATGAAAAATAAATATGGTCCACTGTAATCATATTCAGGAACAGAAATTTTGCGAGAGACAAAATGGAAAATGCATGATGACTAGCAACAATGTTACAATGTGCATGCTTACATGATGCACGTAGTGTAGCAATGTTCTGCTAAGTAATTCAAACATCAGTCACATTTTCTCCTCTAACACGTTGCTCTTTAAATAATCAACACACATTAGAGAACAGAAAATAAATTTATTTATCAAAGTTGGACACAACATATAAAAAAACACTGTATTGCAACAACTGGCCACCAATAACATTCACAGATACATAAGATGAGTAATATTTACAACAGTACACTCTTCTTTTACATTGCTCAAATGGTTTGAATAGTGCAATAAAAATTTGAAAAAGTTTTCCAAACCATACAATTCATTTAGTCTTCAGATCAATGGATGGCGGGCCTCCTACATCTCATTAAAATCAAACTACTTGCAGCTGTCACTAATTTTCCTCTTTTCAGGTTCATTTTTCATACAGGTTCCACTGTTCCAAGTGTGTCAAGAACATGCTACAGCCCAGACTGAAGACAATCTGCACATGATCCTCCTTTCAACACACAGCAGCATTCAAATGATACTGTTCTCAACTGTCCAGTTCAGCACAATGCAATTGAGGGTGGTACGGGTCCAGCTGCATATGAGGTGATGTTCCTTGATGAACAACGATAAATTCCAAACACTATATGTGTAGATCAATTCTTGTTTTCTCTTCTCAACTTCAGTTACTGCTGTAGTTTTCTTGCTTCCTCAGATGTTAACGACCAAGGTGATAGACTTAAGCAATAAAAGTCTGCAGAAGATAACCTGTAACAACGTGCACTCTCTCAGTAATGGTTACACTGACTCAACTAATATAGAATAATTCCTCCAGATTGGGATGACATAGTGAGATCCAAAAAACATAAACTGAGTACCACCTGACTTCCCACATTATGCTGTCCTCTTCACAAAACAATATTGTTTTTATATGGTATTATGTCTCAAGCACAATTTCTGCACAGCATCCAGGCAGTGATGTTTTCTCTCAGAAAGTCTGGATTGTCACACATGCTTAACTGTGGGCACATTTACTTTCTTTCTTATTCTCTCATTCTAACAAGAGAATGCTATCAAAAAATGATTGATTCTGCAGTAGCCAGTTAATAATCCAAAAGTACATGTAACATTCATGTTCACTTTCTCACACTAGCTTCATGAATGCCATCTTCTGTGATGTCTGTGCAGATGTAAGATCTGATTCTGGAATTGACTTGCTGGTCAATCAGATGTGTTATATTTGATAAATGAGACAATATACTTCCTGATGGAAGATCATTTTTCTCACATCCATTGTCTCTTGTGTCGCATCATAACAAACATTATCTACTCTTCAAAAGCTAATACTGGAGTATCAAATGGTAGTCCTCACGCATCTTGATACTCCTTCCTCAACAGTTTTTGCACTTAGTGTTTTCTCTCTGGTAGGGTCAACAGCTGCTATGTGTGCACTTTGTCATCCATCATGTCTGTCCCTTATATTATCTGACAATTTGATCACAGTCTGACTTTCTTGATCTGAAGACTTGACTGTTTCCAAGAATCATTTTGTCAACATAGGCACAGACTTACTTCTGATCATTTCTTCCAGGATACTGGTATATGTCAGTTATTTTGCTGTGTCAGGTAAGACTGTAACTTCATTTTACTTGTACTGTGTCCAGGATGCTGAAGAGATACAATGGAAGAAATAGTTCCACTGCAGGTTACTTCAGATTATGACACAAAATATTTTCAAGCAGTGGAAGAGAGTGGTGTGCTAAGTATGAGCCTAATAATTTCACTGAAGGCTATTCGAAGTTGACATATTTTATTGTATCTCACATGTAATAGATAAGGAAAAAATTTCTTTGTAGGCATTTTGTATGTGTAAGTAAAAATGAGAAACAAAGCAAAAAACAAACTTATGAAGGTATAAAGCAATCACAACTAAGCATATCAAAAGATTCTGACTTTAAAAAAAACAATAATGTGGCTTACAAACAGAGAAAATACAAGTCATTATGAGAAAGATTCTTGTAAGGTTTAAAATGAGTGAATGAATGTTGGTCTGTTACAGTTATCCTCATTGCTTCAACAAAAGGAAGCAGAAAAACATAAAAACTATCTTGCAGTGCAATTTTGGACTGCTCTGCAAACAGATGTGTGGAAAAACACATTTGTACTCAAAATTTAAATTATAAGCACAAAATTAATCTTGATATTCACATGGAAATGTTCAGGCTGCATTCAAATACATGTATTGACTGTCCATTTCTTAAAGTTACAGGAGCAAGGATTTGACTTACTGTTTCCTTGACAATAACATCGTAAACTGTTAAGCTTGGCACATTTGTCTCAAATGAAGTGTCTGAATAAAATGGCTGAACGCCACTGGCCCATTCTCATATTAAAAAAAAAATAATCCTACGCTGTTAATGCATTTTTCATGCATTCATACTGAACTCCAATTTACATTTGGTAGGCTGTTTTGTGTTTTTTAGCAACATAATGTAAATTATGGGCTTCTATTTACCTACAGAAGGAAATGTGAAATCTGAAGCAAATCAGGATCAGTGTAAAATACCCAGAAGAATTTTGAAAAGATTTGCAACTATCTTATGTGTTCACAATGATATACTCCTTTGTGAGAGCAGAAGAAAAACATTTTTTTTCATTTATAATCAAAGAGTGAAGTATTCATCCTTTAAAGTCACAGATAAAAAGACCAACAATAAAGGCAAAGCCAAAGAGATGAACTAATGAACAAAATTAAACAGATTCTAATTTAGTATCAAGTGGACAGGTATGCACACAGGCATCAGAAACAGTGAGTCCATGTAGCACACTATCATAAAGTTGTGGGGCAGTGGACTCAAGAGGGATGATAGAGCAGAGGAAGGGCAAACTATGGGGAAGAGGGTGTTGGTGCATGGTATTAGTGGAAGTTGAGGCCGAAGGATTATGGAAATGGAGGATGTGTTGCAAGAACAACTCTCATCAGTAGCAAGACAGGATGTGAATCAGATGTTCAAAGATGCTATGATCCTCCTTAAAATGTTCTCCACAGATGGGAAGGAAACACTGGGTTTAAATGGAAAACGCATCCAACCATGGCATAATAGCCCAGAATATTTTATTAATTGTAAAATCCCATGTACACAGTTCAGAGAAGCTGGTGCTTGGTCAAAGGATCCAGATGACATGGGTTGTGAAGTAGCCACTGAACTCTAGCACACTGTACTCAGCAGTGTATTCCACCACTGGGTGATCAGCTCTGCTCTTTGCCACAGTCTGACAGTTTCATTTGGATGGACAGTTGGTTGGTGGTTATGCCCACCTAAAATGTTGTGCAGAAATTGTGGCAGAGCTGGTATATGACATGCCTGCTTTTATAAGTGGTCCTGCCTCTGATGGGATAAGATAAGCCATGACAGGATTTGAGTAAGATGTTCTTGGTAGGCGAATCAAACAGGTCTTGTACCTGGGTCTTCCATAGGAGTATGATCTATGTGGTAAAAGAGTTGGGAGTAAGTGTGACACAGTGATGATCCACGATGTTTAGGTCTGGTGAGTGGTCAGCAGACTACAACTACTAACTCTTTTTGCAGAGCTTTAGGAGAGGTGGGCAAGCACTGTGAGTGGGGTGCCCCTCATGTCTAGACATGATGATAAATAGTCAAAGCCCTGATAAAGGATACAGTTCAGCTGTTCCATCCCAGGATGATATTGGGTGATGAGGTAGATGTTCCTTGGCAGCTGGCTCTCGGCGGTGGTGGAAGTATTTTACTTATCTCTTGCAAGGAAATCACAACAAGTCACAAATTAGTCAATCCTGTATTACGTCACATTAAGGAAGGAAGGAAAATTGGTGTGCAACTTGCTATCAGTGACAAAGTCACAAAAACAGAGCACAAGTTCGGACAGGACAAGGATGGGAAAGCAAATCTGTTGCATTCTTTTTAGGAACCAACATGCTAATTAAAAAAGGTTGGGGGAAACCAGGGAAAATGTACATCTAACTATTGAAAGCCCAGGATGAAATAACAACAGTATTATAAAAAGGATAGATTGCTGTTCACCATGTATTATAAAAAGGATAGATTGCTATTCACCATATAGAGGAGAAGTTGAGTTGCAGACAGGTGCAACGAAAAGGCTGCTATACATCTAAGCTTTCAGCGAAAACGTCTTCTTCTCAACTGGAAAACACACACACACACACACACACACACACACACACACACACCAGTGCACCCTGCACACACATGACCACTGTCTTTGGCCATTGTGTCCAAACTGCAAACTGCTGATGGGAGCAGTGAGTGAGTGAGTGAGTGAGTGAGTGTGTGTGTGTGTGTGTGTGTGTGTGTGTGTGTGTTTTCTATTTCAGAAGAAGGCCTTTAAGCTGAGAGCTAGAATGTATAGCAGTCTTTTTGTTGGGTCTGTCTGTAACTCAACATCTTCTCTACATAAAGAATAACAGTCTATATTTTTCATAATCTTCAAAATATAAATCTGAAAGACAATGCGATGACATCAGATATACACATAATAAAAGCAGAATGTGAATGAATTTCATTGGGAAATGAGAGTTCTAAAATTCACAATGAAAGTAAATAAATATTCAGAAAGTAACATACCCTTTATTCCAAAGTAGAACCAAGTTCTGTTACTGTTCTCAAATTCCGTTCCATAACAATCTGGACGAGTCCAAATATTAAACTCAAAGTCAGGGACTTCATCTCCAGAACTGTTCTTTGTATGAGCTGCATTGCCTAAACATAAGAAACAATTACATGGCAAAATTAACATGAAATAATTTAGTAAACTAAATCACAAAATGAGGTTGCAAGCAATCACAACAATTTCTCTCTTAATTCTGGAAATAACACTACAATATAATGTTTAAGACTTACAATATCAACTCAGATATTAACAATATACTCTCTTTTCCTTCTTAAATACAGGGCATACAAAAAAATCTGTCAATACTTTGAGAGATGACAGTACTCATCGAAACAAGAAAAATAAGTCCAATAAACATGGGTCCAGAAATGCAGACTTTCCGAGATAAACACGTGTTAATAGGGACGGCTGTGCAATGCTTGGCTGCGGATGTTAACAGGGTTAACAAGAGATGGTGTTGTGAATTTCCATAACTAGCACGTATGGGCAGATGTAAATCCTCATGCAATTTAGGAAAGAGGGCATTAACACAGATTCTCAACCAACGTATGGGCAGGCATACTTGGTGAGAGATTAATAGGGCCATATGTGCTACTACAAAGGTTGACTGGAGCACATTATCTGGACTTCCCCATTAATGTATTGCCTATCTTGCTGGAGGCTGTGCCATTGCAGCAATGAATACAAATGTGGTTCATGCATAGTGGTGCACTAGCACACTTTCATCATAATGTGCGCAAACATCTGATGCAGACTTTTAGGTGTCTTACACGTGGGTGATTTTCAGCAGTACTGCTGAGCAGCATGCGTCGATCCCCACCGTCTCTCTCTCTCTCTTCTTCTTCTTCTTCTTTTTCTTCCCTCTCTCTACTTAGCAGCACTGCTGCTGTGCGTAATTGGCACTCTCACGCCGTACCGTGTAAATCCACTCAATTGATAATACGGACTCAGACAAAGAAGTATTAGCTCTGGCTTTGTTGATCAAAAGAAAATTCAGGTGCCAACATCATAAACATAAATACTGGCAACACCCAATATGCACAACTCATACAATATACGTACACCTCTACACTTTATATAGTGAGTTATGTGAAGACAGTGACAAGTTCTTCAACTACTTCACGATGTTAGTACCGACCTTTGAGGAACAACTACATTTGCTGAAAACACATATTTCACACCAGAACACTTGCATGAGAGAGAGTATTTCTGCAGAGGAAAGGTTGACCATCACACTAAGGTAAGTAAAAATATTTGATGTAAAACAATTTTAATTTAGCAATTTGTGTTACATAAGAAAATTACAATATGTATAGACATCCTAAAACAAATCTTCGTACACTGATGTATCAAAAAACTGAGACTGTGATTCCAATGTCGCCCTTTGTGCTGACTCAGCCAGCTGTTCCGCATAAGTGGTCATGGAAGCAGATGAGTCATGTTCTGCAAAGTGCGTTCCACTTACATTTCCCTGTGATACAGCCACGTTTCCATGAGTAGTACCATCTGTAATGTATTTTTGCAGCACACTCTTAAGTTCGAATTTCGCATTAAATTGCTTTTCTTCAGATATGGCTATGAAGTGAGGTAGCAAAGACAAGAGGAATAATCCATCAGGATCTTCCTCCATAAATTTTAATTTCTCTTGAACACTTTCTGCAAGTATCCTAAACAATTTATGCTCTTCTGGAAGAGTCTTTTTGGGAACACTAGAGCCTGAGACAGTAGAAGATGGTTCTTGATAAGTGCTTGACTCTTCTTTTGTCATACTGTCTTTTTTTTCCCCCCTCAACAGGAGGTTTAGTTTCACAAGACGATTGCTTGAAGAAAATGTACTGCTGTCTAGCACCTGCTGCTGAACCACTCTTCACTTTTTTCTGTTTTTGCAGCTCTTGAGTGTATAAATCTCTTACATTTTCCACCTCTTTTGCAACTGTGTTGCTGAAATTTCTTTTCTGATTTCAGGTATCTTGCATCAGGAAATACATTCACAGATCTACATTACACATATAAATGTAGAGTTTCTACCACCTCAAGCATAGTAAAGGACACTTGTCAAAATATTTGGAATGTTCTGAAAGAGTCTACATTTCCAATGCTTACTGAAGAGGACTGGTTGAATATTGCACAAGGTTTTAAGACAAATGCAGATTTTCCAAACTGTATAGGGGCAGTAGATGGTACACACATGCATTTCATTAAGCACCGGCATAGATGCTCTCTTCACTTTTACTACAAACATTTTTTCTCAATTGTGTCATTAGCAGTTTGTGATGCAAATTATAATTTTGTCGGGTCTTATGGCAAAAGTTCATATTTACAAATCTTTAAAAACAGTATGCTATTCAATAAGATAAGAGACAACAAACTGAACATTCCTAGACCAAAACCAATATGTGCTGGAGGAGAGCCACTGCCATGAAGTGATGAAGTACTTGGTCTGACAGAAGATATGCAAAGACCCTATGGTGGAAATAATTTGCCAGTCATTAAAAAGATATATAATTATTGTTTATGATGGGTGAGATGATTCATAGAGAGTACATTTGGAATACTCAGCAACAAATGAATAATATTCCATCATCCACTCAATTTTTCAATTGATTTGGTCTCAGATATAATAAAAATATGCTGCATATTACATAATTTCATTTGTCGTAGAGAGGGGTACACATTCAAAGACACAATGAACATCGTTGGACTACATGGAGTCAAGGAAGCCCTACTGCCAAGAACAAGGGACAAATCAACCGCTGTTATCAGAGATAAATTTGCTGAATTCTTTGCAAGTGAAAAAGGTGCAGTGAGTTGGCAATTCAACGAAATTTGATCTGGGGACTTCTAATATTTGTACATAATAATGTAACACATTGTACATATAATTCTAAATACATACCTTTTTGGTTTTTGGAATCTGTTGTTTCATTTGCAAATCCTGGGACGAACAGTTCACACAATTCTTCCCATGCTCTGTGTTTCACAATCCTGTTGCTGTATTTGCAACATTTTGAGTCCCAAATATCAGGACGCATTTCTTCCTCACAAATGAAATGCTCAGCACCAAAACTCATGGTGCTGTGAGAACGACTGATACGCTAATGAAATGCCATGCGTGAAAGGTAACAGGTGTGAAAATGTTGCTGCCAGCAGCACACGCAGCCGCTCGTGCAGAAATGGTCGTGTGGTTGCCGCTGCTGTATGAATCACCACATGTGTAAATGTCCCATCTATTTCCCCTATGGAACGCTGACCACTGCCGCCGCACTGCTCAGCAGCACTGCCCGAAATCGCACTGGATTGGTTTGGGGGGGAGGGGGGGGGGGCGGCACACCTTGGCCTGATCGTTCCCCAGACCTCAATCCCCTAGACTTTTGGTTATAGGGACTCTTGAAGGAATTGGTCAACATCATGACTCTGTGCAGGCCAGTCCATTACAGGGATGTTATTGTCGTGTAACCACTCCACCACAGGTGCTTGATCATGTTGAAAGAAGCAATTGCCATCCCCGAATTGCTCTTCAACAGTGGGAAGCAAGAAGGTGCTTAAAATACCAATGTAGGCCTTTGCTGTGATAGTGCCATCGAAAACAACAAAGGGTGCAAGCCCCCTCCACAAAAAACATGACCACAACATAACACCACTGCTACTGAATTTTACTGTTGGCACTACACACGCTGGCATATGACGTTCACCGGGCATTCACCATACCCACACCCTGCCATCAGATCACCACATTGTGTACCGTGATTTGTCACCCCATACAATGTTTTTCCATGTTCATTCATCCAATGTTTACATTCCTTAGGTCGGTATTAGCATGTACACTACAGGGTCAGTCTTCGATACATGCCAGCAGGTACAACAACAACTGGGTATACTGCAAAGGGTACATCATTCCTTATGCCAGAGGTCGGAGGAGTGCACTGTCATGAATGGACGCCACATTGAATACCCCCTGTAAACACTTGTTTATCGCAGAAACATTCATTGCCGGCAATGTTTATTGAACTTATCTCAGAAAGTACACGTTTCCTGACCCATGTTTATTGTACTTATTTTTCATGTTTCAATGAGTACTACCACATCCCAAAGTATTCAACACTTTTTTTAATGCCCTGCATATTGTTATACACTTCACAAAATTTCATAAAAGTTACATACACTATGTGACCAAAAGTATCCAGACACCTGACTGAAACTGACTCACAAGTTTGTGGCCACTCCATCAGTAATACTGGAATTCAATATGGTGTAGGCCAACCCTTAGCCTTGATGGCAACTTCCTCTCTTGCAGGCATATGTTCAATCAGGTGCTGGAAGTTTTCTTGGAGAAAGGCAGCCCATTCTTCATGGAATGCTGCACTGAGGAGAGGTATCGATGTTGGTTGGTGAGGCCTGGCACAAAGTCGGCATTCCCAAACATCCCAAAGGTGTTCTATAGGATTCAGGTCAGGACTCTGTGCAGGCCAGTCCATTACAGGGATGTTATTGTCGTGTAACCACTCCACCACAGGTGCTTGATCATGTTGAAAGAAGCAATTGCCATCCCCGAATTGCTCTTCAACAGTGGGAAGCAAGAAAGTGCTTAAAATACCAATGTAGGCCTGTGCTGTGATAGTGCCATCGAAAACAACAAAGGGTGCAAGCCCCCTCCACAAAAAACATGACCACAACATAACACCACTGCTACTGAATTTTACTGTTGGCACTACACACGCTGGCATATGACGTTCACCGGGCATTCATCATACCCACACCCTGCCATTAGATCACCACATTGTGTACCGTGATTTGTCACTCCATACAATGTTTTTCCATGTTCATTCATCCAATGTTTACATTCCTTAGGTCGGTATTACACTATCAAATTTCTTTGTCAAAGATTTGATTAAAGATGCGATCAAATATTCGTCAAATATATTTGACAAAGAAGTTTGACGTGGCACTAAAAAGGGGTATTACACTGACATCATATTTTTTGTCAAAGTTCAAGCTGGCTGACAACAACAACTTGTTATTGAGTGCAGCAGTTGCATGTACCACAATTGCACTGTGTGCACATGCAGAAGAGAAGTGGGGGAGAAAAAGGAAACGTACCTGAGTGAAGCCATGGGTTTTACGGCGACACGATAAAAGCATTCAACAAAACTTGTTATGTGAGCTTATAGTGGAGGAAAAATGGTTCAAATGGATCTGAGTACTATGGGACTTAACATCTATGGTCATCAGTCCCCTAGAACTTAGAACTACTTAAACCTAACTAACCTAAGGACAGCACACAACACCCAGCCATCACGAGGCAGAGAAAATCCCTGACCCCGCCGGGAATCGAACCCGGGAACCCGGGCGTGGGAAGCAAGAACGCTACCGCACGACCACGAGATGCGGGCATAGTGGAGGACGTCAACTCGTACATCAATTACTTAAGAATGGATGAGCATACATTTCTGTATGTCCTCAGTGAAGTGTATCCCCATATCACAAAGCACAATACTCACTTAAGAACTGATATTTCTGCAGAAGACAGGCTCACTGTAGCACTCCGATTCCCAGCTACAGGAGAGGGTTAAGTTAGGTTAGGTCAGGTCAGGTCAGGTCAGGTCAGGTCAGGTCAGGTCTCCAATCTTCTTAATCTATTTTTGTATTCAGGGTGCCTCACATTGTAAAGTGCCTCATCAGCTTCATACATCTCTATTAATTTTGTAGTTGTCGGTACACACCAATTGTATTTACCAGCAATGTTTATAAAAACACTACAGATGACAGAATGCTGCTCCGATGCTAGCGCTCCATGTGGTAACATGCCACATTGCAGAGAACAGAAGACAAGCAACTTCTTTGATCAAATCTACTGCGAGGCCCTAGATTTGATCAAATATTTGACGACATTTGACAAAGTTCCCTATTACATCATCAAATTTCTTTGACAAAGATACTGGACAAAGAAATTTGATAGTGTAATACTGACCTTACACCAAGCGAGGCATTGTCTGGCATTTACCGACATGATTTGTGGCTTATGAGCAGCCACTCAACCGAGAAATTCAAGTTTTCTCATCTCCCGCCTAACTGTCTTAGTACTTGCAGTGGATCCCAATGCAGTTAGGAATTTCCTGTGTGGTGGTCTGGACATATGTCTGCCTATTACACATTATGACCCTCTTCAACTGTTGGTGGTCTCATCAGTCAACAGATGAGGTCAGCCTGTACACTTCTATGCTCTACATGCCCCTTCACATTTCCACTTCACTATCACACTGAAATGGTGGACCTACGTATGTTTAGGAGTGTGGAAATCTCGCATACAGACATATGACACATATGACACAAGTGACACCCAATCAACTGACCACGTTTGAAGTCCGTGAGGTCCGCGGAGCATCCCATTCTGCTCTCTCATAATGTCTAATGACTACTGAGGTCACTGATATGGAGTACCTGGTAGCAGGTGGTAGCACAATGCACCTAATATGAAAAAATATGTTTTTGGGGGTGTTCAGACATGTTTGATCACATAGTGTATTCTACTCAAACTGTTCGTCAAGGACCTCTTACTTTGTCTTCATCTAACATTTTGCCATGTGGAATCTTTGTAAAGTCACGTGTTCTTAACTGTTCCAAAAAGTTAAGCAAGAGCAACACCTCATAATTATACTCTCTTCTTTAAAATTAGAGACTCAAGTGCGTGGAAGGTCATCAGAGTCCCCAGAGGATAAGAAACATTGTTCTCAGGCACTATCTTGAACAAGTCTGGTGACAACACTGAAGTGTGTGAAGTTATCCATGAGGTCAGAAGATAGAGAATCAAATGTGTCTTAAATATAGTTGGGGTTTCACAGTTTTTAAACTTACACACTGAAAGGTGACCTCAAGGTGACATGAACTGCAGCAAAATGTGCTCATTCTTCTTTGAATAATAATTGATCAAAAAAGCTATAGGGTTCTCACTTGCACCTACACTGCTGCTGACAGTTTGATGTAACTCTCACCCCGCCCCCCCTTTTACTTCACAGTCATAAGTACTGATGAACCAGGGATATATACTTATGATCAATGAAATTAAGTGCTGTAGTAATCTTTGCAACAAATAACGCCATTATCACAATCACAACGCACCTCAGCTGCTACATCATCTTTATACTCCGATGAAATTGTATGTACAAATTTTTTCCATTGGTTCAACCAACCACTGAGCAGTTCAGCATTATAATAATGTGCATCTGATCTGTAAAACTCACCTGCTACAAAGAATTTTCTGTCAACGTGTAACAACCTATTGTCCCATACCCTGAGTACTCACTTGGCTTAACACTTCAAAATTATATTCTCCTTTTTAAAATGAAATTCAACTTTAAACTGTAGCTTATAAACTAAAATCAAATATCAAATGGAATCACAACTGTTACTGAGCACATAGCAGCTAGTTAGCCGTCTTCCAGCAGTGCTTCTAACAATGGAAAATTCACTGTAATCACTGTTAAAAAAGATGAGATATCATGACAATGGCAGTAGAGATTTGGGTGTGATTTCCCACACTAAAACACAGATCAGTCGAAGGTTGAGGTGCAAAAAGAATGTAAAATACCCCTAAATGAAGCAGCTACAAATCTTTTCTCCCTACATAACAACAAATAAAATACACTTGTCCACATTTTAGCAACTACTGTTTTAGTAATTTCTGAGATATTAGTTGCTCCCTGAATAGCCACTTCAGTGTCACTGTACATGCAACAACTAATTTCAATCTGTACATATCAAGGAAACCTGTACAGTGGCAAAGTGAATTACAGGAAATTAATGGGATACAGCTGACCACTAGAACTGCAACATCAGAACATTAACATGATGACTGCCACAAGGCTGCTGGTGGCCATAGCAGAGCTTCACTCCTGACGGCTTGACCTGGCCCGGCAATGAAACATTCATCGTACGTATATGGCAGTCAATGTGTTAACAAAATTTTACTTACTGTGTGTATATAGCATAATATGAAGAATACATAATTAAATTTGTACATGATTTGGGGGTATACAGAGTGAAAACTTTTATATGCAAAGTAACAACCTCTGGCAGCAAAAACGGCTCTAACCTGCCTAGGCATCAGATCGAACTGAGCTTGTATGAGAGGTAGAGGAACACCATTCTATGCTGCTTCAACTCCTTGTTACTATTCATCAATCATAGTAGCTGGCAAGTGAATGTGAGTCAGACTCTTGGTCACTTATGATCAGGTTTTCAGTGAGAGAGAGATATGGATAAAATGCTGGCCAGGACAATAGTTGAACACCGTACGTGTTCAGTCACGTCAAGACAGTATGGAAAACATGTCAACTTGCATTTTCTTCTTGAGAGATCATGCCATGGAGGCCTCGAAGATAACCACCAACCTTAAAAAATCAAAATTGTAGTGTGAACAAGATGTGGTAGTGTAGTGTATCCTACAAAACTTCATATTATGTTTGGCTCTATGACAACGATAATCTGGCAATGTCAGTTCTCCTTGAAAGCCTCTACATATGAAGAACTAGGAGTCTTCTGTAAAGTTGGCATGGAGCCATTCCTGTAACTAGTATTGTCACTGGGTGCACCACTTTTGGCATACGTCTCTCTGCTGTCATGTCGAGGGAAGCCACAAAAAATGGTTGCCATACTGACAGTCCGTGCACTCCAGATGTTGTTGACTATATTGTGTAGATACTCGTCTTGCCGCACACAACCCAATTTCCTGACACAAAATTATGTGATGTGGCTGTAAACTCTGCATGATCAAGCAAACAATGTGTGTCCTCTTAAGCACTCGTCGCAAACAGCATTGTGCATGGAATATGAATTCCATATTCGTGTGACAAATGCAGGATCCTGACGAATGTGGGCAGTGGTATCATAGAAAATAAACCACAGTTTTGACAGACCATGGCCCTGCCACAGTTGAATAATAACACACGGTACATGGTTTTCCTTCTTATATGACACATAACAACATCTTACAAACAACGAACATTTAAATGTCATTGCTGAATGAGAAACATACTATGTAATATTTCCTTATGCACACCAAGTAGAACACTATCTGTCAGATGCATCTGGAAAATCTACACACTTATGTTCATGTGTCATCATGTTTGAGACCCTTAATTTAACCGAAATTCACTATGCTACAGGTCAGTATTAAACTGTACTTCTGGTAATATAAATACCTCAAGTTTGTGGATCAGAGCTTTGTTGTAGTTTCATTAGGACAGAGTGTCAGAAATTGAATTTTGTTGAAGTTTCATACAGTGGAGACAGTAGGGGTGAGAGAGGAATTGAATTTTATTTTATTTCAGAGTATAATTTCAGAAAAACAATCTTACACAAAAGGTTGTTTGACGCCATCTAACCAGCATAATACTTGGTAATGTTAGTTGCACTGGATAAGATGACATGGGAAACTTGCCTGTGAACTGAAGTAGTAAAATAATTATGAGAAATGAAGGCTCAGATGAGACAAAGTTTTGTGTAATGAATCAGGATGCAAACATATGTTCACCACAAATGGACAGACTGTAGGAGGAAATGTGATGTTTGTGAAAAGGAAGAAAACTGTCAAAATGCATGTGAGTTTATTCTGGGTGCAACAAGAGCACAAGCATATACTAGTTGCCAGTAAGCTGTTTCACTGTTTGATATGCTCCACATATATTTTTTAATACAGAGCACATAACAGTGATCACGTGCTTCGAAACCAAGCACACAGTCAAATTGTGATGTAATAATTGTCCCAATAACTTAAAGTCTTTACACCCAGGATCAATTCACCAAAGCCAATTCCCGTGAAATTCCACATGCTGTTTCAATACAATGTTAAAAAACCCAAAGAATAGTATAATAGCCATGACTCTTAAGTTTTGTTGTGCAGCTAATAACAAAAACAACACTATCAACAAGCCATTAACTTGCCATGTATGCAACTGGAACTGTGATAAAGTAAAAAATAACATGACTATGACCATAATCTCCTAAGGTAGAATAAGACTCATCTGTAACATCAAATGTACTAGAGTAGTGAGCACATAATACATCATGTGGTGGGATGTGTGGAACAGCAGAACAGAGTAGCACATAACCAACTAGACAACAACATTTAAAGACTGGCACAGTTTGTTGTGTAAACATAGTGAGCAAGTTGAACATTTAGCTGGATTTCACATTACTGCATACATGGTGATGGTTAATTTGCCTTTTTTTAAAAACACACACACACACACACACACACACACACACACACACACACACACACACACACACACTTGTGCTCTGGAAAACAAGATTTGCGCTATCATGTTTTTGTTCTCACACTGACTGTTCACTGCCTCTATAACATAGCAATTGTTTGTACACTAGGAATATTTTTAACAGAAATAAGGAAGCGTCCGATCCCGCCCGTCTGCTTTGACCCATGATGTCACAAATATGGCGGAAACGACCATAAACCACGATTCCAATATGGCGCATATAAAGTAGTTTCATACACATTATGAGGACAAAAATACATCAAAAAACAAACAACACACGTTCCACAAAAAGCCTAATGACACTAACGGGACAAGCGCGGGAAATAGGGGGTTTTTGGGTGGGGACAAAGTAAATATAAACAAATGTAGACACCCACCCCCATACAAAACCACGCAAAACGACGAAAAAAACCTACGTCACAAAACTCCCAAATACCACTAAACACAATATCATCTGGAATCGAACACTTCCCTTGACCTATATAGCTCAACAGCAGCTCCCGATCCCATAAATTGGGATCGAACACTTCCTTTGACCTATATAGCTCAACAGCAGCTCCTCATAAATTGGGATCGAACACTTCCCTTGACCTATATAGCTCAAAAACATCTCCAGATGCCAACATTCACAGCCACACATTGGGGTCAAACACTTCCCTTGACCTGTTATCCTTACGACATCTCCACATACAGCCGTCCCTGGTCCGAGATGCCGGAACTTTCAGTAAGCCTCATTTCTTCACGACATAATGAACACTTCACAACTTCATCCAAAAATCCGAATAGTTGAAGAAATTTTATTAGAGACAACGCACTGTCCCCCATCATAGCCAACAACCAAAAACTGTTACCCTGTCAGTCATATCCACACCTACCAAAGACATAAAAAAAGCAATTTACCAAAATTCACACACGACACCACACTCGCAAACTAAACCAAAAACATCACCTAACACACCACCAGAGAGCACCACCGATCGCATCAAAACGACACCTACAAACACGCCACTCTCACAAACTAAATTCCGTGCCGTCTTGACGTCACAAACCACAACAGCCTTACGTCACGGGTCAAAACCGACGGGTGGGATCGGACGCTTCGGTCGACCCTTTTTAACTGATGATTTGTCATGACAATAATGAATCTGTTAGTGTCTTTTACGGTAATTATTTTGATGGATAATTTTGTGCAGAATAAATATGGATAGTCTGCTCACTAAGCCACACAGCAGATGGTGGTGTGGAAGTCTGTAACCCTATGGTCTAAATGCATTTCTAACCACACAAAGACTGACAGTAAAATGACAATATGAATTTGAAGCACTTGACTGGCACACAATCCAGATCCCAGTCGGAGATTTAGATGCACTTGGGCCTAACGTAAAAACAGCTGTGCTTCGCATTATCCATGTATCTCACTAAACTCTTCAGGTTCTGGCAGGACTGAACACTGCACAACAGAACAGGGAGGAAATTCAGGTGAAATTAAAAATATTGTCATCATATTAAAACAAAGTCAGACAGACTAGTAAAGTGTGTTTTAAAATTAAACAAAAATACTGCATTAAATTCGTATAGGCATCAACATGTTCACATTCTGATGAATACGTGGAAGATCTATAACAAATTACAGACGTATAAATGATAAGACAATTCGATTAAAAGTTGATAATGACTACAGAGATTCTTTAGTGAGAAACCTTGATTCTGATAGTCAAAATGACAGGTGGTTGTACTACTACTACTACTGCTAAAATAGAAAATTCTATTGAGAAAGTAATTAAGAGCACAAAGATGTATGAAGGATCGTCAGGGCTTAACTCTAGAATCTGCAGTCTCCATGACTACCAAGAGAAATGCTTAAGAGACTAATACGCCTAGCTTTCAGAACAATGTATTCTTTCTTCTGAGCAGAATGAGGGATTTGTTAGATGAGATGAAGAGTGGAGAAGGGAATCAGTTCATTCAGACCCTAGATTTCCTTCCTAGAGAAGGAACAATTTTCTGAAAACTTGGCACATTGTTTTTTGTTTAACGTATTTCTACCGCGAGGGAAATACGGAAGCGTACGATCCCGCCCGTCTGCTTTGACCCATGATGTCACAAATATGGCGGAAACGGCCATAAGCCATGATTCCAATATGGTGCATATAAAGTCGGTACGTACACATGATGAGGACGAAAATACATCGAAAAACAAACACACACACTTTCCACAAAAACCCTAATGACACTAACGGGACAAGCGCGGGAAATGGGGTGTTTTTAGGTGGGGGGGCAAACTAAATACAAACAAATTTAGACACCCACCCCCATACAAAACCACACTAAACGACGAAAAAACCGACATCACCAAACTCCCCAAATACCACTAAACACAATATCTTCTGGAATCGGACATTTCCTTGATCTATATAGCTCAACACCTCCCAATCCCATAAATTAGGATCAAACACTTCCCTTGGCCTATATAGCTCAAAAACATCTCCCGATACCAATATCAACATACACAAACGAAAACCCTGAACATACCACCAGAGAGCACAACAAACCACAACACGACAACATCAAACACGCCAGACAAACCACACTCCGCGCCGTTATGACGTCACACACGACAACACCCTAACGTCACGGGTCAAAGCCAACGCGTGGGATCGGACGCTTCTGTCGACCCCCGCCAGTGCTGGGAGTTGGCAACATTTCAGTCTCCCTGTGATTTTAAAAAAAGGTCAGACTGTAAAATTTGCAAAGGAGGACATAGTTGTCCTAACACACACTTCCTAAGAAAAGCAAACAGAAAATTGAATTTGCAGGAACTGAATGTAATTAAAAATAAAACTGTTATAGTACGAAAGTTCTGGTAGAATGAATATACCTAGAGTAAAGGAGACCACTCACTGTAAGGCAGAAGCGTTGAGTAGAAATTTTGGTGTGTGTGTGTGTGTGTGTGTGTGTGTGTGTCAATGATTCTGCGAGCGGTCACTTTTACTCCAAAAGTATGTTCACAAAAATAAAACTGACTACATCCAGCAAATAATACAAAAATCACACAGGATGCAAAGGTCCTAAACCACATTTGAATTGCAAGTGATAATGGACTCTTAAGGTATAAAGTAGAAACAGATAAAAAGCAAAAATGAAAGAGGCTCATCACACAGGAAGTCAGATATGTAGACTATGATAATTTATCTATGAACAAAAAGCTTGTAGAACTAAGGTTGAAATTAACAATAGCTTCAACACCTCAAAATACAAAAATATCCAGACAGCCAAAACAGGCAATTAAGCCTACTTCACAAATGTATTAATGAAGATGGAAAAATATGTTTCATTTATAAAGAAGGCAAACAAAAAGAAACCTTCACAAAGAATAAGACAATTTTTAAAGGACAAGAGTTATAAGCATATGCCTATAATAACAGAAAAATTCTTGAGTATGCTAAACTAAAATATTTGGGACTGTATCCTGTAAGATGGAAGAAGGAAATGGAAATTTTGTAAGATAGAAACTGAAAAAAAGAAAGGAAGATTAGGGTTTAACAGCCTGCCGGCAAGGAGGTCACTAGAAACGGAGCACAAGGTCAAGGATGGAGGAGAAAATTGGTCCTTACCTTTCAAAGGAATCTTCCCAGCATTGACAGGGTGCAATTTAGGAAAATCATGGAAAACGTAATATGGATTATGGTGGGGAAGATATGAACCTCCAAAAAGAGAGTCCAGTGTGCTAACCAAGAGACAACTGAAAACAAAGAGCGTGAAGAAAACAAAGTGACATTGGGCAGATACCAAAGTTGGCATGCCAGATAGCAAAGTACAACAGGCAACAGAGAGAAACCTGCACAAATATTTGACAATTTCTTTTGTGTTTTTCATAATTAATGACAGGAAGTAGAAAAACAGCTGATAATGTACACAATGACAGTCTGGAAGTAATGAAATATGAAGGAAAACCTGTGGCTAACTTTCCAATAGTAAATTCTAGTTTCTCACTAAACTATCATCATAACTAAAGGAAACTATGAGAAGTTTATGTGCTCTTCTATACAATTTTCTAATACTTCTGCCTAGGTCTGAGATATGTTATGCTCCTTCCCCTGGTATGTTTCATAATTGAATGTGTATGTAACATGCAACAAACAGATCTAATACATAATATGTTCATCAATGTGCCTGGTGATTTTAGTTATTTATAAAGAAAACAGTATTAAACCTGAAGCAAATCTTGGAAAGAACAGATACTGTTGTAAATTACAATTATGTGAGCCACTTGCAAAATAAGGTTTGAATCTATGGATAATTATGTACAAAGCTATTGAAGCTGTGAGTGAGTGCTGGGAACAACGAATATAGATTTTGGCCACCAGATCACTTAGCACCACAACCAAGATTTCAGGAGAGATAACCACTACACACTATCAAATATGCCATTTTGGTTTGCTATTTTTCAAATATTATTATAAGGATTGTGTATGGATAAAATAATATATGATGGGGCAAGAAGTAGCTTCAAATGTCTCTGCATTTCACAAATGAAAGATCACTTTCTTGATGTGGCATCTTGAGTTGAGAAATTATTATATACACAGCACTTTATCAAAGCTCATACCATTTCTTTACTGCTTTTGCAACATACACACAAAAAGAACAGAGCGGCCTACTCTATATGTGTGTTGCTATTTCTGTATTTATGAGTGTCAGCAATCAGTACAATATGGTAAATTTCCAATAAGCATAGACAACTGATACGAACGGAGAACTTGGAATATTAATACAATAAAGCGAAACTGCGCACCATGGAACTTCTGCGGTACTAACTCAACACGAGCCAGATTTCCGGAGTCGAAATTCGATAAAAATGTAAATCCTCCACATTCGACGTCCATGGCATATGGTTAAACAGTAAGTTTAAATTTGGATCTTGCTTCATTTCTGTAAGAGAGAGAAAAAACGATAACGTTTAATTAAGTAAAGAATTTAAACATTTTCGCTTTCAAATACGAGGGAAATGTAGATAAACAACTCAAGCGCAACAAAGTGCATTCAGCTAAGTGAAAATCTTACACATAAAACAAGGTTTCTTTTCCTTCAGGAGGTGTCACCATCATACAAGTAAACAATACATTATTCCAGCAAGTGATCACAATGCTAACGTGTTGGCTAGTCACTCATAACAGCTTTCAGAATTTCTCCACAAAAAATAAAACACGAATACACACAATCGGTTACTTTTGACGACTTATTTCTGTAGCCAGATGTATTCCTTTTTAAAATAAATAGTATCAAAATTTCGATACACAAGCCCACGGACCATACCCAATCCCATCCTATCCTATACAATCAAAACATAACACGCCATATTCCATGTAGTTGTTTTCTGTTATAGAGCGATTTGCGATAGTATCGAATTACGATTATTTACTACTGCAATTGTAATACTCGCTGTGACCAGAGGAAATGATAGCTTCTTAAAAATTAAATACATACACTTAATTTGAGGATGAAACTTACTGCTCTATTTACTGCCTTAATAGACTCCAAACTCATTAACGTTTACTACGAAATACAGTATCAGATTTACATACAATTAATAGCATACACCCCGTTTACAATATCTTTCTTTTTTTTTAAATTGCGATATGTCGCATGACAGAAAGCAATTCTCTGCATTTTCCATGTCAGTATGAAATTAAAGACATCTACTACTTTACCGCTGTGTCATTACCGTTAACTTTTTACCCTCGGAGTTGCAGGAACAAATGGGAAATCCCCTGACGTTCGATTGTATTCATTTATTTATTTTTAGTTTTGTAATTCCTTGACCGAAGCCCCGAGTGAGGTGGCGCAGTGGTTAGCACACTGGACTCGCATTCGGGAGGACGACGGTTCAATCCCGTCTCCGGCCATCCTGATTTAGGTTTTCCGTGATTTCCCTAAATCCTTTCAGGCAAATGCCGGGATGGTTCCTTTGAAAGGGCACGGCCGATTTCCTTCCCCGTCCTTCCCTAACCCGAGCTTGCGCTCCGTCTCTAATGACCTCGTTGTCGATGGGACGTTAAACACTAATCTCCTCCTCCTCCTTGACCGAAGTATATCGCTATGATGTATTAGTCGACTACAATCTTGTAATAAGGTTTACTCCAGGGTAGGAGTGGGCGAGTGGTTCTCTGCTGGAGGTTGACGTTGGAGTGGAAGAAGAAGGCAGCCATTAGATGACAGGACACGTAACTGATGAACACAAACTGACGTGGTTCAGCACATCTGAAGTAGACAGGCTGCACATGACGGGAGATGATCCTCAGGCCCCAGCACTCAAGTACGAGCGTGGCTATGCAGGCGTCTGCCGTTGATGGTAGCGGTGGCCGAACTATCGCATCGTACTGGCAGATGGCGGCTGGCGGCTGCAGGGTGGCGGTATAGCAGTGGGGTGACGTTCCTGTGCCTCGGGGTGGACATTAGGGCAGCAGTCGTTGGTTCGCGCCCCAGTAGAGACAGTGTCATAGAAGCAGTGATAACCGACATGAGCCATGTGCCATTGGATGGCCTAGCTGCGACGACTTGCTGACATGCTAGTCCTGGTGATTTAAATCCACTTTTCAAGGGCTGACAGTTGAGAAAAGCCCCCTGTATCGACACCGCACAGAAAAGTCTGGAGTGGGGTCAATGGCCTGGTGTGGCATAATCAGCATGTCGGTCGATCACGCGGCAGGAGTCTGCATGGCATCCCTCATGCACAAGCATCGGCTGCAGAAGCCCTGCCTGCTGACGTTGCTGAGTTCGCAGGGCATTGAACGGTGGATTGAGGCCTGGTTTCAGTTTCTGGGCTGCAGTCCTGACAGTTGGTGTTTGAACCATTACATTTCTTCCATTCTTAGATTAGTCTTGTCCATTGGATTCGTATTTTGTTGGTCTGACTGTAACAGAGACACTTTCACACCTATCAGTGTTTCTTAATTGTTTGAATAAGAATTTGGCGTGACCTCCTTCTGATTATATTTTATACTAAATACAGTATCTCATTCTTACACTACTTGAGCACTGACTTTCTGCAGCCCTCTTTGCTTTTGTCGCTTTTTTTCCCTTTCACAACTTCTTATTGTTCATTGTGGTTGACTTACTTCTTCCCAAGCACCAGCATGACTATCATGGATCGGCAGGTTCAGTGAAAGTAAGAATAGGATTTGGGCAATTCTATGTCTGAGATGGCAGTACACAATACATATTATGCTCGAAATTACACAAACAGCACATGTATTAGGCCCTATGTTTATGAGTTGGTTGTGTCATTCATTTTGTTATACCCCAGGATAGTATCCTCGGCTGACACTAAAAATTCGTCGAAGTTCTACCTTGGCAGCCCCTGAAAGCTGAACCGTCTTTGTCAATGACCAGTAGACTGCCAGCTAGGGGGGAATGCTGAACAAGTTGCTGCACACACGAAAGCTAGAAAACTACTGCAGCACCGGAGGACAACCAAGTGCCCAAGTCTGCAAATGAAGCATAATGACATCTTGGAAGCCAAAAGATACTGTTATGCTAGTGACAAAGCAGAGAGCCGTAAGCAAGGTTAGGTACAACACAACAGAAAATATTCAGCTGCCAAACCAGCAGAAAAGATTTATCTGGAAGATGAAGTTATGAAAGTCAGAAGTGTGTGTGTGTGTGTGTGTGTGTGTGTGTGTGTGTGTGTGTGTGTGTGTGTGTGTGTGTGTGTGTGTGTGGTTTGAGTCACTAGAAGAGCTAACACTGAGGGAAAACCAGAACACATGATGTCATTGCCATCCCCACCACCAGAGAGCCCACAGGAAGCGCCAACATAAATACTTCACCCTTCTTTACAAATGTCTGACTGCTGAGTGCTGACTGCCAACTGCCCAGTGCATATCTCAGCCCCTGTGTCAGTTGCAGCTATCCAGTGAGAGAGGAGGCTATGGAGGTCGACCCTCGGCCTGCCTAGCTGTCTTTGATTTCCTACGGAATCACGAGTCCCACTGGAAGGATGCTGCTGCTGACTGCTGTACTGCCAACTTCTGAGGCAATGCTGATGGGGTGCAGAGGCCGTCACCACTCTGAAGATCTGCTGGCGGCTTGACCCACATGACCTGGACACTGTCTGTCACCCGCCTTCGAGAGGGAGGGCCACTTCTGCTGCTCATTCCACTCCTGCAGCAGACACCAATGCTGCTCGCTCCTGTCTCCTAAACAGGAGCTGTGAGTCAACCCCTGCAAGCCAGCGAGTACTTTAGGTGGACCTGGAGACGTCAATCCTGAGTGCAAATTTTCGGGGTTAGCGAGAGCACTTTGGAGACCGTTACATAGAGCTAGAGGCCGCCGGCGTCCGAGTGTCAATGACTGGTCCGTGACAACACCACTACACTGGCGAAACTGCTAGTCGAATACATTCTGGCCTTCTGCTGCTGCTGACGCCTGACTGTGATGTGGTGTTTTGAAGACAATCCTGTAGTACTGCCTCATAAATGTCTTGTTGTCAGTTATGTTTTCTTGGGGCTCTTGAGTGTAGCTGGAACCTCACCATCACATCCTGCCTGGCTCTCTCCTGACGACTTTAATATTCTTGGACTGGATTCCCATACCTGATGTCAACAAATGTTTACCAGTGGTACAGCCATCTATACCTTGTATTACAGCCACACATGTAGGACAACAACAATTAACCATCTACGCAGCTTCAACGTGAGGTCAACAGCTACAAATTGAAGTTCGCAACAATGCAATGTGGTGAGTGATTGATATTTGTTTGCTTTCTTGTCTATATTTTCTTATTGCCGTGTTGAGCTGTAGGAAGCTCAACATTACATCAAAAGTGTCGTTTGTTAAATCGCAGGAACCTGGAGATTTGACTCAGTTCCATGGGAACACCAGAGAACTTTACTTGCAGCCAGTGAGGTGTCCACACTGTAATTTATCTGGGCATGACTTTCCCACATATTTAAGCTGTATCAGCTACCTGTAGTATGTATAGAAGGCTTGGTCACAAAGCACAACAGCGTGCAGAATCTCATTAAGGTACGATATGACGTAAAGATTGAGTATAATTAAATTCATTTTTTCTCTTTTGCCTGTTGTATTTGTAGTTTCCTTCTTTTCTGGTGTTGGCAGATGGAATTTACACCAATGCCAGACACATGAGCAGCGTCTCTGAATGAAATGGTGGTAACTTTCAAGGGGCAAATAGCCATGTTTTTAGAAACTGCAACACGATAGTGGCAAGGCAATGAAGCATTGCATAGGAGAATAGTGCAATGTGGAAGCCATTGGGACCCAAGGACTCCTTGATTCAGGAGGAAATAAAACTGTGTTGAGTGTACCTGGCCATTTCATCACAGCAGCTAACATCACAGTGCCATTTTCCGTAAAAGCAACCTAGGATGTATCTATTTTTATTAGTGATTAAAGGCTGCTGCCAAAGTAGGGAGGGGGAAGGGAGGAAAACGGTCGGAAAAAATATCCTTGAATGTGTGTAGATTAAGGTCAGTGGGTGACACGAAAACGTGCATTATGTACAGCTAGACCCTCAGTAAGAAACTGGAAATTTGTGGTAAGGTCTTATGGGACCAAAATGCTGAGGTCACCAGTCCCTAAGCCTGCACACTACTTAATCTAACTTAAACTAGCGTACGCTATGGACAACACACACACCCATGCCCAAGGGAGGACTCGAACCTCCGACGGGGGGAGCCGCACGGACCACGACGAGGCGCCCCTTAGACTGCGCAGCTACCCCGCGCGCCCCTCAGTAAGGCCCAGACATTTGATGAACTGGCTAACAGTCCAGTACAGCGCTATCGGAAGCAGAACAGCGCGAGATTCTTTAGGGAAAAACTCATTGGACTATCGCAGAAATACGGCGGATTAGTGGAATCCTTCTCTGACAGGATTAGGAAACTGAATTCGTAATTCTATGAACTTACGCAGAATGCAGAGCCCAATATACCGTGATCCTGCATGAGGTAGAGAAAAGAGCTCTGGACGTGTTTATAAGAGGTATATCTGCTGATATTTCAAGAAGGGTCAGAATGGAGAACCCAAGTGACTTACACTACTGGCCATTAAAATTGCTACACTGAAAAGAAATGCAGATGATAAACGGGTATTCACTGGACAAATATATTATACTGGAACTGACATATGATTACATTTTCACGCAATTTGGGTGCATAGATCCTGAGAAATCAGTACCCAGAACAACCACTTCTGGCCATTATAACAGCCTTGATACGCCTGGGCATTGAGTCAAACAGAGCTTGGATGGCGTGTACAGGTACAGCTGCCCATGCAGCTTCAACACGATATCACAGTTCATCAAGAGTAGTGACTGGCGTATTGTGACGAGCCAGTTGCTCGGCCATCATTGACCAGACGTTTTCAATTGGTGAGAGATCTGGAGATCTGTAACATGCGGTCCTGCATTATACTGCGAAATGTAGGGTTTTTCAGGGATCGAATGAAGAGTAGAGCCACGGGTCGTAACACATGTGAAATGTAACGCCCACTGTCGAAAGTGCCGTCAATGCGAACAGAGGTGACCGAAACGTGTAACCAATGGCACCCCATACCATCACACCGGGTGATACGCCAGTATGGCGATGACGAATACACGCTTCCAATGTGCGTTCACCGCGATGTCGCCAAACACGGATGCGACCATCATGATGCTGTAAACAGAACCTGGATTCATCCGGAAAAATGGCTTTTTGCCATTCGTGCACCCAGGTTCGTCGTTGAGTACACCATCGCAGGCGCTCCTGTCTGTGATGCAGCGTCAAGGGTAACTGCAGCCATGATCTCCGAGCTGATAGTCCATGCTGCTGCAAACGTCGTCGAACTGTTCGTGCAGATGGCTGTTGTCTTGCAAACGTCCCCACACGATCCGTTACAGCCATGCGGATAAGATGCCTGTCATCTCGACTGCTAGTGATACGAGGCCGTTGGGATCCAGCACGTCGTTCCGTATTACCCTCCTGAACCCACCGATTCCATATTCTGCTTACAGTCTTTGGGTCTCGACCAACGCGAGCAGCAATGTCGCGATACGATAAACCGCAATTACGATAGGCTATAATCCGACCTTTATCAAAGTCGGAAACGTGATGGTACGCATATCTCCTCCTCACACGAGGCATCACAACAACGTTTCACCAGGCAACGCCGGTCAACTGCTGTTTGTGTATGAGAAGTCGGTTGGAAACTTTCCTCATGTGAGCACGTTGTAGGTGTCGCCACCAGCGCCAACCTTGAGTGAATGCTCTGAAAAGTTAATCATTTGCATATCACAGCATCTTCTTCCTGTCGGTTAAATTTCGCGTCTGTAGCACGTCATCTTCGTGGTGTAGCAATTTTAATGGCCAGTAGTGTATATGCTGTCATTAGGATTGCTACGCAATTGGAGGAGATTGATATTTCTACACGAAGACAGAGTGATCGAAATGCTATTTCTTCTGAAGTGAAGTGTTTTAAATGAGGACAAACAGGCCATGTCAGGAAAAAAATGTCGTCAGCCTAAATGCTGTGAAAGTGAATAGGTGCGCCATAAAGCCCATGATTGTCACATGAAAGTATAGGACAAGCAACGTCCTAATAATCGATGGTGAAACGGGAACTGGGATGCTTCATCCACTAGACGGGATTCCCAGTAGAAAACGAGACTGAAGAAGTGTATGAAGAGATGAGAGATGGAGTGTTGCTTGCTAGGTAAAGTAAATGTTACGAAACACAAATTTCTGGTGAACACAGGGGCTCACGTGTCCGTAATCAGGCTGGATGTTTTGGGCAGAAAGAAACGGAGCTCGTCACAGTACAGGTTACGTGGAGTGGGTCATAATGACACGAAGTTATTGGGGACAACGCTGTTCAGCTTTAACGTGGGAAATGAGTGTTTTCGAGAGCATGTAGAAATATTGCCATGTGTTGGCGAGGGGTATAGCGAGGTCCTGGGACTCGACTTTCTTACTAAACATCAAGAAAATATTACCTTTTTGCAACGTACAATTGAACTTGGTGGGGAATTGTTTCCACTAGGGGCAACAGCTACGAGTATTACAATGTCGCAATGTTCACTAATCATGAAGTTGGTACCCAATGAACTGCAGATACAAGCACTAAAAATCAGTTTGTGTGATACGATACCGCAAGGTTCAGGGAAGTTGATCTGTGTCAGCATAGATATGGACTACCTAAAGATTTATTATGTGGTTCAAATGGTTCTGAGCACTATGGGACTTAACATCTGAGGTCATCAGTCCCCTAGAACTTAGAACTACTTAAACCTAACTAACCTAAGGAAATCACGCACATCCATGGTCGAGGCAGGATTCGAACCTGCGACCGTAGAGATCGCGCGGTTCCAGACTGAAGCGCCTAGAACCGCTCGGCCACCACGGCGGACATTTATTATATGTTGTAGATTCCTTGAATCTGGATAAGTAACACTATTTTGTACACAGAAGTATACTATGCATCAGTGATGTGGACAGAGATTTCATGGTTCTGGTCTGCCTTGATAGTTTTGGCAGGATGAAGTGAGTCTGTGGCGAACGGCAGTGATTTCGAGTAGTCGCGCTTAAAGCAGAAACGTTCAACGCTGCGGAGTATGACTGCACATGGAACCCCGTTGGTTCCTTGATTATTCTTAGTTTTTGTATTTGACTACTTCGTGTTGTTTTCTGGAATTATTTTGTGAGTTTTTATGTGATTGCTAATTTGATTTTGTTTTGTGGATGGAGTCAAACAACAAAAGCCAAGTAACACTCTCAAGAAGTTCTGTGTTGTTTGAGCAATATATTATATTAGTAACTTCAGTGGTGACTCCGATATTACGAACACAAAAATTAGCTCTCAAGAAAAAGTGACCACAAGAATGGAAGGGACTCGATCTCGTACAGAAATTGGACGGCAGGAAGACGAAAGCATTGGAGTTCAAGCAATTCCAATTGAAAATGCATCCGTGTCGAGACACAGGTTTAATCTCGCGGGTGGCTCTACGTTTACCGCCGTTTTGGCCACAGAACCCGCAAATTTGGTTTGTACAGGCAGAAGCCAATTTTGTGTATAGTGGAATAACAAACGAGAAAACAAAGTTCGCCTATGTGGTAAGCCAGTAGGACCAGAAGATGGTGGAAGATATAATTGTCAGCCCACCATCTGAAAATCTGAAGTCACTGTTAATACAACGGGTTTCCAAGTCGGTTGAGCAACAAATCCTACATTTATTGCATCATGAAGAGATGGGAGACAAGACACCTTCGTAATATCTCCGACGCCCGAGAAGCCTCGCAGCGGACACGAAAATGCCAGACTCAATGCTGTGAGTGCTGTGGACAAGTCGCCTACCTATATCAGTGCAAACCATCGTACATTCACGCATGGAATCGAATTTAGATAAGCTGGCAGAGATGGCTGACCGAGTACAGGAAACAATTTCACTTCCGCTGCCTCCAATCACAAAGCATAATTGCAGCGGCGTCAACAGAGATGGCCGCAGCAACACAGCGGAAGTTCCATACAGATATACAGGACGAGTTTCAACAGTTGTCAAATGCAGTACAGCAACTATCATGCCAAGTAGAGACGTTAACAGTGCAGCATGTGCAAACAGAAGTTGACGATAAAGAGAAAAAAATTCAGAGACGACGGAAAACGTTTTCTCAATCACCAGCTAGGAGCAACAGCCCGAGCCCACATTGACGTCAACAAAACAAAACAATTCATTCTCGCACGGACTCTTTGTGGCAGACAAACTTTCGCGGTGCAAGTTCCTCATAGACACATGGTCGGATGCTTCCTTATACCTGCACAAGATGTTACATGTTCGTGTGAAGCCCATGCCTTTTACAGTTTTCCGCAGCAAACATCTCGGTGATTAAGACGTTTAGTGAAATAACTCTGCCGTTAGATTTCGGACTGGGGAAGAGATATCAGTGGCAGTTTATTGTAACTGATGTAACAGAACCAATAATAGGAGTAGACTTCCTCACGAATTTCAGCTTGCTGCCTGATGACAGGAATGGCTGTCTAATCGACAACACTTCCGGTTGCAGTACAAGGGGCACCCAGGCACCTTATCCCATGAAACAGGTGGGAGAAGCATTCGTCACAAATGAGTTTACGCAACTGTTTCAACACTTTCCCGAGATTGTTACACCACAATACGACAAGAAAGACTTGAAACATAATATGCAACATTTCATCAAAACCACACCAGGTCCACCTGTATCTGCAGGGCCACGGAAATTACCATCTGACCGCATAGTAATAGCAAAATAAGAATTTGAGAATTTTTTGTAGGAAAACATGATCCGTCCGTCTGACAGCCCGTGGGTTTCGCCGTTGCATTTAGTTCCCAAGAAAGATAGAACGTGGGGACCTTGCGATTTCCGGGCACTAAACGCAAGGACAATACCAGATAAATACCCGGTTCCGAATTTACAGGAGTTTAACAATTTGCTAGCGGGATCACGTGTTCAATGTAGTGGATTGTGCGAGAGTTCATATGCAAATTCCAGTGGCGGAAGATCGTTACTCTGCAATTCACACTTTAGTTTAAGTGCCTGGCAGGGAGTTCATTGAACCATTTTCATACTACTTCTCTACTATTCCACTCTCGAATGGCACGTGGGAAAAAAGAACATCTAAATCTTTCCGTTCGAGCTCTGATTTCTCTTATGAGCATTTCTCCCTACGTAGGTGGGTGTCAACAAAATATTTTCGCGTTCGGAAGAGAAAGTTGGTGATTGAAATTTCGTAAATAGATCTCGCGCAAAAGAAAACCGCCTTTGTTCCAGTGACTGCGACCCCAACTCACGTATCATATCAGTGACACTCTCACCCCTATTGCGTTTAACATGACTGAGTGTTGTGTTGTCCTAATCATCATCATTTCATCCTCATCGACGCGCAAGTCGCCGAAGTGGTGTCAAATCGAAAGACTTGCACTCAGCGAACGGTCTACCCGATGGGAGACCCTAGTCACACGACATTTATTATTTACTGATGCATTTCCGATATCAGACATAACAGAGCCCCCCTGCGGGTTCGGGGGTTAGAATAGGCCCGCGGTATTCCTGCCTGTCGTAAGAGGCGACTAAAAGGAGTCTCAAATGTTTCGGCCTTATGTGATGGTCCCCTCTCGGGTTTGACCTCCATCTTTCTAAATTATTCCGAAGAGCGAGCCACTTGGGGAAGGGCGCCTTACATGGTGCATTGTATCCGTCGTGCAAGTAGACCTTTAGCCGTCTTTCTCGTCGTTGCAATGGTGTCCCGCTCGTTTTCGATCTCTTGGGCGATTACCACGCTGCACTCTGCAGTGTTTCTTTTAACTGCGACGACGACCTTGGCCATTTTTGCACCTAAGATCCAGCACGGTAGCCAGTCCGTTGTGGTGGGGCCGCCATGTACCCTCTTGGTTGTAGCCCCCTGACAACACAGGGATCGCTCTACTGATGCCTGCGCCGTTAACTCCCCACGTATGCCAAGGAGTAGATGCCCATCGCCCTGGGGCATCGGGACTCCCGGCAATGGCCATCCTGCCAGGTGGCCTTTGCTGTGGCTGGGTTCTTTGTCGAACATTTAGAGGACAAGTTCGGGGAGGTGGAGGGCTTGTCCAAGATGCGGTCTGGATCGGTATTGATAAAAACGGCATCCTCTGCCCAGTCACGAGCCTTGCTGGCTTGTACGAAGTTGGGGGATGTGTCTGTTACTATCACCCCACATAACAGCTTAAATATGGTCCAGGGAATTATTTTTCACCGCGATCTCCTTTTACAGTCTAATGACGAGCTGTGCGCCAACTTGGAGCGCCGAGGTGTCCATTTCGTCCGGCGCGTCCACCGGGGTCCGAGGGATTGTCAAGTTGCCACCGGTGCCTTCATCTTGGCCTTCGAGGGTGACACGTTACCTGAGAAGGTCAAGGTGATGGTGTACCGTTGTGATGTCAAGCCGTATATCCCTCCCCCGATGCGGTGCTTGAAGTGTTGGAAGTTCAGCCACATGTCTTCACGCTGTGCTTCCGACCTCGTCTGTCGCGATTGTGGTCGACCTTCCCATCCTGATCATCCCTGTGCGCCGCCTCCAATCTGTGTGAACTGTGGTGCGCACCATCCGCCTTGCTCGCCAGACTGTCCGATTCTGCAGAAGGAGCGGAAGATCATGGAAATCAAGACTCTCGACCGCCTGACGTACACTGAGGCGAAGCGGAAATATGATCGGCTTCATCCAGTGCGCATGACAGCTTCTTATGCCGCAACTGTCACTCCTTCTACAATTCCATCCACTCCAGTCAGCTCTCAGAGTCGAAGTCCCACACCTACCCCCTTGATGGTGGGGGGCACTAAACCTCCTGTTGCTCCTGCTCCATCTACTTCAGGAGCAACACCCCCCCAACCATCGGGGACATCAGTCCCCCCTTCCCAGCCGGAGAAGCGTAAGACTTCTTCGGCTACTCTCGTAAGGAAGGGGTCCCTTGGGGACCTCCCTTGGCACGTTCCGACCGGTTCCAAAGCCGACAGCCACAAGTGGCTCAAACAACCGCCAGTCCCTGGTCGTCGGGACACACGGTCATCGTCATCGTCCCAGTGACGCCCTCCCAGCCTGAACCACCCAAGGCGCAGTGCGAGAAGCAGAAGAAGAAGAAACTCCCCAAGGCTACCGACATTGCGGTGGCACCCATTCCACCGCTTCCTACAAGCTCTGCGTCTGAGGATGAGGTGGAGATTCTGGCGTCCACTGAGGACATGGATCTCGCCAGTCCCTCGGATGCAATAGATAGCTGTTGTCCAGGTGGTGACTCAGTAGCAGCAGGGGCCCCGGAGGCGTAATCTGCCTCCCCAATCCCTTCACGCCTTTCCCATCCATGGCTAATACCATCCTCCAGTGGAACTGCAGCGGTTTCTTCCACCATCTAGCTGAGCTCCGCCAACTTATCAGCCGTCATCCTTTCCTTTGCATTGCTCTGCAGGAAACATGGTTTCCAGCAATGCGAACCCCCGCCCTCCATGGCTATCGGGGTTATTTTAAGAACCGGGCAGCTTATGAAAGGGTGTCTGGTGGCGTCTGCATATATGTCCTCAACTCCCTTCACAGCGAGTTTGTACCTCTACAAACAGCTTTAGAGGCTGTCGCTGTTCGGGTGTGGACGCCACAGGCTATTACCGTCTGCAGTATTTACCTTCCACCTGATGGTGCTGTCGCGCAGCATGTCCTGGCTGCTCTGATAGCCCAACTGCCGCCACCTTTTTTGCTACTGGGCGATTTCAATGCCCACAACCCTCTATGGGGTGGGACTGTCTCCGATGACCGCGGTCGGTCCGTGGAGCATGTGTTGGCTCAGCTCGACCTTAGCCTCTTGAACACCGGTGCTCCCACGCATTTCAGTGTGGCCCATGGCTCGTTCTCGGCCATCGATCTCTCTATTTGCAGCCCTGGACTTGTCCCATCCCTCCACTGGAGAGTGCATCCTGACCTGTGTGGTAGTGACCATTTTCCCATCTATTTGTCACTGCCCCAGTGTCATTCTTCTGGGCGCTTGCCCCGCTGGGCTCTCCACAGGGCTGACTGGCTGGCTTTTACTTCCGCTGCAACCATTGAGTCTCCCCCACAGGGTGACATTGACGAGGTGGTGCGTGTTTTAACCACGTCCATCATTTCAGCGGCTGAGGCTGCCATCCCCCGTTCTTCTGGCCACCCTCGGAGGAGGGCTGTACCCTGGTGGTCGCTGGAGGTTGCTGAGGCTATTCGCGACCGTCGGCGGGCTCTCCAGCGTCATAGGCGGCACCCGTCTCTTGAGACCCTCATCACCTTTAAGAGGCTCCGTGCCTTCACCCATCGTCTTATTGCACAGCGTAAGCAGGAGTGCTGGGAGAGGTATGTCTCATCCTTGGGCTCCCATGTCTCCCCCTCGCTCGTGTGGTCCCGGATCCGGCGGATTTACGGATACCAGACCCCTATGGGTGTCCCTGGGCTCTCCTTGGACGGCGCTGTCTGCACGGACGCTGCCGCCATTGCTGAACGGCTTGCCGCGCACTTTGCTCAGAGCTCTGCGACTGCATCCTATCCCCCCGCCTTTTGCTCTCTAAAGGAGCGAGCCGAGCGGACGCCGTTCTCATTCCACACGCGTTGTTCTGAAACATACAATGCTCCTTTCAGCGAGAGAGAATTCCTCGCTGCCCTCGCCGATTGCCCTGATACAGCACCAGGCCCAGACTGCATCCACGCGCAGATGCTGAAGCATCTCTCCAGGGACTGCCAGAGACACATTCTCGCGATATTTAATCGCATTTGGAGCGAAGGCGTGTTCCCGTCGCAATGGCGAGAGGGTGTTATTGTCCCCATCTTGAAGCCCGGTGCGGACCCTCTGGCGGTGGACAGCTGTCGTCCCATTACCCTCACCAACGTTTTGTGCAAATTGCTCGAACGTATGGTGGGGCGGCGTTTGTGTTGGGTCCTTGAGTCGCGCGGTCTCCTCACTCCATCCCAGGGTGGCTTCCGTCAGGGCCGGTCTGCCACGGACAATTTGGTGCGGCTGGAATCTGCAGTCTGTACGGCCTTTGCCCGACGTCAGCATCTCGTTGCTGTATTTTTCGATCTGCGGAAGGCGTATGACACCACATGGCGGCATCACATCCTCGCCACGTTGCATGAGTGGGGTCTTCGTGGTCGGCTCCCGGCTTTTCTTCAAACCTTTTTATTGCGCCGCTCTTTCCGGGTGCAAGTCGGTGCCACCTCTAGTTCATCTTATATACAGGAAAATGGGGTCCCGCAGGGCTCAGTGTTGAGCGTCTCCTTATTTCTAGTGGCCATTAATGGTCTGGCTGCAGCAGTGGGGTCGTCGGTGTCTCCTTCTTTGTATGCCGACGACTTCTGCATCTCATTTAGCTCCACGACTACGGGAGTCGCCGACCGCAGGCTGCAAGTCGCCGTTCGCAAGGCAGCATCATGGGCTCTGACTCATGGTTTTCAGTTCTCTGCAGCCAAGACTCGAGTTATGCACTTCTGCAGGCGTCGGACGGTCCACCCTCATCCTGAACTTTACCTCGGCGGCCACCTGCTTGAAGTGGTGGACACTTGCTGCTTCTTGGGCTGGCGGCACCTCAACGCCCTCCGCTGCCTTAGCCACACGTCTTGGGGTGCAGATCGCTGTACGCTGCTGCGATTGTACAGAACCCTTGTGCAGTCCCGGCTTGATTATGGGTGCCTGGCCTATGGGTCTGCATCACCCTCAGTGTTGAAGTTGTTAGACCCCATACACCACTGTGGGGTTCGGCTTGCAACTGGCGCTTTTCATACCAGCCCCATAGATAGTCTACTGGTGGAGGCCGGGGTTCCCCCGCTGCGGATTCGCCACCATCGACTGCTCGCCGACTATGCTGTCCACGTGCATTGCTCGCCAGACCATCCCAATCGTCGCCTGCTTTTCCCTGCCATGGTCCTCCATCTGCCCGAACGGCGACCTAGGTCTGGGCTTTCCGTAGCTGTCCGTGTCCAGTCCCTGCTGTCAGAACTGGGGTCATTCCCTCTTCTGCCTCCCTTCCGGGTCCGTACACCTACGCCTCCCTGGTGTTTGTCCCGGCCGTCCGTCCGTCTGGATTTGGCACAGGGACCTAAGGACTCGGTTCCGCCTGTGGCCCTCCGTCGCCGTTTTCTTGCACTCCTCGAATCATTTCCAGGCTGTCAGCCTGTCTACACTGATGGTTCCCTGGTTGATGGTCGCACTGCCTACGCTTTTGCTCACGCTGCCCATGTTGAGCAACGCTCCTTGCCGGCTGGCTGCAGTATTTTTACTGCAGAGCTGGTGGCCATCTTGCGCGCTCTTGAGCATATGCGTTTCTACTCAGGTAAGTCCATCGTCATCTGCAGTGACTCCCTGAGCAGAATTCAGGCCATCGACCGCTGCTATCCCTCTTCTCCTATGGTGTCCTCTATTCAGGAGTCTGTTTCCGCCATTGCCCGTTCTGGACGTTCGGTGGTCTTGGTTTGGACCCCAGGTCATGTTGGCATCCCGGGGAACGAACGTGTTGACAGGCTGGCCAAAGGGGCGCTCGACGCCCCAGCTTTGGAGATCGGCCTCACGGCTCCCGATCAGCAGCTGGTGTTGCGCCGTAAGGTGCTTGGGATGTGGTCTGCTGAGTGGCGAGGCTTGACAATGCCTAATAAACTGCGGGCTGTCAAGGAGACGACCGATGTGTGGCGCTCCTCCCTGCGGTCTTCTCGCAGGGACTCTGTTATCCTGTGTCGGCTCCGCATCGGCCATACATACCTGACGCACGGCCATCTTTTGCGTCAGGAGGATCCCCCCCTGTGTCGGTGTGGGTCCCGGCTGACGGTCGCCCACATTTTATTGGAGTGTCCCCGACTGCGCACCCTTCGGCAGTCTTTTAATTTCCCGGGCACCTTGCCTTTGATTTTATGCGACGATGCCTCCATGGCTGACAATGTTTTACATTTTATCCGTGCTAGTCCTTTTTATGGATCCATTTAGGGGGTCCTGCACTTTTCCGTTTCTGTGTCTTTTGTCCTCGCGTCTCTCCATATTTGTTGCTGTTTTGGTGTCTCATCGGATGGTTGATTCTTTCCCTTTTTTGTTGTCGTGGTCAGTCAACCAGTCTCCGGCCATCTTCTTTTCTTCTATTTCTTTCTGTCTGGTGTTCGTCTGTACTCCTCTTTTCTGTAGTGTTCATTGCCTAATTTGTGTTCTTTAGCACCTGGGGGGGGGGGGGGTGGCAGTCTCCTTCCCCTTGGGGTTTTATCTGCTCTGCGACTTTGTCTCGCTTGTTTTTGGAATGGGGGACTGATGACCTTAGCTGTTTAGTCCCCCTTAAACATCCCAACAACCACCACCACCACATAACAGAGATTCTAGACCTTGGGCTTCCAAGATGGCTGCCGAGTAAGTGACGCCAGAAACTATTTCCAGAAAGTTAAGTGTTTTAGACAGGAATATAATTTAGTTTAACACCGACAACAAATTAAATACGTGCATTAGTGTATCGTTTATCTTTCCGTTAAAGGTTTCACTTTTCTTTGCGTATTTTTTCAGAAAACACGAAAAGATCGTAACTTCGCGAAGTCGCGTTTAGGCTTAAATTTTGTAAACCTGTTTGTTTCTTGTTTCACGGTAATTTGACTAGTTTCTCGGTAACAAAAAAGTAAACTACCGTAATTAGCGTATAACTTCATTGTTTTAATACAGATTTCAGAAAAAACAGCATAACTTTATATCAGAAATTTGCTTATATACATTTGTTTATAGGCCTAATTCTCGTAACATTTTTGGGGAATCAAACTTACAGTATCTCGTTTCATTGTCCTTTTTTTCATTCCATGGTGTGAAATGTATAATAAATAGCGTATACCTTAATTGTTTTAATACAGATCTCAGAAAAACAGCGGAATTTTAAATCAGAAACTTGCTTATATACAGTTGTGAATACGCTTAATTCTTGTAACGTCTTTTTTGATTTTCAGTAATTTAATTGATTTATTCTAGCTAAAGTATTATTTTTGCCATGAGTGAGAAGTGCCTGACTGGACGTAGAATTGTTAGTTCCGGTGTTTGGTGTGATGGACGCAGTAGTTTTTTTCATTGGGAGGACTGCAGTGGCGTGGGTGTCGGGAAAGTGGATCAGGCTCATCAGTGGTTATGTAGGATTTGCAGCAGAGATAGGAAGATAGTGAAACAGGAGGGGAAAATTGCTGCCCCTCATGCTGAGCTAGATCAGGCTAGGGAAGATCTGGACAGGTTAAGGAGGGAGAAGGGCAAAGAGAGGTGGGAAGCGGCAACAGGTAACAGAAGGCCTAGAACTAAGTCTTACAGGTTTGTGGTGAATGTCAAAAATAAATTTGACCTGTTGCTTCAGTTAGAAACTGATGAGCCTCAAACAGAGGTAGGTGTAGACAGGACACAACAAACTTTCAATAGGAAACTGAAAAAGAATGTAGGAAAGTCATCGAAAAGGAAGAAAGTTTTGTTGTTAGGCAGTTCTCATGCCAGAGGTGTAGGCCAACTTCTGCAGGAGGAATTAGGACCAGAATACCAGGTCACAAATTTTTTCAAACCAAGTGCTAGTCTGGATCAGGTGACAGAGGATTTAGGTTCACTCTGTAAAGGATTTACCAGGAAAGACACAGTGGTTATTGTGGGAGGGCCAGGGAACAGTATCGACAGAGATCCTGGGTACAGTATAGAGTGTGACCTGGTAAAGATTGCGTCGGCATCGAGACACACCAATGATGAATTTGTATCTGTCCTGAGCCGCCATGACCGGCCTCATTTGAACTCTTCTGTTGGGAGAGTTAATTTGGAGTTGGAATGGCTGCTTGGGTCGGGTGTGGGTTCCTGTTGATACTCTCAGTAGGTGGGACTATACCAGCACGGCCTACATCTCAACAAGAAAGGGAAGGGTAAACTGGCTGGGGTAATATCAGGAAATTTAAGGGGGGGGGGGGGAGGCACTGCCATGAACGGTAAAATACCAGTGGTTACAGGAATTGGACCAGCAACTGTTTTAGGATAGGTAAGATAGAAAGATGTCAAGTTCTACGAGAGGTCAGGATTGAAACAAATCTTCAGTTTAGGAAAGAAATTAAACAGTACAATTCTAGCACATTGGATCACCAATCACAACTTCAATAATAAATTTTCATCAATCACCAGAAATTTTATCTCCACTAAGTTGTATCTCAGTCATATGTAATTGCATTGATGAATTAAAGTCACCCAACCCAGTTGGTATAATCTGCCTCTCTGAACACCATGTGACCACTGGTATAGGAACTAGGCCTAAGCACAATGAGAAACTCAGACAGGAGAGTACTGCAAATGTTAGAATAAGGAAAGGTTCTCATAAAAGTATAATTAAAAATAATGTAAGTATATTTCATCAAAATATTGGGAGTTTAAAGAATAAAATAGATGAGCTTCTGATTTGTTTAGAAGATTTAGAAGCTGAGGATGAAATAGATATACTATGCCTGTCTGAGCATCACATCGTTACTGATATGGATAAGGTAAATGTAAGTGATATAAGCTCTCTGCACATGTAATTAGAGAAAATATGGAGAAAGGAGGAGTTGCCATATATGTCAAAAGTTATCATTGTGCAAAAAGTATAGAAACAAAAAAGTTTTGTGTAGAGAAACATATAGAAGCATGTGCCTGTGAGCTTAAATTAAATAAAGGCACATTTATAATTGTAACTGTATATAGGTCCCCATCGGGAAATTTTCATCTAGGGTGTATTTCTGAAAAATTTGGACTCCTTGTTGTGCTATCTGTCAGACAGGGGGAAGCAAATTATTATTTGTGGGGACTTCAATGTAGATTCTCTGAAATAGGGTAATAGGGAAAATGATCTTGAAGAATTACTCGGTTCTTTCAATTTGACACCCGTTATTGATTTTCCTACTCGGGTGGTGCCAGCTGGTGTGGCCGTGTGGTATAGGCGCTTCAGTCTGGAACCGCGTGACCGCTACGGTCGCAGGTTTGAATCCTGCCTCGGGCATGGATGTGTGTGATGTCCTTAGGTTAGTTAGGTTTAAGTAGTTCTAAGTTCTAGCGGACTGATGACCGCAGATGTTAAGTCGCATAGTGCTCAGAGCTATTTGAACCATTTGAACTTGGGTGGTAAAGGATAGCAGCTCACTGACAGATAACTTCTTTATAGACCAAGATAAGTTTAACCAGATAAATGCTCAGCTTGTTGAGAACGGTCTTTCTGATCATGGTGCACAGCTAGTTAAAATATATGACATAGCTCCATTCAGCAGTACTAAACAGTCCTCCAAAGTAGTATGTTCAGTCAACGATTTAACAATTGCAAATTTCAGGGAAAGCCTACAGCAATTAGACTGGGATGGGGTGTACCATGAACCAGATGCCAATTTAAAATATAAATTATTTCATGACACTTTTGTAAATGCATCTGAAAACTGCTTCCCCAAGAAAATAGTTAAATATACTCGTAAGAAACCATCTAACAAACCATGGCTTACTAAGGGTATAAAAATATCTTGTAACCGGAAAAGGAAAATGTATCTGACAGCAAGAAAGAGTAGTGACCCAGAAACTATCAAACATTGTAAAAACTATTGTGCTATATTAGGAAAAGTTGTTAAAAATCCAGAAGTATGTGTATCATGTCTGAAATCAACAACTCTGATAATAAAATTAAAACAATTTGGAATACTATTAAAAGAGAAACAGGTCAACCAAAAGCACAGGAAGACAGTATTACCATCAAATTGAATGAAAACTTTACGAACAAAAAGTCAGAAGTTGAAAATATTTTTAATAATCATTTTCTAAGTGTTGTGGATATAGTAGGATCCAGGTGTTCATTAGAAGATGCTAGGCTGTTAATGGAAAAGGCCATACCTATGCAATTTGATACAATTGAAATCTCATCCACTTCTCCCTCTGAAATTAGGAAAATAATAAACTTGCTTAAAAGCAAAAACTCACATGGAATTGACGGCATTTCCAGCAAAATACTAAAAGCTTGTTCTCAACAGATAAGTAAGATTCTCAGCCACCTCTGGAACAGGGCATTTTCCCTGATAGACTGAAATATGCTATTGTTATACCTTTGCATAAAAAAGGGGATAGATCTGAAGTCAACAATTACCGTCCAATCTCCCTTCTAACAGCTTCATCTAAAATTTTTGAGAAAGTAATGTATTCAAGAGTAGCTTCACATATCTGTAAAAATGAAGTACTAACAAAATGTCAGTTTGGTTTCCAGAAAGGTTTTTCAACAGAAAATGCCATATATGCCTTCACCAATCAAATGTTAAATGATCTGAATAACCGAACACCACCCATTGGGATTTTTTGTGATCTCTCAAAGGCTTTTGATTGTGTAAATCATGAAATTCTGCTAGACAAGCTCAAGTATTGTGGCATGAGTGGGACAGTGCACAAATGGTTTAATTCGTACCTAACTGCAAGAGTGCAGAAAGTTGAAATAAGCAGTTCTCATAATATGCAAAGATCAGCACATTCCTCAAATTGGGGAACTATCAAGAATGGGGTTCCACAAGGGTCGGTCTTGGGTCCTTTGTTGTTTTTAATATATATTAATGACTTGCCGTTCTATATTCATGAAGAGGCAAAGTTAGTTCTCTTTGCTGATGATACAAGTATAGTAATCACACCTGACAAACAAGAATTAACTGATGAAATTGTCAATAATGTATTTCAGGAAATTACTAAGTGGTTCCTTGTAAACGAACTCCCACCGAATTTTGATAAGACATAGTACATACAGTTCTGTACAGTAAATGGTATGACGCCATTAATAAATACAGAGCTTAATCAGAAGCAAATAGCTAAGGTAGAGTATTTAAAATTTTTAGGTGTGTCTATTGATGAGAGATTAAATTGGAAGAAACACATTGATGATCTGCTGAAACGTTTGAGTTCAGCTACTTATGCAATAAGGGTCATTGCCAATTTTGGTGATAAACATCTTAGTAAATTAGCTTACTACGCCTATTTTCACTCATTGCTTGCATATGGCATCATATTTTGGGGTAATTCATCACTGAAGAATAAAGTATTTATTGCACAAAGGCGTGTAATCAGAATAATAACTGGAGTCCACCCAAGATCATCTTGCAGACATTTATTTAAGGATCTAGGGATATTCACAGTAGCTTCTCAGTATATATACTCTCTTATGAAATTTGTTATTAACAACCAAACCCAATTCGAAAGTAATAGCAGTGTGCATAACTACAATACTAGGAGAAAGGATGCTCTTCACTATTCAAGATTAAATCTAACTTTGGCACAGAAAGGGATGAATTATACTGCCACTAAAGTCTTTGGTCACTTACCAAATAGTATCAAAAGTCTGACAGATAACCAACAAGTATTTAAGAAGAAATTAAAAGAATTTGTGAGTGACAACTCCTTCTACTCCATAGAGAAATTTTTAGAAGTAAATTAAAAAAAAGAAAAAAAAATTATAAAAGAAATAAAAATGTTGTTATATTAACCTAATTATGTTGTTAAATTAACCTAATTATGTCATGTATTGGAAAATTTGTCTCATTCCACATCTTTACGAAAGATCGTATTCATGATCCATGGAAGTAGTATTAATCTAATCTAGTCTAAACCCTATTGCGTTATAACACGAAACTGGCTGCCCTTCTTTGCACTTTTTCGATGTCCTACCTGGTAAGGTCACACACTGTTCAGAAAAACCACTCAGGCAACACAGAATACCAACAGGGAATGATGCTACAGTTTAGAAGAACCAGATTGAGTCCCGAAGTGTATGCAACTGATAATGGAAGAATTTCTCGACCAGCAGCTAGCTGACAGTATTACTGAGTATAACGATAGTCCCTGGGCGTTACACGTAATTTTGGTCCCAGAACACCAGAAGGCACTAAAAAATAATATTTTTGCTGTGATTACAGATTACGCCATGCACAAACGATCGCTGATGCACTGTCTGCCCCCGCTAGCTGAGTGGTCAGCGCAACAGAATGTCAATCCTAAGGGCCGGGTTCGATACCCGGCTGGGTTTTTCTCCACTCAGGGACTGAGTGTTGTGTTGTCCTAATCATCATCATTTCATCGTCATCGACGCGCAAGTCGCCGAAGTGGCGTCAAATCGAAAGACTTGCACCCAGCGAAAAGTCTCCCCAACGGGAGACCCTAGTCATACGACATTTATTATTTACTGATGCATTTCCGATATCAGACATAACAGTGATTCTAGACAACTTGGCTCAGTGTAAGTACGTATTTCTTCACAATGAGTGGATATTATCAAATAGAAGTAGCGCCAGTGGATCGACCAAAGACAGTTTTTTCCAGTCTGGGGGTTCCGCCCTATCTTGATGCTCATATATCACACCACAAACCATGTCAATCAATCAATCTAGCATCCTAATTCGCTCTTATCGAATTTACACACTGAATTACAGTTAGTTAGTTACATGTTCCATTGATCAATATCATGGAAAAACCGTTATGATGTGGAACATGTCAAATGCACAAGAAATGTGCACAGGAAACAAGTGTTTTTCCTTTTTTAGTTTACATAATAGTGTTATACATAAATATTTCTATTATATCCCATTCCCTTAAATGGCACAAAATGCATATATTATATCTCCAGATTTATTTACTGAAATTCAATAATTCACCTATATATAGAAGGAGTTGTCAACGAGGTATGATTTCAATCTGATTTTGAAACTATACTGCTGTCTGTCAGACATTTTATATCATCTAGTAATTTATCAAAAAGTTTTATAGCAGCATATTTTGCCCCATTCTGTGCCAAAGATAGGTTAAGTAAAGGATAGTATAGGTCTTTCCTTTTTCTGGTATTTTAATGATGAATGTCGCTGTTGATTTTAAACTGGTCCATGCTGTTGAGAAAAAATTTCAATACTGAGTAAATGTACTTGAAGCAATTGTAAGCATTCCTAACCTTTTAAACAGATGCCTACAAGATGTGCGACTATGAAACCAACACATTATTCTAACTACTTTCTTTTGAGCAGTGAATACCTTTTGCCTAAGTGTTGAGTTGCCCCAGAATATTATTCCATATGACAACACAGAGTGGAAGTATGCAAAGTATGTTAGCTTACTAATTTCTACATCCTCAAAATTGGCAATTATTCTGATTGCAAAAGTTTCTGAACCTAGTCGGTTTAGGAGATCCAAAATATGAATTTTCAACTAAGATTCTCATCTACATGTACACCCAAAAACTTAGTGTGCTCTACCCTGGTTACTGACTTCTTTTCATGTATTATGTTTATCGAAGGAATTATACTTTTTGCAGCAGAAAATTGGATATACTGTGTTTTTTCAAAGTTTTGAGCAAGCCCATTCGTAGAAAACCAATTAATAACCTTTCCAAAGACCTTATTTGTGTCATTTTCTATCGGACTTTCTTTTACTGGATTAATAATTATGCTTGTATCAACAACAAACATTGTCAGTTCAGCATCTTGCTTCACATAAGAATGGGGGTCATTCACATATATCAAGAACAGAAGGGGACCCATGATCGAACCTTGTGGAACACCTAATGTAATTTCACCCCAGTTACATGAAGTGGCAAACTACTTTGAATCACTTGAAGCATGTAAAGAGACTTTTTGCTTCCTGTTCTGTAGATATGACTTAAACCACTCATATGCTGTTCCATTTATACCATAGAATTGTAATTTCTCTAACATAATATCATGGTTCACACAGTCAAATGCTTTGGATAAGTCACAGAATATTCCTACTGGTGACATTTTACTATTTAAAGACTCTATTATGTGGACAGTGAAATGGTATATTGCTGTCTCAGTGGAACAGCATTTCTGAAATCCGAACTGTGATTGACTAAGTATCCCATTACTGTTGAGATGGCAAACCACTCTTCAGTACATTACTTTCTCAAAGATTTTTGAAAATTCTGTAAGCAAGGATACTGGCCGGTAATTATTGACATCTGTGGTTTCCTCCTTTTTGTAGAGCGGCCTGACAATGGCATATTTTAACCTGTCTGGAAAAATATCCTGAGTCAGTGATGTGACTCAAAACATCAGCTGTAATTGCTCCACATTGTTTTATTAACTTGTAATTTTCCTTATTTCACAAGAGGTTGTTAGATGAAACTTAATTGGATTAAAATTTTTCAAAACTGACTCTTCCATGTACTGCCTGGCTTTTTATTTTGAACTATTCTCACCAATTTTTTCTCCTACACTTAAGAAGTGATTGTTAAATACATTGGCTACCTGTGTCCTGTTGATTAAGATGGTCTCATTCTCTTTAACAGTAATACAACCTACCCCAGTTGTTACTTTTCGTGTCTCCCTTCTAACATTCCACACTGATTTGATTTTATTGCTGGATTTGTTAATTGCTTCTCTAACATACATATTTCTTGATTTCCTTACTACTTGCCGCCTCTATCGAAACACGAGTCACCTTTTCTTTATCGGACTTTCAGCAGTTAAATTATTTTTCCACGGATCGCTAAATCCCAATGACAGTTAAACCTGCAAGCTTGTATACAGATCATCAAATACATACCACACTCACAAGAATATTGTAAGCCACGGCCATATTTACCACTTCCAACAATTAAATATTATTACCATTGCCGCAACACTCTGTCAGCGGCCGATTTACACGTAATTTCTGCTCTTGACTGTTGTCATTCGTGGTCAAATATCACTATCTATAGAGCCCATAATTTTCAACATAAAAAATCTCGCGCCTTTATCTATGTGCAGAATCTATATGTCCCTCACTATAGCATACACACTCATCCTCTCTAGTCATTATACAACATAAGCCAAATAAGTCTTATCATGCACACACGTCAAGTGCTATCTGTGATTATGAAAACCTGACCAGCGGACATAATGCTTGGGAAGACATCACCGATGTGCGCTTGTGTACTGTTATCATCATCACAACCGATAGAACAGCAAGGAAAACGCGAATTCGCTCGTCCTCGATTTTCTAATACGGCACTCTTTACATCACGCATTACATTTCATGCTTTCAACATACGCATTCGTTCGCGCAGCCGTTTAGAGACTCCTGTATCCAAACACAGAACATCAATCAAGCATTATCATTTGCTCTTATCTAATTACTCATGCATCTGATCGTGGCAGCACAGTCTGCCTTTTGTTTCTTTCTGCACACTTGACTTTCAACAGCAAACAACTATTTTACACTCATCGCTATACTGCACTGGCAACTAAACGTAGCCAATCGCCATACATATCGTCAACTACTTAAACACTCACTCTCAATTACACTGCGTTTCCACCGAGGATATGAGCTTTACTATTATGGTTCTGAATGCAGTAACCACCAAAACAACTATTAAATCGTCAAACCATATTTCATATCTGATGCTCACAACCCTTAAACAGCACATGGAGAAAAAAAATCAATCCATAAACACTCTTTGCATATATATAGGTCGAACATGCTCTATATCACTGTGTAACTAGAAACAAACACATAAGAAATGATATCTCCATCCGTGAATACCGATCTCGCTCATCTAACAAATTACAAATCATCCCTATAATTAGCAAGCCAACTAAGGTCTTTCTCATGCCTAGAGAACAGCAAATGTGTCTTCTACATGCCACATGCACACATTACAATCGATCTTCTCTCAACTAAATAAAGGTCCGAAATGTGCAGAAGCACTCAACCGAACTATTTACATGGAAGCGAATAACAGTACAGTGCAAACGCACCTCCATACACAATTTTCTCAAATTTCCACTTGATCACAAAAGCTGCCCATCTTACAATCACGGTCTCAATCGATTGTCATTCGGCAATGAACAAAGTATTGGAAATACACCCTACCGAAGGCGATGTCCCTGGAAATATCTTTACCTGCCTTACGACTGAACATACTCTTCCCTTTGCTATCACAGTACACCAAGTCAAATCCATACCTTCCATACAACAGGGCATAGTCATCTCCTTTCCACAAACACATACTTTATAAACCTGATGCTCAAATATGTACATATCACATACCCAGAGCTACTACTAATTATAATATTTCGTCAATAAACTTTGCTTACGATACGAAATAATACTGGCCGAAAATCAACGATGCCTGTGCATGCCCCTTATGTTCTTCTTGCAAGTCCTACCACCATGTCATAGAAAGAGAGACGTAATCGACCAGATGTTAAAGAAAAAAACTGAGCCCAGCAACTATTGCATGTTACTCTTACAAGAGCTCATGATTCTACAGGTGCACACAAGTATCCATGTTAAAAGCTATACCCGCTTTACAAATTGTAGTATGACATAACCTATGAATTAGGAAGTTTTCTTTTTTCTGGACAAATACCGTGACTGTGATCATAGGAATGTGTAAGCCCACGATCCAACCTAGTGATAAAATTACCTCATTTGAAAGTCAATCTGCTAAGGAACGTTGTATATAAACGGTATTTGCGACTCTCTCGCACAGCCCAAGCTAAATAATTCTATAGTATTTCTAGTACATTCTGTTTCGAGACCATATCAGATGGTCAGCGATATACCCACTGAGTTATAGGCGATGACAGACAGTAGTAGTAGATGATGTGCTGATTGAGGTATTAAGAAGAAAAATATACACTAACTTCTCAGATCTACAGCATTACGCTAAATGTTAGAAATTACGTCCATTCAAACACATACTTGCGTTGCACCCGCAAGTCAATCATATTTCACGCACTCTCATATCTCTAAACGAGTCACCTTCCTCGAACCTGTCTGCTACAGTAACATTACAGCCTGGTTTTAATCACACCCTACACATCTTGCAGTCGCACCCATTTCTACAGCTTTCCACAAGTACTCGTTGCAATTTAAGTCCGAAGTGAGCAGAAGTAGGAGAAAGACATATCTAACACCTTCTGCAAACTGTGTAGAAACAGATCGAGTTGAGTTACTGCAACAGGACTGTGTTTTGAGCATTCAGTGGAAATGCGCGCAATGTGGTACGTCCCCAAACTAGATACAAGTACTACAGATCTCCAACATGCTATCTTCATAATTCTATAACCACCCCAACATTACAAACTATAAAAGCTCATCCTATTTACAAGTCTTCTAGGTGTCGATGCTGGCGCAGTGGCGTATAGCTTCGGTCAGATTCCAGCACGAAGGAAAAGATTTCACAATACTTCCCCAGAATAGTGTAACATGCAGTCATCAGGCATTCCTAACGGTTCACCAAGTTCGACACCTCAAACTGCAGCTGCCTATGTGGACACGATCATATTAAATGTACAGACACCGCAGAGACCACTTTAAAGTGTGATCACCTATACTCTAAGCGAATTATCATATGAGACGCTACCTCTGGTCCTGATTCAAACACTGTTTCCTAGCACGCTTTTGTACATTGCCAAACATTTCGTTTTCTGCCACGACTTCGAGGTCTGTGTCAGATTCTAAACTGACATTAAGACCCTCTGATCCACGACCTCTCACAGAAAACTAGACATCGCACAGTGTAAATCATATTCCTACGGCGGCTAGCATAACACTGGATGATTTTTAAATAAAAGACACTTACTACATAAGGAAACTAGATGACTACCATCTCGAAGTGATTGACAACCTCTACATTTAAACTCATATGTTACAGTGACGGAATAGATGATGGCTCTGTGTTCCATTTCGAGTTATTCCTCATTTTGCACTCATGTACGCAATCACTGTTAGCAACCGCCATATGTTGTCACCCATCCACTAAACTTTTTCCCCAACACAAACAAGCGTTGTCAGTCAATCATTATGCAGTAACCAGCAGCGCACCATTCCACAGTTGGGATGGAAAAGACACTGCCGATGGCCGATGGCAGCTAACTCTAAATATAGATAAATGTAAATTAATGCAGATGAATAGGAAAAAGAATCCTGTAATGTTTGAATACTCCATTAGTAGTGTAGCACTTGACACAGTCACGTCGCTTAAATATTTGAGCGTAACATTGCAGAGCGATATGAAATGGGACAAGCATGTAATGGCAGTTGTGGGGAAGGCGGATAGTGTCTTCGGTTCATTGGTAGAATTTTGGGAACATGTGGCTCATCTGTAAAGGAGACCGCTTATAAAACACTAATACGACCTATTCTTGAGTACTGCTCGAGTGTTTGGGATCCCTATTAGGTCGGATTGAGGGAGGACATAGAAGCAATTCAGAGGCGGGCTGTTAGATTTGTTACTGGTAGGTTTGATCATCACGAGAGTGTTACGGAAATGCTTCAGGAACTCGGGTGGAAGTCTCTAGAGAAAAGGAGGCGTTCTTTTCGTGAATCACTACTGAGGAAATTTAGAGAACCAGCATTTGAGGCTGATTGCAGTACAATTTTACTGCCGCCAACTTACATTTCGAGGAAAGACCACAAAGATAAGATAAGAGAGATAAGGGCTCGTACAGAGGCATATAGGCAGTCATTTTTCCCTCGTTCTGTTTGGGAGTGGAACAGGGAGAGAAGATGCTAGTTGTGGTACGAGGTACCATCCGCCACGCACCGTATGGTGGAATGCTGAGTATGTATGTAGATGTACTCTAACATTAAGCAACATACTTGATAGTGCGAATAATTTTACAGTAACTCCAACACAGGCCAATCATGTGGCAGCATTTTTCCCCAATTTCATTATCATCCCTTCTCTACTTTGCGAGTATCTTTGCGAACATGGATAGATGAGTACTCAGTACGCCCATTCACATTTAATTCTCGAACACATGAATCATCTATGTATACCAGACAGCGCTCTACATATTTTTAAGACCTCAAGCATAGTACTTAATTTACCATCTCTCTGGGTATGGGAGTCACAGGACATTCTTATCTTCTTAGGGTAAAAGTCCATCCTCACACAGTCATTTATCAACCCTCCCTGCAGCATCGTTAGAGAATTAATCTCCAACCGCTCAGAAGAAGACGGCTACACTCCATGTCGCGTGAATGAATGAGTTTTCCGAGTTCTAATCCGTCCAATTGCACGAGATTTCGCGAGATGCCATTATGTTGAGGAGCTTAGAAGTCTTTAGCCATATATAGCAACAGATTTCAAATTGCCGTAATGTAACAGCATATAGTGAAGAAGAACAAGGAAAGACTTTTTTTTTATATGCGATGGAGTTCGAGACGACATGTGACAGCATGTTTCCCCAATTTCAGTATCACAGCTAAACCATCCCTTCTGTAATTTGCGAGTATCATTGTGAACATGGACAGATGACTAACTCGGTACGACCATTCACAGTTAATTCTCGAACACATGTTTACCCAAATCTACGGATCTATCAACTCTAAATTATTGTTCTAGAGTCTAGGATCTATACCTGGAAGGTATTGGTAAGAGAGAGAACATAAACACACGTACTCCTAAGACTGCAACGCTCTGCACTTAAAAACGGGCTATAATATTAGATCGAATACATTTCTGGCTTATCAGACATACATCCTTCTTCACAGTTTCTCTGTGCTGAATTATCTTATCGAATCGTAAAACGAAAAAACTACTTTCATAAAACATTTACTTTACATCATACGAGCACAATATAGCTTTGCACAGTTGTATAGTTCACATCCAATCACAGTTCAGAAATTATATGATGCCTGCATCAGATCTATATAAAATCATAGTAGAGGGGGTTACATCCTACACGGAAACAGATAAACGCATAGCAGCAGTGTCCGACATGAGAAAATTACAAGTCATTCCGCCACTAACTCTGTAAACACAGCATCTGTCGGGCAAATGTGTACACGAGAATTTGTAACATTGTAACCTCCAAACAGATTAAATAATTCTAACATTCACATTTAGTGTAACCTCCCAACAGTTTAATCCCATAACCACAGCATTAAAATGTGACTAACCTCCCAATAAAATTGTGACTCACACATAACCTTTAAATAATTAACTGACTGTGAATCTAGACTGGTAAATTTGGACGTCAGCAATGCTGCGTCATGGCCCTGAAAAGTCATTCTGTGAAAATTCTTACCTCAATTATGTCGCCAGATAAGTCGTATATATCTGCTCCTATAAGAAATTTTCCTGGCACACCCCAGTGCAATGCTGGCCGCTAGATTTGTCATGTATAAAAAGAAACAACTGATTTTTTCTTTACAATAATCGGGATGACCATGGATAGCAGTAATTAGTAAAATCTTTAAATTCAGATGAATGATTGTCAAAAGTTAATTTTATAAGAAATATTACTATTAAAAACATTTACATGGGACTTGATATAACAGTAGTACAAAACCAGTTGTTACAAATTACATATGCGCGCTGCTATAAATAGCAATTTTTTATTTTCGACCCAACCGCCTGATTGTGAGCTATTACTACTACTACTACTGCCGACACTGCTCTCTGGTCTGCAATTCTATTATAGCTTACATATTGTAGGCATCGCATGAGCATTCCATTGAAGTTACATCTGCTAGAGTGTGCTAGCAGTAAATTCCTTGTTCATGGACCTCTTACATAACCCTCCACTGGGGGGTAAAAATTTGGCAGTGATGGTAAGTCAATTGGACTTGCCATGAGCAACAAATTTTTCTAGAACCTATTTAGTTTACTAGGTCTACAATCACAGAGTATATATATATATATATATATATATATATATATATATATATATATCATTATTGATAAATAAAACTACAGAACATATTAAGAAATGAAATAGGGTGCACACGCACTGAGTACAGAACATATTAAGAAATGAAATAGAGTGCATACGCACTGAGTATGGAACATATTAAGAAATGATAAAGTATACACACAATGAGTACAGAACACAGTAAGAAATGAAGTGCAAGAAATGGAGTGCATACACACTGTGTACATATTTAGCATTTTTACAAGAATTAAACACATTGAGAAGTGAAATAAAGTGCACATGCACTGTAAAGGTCTTTGGCATGTTCAGAACTGATCATATTAACAAATGAAATGAAGTGCATACCCATTGTATAAGTCTTAAGCATTTTAACAAGAATTAAACATATTAATAAGTGAAATAAAGTGCACACACACTGTAGAAGTCTTAAGCATTTTTACAAGAACTGAACACAATGCGAAATGAAGTAAAGTTCACATGCACTGTATTAAACACAGTGAGAAATAAAAAAAAGTGCACATGCACTGTATAAGTCTTTACCATTTTTTTGAAGAACTGAACATATTAAGAAGATAAATAAAGTGCACACGCACTGTAGAAGTCTTTAGCATATTTCAAGAATTATGAAAGGAATGGGAAGAAGGATAGCATCATGGTTTTAGCACAGTGGGTTGCACATAGCTGCACTAAAAGTCCATATCTTTCTACAGAAGCACAACACCAAGTGACACAATCTGAAGTTCCCTTCCCTGAGGTATTTATCAGTGTAGCCAAGACATTGAAATATTGTATTAATATTGTATGTTATCATTTTGGTAGTACATTAGGTACACCAAACAGTAGGTCCATAATAACATCTCTGTCGTTCAAGGTGGTGGACAGCTTGATGTCAACACCACATTCTTGTAGAATCCATACTGTAACATCAATGTAATATTAGTGCAAAAACCAAATAGAGTGCTCCATGATCATGAGGATGGACAGGACATAAGGATATCACAGTAATTGCTGGTAATTATGTCAGAAGGTGAAGGATACTTTAAGTCTTATGCTAGTCATCATTCAGAACTACACTAGTGTGTAATCTGATTTGAATAATTATTGGCACTTATTGGCTAGTTACAAAGCATTTATGTAGTATGTATGGAGTATTACAAAACATAAGTCATCTCATTACAGTAATTATTGGCATAGCATTAATGCAGTGTTACAAAACTTTATTCATAAGTCATCTCATTTCAATAATTATTGGCACTCATTGACCAGTTACAAAGCATTTATGTAGTATGTATGGAGTATTATGGAGCATTATTCAGAAGTCATTTCAATACTGGAGTATTATAAAACATTACTAAGAAGTCATCTCATTGCAGTAATTATGGGCACTCATTGTCCAGTCACAAAGCATTTATTATGCATTATTCAGAAGTCATCATTCAAAACAGGAGTTATTCCATGTAAAAACAAGCTGCTGGTGACTATATTCCATATCATACAAGCAACGTAAGACATATATAAAATGTAAGACATTGGAACTAGTACTCAAGGTGTTTAGTCCAATAATACACTCCTGGAAATTGAAATAAGAACACCGTGAATTCATTGTCCCAGGAAGGGGAAACTTTATTGACACATTCCTGGGGTCAGATACATCACACGATCACACTGACAGAACTACAGGCACATAGACACAGGCAACAGAGCATGCACAATGTCGGCACTAGTACAGTGTATATCCACCTTTCACAGCAATGCAGGCTGCTATTCTCCCATGGAGACGATCGTAGAGATGCTGGATGTAGTCCTGCGGAACGGCTTGCCATGCCATTTCCACCTGGCGCCTCAGTTGGACCAGCGTTCGTGCTGGACGTGCAGACCGCGTGAGACGACGCTTCATCCAGTCCCAAACATGCTCAATGGGGGACAGATCCGGAGATCTTGCTGGCCAGGGTAGTTGACTTACACCTTCTAGAGCACGTTGGGTGGCACGGGATACATGCGGACGTGCATTGTCCTGTTGGTACAGCAAGTTCCCTTGCCGGTCTAGGAATGGTAGAACGATGGGTTCGATGACGGTTTGGATGTACCGTGCACTATTCAGTGTCCCCTCGACGATCACCAGTGGTGTACGGCCAGTGTAGGAGATCGCTCCCCACACCATGATGCCGGGTGTTGGCCCTGTGTGCCTCGGTCGTATGCAGTCCTGATTGTGGCGCTCACCTGCACGGCGCCAAACACGCATACGACCATCATTGGCACCAAGGCAGAAGCGACTCTCATCGCTGAAGACGACACGTCTCCATTCGTCCCTCCATTCACGCCTGTCGCGACACCACTGGAGGCGGGCTGCACGATGTTGGGGCGTGAGCGGAAGACGGCCTAACAGTGTGCGGGACCGTAGCCCAGCTTCATGGAGACGGTTGCGAATGGTCCTCGCCGATACCCCAGGAGCAACAGTGTCCCTAATTTGCTGGGAAGTGGCGGTGCGGTCCCCTACGGCACTGCGTAGGATCCTACGGTCTTGGCGTGCATCCGTGCGTCGCTGCGGTCCGGTCCCAGGTCGACGGGCACGTGCACCTTCCGCCGACCACTGGCGACAACATCGATGTACTGTGGAGACCTCACGCCCCACGTGTTGAGCAATTCGGTGGTACGTCCACCCGGCCTCCCGCATGCCCACTATACGCCCTCGCTCAAAGTCCGTCAACTGCACATACGGTTCACGTCCACGCTGTCGCGGCATGCTACCAGTGTTAAAGACTGCGATGGAGTTCCGTATGCCACGGCAAACTGGCTGACACTGACGGCGGCGGTGCACAAATGCTGCGCAGCTAGCGCCATTCGACGGCCAACACCGCGGTTCCTGGTGTGTCCGCTGTGCCGTGCGTGTGATCATTGCTTGTACAGCCCTCTCGCAGTGTCCGGAGCAAGTATGGTGGGTCTGACACACCGGTGTCAATGTGTTCTTTTTTCCATTTCCAGGAGTGTATATTTGGAGTTAGCTGCCATTCTTTACACCAATCACTGATCCTGTCCAAGTCATCTTGTATCCTCCTACAGTCACTCAACGACGACACCTTACCGTACACCACAGCATCATCAGAAAACAGCAGCACATTGCTATCTACCCTATCCAAAAGATCATTTATGTACATAGAAAACAACAGCGGACCTACCACACTTCCCTGGGGCACTCCAGATGATACCCTCACCTCCGGTGAACACTCAACATCGAGGACAACGTACTGGGTTCTATTACTTAAGAGGTTTTTGAGCCACTCACATACTTGGGAACCAATCCCATATGCTCGTACCTTAGTTAGGAGTCTGCAGTGGGGCACCGAGTCAAACGCTTTCCGGAAGTCAAGGAGTATGGCATCCGTCCGATACCCTTCGCCCATGGTTCGCAAGATATCACCTGAAAAAAGGGCGATTTGCGTTTCGCAGGAGCGATGCTATCTAAAGCCGTGCTGATGCATGGACAGCAACTTCTCTGTCTCAAGGAAATTCATTGTATTCGAACTGAGAATATGTTCGAGAATCCTGCAACAAACCGATGTTAAGGATATTGATCTGTAATTTTGAGGATCCGTCCTTCTACCCTTCTTATATACAGGCGTCACCTGCGCTTTTTTCCAGTCTCTCTGGACTTTACGTTGGGCAAGTATTAATTTGTTTTTGCATTTTACATGTGGTTTTGTTTAATTTCTTAACGTCTGCTTTAATGGCATCGGGATCCTGTATTAATTCGAACTGTTTAAGTGTACTGGTCACTGTCTGAAAATCTTCTGTGTATTTGTTTTCCAATGTCTGAATGTTAGTGTCTGTTTTTGTTTTAATATCGGAGACTTCACCATGGAATTCGGTGTTCAGCTGTTTGATAGTACTGATTTCGTCTGATCCTGTTGCAATGTTGTTGTCTACGTATGTTTTTGCTTTCGTAAACTGCTTACACTTGTCTTTCTACCTCTGTGTAGTAATTGTTTCCATGACTTGTTTCTTTACTTTGTTCTGTTTCTGCATGAATTTACAGTAATGCGTTTCACTGTTTTTTAGGTGGTAATTAAAACGTTCATCAATTTGGCTGTTCTGCTGTTCAAATTTCTTGTCGACTTTCGCATTCAGAGTGCATGAAAGTTTTGCTCACATTAATTTGAACTCGTCGCGTAACTGTGTTGCGTTTTCTGAACATTGTTTGGCGATTGCACTGATTTCATCTCTAAGTAATTTTGTTGTGGCTGCATGTGTATTACGTAATTCTTGTGCAACGGATCTAATTTCTTCACTACTATTCCTAGCACAAGCCTTAATTTCCTCACGTAAGTGTTCTTTGGTATCATGCATAACATTGCACGGCAACGGCTGTAATCCATTCACTAAGTTGTTTGTAATTGTTGTCTTGTTTTTCATTAAGTTGTCTATAATTGTTGTCTTGTTTTTCATTAAGTTGTTTGAAATTTTCATATAGTTGTTTGTTCGATTTACTAAGGTTGTCGTGTTTTTCATTAAGTTGTATCTATAATGCCACAACTTGATCCATGCCAAAATTAGCGACTCCGTTTTCTGGGCTGTGTGATAGTGCATCTGCATGTGTCACGTTTTTTGTAACAATTTGGTCATTGTCTGATTCACGAAAAGGCTTGCTAATTGGATGAGCACTGTTAGTCACTACATCGGAACCAAATAAATCTGACGTATTTTGAGTACATTGTTCATCTTCGTTAGAAACATTTATCTGTTCAATGTGAAAATTTTTCAAATCAGGTGTGTCAAACTGGGCAACGTTCATTGTAGCGGAACGTGCCGCGTCATCAATTGTCGTTAAATTTAGTGTGGACATAATTGAATGTTAATCAAAATATCCACGGGTATGCTGCCGGTCTATAGTGTCCAACGGGCACAATACTTCGGCGATCAAACATGTCGCCATCATCAGGTGAACTGACGGACTGAGCTCCTGTGAACGTGCCGGCACGGAGATCCGTACGCTATGGCTGCTCAGAGGGAACTGGGTTCGGTCTCTCTCTCCTTGCATATATAATTTCTCACCTATGTGAGAATGTGTGAGGTGAAGGGTATTGTCTGTTGACATTTCCTTCTATTTGAGTGTTCTATTTTGTGGCATGTTGGTTATGCCCCTAACTTTTGGTTCTGGCCTAATTTTTTTATGCGTTGTTGTTTTGATATAGTGTTTGGTTCAGTGCAGGATTGATTTTGGTCTCCTGAATTTTGTTGGGGTGTTGGGGTAATTCCCTAGTGTATTTATGAGTGGGTTTTCTGAGTTTCGCGCATTTTGATAAAACGCGGCCGCGAGTTCTCGGAATCTTTCAGTCAGCATTTTCATTCCCGCGGCTTCATGCGTGTCAGCCGTGGGGAATTGAGAGGGGACGTGTAATGCCCGTCGCAGTGCCCTGTTTTGAGTTTTCTGCAGCCTCGCTATGTGCGATTTGGCTGCATATCCCCATACCGGACAGGCATACTCGAATATTGGTCTCACTAAACTGCAGTAGAGCCTGACACCAGTTGTTGCTACGAGGCTGCTACTGCAGTTTAGCAGTGGGTATAAGTCATTCAGCCTGGCGCTTGCCTTATTTCTGAGGTCGTTAATATGTGTACTCCAGGTAAGGCGCTGGTCTAAAGTGACCCCCAGGTACTTTGCAGTTTTTTTCCACGGGATTTCACGCCTGTGGAGCCTAAGTGTTATGTTTTGTCTTTGGCGGTGTGCAATGGGTCGTTTGCCTTTTCGTTGTGTGAACATGATTGCTTGTGTTTTGTCACTGTTTAATGTTATCCTCCATTTCTTGGCCCATGTGTCGGTGTTGTTGAGGAGGTTTTGTATTCTTCGTGTGACAAGTGTTCTGTTGGTGCTGGTGGCAAAAAAGGCCGTGTCATCAGCATACTGGGCTGTGTGGGTCTGTGGGGCAGTCGGTGTATCGGCTGTGTACAAGTTGTACAACACTGGGCCTAACACTGAGCCCTGTGGGACTCCAGCCCGTATGCCTCGTGTACTTGATTTGGCTGTGTCTACTTTGACACAGAATTTTCGATTTGCTAGGTAGCTGCGCAGTAGCTTAACGACTTGGCCGGGGAACCCTAATGTGTAAAGTTTGTAGAGTAGTCCAGTGTGCCACACACTGTCGAATGCCTTGGCTACATCGAGTAGCACTAGGCCACAGTAACCTTTCCGGTTGAAGGCGTCTGTGGCGGCTTCGACTACTCTCATAAGTTGTTGGGGTGCTGAGTGTTTATTGCGAAATCCGAATTGGAATTGGGGGAGCATTTCTTCTCTACGTATGTGTCGTTCTATGTGAACCAGTAGGAGGCGCTCATAAAGTTTGCTGAGAGTGGGGAGTAAACTTATGGGACGGTGGTGCTGGGGAAAGAGTGGGTCTTTTCCAGGCTTAGCGATCGCGACCACTTCCGCGTGTTTCCACTGTTTCGGGAATTTTTGTGTTCGCGTGATCTCATTGAATATTTCAGTCAGTTTTTCTATCGCTAGCTGGGGTAGGTGTTTTAGCAGTTCATTGGTGAGGAGGTCATGACCAGGGGCTTTCTTTGTGGGTAGGGATCTGATGACTTTTACTACCTCCTCGGTTGAGAAGGCAGGTATATCGTCAGCGACGTCATCTTCTGCTGCGAGAAATGCAGTAAGCTGTTCTCTGACTGTTCTCTCATGTTCTTGGTCTTGCGCCTCTGCTGGGGTGAATTGTTTTTCGAAGACGTCGGCGAGTGCGTTGGCTTTATCGTGGGCGCTGAACTCTAGTCCTCTCTCGCCGTGCAGAGGCGGCATCCTAGCGCGTCTTTTAGTGAACTGCTTGGTGGCTTGCCAGAGGCTGTTGTCCTGCACTTTGAGAGCCGTGAGGCGGTTCGACCATTGCTGGTTTCTGTGCTCAGTGAGCGGCGCCTTAAGCTCTCTTTGCTGGGTTCGGTCGCGGCGGCGGCCGATTTAAATACCCTCTGCCCGCGGCGCGCTCCCTCCGCCGTCCGCGCCCAGCGCCACGGTCGCGCGATGGAACAGATTGCGACGGCGTCTGAGATGACGTCGGTGTGATGGCTCTGTCCGCCGTGGTCGTCACAACTATACGTCTGCTCGATTTACTCTTGATTAACCCGATCGCTGGTTCCCAAGCCTTGCTAAGATTATAGCCACAGTCACGGTTTATGAGGTCGTCATTGGTGCGAATTTCGATGGCCTCTCTAACAACGCTGTCCCAATATCTCGACGTCTGTACCAGAATCCTCGTGCGGTCATACTCCATGGCGTGATTTTCCGACAAACAATGTTCAGCGACCGCCGACTTGCTCGGATACATCAGTCGAGTGTGCCTCTGGTGTTCACGGCATCGATCCTCGACGGTACGCATCGTCTGACCAATATACGACTTGCCACATTGACACGGAATCTGGTACACGCCGGCCTTCCTCAAACCGAGGTCATCTTTGGCGCTCCCCACCAGTGCACGAGTTTTATTTGGAGGACAAAACACAGTTCCGACCCGGTGTTTCTTCAGAATGCGGGCGATTTTCCCCGAGAGTGCGCCTGTGTATGGAATAAATGCAGTGCCTGCCTCCTCCCTCGTGACTTCATCCATCTCAACAGGTTGTGCTGCAGTGGTTGGGCGGAGAGCACGTTGAATCTGCCACTCTGAGTACCCATTTTTTCGAAATACAGTTCTCAGATGTTCCAATTCCTGGGGTAGACTCTCTGCGTCAGAGATAGTGCGCGCCCTATGTACTAGAGTTTTAAGTACCCCATTCCTCTGTGAAGGGTGGTGGCAGCTGTCTGCATGCAAATACAGATCAGTGTGCGTAGCCTTCCGATACACCCCATGACCTAGGGTGCCGTCAGCCCTTCTCTTGACCAAGACGTCAAGGAAAGGTAATTTACCCTCCGTTTCAGTCTCCATAGTGAATTTGATGTTGGGGTGTATGGAGTTTAGATGTGTAAGGAAGTCAAGGAGTTTATCCATACCATGTGGCCAGATGACGAACGTGTCGTCCACGTAACGGAAAAAGCAAGTAGGTTTCCATACGGATGACGACAGGGCTTCCTCCTCGAAGTTCTCCATGTACAAATTCGCTACCACCGGTGAGAGTGGGCTACCCATGGCGACTCCCTCCGTTTGTTCGTAGTATTCTCCATTAAAAAGAAAATACGTGGAAGTCAAGACATGCCTAAAAAGTTCAGTGGTCTTCTCGTCAAACTTCTGACTAATCAATTCTAGTGACTCTCGCAGGGGTACCCTCGTAAACAAGGAAACGACGTCAAAACTCACCATGATAGCTGACTCATCCAACCTGAAGCTATCAAGGCGTTTAACAAAATCCACGGAATTACGGATGTGATGAGGGCATTTACCCACATAAGGACTTAATATTCCCGTCAGGTATTTGGCCAACAAATATGTAGGTGCCCTGATGTTGCTGACAATGGGGCTTAATGGTACCCCCTCTTTGTGAAGCTTCGGGAGTCCATATAGTCTAGGCGGTACCGGACATTGGGGTAACAATTTCTTAGCGTCACCCTCCGGTAAATCTGCGTCCTTGAGAAGCGTCCTCGTCTTGTTCTCCACCTTCTTTGTAGGGTCAACGCTGATCTTCCGGTAGGAATCGTCATTTAGCAGGCACTGCATCTTATCAGTGTAGTCCTTATGGGAGACAACAACTGTAGCATTGCCTTTGTCAGCCGGTAAGACAATAATTTCAGAGCGCTCCCTCAGATCACGAATGGCCGCCCTCTCTTTACTGCTGATATTTGACTTCATCGGCTTGGATTTCGTCAACGCACGACAAGTTTCACGACGTATTTCCTCGGCTGATTCTGGCGGAAGTCGAGCTGCAACCTGTTCAACAGCACTAACAATTTCTGCGACCGGAGTGAACTTGGGGGTGGGAGCGAAGTTGAGACCTCTCTGCAAAACCGAGACCGCATCATCACTCAACACCATGCCACTCAAATTGATGACAGTCTTGCACAGAACCTGCAGGGATGGTTTGTCAAGGAGACGTGAGAACTTAGCTGTTTGACGTCCTGTAGCCTTCTTATGGGCGGAATCAGCTGACACCCAGGTGACACCATCAATCCAATCCCAGGAACAAGAAGTGAACTTACAAGCCAGTTGCAAATGTAGTTTGAGTAACTCCTGTGAGATAAACTCAAGGCTCCGGCGGGTGAATTGCACTCTCTCACGTACCAATGCGAGGCTGGCTCGTTTCTTGATTCTCTTAGCTGCTGCAGAATCGATGTGATGCATAACCTTAGCAAAATTTGGAACAACATTCTCGGAACGACATCTCTTTAGAAAAGCAAGAGATACTGGGACAGCGTTGTTAGAGAGGCCATCGAAATTCGCACCAATGACGACCTCATAAACCGTGACTGTGGCTATAATCTTAGCAAGGCTTGGGAACCAGCGATCGGGTTAATCAAGAGTAAATCGAGCAAATGTATAGTTGTGACGACCACGGCGGACAGAGCCGTCACACCGACGTCATCTCAGACGCCGTCGCAATCTGTTCCACCGCGCGACCGTGGCGCGGGGCGCGGACGGCGGAGGGAGCGCGCCGCGGGCGGAGGGTATTTAAATCGGCCGCCGCCGCGACCGAACCCAGTTCCCTCTGAGCAGCCATAGCGTACGGATCTCCGTGCCGGCACGTTCACAGGAGCTCAGTCCGTCAGTTCACCTGATGATGGCGACATGTTTGATCGCCGAAATATTGTGCCCGTTGGACACTATAGACCGGCAGCATACCCGTGGATATTTTGATTATCAAATACGCCGGGAGAAACGCAAGAATCACATCATACACCTTTACGGGGAGGAGATGTATCGCAGCATGAAGAAATTTGAAAAGTTGCGCCACCGTAGATGTCGTTTGCTAAGTACTCTTGCTTTTCTAAAGAGATGTCGTTCCGAGAATGTTGTTCCAAATTTTGCTAAGGTTATGCATCACATCGATTCTGCAGCAGCTAAGAGAATCAAGAAACGAGCCAGCCTCGCATTGGTACGTGAGAGAGTGCAATTTACCCGCCAGAGCCTTGAGTTTATCTCACAGGAATTACTCAAACTACATTTGCAACTGGCTAGTAAGTTCACTTCTTGTTCCTGGGATTGGATTGATGGTGTCACCTGGGTGTCAGCTGATTCCGCCCATAAGAAGGCTACAGGACGTCAAACAGCTAAGTTCTCACGTCTCCTTGACAAACCATCCCTGCAGGTTCCGTGCAAGACTGTCATCAATTTGAGTGGCATGGTGTTGAGTGATGATGCGGTCTCGGTTTTGCAGAGAGGTCTCAACTTCGCTCCCACCCCCAAGTTCACTCCGGTCGCAGAAATTGTTAGTGCTGTTGAACAGGTTGCAGCTCGACTTCCGCCAGAATCAGCCGAGGAAATACGTCGTGAAACTTGTCGTGCGTTGACGAAATCCAAGCCGATGAAGTCAAATATCAGCAGTAAAGAGAGGGCGGCCATTTGTGATCTGAGGGAGCGCTCTGAAATTATTGTCTTACCGGCTGACAAAGGCAATGCTACAGTTGTTGTCTCCCATAAGGACTACACTGATAAGATGCAGAGCCTGCTAAATGACGATTCCTACCGGAAGATCAGCGTTGACCCTACAAAGAAGGTGGAGAACAAGACGAGGGCGCTTCTCAAGGACGCAGATTTACCGGAGGGTGACGCTAAGAAATTGTTACCCCAATGTCCGGTACCGCCTAGACTATATGGACTCCCGAAGGTTCACAAAGAGGGGGTACCATTAAGCCCCATTGTCAGCAACATCAGGGCACCTACATATTTGTTGGCCAAATACCTGACGGGAATATTAAGTCCTTATATGGATAAATGCCCTCATCACATCCGTAATTCCGTGGATTTTGTTAAACGCCTTGATAGCTTCAGGTTGGATGAGTCAGATATCATGGTGAGTTTTGGCGTCGTTTCCTTGTTTACGAGGGTACCCCTGCGAGAGTCACTAGAATTGATTAGTCAGAAGTTTGACGAGAAGACCACTGAACTTTTTAGGCATGTCTTGCTTTCCACGTATTTTCTTTTTAATGGAGAATACTACGAACAAACGGAGGGAGTCGCCATGGGTAGCCCACTCTCACCGGTGGTAGCGAATTTGTACATGGAGAACTTCGAGGAGGAAGCCCTGTCGTCATCCGTATGGAAACCTACTTGCTTTTTCCGTTACGTGGACGACACGTTCGTCATCTGGCCACATGGTATGGATAAACTCCTTGACTTCCTTACACATCTAAACTCCATACACCCCAACATCAAATTCACTATGGAGACTGAAACGGAGGGTAAATTACCTTTCCTTGACGTCTTGGTCAAGAGAAGGGCTGACGGCACCCTAGGTCATGGGGTGTATCGGAAGGCTACGCACACTGATCTGTATTTGCATGCAGACAGCTGCCACCACCCTTCACAGAGGAATGGGGTACTTAAAACTCTAGTACATAGGGCGCGCACTATCTCTGACGCAGAGAGTCTACCCCAGGAATTGGAACATCTGAGAACTGTATTTCGAAAAAATGGGTACTCAGAGTGGCAGATTCAACGTGCTCTCCGCCCAACCACTGCAGCACAACCTGTTGAGATGGATGAAGTCACGAGGGAGGAGGCAGGCACTGCATTTATTCCATACACAGGCGCACTCTCGGGGAAAATCGCCCGCATTCTGAAGAAACACAGGGTCGGAACTGTGTTTTGTCCTCCAAATAAAACTCGTGCACTGGTGGGGAGCGCCAAAGATGACCTCGGTTTGAGGAAGGCCGGCGTGTACCAGATTCCGTGTCAATGTGGCAAGTCATATATTGGTCAGACGATGCGTACCGTCGAGGATCGATGCCGTGAACACCAGAGGCACACTCGACTGATGTATCCGAGCAAGTCGGCGGTCGCTGAACATTGTTTGTCGGAAAATCACGCCATGGAGTATGACCGCACGAGGATTCTGGTACAGACGTCGAGATACTGGGACAGCGTTGTTAGAGAGGCCATCGAAATTCGCACCAATGACGACCTCATAAACCGTGACTGTGGCTATAATCTTAGCAAGGCTTGGGAACCAGCGATCGGGTTAATCAAGAGTAAATCGAGCAAATGTATAGTTGTGACGACCACGGCGGACAGAGCCGTCACACCGACGTCATCTCAGACGCCGTCGCAATCTGTTCCACCGCGCGACCGTGGCGCGGGGCGCGGACGGCGGAGGGAGCGCGCCGCGGGCGGAGGGTATTTAAATCGGCCGCCGCCGCGACCGAACCCAGTTCCCTCTGAGCAGCCATAGCGTACGGATCTCCGTGCCGGCACGTTCACAGGAGCTCAGTCCGTCAGTTCACCTGATGATGGCGACATGTTTGATCGCCGAAATATTGTGCCCGTTGGACACCATAGACCGGCAGCATACCCGTGGATATTTTGATTATCAAATACGCCGGGAGAAACTCAAGAATCACATAATTGAATGTGTTTGCTCATCATTTAGATTAGAGTCATTATTTGTGGTTGGGACGCACTGATTATCTGTAATTGGAGGATTATCACTAGTATTATCAGTCAAATTATTCAACTCAGCTTTTTCACTCATTACACATTGCGATGTAGTGTTTCGCGGTATTTTCACAAGTCAAAGGTAGGCACAAAATCAAACAAAGACAAAGCAAAACTGGAACAAATACAATAACAACAAAGAGCAATAAACTGCCGACGAGCTGATAAAGAAGGAGTGACAAATTAATAAATGTGTTGAGCCGGATGCAAACTACATTTAACATTAGGTAAATAAGAGTAGATATATAACTGACTTATTCTCAGAAATTCACAACATAATTCGATCCTCGCCAGCTGTCGCCAAGTGTAACCTCCCAAAAGATTAAATAATTATAGCATTCACATTTAATGTAACCTCCCAACAGTTTAAATCCCGTAACCTCGGAATAAAAATGTGACTAACCTCCCAATAAAATTGTGAATCATATATAACCTTTCAATAATTAACTGTGAATCTAAACTGGTAAATGGACGCTAGCAATGCCCTGAAAAGTCATTCTGAATAAACTGAAAATCATTATGTCGCCGGATAATGCGTAGATATCTGCTCCTATAAGAAATTTTTCTGGCACACGCCAGTGCAATGCTCGCCACTAGATTTGTCATGTATAAAAAGAAACAACTGATTTTTTCTTTACAATAATCGGGTTGACCATGTATAGGAGAAATTAGTAAGATCTTTGAATTCAGATGAATGATTGTCAAAAGTTAATTTTATAAGAAAGATTATTATTAAATGATGTTTTTAAAAACATTTACATGGGACTAGATATAACAATAGTACAAAATCAGTTGTTACGAATTACATATGCACGCTGCTATAAATAGTAATTTTTGGTTTTACCTTATACTACATCGCTCAGGCACTGCCATTGCTCTCCATGACCAGCCCAACCGCCCGACTGCGAGCTACTACTACTATTGCTGCCGACACTGCTCTCTGGTCTGCGATTCTATTGTAGGTTACATATCGCAGGCAGCGCGTGAACATTCCATCGAAGTTACATCTGCTCGAGTGCGTTAGCAATAAATTCCTTATTTATGGACCTCGTACAGCGCGTCACAAGCTCATACGCGATCCCTCCTGTCGCATCTTGTGTGTAAAATCGAGACTTCAGCGTCATAACTAAGTTAGCGGTATGAGCTTGTGATGCACTACAATCCCCATGCACACATTTGCCCGACAGATGTTGTGTTAACAGAGTTAGTGGCGGAACGACTTGTAATTTTCACTTGTCGGACGCTGCTGCCATGGGGGTTTATCTGTTTCCTTGTAGGAAGTATCCCCCACTATTAACTATCATTTATATAGACCTGATGCAGGTATCATATAATTTCTGAACTGCGATCGGATGAACATTGGACACTATACATCTCCGCAAAGCTATATTGTGCTCGTAATGTAAAGTAAATGTTTGACGGAAGCAGTTTTTTCGTTTTACCATTCGATAAAATAGTTACGCATAGAGATACTGAAGAAGGATGTATGTCTGATAGGCCGGAATAGTATTCGATCTAATATTATAGCCCGTTTTTAAGTGCAGAACGTTGTAGTCTTAGGAGTACGTGAGTTTATGTTCTCTCTCTTACCAGTACCTTACAGATACAGATCCTAGACTCTAGAACAATAATTTAGAGTTGATAGCTTCATTGATTTAGGTAAACGTGTTCGAGAATTAATTGTGAAAGGTCGTACTGAGTAGTCATCTATCCATATTCGCAATGATACTCGCAAAGTAGAGAAGGGATGATGCTGAAATTGGGGAAACATGCTGTCACATGATTGGCCTGTGTTGGAGTTACTGTAAAATTATTCGCGCTATGAAGTGTGTTGCTTAATGTTACAGTACATCGGCGGTGTCTTTTCCATCCCATCCATGCATTGGTGTGCTGCTGGGTACCACATAATGACTGACTGACAACGCTTGTTTGAGTCGGGGAAAAAGTTTTTTGGATGGGTGACAACTTCTAGGGGTTGCTAGCAGTGAAACAGTGATCGTGTGCATGAGTGCAAACACTCGAAATGGAACATGGAACCATCATCTATTCCGTTACTGTGACATATGAGTTTAAATGTAGAGGCTGTCAATCACTTTCAGACGGTAGTTTGGAAAATCTCCACAACGCTGCCAAACTCGTCTAGTTTCCTCATGTTGTAAGTGTCTTTTATTTAAAAATCATCCAATGTTATGCTATCTGTCGTAGAATATGATTTACACTGTGCGATGTCTAGTTTTATGTGAAATGTTGTGGATCAGAGGGTCTTAATGTCAGTTTAGAATCTGACACAGACCTCGAAGTCGTGGCAGAAACCGAAGTGTTTGGCAATGTACAAAAGCGTGTTAGAAAACAGTGTCTGTATCAGGACCACAGGGAGTGTCTCATACGATAATTCACTTAGAGTATAGGTGATCAAACTTTAAAGTGGTCTCTGCGGTGTCTGTATATTTAATATGATCATGTCCACATAGGTACCTCTAGTTTGAGGTGTCCGACTTAGTGAACCGTTAGGAATGCTTGGATGGCTGCACACTACGCTATTCTAGGGAAGTATTGTGAAATCTCTTTCTTCGCGCTGGAGGCTGACTGAAGCTATACGCCACTGCGCCAGTATCAACACCTAGGAGACTTGTAAATAGGATGAGCTTTTATAGTTTGTAATATTGGGGTGGGTATAGAATTATGAAGATAGCATGTTGAAGATCTGTAGTACTTGTATCTAGTTTGGGGACGTACCACACTGCACGCATTTCCACTGAATGCTTAAAACATAGTCCTGTTGCAGTAACTCAACTCGATCTGTTTCTACACGGTTTGTAGAAGGTGTTAGATATGTCTTTCTCCTACTTCCGCTCACTTAGGACTTAAATTGCAATGAGCACTTGCGGAAAGCTGTAGAAATTGGTGTGACTGCAAGATGTGTAGGGTGTGATTAAAACCAGGTTGTAAATGTTACTGTAGCAGACAGGTTCGAGGAAGGTGACTCGTTTAGAGATATGAGAGTGCGTGAAATATGATTGACTTGTGGGTGTGAGCTTACGCAAGTATGTGTTGGAATGGACGTAATTTCTAACATATAGCGTAACACTGTAGATCTGAGAAGTTAGTGTATATTTTTCTTCTTACGACCTCAATCAGCACATCATCTACTACTACTGTCTGTCATCGCCTATAACTCAGTGGGTATATTGCTGAACATCTGATATGGTCTTGAGACAGAATGCACTAGGAATTATAACATTTCTCCAACTACACATAACAATGGAGTTAATTATAGTTACTCTTTGTCTGCTGCAGTCATGGTCCTGAGAACATTAAGTTCACTGTAACACAACTACTGGATAGTTGATTTAGTTTAATCTTTTATTAATTTTATTCATTTTTGTTATATTTTCAAAACAAAACAAAGGCAAACAATACCTACAATACAAAAGGAGCAGTCACATGCTCACTACTCAAAACCCAAAACCAGACTGACTCACTCTGCCAACATGGCAGTTAGTATTTATACTTTCTTAACAATGAACAATCTTTGCCATTGTTTAAAATAATTATTTCATAAATTAACAATTAAAAACCTCATCTTAAACAAATTACAAATTTCATTGTTTATGTAAATTCTTCTATATTAAATAAATGAGTGAATTCTAATCTCTGTATAAGTTGAAGCAAGTATAAATGTTTAGGTATCAAATGTGAACAATACACTTGTTATATTTACTAATTACAGAAGATTCATATCATATAAAATGTTCCTACCAGTCAACAGACTTCTACACATTAGTGTAATTAAGATTCCATAATCATTGCCTTTGTAACTTTTTCACAAGTACATATTTTTCATACACCTCTATGTCAGAAATTACTGTCCATGGCTAAAATTTATGTTTTTGTATTAATTTTAATTAGACTGTTATGTTTCAACAACCCCCAAAGGGATTTGCGCAACTGAAAGTTGAGCAAAACCTTTTCTGACAGATCTACATAAGTCCTCCTTTTACTATAAACTGGAGGAACAAGCACTTTACTTATGGATTGAGTTAAATGCTACATTTGATTAAAAATCTAAATTAATTATGAAGCATTATACAATAATTATTACTCAATAGTACAAAGGGAAGAACAAGTTATGTCTAAACTGTATGACCTAACGCAATTCAAACTAATACAATATTCCTAAGTGTAAATGTACTTATCTCTGTACTTTACACAAATGTAAATAGTCTTGATATTTGCAGTTCACAGACTGCTTCTTTGTGAATCTTGAAGTATGCAGTACGCAGACTGCTTTGTTGAGAGTCTTCAAATTTGCAGTACACAGACTGCTGTTTGGGATGAAATGTCTGACCAATGACCAACCTTACTATTTTTCATTTGTCAAGAAACTTCCAACGCCACTTTGTCACCTTTACAATCATTCAAACATGATACGTAAGAGTGCAGTTACATAATACATCATTTTGGTTGTGTTTTATAAATAATTGAAACAGCACTGACAACTATGTGGTTGGGCCTTATATACAGATACGTGTTCACCACTTGGGCGTGAATACACAATAAATACATTGGTAATTGCTTTATAAGTGACATATACATCATGACAGTTATATGGTTGAGCAATATATATATATATATATATATATATATAAAAAAAACAAAGATGAGGTGACTTACCGAACAAAAGTGCTGGCAGGTCGATAGACACACAAACAAACACAAACATACACACAAAATTCAAGCTTTCGCAACAAACTGTTGCCTCATCAGGAAAGAGGGAAGGAGAGGGGAAGACGAAAGGAAGTGGGTTTTAAGGGAGAGGGTAAGGAGTCATTCCAATCCTGGGAGCGGAAAGACTTACCTTAGGGGGAAAAAAGGACAGGTATACACTCGCACATATCCATCCACACATACAGACACAAGCAGACATATGGTCTTTAAATATGTCTGCTTGTGTCTGTATGTGTGGATGGATATGTGCGTGTGTGCGAGTGTATACCTGTCCTTTTTTCCCCCTGAGGTAAGTCTTTCCGCTCCCGGGATTGGAATGACTCCTTACCCTCTCCCTTAAAACCCACTTCCTTTCGTCTTCCCCTCTCCTTCCCTCTTTCCTGATGAGGCAACAGTTTGTTGCGAAAGCTTGAATTTTGTGTGTATGTTTGTGTTTGTTTGTGTGTCTATCGACCTGCCAGCGCTTTTGTTCGGTAAGTCACCTCATCTTTGTTTTTATATATAATTTTTCCCACGTGGAATGTTTCCTTCCATTATATATATATATATATATATATATATATATATATATATAGTAGAGGGAAACATTCCACGTGGGAAAAATATATCTAAAAAGAAAGATGATGAAACTTACCAAACAAAAGCGCTGGCAGGTCGATAGACACACAAACAAACACAAACATACACACAAAATTCTAGCTTTCGCAACCAATGGTTGCCTCGTCAGGAAAGAGGGAAGGAGAAGGAAAGACAAAAGGATATGGGTTTTAAGAGAGAGGGTAAGGAGTCATTCCAATCCCGGGAGCGGAAAGACTTACCTTAGGGGGAAAAAAGGACAGGTATACACTCGCACACACACACACACATATCCATCCACACATACACAGACACAAGCAGACATTACAAATGTCTGCTTGTGTCTGTGTATGTGTGGATGGATATGTGTGTGTGTGCGAGTGTATACCTGTCCTTTTTTCCCCCTAAGGTAAGTCTTTCTGCTCCCGGGATTGGAATGACTCCTTACCCTCTCTCTTAAAACCCATATCCTTTTGTCTTTCCTTCTCCTTCCCTCTTTCCTGACGAGGCAACCATTGGTTGCGAAAGCTAGAATTTTGTGTGTATGTTTGTGCTTGTTTGTGTGTCTATCGACCTGCCAGCGCTTTTGTTTGGTAAGTTTCATCATCTTTCTTTTTTTATATATATATATATATATAATCAGTATCTTCAACAGTGCAGAAATACTAGCTTGTTTCCCAGATTCTCCTATAAAATGGGCTTTAGTCAACAATGACAAGTGTTGACATGATAAATTAGAATGATCTCAGCAATAGAGGTATATGCATGTGGACAGGGGGAAGAGTAGCTTGGTACTCTAATGAAAAGTAAGAAATGAAATAGAAATTTCGGAGTGTTACGAGTTGAAGAAGAGTTGCATATGAGTGAGTGTTCACAATTTCGAGTGCTGCTACATATCAAAAAAATGAAAAAAAATTACTTACAACAACCTTGGACATTGATAAATATAGAGAGTAGTGTAGGTGAGCCATGCCTCACGATATTTACAAATATCAATAAGTGAGCCATACCTCACGATAATTACAAATATTAATAAGTGTTCACAACTCTGAGTGCTGGTATGTAGCAAAGTAAATATATAAGTGAAATGTTTATCAATTCGGTGACAACAAACAACAAAATTAGACATAAATAAATAATATAATATGACTGAGAATAGTTACATCGAATAACGCATAAATGCTAGCTTGATTCATGGTTCCTCCTATAAAACTGGCTTTAGTCATTTAATAGGGTGACAAGGTAAATTAGAAGGGTCTCAGCAATAGAGACATATGCATGTGAACAGAGACAAGAATAACTTGGTTCTCAAATGAGAAGTAGTAAATGAAATAGAAGATCTGGATGCTAGTATATAGCAAAGTAAATACAGAAGTAATTATTTATTATTTGGGCCACAACTTACGACAAAATCAGACAAAAATAAATAATATAGTACGGAAGAGTATCATTACATCTAATAACACAGATATGCTAGCTTGTTCCCCGGATCCTGCTATAAAATAGGTTTTAGTCACTTAATAAAGCAGACACGGTAAATAAGAAGGGTCTCAGCCATAGAGACATATGCATGTGGACAGAGGGTAGGATGACTTGATACTCTAATGAGAAGTAAGAAATGAAATAGAAGATTTGGAGTGTTGGAGTTGAAGAAGAAAAGACGACAGACCCCAAAGACAGGAAACTCCTCTACCCCCCTACCCAGGACCCCCACTGTTCCAGTACTTCACTGTGGTGCCGAAAGGAGAAGAGTGTTCGGCATTCCCTCCAGAACAGACTTGCCAAACCTTCACCTTCCCAGTCCCCGAAAATTAACCTCAACAGTCTCTATTGACTGATCAACGAAGGGTGAACAAATAGCATTCTGCTGGACATAGTAAATGACAAATACAATGCTGTATTTGTTAACCAAGTAATAAATGCTAGATACTACCAGCTGACTCATAAGCAGTCCCTCTAGTATCTGGGTTTGATCAAACATAATCAATTACATAAACATATAATATTAAAACCTGTGACATATCTGAGACATATAAATGAAAATTACTAAAGGGAGGTATAGAATTACTGTGTTCCTCTGATATCTGTTGCTGCTCAAACATAAATTATTATATAAATATAACAATATAGAAATAAGGTAGCCAAATGTATCGAATATCATATATATGTAAAAAAAATAAACAAAGACAACTGCCTCACTGGGCCGATCATCCAAGTGTTACAATGTTCGCATTATGTGAAGCTCTTTCATATACATCAATATATTTGCTTAACATCACAGTGCCAATTGTGACAATGAAAAAAGAATTTTTTTTGTTACGTTTTCAAAATTAAACAAGAGGCAGGTCTGAGATATAAAATTAAAGTTACTGGAATATATAAGTCTTACAATAAGTTCCAGGACAAACTTCATGTGCTTATGATGTTACAAAATTTTATATAAGGCAAAGACCATATATATATATATATATATATATACGTGTGTGTGTGTGTGTGTGTGTGTGTGTGTGTGTGTGTGTGTGTGTGTGTGTGTGTGTGTGTGCGTGTGTTTTTCAAGTGGCAGTACTTATAAATAAGCAGTCATCAGCAGAGTGATAGGATCAATTATAGTTATGATATTGCTGTTAAAAATTGCTGGGGTAGGCTGTATCCCACAAGAAAGCAGTTCACCACAAATACAATAAATAGTTACAGAGAATTTGATTGAATGTGACAGCACATCATAGTATATGCCAATACATCAGTAGTTCTAATTTTGTGCCTGTAAGTTGTAGATTAATTATAGTACGTGCATTTCTTTTGAAAAGAAATTGCTGAGAACAGTATATCATTTATTAAGTATAGGCAGAAAATGTTACAAGCAGCAGTACATATGAATAAGCAATCAAAGTTTGAAAATACATTGACAATAGGTGATTATAAAGGAATATATTGCATGTAACAGCATGTCATTGTGTTAAAGAGTCTAGACAGACCAGCTTAAACAGATGATTATAGTATGCATTGTATTATGTATAGGTAGTTGTCAAGCAATTTACAAGAAACAGTAATTGTTAGCGTTTTCAGACATCTATTTTCATGGAAAAATTATGTCAGTATTCAACTGTTGAAATGCACATAGATGTAATGACTGTACCACTTGTAGCACCAAACATCCTCATTTCTTTACAAGTCAATCTCTGGCTTTAGAACAACTGAACCGACATGAACATTTCAGGTCAGGAAACCACAAGGATGGATAAAGGGATTTGCCCACAATAACTGTCAAAGGCACATTGTTCTCGTAGCTTGAATGTCGTCATCCCAAATTTTTCAGCAGCTTCTTGTAGAGACAGAGCCACCATGGCCACATGGCACTGTAGAATCAGATTTACATTGTCAAATTAAGTATCAGCAGGTTACTTCCAGAATACATATTGCTCAACAACTAGTTGACGGATTTTTCATTGATCATCACCACATTAGATATGATGTAGCAACATCAGACCAGACAGTAATTAAAATTGGGCACGGGTAAGGTAAATTCCAACATAGGCATAGGGTAAAGTACTAGTGGTTAAATATGAATGGATTAATATTAGGAGTAAAATAGTTAGTTCAGCCACTCTAAAGGTATGATAAATATATTCATATTTCCTCATCAGTTACATATTAATGAATCAACTAGTTTTCAATTGAAAGTAGATGTCTGCAAGAATCATAACTATACCATGAATATAAATCTTCAATTATTTATTTATTTGCTACTCATTATACATGAATCATTAGTGGTCAGCAGAGTATTTTCAATAAGACATTGGAGAAAATTAATCAGTTTTCATTAATAATCAGATAATAAGATAACATTTGTATGTACTGAAAAGCATGGACTTGCTGTAACATACAGCAGTATTGAACAGTTCAGATTTGTATAGACATTGTGACAAAGAACACCTCATATCTATACTGAGGAGTAAGCATGACTTGTACAGATACCATACATGTTGTAAACATCATCCATATCTTATAGTATTAAGATGGAAAAATAAAAATTAAATAAGACTATCAATGGTTTGTTCATTGAAGTGGTAGAAATTACATGAAAATAAAACTATATGAATCTTAAATCCTGGGAATCAGAACACTTCCCAATAACTATCTCCAACATAAAATTCCATTTTCCTTATTCTGCACAGATGAATTACAGAAGTAATACAAACATAATAAATTTCTTTCTGATAAACGTTCCCTTTCCAATTACATATTAGATCTATTACATGTTAAAAACAAGATCATGACAAAGTATTTTCATACTTGATAGTAAATCAACGTCTATCCAGTGACTTTCACATAATTGGTATAGTAACAGGTCAAACCAAATGAGAACACATACATAAGGCTACAAACAGTCTAACCTAATTGTAATCACATCTCAGTTGTAAAGTAATAGTATATTGCTATAACAGCACAGATATCTTAAGTAATCTTCACACCAACTTTAAACATTTTCTCAACTTTTCTCAAAGTCTCAGCACAATGAGATTATAACTTTATCAGCATAGTGAGAATAACTGTGTAGGCATAAGTAAATATTACACCAACTCTCCTCAAAATTCATACTCTGATTGTATTATTAAATCACATGCTATTAAATCTGCCCAAAGTTTGTACTCGTATCCAGATAACCAGAAAAAGCAGCTTGCCCAGTATAAAATACATGCACCAGTTCCTTTTGGCATCCAGTCTCTAACTAGTCGTCCGAATCAGAAAGTGGAATAGGGTGAGTTTCTACAGATAAGTAAAAGAGGATGTGACTTGAAAAGGAAAGTGTCACACCAGCTCGGAGCCTTGGGTTTGCCACCCCCAAATTGCAAAAAGAGCTTGCAATCTCCTGAGGAAAGACAATTCTTATGATGTTATATGAGTGATGAAGGCTGTTTGTATAATTTCTGCTGCGTCACATTCATGAGTCCAAAAATCCTTTTGGACTTAGGATATACAAGTCTATAAGCACTGTTCAGGGCTAAAATTTATGTCAGGTTGCCCTCCATGGGGTGGGTGCATGCAACGACTGTGATTATATTGGGTTAGATAGAGCAGCGATCAGCCGTAGAATTAAGTTGCTTTAATATGGCATTTATAGTCACAACACAGATCAGATTACTACTGGTACTACTGATTACTAATGGTAATGGTTGAACTGTGTAAGCATTCACTTGAGCACGAAATACTGCTACAATTCCGCACTGCATTGATAATGACCTGACACAGGTTCGAAATCTGATCTGTGCTGTGACTATAAATGTCATACTAAAGCAACTTAATTCTATGACTGATCGCTGCTCTATCTAACCCTAAATTTTATGTGTTTCAATTAATTTTAATTAGAATGTCACATTTCAGAATACTATAGAATTATTTAGCTTGGGCCGTGTGAGGGAGTCGCAAATAACCGCTTACATACAACGTTCCTTAGCGTATTTACTTTCAAATGAGGTAATTTTATCACTAGGTTGGATCATGGGCTTACACATTCCTACGATCACAGTCATAGTATTTGTCTGGAAAAAGGAAAACTACCTAATTCAGAGGTAATGTCACACCACAATTTGTAAAGCGGGTATAGCTTTTAACATGGATACTTGTGTGCACATGTAGAACCAGGAACTCTCATGGGCGTAACATGCAGTAGTTATTGGGATTGTGTTTTTTTTTTTTCTTTAACATCTGGTCTCTCTTTCTATGACATGGTGCTAGGACTTGCAAGAAGAACGTAAGGGGCATGCACACACATCGTTGATCTTTGGTCAGTATTATTTCGTATCGTAGGCAATGATTTATTGACGAAATATTATAATTAGTAGTAGCGGTGGGTGCGTGATAAGTACGTATTTGAGAATCAGGTTTATAAATTATGTGTTTGTGGAAAGGTGATGACTATGCCATGTTGTATGGAAGGTATGGATTTGACTTGGAATACTGTGATAGCAAAGGGAAAAGTATGTTCAGTTGTAAGGTGGGTACAGATATTTCTATTTCCAGAGCCACCTCCTTTGGTAGGGTGTAATTGAGTGAGAGTGTTTAAGTATTTGATGATATGTATGGCTATGTTAAGTTGCCAGTGCAATATAGCGATCAGTGCAAAATAGTTGTTTGCTGTTGAAAGTCAAGTGTGCGGAAAGAAACAAAAGGCAGACCTTGCTTCCACATCAGATGCATGAGTAATTAGATAAGAGCAAATGATAATGCTTGATTGATGTTCTGTGTTCGGATATAGGAGTCTCTAAATGGCGGCGCAAACGAATGCATATGTTGAAAGCATGAAACGTTATGTGTGATGTAAAGAGTGCCGCATTAGAAAATCGAGGACGAGCGAATTCGCGTTTCCCTTATTGTTCTATCGATTGTGATGATTACAATACACAAGTGCACATCGGTGATGTCTTCCAAAGCATTACATCTGCTGGTCAGGTATTCATTATCACAGATAGCAATTGATGTGTGTGTGATAAGACTTGTTTGGTTTATGTTGTATAATGACTAGAGAAGGTGAGAGTGTATGCTATAGTGAGGGACATATAGATTCATCACATAGATAAAAGCGTGAGATTTTTTATGTGGAAAATTATGGGCTCTATAGATAGTAATATTCGACCACGAATGATAACAGTCAAGAGTAGAAATTACGTGTAAATTGGCCACTGACAGAGTGTTGTGGCAATGGTAATAATATGTAATTGTAGTTGGAAGTGGTAAATATGGTCTTGGCTTACAGTATTCTTGTGAGTGTGGTATGTATTTGATGATCTGTATAGAAGTTTGTGACCATCCAGGCCCCCATGCACTGTTGCCATTTTTCGAGGTGCACCCAGCCTCGTGATGCCAATTGAGGAGCTACTCGACCGAATAGTAGTGGCTTCGGTCAAGAATACCATCATAACGACCAGGAGAGCGGTGTATTGACCCCTCTCCTATCCGCATCCTCCACTGAGGATGACACTGCGGTCGGATGGTCCCGATGGGCCACTCATGACCTGAAGACGGAGAGTATACAAGTTTGCAGGTTTAACTGTCATTGGGATTTAGCGATCTGTGTAAACATAATTTTACCGCTGGAAGTCCGATAAAGAAAAGGTGACTCGTGTTTGGATAGAGGCGCTATTTGTAATTCGTGAATGATAATGCTAGATTGATTGATTGACATCGTTTATGGTGGAATATATGAGCGTCAAGATAGGGGGTTGAGGACGTTTGCGTATGTTGAGAGTAGGAAGGGTATTAGGTTATGTGCGGTGGGACAAGTGAATTGGATCTTCTTTTGGTAAAGAGGTTCTGTTAGGAAAAGAACTTCCATTCATGAAAGTGAGACATTAAGAAAGCGAGTGTTGAGAAGTAGGAATAATATTGAGAAAGTTTTAGATGGCGAGCTGCGATGCATACATTTCGCTACGAGGCGAGCAAGGCTGTGTAGTTATGTATAGTTAAAGGGATGTGTCTTGTCGCACTAGGAGCAATGCGCGGTGTGCTATTGTCATAGGCGGCAAAGACATCTGCTGCTAGGAGGTGTCTCGTGTATGGGGGATGCGCCTTGGAATTCTGCAATGTTGGTATAATGGTGACTGTAAAGGCCAGACTTTCACCTGTGTTCGGCGGCAGCGCCTTGGGGCTCTGACGGAGCGTGGTTCTGAACAGACGTCTGTGTGTGCTTTGACAGCTGACGTCCACGTCAGTAGCAGATGCGTGCGAAAGAGGCTTTAGCGTTCGTGCTCTGTAAATATGTCTGCACTCCCACCCGATCATGTCATCATAGGCGTCAAGGTGAACATGTATTTGGATAGGAATTCCTCAGAAATGAAGTATGAATGAGATGTCACCGGTTGCAGGACCTGGGTGGGGACCTATGCGTGGTTTGACAGCTGATGGCTGCGCCATGTTGTTGAGGTTGTCTGTGCGCTCTACTGGAGAGGAGTTGGCTGATGGTGCCTGCAGGCGTTGACTGAATTATTTTGCGAGCAGGTATGTAGGCTGTGCTATGAGTTATTTGGACAGTTTATGAGTACTGTGCATGTCTAGACATAACTGTGATGAATTATTTAGCTGGAGTGTGAATGTCTGTAATTAAATTATTTGCGTAAATTAGGAGTTGTTTGTGTCTCTGCAGACTGTGTATTGTGAGCGCAAGCATAAGATGGAGAGTCTTTTGCGCGAGTGTGATAAATATATTCGACCTGTAAATAAATATTCGATAGTAAATAGAGTGGACTCCTTCCTTACTCTTCCCAGCAACCTAACGCAGCCTGAGTAATTTAGCATAATTCTCGCCCCTACAGACCACCATCTGGGATTAGGTCACAGGAGGCATGACAGTACGATCTGATGGCAGTAATGTGTACTATGTCAGTTGGAGTCTAGATCTCGCGATGGAGAAATTGCATGCAAAATAATAAAGACTTATGTTTAGCATACGAAGAGTAGTTTTGCCTCCATTTAGCCCCACCACCTTGGATTAAGTCATGCGCTGTGCACATTAGTACAGGTTAGTGCAAGTTAGTACAGGTTAGTGTCAGTTAATGCAAGTTAGTGTACATTAGCCAGCCAACGTGGGTCGGTAAGGGGGTGTGGTGCTGGGTTGAAGATCGTCGTGGAGACTTTAACTATTTGATTCCAAGTCCAGGTGGGTGTGGCATTGGTGAAAGTTGATTGCAAGTACTAGGTTCAATGAAGTCGAACCACGAGACTAATGCAGTAGCCAACAGGAGTGCAGCATTCTAGGGGAGGGGTGTGCTAGGTCATGAATGAACACCTCACTGATAGTGGGAAAATGTGGAGCTTATCATTTGATCATTGACTATTGAAATTGCCAATTGACTTATTGAATATGATTAAAATTGAAATGGAATTACGTACTTAGGTAATTAATATGTTAGATACGTGATGTGAGTTTTAGTTTAGTTAGAATATTTATGGAAGACTATTTCTAGCGTGTGCATGGAGGTGGCAGCCGAGGGTGTGTGACATAAGCAGTCGGACGCCCATGGTCCGGTGGCGTGGTGAGCGAATGATCTTATGTCATCATGTGACTTCACGGTTGCGGCCTCTGATGGCCACAATATGAACTAAGTCCGTTGGGCTCTGGAGCTCACGTTGAACACAGTGGGTACTGTCATCTTGAATACCTGTACTTGTGTCATGATCCGACATCAGGAGAGTGCCCTCTGGTGGCACCGATATGAACTAAGCCACTTGGGCTCTGGAGCTCACGGTGAACGCACTGGGTACAGGCATCTTGAATAACGGTACTTGCATCATCACCCGACGTCATGGTGGCGTGCTCTGGTGGCACTGATATGAACTAAGCCAGTTGGCCTCTGGAGATGGTGGTGGATACACCGGGTGCAACAATCTTGAATGACGGTACTTGCGTCATCACCTGACGTCACGGTGGCGTCTTCTGGTGGCAACGATAAGAACTAAGCCAGTTGGAGTCCAGACCCAGTGGAGAACACACATGTTTGAAATTGGTTAAATAATAAAGACAAGTCCTTTTTTCCGCCATTTTCTGTGCTTAGTAAAGATAACTGTGGTGAGGTGCATTATCCTGTTGGAATTTGAACTTCGCTCCATTTTTCTGGGCGAGGGAGGCATGGCACTTTCCCGATAAAATCCGCCATCTTGATTGACATCATCGCCGCCATCTTGGATAACGGTACTTTGGAATGGCACCAGCCTGGCCCCAATACTTACGTGAAGCTCTGTCAACATCTGAATGGAGAATATTGTCAACTGACCTCACACGTTCTGTATGTACAGACAATACTGAGAATATTTTTAGGTCCATCAATACTGCTCATCAGTATTTCTAGCATTGACAGCACGTCAATATGCGACCTCATAGGGTCAATATAACAGTATAACAATATTATTGAACATGTGAGGGCCACTTAACCCTTCGTTGCCTGTTGCTGCTTCTAAGTATCACCACTTTCGATCTTTATTTATTCCGATTGCGCACATATTTTCAACATTCTGCGCTGATGGTACTTTGATGTACTTGTTTATGTTGAACTGGAAGCACTTCACTGCATTCTAGATTGCTAGTGAGTAGTGAATTAGTATATTTTTATATGAGATTAATCTTTGGTTAGCAACGAAATACACAACGCTGTTTTTCCGCTCGCTCTCAAGAATGTTGAGAAAGGGGGTGATTAATTATTAACAGTTCGACTCTAAACTGTGTTGTCTGCAGTGAAAAACTTTTCAACGAGTGAGTAACGACAAATTGTTGCTTGCAGTTACGGCAGCCGCCCTGAGCAGTCGTTCGTGCTTCGTGAAGTGGCCGGCACCGATTCCATCAGGTGTTTTGTGGAACTGTTATCAAGATTTTTTAAAAGTGTAATCCACTAGATATTTTAACTACAAGTAGTTAGTAACAAGTGTCAAAGCATTGTCGCTGGGAGATTTCTCTCAGCGGCTATTTTTAAAATGGAAACTAATGACCAAATCCCAGTCGATACCGGCCAAGGGTCGGCTATCGCTTTGCATACGAGTCACAACAACAAGACTGTCATGGTGCACTCTCCTTCAACAATGTTAATCACAAATAAGCATCAGTTGGGTACCATGGAAATATGCTCTCAAGATCACTGTCCTCAGAATGATCAGATGGAGATGGATCAGTGTCCATCAAGTTCAGCTGTCTTGTCGCAGTGTTGGACAAACAACACCCAGCGACAAAAGGCAAGACACCGATCACCATCACCCCAACAGGCAGCAGCTCCTGTCACAAATGTTCCGAAGAAGGCAAAGGCAAGTGAAAAGCACAGTAGTAATGTTGAAGGGGACGTAGATATGGTAGATATTGATAATGTTGCACACACTGTGGAAGTTCTGGGATTAGATAGTAACTTGAGTGTAAATACAGGAGACAGGAATTGCAATGAGCAGCGTGCTTCCCAAAAGTCTGTTAGTCGTAAAAACTTTGACAATTCAGTGATCTCAACAGTACCTCATACAGGAAATAACATGTTTCGTAGAATGCTTGTAAAGATAATACATATCAATCACCAGACGTGGGTCCCTACGTCGTCTTTGTAGAAGGAGAAAATGGTAATGTAGGAAAGTTACATCCGATGGCTCTTGGAAGAATGTTGTTGACAGAAACTAATAACTTGAGACATGAAATAGTTAATATCTCAGCTATTGGTAGAAACAGGTATAAAATTGAAATCAAAATAGGGCAGTCTGCAAAATAGATTGCGGTTGCTTGATGGTTTTCGGCTGAAGAATATGGAGGCTTATGTTCCAAATTTCCTAACAAAGAGAAGGGGAGTTATCCGTGATGTTGATATTGCGTTATCCCACCAAGACATCCTTGCAGAAATAAAGTTGGAATTTTTAGTAACCGACGTCCGAAGATTCACAAAGAAAGTAATAGAAAATGGAGAGTTGAAAGTAATTCCCATACCGAAATGTGCTATAACATTTAAATCTCAACAATTTCCCCAGTATGTATATTTGTGCGGTATGCGATGCCCTGTTGCACCGTATGTTCAGTAAGTTTTGCAATGTCATAAATGCCTTAGATATTTCCATTTAAGTTTGCAATGTCGTAGTAGTGCTCGCTGTGCCAAATGCAGGGAGCCCACGAGACCTCACAGTGCTCACATGCCGGAGAGCCCAGATGTTTGCATTGCAACGGAAACCACCTCGCTACTGATCGCTGTTGCCCAATTTATCAGCAGCACATGGAAGCAAAGCGCAGCGAAGTCTATGGCGCTTCCTACGCAACTGCCGTCTCGTCACCGCGACCATCATTTGTGCTGACTACTGCCGGTGTTTCTACAACATGAGATTTCTCTCCTAGTGACTTGTCTAAAATATGCAAGAAACCAAAAGGTTTGAACATGACGGACAAAAGGTTACAACAGGGACCTAAGCATGCAGTTATGTCGGTTCCAGCTCCCAGGTCTTACAAAAATAAACCATTTACTCACAGTCCGTAGAAGCAGGGTTATTCTGACATGTTACACGAATTTCAGGGTCCACATAACTCAATACAAAACAATCCATACCCTCCTACTCCTCTGGCAACATCTTATACTGGTCGAGAAACTACTATTAACAGCCTTTGTGCTTTAATAATGCAGATCTTTCTTTCACTTAAAAATGAAACAGACATGGTAACGACACAAGCTCTTATACGTAATGCTGTTAAAGACTTCTGCAAATCTGACAATGGCTTTTAAAATACTCCAGTGGAATCCAAGGTGAGAAATCTCGAACAGAGAAAGTCTTTATCGGGAGGTTAGCAGCAACCACATAATGGTAGCTTGTATTTGCGAAACTTTGTATCAGGCAGCCCAACGAATACAGTTCAAAAGATATGCTGTTCTAAGGAACGACAGAGACGATGGGAAAGGAGGAGGAGTAGCCCTGTTGATTAGAGAGAAGATTAAGTTTAAAAAATTGGGCATCACTATTAGGGCAACAGAATGCGAGGTAGTTGCTGCTGTAATTTACACTCCTAACGGCGCACTCACCATCGTCACCATTTACAAACCACCTAAGCGTAGAATAAAAGATATTTCACTGGATCAGACTGTAGCCCAGCTTCAAACGCCATTTCTCCTTTGTGCCGACTGCAATGCACACAATTCACTATGGGGTTGCGTAATAGATGACGCAGGTGGCAGAGAGTTAGTTATACTTTCAAGTTCAATTTGATTCTTCTAAATGATGGTTCTCCTGCTATGATACATAACCCAAACAGACGCCTGTCGATTTGACATTGTGCTCTGTTGACTTCAACCGTGTAACGGAGTGAACAGTCAAACGAGACCCTCTTGGCTCAGATCATTTCCCTCTGGAAATCACTATAGACTTACCTATAAATACAGTAGAAATTGTCTACCCAATCAGCAGGTGGAAAATAAAATATGCTGACTGGCCAAAGTATATTGCAACAGTCCAGTTGAAGTTTAACAGTTTGTTAGCTTCGTAAGAGGCCTACCAACAGCTAATTTCAATTATTGAAGACGCTGCAACAATTTCCATTCCAAGAAAAAAGGAAGTCATCGTTTTGAAGCAATGGCCCCCAGTCTGATGGACACCAGAGTGCTCTAGAGCCATAGCACAGCGCAAACTTGCGTACAGTTACTTCTGTAAACAACAAAATGTAGAAAACTTCATTGCATATCGGAAAATAGCAGCGAAAGTTCGAAGGCGGTTAAAAGACTGTAAAAAAGAATAGCTGGCAAAATTTCTGTGAATCTTTAAATAACAATGTTAGTATCGCTGATGTTTGGAAGAAATTAAGATTTTTCAGAAGCAAAAACTCCACTATGCGTCAGTCATTAAGTGACGCTTGCTTTGAAGACTGTGAATTTAATCTCACCAGCTTCCGCAGCCGAGCAGCCATATTGCCTCCCGGAGCAACGGGATTACAATCATCCGCTCATGGTACCGTTTTCGTATGAAGAACTGATGAATGGCATTAAAAAGAGCGCAACTTCCACACGTGGTAAGGACGATATACACTATCAGATGATAGAAAACCTCCCAGACATAGCACTCAGAAAACTGTTACAGATATTTAACCAAATATGAATGAATGACACTCTAGTAGAAAATTGGACAACTCAAGTACCCATACTGAAACCACATAAGGATGAAGAGCGGGCCAAATCATGTAGACCTATTTCTCTTTCTTCCTGTGTCAGTAAAACTTTATAACGCCTGGTAAAAAATCGTTTGGAATGGTGGTTGGAATCAAATGAGACCCTGTCATCGGGTCAGCATGGGTTTAGAAAAGGCAAGAGAACAATAGATAATTTAAACATTTTGACCTCAGAGATCTATGAAGCAACAACAAGAAAAGAGAATGTAACAGCTATATTCCTGCATATAGTTGGAGCATATGATAATGTTCTTATACCTGTGTTGCTACGGAAGTTGAAAAGCATTGAAATCCCGCCACAACTGATTTATGGAATCAGCACTTTCCTCACTGAAAGACACATATGAGTTCGGTTCCAAAATAAATTAATTGGACCACGCCGTCTTACAACAGGTCTTCCACAAAGAGCTATCCTCAGCCCCTACTCTTTGCACTATATACTAACGAGCTGGCGAGGATTATCCCTTTTCCAGTTAAAATCCTCCAGTATGCAGATTATATTTGTTTGCATGTGTCGATCAAAGAAATAGATCAGGCTGTGTGTGATCTATCAAAGGTGATGGGCACACTGGATCAAACATTATGTAGCTGTGGGTTACAGATTTCGGCAGAAAAATCGGTACTTGTTCCTTTCACGAACCAAACTATGTCAGGCTGCTTGAATAGTGTAAGACTTTCTGGTCATAAAATACCACTAAAATCCCAGGTGAGGTTTCTTGCTGTTCTCTTCGATTCCAGAATGAGTTGGATACCTCATATTCAAACCGTCATCAGTATGTGTGAAAAAGCATTGAACCTTATCAAATCAGTGATAAGAGGATGGTGGGGGGCTCACCCCAACACTCTGCTCACCCTCTACTGCATGTTGATACGTTCCACTTATAGACTAGGGACGCACGGTCTATCACACTGCTGCTAACAAGTACCTAGCACTACTGAATAAACTGCAGTACAGAAGCTTATGCACCTGCCTCGGAGCTGTGAATTTTTCTCCCATCAACGCCCTCCACCTGGAAGCATCAGAAATGCCTCTATATATTCACAGAACAATGATGTGAGATCATTATATCTTACAGCGGATGGCAGATACCAAACATCCACTGATAAAAAGTGCGCGAAACCCTCTCTCAAATCGGGAATAGCAGGAAATAGCAGTTTTATATGTACAAGTGGTACGAAGACTGAAAATTTCTCCAATCGAGGTGAGGTTCTTCCAATGTTGCTATATGACTATCACAGCTCTTATCACGATATTCCTGAAACATACATCGGCTATTCCAGCAAAGGAAAAGGATATGGGCAGTTTTCATGTACATCGAACCTGGCAGAAAAGTGATGGCTCAAAAATGGGGACGGAAAATCATACCGGATGTGCTTCCTTCTATCCAGAATCTGCAGAAGAAAGGAAGTTTCAACTACAAGGTGCTAAAACTTTCGCTATTATAGAGGCAATCAAATATGCAAGATCTATTAAAATCCCCAAGGCAGTAATAATCACTGACCCTCAAAGCGTTTTGAAATCCATTAGTTACAGGAATTGGGACAAAAGAACTAGTAAATACACCCTCGACATACTGGATCAATACCAAAAAGCTAAGAAGACTGACCAAAGTATAAAATTTGTATGGGTAAAATCACATTCCGGCATTCTATACAATGACAAAGCAGATCAACTAGCGAAAGACGCGATTAACAGTGGAAGACCTATGGACATTAAACTCCCATACACAGAGTACCTCCCAAAAGTAAAATAACAAGCGATTCTCTCATGGCAAGAAGAATGGAATGAAAGCCAATAAACAAGAGGTAAAAGCTATGCATATGTACAGACATGGCTTTCGAACTTCAAACATTCAAGGAAAATAACAACGTAAAGCGAAAAAAGTGGTCAACTATAACATTCATATTTCTTTACGTACTACACGTAAATGTAATAAAAAATAGGGGTTCCTACTTAAAAAAAAAACGCAGTTGATATCCGTTTGGCCTATGGCAGCGCCATCTAGCAGGCCAACCATAGCGCCATCCGGTTTCCCCCTTCAAGATAGGCAAGTTTCATTCTTTGTAGTTTTTACGTTTGACGCTTATTGCTGTTTCAGAAACAGTGGAAGAATTGGATCTGCCATTCCCATTGTCTGCACCCAAGCCTTCACAATCAATAGCCCAATGTTCCCATGCACAGTATCTGCACCACTGGTGGCTTTGCCATTGGCCATATGATCATCTGGACTGCTGCCAGCATAAGCACTGGCATTGCCAGAGGCAATACTTCACCATCATGAACGGCGGTGCTGTCAGTGTCTGCGCCCATAACTAGACAATTGATCGCAAGCACCATATTCTGGGTGTGGACTATGTAGCTTTAGTGATGATTGTCTATCAGGCAGCAGTAGCAGCCTCTCAAAGTGCACTTGGGGAAAGGACATCAACTGCCCACATTGCAGTACAATCAGGTATTGTGATCTATTACATTACCTAAATGAAGAAGGCAACCACCCTTGAGAAGCCAGGATATTCGCTGGGGCAAAACAGTGAACAACAGCACTTAACAGGGAAACAGGTAAATGTTTGCAAGCAGAGGAATCTACAACAAGGTATGAAATCTTGTAACAGTGTAAGAAAAAATGCATCAACAGCGTGTAAAGTCACAAGTCAAATGGATTATTCAAATTATGAGTCTGAACATTCAGTGTCTTAAAAACAAGTACCTTGAACTTGAGGTAGCAGCAAATAGTGACCATATTGATTGTTTATGTGTTATGGAACATTAGTGCAGGGACAGTGAACTAAACAGCATAAACTTAAGCCAATATAAACTTGCCAGCAAAATGCCAAAGGTGGTGGTGTATGCATTTATCTAAATCCCAAGCTTAAATTTAAGTTAAGATAGGAGGCTAAACCATTAATCACCGAAAAGGATTTTGAAGCAGTAGCCATTCAGTTATATAGTTTAAAGAAGAACATAATTGTTGCAGCAATTTACAGATCACCATCTGGAGATACTGAAGTCTTTCTTAAGAATTTGGAAGAAATGCTCAACATTTTCTCATAATTCTTTGTCGTGACTTTAATATTAATCTATTGGTCCAGAGTTCAGTAAAAAACAAGTTTTTAGACATACTAAAAAGCTTCAACATGTTCCCCCACAAATCAGCTCCCACTAGAACAACAGATTCCAGTGAAAGCCTAATAGATAACATCTTCTCAAATGTGGTCGCACATTTGCAGTTACAAATGTGCATATAGGATTATCAGATCATAATGCACTAACCTTTAATCTCACTGCAACTTCCAAGGAGGAGGAAAATAAAAAAGGAGTACAAACGATTTTTCTCTACTGAAAATTGTAATCAATTCAAAAATAATTTAAAAATGCAGTTTGGTCAGAGGTCTTGGCACAAACAAACACAAATGGTGCTTAGAATACATTTGCATCCACTTTTATGGCATACTTTGAAATGTGTTTCCCAAAAAAGCTTTTGAGTTATAGATCATCTGGATCCAAAGGGACCTGGATTACACCCAGAATTAAAAAGTCAAGTGAAACCATGAAATTACTAAGTTTAAAGTTAAATACATGTCATGATCAGCAGTTTTTTGAGTATGTGAGGACATACAAAAAGACTTACCGCAAAGTAATAGCAAAAGCAAAATTATTAAGTAATGATAGATTAATAAGGCAGGCTAGTAACAAGTCCAGAATGATGTGTAAAAAAAGAAACTGGGGGTCAAACTAAAGAACAGGAAATCAATCTTAAAAATAATGAAAATATCCCCATAGAAAAAGATGCCATGGCAAACTATGTAAACAATTATTTTGTAAATATTCTCCTTACTTTAAGTACTAAATTTAAGCAACATCCAACAGTGACGACTCCAATGCTAAATACCAGCATGATACAATCCCAACAGATGAGCATGAAGTTCTAAAAGCCATTAAATGATTGAAATCCAAAATGTCCTCTGGGTTGGATGATGCACCTGTATCAATAATCAAGAAAATTGCTCCATGTGTTGTCAAATCTATAGTGCACATAGCAAACTTGTCACTTAGTGAAGGGATATTTCCGGTAAACTTAAAATCTCTAAAGTGATACCTCTATACTAAAATGGTGACAGACATAAAATAGAAAATTACCAACCTATATCTCTCCTCCCACCCTTCTCCAAAATACATGAGGAATTAATGAAAATCAGGGTTACAAAATATTTAGAAAAACATAAACTAATAAAAAACAGTCAACATGGTTTCCGAGCAGGGCACAGTACAGAAAGAGCCATATTGGACTACACAACATAAATAGTAAGAAATTTGGAGTCAAATAAACAGGTCATTGGAATTAATCTAGATTTATCCAAATCCTTCGATACTGTGAACCATGTAATATTACTAGGGACACTTGAAGCAATAGGCATCAGGGGTACTGTTAAAAAATGGTTTGAATTTTATCTGCAAAACAGGTCACAAGTTGTTGAGGTGAGGTCATCCAACAATCGTCACAATTTTAAACTCATATCTGAACCAAAACAAATTGAAATAGGTGTTCCACAGGGCAGCATTCTGGGCCCATTGTTATTTCTAATTTATATCAATGATATACAGGCTCCAGAGAACTCAGCCAAAATTCTACTATTTGCAGATGACACGAGAATCATGATTAGTGATATAAAAGGTTCATTGTGTACTACAGCAGAAAAAATGCTCTCATATATACAGTCATGGTTTTATTCAAATAAGCTGACATTAAATACAAAGAAAACAAACTTTATACAGTATGGAAGCAAGTGTCAAGGGGAAAATATGTGCCTTATGCTGGATAGCAAACAAATAGAAAAAGTGTGCACCACAAAGTTTCTGGGAATGCAAATTGACCAAGATTTAAACTGGAATGAACACAGTGTATATCTTACTCAGAAACTTAGCTCAACATGTTTTGCCTTAAGAGTAATTTCCAAGGTATGTAGCAAGGGATGTATTAGAGCAGTGTAGTTTAGTTATTTCCAATCAGTTGCAAGCTATGGCATAAGTTTTTGGGGAAAAACCAGGTCAAGACTAAATGACATTTTTATTGCGCAAAAAAGAGCTATTCGTATCATGACACACAGCCCACCACAAACTCACTGTAGACCCTTATTCAGACAACTAAAGATACGGACAATACCTTCGATATATATTTTTAAATGCCTGGAAATGATCAGTAAAAATAACTGTGATCTCCAAACCAACTCAAGCTACCATGATCACAATACAAGGCATTGTAAAGACTTCCACATTCCCTATGTAGCAAAAACTAAAAGTCAGAAACATGTTAGCCACTTAGGAATAAAGCTTTTAAATGCACTTCCATCTCAAATTAAAGAATTGAAAGGCAAAAATAATTTCAAGTGTGAAGCAAAAAAATACTTGATGGAAAAATGCTACTACAATGTAAATGAATACCTGTCTCAGACTGTGGATTGAAACCTGTACTTATTTTTTTTTTAAATTTAAACTAATTTAATTATGTTTTCAACTTTGTAATTATGGCACTTATGAAAAATCTGTTAAATATCCGTAATACGTTTTGTGTATAAGGCGTAGTTCATGATCTATAATTGTTTATCATGAGCATGTAATTTTGTTTTTGTGTAATAAGTTCTTGTACACTACTTATGTACTATGTGTATGTAATTTGTTTTGCTGTTTGTATATGTTTGTCCATTTATTATGTGTATGTGAGTTATGTGTTATGTGTAATCAAATGACAAGTCCTATATCACATGTGTGATCTATTGGGTGGTAAATAAATAAATAAATAAATAAATCCCCTTTTTGGAAAGGGAACTTTCCAGGGTCATAAACAATCGATGGTTTCATACCATTAAGTGCAGCACTGTGCTATGCATTGAAATCCCTCTCCCACCTAACAAGTGTGTCTTCAAAACAACCATCATACATACATGGGCCAATAATGGCACAATATCACATGGCATCTCAACTGCTTGTAGGTTTGAGGAACATATCCTAAACCCAGCATTGGCCTAATTCTCTGAATTACAAGGAGGAGATACTGGGAAAGTTTTTTGTAGCATCCTGTATATGGATGTTTACGTGTAACTGAACCAATACATGGGAGGGGGGGTCTCATATATCCCTCTTTCAAAGAATATAGTTGACAGTGTGTCCATTATTAATGGCCAAACAATGACAAGTTCTGTTACTCTGCATAGTCATTTTTGGCTTGGAAGAGAGATAATAAGAAACATGCATAGCATACAAGTAAATACCAAATGCATAATATTTGTGAGTACAGTAGAGCATCGATTATACAAAGTAATTGGGGGACATGAGTGTTCAGAAAACTGGTTTGTTCGGATAATCGAACTGTCCATGTTTATTTGCCAAAAAGAAGTACTGTACAGTAAATTTATTCATAAAAACAGGCATCTCTTTTAGTATTACAAAGTAACATACAAAGGCAACTTCAGTAGGAATATAATACAGGGTGATTCAAAAAGAATACCACAACTTTAAAAATGTGTATTTAATGAAAGAAACATAACGTAACCTTCTGTTATACATCATTACAAAGAGTATTTAAAAAGGTTTTTTTTTTCCCACTCAAAAACAAGTTCAGAGATGTTCAATATGGCCCCCTCCAGACACACGAGCAATATCAACCCGATACTCCAACTCGTTCCACACTCTCTGTAGCATATCAGGCGTAACAGTTTGGATAGCTGCTGTTATTTCTCGTTTCAAATCATCAATGGTGGCTGGGAGAGGTGGCCGAAACACCATATCCTTAACATACCCCCATAAGAAAAAATCGCAGGGGGTAAGATCAGGGCTTCTTGGAGGCCAGTGATGAAGTGCTCTGTCATGGGCTGCCTCGGGTAGTTTGGTTTTCAGCCTAGTCACCAGCGCCTCAAGCGAACAAATGTACAACTAAATGAAACTTTATAGCAACCTTAATTCGCCGACAGATAGTGCTTAGCTCTGCCTTTTGTCGTTGCAGAGTTTTAAATTCCTAAAGTTGTGGTATTCTTTTTGAATCACCCTGTATAGTAATAATCTCGTACTTGTCCCTCATAGAAAGGACAATACGTTTACGTTTAAGCATTTTGTATCGTCAAGTTCACTTCTTCACGCAGCAGCACACAAGTGGTCGTAACAGAGAACAGAAGGTGACTGTTTGCACCGTGAGAAGCTCTTCTTGGGGGCGCGCAATCCTTCAAACTGCACGGAGCGGCACGCCTCAACTCTAAGCTGGCGCAACTGTTGCCGTGAACAGCTTTGCTACTGCCGCTATTTCTACTGCTAGTGCCAAGCCAAGTTGCAACACAACTACTGGCGGCTTGGCCTGTCAGCAGCGCCTTGTGAAGGCCCCATTAGAAGCAATTTTCCGCCAGCTGTGGCCCAGTGCGGCGACTACTGTGGGAAACTTGGTTTGGGAGTGAGGGGGATGATGGACGGTAGGGTGGGAGAGTAATAGGTGCGTGCGAGTAGACAGTTCGGTTAAGCGGTCGTTCGGTTGACCGACGTTTGGATAATCGACGCTCTACTGTATTATAAACATGAGCACATTGAGTTTTCCATGAGACTCCAGGACTCCAGTAAACTTGAGTGAGAAGTGAATCCCCATATATCTATTCATGTATTTGGTTTGGATGAATGCACGTCATATGTATGATGTACAAAATAATATTTAGCATAAAATATCATCCTTCACTTTGCCCAGTTTGCTGGTCTGCAATAGCAACAAGTAGATTTGTTGTTAATATCTCAGGGTGAGAAGACACACTGCTGCTGAATGAAAAACGTGTCTCATCATCTTTCCTGCCCAACTGTCAAAACATCATGGGGCATGGGTATCCTAGGTGCCAGAAAGAATTTCATAGGGAGCAAGCAATTAACAGAGTATCTTATGAGTTGATCTATGATGTGTGCATTTCAAGTTTATGGGTGCTCAACAGTGAGGTTATCAGCACCCTTAAACATATTAAAAGAAATGAATGTGGATAAAATTGTTGCACACAGTAAGGATGAAACCTACAAAATGACACTCACTGCCACCTCTTTCCCATTGACCACACAGTCACTCTGTCTCAAATGCCTTAAGACAATTGAGAAAGGGTGAAAAGTGCTATACCAAGGATTAAAACATAAGTACAACAACCAAGGAGGTAAAACAATGGCACAGGCAAATGTGACCAGCTGACCACTTACAAAAAGTATGGGTGAGTCAGTCACCATATTAACTCATTAAGACCATCTCCCTCAAATCTTAGGAAATATGTTGCACTATTTACATTCGTTTGAGTCACTTAAAATAGAAGGCAGATCTGTCAGTAAATCTGCCACAGCTGTCCGGTCTGGAAAAAAATGCATTCTAAGAAAAAGTGGTGCACAGTGATGACTGCTACAAGTACCACACATTGTAGGATCCACTTTCCAGAGAAACAAGTCATGCATCATAGGGCCGTGGCCTATGTGAAGACAAGTAAGGAGGACCTGTCTGTGTGGCTGGAAAGAGGTGTATCTTGGTGGTGATGTGGCTTTGCTACATGGAGTTTATTATCAGCCACTTCTATCTACTCATTCTCTCATTGATGCAGGGACCTGTACCTTAAAAGCTAGGTGATTGCATGCTGGGAGATAGCACTCCCAACTAACTGAGGATCACGTCATGCCTCCTTGGCTGCTACATCAGCCCTTTTGTTCCCTGCATGCAATACCTGTGTGCCCTTGCACCCTGCAGAAAGACACCCCTTTCCCCAGTCTTTTGAAGTTGGAGGAGGGCATACTGGATATTCTGAACGACCATACTGGATATTCTGAATGCCTTAAAAAGTTGTACCTCTAAATGTAGTTGCATGTGTAGAACTAAAAGTTTCAGTAATGTTAATATTAGCACTATTTGTGTGTGTGTGTGTGTTTTAAACTAAACTAAACCTTATCTGGTAGGTACAAGCATATTAGCGAGTGAAGGGCACTCAGGGAATTGGAACAGAAAAGAAGTTTAGCACTCAAAACACATCTTATGTGCTCCAGTGCCTGCAAGGTTGCGTATAACTCTGTGTCATAGACACTAAATTCTTGAGGCAGTTGGATCCTGAGGAGACAATCAGGGCAAAAAACAGAACAACCAAGGGGGTCCCCATTTTGACCCATCTGTAAATATAGATACGCAGTTGTGGTGCTTATTTGTGTCAAAAAAGTATGTATTAAAATGTGTGCAAGAGTGCAACCTCTGCCATACTGTACTAAATCTAAAATTACTCTGGGCCTCTGCAGTAACCAGAGTGGCAATCAGTTAGGACCCTGGATATGAACCTTTACATGCCTCACATCAAGGGCCCCAAGCACATACTTTGCACTGATCCTAAATGACCTCATTGCCTGTCAATGATTAGTAAAGAGGCATTCCGTAGCTGGATGACCAGTGGTATAGTCTGCTGGGGAAGTGGAAGTAGCGAGGTGCTGCAAGTGCCCATGGCCAGCCTGGTACTTTCATGGTGTACAGTGTCAATGATCTTCAGGTACGGAGGCCTTGCTGAACCATACACTGTGCATCTATAACTCTCCCATGATCGCACGAAAGCCTTATAACACTGGAGCAGATGCATCTTGTATGTCTAAGACTTGTGGCTAAGACACTTCAAAATGTTCAGTACCTTCTGGGTATTTCCCTTCAGGTGTGGTAACTAAAACAGTTTGGAGTCAAAATTGAAGCCCAAAAACCGCACAGTCTTTAAAATGGAGATACGCAATTCAGGTAAACGAAAAAGATAGGAAGAACAATTTAAATGAAAATTCTCTCTCTCTCTCTCTCTCTCTCTCTCTCTTCCTGCCAAAAATGTAAAACCCGTCTTTGCACTCCTCCACCCTCTTAACTGTAAGTGCAAGTTGCAATACTGGATACTGGAGGAGGAATACAAAACTGCAAAATCATCCACAAATAAGGAACATTGTATGGGACTCCTTGCTGTAGACATGCTACTGTTTATGGCTGTGGCATAGAGGATAACACTTAAAACACTGCCCTGAGGGCCACCAATCTCCTGCTTACAATGATCCAACAGCATGTCTCCAACGCAGTATGAAAAAAAGCACTTTTATAAGAAGGACCAAATGAAGATGGGGAGATGGTTACAGAAGCCCCATTGCCAGAGCATCCCTAGAATAGTGGTCTCAAGAAGTGTTGTATGCATACATCAAAAATATACCTATACAATGCTGTTTACTTAGGAATGCTTGCTAGATAGCTGCCTCTAGCAATCAGTTGTTCACCGTGGATTGACATTTCCTGAATCCACACTGAGAGCGACTTTGGAGCTGCCTGGTCTGTAACATCCAGACCAAATGATTAATCATTCTCTCCAAGGTCTTTCCTACACAATTCATTAATGCGATGCTCCAGTAACTACTGGTAAATTTGATACTTTCCTGGTTTGAGAAGATGTATCAAAATTGCCTCCCTCCACGAGTTGAGAGAGCAGCCGGTCAGCCACATCAAATTAAGACATTGTAAGAGGACTTCCTTTGATGGTGGTGGTTGCAAGTTCCGCAGCATGCTGTATTAGATTTGGTCATGACCAGATGGAGTACCATGAGCATTCGACAGTGCCAAATCCAGCTGCCACATAAAGAATGGACAGTTGTAGGACTACGAAATGGTGGAGTGAAGTCCAGTTCACCCCTTTCCATAGTGGCCTGGTAGTGACGGAATGCTGGTTTCTGGCTGGCTTGTTGCAAAATTCTCTTCCATTGTCTGCATGATGTCCTAATATTGTTTGTAGACACCCCTGATTCAACAGTGCTGCAACAGTTAACACATTGCTTTTACTGAAAATCCTCCTGATAGTTTCCCATACTGTTGTAGAGCAAGTAGAATGATTGACAGTGTCCAGGAAAGATTGTCATGACCTTTTCTGCTCTCCTTGATGATGCCTCGAGCCTTGGTCCTTGCTAATCAAAAGGCTGTGAGGTTTTCTGCCACTGGGTGGCACCCCACCTGGATTACTGAATGGCACTAAACAGTCCACCAAAGGACAGGTTACCCACCTAAAATGGCACGGTGGCTTCAGAATGGAGATGTCAGTGGCATGGTGGATCACTCATGTGACTTAGTCCACCCACATCAGACATTGTCCCCTCATTCAAACAACCAACTGGCAGAAAAGCATCCAGTTAGTTCTGCTGGACATCCGTTGTGACTGCAGCCTTCCAGGGGAGGACTCCTCCAGTCGGTGAACACGGAGTGGCTATTGGTCATGGGAAAGGAGGTCATCAATGACTTCCCACTGAACAGAGCTTTGAGGGTTGGAGAACAGAAGGAGAGGTCAATGGCTCAAAATGACCCAATACCAGCACAGAAATGATGGGCAGTACCTTTGTTTAGGATGCTCAGCTCATGAGACGTCATGAGGCTCCTCAAACTCTGACCACGATGGCAAGCAGAGGTTGAGCCTAACAATAATTATTGCCATTGGAGTCTCACAGTAGGAGAAATGGTTGGGGGAGACGTTCTATAAGATATGTCAGAGTCTCAGAGTCAGTCAAATCTTGCGGAGATAAATATAGCGAGCAAACAGTGATCCTCTGACACAAATGAACTTCAACTGCAACTGCTTGCAGGTCAGTAGCTTGGGGGAGAGCAGAGGAGTTGTGCACGTTACTGACAAACATAGTGAACCCTCCTATGGCCCTTTCTCATGTCAGGTCAACCTTGCAACAGAGTATATAGCCTTGTAGTACTGGGGCATCAGAGGCTTTAAAACATGTTTCCTGCAAACACAATCATAGGAGGCATTCCTATGCTAGGAGTTTCAATTCCTCAACATTTGTCCTGAACCCATTAATGTTCCAGTGTAGTATGGAAGCCATCTATCATGGGGGTAGCACTTTCACACCGACTTTCTGTTGGGGAGGGGAGGGGAGCCCACAATGGGTGGAGCTCAGTTTTGAGGTGAGATGATTGCCCCACTACAACATCTAGGTCCATCAGTTCTGAAGAAGACTCAAGAGGGATGGCACAGAGTATGATGTCAACATCATCAGAAACTTTACTTCCCATCTCTATCAGTGATTGATTCTTTGCCTTCGACTTTTTTACCTGGGGAACTTCAGAGCCATAACTGCAGAAGTTATAGTGGCAGCACTGGACAGTGAACCATATTGAACTTTAGGAGGGGTAGGAAACTCCTCACTGTTGGCAACCACGATCTTTTCTGATGTTCTGGGGGAAGGTATGGACTTCAAAATAACTACAGCAGCAAAAGTGCATTGACAAATTCAGGTGATTGTGCTGACACTAGCAACCTCCATTTGTGTAGCAACATATGCTTTCTGAACAGGCTTTTTAAGAGCTGAAACAAAGGACGTAACAAATGTGGGAGCAGCATGGGTTTATACATCTCTTTGGCCTAACCATATGGGATGTGCTTTGTAGTTTTAAGCTCTTGCGTCTTCCTTTCCTCAGGATGTATGCTGCAGTCCCTGCTCCAGACAGGGTGAGCCCTGTATCAATTCACACACTTCAAAGGAGATGAATAAGTGATTCTTTTGAGGGCAGCCTTACCACATTTACCACAAGTGACTTCTCCCTTACACCCAGAGTAGTATGCCCAAAGCACTGGTATTTGAAACAGCGCACTGGGTTGGAGACATAAGACTACAGACTTGCGCAAAGGAAACCTGCCATGACATACTCTGGAAGTTTTGTGCTATTGAACATCAGGATAAAGCAGTCAGATTTTACAAGATATCCGTCTAACCTCTTCACGAGTTTTTGCATGTCGCCTGCATCTTCTAGATCCCACTCATCTTTCATTTCCTCCTTGGGAAATGTACACCAGATCCCTGGACAACACCTTTGGCGTAATTCAAGGTGGTGTGGAGCTCAGCTTCAATAGCATATTCCTCATGGCTTTTTGTTTTCTGCAGGTTTGTTGCTTGTTGGGAACTAGAAGTTTTGATCAACAACATCCCACTGCACAACCAATTGATAGACCTTAATGTACCTGCAATGCTCTCTAGATATTTTTAAATATAGAAAAGTGACACTTTTTCAAAAGTGCCTTCTTTTCTTTTAACAATTAACGACACATTCTGACCAGCAGCACGTGTTCTGCTACTCTACACTGAAGAATTCTTTTCAATCCCCAAGTCTGGACTGGCTATGCAAGCCTTCTTGTTTGACTGAGTGTTGGTATTCACCAGTGGCCCATGTTTTACGCCGGGAAAAGGAGGAGAAGGAGAGAGTTTCAAGAGGCGTCTCAGTTCCACAAGCAGCTAGGAAAATAAAAAGTTCACCTGGACACAGTCCTGCCTACCTAGGTAAGCCTTATACATTGAGGTGTGCAGGTTCACCAGAGACTGCCCACCAACGACTCTTCCACCTCAACTGCCATACATAACATCTGCACACATTTGAAACTGGAGGTTTTTTTAAATCATCCTTGCAATCCGGGCAGTCAACCCATGATCCGCCTTCCCTGTGACACACAACATTCCACCACCACACTGCACAGTGATAGTTGAAGCCTGCCCAGAGCTTGTGGTGTCAGAACTGGTGGCGCTTACCTCCTCCAGCTCAGGAACCCTTGGGTCACCAAGCCCATACTTAGCACATGAATACTGATCCCCTGAAACCAACTGCTCTACACAGCATCCTATATGTACAGAGATGCCCACTGAGATGAATAAATCCTTTAAGTTTAACAATTTTCTCCACAAGTCGCATATATCCTTTGCTGTATGTGCTGACTCACTGCCTCCTCATTCCTGTGGCGCTCTGTGAGAGTGACCCCACAACCTCACATACTATTCTTGCAGAACGGCACATACTGTCTGTTGCAGTGTATCGGGTTTTATGTGAATATGCCTCTAATGACCAACACGTAGGAAGATCAGTCACAGTATGAATGCAGCTGAATGCTATATTCACACGTCGCCATTAGCTAATAAAGCAGAAACATGATGTAAGGATCAGTACCATGTAACTGACAAATTCCAAAGCATAGCACTGCACACAATTCATGCAGCCTGAATTACTGAATACCATGAAACTTACCCCTTTTCATGCAAAATTTAAGAGGGTAGGATACTCATTTCATTGCTCAGCCCTTGGCTGATTTCAGTCCGTGCAATTAGTGAGTGCCCTACCTGACACTGTAGAGAAATACGTAAAATCAAAAAACGTTTTGCATCACCTCGGTTCCGAAGCCTGTACAGAAAATTGGAATAGAGATCAACATTGTTTCCACCCTTTTTACTGCTCATGAAAACCACACATTGCATGTTGTACCATCATACAGTGAGACCTTCAGAGGTGGTGGTCCAGATTGCTGTACACACTGATACCTCTAATACCCAGTACCACATCCTCTTGCATTGATGCATGCCTGTATTCGTCATGGCGTACTATCCACAACGTCATCAAGACACTGTTGGCCCAGATTGTCTCACTCCTCAATGGCAAAAAATGGTTCAAATGGCTCTGAGCACTATGAGACTTAACATCTGAGGTCATCAGTCCCCCTAGACTTAGAACTACTTAAACCTAACTAACCTAAGGACATCACACACATCCACGGCCAAGGCAGGATTCGAACCTGCGACCATAGCGGTTGCGCGGTTCCAGACTGTAATGCCTAGAACCACTCGGCCACTCCAGCCAGCCCTCAATGGCAATTCGGTGTAGATCCCTCAGAGTGCTTGGTGGGTCACATTGTCCGTAATCAGCTCTTTTCAATCTATCCCAAGCGTGCTGGCCACTCTAGTTGAGCGATGTCGTTATCCTGAAGGAAGTTGTTCACAAGATGCGCACGATGGGGGTGCGAATTGTCGTCCGTGAAGACAAATGCCTCGCCAATATGCTGCTGACACGGTTGCACTATCGGTTGGAGGGCAGCATTCACGTATCGTACAGCCGTTAAGGCACCTCCCATGACCACCAGTGGCGTACGTCAGCCCCACATACTGCGACCCCAAAACGGCAGGGAACCTCCACGTTGCTGCACTCGCTGGACACAGGGTGTATACGCGGACAAGGAAAAAAAAAATCCCGTATTTCCCGGTTAAAAATACACTTTCTCCCGGGTGAAAACACGCTTTTTGCGTGTTAAGTGACAGTATATTATCCCTTACCAATCCTTCAAATGGTTATGGTTTTATACACGGGCGTAGAATTCCCCAGCACTTTAGAAAACGAAACTCAGGGAAAAAGACAAGTTTTGGAAATATCTTTGATGTGCAGCAACATATACCCTTCGTATTTTCGTATTACGAAAGTATACATTGGAATTCCACCAAACACTGCATGTTACTTTCCGAATCATTGAAATCGAGATTGCGATCCGTTTTTGTAAGCCAGTCATAGCTCATGTCATATGATCTCGTCAGCCGATGGCAGCGGATATTCAGAGTATGAGACACGTGATGTAGCCAGCCAACAGTAACATCACTGTTAAGTAGCATGAACACACAAACATGGAAAGTTAATAGTTTAAATTAATATGCATAGTGTTGCTACAAGAAAAGAAAAACTTTCACAAATATTATTGGTCACTTAGGTTAATAAGCTGCAACAGAAGCTACACTTTCGCATATAATGTCGATCTTTTTTGCGCGTGTTACACTTTAAGATATATCACACAAATGTGCCAGTAAAATTTTTAATAAGGACATAAATGTCTGATCTTCACGATTCGAAATTCTTCAAAATGGCTTGTCACCATAGAGTTGATTTTCAAATGAGAGTCAAACGCTGTACGATTTAAGAAAGTCATGGTACATTCTCGCACATAGTTCAACTTACGTAAAAGGATATTTACTTTGAAAGTAACGCTTTCGCAATAGTTCCCCAAGACCTGTTAGAAATAGATTCGTTTCAGAAGTTACCAGAGAGCGCACATAACAGGCGACATCGCGCTTGCGCAACTACCATGACGAAGGAAGCCCATATGTACCTACGTGCAAAACGTTGAAAGATTATACATTATGTCATAAAAGAAACAAGACATCACAGGATACTCCAAGAGCACTGGAATTTCGTCAATCATACTAAAATGTGCACATTTGAAATGCGTATTTAAAGTGCACATTAGTATGTCCAGATTCCCAATGAAGTGGCCCTCGACCTGATATTAAACTTTTCACTGTAGTTTTCGGGATGTAAAGTTTTTTGAAGCACCAGTACTGTATTATATCATGTTCGGTTCTTTAGTATGGCATAATGCCATATATGCTAGAAGATGAAAACGTGCACTTGAAATGCAGCGATCAGTTGAAACTAGCCAGTACTGTGGAATTAAACATTTCGTTTCAAATACATTGACAGCCTAGCCTCTGCGGAAAAGGTTGATAAAAGTCAAATTTCTTTAGCAAACAGACAAAAATAACTTCATTGTACTGCAAGGCGGTTAATGGTTGACTGTCAGAAAGGTGGAAATAAAATAAAATCGGAAACTAATGACATATTTTTGCCCTCCGTAATTATGCGAATGTATTTTAATTCACTTGATAGCTCCCGGCCACAGATATCCATTTTGTTATAATTTGATGTGAGAGTAAACGAAGGGGAAATAGCAAAATCACTAAATCTAAACACAGGTCACGTCGAGACTACCCACTATAACTCTACTGCTCTGTGCTTCAGCCCAGGATTTTGTGAACCGGGTCAATACTAAAATAAATAAATAAATAAATAAAAAATAATATAATTTTCAAAAATATGTTCATCTTTTAGCGCACATCTTCCTTAAGAGTCTGAAACACAAAACATATGTGTTCGAGGAAATGTAAGATACGTTATTTGGTCTTAAGTGTGCCACTATTTTGCTCTGTGGAATTTAAACGTGTATATTTTGTAATGGATGCAATCAAACTATATTCAGGACAGTGGAGATTGAAATGTCCTGTGGTGCCTATCCTGCTCCCAGTCGGCCAGTTTGACAGCCTGCCCCTTTTTAAATATCGCAATTAATAGCGGATGGGATTATTTGTAATCGGGAGAACAAGAACTCTTCAAAAAATTTGCACTCTTTATTGCCTATTAGCTAATAACTTGCTGTTTCGTGTGACATAAAATTAAATATAGGATACATAACACCAATAAAGACAAGAGACAAGCAAGAAAGCACACATTTCTACACTCCTTAGCTCCTAACTTTTTTGTTCTCTAATCTTGCTGCACCTTTATATGGCGTGCTTCCCTTTCTGCAAAAGAATCTGTTACCTCATCAAAGTTCGCCAAACGTTTTGCTACATGAAAAATCGAAATGTCATTATCTAATAATAAAAAAAGCTGTTAACACAAATAATACCCAAGACTGGTGTGGTTTCTCGATCTGATTACGTCTATTTTGTCACTGTCTGCTAGATAAAACAAAACAGGTCTTTCGAACATTGCAGCAATTTTGTAATACATACCAAATAAATGAAACTTTTGGCACAAATGGTCATTTTTATAACACGAGAGACTACAATTCAAGAAGTACCAATATCAAATGCCTATTAGGCCTACAACAAGCAAAAAGCTTTGTGTTAGAAAATAGTTTCAGATTTCAATCATACGCACCAGTTTCTCAAGTATGAGATCAATAAGTACTATGAAATTTTTATATGAAGTAGGAATCGTCTTATTCTTCCGTAATTTGTGTGATGTCCCCGTTTCTTCTTCCTCTTTCTAACAATCTTGTCGTCACCAATTCTGTAGCTATTCCTGCAATTGTCAAAATTTGTTCACCTATTAACTTCACTAACCCTGCCAGAATCACAGGTTTAGCTATCCCGTGATTATTTTCCGGTTAGGCGTTATTACGTGTTCGTACAACACGTTTTCGGTGTTACTTCCAAAATAGAACTTAAGCGGCTGTTAGTCGGGGACAACTGGTCCTTACTAGAGTAGCGATCTGGCCAAAACTTTTCTGTCGAAATTTCATTTTCTTGGATACAACTAGAAGAAATAAGTAATCTTTTTCACCTGTTATTCCTGTCAGTTGTTTATTTCCACTCTGGTAGTCTGAATCTATGGATTTCGCCAGTAATTATAACAAATCTGAATCATTTGCAAACCCAATCGACCACATAATCAGACAGCGATTGGCATTCATCCATTCGGCTTTACTCCGCTCAGCCCGTGTACCCCCGTTCCCTTTTGTCCGCAGAAAGTTTATTTCTAGATGCCACGAGGTTTCTCCTGACAAAGACATCGCATACACTATGCACGCATTCAAAAATCAACTTATGATGTATTCAGAAATCAACTTAAAATGTGCTCAAAAACCAACAGGGAAGCGTTTCGAAATCATGTGAATAATCGATACGGCAAACGTGCTCTGGAAGCTAGGCTCTTTGTGAAACAAGTTCTTTTTCCTCAAGAATATGAATTTGGCGCCAAATTTTCCCGGTGGCATCTAGCTGCTTGCTGCGACTGCTTGCACAGCCAACAGCCACATTCCAGTAGCCAGAGGCCGGAGAATCAACTCAAATGCGACTCAACAGCGCATGCGCAAGAGCCCGCTCGTAACTGCTAAAACGATTCTAATGTAAACAGTTGTGATTTCACGCTCATCGGAAGTAATTTGTTGTTACGAAGCATTACATAGTCTTCCCAAGGCCTTTGACACATTTTGCTGTTGGCAGACGCTTGCATGAGCACTGTGTGTCGTCGTATATGGCGCATTTCCTTTGCAATTGAAGTTATTTTCATTTTCTCTCGTTCATGTTTTATTGTTGAAGTATTATTCTGCAGTAGCGGAATACATTAATATCCTTTGTTACAGTTTCTGTTCTTACCAGTCAAAATTACAAAAAAATAACTGACAACTAAAACAATGAAAAATTTCCGGAATTTAAAAAAATTCCCGGATCGTATACACCCTGTGGACAGTGTGTCTAAGGCACTGAGCCTGACCAGGTTGCCTCCAAACACGTCACCGACGATTACCTGGTTGAAGGCATATGGGAAACTCATCGGTGAAGAGAACGTGATGCCAATCCTGAGCGGTACATTTGGCATGTTGTTGGGCCCATCTGTACTGCTCTACATAGTGCTGTGGTTTCAAAGATGGACCTCGCCATGGACGTCGGGAGTGAAGTTGTGCATCATGCAGTCTATTGCGCAGAGTTAGAGTCGTAACATGGCATCTCGTGGTGGTACGAACAGCGTTATTCGACATCGTGGTGTTGCTGTCAGGATTCCTCCACGCCATAATCCTTAGCCAGTGGCCATCCATTGCACTAGTAGCCCTTGGGTGGCCTGAGCGAGGCACGTCGTCGACGGTTCCTGTCTCTCTGTATCTCCTCCATGACCGAATAACATCGCTTTGGTTTACTCCGAGATGCCTGGACACTTCCCTTGTTGAGAGCCCTTCCTGGCACAAAGTAATAATACAGATGCGATCGAATCGTGGTATTGACCGTCTAGGCATGGTTTAACTACAGATAACACACGGGCCGTGTACCTCCTTCCTGGTGGAATGACTGGAACTGATTGGCTGTCGGACCCCCTCTGTCTAATACTTGCTGCTCATGCACGGTTGTTTACATCTTTGGGTAGGTTTAGTGACATCTCTGAACTGTCAAAGGGACTATGTCTGTGATACAGTAGCCACAGTCAACGTCTATCTTCAAGAGTTCTGGGAACCGGGGTGATGCAAAACTTTTTTTGATGTGCATATATTTCATTTTTAAAGAGAATCACACAGAATATTAAGTTGGTCTTCTTGGACTCATTGACCTTCCTAATATGCTAGTCCTTTTTATGTCAACACTCTCCCTATCCTGCACATCACAGGATATTATACCGTGCACTAGCCAGGAAAAAGAGCAGTTCTACACAGCTATCCACTGCAGTTCAAAGGCCTGACCTATTCTACAACAATGAAAAATATGAAATTTGAATAGACAACCATGATTATAGTTACATTTAACACAACAGTTTTCTGTCTGGATTGCAACTTATTGACAACACTTAATGTAGTATCGTAGCTTATTGATACCGCCAGAGCCGGTGCCTCGAAGACTCCTGTGGGTGCCATAGACTGCACTTTGACATCACTACGAATGAAGAACCTCCAAGCTGCTGATCAATGAAGATCACGGGGACAGTGTTATAAGTGGCACTCACCTGAGCACCCGCCTTCTAGTCACAAGTACTTCTGTGATGCTAGCTGGTGCCAAGTGTTACACCACAGAGTTGATAGCTAGCTGTTCCAGCAAAAATTCCGTGTTCATAGACACACACATTTGTCTGGCGGACTACTGAGTTGAGGGGCTTCATTCAAATGCAGATGGCAGCCAGTGAGAATCACAATCAGATGCCACCAACTATGGCAGTGCCACAACTTATGTAGCCATCATTAGGGCCACTGTTTTGCCCATTTGAAGAGCACAGTGTTGAGTATTTGGTCCACTTTGAATTTGAACAATCGTGTGTGGCGATTCCAAAGGTTCTCCAGAGATATGTTCTTAGCATGCTTTATTATGGTCACTAGGGCATGGCCTACACCAAAAAAATAGCTCACCAATATTGCACCTGGTTTAGTAAGAACTCACAAACAGAGCAGATGACAGCTCAATGGCATGCTTGTGCGAAACACAAGTCAGTTCCTCCCAAATGGTTGTTTGATAGGTTGAAGCCTGAAGCACTTGGATTTTGCTGGACACTACTGGAACACTCATTGGCCAATTGTCATCGACACTGCAGCAAGTTTCCTTTTGTGGTTCCCATGCACTCTCTGATCACAGTTGCATCCTCCAAGACTTGCAATCTATATTTTGCCTTGAGGGTCAACTAGAGTTGCTTGTGACTGACACTGGACCTCAGCTTGCATCTGCAGAATTTGATGACTTCTGTACAGCCAATAGCATTCATCACATCCAACATTCACATTTCACCCACAGTCTAACGGTGAAGCAAAATGCTTCGTTCACACTTTTAAGCAGCAGATGGATTAACTACGCAGCTGCCACATGCAGAACCAAGTTTCATTACTGTTCTTGTCATTCTACCACTCCCAGCCTCTCAGGCAATTTACCACACTAATGATCCAGTTTTGGTACAGGGTCCAGGCGGCACCTAAATCAACTTCGCGCCTGTAAATTGCACAATCTTTTCACTGACTCTTTGTTCCCAGATTCACTGCCTGTCCGAATAATGCATCCTGTATCCTCTCCAGCTACTTGGGATCCTGCATTGCCAGCACATGGTTCTGAACTCATGGATCAGGATCCTAAACCTCATCCGCCACCAAGTATGCAGCAGACATCCACAGGTGTTGATGCCGTCTCCTCTCCACAGCCAGCCTGGGGGCCACTGCACTACTTCAAGACTTCGTTGCAGTTCGACCACCAAATGACTTCACACCATCGTTGGATGCAGGGGAACACCCTCTGTTTTGTTTCTCAATTTGGAGTGGACAGGAACTTGGCACCAGCCACAAATTCGGCTCCTGTCGCCTCATCGCCTCCTCCATCCACCCCCCCCCCCCCCCCCCAACGCTGTGCTTGCAGGCGCCATCACTGTATGATAAGTGACGAGGTTCGGCAGTGGGGGTGGAAGTGTATTATCGCTTACTGTTGGAGCCTGCAGGCACCGCAAGAGGGCGATTTGAACATCGCCACGAATGAAGACTGCCAGGACAGTGTTATAGTGTAAGCAGTGGGCACCAGTCTTACAGTTGAGAGTACTTCTGTGTCACTAGTTGGTGCCGAACTTTACATCGAGTTGTTGATAGCTAGCTCTACCAGCAAACATTCATTTTACACAGACACATTCTCGTCTCTGGCCTGTGCTTTTAGCCAGCCACAGCTGGCACAAATTGTTAAACAGTGTACCATTTCTTCACCCCACAAGCTGAGTACCATATATTAATTTAAAGTGCAATTGTGTAAAGAAATCTTCTGCTTGCATGTCCAGATTCCTAAGGCGACAGATCGTCTCGGCCATCTTCTACTATTTATCATAAGTAGTGAGGACTTCTCAGAACATAAGGTTACCGACTCGCATCATAATACTTACAGACACTAACAAAGTTTAGAATACGTAATTAGTAGCCCAAGGGTAAATACGTGAAGAAAACATACAAGCATTGTGAGAATATGTGCATGTGTACCAGGTCATACACACCAAAAGAGAGAATTGGATACAATGTTCCTCGTCAGGCCATTACACATCATCATCATCACATGTTATTAACAATAATTGTGGATGGTAGATCCTACTGTATGAAACACTAAATTACAACAGTTTATATTTAGAACTGAGTCACTAAAATGAACATCACATCTAGAGAAAGAATATCTATTCACAACTTTGGTACCAATTCTGACCTTATACTTCCCACACAAAAGGGCTACACCACCAACTTTGACACTTGTCATGTGAATCCATCTTTCTCATCGTAACACCCTTGATCTGCTCCTGAAGTTACACACACACACACACACACACACACACACACACACACACAAAACCTTCCACGTTTCGCTACTGGTTGCCACATTGCGACTAGTTCGCACAGAAAAATCCTCTGCATTCATTCACTAGCAGCCTTCTTCCTACTTTCAAGATATTAATCATTTCCTCAGCAGCATCACACTCACATTTTTTATCCTCTAATTTTCAGTATCACTCCTTCCCAGACTCATTTCCCCCCTCACATCTCTCCCTTCTCTTCTACCCATTTTAAAACGGTCACTCTTTTCAGTGGTGATTTTCTACTGTTGTTTACAGCCATTTGTCATCCCGTCTTCTGGATCTAATTACCTCTCCATCGCCTTATGCTGACCCAAGGTGCTGTTCCTCGTCCCAGAAAAATCAGTATAAACACTGAAATAGAAATGATTTGCATCACAACTTTTTGAAGGCCCATGGCAGACATTAAAGTAGATGTGATTATCAGATTGCTACACTTTGGCCTAATTCACTGTATCTTCAAAGCCCTCAAACATCTGAAATTGAAAATGTTACAATGTGTATATTAAGGCAATAATCAATTACTTAACTTATCAATGATCATCCTCATTGCCTGTCTTTCCTTTATTATTCTAATTCTGTTATGTAGTTTAGACTTCAAATTTACTACCCCAACGACAGAGCCTACAGGTAACACCACATACTATCTTCTAACTCATATATCAGTTCAAATGTTTTTTTTCCCCCCCACCTGGGTTTTAAGCCTAATGGAGTGAATGAGCTGTAAAGTAATTTGATATTTTCATGTCACACTTTCACGGCAAATTGATAACATAAACACAAAAATTGCAGCCATCCTTGTTGATCAGTTATGCTACTTCCCCACACAAACAACAGAATGTTCAATCTGACAATATCACGCTTGAAAAGCCTTGTTTACACGAAGAGCAACGAATTAAACATTTTCACAAGTTGTTACAGATGAACAACAACAAAAGCAAAAGAATATAAAGGAATGTAGCATAATTAAATCAGGTGACGGCGAGGGGAATTAGATTAGGAAACAAGGTGAGTTTTGCTACTTTCGCAACAAAATAACAGATGATGTCCGAAGTAGAGAGGATACAAAACATAAGCTGGCAGTGACAAGAAAATTGTTTCTGAAAGGGAGAAATTTCTGAACATAAAATACAGATTTAAATGTTTGGAAGTCTTTTCTGGAGGTATTTGTGGATAATAAACACTTAGCAAGAAGAGAATATAGGCTTTTGAAATGTGGTGCTACAGACGAATGCTGAAGATTAAATGGTTGATAGCGCAACTAATGAGGAGGTAATGAACAGAATTGGAAAAACAGGAAATTTGTGGCCCAACTTGATTAAAGGAAGGGATCGTGGACAGGACACCAATTTAGTACTGGGTTGCAGAAGTTATTAAGAGATGAAGAAGATTGCAGGGGATACAGCAGCATGGAGAGCCACATCAAATCAGTCTCCGAACTGAAGACCACAACATCAACATTACGCACTTGCTTTTCAGGTTATGTCACAATACTGAGATCACACAGTGTTACTTTTTACAAATATATTTGCCTTGATTTTTCAATGTAATCTGTACATATTATAGCCTTGCTTAAGATATATTTCAATTACTTTACTCAGTATGCTGTTATCTGTAAACTTTGTTTGGCAAAGTTTTCAGTTCCTATACAATATTTATAAAAATAAAGTATTTAATTTATAATTTTTTCCCATTTTATTGCAAATATTTTTCATTATACAATTATGTCACAACATTATCAATGGCATCACGATTAATCATCTCCAGGCCAAGTTTTACTTTTGGAAAGGCCCTGAGCAGCTCCCAACCGGGCGGGATCTTGCGAAGGATAATGTATCACAGGTGTTTTGAGTGGTGGGCCTGGTAGCGTACCTGGAGGTACTAGAGGTGCAGGATTTGGTGGGAGCTGAGGGAGTGCTGGAGCAGTACCAGGTGGAAACAGAGGTGCCTGTGCTGCAGCAGCAGCTGCTGCTGCAAGGCCGAATGCTGCAGAGACAACAGGTGCACGGACAGCTGTGGCAGCCGATACTGGTGGTCCCGGTGGACGAGGTGGAAGGGCTCGAACATGAGGAGGAAAGAAGAATGGCGGTGGACCAGGAGGACGTACTCCTGGTGGAGGCCGAGGTACAGGTGGTGGTGCAGCCAAAAGTACAGTAGCTGGGTTGGGTGGTGGAGGCATAGGAGTTGTGGCTTGTACAGCAGGCACAGTTGCAACTGTAGTGGGAAGCACTGTATCATCACTAGCCCCTAAATTAAAGAAATTGTCTCGAAGTTCAACTGGGGGCATTGGCAGTGTTCCAGGCAAACCAGGTACAGGTTCGAGCCCCTCAGAACCTTCAGCACCTTCTCGTCCACCATTAGCTCCTTGGCGGCCTTGTGATCTTCCCCATTTGATAGTCAGGCGACGTCCTCCTAGGATTAACTTGTTGAATGTCCGTTCTGCTGCAGCTTCGGCAGCCGAGCGTAAAGTAAACTGAACAAATGCACACTGCTGTCGAGGAACCAGTGTAATAGAACGGATCTCTCCATATTGGTAAAAGTGGTCCCTGGAAGAAATAATTATATGGATAAAATATTTGAACAATTTAAAATTCTTCTCATAGCTACAGTGGGAAGTGTGCAACTGGTAAGCAATTAAAACTGAATGAACTCTTGATAAAATGGGCTGAACTACAGATATTTCCACTTAAACAGAAAATGTTGCTAACGAAAATAATCTCTTAAGAGCAGAAACAACTGATCTATATATAAAAATGAGTTCTGGAAAAGATTAGGAAAAAAACAGTTAAACAACTGGTATTAAAAATAAGCATGCGTTTCTTAAATTACCTCCTTGTGGTCAGAAAATGTATTTACATTCCCTAGAGACTAAATGATTGATGTCATCTGCCTTTCTTAGTACTTGCTGTTCCGCCTTAAATCCATCCAGATGCACACCACCTAGTATTTTACAGTTGTATCTTTTCCCAGTGACCTAATATCCTGTAGGAGAGAATTTGTTTAAAAGAAAGTACTGCACGCTAGTGCAGTGTAGCAGAATCTGCATTGTGTATCTGAAGTGTTTTCTGCCCTCATTATTCAATTTATGGATAATGTAAGTCCAAATTTTGATTTTAACATCTTAGTCAGTATGTGAGGGGTATACAGGAGAAAATAATGACCTTCTTGTGTAGTATAAAGCACGAAACATTAGCCTGTGAGACCGGGAGGTGTGCCACACTTAGATCAAATCCAGACCGTGGATTAACGGCCATAGGCTGATACACAGGTCAGCCCGAGCTGATTTTCAGGTGGTTAAATAATAAAATAAAAACTGCCAAACCTTAGAAAAGAAGACCCTGTACTGGTCAGGATAAATGAGAGGGGAAAGAAAGAACCAGGAGAAAATAACGTTCATGACTTACCTTGCAAATAAGTTCTTGAAATTTTTTGAGTCTCTGTCTAAACAAAACCTACTTTAAATCATGAAACTTTTATTCAAAGTTTCACCATTTTTCATTATTTCAATTTGGTGTGTGTGTGTGTGTGTGTGTGTGTGTGTGTGTGTGTGTGTGTGTGTGTGTGTGTGTGCAATATGTAAGTGAGCACTTTCACACATGACTAAAACTTCTTTTTGATCAATTAGAGTCACTGCAGCATCAAATTCCTGAGTTCCTTTGGACAGACAACAAAATATTTTGCACTTATGGCAATTTCTAGTATTGCTTATTATATAACTTAATAATATCCATCTTTTAGTCAATCTGCCCATTACATCACATTTTGTTATGCCTAGGGACAGTTGCCAGCTTTAAACGAGACTTTTATTACCTGAAAGCTTCTCTGCCCATTGCAACAACTTTCTAATTCTATCACTCCTGGGTGCAGAACTGCAATGCCTGTGAAGAACTAAGGAAGACATTTTCAGCCAGATTAAATGTTTCAACAAACCTGAGCCGTGGCGCGGCACTCGGGTGCAAAACGCTATCGTTTACTCCTCTGGTTGAGGTAGGCACTATGTGCGATCGCCTCCTGTTGGAGTGGTTCCTAACGAGGGAGTGAGTGCGAGTATGGGAGTCTGGGGCGGACAGCAGGCGAGAACAGACATTGCGGCCGCACTCTGAGGCGACAAGAGAAGAGTTGTTGTGCACGGCCGAGAAGGGAGCGTTGAGCAAGGCGGCAGTCAGCATTGCTTTCCGGGGGACAGAGAGTTGCGGCAGTCCAGCGAGCAGACACCAGCTCCGGGAGCAGTGCTCCGGTTTGTGGCCATGACGTGGGTCATATTTTGGTGCAGTATAGTTTGCTTGGTACGCATCTGCTGCTCCCTTTATGCCCACGTGTGTTGTTCTGTCCGTGTGTGCATTGAAAAGGTTACAGTCCGGCTGGAACAGTGACTTGTGCTTTACGTTCATGCACCCTGACTGATTTATTTTGCTGCAGGCAGCTGTAATTTCAGAGATTTTTTTTGTCGCGATTGTCTTAGCCCGGTGGTGCCTAGTATCTGAGAACAAGACAGCTAACATGTGACCTGTTGTTTTGGGTTTTGGAGTCCTGTTTGGGCAACCTAGTTATCACGCACACAAATGTATTGCTGCTGAGTGAGGTCAGTCCTAATCTTGTGGAACTGAGCTTTCAGTGACTGGCTCGTCTGCAAATTAATTAATTTAACCTTTGTGGTGTGTTGTTTTTTTTGCTTTCAATGGTGAATTTCTTGTCATTCATTTGTGTATGTTTTGCCGTTAATGATAACTGTGAGTGAGATAGCAAGGTCTTGTAGGGCTTGCGTATCATGACTGTATTTTTGGCAACCATTTAATTTGATTTCTTGTTTATCGCTTTGGTGAAAACTTATGCCAAGTTTACTAATTTCCACCTGTGGTCCGGAAGTTGGTTTGAAGGTAAATCCGTTGGTAAATCTTTACTGGACCTAACTGTTAATTGATCTTGCGTTGAACTAATGCCATTATTAAATCGTTTCTTGTGTGCTATAAATTGTATTACCATAGACAAGGAGACAGGGCACATTCTGTGGTCAAGGGGTAGGCACGGTTGCTGCTTTGCGCGTAGTCAGCTGTGCCTGCTCCCGCTTCAGGGTGTGCCGTGTTTCGTAAGGCGTACGCCGACTTTCAGTCACTGTTACTCTTGTGTTGCTGTCGGTCGCTTACCGAAACGTTAGTCTGTTTTAGCACGGCGGTCACTGGGCCGTGACGATGTCAGTTGATGACCAGCGTTGGGGCGGTTGTCCGCTCTGAGTGGCTTCGGTTGCTTGGACTTGGCGGTTACCTTCTGGTTAAACAGATCAAACTTGTTTATTTGCTGTAAATTCCTAAGTAGTTTGTGAGAAAAGTTGTAACTGAGCTTTTCATGATTTTACACAATTCTAGCATTTTGGTAAGGTATTTTCCTATCTATGTTTTATTTAAATGAGAATTCTTTATTGGGGTTATTCACCTGTTGAAGCTTAACATAAAATTTGTAACTTAGCTTTCATGATTTTACTTAATTTAAGCATTCTTGTAAAGCAGTCCTTTATCTACGTTTTATTGATAGGTAATTCTTTATTGGGATTATTCAGTGGTTGAAGGTTAACATATGTTTGTAACCACGTTTATGTCCTTGCTTAATTGAGATTTGTTAAGAGCCTTTATTGCTGGAAGATCATTAAAGCTTGGGTGCTTGTAATTGTGAATACTGTTGTCTGTCTATGTTGTGGGCTACCCTCCCACTTCCACAGCCAAGCTGTCCTATCTACCAGTATAAAACCCCAATAACAATGTACTGAGGTATGTTTAACGCTGCATTCAGTTCTGATGTTGTCACTTGATTAAGAGTATCATACTAAGTTCTGTTTTCTAGGAAGTTTTCCTTCTAATTGTACAATGAGATGACAAAAGTCATGGGTACCTCCTAATATCATGTCGGACTTTCTTTTTCCCAGTGCAATGCAGTAACAAGACATGGCATCGACTCCACAATTTGTTGGAAGTCTACTGCAGAAATACTAAGCCACGCTGCCTCTATAGCAGTCTGTAATTGTGAAAGTGTTAGTGGTGCAGGATTTTGTGCATGAAATGACTTCTCAATTACGCCTCATCAATGTCCGATGGGATTCATGTCGGGTGATCTGGATGGCCAAATCATTCGCTTTAATTATGCAGGATATTCTTCAAACCAATCGTGACAAATTGGGCGCAGTGACATGGCCCATTGTCATCCATAAAAAATAAAAGTCCATGAATGGCTATAAATTGTCTTCAGTAGCCAAACATAACCATTTCCAGCCAATGGTTGGTCGAGTTGGATCTGAGGACGCAATCCCTTCTGTGTAAACACGGTCCACACCATTATGGAGCCACCATCATCTTGGACAGTGCCTTGTTGATAACTTGGGTTCATGGCTTTGAGGTGTCTGAGCTATACTCGAAACCTACAATCAGCTCTTACCAACTGCAACTGGGACTCATCTGACCAATAAGCTGACATATTTTGCATATTTTCAGTCAATAATGTTGTACGGAATAATTTTCTGGAGTAACTCATAGTTAAGACAGAAAGTCTTCATTGCACAAAAACGTGCTGGGAGAACAATACGTGATGCTCACCAATGATCATCTTGTAGATATCTGTTTAAGGAATTGGGTGTTTGACTATTGCGTAACAGTATATTTAGTCCCTCATGAAGTTTATTGCAAATAATCCACTGCAGTTGAAAAGGAACAATAAGGTATATAATTACAACACCCGTAGGAAAAATGACATTCATTACTCCACATTAAGGTTGTATTTAGCACAAAAATTTTTGATCACTTATACAGTGATATAAAATGTCTGACATCAGCACAGTAAAATTTGACAAAATTTGGAAAGTTTCTTCTGGACAACTTCTCCTTTCCACAGAAGAATTTCTGTTACTGTAATGTGTAAAAGGTGGTTATATCTGTATATCTTTTTTTCTTTTCGTAAAGAGAGAGAGTGAGAGAGAGAGAGAGAGAGAGAGCAGGCAAGGTTAGAAATGTTCAGAATGTAACTGTATGTACAAATTAATTTGCAAAGTAAATGTAAAATGACTCATTCCACATCATTTCGATCTATTGTACAAAATGATCCATGGAACGTGTAACTAACTAACTTAGCGATGATAAGTGTGAGAGATATTACATGACATATCGCTCCACAGATTTATTTGGAATAATTTGTTGGTGGACTCTGAATTACCTTCTGCACTGTTACACTATTAAACCTGTCTAAAGAAGGGTCACTAGCCTTAATTAGTTCTGCGAGGCAGAATTAAACTTCTCCCTAAAGTCACTTATTAAATGTGCGTGAGAACATCCCACCTCAAGTTTCCATGGGGACACATGGAGTTTATCATATTCTACCAGACCTTGCCATATCCTCTCTAGTGATCTCTTTCAATACTTTTTACAGAATATAAGGCATCTAACTTTTTGGTTTATGTGGAGTGAATTGGAGGCCAACATGGCAAGTGTAGTTCCAGTTGGAGTCATAAATGAAGCATACAAGTAGCCCACTGCAAAGCAGGTAAGAATATGAGCAAGTAAGTAGGAAAGTGTTAAGTCCGTACCTGTATAAATCACTTTGCATTCAGCTGGTGAGTGGTTGCTGAGGCTTGCACATTGAGCAAAATTGTGTTAGTGTTGGAAGTTTAGAAAACTGGAGTGCTAATCAAACAAGAACAAAAAGTATATGCTTGTAATCATTTGTCATCACGGCAGTTCCTGTGCAATAAATAGTTTTTCAAAGTAGTGGATAACTAGATGTAGGAATACTCAGTATCATCATCTTTGCACTGATAACTTACAAGTCGTGACTGTAAGAGGACAATTTTCGGTGAAGTGTATGTAGGGAGACTAAACAGAAAGAACAATGTTGTTGTTGTTGTTGTTGTTGTTGTTGTGGTCTTCAATCCTGAGACTGGTTTGATGCAGCTCTCCATGCTACTCTATCCTGTGCAAGCTCCTTCATCTCCCAGTACCTACTGCAACCTACATCCTTTTGAATCTGCTTAGTGTATTCATCTCTTGGTCTCCCCCTACGATTTTTACCCTCCACGCTGCCCTCCAATACTAAATTGGTGATCCCTTGATGCCTCAGAACATGTCCTACCAGCCGATCCCTTCTTCTGGTCAAGTTGTGCCACAAACTCCTCTTCTCCCCAATCCTATTCAATACTTCCTCATTAGTTATGTGATCTACCCATCTAATCTTCAGCATTCTTCTGTAGCACCACATTTTGAAAGCTTCTGTTCTCTTCTTGTCCAAACTATTTATCGTCCATGTTTCACTTCCATACATGGCTACACTCCATACAAATACTTTCAGAAATGACTTCCTGACACTTAAATCTATACTCGATGTTAACAAATTTCTCTTCTTCAGAAACGCTTTCCTTGCCATTGCCAGTCTACATTTTATATCCTCTCTACTTCAAGCATCATCAGTTTTTTTGCTCCCCAAATAGCAAAACTGCTTTACTACTTTAAGTGTCTCATTTCCTAATCTAATTTCCTCAGCATCACCCGACTTTATTCAACTACATTCCATTATCCTCGTTTTGCTTTTGTTGATGTTCATCTTATATCCTCCTTTCAAGACACTGTCCATTCCATTCAACTGCTCTTCCAAGTCCTTTGCTGTCTCTGACAGAATTACAATGTCATCGGCGAACCTCAAAGTTGTTATTTCTTCTTCATGGATTTTAATACCAACTCCGAACTTTTCTTTAGTTTCCTTTACTGCTTGCTCAATATAGAGATTGAATAACATCGGGGAGAGGCTACAACCCTGTCTTACTCCCTTCCCAACCACTGCTTCCCTTTCATGTCCCTTGACTCTTATAACTGCCATCTGGTTTCTGTACAAATTGTAAATAGCCTTTCCCTCCCTGTATTTTACCCCTGTCACCTTTAGAATTTGAAAGAGTGTATTCCAGTCAACATTGTCAAAAGCTTTTTCTAAGTCTACAAATGCTAGAAACGTAGGTTTGCCTTTCCTTAATCTATCTTCTAAGATAAGTCGTAAGGTCAGTATTGCCTCACGTGTTCCAGTGTTTCTACGATATCCAAACTGATCTTCCCCGAGGTCAGCTTCTACCAGTTTTTCCATTCGTCTGTAAAGAATTCGTGTTAATATTTTGCAGCTGTGGCTTATTAAACTGATAGTTCGGTAATTTTCACATCTGTCAACACCTGCTTTCTTTGGGATTGGAATTATTATATTCTTCTTGAAGTCTGAGGGTATTTCACCTGTTTCATACATCTTGCTCACCAGATGGTAGAGTTTTGACAGGACTGGCTCTCCCAAGGTCGTCAGTAGTTCCAATGGAATGTTGTCTACTTCGGTGGCCTTGTTCTGACTCAGGTCTTTCAGTGCTCTGTCAAACTCTTCACGCAGTATCATATCTCCTATTTCATCTTCATCTACATCCTCTCCCATTTCCATAATATTATTATTATATTATATATAATTTATATATATTTTATTTATATTATTATATAATTATTATAATATTATTATATTATTATTTATATATTATATATAATATTATAATTAAAATGTGACTGTGAAAAAACTGACAGTATGCACCAACAATAGGCGGGAGGGTACCTACTGCTGAGCGGAGAGTAGGAGCCAGTTTAGCGAACCATGCAGCCAGAACAGAGTGGCTGGAACATAGTTTGTAACAAATGGTGAATAGGATAAATGGAAAGCATTTCCATGATTGAACAACAGAAGAAAATGCAATCATGACATGGAGCAGCCTTCAGTGTTGCAGAGCATGCCACACTACTTGACCGCAACAGTTAAGAGACAACAAAAAGCGAGTATCACAAGAAGCAATGCCATAGTTTTGCCTGGCATCGCTGCAGTAGAATACCTGATTTGAACAGTTGCACTTTCTGGAGTTGTTGTGATTTGAGAATTTCTGTGTAAATTCTAGAAGCACTCAGCCTTCTACCGCCTCGAACACATGATATTCTGGATATGAGTGTCGGATGGTAGAATCCTACCTACTGCGCGTCACATGTTTGTGAGTGCAGGTTTAATATCAGTCACGGGACGAAAGTAGATGTGGCGGACGAACAGTACCGACAAGTACCTGTCGGGCAATCCATAGATGTTTTAGTGAGTGTGCAAGGAAGAACCATGGAGCTTATATGAAGATCTGTGCTTCTTGTGCCATTGACTATTGTTATTAAAACACGGACAGTTGAGAAAAAAAAAAAAAAAAAAAAAAAAAAAAAAAAAAAAAAAAAAAACCTCTTGAAAACTCTTGACGTAAGATTGCTATAGGCAAGACTTATTTTCTGATTCCTGTTAAGAAAAGTTATGGTATCTAAGCCAACCTTCTTTTAACTGTAATTTAATTTGTTTCTGATGTTCAACTGTATGAGGGACTTACTAGAAGTTATATATTTATATTGAAAGTGAGAGTTATTATGTATGAAAGTCAAATACATTGTTAATTGACGAAAAGCAAAGTTTGCATGTCTACTTATTTCATAAGTAGAAAGAGTCTAAAAATTCTTGTACCTAGCGTTATTTGGCGGAAAAGAAGTCAAGAGGGTTTCTAGCAGGTGGCTATACAGTAAAGAAGATTGGCTGCAAATTCCAAGTAAGTCACCTTATAAAGAAGTGTAAGGTGGTTAGGGGGAATAAACCAAAAGAAGCCAGATTCACACTCACATCAAGTCGTTAGAATGTGGCGACTTGTGTGAAAGGACATAGGAAACAGGAATTTTAAGTAAAAAACAATAGAAGAAGCTGTAACGTGTTACCATAGCAACCAAACATAACAAGACAAGGGAATTACTCTGAGAAATTGGAGTATGTTCAAGTATCCAATGGAGCAAATTTAAATGGAAAAATGGTAAAGAAATAAAAAATTCACAACAATGAAACAGCAAAGATGATTTCGATGTATTTGTCTAAGAAGAAATACCCATAGAACGCTTCAACCCAGAAGGTCCAGTGCGCAGAGTATATAGCTCTTGCGTGCATTGCGAGGACGCAGACACGGAAACCAACATACACCCGACACTGCCGGCACCAGCTGCTGTTTACCAGTGCTGACCTACCTCCACATCCGTTCACCTACACAACGCGAATTCTACGCCGGGTGAGTGTTAAACAAAACTTGATTACTTTAGTATGAAGTGGAACAAGATACCGCTGAGCAAACTTTTATTGTGTAATTATCATATTTAAAGTTAGTTTTAAATGCTTACAAGAGCTAAAGCATATAAAAGTATGGAAAATATACAACATGTTGGGGAAACTCAAGACCCAGCTATGGCCTTGAAAATTAGCAAGGAAGTACCGGACTGGGCTGAGTTGATAAATTTAATCAAAGTACAGAGTCTTAAGTTAAACTCATTAAGTTCTCAATTAAATACCCTGAGTGAAGCTTTAAATACCCAGAGTGAAACTCTTGAGTATTCAAATGACAAATTTAGGTTTGTTAAATGCCAAAGTCTACTATTAAAGCAAAAACTTTAGTAATTTATATTAAGGCTTGGGTGGTTTGAAGACTGAATTCGACACTATAAGTAGTAGAATAGAGAATTTAAAAGTAGATTTAAAGAACGAGTTGACAAATTCTTTGACCACTCATATAAATCATATGTTTACTGACCTTAGTCAGAAACGGAGTAACACTTTTCAAGATTTATTGAAAAGGTTAGAACTTAACATTGAGAACAAATGTAATAATGTAGAATACAAACTTATTGAAAAGTTAGGATCTTTTGAAAACGTGTACAATATTAAGTATATAATGATGTAAGGCAGGGCTTGAACACTTTGAAAGAGAGTGTAGATACTCAGAACGAATTAATGCCAGTCGTTCGATCACAAATTACAGGTGTCAATAGACAGATAGATAACGTAGAAATAAATTTCAAAGAGAAAATAGCTAACTCTGACATTATAAATGTAATTAGTTTGGAGGAACAATTTGGAGAAATCATAGATTAAAAGGTTACTGAGAGAATAACATCCTCCCAAATCAATGATACCGATATTAGGAAGGGTATGGACGATCTAATAAGCCACAGCTGCAAAGTACTAACACGAATTCTTCACGAATTCTTTACAGACGAATGGAAAAACTAGTAGAAGCCGACCTCGGGGAAGATCAGTTTGGATTCCGTAGAAATACTGGAACACGTGAGGCAATACTGACCTTACGACTTATCTTAGAAGAAAGATTAAGGAAAGGAAAAACCTACATTTCTAGCATTTGTAGACTTACAGAAAGCTTTTGACAATGTTGACTGGAATACTCTCTTTCAAATTCTAAAGGTGGCAGGGGTAAAATACAGGGAGCGAAAGGCTATTTACAACTTGTACAGAAACCAGATGGCAGTTATAAGAGTTGAGGGACATGAAAGGGAAGCAGTGGTTGGGAAGGGAGTAAGACAGGGTTGTAGCCTTTCCCCGATGTTATTCAATCTCTATATTGAGCAAGCAGTAAAGGAAACAAAAGAAAAATTCGGAGTAGGTATTAACATCCATGGAGAAGAAATAAAAACTTTGAGGTTCGCCGATGACATTGTAATTCTGTCAGAGACAGCAAAGGACTTGGAAGAGCAGTTGAACGGAATGGATGGTGTCTTGAAGGGAGGATATAAGATGAATATCAACAAAAGCAAAACGAGGATAATGGAATGTAGTCGAGTTAAGTCGGGTGATGCTGAGGGTATTAGATTAGGAAATGAGACACTTAAAGTAGTAAAGGAGTTTTGCTATTTGGGGAGCAAAATAACTGATGATGGACGAAGTAGAGAGGATATAAATGTAGACTGGCAATGGCAAGGAAAGCGTTTCTGAAGAAGAGAAATTTGTTAACATCGAGTATAGATTTAAGTGTCAGAAAGTTATTTCTGAAAGTATTTGTATGGAGTGTAGCCATGTATGGAAGTGAAACATGGGCGGTAAATAGTTTGGACAAGAAGAGAATAGAAGCTTTCGAAATGTGGTGCTACAGAAGAATGCTGAAGATTAGATGGGTAGATCACATAACTAATGAGGAAGTATTGAATAGGATTGGGGAGAAGAGAAGTTTGTGGCACAACTTGACCAGAAGAAGGGATCGGTTGGTAGGACATGTTCTGAGGCATCAAGGGATCACCAATTTAGTATTGGAGGGCAGCGTGGAGGGTAAAAATCATAGGGGGGGAGACCAAGAGATGAATACACTAAGCAGATTCAGAAGGATTTAGGTTGCAGTAGGTACTGGGAGATGAAGAAGCTTGCACAGGATAGAGTAGCATGGAGAGCTGCATCAAACCAGTCTCAGGACTGAAGACCACAACAACAACAACAACAACAACAACAACAACATGGACGATCTGTGGAGAGAAATTAAGCTTATCCAAGACAAAGCAGAAAAAAGGGTAACTTCACTTAATGTTGTATTAACTAATGAAGCGGTGACTAATTTGCAATGGGGAACTAATTCTGATTTGCAATGGGGAACTAATTCAGTGTTATCTAGACAATTCCCTAAATTTAAGCCGGACGGAGAGGTACATCCGACCCATTTCTTAAAAAGATTTAACCAAGCTTTACCAAAAAATTTGGAAGATTCCAAGATGATCTAATTTGCTGTGGAGTACCTTGTAGGGAAAGCCTCAGAATGGGGAACAGTAAGTACTGCGAATTTTTCCTCGTGAGGAGACTTTCAGTAGAAATTTCAAGACAAGTACTGGTCTGCCAATGCTCAAGAAAAGTTAATATCAGATCTATGGGACCCAAAATATAATAATACGTGGGGTACTATATGAAAAAAAAAAAAAAAAAAAAAAAAAAAAAAAAAACCACCAACTATCTCCCAGGGACGTTAACACACTGAGTTAACGGACGCAGCGACAACCGTCGGATCCCAAGTTGTTTTCAGTGTTTTTTTTCCAAAATAGTTTTCTTGCACTAGCGTCCTTTAAAATCTTAAACAATTCTGTCATCTATCCCCCAGGGACGTTAACATTCTAAGTTAATGGGCGGAGTAACGACCATCGCATACAGAATTGTTTTCGGTGCTTTTCCCAAAAATAGTGTTCCTGCACCGATTTCCTTTAAAATCTAGGACTATTCTGTAATCTTATTGCTTAGAAAACCAGATAGGACTGTAAATAGCGAACAACGTAAGAGAATAACAGAAAAAAGTGATATCTAGACGAAATAAACTGAATAGAGTATTACATTTGTGGAAAATATAATATGATGTGACTAGCTGAACAACTGTTATACCGTAGTGTATAGATTTTTCTATTTTGTATAGAGTATTTTGTACCTTTTACGAGATGTGATATAGATGGGAGGGTTTGTATAAATTTTGAAAGGGGTGGGTATTGTAGCTTAAGTATGATTTACAAGAACAGATAAATCATGACTAACATAAAACACACATCCCACCTTTCAAACAACCCTCACAAACAAGTGTGGCTGATTTCCTTCCGGGTCCTCAAAGGGTGAAAGTGGGACAAGTCCATTCTGTAGGGGATGATTTAACACCAGACCACCTCTAGCATCTCACTCAAGTACCTGAGGCGTAGGGATCCTAGGAAAGGCGGGTTGGAAGGGTTTCCTGTCTTTGGGGCTATCTTCTTTCTCTTCTTCAATCCTAGCATCCACATGTTTTTCCCTCTTTTCATATTCACAAACTTCTATCGCTGAAGTCCTTCCTTATTTCCGTGTTTACTAGAAACCTAAATCTTTATTTAGGTAAGAAGGCCGAAAAATCGGACTACGCAAACACACATCCACATATACACAAACATTAAATTACATAAAACAAAGCCTGTCATGATGTGAGAACCGCCAGGTGTTGTAGGGGAAAATGTATGTACATATGGAGATATACACCTACATATAGGAACCTATGACGGTGCTACAACAAATGTGCATAAGAGGTGCACATAAACAAAGAACAGTGGCAGTTCTAAATAGAGATTAGAAGAGACACAATGAACTTGTGCACATTGAGAGACAAAAGCATATAAGATTATGGAACAAAAACACTACATAATGAACAACTATAAAGTTGTAATGAATAAAGGATATATAAAAAAGAGGCGTGAGCAAAGAAAGAATACGAAAGTGGGAAAGGAATTAATCATGTTGATCATTAAGAAACATCAGTGTAATAAGTACTCTGATGAATTGAACAGTGGGACGTAAATAGTATATGTAGACATAGTATCTATTGAAAATATAGACGTCGACAAGTAGAGGAGGACTCTAGGAAGTAAATGATACATTAAAGAATGAATGTGAAGTTTAAAATAGATTTATATATTTACCAGAAGATACTTAATTATGGTATACATAGAAATGTATACTAGAATAATGAACCATGAGGCCTACTCAGAAAGGATAGGGGGGGGGGGGGGCATACCCAGCATTCACTATGTACAATGGGCACGTGTACCTATGTGGAGATAGGACGATCTGTGGCCTAAAAAATAGGGATGTTTTGTAAGGGGCGTACCTACCAGAATGGAACGAGGAAGAGCTCTCATAAGGTCAACTCACAAGCACGGAATATGTGCTGATCCTAGGAGAAGGGGACACACACACTTTAAGTCTTTAGAACGTTAGAGAGTGTGGAATAGTGTGTGAAGATCTAGAGTGAACTGTGTTAGAACTGTACTTTACCAGTTTATTCGAGCTATGGGGTGATATTTAAACTAGTACCATTGCAAATATGCAACTTCCCATGGCATATGATGAAAAGCTATTTCCACATCAGTGTCATATAATCATGTATATTAGGGTCATATAATCAGTCTTAGGAAATGGCATGACTATTTGCTGGGTCACAAAGCAACACCAATAAGAGACCAGTATATTTTGATAAGCCGTCAAATGTTAGTCAATGTGAAGGACATCATAAGTATTTCTATAAGGACTTCTGGCAATGTAAAGGCCAGAACAACAGTAATGCTTGTCCACTAACAGATGGAAGGAAGCATCCTGCATGTGAGAATCTTTGTGGGAAAATAGTAATGAAAGAAAATATTCCTGCAGGGCTTATCTTAGATGCAAAGAAAAGTGATGGATGATGTATGACCTGATGCTAGATTATATTTATTTAAAAACACCTTTATCTACATTTTTTGATGCTAGATTGGTTGAAGGTTGTTTGGAACATAATATCAGGCTCTTTGCTTAACAGAGGAAAAATGTTGGTGTTGGATTCCTTCAGGGGATACCTCACACAGGCAGTTTAGGATCTGACACCAAAGAACAATACAGATCTGGTAATAATGACTGGTGGCATGACCTCACAACTTCAATTAATGGATGTTGTGAATAGACAATCCAGTTTCACTTGGGACAGCTTTACAGAGAGTGGCTTCTTCAAAGAGAACATGCCTTCATTCCTAAAGGGAAGGTTAAAGAAACCCTCAGTATCTGTGCTGGAACAGTGCATCCTCATTGCATGGGATAAAATTGCAAGTGAATCAATTATGAAAGGATTCAGAAAGTGCTACACGTACAATGTTATGGATGGCTCAGAAGATGACATACTATGGGAGAAGTGCTAGAAAGAAAGAAATTCGAAGTACACTTACGAATTAAGATAGTGATGAAGATGATGATGATGAAAAATATTGATACCACAAAGACAGTAAGCACAGAAGGAATCGAAAATAAAAATTAAGGTAAACCATTTATTTCTGTTTATTTGATTTCTCCTTTCATTATCAAAATGTAGACAAACAATAAATGGTACAAGTTTGGGGATACACTGTATGTCAATAACACAGTTTATTATTCTGGTTAGTCACACTATGTTAAAAATAAAAATTTCTCAAAGAGTCTCTTAAAACAAGGGGTAAAGGTTATCTTATATTCCAGGGGGTAGTATTATATTCGGGTAAATACAGTAGTTTTACCTGGCAGTTAAGACTGCATGTGTAAATTCATTGAATGCTTCTAGCGCAACTTTAATCTGCAAGGATTTAACTTCCTTTGAATTAACTTTACAGCTCTCTTTGTTTTTGTGCTAACTTTCTAATACTTTGATTGAAATTGGTGAACCCTTCCTATCTGTCATTATCAACAGCTGGTTGCAGAGCCACTTTCACATCTTCAATAGTACTAATCCAAGCAAACACTCCTGAGTCTGCACCAGTTCTACTACCCTTTCTGACCTGACAATTTCCCAAAAGATTCCATCATGCACTTATTTTTGGAGTTCCTAATAAACAGAAATCCCTCCTCTTGTGCCAGTCAACAGACCACTGAAATATTGGACAAGTTGCAACAAGTAATTAATGCTGGAAACTCCTCAAATTTGCTGTTGATGTATGAGTGTAAAGGAACAACTGGCAGCTTCTGTCTACATATCTGCAACCTTGCCACTATCTGCCAATCATCCTTGAGTGTGATCAAACCTGCACAGTCAAAGATAGGGATACAAAGGAATAACTGAGTTACCTGAGATGGTACAGATGTTACCCCAGGTGCCCCATCATTGTCATAGTCCAAAACAGCACACTAAAGTCTGTAAACCAAAGCCAACCCATGTTCTAACTGTTTGCTGACAGTGGCCAATTACCCTCCACACGTACACAACAAATACAGTTCCTTGGTAGGCCCCCCCCCCCTCCCCCCCCGCCCCCTCTGTCTGTCCTTTCTTTCTTTCTAAGATATATTTTATACTGTAGTCCGTCCCATCCTTATGGATTGTGGGCTATGGATTTTTTTTTTTAATTTACAACTTGTATGTCACAGTAAAATAGAAATAAGTGTAAACCAATACAGTCTATGTCAATTTGATGAGGCATTTATAAATTAAGACTCACCACAATTCTTTCTCTGTGAGCTTATCTCCCAGGTTGCCAATGTACAAAGTTGTAATAGTCTTATCTTCTGGTGGTTCTAGCTTAGGCATTGCGGAGGCTCTACGCATAAGTTTTTCTGCAACTGGGTCATTAATTCCATAGTACCTGTTCAAAATTCAAGAATAATTATTTCTGCAATTGTCTTTGGCTACATTCAATTTTTAAAAATGATTTAATCTTGTTTCAACTCACATAGACATCAGTACATGAGCTCTTCAACTTTTAAAGCCTTCTTCATGAAAACAATCTTACAATGTGTCTCAAATGCATAATTTTTGTTGTTGAAAACTTATCATGGAAAGGTTTTGTATAAACAGCAATCATTGATTTGCGTAATACTCTAATCTGACTTCAAAGAATGCAAAATTACCTGTCCTTAATATTCTGATCAGCAAGTGGATCATCAGGGTCAGTAGGTTTCTCATGACGATATGGACACTCCTCACCACGCTTGCATTCTCCTTTCACCCAGAATGAGCATATATGTGGCCTATTCCGCTTATAGTAAGGGCTTGTTCGAGCCAATTTCATAAGCAGATCACTGGCTGCTTGTGACTTTCCCACAGCACCAGCTGGAGTTGTTGCATCAATCTTTCCTAACTGCAGAGCGATAATAAAATTATAAGCAATTCACAGTAATGAAAGCGATTACAGCTAATTTTAAAAGGGGTGCTAAATAAAAGGTAGGTATTTACTATTTTTCTACTCTAGTATAAAATACTACAATGTTTCTTGAGAACAACAGTTGATGTTGGTTTTACAAAACAAAAACGAAATAGTCATGCGCATGTGTCTGACAACATTTCTGCAACAAAATGACATGCGAAGAATCATACAGAACACCCAGTCTATTTACAATGAGTGGTTTGTGGCTTTGAATCCTTTGTATCCTTACTAGCTTATGAAATGTTACAGCAAAAATGCTGTCGAAAAGAATCAGTACTATCAAACATATTTAAGAGAATCAAATATCTAGTTAGCTCTGAGCTCAAAGAAACTGGCACACATGCAGTGTGTACAGATTCAACTTAATTTTTATTACTGTTTATACCAGATATACTAACAAAGACTGCACAATTCAGCATGTCAGTGTGTTTGTGATGGCCATTGATACAATACATTTGTTTAGATCTGGATCATCAATAAGCCAATAAGATGCTGTTGGAATGAAAGCAGTTACATAAAAACACAGCAGCAGTTAAGAACATGGAGGAAAAGTGAAAGAATGACAGTATCTGCAATACACTGTAATGCACTGTAAACAGCAATTATACCAATTTTGGAAGTTTTCTTTTTTGTGTGTAAAAATTCAAAGTATAGAATGCTGCAAGGTATATCAAGCGAACTGTAGCTTGTGTTGTGAAGAATAGAAATTTAAGAAACATGCCTTGAAAAATTATCATAGAGTTTCTTCTCAAAATATAATGCTGAACACGCATACATTACCTCCTTATCCATATTTTGAATATAATATTCTTTGTTGACATCTGATCGCGGGAGGTCATCCTTAATACGCAGGGCTGCATCCCGAACTTGAATTGGTAGTCCATATTCTAGATCAAGTAGGCACGTTTGGCAGACGTTCTTCAGCCGACTGCATGTCTGGCACACCTCAGTTTTTTTAAAACGCATGCGTGCTCCAGGGCACCAGCGAAAAACTGTAAATGGGCGTGAACATATCTTGCATTCTTTGCCATATCGTTCCTTTGTCTGAAATATGTTGAATTTGAATTTGTGTAAGATTTTCAGGGTACAGTATAGACAGATAAATTAATTACTTCCGACTTCTGATGTCTCAAGTGATTCGGACAAACAACACTTCAGCAAAAAATTAAAGCAAGCCAATACACAGCAATGAGTAAGTAAAGCAGACATCATCTGGAATATAGATTCAAACACCACAGTGCTTTATCCAACCCGGTTATGTGTGGAGTAGTATACCCTTCCCTACACCTCATTCAAGAAGCACCTCACCTGGCCAGTCATTGACGAGACCTGTAATCTAACATGGAAATGGAAGAACTATACAAACAGGGGTTATCAGTATAAACACTAATGTGTCTTAATCACAAAATAAAGTGAGTCAGGGACGCAAAAGAAAGGAACAATAACGTTTACCATCCTGTCGACAGAGAGGTCATTAGAGAAAGATTGAGCACATGCTCTGACTGGATAAGGACTCTGACCAAGTCCCCTTAAAGGAACCATCATAGCATCTGTTTTGAGTGAACTAGGAAATCACAGAAACACTAATTCTAGAAAGCCAGATGTGTATCTGGATCTTCCTACTCCCATATCCAGGCGCAGCTCAGTAGAAAGATAGTTGTGTGATGGACTTCAAAACCTAAGAAATGGGTAATAAAAAAAAGTTGCTCAACAGAAATAATAAAATATCATACTGATGAAAAGATGTTACTAAAACTTTTCAATATTTTGACATAATACATACTTTTCAACTTTAGATGCAAATTTCAACTGCAGAAGATGATGAGAACAGATGTTGCTGAAATACTCGTATTTTAAGATTTTAGTGATACCAGCCAGCAAATGCCCAACAATAAGTATTTTTTAACATGCTGGGAGATTCAACATACGTAATGTTTACTTTTTGCATAAGGGATGGATGAAAAAAGTTGTGTTAAATATTTGAATTAATTCACATCATTTATCTGTTGAAATATAAGTTCCTTTGTGCGTCCTTCACTCTCATTCTTAACTTTCTATGTGAAACAGGAGACAGAATCATCAACAGAGAAATAAGTTATGTTCTTTGGAAAATAAAACACAAATTTATTCAAAGCATTTCATGAACCGTATGTATTGTAATTATTCTTCACTGCTACCCTTTTCATAGCCACAGCATCTCTTCCCACAACTATTCCTTATGGTCTCCAACAACTCAACAAGATATGTTCCCAAGCACTGATCCCCACATCACATCTCAGATACTTCCATAAAATTTATATTCATATTAAATGCATTAACCACAAACACTACTGCCTTATAACAGCTGTCACCCACTCCTGGTTGGAAAGTCAACTAACTGGTTGGATGGTTGGTGGTTAAGGAACTAAATAGTGAGGTCATTAGTACCTCAGTAGATTGGTAGTGCATATGGAATTAGTGACGTCTGCCACGAACGTGTTCTTATGATGAAAGTGTATAGAAGTGGTTAAAATCAAGACACTGAAGGCAATACTGATGTAACAGCTGTGAAATAATTTACAGATAATTATGTGGACTGGGCTAGTACTAAGTCAGAGAGGATGAGGGATATTCTAGGATTCCTCTATACGAGAGAAACCCCACCTGTGTCTGACCCCCACCAACCAGATTTAGGGCAAAGACTATTACAGAGCAAAGAATGCCTTTTAGTCAGGAGATTCAGAATAGTAAAAGTGTGAAGACTAAAAATGTACTGGACATTAGTTGGACAGCAATCATGAAAACAAGATGAGAGAAATAGGCAAGGCACCTGGTAGGTGGCCTCAGGGCTCTGCATACGACAAGAGCTGTCCCATCCACAGCTGTCTCATTCCCTGATCAATTAGCCTCAAAGTATTAAAAGAGCAAGAACCACTATTCAACAGAGCACAATCCATAAAATTGAAAACAGGGTGTGGCAGAAAGACTGTGTCTAAATGCAATTAAAACAGAGTAAAACAGGGATGAAAGAGGCATTGGAAAAGGAGGTAGAGTCGAGGATCCTCAAGACCCTTGCTGCGCGTGACACCCCAAACCCTACCACCCCACCCTGTCCCGAAGGCCCAACCACCCCACCCTGCCCTGAAAGTAGAGGAAAATCTTATAACCGAGAATACTGATTTTGGTTGGAGAGATTGGTGAGAAAGAAGTGCTTTCGTGGCAGGGATCAGGAGAAGGATAATAGGTCTTTGATAAGTCCAGCATGGTTAAATTTGGATGCACATGGTTGTCACAAGTTTTCTCATGTGAAATTTCCTAATTTCCAGTAAAGTTTTAGCATTTTTCCCTGAAAAATTTTGAGGTCTCAAGAGTAAGTAAAGACACGCACACACTCACGCACAAAAAAGGACTTCTGTATTTCTAAACGTGTGAGCAAAAATCTTAAGTACTATGATCCACATCTTTCATAATGAACTGTTTTTAGACAGAGAAAGCAAGCTAAATGGTATGTGGGTGTTTCATTAAGATAAGTGGTGTTATTTTATTTCAATAAAACGAAACACATTTGGTGACAAAAATGAGCATTTTGTTGGAGTTGCAAGATGGATTTAAAATACCTTCACTGATTTCAGAAATAACCTCAGAAAAAAGTAGGCCTCTTGAAAGAAGTGTGTAAGGTGGGGAAAAGTTGTGTAAACCAACACTGTAAGTGACTGTCAACAAAATATTGGTTCTACTATGTTCATTGTTGTCAGTTATTACACACTGTGTTATGTCTATTACTTTACAGGCACTGTGTGGTTTTTCTTTCAAGAACTACATGAGTATATAGACTACAAATTGCCAGTGACTCGTCACAAATTCTTCTTCTTATCATCCATACTTTCTAATATACAAACTACTTCCGAAGTGAAAAAATGTTACTAAAATAAATAAAATGTCTGTAAAATGGCACCTGTACAATGTACTTGCGGTGAGACAGTCACAATTCCTGATATCCATTGCCTGTGGCCTCTGACCTGCCAAGGAGCACCGCAGTCCTGGATGAACTTCGAAACACGAACATACCTGGCCTGAAGGTAGATCGGTGAGACTAGACCTGATGGGTAGGGCCTGTACATGAATGGGAAATGATGGGCTTCAGATCGGCAGGCCCGATCCATTAGAGGTACCCACAGAGGTGGCCTGTAGGTCTGGCCCGTCATGGAAGTCTACTCATGCAGCCAGCTATTCATGTGTCACAGACACCATGCTAACAAAATGAGACTGTGGTGAACAATCCATGCACCAGATAACTTGCGTGAATACTATGAGAATCATTACTAATGAGGATAGGGAGCAGCACACTGTAAGGACGATTGCTGAGGTGCAGAGAGGCGCATAGAAATGCCAATCACACTCTCACAACCAAATTTTTGGCCATAGCCTTTGTCAGAAAATGAGGGAACACACACATTCAGACACAACTCATGCACACATGACAGCCATCTCCGGCTGCTGCATCAACAGTCTCTGATAATCAGATCCAAACAAACCACTCCTCATGCCTCCCGCCTCTTGTTAGCAGCTACTAGGCTAGTGGCAAGAAGACTGCAAGCTGAGGGGAGAGGTAGAAGGGGAAGAAGCAGTAAGATTGAGGGAGTAGGGAAGCACCACACATAGTTAACTGCGCTCAGCCGGTGATGATGCATGACATCCCAGTAAATAAACAATTTCATCTATTCAGACAAAAATGAGATTTTCCAGCTTTTTTTCACATTTCCCCGATACATTTCAAATTCCATGATATTCCCCGATTCCAGAACTTGTTGAAAACCTGGTGTAGGGCTAAATGTGGAGCCTTTGGATAGGACTGAAACTTCTGTGGAGCTGAGGTTTTGGTGGAAAGGTTAACGACAGTGTTACAGGGATGTTTCCACTTTGGATTTGATAGAGAATTGGTAGGGAGTTGTGGAGTGATGTGCCGAGTTGAAAAGGTCAGTTAGGCAGGGTCTAGATGCTAAGAGGGATGGACAAGGAGGAACACTTGGGTAGCAGAGGGGTTGGATAGTGGTGCCCAGAGGCGGGAGTACGATGTCAGGAGGTTGGACAACTTATGGATGTGGTGTCAGGAATGTTCCTCCAGGTGCTGGAGGTAGGTGCTAGAGGCAAAGTATTCAGATGACAATGCTTAGCACAGAGGACCACAAAGAAGGGGCATTTGACCTGAATACAAGCTACTGTATGCAAAGTCTTGCAATCAAAATGTGTGTGTTGCTTGGTACATAAAATAAAACTACAGGTTTGTCTGGTATGACTGATGAGGAGGCAGCACAGGATGGTAGATTCATTATGGAAGGAACAGGAGGGAGGAGAGCCATGCAGCAATAGTCTCCTTGATAGTAAGAGTTTATTGGGAGAGGGGGGGGGGGGGGCGTAGCCCACCATATGTTGTTCCAACTCTGAGTCTTATTTGCACCCACGAAGTCACACTTGGTACTGTCAAAATGAACGTGGTGTGCAAAACGGTTGGGGAGTTCATTCTGTTGTGTATCCACAAAACCTGGAGCCCAGAAAGAGATAACCAAGCAGACTGTATGTGTAAGGTAAGACAGAAGGTCATGAACAGCAGATATCACCAGGTTGACGAGAGTAACAATGATCAGTGGCCTGGAGACTACTCAGTGAGTCACTACACGTTAAAACAAAATCACAGGAGGCTTGGTCATTAAAATGTAGGGCTCTGTTAGTGGCCATCAGCTCTGCTGAAAAAACACTAGATGTTCTCAGCAACGAATGTCGTTCCCGAGTGCCATCCTATTCATGACTTTAGAGCCATCAGCAGAGAGCTGTGAGATGCATTCCTACGGTTAATTCCACCAGAGTGCGGATATCAGAGGATCAATGCCCCTCCGCATGCAAAAAGAATGTGATAATTTGTATGAGGAGGAAATTCCGTTCCCATGAGGAGGAAATTTCGTTCCCTGCACCCACTCCAGCACTACACAGACTTCTATTACACCAAAGTACCCACAGTCTTTTTCCCTCCTCCACTTTTCCCCTTTTCTGCAACCCCCCCCCCCCCCCCATTTTCTAATCTCCTGACTGAACCTAGCTGCCCTACCCTGTGACCACGTACCTGTTTGCTCCCTCAAGCAGCATTTTACCATCCTCACCCCTACCCTGCTATCTCCCACTCCCTGCCCTAGCCTCCTCCTTACCACTACCACCGAGATTACTTCTCCTGTGATGTGCAGTTGCTCACAGTCCAATCTCAGTGGCCAGAGACACTGGTCACACAAACACACAGGTGTGTGTGTGTGTGTGTGTGTGTGTGTGTGTGTGTGTGTGTGTGTGTGTGTGTTTTATACTTGCATAAATTTGTGTGTACTTTAGAAGAAGGTATTTGGCTGAAAGCTCACATGTTTAGCAGTCTCTGTTTTTCCTGTCTGTGACTCCTCAACATCTCAACTACATGGAGAGCAGCAATCTTTCCTTTTCATAATACTGTTATTATACCATGCTGGATTTTCCATTAAATCGAAAAGGGAAGATATGTACATAGCCTGTTAATTCAAGGGATGCTCAATAAGTAATGCAACACTTTTCTGAAGCACACTGGTTGCATTCAGGATTCCAATACACCATGTTATCCCCCACTCTTTTGGCTACAAAACCTTGTCTTTTCAACACAATCTCTGTTCAATGTGACATCAATATGCGACCTTTCTGGGAAGGCCCATATTTCACCACTCTACTGGTACACATCAGAGCTAACAACTTGCAGCATCAATAACCTCCCCATCATCCACATACTGCTTCCCATGGAGTACATTTTCCATTGGGCCAAACATATGGAAGTCTGAAGGTGCCAGGTCTGAGCTGTACAGTGATATAGAAAAAACAAACAGTGGCTATTAAAACTTGGAAAAAAATTCTCTGAGAATTTTAGGTGTGCAGAGGAAGATTGTGTCAAGAAGCTCGTGATAAATTAATGGTGAGCAGTGGGGGGGAGGGGGGGGGGGGGGGTAGGCAGCATACCACAACATTCATATAACTGACACACTTGGAGATATTAAAATTTGTGCGTTACTGAACTCAATAAAATTCAATTTCAATGCTACGTTAAAAATGCAGAATTTCCTGAGATTTTATAAAATTCTCAAGATTTCCCTGACTTTTCCAGGTAACATATAATTCCCTGAGAATTCTAGGCTTCCTAGAATAATCACCACATTCTAACAGTATAATAAAGTTTCGTGAGCTCCTCTCGGATGTGCAGATTTGTGTGAGGCCTTGCATTATTACAAAGAAATTGGTTTGCATTTTTGTGTTGACGAACATGCTGTCCACATATTCCAACACTGTAGAAGTTATAGCTGTGTGCAGCCAGCTGGCACAAACTTGCTGGGATGACGGCAGATGCCTCGGCCAATGACTCATCATGCTTTTGTTCACTCCAGGCATTCTGAAGCACCTGCGAATATCTGTGACGCTCTGGTTTTCCACATATAACCCTCAATGACAACTCTGCTTGGAACGCACCTCTGTTGTAGATGCTATTTTGAAGGCTATGTATAGTGCTGCCGCCTATCAGAATTTCATTAAACTATAGGGGCTGAAGTGGGAATATTCAATGATGTCCCACAACAAATTCCAAATTTTTTCAACAAAAACTGGCTGAGAAAAAAAAGTTTTGCATTACTTACTGAAAGCATCTCATAGTAATTTCGTGTGGCTCACGGACTCTAGCAAGTCTTCCAATTAGACAGCACTTCATGTCCATACTGGACAACACTGACTTCATCCATGACGGTGCATGGGCAGCACAAAATGCATGAACCCCAGAAAAGCAAATGACAATAGTTCACACAATCATGACAATGGTGTCTTGGAGTGAGGGAGCAGTGAAGGTCAAGCCAATACTCTTGATCATGTAGCAACAGGCCATGCTGTGAGAGACATTAGGATAATGAAACCAAATATAAGCAACTTGACAGAAATGACTTGCACTCGCCTGCAAATAGATGGTGATAACAGCAGCACAAAAACAAATACGAGCCATGCTATTGAAACAATGAACACAGTGTGAGAAACCCTCACAGAGAAGTGAACTATGAGTGACAATATCCGAATCAATCTATTAGTGAACATCGTATCAAAATCCGTACAGTATTTCCTCAGATCAGTCTTCACAGAGAGAAAAATGCAGCATGGAACTTTTAATTTATAATACGTATGGCTGAATTCAAGGAGTTCTGAACTTCATCATCAGATGCAATGTCATGGTTTTCACAATGGCAGGGGACTTTAATTCATCATAGTTCAGCCCATTTGCATGAAATATTTATAAATTATATACACAAACTTTGCTGGTAAAACAGAGCACCTATCAAAATCACTACAGCAGTTCCCGAGATTAGCCTGAAAATACACACAGAAATGTGGCAGGGGACTTAAACTTCTATACATATAGAAGAGAATGGAGCAAAAGACAGATGTATACAAGAAGACAGATTGTACATGGAAAAGAATGTTGGGAGACTTCCTGAATTCCTATCATCCCAACTAGAGTGCGCGTGAACAGGACCATAACTACTGACAACATTTTTGTTCCATTTTCATTACTAAAGCAGCATTCCATTACTAAAAGATTTTATGGCCTTTCAGACCATTATGCAAAAATTTTAACATTAAAAGGAATTTGGAGCGTGTGAACTCACACCCATGAGCACTCAAATTCACACACAAACTACTTAGAATGTTAATCCAGTAGCAACAGACTTTTTTAAACCTCATTAAAGAACAAGAATGGCAAGATATTTACAGTGCCTGCGACACAGATGATAAATATGATACTTTCCCTCTATTAGTACATTTAAAACAGGGTACTAGAACTAACAAGCAACCTGGGTGGCTGACTAATGTGATAAAAGTATAATGTAGACAACATAGGAATTATATCAAAACATTAGAAATAATCAAAACTGAGTTGCAATAGCCCATTACAGAGGTTCATGTAATGTGCTTAAAAAAGTCATTATGGAGGCAATAATCATGTGGTATGCAAACAGAATAGCTTATTCTCTGGATAAATTTAAAGCAATACGGTCAGTCATGAAGAAACTGTCTAGCTGGTAGTACAATGTCGAAGACATAAAGCCAATATGTAGTAAAGCTGTTTTTGTTACTAATAACTCAGACATACATAAATTATTTATCAATCATCACTTTCTGAATAGGTGAATCAAATAAAAACTGAGTTTCCACAGGGAATCATATACCCATCTTAGAAACTGGCTTTCTAAGTCTGCTAGCTGAAATACAGCTTCATGATCTTCTAACAAGTTTCACAGATATGATGGCGTAGTCAGCAGGATACTAAAACACTGTGCCGTTTATGTTAGCCCTGTACTCAGCCACATCAGTAATTTTTGTTTTAGGAATGGTCAGTTCCCCGAATGATTATAGTATCCCATAGTGAAACTGGTTTATATAAAAGGAGAAAGGCACAAAATAGACCATTTTAGACCTAATACTATCCCATCAGTGTTTGCAAAAGTTATGAAAAAGTTCTATACATACGGGTAATTGATCATTTAAGACCACACAATTTGCTGTCAAATGTTGTTGTTGTCGTCTTCAGTCCAGAGACTGGTTTGATGCAGCTCTCCATGCTACTCTATCCTGTGCAAGCTGCTTCATCTCCCAGTACCTACTGCAACCTACATGCTTCTGAATCTGCTTAGTGTATTCATCTCTTGGTCTCCCTCTACAATTTTTACCCTCCAATACTAAATTGGTGATCCCTTGATGCCTCAGAACATGTCCTACCAGCTGATTCCCTCTTCTAGTCAAGCTCTGCCACAAATTTTTCTTCTCCCCAATTCTAGTCAATGCCACCTCCTCATTAGTTATGTGATCTACCCATCTAATCTTCAATGTTCTTCTGTAGCACCACATTTCAAAAGCTTCTATTCTCTTCTTGTCCAAAATATTTATCGTCCATGTTTCATTTCCATACGTGGCTACAATCCATACAAATACTTTCAGAAACGACTTTCTGACACTTAAATCTATACTTGATGTTAACAAATTTCTCTTCTTCAGAAACACTTTCCTTGCCACTGCCAGTCGACATTTTATATCCTCTCTACTTCGACCACCATCAGTTATTTTGCTCCCCAAAAAGCAAAACTTATCTACTACTTTAAGTGTCTCATTACCTAATCCAATTCTCTCAGCACCATCCGAGTTAATTCAAGTACATTCCATTATCCTCATTTTGCTTTTGTTGATGTTCATCTTATATCCTCCTTCCAAGACACTGTCCATTCCAAGTCCTTTGCTGTCTCTGACATCGGCGAACCTCAAAGTTATTTCTTCTCCACGGATTTTAATACCTACTCCAAATTTTTCTTTTGTTTCCTTTACTGCTTGCTCAATATACAGATTGAATAACATTGGGGAGAGGCTACAATCCTGTCTGACTTCCTTCCCAACCACTGCTTCTCTTTCATGCCCCTCGTCTCTTGTAACTGCCATCTGGTTTCTGTAAAAATTGTACATGGCCTTTTGCTCCCTGTATTTGACCACTGCCACGTTCAGAATTTGAAAGCGGGTATTCCAGTCAACATTGTCAAAAGCTTTCTCCAAGTCTACAAATGCTAGAAATGTAGATTTGCCTTTCCTTAATCTATCTTCTAAGGTAAGTCGTAGGGTCAGTATTGCCTCACATGTTCCAACATTTCTACGGAATCCAAACTGATATTCCCTGAGGTCGGCTTCTACCAGTTTTTCCATTCGTCTGTAAAGAATTTGCGTTAGTATTTTGCGGTCGTGACTTATTAAACTGATAGTTCAGTAATTTTCACATCTGTCAACACCTGCTTTCTTTGGGATTGGGATTATTATATTCTTCTTGAAGTCTGAGGGTATTTCGCCTGTCTCATACATCTTGCTCACCAGATGGTAGAGTTTTGCAGGGCTGGCTCTCCCAAGGCTGTCAGTAGCTCTAATGGAATATTGTCTACTCCCGGGGCCTTGTTTTGACTTAGGTCTTTCAGTGCTCTGTCAAACTCTTCACGCATATCATATCTCCCATTTCATCTTCAGCTACATCCTCTTCTATTTCCATAATATTGTCCTCAAGTACATTGCACTTGTATAGACCCTCTATATACTCCTTCCACCTTTCAGCTTTCCCTTCTTTGCTTAGAACTGGGTTTCCATCTGAGCTCTTGATATTCATGCAATTGCTTCTCTTTTCTCCAAAGGCTTCTTTCATTTTCCTGTATGTCTTATCTATCTTACCCCTACTGAGAACCTCTGGTTCTTTCAGTTTACCCAGGTCCCATCTCCTTAAACTCCCACCTTTTTGCAGTTTCTTCAGTTTTAATCAACAGTTCATAGCCAGAGTCCACATCTGGCCCTGGAAATGTCTTACAATTTAAAACCTGGTTCCTAAATCTCTGTCTTACCATTATATAACCTATCTGAAATCTTCTAGTGTCTCCAGGGTTCTTCCATGTATACAACCTTCTTCCATGATTCGTGAAACACGTGTTAGCTATGGTTAAGTTATGCTCTGTGCAAAATTCTACAAGGCGGCTTCCTCTTTCATTTCATTCTGTCAAATGCACAGTTTGGTTTTGGAAGTGGTTTTACAACTCCGCTTCTGAATGGGCTAAACTGAAGGCTGTGAACATTACGCATCTTTGATTTATCTACAGTGTTTGGTTGTGTTGATCACAAAATATACTACTGTTTCATATGTCTTCTAATATGTCAGGTGATCCTAAAATATTTCTGTTTGACGACACTAACTTGGTAGTGAGAGATATTAGTGCAAAATAGGTAATGTATCAAATAGTACACTTCATGAATTAAAGGAAATAAATCAAAGCTAAATCATAATAAGACCCTGTTTTTATAGTTTCTAACACAGGATTCAGCTAAAACTGACATTTTGATTACACAGACTGGGCATGTTATTAACAAGTGTGAACAATCCACATTCCTATATATTCAGATAGGTGGAATGCTGTCGTGGAAACCCCATGTTCAGGACTTGGTTCAAAATCTGAATGCTGCTATATTTGCCATTAGTACAGTATCTGCAATAAGTGATAGTCCAACATGAAAATTAGTCTACTTCGCTTATTTTCATTTGCTTTTGACATATGGCATTATATTCTTGGGTAGCTCTTTCCACTCAAAGGGTATTTTTGGCCCAGAAATCGGCAGTTTGAGCAATATGTGTTGTAAATTTATGAACCTCATGTCAACTCAGGTTCAGAAGTCTGGGAGTTCACACACTGATCTAGCATTAAATACTTTCTCTAATGTCATTTTTTGTCCACAATATGAGCTTATTCCCAAGAACTAGCAGCTTTCACTCAGTTATTATTAGGCACAAATTCAGTCTGCATTTGGGTTCACATGTTGTCTTCGCCTCTTGTACAGGAAGACGTACAGTACTCTGCTGAATCAATTTTCAATGTGCTACCACAAGAATATAAAATATCTTAGCAGTAATCCTAGCATTTTCATATCTAAATTGAAGAATTTCCTTGTATCTCTCATCTTCTATTTTGTGGGGGAGATCCTGGAAAAAATTTAAGCAAATTTTTGTGTAATATTGATAATTATGCTAATATATTCCCAGCAACTTCTTGTGTGCATTAGATTTTATTTCATTTATTATAAACTTTTCTGGTGTTATTTCGTGTACTGACTTGTTCCATGACCACGAAGATCGATTCCGCAACTGAGTTCTAGGGAACTAGACATGGAAATGAAATAAACAAAAATACATTTCTTGTGGCAGAGTTTTAGGCCTATTTTTAACCAGGGCAATACTCAGTTCCTATTCACTCACATATTCCACATTGTGACTATTGAAAAGTGGATACTATTTTTGCTGAGGCTCCATGATCACCCTGTATATAGAGAAAACAACCTGCTTTGCCAGTCACTGTGTCTAGAGGTGGTCCAGGAATTTTTTCAGTCAATTCCGTCCCATGAAGCAGATCTTGATGCTTCATTTGACGGTCACAACAGATGACAAATTTGGTCAATGCAAAATACCTTGAAATGGTAAAGATGAACTGCAGTGCAGTGTATATCTCAAGTAAACTGTACAATACATTTTACTTTTCTGGGTGCACCATATCTGACTGCGTGTAATATAACATGTTAGAGTATGAATAATAAAAAATTAATATAAGTGGATGTCTTCATATCAGTATTTTTGCTGCACATGTGACTTACTATTTATTACTTACACTTTAGTGCATTCTATCACAGTGATCCAACACTGCTTTTGAAAATGGTCTTTTCTTTTCACATCAATTAAAACTGATATCAAGAAATCTCAGTTTTTATGTATGTATGTATGTATGTATAACCTATAACTGAAGTATGTTTTTGTTTGAATCATAAATGAGCCTACAAGTGAATGGAGATTTTCTGCATGATAACATCAAGTTCATTTGATAAATTTATTCAGAAGTCAGTTGAGAGAGGCATGTTTCCTTTTGACTGTTTTAATGAGAAACTGAGAACTTCTAGCCTGGCATAATCATATTTAAGATCTCTATGCACAGTATTCACAGCATGCTGTCAGCATTGACAGAATTAAAATATCTGAAACTTATTGCTGCTAGGGCGACAAACTGAAACAAAAGAGGAAGAAAGAAAAAATGAGAGCAAAAAAGGTCATCAATAACAGCTTTTGCCATACTAATGATGATGAATTTTTAACAAACAATAGCAATGTTAAAACAGAAGAACAGGAAGACTACAATCAATACAAAATGGTTACAATAAAAGTGCACGTAGAGAGATTAATGCAGCAAGTCAATGACACTGTATACTCACCATTCTAATGTATGGATTATCACCCAAACATGTCTGGCACAGGATAGGGAAGTCCTGCAAACCACAAGAACTGCATCAAAAATAATGTCAACAGCTCACTGATTACAGAAATTCATTTACAACAGAACTATCTGATTAATACTTAATGTGACAACAAGTGCAAGTGTGTAGAAATACATACAAAATAGATGCTGGCCACTTGCGTGAGGGAGAGGGGGGTGAGAGGGGGCAGGGGGAGAGGGAGGAGAGGGGGGAGGAGAGGGGGGAGGAGAGGGGGGAGGAGAGGGGGGAGGAGAGGGGGGAGGAGAGGGGGGAGGAGAGGGGGGGGAGAGGGGGGGAGAGGGGGGGAGAGGGGGGGAGAGGGGGGAGAGGGGGGGAGAGGGGGGGAGAGGGGGGAGGAGAGGGGGGAGAGGGGGGAGGAGAGGGGGGAGAGGGGGGAGGAGAGGGGGGGAGAGGGGTGGAGAGGGGGAGGAGAGGGGGAGGAGAGGGGGAGGGGAGAGGGGGGGAAGAGGGGGAGGGGAGAGGGGGGAAGAGAGAGGGGGAGGGGAGATGGGGGAAAGAGGGGAGAAGTGGGGGAAAGAGGGGGGAGAAGGGTGGCGAGAGGGGGGAAGAGGGGGAGAGGAGGGGTGAGAGGGTGAGAGAGAGGGTGGGAGAGGGTGGGGAGGGGGGAGATGGTGGGAGAGGGGGGAGATGGTGGGAGAGGGGGGAGAGGGGGGAAGAGGGGGGAGAGGGGGGAAGAGGGGGGAGAAGAGGGGGGGAAGAGGGGGAGAAGAGGGGAGAAGAGGGGGGAGAAGAGGGGGGAAGAGGGGGGAGAAGAGGGGGGAGAAGAGGGGGGAGAAGAGGGGGGAAGAGGGGGGAGAAGAGGGGGGAAGAGGGGGGAGAAGAGGGGGGGAAGAGGGGGGAGAAGAGGGGGGAAGAGGGGGGAGAAGAGGGGGGAAGAGGGGGGAGAAGAGGGGGGAAGAGGGGGAGAAGAGGGGGGAAGAGGGGGGAGAAGAGGGGGGAAGAGGGGGGAGAAGAGGGGGGAAGAGGGGGGAGAAGAGGGGGGAAGAGGGGGGAGAAGAGGGGGGAAGAGGGGGGAGAAGAGGGGGGAAGAGGGGGGAGAAGAGGGGGGAAGAGGGGGGAGAAGAGGGGGAAGAGGGGGGAGAAGAGGGGGGAAGAGGGGGGAGAAGAGGGGGGAAGAGGGGGGAGAAGAGGGGGGAAGAGGGGGGAGAAGAGGGGGGAAGAGGGGGGAGAAGAGGGGGGAAGAGGGGGGAGAAGAGGGGGGAAGAGGGGGGAGAAGAGGGGGGGAAGAGGGGGGAGAAGAGGGGGGAAGAGGGGGGAGAAGAGGGGGGAAGAGGGGGGAGAGAGGGGGAAGAGGGGGGAGAAGAGGGGGGAAGAGGGGGAGAAGAGGGGGGAAGAGGGGGGAGAGAGGGGGGAAGAGGGGGGAGAAGAGGGGGGAAGAGGGGGGAGAAGAGGGGGGAAGAGGGGGGAGAAGAGGGGGGAAGAGGGGGGAGACGGGGAAGAGGGGGAGACGGGAAGAGGGGGGAGACGGGGAAGAGGGGGGAGACGGGGAAGAGGGGGGAGACGGGGAAGAGGGGGGAGACGGGGAAGAGGGGGGAGACGGGGAAGAGGGGGGAGACGGGGAAGAGGGGGGAGACGGGGAAGAGGGGGGAGACGGGGAAGAGGGGGGAGACGGGGAAGAGGGGGGGAGACGGGGAAGAGGGGGGAGACGGGGAAGAGGGGGGAGACGGGAAGAGGGGGGAGACGGGGAAGAGGGGGGAGACGGGGAAGAGGGGGGAGACGGGGAAGAGGGGGGGAGACGGGGGAAGAGGGGGGAGACGGGGAAGAGGGGGGGAGACGGGGAAGAGGGGGGAGACGGGGAAGAGGGGGGGAGACGGGGAAGAGGGGGGAGACGGGGAAGAGGGGGGAGACGGGGAAGAGGGGGGAGACGGGTAAGAGGGGGGAGACGGGTAAGAGGGGGGAGACGGGTAAGAGGGGGGAGACGGGTAAGAGGGGGGAGACGGGTAAGAGGGGGGAGACGGGTAAGAGGGGGGGAGACGGGGAAGAGGGGGGGAGACGGGGGAAGAGGGGGGAGACGGGGAAGAGGGGGAGACGGGGAAGAGGGGGGGAGACGGGGAAGAGGGGGGAGACGGGGAAGAGGGGTGAAGAGGGGGGAGGGGGGAAGAGGGGGAGGGGAGAAGAGGAGGAGGGGAGAGGGGGATGGGGGAGAGAGTGGGGGGAGAGGGGGATGGGGGAGAGAGTGGGGGGAGAGGGGGATGGGGGAGAGTGGGGGGGAGAGAGTGGGGGGAGAGGGGGATGGGGGAGAGTGGGGGAAGAGGGGGAGAGAGTGGGGGTAAGAGGGGGGAGAGTGTGGGGGGGAGAGGGGGAGAGTGTGGGGGGGGAGAGGGGGAGAGAGTGGGGGGGAAGAGGGGGGGGGAGAGAGTGGGGGGGAAGAGGGGGGGAGAGAGTGGGGGGAAGAGAGTGGGGGAAAGAGGGGGGGAGAGAGTGGGGGGAAGAGGGAGGGAGAGGGGGAAGAGGGGGGAAGAGGGGGAAGAGGGGGGAAGAGGGGGAAGAGGGGGAAGAGGGGGGAGACGGGGAAGAGGGGGAAGAGGGGGAAGAGGGGGGAGACGGGGAAGAGGGGGGGAGACGGGGAAGAGGGGGGAGACGGGGAAGAGGGGGGAGACGGGGAAGAGGGGGGAGACGGGGAAGAGGGGGGAGACGGGGAAGAGGGGGGAGACGGGGAAGAGGGGGGAGACGGGGAAGAGGGGGGAGACGAGGAGGATGGGGGAGAGTGGGGGAAGAGGGGGGGAGAGAGTGGGGGGAGAGGGGGATGGGGGAGAGTGGGGGAAGAGGGGGGAGAGAGTGGGGGGAAGAGGGGGGGAGAGTGGGGGGAAGAGGGGGAGAGTGTGGGGGAAGAGGGGGGGGAGAGTGGGGGGGAAGAGAGGGGGAAGAGGGGGGGAGAGTGGGGGGGAAGAGAGGGGGAAGAGGGGGGGAGAGTGGGGGGGAAGAGAGGGGGAAGAGGGGGGGCGGAGAGGGGGGCAGAGAGGGGGGGTTGAGAGAGGGAGGAGAGGGGGGCAGAGAGGGGGAGTTGAGAGAGGGGGGAGAGGGGGGCAGAGAGGGGGGGTTGAGAGGGGGGAGAGGGGGAGAGAGGGCGGAGAGGGGGGAGAGAGGGGGGGAGAGAGGGGGGGAGAGGGGGGAGAGAGGGGGGGAGAGAGGGGGGGAGAGAGGGGGGGAGAGGGGGGGGAGAGAGGGGGGGAGAGAGGGGGGAGAGGGGGGGTGAGAGGGGGGGGTGAGAGGGGGGGTGAGAGGGGGGAGAGGGGGGGAGAGAGAGGGGTGGAGAGGGGGGGAGAGAGAGGGGGGTGGAGAGGGGGTAGAGAGAGGGGAGAAGTGGGGGGAAAGAGGGGGAGAGGGGTGGCGAGAGTGGGGAAGAGGGGGAGAGGAGGGGTGAGAGGGTGAGAGAGAGGGTGGGAGAGGGGGGAAGAGGGGGGAAGAGGGTGGGAGAGGGGGGAGAAGAGGGGGGGAAGAGGGTGGGAGAGGGGGGAGAAGAGGGGGAGAAGAGGGGGAGAGAGGGGGTGAAGAGGGGGAGAAGTGGGGGGAAGAGGGGGGATGGTGGGGGGGGGAGGGGGGTTGAGGGGGGTTGAGGGGGGGGTGGGGGGAAGTGGGGGGAGGGGGGATGAGGGGGGAGGGGGGATGAGGGGGGTGGGGGGTTGAGGGGGTGGGGTGAGGGGGGAAGAGGGGGAGGGGGGAAGAGGGGGGAGGGGGGAAGAGGGGGAGGGGAGAGGGGGGAAGAGGGGGAGGGGGATGGGGGAGTGAGTGGGGGGATGGGGGAGTGAGTGGGGGGATGGGGGAGTGAGTGGGGGGATGGGGGAGAGAGTGGGGGGGAAGAGGGGGAGAGAGGGGGGGAGAGTGTGGGGGGGAAGAGGGGGGAGAGTGGGGGGAAGAGAGGGGGGAAGAGGGGGGGAGAGGGGGGCGGAAGGGGGGGGCAAAGGAGAGGGGGGCGGAGAGGGGGGGTAAAGGAGAGGGGGGCGGAGAGGGGGGGGTTTAGAGAGGGGGGTAGAGAGAGGGGAGGGGGGAGAGAGAGGGGGGGAGAGAGTGGGGAGAGAGAGGGGGGGAGAGAGTGGGGGGAGAGAGGGGCGGTGAGAGAGGGGGAGAGAGGGGGGAGTGAGGGGGGAGAGAGGGGGGGGAGAGAGGGGGGGCGAGAGGGAGGGCGAGAGGGGGGGAGAGGGGGGCGAGAGGGGGGAGAGGGGTGCGAGGGGGTGGAGAGGGGGGGCGAGGGGGGGAGAGGGGGGCGAGGGGGGAGGAGGGGGGAGAGGGGGAGAGGGGGGGGAGAGGGGGGAAGAGGGGGGAGAGGGGGGAAGAGGGGGGAGAGGGGGAAGAGGGGGAGAAGAGGGGCGAAGAGGGAGGGAGAGGGGGAAGAGGGGGAAGAGGGGGGAAGAGGGGTGAAGAGGGGTGAAGAGGGGGGAGGGGGAAGAGGGGGAGGGGAGAGGGGGGAAGAGGGGGAGGGGGATGGGAGAGAGTGGGGGGATGGGGGAGAGAGTGGGGGGATGGGGGAGAGAGTGGGGGGAAGAGGGGGAGAGAGTGGGGGGGGGAAGAGGGGGGGAGAGTGTGGGGGGGAAGAGGGGGGGAGAGGGGGGAGAGTGTGGGGGGGAAGAGGGGGGAGAGGGGGGGGAGAGTGGGGGGAAGAGAGGGGGGAAGAGGGGGCGGAGGGGGGCGGAAGGGGGGGCAAAGGAGAGGGGCGGAGAGGGGGGGTAAAGGAGAGGGGGCGGAGAGGGGGGGTTGAGAGAGGGGGGGAGAGAGGGGGGTAGAGAGAGGGGAGGGGGGAGAGAGAGGGGGGAGAGAGGGGTGAGAGAGAGGGGGGGAGAGAGGGGCGGTGAGAGAGGGGGGGAGTGAGGGGGGAGAGAGGGGGGGAGTGAGGGGGGGGCGAGAGGGGGGCGAGGGGTGCGAGGGGGTGGAGAGGGGGGGCGAGGGGGGGCGAGGGGGGGCGAGGGGGGGCGAGGGGGGGCGAGGGGGGCGAGGGGGGCGAGGGGGGAGAGGGGGGAGAGAGGGGAGAGAGGGGAGAGGGGGGAGAGGGGGGAGAGGGGGGAGAGGGGGGAGAGGGGGGAGAGGGGGGAGAGGGGGGAGAGGGGGGAGAGGGGGGAGAGGGGGGAGAGGGGGGAGAGGGGGGAGAGGGGGGAGAGGGGGGAGAGGGGGGAGAGGGGGGAGAGGGGGGGAGAGGGGGGAGAGGGGGGAGAGAGCACTGTGCTTGTGTGAAAGTGTGTGTGTTTTCTACTGCAGAAGAAGGACTTTGTCAGAAAGCTTTAATATTTGAGCAGTCTTTTCTTTGTACCTTCCTGCGACTCAATGCCTCATCTGTATGTTGATTATCCTTTCTGTATTATTGTTAAAGTATTATGTTCTAGTTAATATATCAATTATACTTTTGCAGACAAAGTACATGTGGTTTTATTTCAAACACATATACTGAGCGAGGTGGCTAAGGTGTTGTTAATGCCCTGGACTCACATTCAGGAGGTTGATTGGTTGGTTTAAAAAGAGGGGGGAAGGGACCAAACTATGAGTCATCGGTCCCTTGTTCCTAATAAAACAATGTCACAAGTGTGAGAATAAAACAGACGAGACATAACACAAAATGGAAAAACCACAAGAACTAAGGAAAGCCTATGAACATTAAAAGGAACAAAAGAGGACAAGAAAACAAAGATATGTTAGAAACAGAAGACAGTAACTCAAGAAAGCAGATTACAGTGGCTGGCTGACCACGAGAATAAAAAGGAGAAGCAACACGCTGCAACACATTAAAACCTCCATCCCAAAAGCACTAGGGTGGAGGACACAGAGGGACAAAGGACATGTATTAAAATTTAGGTCAAATGATAAAAACTACCCTCATGAATAAAACAAAACTAAATCAGCCAATGAGGCGTTGTCAGGATAAAAACTACCCTCACGAATAAAACAAAACTAAATCAGCCAATGAGGCATAGTCAGATAAAATGAGTGGCAACGAGTCCGGTAACGCAAGATTTCGTTGCTGGGCAGCCAAAGTGGGACAGTGCACCAGAATATGGGCCACTGTCAATCGGGCGCCACACTGACACTGAGGCGGGTCTTCACGGCACCGGAGGTTACCGTGGGTCACCCAAGCATGGCCTATGCGGAGCCAGCAGAGGACAACTGATTCCCTGTGAGAGGCCCGCATGGAAGACTTCCACACATTCGTAGTCTCCTTAATGACATGCAGTTTGTTGTGCGTACTGTTATGCCATTCCGCCTCCCAAAGCCGAATAACCCCGTGGCATAAGTCAGAATGCAGGTCAGGTTCAGAGGTGCCCATCTCCAGAAACGGTTTCTGCATAGCCTGTTTGGCCAGTCTATTGGCAAGTTTGTTGCCCGGGATTCCAGCATGACCTGGGGTCCAGACAAACACCATTGATCGACCGGACTGTTCCAGGGCATAGATGGACTCCTGGATGGTCGCTATCAAAGGATGACAAGGGTAGCACTAGTCGAGAGCTTGTAGGCTGCTCAAGAAGTCAGAACACAGAAGAAGCGCCTCCCCAGGGCATGAACGGATGTGCTCCAGAGCATGAGATATAGCCACCAGCTCGGCAGTGTAAACACTGCAGCCATCATGCAAGGAATGCTGTTCAATATGTCCTCTATGGACATACACGAAAACGACATGAGCGTAAGCCATTGAGCCGTCAGTGTAAACCACTTCATGGCCTCGGTACTTGTCAAGAATTGAGAGGAAGTGGCAGCAAAGAGCCGCAAGGTTAACTGAGTCCTTAGGGCCATGTGAAAGGTCCAGGCGAAACTGCGGCCTTGGTGTACACCATGGAGGTGTACGTGAATGGACCTCAAGTATAGGTGGTAAAGCCAAGGGCTCCAGTTCTGAAGGAACGGATCGGACATGAACTGCAATTGGAAGCTCCGACCTGGGCCGCCAATGCGGGAGATGAACTGCCGTGGGTGGGGAAAAGGAGACGATGATTCGGATGCGCAGGAGAACTACGAACGTGTGCTACGTAACTGGCCAGCAGTTGCGCACACCTAACCTGCAATGGAGGCACTCCAGCTTCCACAAGGACACTGGTCACCGGACTCGTCCTAAAAAGCTCCTGTTGCTATGTGAACGCCACAGTGGTGCACTGGGTCGAGTAAACGCAATGCTGCGGGCACCGCTGAACCATAAACAAGACTCCTGTAGTCAAGACGGGATTGAACAAGGGCTTTGTAGAGCTGCAGCAGAGGGTACTGAGGAGCTGCCAGCACTTCTGCTTAAGATGATGAAGGTGAGGAAGCCAAGTCAATAGGGCATCAGAAACCAGTCTTAAAAATCGATATGTCTCCTCTACACTGAGTAGATTGTTATTAAGGTAAAGTTCTGGTTCTGGATAAATGGTACAATGCCGACAGAAGTGCATAACACACGACTTTGTGGCTGAAAATTGGAAACTGTGGGCTAGAACCCATGACTGCGCCTTGTTGATGTCTCCCTGTAGACTCTGCTCAGCAACACCAGTACTGGTGGAGCAGTACAAAATGCAGAAGTCGTTTGCATACAGAGAAGGTGAGATGGATGGCCCTACAGCTGCTGCTACACCATTAATGGCCACTAAAAATAGAGACACTCAATATAGAGACCTGTGAGACCCCATTCTCCTAGATATTGGTGGAACTATTGGAGGTGCCAACTTGGACACAGAGAGTACACAGACACAGAAAATTCTGGATGAAAATCGGGAGTGGGCCTCTGAGACCCCACTCGTACAATTTGGGAAGGATATGACATCGCCAGGTCGTGTCATATGCTTTTTGTAAATCCCCTACAGGGGACTATCACGAAGCCCAAAACATGTGAGACTCCTTTTAGTCGCCTCTTACAACAGGCAGGAATACCTTGAGCCTATTCTAACCCCTGGACCTGCAAGGGGGGGGGGGGGGGGGGATCACATTCAGGAGGAATGGGGTTCATACCCATTGCGGCTATCCACGTTTTCCAAAGTTTCTAAGGTGAATGGTGGGATGGTTCCATCAATAATGTAAGTGACATTATGGAGCCCCTTACGGAAACAAGTGTTGAGGGTCAGAGTTGAGTTGAGTTGTTTGGGGAAGGAGACCAGAGAGTGAGGTCATCGGTCTCATCGGATTAGGGAAGGACAGGGAAGGAAGTTGGTCGTGCCCTTTGAAAGGAACCATCGCGGCATTTGCCTGGAGCGATTTAGGAAAATCAAGGAAAACCTAAATCAGGATGGCCGAACGCGGGATTGAACTGTCGTCCTCCAGAATGCGAGTCCAGTGTCTATGTTGAGGGTCAGAAGAAAGCTAATGTGCACACTATATGTTTGCCGGGGGGAGCCCTTACCTGAGGTGTGGATGAGTCCTTGCCTGTGCCTATTAAGTGTGCAGGGTGCAGTCATTTGCACATTGTGGCTCATGTTGGCGCCAATGACACCTTTTGCTTGGGTTCAGAGACCATCCTGTTTGTACAGACAGCTGGCAAAAGTGGTGAAGACTTCTGGCTTTGCACAGGGATGCAATCAGAGTTCACAATTTGCAGCATAATTCGCTGATCTGATCAGGCTCCTTTGGTTTGGAGCTGAGTGGAAGGTCTCAACCAAAGGCTTCATCGCCTCTGTGACTGTCTTGGCTGTAGACTTTTGGACCTGCATTAATGGGTGGGCATTGTAAGAGTCTCCTTGATAGGTCAGGGGTACACTACAAAAAGGAAGCAGCTATTCAGATAGCAAAATACTTGTGGAGTGCACATGACGGTTTTTTAGGCTACAGGTAGTTTAGGATACTTTAATGAATGCTTGCTATACGACACACAGGTAGTGAAACTTTGACTGTCAAGTTTAAATAGTAAATTGCCGGTGTACTCATAACAAAATGGCCTAATTTACTGCCCTCCAGGAAATTTCTCACACTCAAATTATTCTCAGGATGGAGAGATGGTTGAAACCCAACGCAAAAAGCTCCGAGATATTCACTGATTCACAGAATGTATATCAAAAAGACAAGAGGGGGAGCATTCATTGCAGTTGACAAAAATAATGCCTCTATTTTGGGTAGAATCTGAGTCGGAAGTTAATCTGGTCATGTATAACAGGTCTAAGTGAAATCAAGATAATTGTTGGATCTTTTGCCAGCCACCTATACTTATTCAGGAGCCACCTATACTTATTCAGGCACATACTGACCTCGTGTACTTCCTATATGTGGGTCAATTCTACAAGCAAATGGTAGGGGTGACAATGGGCAGCCCCCTCCCACTTGTGGTGACCAATCTCTTTATGGAGACATAAAGAGGAGGCACTTACATCAGTCCCAGATCAACCAATATGCTTTTTAGGTGGACGATACCTCGGTTACATGGACCCACGTGAGGAAAAAGCTTGATGTTTTATTGGACCACCTAAACTGACACCAGCCTAACATTAAATTCACCATGCAACTGGAGGAACATCAATTGCTTCCATTCCTAGATGTATTAGTCAAGAGGAAGTCAGATGGTACCTCCAGACATAGTGTGTACCACAAATCCAATCACACCGACTTGTGCCTGCAAGCCAGCACTTGCCACCACCCAGCACAGTAAAATGATGTACCCAGAACTCTGGTTCACTGGGCATGAACTCTGTCAGATCCTGACAATTTGAGGACAGTGACAGAACACCTAAAATCTGTGTTCTACAAAAATGGATATTTGAGATGTTCAAAAGGCTCTGCGCCCTGTTTCCCCACCAGAAGTATAAGAAGAAAGAAGAAGGTTGCACATTTGGCATATGTTGGGCCTGCATCTACCAAAATCAGCCAAATTCTTCTCAAACATAAAAGAGCGTGTCCCACCCACCCACCAAGATTAAGGCTCTGCTAAGGAGTGTGAAGGATGACGGAGTTTGCAGGAATTGGGCATTTACCACATAACATGTGCAAAGAACACCAAAGGCACACCAGACTGAGACAAGCAATCATGTCAGCGATTGCTGAGCATTGTTTAGAACTCAGCCATTCTATGAACTACACTGGTGTCCAAAATTAAAGCAACAAACTGCTGTTTCCTTGTCCTGTGTTTAATTCATGATATAATTATACAAACGGTCAACATATATCATTACAATCGTGTTCTGCAGCGAAGATGTCATTCTAATCCATGGTCAAGCATGCCAGCAGTGACGTCAGGGCACCTATCAAGCAGGATAGTGTTTGCAGGGTAGTCCCACATCCACAATTGCTGAGTACACAGTCAGAGACGGTGCCGTATGGCATGAAGAAGAGCCTACCGACACTCTGCAGTGGAAGGCCAGACTCTCTGCTCTGGAGGACCATAGGAAGAATGGAAGCAGGAGAGTCGCAAACTGATGCGGCCTGATGGCGTAATGTGCCATCAGAATGAGTGGACCATTATTTGCCTGTAAGGGCATGACAGTACTGCCTTATTATTCCACTGGAACTGTTGGGGTTGGGTTGTTTGGGGTAGGAGACCAGACAGCGAGGTCATCGGTCTCATCAGGTTAGGGAAGGATGGGGAAGGATGTCGGCCATGCCCTTTCAAAGGAACCATCCTGGTATTCGCCTGGAGCGATTTAGGGAAATCACGGAAAACCTAAATCAGGATGGCCGGACACGAGATTGAATCGTCGTCCTCCCGAATACGAGTCCAGTGTGCACTGCAACTGTCCTCTGACCTTGCAGCATCCCCTGGACGTGTTGTAATGAAGGCTTCAGCAGAGTGGCCTCTATTGTTGAAGACCTGCTTTCTGTTTACCTCTGGCATGTCTTCACAGAAGGGAACGTCTAGCGTGTAGCCATCAACATGCAACCTGGATGGTCGAATGGGGGGGGGGGTTTCATATTGGAGGGCATGTCGAACACAATTTCAGGACCCAAACATTGTGGAAGGAGACCAATATTGAGGAGAATTCCTAATGGGGTGGACAGGGATTATGTTGACCCCTCTAACACCTCTTCCTGAAATTTTACCGCTGAGCCAGCAAGATTTAACTCCTGACAGGCACTGTGAGACCTTGTGATCTCATGTGCAGTAGTTGCGAGGTGCTGTGGGCCCAGACTTCGTATTTATGGATGATCATGCTTGACCTCATAGAGCATAGGTGGTCGATGTTTTTTGGAAACAGAAGATATTGCACACATGGCATGGCCTGCTCGCTCTCCCAATTTGAATCCCACAGGGCATATCTGATATGCACTATGGGGACGGACTGCATCACGTCGGCATCCACCAACAACTCTTCAAGACTTGTGAGCAGCTCTGCAGTAAGAATGGGTGTCATTGTCTCAACATGAGATTGATGACATCATTCACAGCATGTACTGTCATTGTCAAGCCTGTATTGGTTCCTGAGGTTGTCACACCCCATACTGAGCACATTAACCAGTGGGCAGAATGTATGTGCAAGCCCGTTAAGCTGGGGTGGGGGGAAAAAGAAGAAGAAGATGAAAAAAATCAAGTCTACTGTTCCACATGTTGCAGATGATTACGTTCTGTATTCTTTACATTGCTTCTACTTTACTATCACCTGTTTATACTGTTTTGTGTCCAAATAAATACAACACTGCAAAATTTGACACATCAGTGTACAATGATGCCAAGATTCTAACGCAACCTTCGAGATACTGGGACAGTGTTATCAAAGATTCTATCGAGATTAACGCCACGGAGAATCACATTAACCTTGACACAGGTTTTCAGTTGAGCTCTGCCTTGAACCCGCCATTTGACCTTCTGAGAACATAACAGAGGCAACGTCAAGACCTCAGGGGACACAAGTATAAAGATGGAGTTAGAGACAACTTCCCAGTACATGTAACAAAGGACGATACCTCGGGACCTCGGACAACAGACCCAACACCTGAGGACTTTCCACCAAGTCTCAAGTGGCAACCTTAACACCAGTGGCCTGAAAATAACACTTCAGCCACTCCTGACAGGCACAGACCTACGACAGAATGCCTGACACAGCACAACATGGCAATAGAACATCCTAGATCACAGGAGGGGTTAAGTGACAACAATCGGAAGATAAAATGTCTATCATGACTTGAATGTCATTCAGAACCTCATAGCAAGACTGACAATGGATAATAACCATAAATCACATGCACAGCGGCTATAAGAAAGCTCTACAGTGGCTGCTATTGGTCAGTGTGTACCATGGACAGAGCGCCTGATGTGACATGGATCGAAGACGGTGAGCCTAGCACAACATAGGCATAAATACCAGACTCGTTCCACACTGAATCAATATCAGATAATATCTGAAGAAGACTGCAAGTCATTTAAATATCGTGCACGAAATACGTAAATAACTGGCAGAAACCCAACTGTCCAACATGATAATTTTAGTCATTCAAGGCAAGTCTATGGTTAGCAGTGCGGAAATACCCAGAGTATGCAATATTAGTTGGAGGCAACTTTAACCTACCGAATGTAGACTGGGATGTCTATGGATTCACTGCAGGGAATACACACAGACAATGTTGCCAAGTACTTTTGAACACGTTTTCCGAAAATGGTCTTGAGCAGCTAGTTGGAGAGTCCACATGCAATGGAAATATTTTTGAACTTCTAGCTACAAACAGGTCTGACCTTATTGACACTGTCAGTAGAGAGAGAGAGAGAGAGAGAGAGAGAGAGAGAGAGAGAGAGAGAGAAATAAATCAAGGAGGCTATGTGAGTATTTCTACTAGAAAGAGCAGGTAAGCAATTGGTAGCATCCCACTTAGACAATGAGGTAAGATCGTTTAGACTCACTATGATGGACATATAAGAAATTATGGATAAAGTTTAAACGGACTGTAAATCGTGATCTGGAAAACCATGTGCAGAGCAAGTGGATTAAGACTGGAAAAGACCCATCATGATTAACAATGAAATTCGGAAAATGCTGAGGAAGCAAAGGCTATTGCACTCTAGGTTCAAAAGAGAATACACAAACGATGACAGGCAAAAATTAGTAGAAATTTGTGTGGCTGTAAAAAGAACACTGCATGAAGCATACAGCAACTACCACTGTCATACCTTAGTGAAAGATCTTTCCAAGAACACAAGAAAATTCTGATCCTACGTAAAATCACTATGCAGGTCTAAGGCTTCTATCCAGTCACCACTGGCGAGTCTAATGTGACAGCAGAAAATAGCAAAAGGAAACCCAAAGCTTTAAGTTGCTCTTTTAGGAAGTTGTTCACAGGAGAATCGTACAAACATACTGTCCCCAGGTCTAGATGTAATCCCAATTCAGTTTTACGTAGAGTATTCTATAGCATTGGCCCTTCCCTGGTTTGCATTTAAAAGGAATCTCTTGCCAAACACACAGTCCTAAGTGTCCAGAAAAAAAAGCACATGATTCCTGCATATAAGAATGGTAAAAAGAATGGACTCGCAAAATTACAAATCAATATCCATAACATCGGTTTGCCTGTAGAACTCTTGAACATATTCCCAGTTCAAATATAATAAACTTCCTCAAGACAGAAAAGCTTCTGTCCACAAATCAGCATAGCTCCAGAAAACATCACTCCTGTGAAACTCAATTTATCCTTTTCTCACACGATATCTTACGAACTGTGGAAGAAGGGCAACAAGTAGATTCCATATTCCTTAAGTTCTGAAAAGCATTTGACAAGGTGCTCCACTGCAGACTTATGAAGGTACGAGCATATGGAATAAATTCCCAGATATGTGAGTGGCTTGAAGACTCCTTATGTAACAGAACCCATAACCCTAGATGGCAAGTGTTCAGCAGAGGCAAGGGAATCATCAGGAGTGCCCCAGGGAAGTGTGATAGGACCAATGTTATTTTCTACAAAGATACATGATCTTGAGGAAAATCATGGGCAGCAATCTGTGGCTGTTTACTGACAATGCTGTGGTGTACAGGAAGATGTTTCAACATTGAGTGACTGTAGGAGGATACAAAACGACTTATACAAAATTTCTAGTTGGTGTGACAAATGGCAGCTAGCTCTAAATGTAGAAAAGTGTAAACTAATGCAGATAAGTGGGAAAAACCAACATATAATGTTCGAATACAGCATTAGTAGTCTGCTGCTTGACACATCACGTCAACTAAAATCTAGGCACTGTATTGCAAAAAAATATGAAACAGAATGGGCATGTAAGGATTGTAGTAGGGAAGGCGAATGGTTGATTTTGGTTTATTGGGATAAGTTTAGGAAAGTGTAGTTCATTTTCAAAGGAGACTGCATATAGGACACTAATGCTGCCCACTGCTTGAGTGTTTGGGATGTGCACCAGGTTGAAGGATGGCATAGAAGCAATTCAAAGGAGAGTTGCTTGGTTTGTTACCGGTAGGTAGGAACGTAAATGGAAAGTCCTGAAAGGAAGACGATTTCTTTTTGATGAACACTTGAGAAAATTTAGAGAGCTGTCATTTGAAGCTGACTGCAGAATGATTCTACTGCTGCCAACATAATTTTGCATAAGGACCGCAAAGATTAGAGAAACTACGGCTCATACAGTGCCATGTAACAGTCATTTTTCCCTTACTCTATTTCTGGTTGAGCAGGAAATGGCTAATAGTGGTACAGGGTACCCTCTGCCATGCACTGTATAGTGCCTTGGGGAGTATGTATGTAGTTTTAAATGTAGATAAGGCCATGGACACTTTCCTGCCCAATTCTTACCTACGCCTACCCTAATTTGGGTATGATATAGTTCTGTAGTTTATCTGACTTGTCGCATAGCATTGTGCTGAATGGACAAAGGAAGAATTAACAAATAAAATAATGTTAACCTGTAGTTAACTAAGGTTACAGTTTAGGAAACCTACGATTTTTAACAAACATTTGCAATTCTACCTACATAAAATGTAAACACCATTTAAAAAATCTGATTCAAATCTCATTTAATAGCAAACTGTGCTCCATTGAAGTTTTATTATCATCATCAATTTTTAATAAAAGTAACAATATTCACCATTTTTGAATTCAGATTGTGGTGACAAAGCAATAGTTGTAAGTTAATAGCTTTCTTACTATTTTCCTTTTAAACTATTTATGTAAAATGAGTAAATTATTAATGTGAATATTTTCATATGCATTGTAAGTTTTCGAGCTCATTAGTGAATTTTTCCTTGTATGGTTTGAAGAACAAGACTACCTTTGACTAGTTTCAAAAAGGCTGGACTTGAGACAGGACAGGCTTTCTCAATTGGGCACATTTCAGATTAAATAGGTAGCAATAAATTTATTATCAGATCTACAGGCACTGATGAAGACTGAATGGCAGTAGCTTTTATGTCAACAAGTATCTAGTATTTAATTTCAGTGTCATTAGAGATAGAGCATGTGCTGAGCTGGACACGCTAGAATAAAGGATGGAGCTGTATCAGCACTGTACTTAAATGAAGGACAGCTGGATGAACGCTTGGGTTTGCTCTCCGGTGCAGAAATGTACAATCTTTATTATACCATTAATTTGATAGTAAGAAGGCCCTAAATATTCTACCTGCACCTTTTATACACAATACTGATTATTACCAATTTTTGCACTTTTGAGTCTATAGTGGTGTACATTATTGTACCACACTTATCAGGTACTACTACCTTTCCTCCTAAACTACCTATTCAGCTTTTGTCCTTACATACTTTAAGACTGCAGTTTTCATCAGAGTTGCTATACATTCAAACATTCCTGTATTCAACTAGGTCCAACACTCTGCACAGTTTGCTGCGATGACCACAAATTATTATTTTTTAAAAATATAACTGGTTCTAGAATGGGCAACCAGTGCAACTCTAGTTGTACGAAATAGAGCATTATTGTAGATTAAAAAGAAACTGAGTCTACAAAGATTGCTATTGCAAAAGAAAGGACAGAGGATAAGAATTACCCTGGCAGCTGAAACATAACACCAATATTCAGAAATACAGCATTTACAGAAAACATTGCTATGATTTTGATGTAGCTTTTTAGCTTACTGTAGTAAAAAACGAATACCGAAAATCCAGAATGAGATTTTCACTCTGCAGCACAGCGTGCGCTGATATGAAACTTCCTGGTAGATTAAAACTGTGTGCCCGACCGAGACTTGAACTCGGGACCTTTGCCTTTCGCGGGCAAGTGCTCTTGAATACCGAAAATCATAAGCCACAACAGTTTGCATAACAATAATGCGGTCTATTATCAAACATTACTTACATGGACTGAATTACTAGGATTATAGTGCTTGACAATTCATACTAACAAATAGTAGGCCTAGACCTGTTATAAAGTCGAAATTCAACAGTCCATCTACAAACCAACAAATTATTTACAAGCATTTAGGAAATCTTACTGTTTACATAGGGATAATCTGTTTGACAAAATTACGCTGCCAGTGAGTTCAGCTAGTTAACCTGTTCACCATATGCACTTATTTGTAACTGATGCACAACCCAAAGATTGGTTTCACACAGTAGGCCGAATATTTTCCTGGAGACCACCTTCGGTCTTCCTCCGTTTTTCAACCTGTACACCATTCAACTATAATAAAACGACAAAAAAGTTGAGTATCTAGTAAAACATACTTTTCATAAACAAAGTTCTATTACAGATGAAGGAAACTTAAGGGTCAGAATTACTTCCAGCATAAACTACGACTTGAACAGCAAACTCCCAATTTTTGTGCAACCATTTTCACTATCAAAGCTGTTTACTTATAAATATCACCCACCCCGAGGGACCATCTAACATATAGGGCTACCCTCAGTAGTTCTGACTTACTTGCCGTGTTTCTGCTTTTCACACAACACACGCTTCGATACAGAAACATCCCTGAAGCTTCAGCTGCACATCGTCACGTAGGGAACACTTATCACCAAGCGCGGTTAAACAACTTATCTTATGAGCAAACCAACAGTGCGATGTTTGGAATAAGATTAAAAGAAAACACATTAGTCCGCATATCAGCTTTTTGTAGTACTCACAGCATCTTCCCAATTCTGACGGTTGTAGGTGTTTGATGTCTTCGAAGTTGCCATTTCGTTCTACTCGCGAGCGCGTTAATTTCAGTGATTCAGGAGGCAGAGGGATCCATATTGGTCTGCAATGACAGCAACAGTTGAAACACTTTGCTTTTGCTACTGCCCTTGCAATTCTTAAAAATCAGTTAACAACCACACGCTGCACTTCAAAACTGTAGAAGAATCTTTAATATGTACGTACTAACGAGACAACGAATTATACAATGGCTGTTGCACTTTTTATAATGATGGTAACGTTGGTATTCTTATTACAGTTATTCTCTTAAATTCCCAGTTATTAAACATGACACACTGTATGTCGGCTCTTCTTCCTTGTTTCTAAAAAAATGTGACTACAGTCCTTACTTCTTTGCAGCCATTAGCACTATAACTCGTAAATAATAATAATAATAAAAAAAAGGTCTCGCAAGATCAATCCACAATTCGACACTAATCGTCTCCCGCATTCGTTCAGATTCGCCAACTTAGCAGTTGAAAATGGGACATAAGAAATTTACGAGTATCCAGTATTAAAAAAGAAAAAATATGCACATAATCCTTAAGAAAGACTATTGTAGGTCAACATCACGTTGTTATTAAAGGAACTACTGTAAGACAATTCTTGGTTCATATTTTTTTCTTCATTTAGAAACATAAATTAAATTGGTAATGCTCAATCACAGACATCTTACACCGGGAGACAAAGAACGGTCAATAACATTGACAGGTTTTTAAGATGTAGGAGACATTTGTTTAATTCGAATTACATATTTAGTGGCCAATGAAAAGTAGTTTTAGATTGCTTGATATACTAGGGAGTGCTCATGGCAAAAGTAATAAGACGTTGTTCACCATTTTCTGAAGAAGAAAGTTCTATTTTGTTTGATATTCTAAGAAAACATCTTAACCTGGTTGAACCAGAGAATTTCGATATTTTGTCAATTGCAATACGATCTAACACATGGCAGTCGGTGTGTGAGGAATTTAACTCCCATAGTGCTGTCAAACAAGTAAGTATCGGTATTCTCTATGGACAGGAATACCATCCTGTTTGGTCTCACTGACAGTTTACGGATTGCTTATAACGCCCAACTACCGGTGTGCTTCATTGTATTCATAATGACTGAAAGTTTAATAATGGAAACTTCATTAGTTTGTTATTTTGTAAAGAAGACGGAACATGAAAGTAATGAAACTAAACGAAGAGGGAAATAAGTACTGTTGACAAAGTAGTGTTTGTAATTTGAAACTCACTTTTACTGCTAAATTTTAGTTATCTCTTCGGTGGCTTAAGGAAACAGAGTAGTAGAGACAGGCCACGAAGGGAAATATATAAGGGAGCCAACAGGTATGTGTTGGAATGGAAATGTGTAAAACCTGCATCCTCTCCCCGCCCCCACCGCTCCCTCTGTAGTGTTGGTATTTTCTGCTGTTAGCAGTTTCCCCTAGTTTGGTTAATAGAGAGTTTATTCCCATGAATCGTGGGACAGTGTGCCCGGAGTGTTTTCCTTTGTTGTTTGCTTAAATACAGTGAAATTTTGCAAAATCTCATATGCTGGTTTAAAGATAAATCTCTAGTAGTTTGGCGATTATAATATCAGGTAGTTGATAAATTTAGTCAATTCATTTCCTCATTGGTTGCACCGATACTGTAACCTAATATTATAAAGTGAAGATTGAAATGCTAGATTTGGCCTGTTCAAGTTGCTGTAGTTAAGAAGATTGCACTATTGCTTGTCATCTCAATCTTCACACAAAGATGAGAATGAGACCCGTAGAGATGTCTTCACACAGTCAAAATGTAGGCTAAAGTCTTTTGAGGGAGGGACATCTACTGGAATTGATGGGGTATCTGTTAGATTCTGTATCAGCCATGCAAGAGACCTGATGCCTTTTGTAGCAGCAGTTTGTACGATATCTCTTGAGCAACATAGCGAACTGTATTGTCCTTTCAAGGAATAAACACTGATTCCATAAGCACCAATCATGTTAAAACCGGTGTACAGTTTTCATTCATCTGATGCCCACAGATGATGGATCCAAAGTTGTTGCTTTGCATCATAATATCTGGAGGTAGTACCACCATGCTGCCTAGTAAACAAAATACATGATTACAAAAAGTAAGTTGTGATTTGTTTCTAACCAATCCCATATGTTATTTTCAGCGGGTGACAATCTCAGAAAGAATGTTGAGTTGGATAAGCCACAAAGAAATGTGAAAAGCACATTGTTATTAACTGTAATTCAGAATGACCTGGTTGTTAATATTCATATCTCTTTGAGTTTGTTCATAGACAAATTCAGTTTCATAACCTATATGTGTATGTCGAATCATCAGAAAATTTGGAGACCTGGAGATGGGGTACGGCTATTCACAATACAGACAAACATATGCTAATGTTATGCATATAAAACAGTGAAATGACAAATACTCTTACATTAGACCTCACTAGAATCGGACACAAACATTAAAATATGTAAGGCTATTTATTTAGAGCATATTAAGGTGAAATTATGGGATTAGTTAACAATGCATTACCGAGCAAATGCTCTGATGAGGTCATTAACATGGCAGAGGTATGAGCATCAAGAAATGACGAGTGAATGATATAACAACAACATGAAAACATTAGCAGAATTAAACAAACTAACAAGTCGCCCACAGGAATATGAGGATTTGAGTTGGGACATTCTTGTTATTAATACATTCAAACACATTAAGAACTTGAAAATTCATATCACAATGGAAAAAATAGCGGCATTCTTCAGGGATTTAAATATAACTTTAGAGTGCACAATCTGTTACATATATAAAACAAAGTGTGTGTTTGGGATCTCCTCCCAAATTCTCCGCTCAATATCATTCAAATTTGGTACAGAAACAGCAGGCCTATAGGCTGTCCTGCATAACAGGTGTGTGCTATGGGAGCAGTATCGGCCTGCTATATCAACCTGATTTGCAGTGGAGCTGACATACCAGGCAAGGAACAGTTTTCCAGACCCTGACATGTAGGCTGCCAGCATGACAGGATTGTTGTGTTGGAGTTGCGCGACCTTGCTTTGCATGGAGGCCTGTACATCAGGGGCAAATAAATGATTTGCAAGCCCCTGTTATGTAGACTGCCCTGACTGACAGGCATGTTGTGGGAGTGGTACTGGTCTGCTTTATTGAGTTGTACTGCAGGAGCTACATGTGCCAATGAGCATTGCTGGGAACAGGTTGAGATGGATAGAGGAGGGTATGAACAGAGTGATGGGGGTGAGGAAATGGATGGAGAGAGAGGAGGAGAGGAAGATTCATGAGGAAGGTGGGCGTGTAGATGGTTAATGGGCAGATGGAAAAGGAGGAGGAGGTGGCAGAGATGAAAAGAGAGAGGGGACGGAAGATATTGTCAGAGATATTGGGTAAATGAACTGGAGAAAGAGAGGGGGTGGACAAGATGAAGAGACAGAGAAGGTAGGGAGGAGGAGATATATCAAGATGGGAGGATGTGTTGGACACAGAGGTGGCGAAAGGACTAGTGTATTCTGACCCATTTGTTTGCTTTGCTTACTCGATACCAGACTGTAACCTTCCAACCTAACCTTGATATGAAAGTATTCTGATGTTCAAGTTGTGAAAAAATAGTGACAACAGTAATGTCATTGGTCAAAGTAAAACAGTAGTATCTTGACCTATAACAGTGTCATCAATACCGTTATAAATACATTCGGCAGTGGCTTGGTAAGTCTGGAAAACAGCAAGAAAATAATGTTTGTTTCTTAACAAACCCACGTTACTTCTTGACATAGTCTTGTTTGAGGGATACACACTTTATTCAGTGATTTCTCAGCTTTTTAATCCCATCAGAGAAACAGGTACTGTTGAACAGTGCAAGATACTCGTAGACAGCAACTATCACCTCCTCATTTGATAAAAATTTCTTTCCAGCAAGCCAAAAGTTTCAAGTTAGGGAACATGAAGAAGTCACTTGGGGCAAAATGTAGTTAATAGTGTGGCTGAGGAGCCAACTGAAGGCCCAGTTTGTTCACAGTCACCACTGTTGTCGCTGATGTGTGGGATGGTGAATTATTCTGGTGGAAGAGTACTTTTTTGCTTGCCAACTTTGGTCTTGTTTCGGCCAACACAATTTTCAAACAATGCAGCAGTGAAGCATAATAGGGTCCAGTTACAGTTCTGCATTCTTATTTTATTTACTTATTTATTATTATTATTATTGTTGTTGCTATTTTTTCAGGTAATCTATGAGAGTTGTCTCTTGTGAAGCCCAAAAAACATTGGACCTTACTGTACGAGCTGTCAAATGCTTTTTCCCTACTTTTGGTGCACTTTCAGCAGCATTTGTCCATTGTTTTGACTGCTGTTTTGATGCTGGTGTATAATTATGGATTCTGGTTTCATCAGCAGTCACAAATTGGCACAAAAAGCCTTGCAAGTTGCCATAAAACATCACCAGACATTGTGCTGAAATGTTGTGCCAGATGCATTTTTATTTGACTGTGAGCAGTTGTGGCACACACCTCACACACAGATTCTTCATAGCTAATTCTCTGTGCAGGATATTATGCACTCGCTCAATTGAGATGCTTACAGTCTCACCAATCTCATGAATTTTTATTTGGCCATCTTGCATTACTGTATCACCGATTTTGTGAATGGTTTCCCTTGCAGTGACCTCAATTGGACAGCCAGAGAACACTTTTTCTTTGGTGCTTATCTGACCATGTTTAAATTCTTTAGTCCAAAAGTAGATGACCTTCAATGATGGAGCAGAGTCCACGTGAACTTCATCCAGTTCTATTTTGATTTGTGCAGTAGTCCAATACTGCAAATGAGAATGTTTAATAACGACACAAAACTCAATTTTTGCAGTTGTAGTCACAGTCAACAGGCTGACCAATTCAGAAGGCTGTCGATAAAGTACTGGTTGCTGTAAATCGTTGAATTTCTTTCATGGAATATTCAAGCTTGGCAACAATGAAGGCACAACAAAAATGTTCCGTTCTTTCATGGAAACTTACCAGACTTACGGGACTACCTTTTTGTGTCTAGTATACTACATAATCCATTGCAAACCACCAAAATATCACCATCTTCACTAGACTAGTAAACAACATGACTTAAGCCACCATCCACCAGAATGAAATGGCATATTGAAAACAAAGTACATTAACAGCATCTGCAACTGAAAAATATCAACAAAAAGATCGCAGACACTACTTACACATTATATATCCCACTATGAAGAATCTACCAGTGGCTCATGATGATCACAAGAACTGTAATTACCACATGAATTTTATAGTAAGGGAGGCAGGAGATAGACTGCCATCCACTGGAATTCAATATGATTCAGTGTAGGAATACCTTTCATCAGTGTAGTACCCTTATGCTTACCCATATATTTCCGAGTATTGTTGTTCCAGGAAGAGCAGAGAAACATATCAGTTCATTCCACACACTGAATGATCACTCTCTGCCTCTCTCCCCTCCAGGAGGCTCTCAAGGCTTTTTTTGAGAATGCATATGAAGAGCGTGGGCAACCAAGCCATTGCACTACTACTGATTTTCCTGTGCTGCAATTTTACTCTCTGATGGTGTCTTTTCTCAGACTTATTCTCCAGGATGGATTCCCAGCTGACGACTTATCCCACTCTTAGGATATCAGTTACAGACTTTTCCACTTTGTTCTCTTTATTTTATAATGTATTTTTTTAACTTATGTGTGCTCCTCACATCTGGGTTTAACCTCTACCTTAAATTCCTTTTACAGGATATGTGGGGAAGGTTGAACAGCACCCAGCATGGTAGCCAGGCCATGGAGGGGGGAGGGGGATGGGATCAGTTACCCATACGGCAGTAGTCCCCCTGACCATGCAGGGTTCACACTGTTGGTGCCTGAGCTGTCAACTCATCTGTGTATGCTGTATGCCATAGAGTAGGTACCTGTCTATTTAGGGGTACTGTGACTCAGGATGAAGGCCATCATGCCATGTGGTCTTGGCTTTGGCTGGATGGCACTCGTAGGGAGAGGCTTTGTTAGACTTGGCAACAACACGGTGTGTAATATGACTAGAATTATCGGGCAGTGGCCACAAGGGGTTGTCAGTCTCTTTAGACAGATCACAATTCAATGCAGGTTATTAGGATCCTATGAACTTTCCTTCCTTGGTCACACCATGAAAAGAAATCAAAACCAAGTGATTTGCAAAAATTTACTTTACTCGTTTCCTGGTTTTGTTCCGGACAGATAGAGAGCCCTTTCTCTCAGTGGAAAATATATTTGGCAGGCTTTCATCCCTGAGTACATTAAGAAATGGTTCCATCTTAAGCCAAGTTATAGGCATTGCTCTATTGTATATAATTTCGTGATGTACCTGCTACCACAATACCCCATAAGAACCCAGACATAGTACAGGGATTAGTTTGTCAGTGGGACCTAATACTACAGATGGATTAGTTGTATGAACACTTGGAGATGCAGGGATCCTCTTTATACATACTGTGTGTCAAGACACACCAGTCAACAAGAGTGACTCCAGCACATTCATCCTTGCTTTTGAGGGAGATTCCCTTTCAGAAAAGATGTAAGACATGGTTTACCACTGTGATGTGGAGTCATATTTCTCATTCTCGGTTGGGAGCTTTAAATGCTAGCATTTTGGGCATGCACTTTCTGTCCAAAAGTTCCAGACTAATTTTATCCCAAGTGTATAAGTGACATCATCACAGCAGTAACTACAGAGGTCGTGCGAACTAACAATTGTAAACAACAAATGTGCATTTGACAAGTCATTTATGAGCAGGCAGTGTTAAGTATAGGATGTGCAACCATAGTGTGTCGACATTATGGGATCACAAATTGCAGTGGAGCAATGAACTGAATGTGTCCCTCAATCAAGTGTTTGAGACATTCTACGGAATGTTTTGAAAGAGAGAAAAATGTGTGCAAAGTTAGTCACACACATCTTGACTCTTGAACAAAACCAACAGCACATGAGTGTGTACTGCAATTTGATTACAATTAATCATGGACAGTTGCTTTCTGGAAAAGATCATCATGGGTGACAAGACTTGTTGTTAGCAATAGGGGGAAAAAAAATAATGCATATGAGTCCCTTAGTGTTTGGCAAGACTGAAGAAGGTGCAGTGTGACATGCGAGTTAAACAGCATCCCAAAGGAGAACTTTTTTGACAGTTACATACAGTTATATAAAAGTTCTGTGCTTTGTATTCAAGTTGGGGGAGACTACATATGTTGTTGTTGTTGTGGTCTTCAGTCCTGAGACTGGTTTGATGCAGCTCTCCATGCTATTCTATCCTGTGCAAGCTTCTTCATCTCCCAGTACCTACTGCAACCTACATCCTTCTGAATCTGCTTAGTGTATTCATCTCTTGGTCTCCCCCTACGATTTTTACCCTCCACGCTGCCCTCCAATACTAAATTGGTGAACCCTTGATGCCTCAGAACATGTCCTACCAACCGATCCCTTCTTCTGGTCAAGTTGTGCCACAAACTCCTCTTCTCCCCAATCCTATTCAGTACCTCCTCATTAGTTATGTGATCTACCCATCTAATCTTCAGCATTCTTCTGTAGCACCACATTTTGAAAGCTTCTATTCTCTTCTTGTGCAAACTATTTACCGTCCATGTTTCACTTCCATACATGGCTACACTCAATACAAATACTTTCAGAAATGACTTCCTCACACTTCAATCTATACTCGAAGTCAACAAATTTCTCTTCTTCAGAAACGCTTTCCTTGCCATTGCCAGTCTACATTTTATATCCTCTCTACTTCGACCATCATCAGTTATTTTGCTCCCCAAATAGCAAAACTCCTTTACTACTTTAAGTGTCTCATTTCCTAATCTAATACCCTCAACATCACCCGACTTAATTCGACTACATTCCATTATCCTCGTTTTGCCTTGGCTGATGTTCATCTTATATCCTCCCTTCAAGACACCATCCATTCCGTTCAACTGCTCTTCCAAGTCCTTTGCTGTCTCTGACAGAATTACAATGTCATTGGCGAACCTCAAAGTTTTTATTTCTTCTCCATGGATTTTAATACCTACTCCGAATTTTTCTTTTGTTTCCTTTACTGCTTGCTCAATATACAGATTGAATAACATCGGGGAGAGGCTACAACCCTGTCTTACTCCCTTCCCAACCACTGCTTCCCTTTCATGTCCCTCGACTCTTATAACTGCAATCTGGTTTCTGTACAGGTTGTAAATAGCCTTTCGCTCCCTGTATTTTACCCCTGCCACCTTTAGAATTTGAAAGAGAGAGTATTCCAGTCAACATTGTCAAAAGCATTTCTCTGAGTCTACAAATGCTAGAAACGTAGGTTTGCCTTTCCTTAATCTTTCTTCTAAGATAAGTCGTAAGGTCAGTATTGCCTCACGTGTTCCAGTATTTCTACGGAATCCAAACTGATCTTCCCCGAGGTCGGCTTCTACTAGTTTTTCCATTCGTCTGTAAAGAATTCGTGTTAGTATTTTGCAGCTGTGGCTTATTAAACTAATTGTTCGGTAATTCTCACATCTATCAACACCTGCTTTCTTTGGGATTGGAATTATTATATTCTTCTTGAAGTCTGAGGGTATTTCGCCTGTTTCATACATCTTGCTCACCAGATGGTAGAGTTTTGTCAGGACTGGCTCTCCCAAGGCCGTCAGTAGTTCCAATGGAATGTTGTCTACTCCGGGGGCCTTGTTTCGACTCAGGTCTTTCAGTGCTCTGTCAAACTCTTCACGCAGTATTGTATCTCCCATTTCATCTTCATCTACATCCTCTTCCATTTCCATAATATTGTCCTCAAGTACATCGCCCTTGTATAGACCCTCTATATACTCCTTCCATCTTTCTGCTTTCCCTTCTTTGCTTAGAACTGGGTTTCCATCAGAGCTCTTGATGTTCATACAAGTGGTTCTCTTATCTCCAGAGGTCTCTTTAATTTTCCTGTAGGCAGTATCTATCTTACTCCTAGTGAGATAAGCCTCTACATCCTTATATTTGTCCTCTAGCCATCCCTGCTTAGCCATTTTGCACGTCCTGTCGATCTCATTTTTGAGACGTTTGTATTCCTTTTTGCCTGCTTCATTTACTGCATTTTTATATTTTCTCCTTTCATCAATTAAATTCAATATTTCTTCTGTTACCCAAGGATTTCTACTAGCCCTCGTCTTTTTACCTACTTGATCCTCTGCTGCCTTCACTACTTCATCCCTCAAAGCTACCCATTCTTCTTCTACTGTATTTCTTTCCCCCATTCCTGTCAATTGTTCCCTTATGCTCTCCCTGAAACTTTGTACAATCTCTGGTTCTTTCAGTTTATCCAGGTCCCATCTCCTTAAATTCCCACCTTTTTGCAGTTTCTTCAGTTTTAATCTACAGGTCATAACCAATAGATTGTGGTCAGAGTCCACATCTGCCCCTGGAAATGTCTTACAATTTAAAACCTGGTTCCTACATCTCTGTCTTACCATTATATAATCTATCTGATACCTTTTAGTATCTCCAGGGTTCTTCCATGTATACAACCTTCTATCATGATTCTTAAACCAAGTGTTAGCTATGATTAAGTTGTGCTCTGTGCAAAATTCTACCAGGCGGCTTCCTCTTTCATTTCTTAGCTCCAATCCATATTCACCTACTACATTTCCTTCTCTCCCTTTTCCTGCACTCGAATTCCAGTCACCCATGACTATTAAATTTTCGTCTCCCTTCACTATCTGAATAATTTCTTTTATTTCATCATACATTTCTTCAATTTCTTCGTCATCTGCAGAGCTAGTTGGCATATAAACTTGTACTACTGTAGTAGGTGTGGGCTTCGTATCTATCTTGGCCACAATAATGCGTTCACTAAGCTGTTTGTAGTAGCTTACCCGCGTTCCTATTTTCCTATTCGTTATTAAACCTACTCCTGCATTACCCCTATTTGACTTTGTGTTTATAACCCTGTAGTCACCTGACCAGAAGTCGTGTTCCTCCTGCCACCGAACTTCACTAATTCCCACTATATCTAACTTTAACCTATCCATTTCCTTTTTCAAATTTTCTAACCTACCTGCCCGATTAAGGGACCTGACATTCCACGCTCCGATCCGTAGAACGCCAGTTTTCTTTCTCCTGATAACGACATCCTCTTGAGTAGTCCCCGCCCGGAGATCCGAATGGGGGACTATTTTACCTCCGGAATATTTTACCCAAGAGGACGCCATCATCATTTAATCATACAGTAAAGCTGCATGCCCTCGGGAAAAATTACGGCCATAGTTTCCCCTTGCTTTCAGCCGTTCGCAGTACCAGCACAGCAAGGCCGTTTTGGTTATTGTTACAAGGCCAGATCAGTCAATCATCCAGACTGTTGCCCTTGCAACTACTGAAAAGGCTGCTGCCCCTCTTCAGGAACCACACGTTTGTCTGGCCTCTCAACAGATACCCCTCCGTTGTGGTTGTACCTACGGTACGGCTATCTGTATTGCTGAGGCACGCAAGCCTCCCCACCAACGACAAGGTCCATGGTTCATGGGGAGGGAGACTACATAGAATATCTGAAACACTAAAACCACAATATTAACAGTTGTTTTTTTATTACTATTAATCCAGTCTCAAAGCATTTTGGAAAGACAAGGTATGTAATCACAGTGTACACACATGTGATTTGTAGAGACTCTGGCAGGCCACTTCACGAAAATTCACCGTGTACTCTACCACCTGTATGTGTCAACTGTGGGAATGACCACCATCACCAACCTCCAAATAGGCTACCCTAATTAAGAAATGCAAAATCCAGGAGCTGATGTTCACAGATTGTCTCTCATACCTTGAAGCTTGGAAAACTTTTGAGGGGTAGTCAAGTAAAAATGAGACAGATGGGGAAAAAAAATCAAGTGAACTGTTTATTATTTCTGAAGTAATGTCCTTAACTGTTAATATATTTACCCCACTATGAGACAAGATGGTCATTGCCTTCATGGAGAAATTTTGCGTTTGCTTACAGATCCACGATTGCACCCAGGAATGAACCTTTTCATCTGAAACAAATCGATGGCCACAAATGTCTTTCTTCAGATGTACAATAATATGGAAATTGCATGGGGAGAGATCGAACACCTTCGGAGGATGTGTAAGGGCTTCTCAGTGATACTTCTGCAGCATAGCCTAAACAACCTTGGCAACATGTGAGCCTGCCCACACATTTTCCATACAGTCCCGATCTCTCCCCATGTAAGAGTCTGGTGATTTGTTCTTTTATTCTGTCTAGCACGCTCTTGGCTTGAAATGTGTCATAAAACAAAGTTGTTGGGAAGTCATAGCATAGATCTCCAGCTATTTGAAGCATCCTCCAGTCAGCAGATAGAATTGGTTTTGTTTGGTTAGATGACATAATCCATGCTTGAGATCCATATTAGAGAATGGGTCAGACTCCATATTTTTGGAGCGCTAAAGAGAGACATCAGAGGCTTTAGCTTTGCTTCAGTGGAGAGGTGCATGCCTGAGTACAATCATGGTTCCATAGGCAACAGCACACATTTTTTCATGAAGGCATTGACTATCTCGATCACTGTGGGATGACTGTTATGGCACATACTTTTGAAATAATGAACATTTCACTTTCTTTTTTAGGGTACTTGACTCAATTTCTTTAGGATTCTGTTCCTCAATTGGTGAAAAACAGAACCCTTATAGGATCACTTTGTTGTCTGTTTGTCTGATTGATTGATTGTTGAAAATATTTTTTTTTCAGAAGCGAGCAAATGTATCAAATTGACATTTATGTCAGTTACAGAGGTTTACGGTCCGTTGGCAGTGAAAAAAAACTGAAGCTTATAAGCCAGTGGAATCAAAAGATACGGCCATTTATTCCATGTATTTTGAAATTTGCACGTTCACTCATTAGGACCTATAGGGTACTTTCCATTCACATAGGATCATGAAATTTGGTAAGAACTGAGGTTTCCCAGTGCAAGTAAAGGAAAGAAAATCAAGAAATTGCTTATTTGTAATTAAATCTCACAAAAATAATATTTCTTTTGTCATTTGTTGTCCGCCTTCATACTTTGAAATTAAAACGTTCTTTAAAGTCTCAGACTCCCTGGGACCAGTATTTTGCCAGTATGTGTCGATAACAGGCAAAAATTGTCAAGATTGTCAATTTATGGAATTGATTAACCGTCTACCTACATAATTAAGTCTGTATGGAACCCTCTGTGCTAGAGTCACTCCTGGCCAAATTTTTTCCCATCTGTCTTGTTCTCATTTGTATGCCCCTTAATAATAATTTTATCCAGCCTCAATGATATTGACTTTTGCCAGTGCTATGGTCAGGTTGTCAGCAGTAGCTGGCATATTTACTCCCTCGACATTGATCTTGGGTAGTCACCCAAACAGACTTGACCATGGGAAGGTAGACCCCAAATCTTGTGGTTCCAGCACTACCATCTTTGAGAACCAATCCTCGCACCCAACTGAAGAAGGAGCATCTTCCTCCAGCACCTGCCAGTTACAGGGCTCTCTTTCGGGGAAACTTCTCCCAGAAATCCACAGCTAAGCAACCTGACATCAGCCATTGGCTGAAGGAGCTGAGTGAAATGGATCCGAGGACTGCCTGCTCTTCTTCCGTTCATATGCCCATGGCAAATAAGGCCTCACAAGAGTCTCAGCTGCCAAAAGTTGTGAAAGAAAAAGAAAACGTTCAGTAGAAGGCTAATTTGGTGACCCCCAGGAGCACTAGATTTCTCCACACCATTGTATTCTGAACCAATAATTACCATGTTGTTGCAACCGTACTGGTGACACAGTGATCTTGGGGCATGGCCGTCCTCCCGATGCTTTCATGGTTTACCCAGTCTCCCTCTACATGATTATCCAATGGAACTGCATGGATATTAGTGTTGCCTTCCAGAATGATAACAATTTTCTCATGGTTGGCGATCTGTGTTGCTCTCCTGAACACATTGTCCCCCTCCACCCAATACCACTTTAAAAATAATATCAGTGCAAGTGAAAACTGCCCCTGTGGTCACCATTTGCAACATTTGTTTACTTCTGGGCTGAGCATTTACTTACCTTGAAATGACGATCTTAATGCAACAACTTTCCCAGGATTTTGGTGTGTGCCACCTCCTGGGGGAAGTACAATTTTGGCTGATAGGGGCCTTCTGATTGACTGGCTTCTTTTCAATTTTGGTTTGTCTCCCCTTAATGACCAATTGATGCTGCAGCACGTGCAGCTGCATGAAGACTGATGCCTTCTTAACAAAATCATTGCATGTTGTTTCTTTACTACATTTGTCACTACATGACAATATTTGTAGCACTGACCACTTTCCTGTCATGCCGATACTTCCTTACAACCACCTGATGGACTGATAATCATGTTGGTTGTTTTGAAGAGCCAACTGGCAGCCTTACACCCCTGCTGATACCTTCTCCAACTCTTGCAGAATACATTTGCAAGTTTGTGGAAGACTTCACCGATGCGATCACCTGTGCAACCAGAACTACTATTGTGAAAGGGGCTTACAGTTGTCCCCACCTCTCTCCTCCCCCATTACCGTCCAGTGCTGATCAGAACTCCCCTCCTTCACCATCACCATGCCAAATTGTATAATGAATCTTTCACTGACTGGGAACTGCATCAGGTTCTTGCCTCACCTCAGGACACAATCTGAGGCCATGATTCCATTCACAGTCAGATATTGCGTGTGAATGTCACCCATTAGCTCTGTCTCATCAGGGTCTTTAACCATATTTGGTGTGGTGGTATCTTCGTTTTGCAGTGGCAAGATAGTATCATCATTCCTATCCTCAAGCCAACATCCATCGACAGTTGCATCCTGGCCAACATGCCCTGCAAACCACTTGAAAGAATGGCTGCCTGCCGATTATTCTAGTTTCTTGAACTGACGGGCTTTTTCTAATTTAAAACACCTCTTTGCAATGTTTTTTAACCTACTTAAGACATACTCCACCTGGCGCCATCACATTTTACTTACCCCCCATTAATGGGCCATATGAGACTCTACCAATTTTTATTCATCAGATTTTATTCCATCAATTGTTCCGGGTTGGAGTTTGGTGCTACCCTCTGCTCTCCACAGACCCAAGTTAATGGCTTTCCTCAGGGCTCTGCGCTCTTTCTCTCCATCAACAATGGGCTAATGGCCTCTGTTGAACCGATGGGCACCTCTGCACTGTATGTCAGTGACTTTTGTATTTGCCAGTCGGTAGCCATGGCTGAATGCAACTCCAAGGTACCATCTAAAGGGCCTCTGCGTGGATGCTTTTCCGTGGTTTCCAATCCTGTCCTGCAAAAATATGGGTCATTCATTTCTGTCATCATACCATGGTACCTCCTGACCCTCCTCTTCTTAGGCACCCAGCACTTGGACATTGTGGCACAATCTTGATTTTTGGGACTCCTCATTGACAAAAAGCTGGCTTGACTGTCCCGTATTCATCAACTAAAGGCTAGCAGTATATGAAAGCCTCAAATTTTGTGCTTCCTTGCCCACATTTCTTGTGATATGGATTGCACTACTTTTTTCTGTATTTGCTGGACTCTGGTCCAATCCTGGTTGGACTATGGTTGCCAGGTTTATGGCTCAGTGGCACCTTCAGCTTTGCAGTTGTCATTGTAATGGAGCTCGACTGGCCACAGGTGCCTTCTAAAGTAGTCCTGTAGACATATCTTATCCTTTTTACGTATTAGGGGCATCAACCCATTGACGCCTTCCCTCAGTTAGGATTACCAGTTGCAATACACCTCACAGCACTCCAACTGGACCTCCTCCTCAGAATATAATTCCCATGTCCCCCACCCTTTCCCCAGTCTCGGTCCAGGCCACGAATTAGATCAATCTATTTCAGGCTCCTAAAGTCTGTCACCCCAATGACCTTTTGGTGTCTGTTTCTTTCACTTTTTCAGGATGCCGTCTTTCACACTGATGACTCTAAAACTGGATGTGATTTTACATCTACTGCTGGTCTGTAACACCATTCGTTGCCAGGAACATGTAGTGTTTTTACACTAAGTTGATAGCAATTAGCAGATCCCTACATTTTATTGGAGAAGCCTCTCTTGACTGTTTTTAATTTACAGTTACTCAATGAGCAGTCTCCAAGCCATCAATCTATGTTACTATTGTCACCCTGTGATATCTGTCGGTTATAATCTTCTCGCACTTAGTCATATGGCCTGCTCAGTTGTCTATCTCTAGGTCATGTGAGTATCCCAAGGATTGAACTTGCAGACTGTTTGGCTAGAGAATGGATTACTTGTGCCCCATTCGCTTTGATGATACCAGATGTATATGAGTGGTTGCAAACAAGACATCTACGCACTTGGAGACAGAACATCTGGTGGGCTACTGCCCTCTCTAATAAACTTTGCTCTGTCAAGTAGACTACTGCTGCATGGCTCTCCTCCTCCCATTCTTCTCAGAAGGAATCCACCATCATCTGTCACCTCTGCGTCAGTCATACCAGACTGTCCCATGTTTTTATTTTATGTAATGTGCTACCCCCACATTGTATTTGTGGAGGTTAGCAGACAGTTACTCATATCCCAGTGGAACCCCCTCCTGACAGCCCTCCACAATAATCATCCTTTGTGACTCACTTGCCTCTCATGTTGTCTGCCTGCTTGCCTCTCATGTTGTACTCCTGCTTAACTGAATGGTAATGTGCTTGCCTCCCATGTAGTAGGCCTGGGTTGAATTCCCGGCCAAGTTGGAGATTTTCTCTGCTTGTGACATAGCCAACAAAGCAGCCAAAGAAGTGTGTGGGGACAGTGATGTACGTTGATGTGTCATCCCCTTGCATGCTCTGTTCTCGTTATCTCTTAGATGCATCATGCATCTCAGTGGGAAGTTGAATGGTTGGAAGGGGCAAAAAGCGAACTGCAGTTACTCAAACCAACCACAGACTTTGTGCCAACTTCTCTGATGGAAGAAAGTTCTGCTCAGGATACTGCATATATTACATACCCCTTTAAAATGTGGTTTTTGCCTCTGCAGCAGGGCCCATCACTCTGACATTTTTAATGTGAAACTTTCATTTCAGTATATTTTGGCTATGTGTGTGTTATATACTAACTACGTTGTATACTGACATCAGGGCAGCTCTCGATTTGGCTGGAGATCAGCCCACCATCCTCACAGACATTGATACCAGTGTTACACTGGTTCTGAAATTTTGTAAACCGTCGGGCCTCATCCATACTGGGGAGGGGATGCTGACTTTAATGCATTATAAACTGCTGTGCATATGGGAACAGCCTCCCCCCCCCCCCTTCCCCCCCTCCCCCCCCCCCCAAATCTCCCATCTCACACCCCTTCGATCCTTGCCCACGCATGAGAATGGCATGCTGACTTAATCATGATGCTGATGACCATTATGTTGAGTACCCTGCATCCAAAATAATCATTATCCTCAACGAAGTCTTCTTTGGTTATCATCCAAGTCAAGGCATCATTCTGAAGCACTGTTTTGACAAGTTTCCTGGTTATCATCTTCAGGTGAAGTGTTGTGTTCATATCCAGTTCGTATCTTTATAGCCGCTGGACTGCAGGCTCCTCTGCCTCGTCTGTGATGGCTGGGCCACTCGTGCACCTCAGGAAGGGGTGTCGCAGACAGTGGTGGGGAGAACTCCTAATCTGTTGTAGGTTTCTGGCATTGGTGCCTGTCTATTTTATCCACTGTTTGCCACTTTCACATCAGAGTTCTCTTGATGTATTCTTGCCAGCACTACATCCCATGCAGATCCCAGTTGGAAACCACTATTCTGGTTGACAGTATCATTATGGACCCGTATCTCCATTGCCCCCCCCCATGAACCATGGACCTTGCCGTTGGTGGGGAGGCTTGCGTGCCTCAGCAATACAGATAGCCGTACCGTAGGTGCAACCACAACGGAGGGGTATCTGTTGAGAGGCCAGACAAACGTGTGGTTCCTGAAGAGGGGCAGCAGCCTTTTCAGTAGTTGCAAGGGCAACAGTCTGGATGATTGACTGATCTGGCATTGTAACAATAACCAAAACGGCCTTGCTGTGCTGGTACTGCGAACGGCTGAAAGCAAGGGGAAACTACAGCCGTAATTTTTCCCGAGGGCATGCAGCTTTACTGTATGATTACATGATGATGGCGTCCTCTTGGGTAAAATATTCCGGAGGTAAAATAGTCCCCCATTCGGATCTCCGGGCGGGGACTACTCAAGAGGATGTCATTATCAGGAGAAAGAAAACTGGCGTTCTACGGATCGGAGCGTGGAATGTCAGATCCCTTAATCGGGCAGGTAGGTTAGAAAATTTAAAAAGGGAAATGGATAGGTTGAAGTTAGATATAGTGGGAATTAGTGAAGTTCGGTGGCAGGAGGAACAAGACTTCTGGTCAGGTGACTACAGGGTTATAAACACAAAATCAAATAGGGGTAATGCAGGAGTAGGTTTAATAATGAATAGGAAAATAGGAATGCGGGTAAGCTACTACAAACAGCATAGTGAACGCATTATTGTGGCCAAGATAGATACGAAGCCCACACCTACTACAGTAGTACAAGTTTATATGCCAACTAGCTCTGCAGATGACGAAGAAATTGAAGAAATGTATGATGAAATAAAAGAAATTATTCAGATAGTGAAGGGAGACGAAAATTTAATAGTCATGGGTGACTGGAATTCGAGTGTAGGAAGAGGGAGACAAGGAAACATAGTAGGTGAATATGGACTGGGGGACAGAAATGAAAGAGGAAGCCGCCTGGTAGAATTTTGCACAGAGCACAGTATAATCATAACTAACACTTGGTTTAAGAATCATGAAAGAAGGTTGTATACATGGAAGAACCCTGGAGATACTAAAAGGTATCAGATAGATTATATAATGGTAAGACAGAGATTTAGGAACCAGGTTTTAAATTGTAAGACATTTCCAGGGGCAGATGTGGACTCTGACCACAATCTATTGGTTATGACCTGTAGATTAAAACTGAAGAAACTGCAAAAAGGTGGGAATTTAAGGAGATGGGACCTGGATAAACTAAAAGAACCAGAGGTTGTACAGAGATTCAGGGAGAGCATAAGGGAGCAATTGACAGGAATGGGGGAGTAAATACAGTAGAAGAAGAATGGGTAGCTTTGAGGGATGAAGTAGTGAAGGCAGCAGAGGATCAAGTAGGTAAAAAGACGAGGGCTAGTAGAAATCCTTGGGTAACAGAAGAAATAATGAATTTAATTGATGAAAGGAGAAAATATAAAAATGCAGTAAGTGAAACAGGAAAAAAGGAATACAAACGTCTCAAAAATGATATCGACAGGAAGTGCAAAATGGCTAAGCAGGGATGGCTAGAGGACAAATGTAAGGATGTAGAGGCTTGTCTCACTAGGGTTAAGATAGATACCGCCTACAGGAAAATTAAAGAGACCTTTGGAGATAAGAGAACGACTTGTATGAATATCAAGAGCTTAGATGGAAACCCAGTTCTAAGCAAAGAAGGGAAAGCAGAAAGGTGGAAGGAGTATATAGAGGGTCTATACAAGGGCAATGTACTTGAGGACAATATTATGGAAATGGAAGAGGATGTAGATGAAGATGAAATGGGAGATTTGATACTGCGTGAAGAGTTTGACAGAGCACTGAAAGACCTGAGTCGAAACAAGGCCCCCGGAGTAGACAATGTTCCACTGGAACTACTGACGGCCGTGGGAGAGCCAGTCCTGACAAAACTCTACCATCTGGTGAGCAAGATGTATGAAACAGGCGAAATACCCTCAGACTTCAAGAAGAATATAATAATTCCAATCCCAAAGAAAGCAGGTGTTGACAGATGTGAAAATTACCGAACTATCAGCTTAATAAGTCACAGCTGCAAAATACTAACACGAATTCTTTACAGACGAATGGAAAAACTAGTAGAAGCCAACCTCGGGGAAGATCAGTTTGGATTCCGTAGAAACACTGGAACACGTGAGGCAATACTGACCTTACGACTTATCTTAGAAGAAAGATTAAGGAAAGGCAAACCTACGTTTCTAGCATTTGTATACTTAGAGAAAGCTTTTGACAATGTTGACTGGAATACTCTCTTTCAAATTCTAAAGGTGGCAGGGGTAAAATACAGGGAGCGAAAGGCTATTTACAATTTGTACAGAAACCAGATGGCAGTTATAAGAGTCGAGGGACATGAAAGGGAAGCAGTGGTTGGGAAGGGAGTAAGACAGGGTTGTAGCCTGTCCCCGATGTTGTTCAATCTGTATATTGAGCAAGCAGTAAAGGAAACAAAAGAAAAATTCGGAGTAGGTATTAAAATTCATGGAGAAGAAATAAAAACTTTGAGGTTCGCCGATGACATTGTAATTCTGTCAGAGACAGCAAAGGACTTGGAAGAGCAGTTGAATGGAATGGACAGTGTCTTGAAAGGAGGATATAAGATGAACATCAACAAAAGCAAAACAAGGATAATGGAATGTAGTCTCATTAAGTCGGGTGATGCTGAGGGAATTAGATTAGGAAATGAGGCACTTAAAGTAGTAAAGGAGTTTTGCTATTTGGGGAGCAAAATAACTGATGATGGTCGAAGTAGAGAGGATATAAAAATGTAGGCTGGCAATGGCAAGGAAAGCGTTTCTGAAGAAGAGAAATTTGTTAACATCCAGTATTGATTTAAGTGTCAGGAAGTCATTTCTGAAAGTATTCGTATGGAGTGTAGCCATGTATGGAAGTGAAACATGGACGATAAATAGTTTGGGCAAGAAGAGAATAGAAGCTTTCGAAATGTGGTGCTACAGAAGAATGCTGAAGATCAGATGGGTAGATCACATAACTAATGAGGAAGTATTGAATAGGATTGGGGAGAAGAGAAGTTTGTGGCACAACTTGACCAGAAGAAGGGATCGGTTGGTAGGACATGTTCTGAGGCATCAAGGGATCACCAATTTAGTATTGGAGGGCAGCGTGGAGGGTAAAAATCGTAGAGGGAGACCAAGAGATGAATACACTAAGCAGATTCAGAAGGATGTAGGTTGCAGTAGGTACTGGGAGATGAAAAAGCTTGCACAGGATAGAGTAGCATGGAGAGCTGCATCAAACCAGTCTCAGGACTGAAGACCACAACAACAACAACAACATCTCCATTGCCTCTTTGATGATAAAGTCCCTGAACCTTTTCACCCAGCACACCTTTATTTTTCAATGACCTTTGTTGAAGTTGTGCTCTGTCACTGCAGATTTATATTTAGCAAGAATACATCAAGAGTGCTCTGATGTGAAAGCAGTCAAGGCAGCAGATGGAATAGACAGGCAGCACCAGGAAGGACCCTACAACATGCTGGGAGTCCCCATTACCACTGTCCACAATTCCCCTCACTACGATCCAAAACACCCCTTCCTGAGGCAAGTGACTAGCCCAGCCATTGCAGAAAAGGCAGAGGAACCTGCAGTCCAGTGGCTCTAAAGATACAAAGTGAACATGAAGCTTACACTTCACCTGAAGATGACAAGTAGGAAACTTGCCAAAATGTTGCTGCATAACAAAGCCTTGACTTGGCTGATAACCTAGAAGAATTCATCTTTGAAATTTGCCGAGAAGGCCTGCTTTCTGATATAGCACACCTCTTCAGGGGAGGAGACTCAGCGCAGCTTCAAGATGCTGCAGAAACTTCAAATCAAGATGCCGGTACAAGGACACAATGCTATAGTTTGCTCACCTGCAGTACCCCATTAACACAACAAGGACAAAATTCAGTTTAAAGCATGAGAGTTCAGCCCTGGTGCAGGAGCACATGTGCTTCGTAAGATCAGAACTAGACAAAGCTGAATGTACTCTACTCACATGCCAGCTGCAACTAACATTCAGTGTCCCGCCCTGCACATGGGAGTGAGTAGAAGGTAACACCTTCATATTTTGCAAGTGCACAGCTACCGTGAAACAAAGCAAATACCACTGACTTCCAGGGTCACATGCAGAACATTGACATTAAAGATTTGAGGACCATCACCAGTGTGGCTGGAAAGGAACTGGACAAGGCAACAACAACATTCATGCTGTCCAAGTGAATAAATTTTGCGCTGGTTCCACACAGATTACTTAAACAGAAGATAATTAGTTATGTCAAGCAAGCCATTTGGGGGCTTCCTTCTGATACTGCTGAATAGATGAGAAGGGAGATCTGCAGGGTCTTCGACAAAGCAAAACTGCTGAAGCTAACATATCCTCAGCAGGACGCAGGGCAGTATGCAAGATTTAAGATGATGAAGACCTAGTCATACTAGCAGCTGATAGTTGCAGTTCAACGGCGCTATTAGATCAGCAGAAGATTGAGAAGCTCTTATAACACCTAGCTCACCAACTAGTATGAAAGGATCCTACAGCAGCTGTGACTAGACGACCATCTAAACAAGTCAGGAATGGCCAAGGATATGGGCAGAAGGCTGTACACCGGAGAACCAATACCACTACGGCTATATGGTCTCCCAAAGATACACAAGAAGGTAGTTCCACATGTCCAATAGTGAACACGATAAATTCAACATATGGAATAGCGAAACACCTGGTGCAGCTACTAAATCCTCTTGATGGTCGCTGTATGCACCATGTCAAAACTCAACTGTGTTTGTGAAGGTGCTTCTGGACAAGGGTGATCTGGTCGGTTTCAGCGTCACATCTCTCTTCACATGGGTACTTGTAGAGTGCTCTTTGACATTATTAGGAAGCCACTTCAACAAAGACACTGTAGAACTGTTCCACCATGTGTTCACTACCACCTATTTCCAGTGTGGTGGAAGGTTCTGCCAGCAGTTAGACAAAGATGCTGTGGTATCCCCCCGTTGCTAAAGGTTTTGCAAACCTATGTACGGGACACTTTGAGAAAACGACTCTCGAAACAATGCATCTGAAACCAAAGACTTTCTACCAATACTTTAATGACACATTTGTGTATGAAACCACATGGTGAAGAAAACCTGAAGGAATTTCTGGACCATCATAATAGCACACACAACAGTATAAAGTTCACCTGGAGGTAGAAGAAAATGGGTACGTGCCTTTTTGAATATCCTGGTAAGGAGGCAAGGAAGAAAAATGATGACATGCTGGAACATTCTGTCTATAGAAAAGAAGACACACACGGAATTATACTTAAATGTCAGTAGCTGTCATCATTCAGCACATACACACCTGTGCTCAACACCCTGTGCTCAGAGAAAGAGACGTATCTGAAAAGGAGAGTCTATCCGATGTGTTGCAGCACCTGAGGGCCACATTTCTCAAGCATGGCTATTCAGAGTCATAGTTAAGATGCACACTCCAGCTTAGCAAGAAGAAGAAAGAAGACAATCTGGAAGAAGACATAAAGTGCCTGGTATTCTGTATTCTGTCTGTGTGCTGGGCCACCCACAGCCAAGATTGCTGGAAAAAAACAAAAAAAAAAAACAGTTTTCCATGTGTTGCTAAAATCAAAAATATGCTTTGCTCAATGAAAGATGAACTATGACTATAGTCACCTACAGTCTACAGCACCAGTTGTGAATGTGGCACACGTAATACTGGCCAGACACAGTGATGTATTTCACAGCGCCACTCAGTACATGTGAGAAGAATTTGTCTCAGCCAAACGGGCAAATCAGCAGTGGTAGAGCACAGCTCAACGAAGGTCATGTGTTTGATTTTGTACAGGCAGAGGTGTTGTGCCAGACGAATACCTTCCATGATTCTCCCCCCACCACCACCGCCGTCCATGGCGCCCCTTCCAGAGGCACATGATGAGCCTGCGGTCCAGCAGATATAAAGATGCAAACTGTACATGAGCGCCACGCTTCACCTGAAGATGATGAGTAGGAAACTTGTCAAAACATTGCCGCAGAATGATGTCTTGACTATGCTGATAATCTCAAAGGACTTGCATCATCAAAATTCTCAGAGAGAGCCTACATTCCCATCATATCATCGTTGTCACCTTCCTTTGCTTTAATTGCCTTAAGATGCAGTTTGCGGTTTCTGTTGCACGTTGTTTTTTGCTTTAAGAGCAACACTCTGAATGGTGGATGCTTTCCTCCTTTTTAATTCTTTGCCTCTGTTGGATCACGGGTAAGACAGCTGTTGGAGGACCTGCTCCCTTCACATGCAGAGCCTTGAGAAAACCACATGTTACACTAACTGTTTCTCTCATCTTGTTTTATTATTCACAGTCCAACTTATGTCCATTTGATTTTTAGCCTTTTCTCCTTATTTTTCTGGATCTCGAGGCCAGAAGACATTCTTTACTCTGTAGATGTCTTTGATTTCCATTGGGTTGGCGGGTGTCAGATGCTGGTGCGATTTCTCTCACTATAACTGAGCTCTGGTGGAGTCTCATCTGCTATAACTTACATACCAATCCAGTCCATAATATGTTTTTCAGCTCTGGCTTCAATAGTCCTTTCAGTGCCTTGCTCTTACTACTTTCTTTCCTTATCCTATCATATTCTTGGTGGAGATCACTACCTCTGGATAAATGAACTCTTGATTGTGGGACTTATGACCAAGCTGTTTAGTCCCTTTTCGCCCCAGTCAACCAACCAACCACTTTAGTGCTGCTGATGGCAGGTAACTTTACTGTCTCTTTCCCCACTCTCACGGCTTTGCTACACTAGTCATGGTTCAATGAATTTGTGACAGTGACCACTTTCCGGTGATCCTTTCACTTTTTTTTTCATCTCCTGATTGGCGACTTTCCATTTTGGGCCCTTTGAGGAGTGACATGGTAGTTGCGTACCTCTCTGGTCATCTTTGCTCCCTCTCTGTCACATTACATTAGTAAGGTGTGGCAACTACTTCAACACAGTCACCTGTGCCACTGGAACTGCTATCCTCTTTCTACAGGCCTGTGCCGCCTCCTGCTGGTGACATGGTGGATCAAAAACATTGCAACACCTATTCAGGATTCTCGAAGGGCCCTGCATCCTCTCACGTGACGTCAATTATAGACCATCATCATCACTTTTAAGCATTTCTGCTAAGGCTAGCTGTCTGATTAAAGAAAGTAAGGAGGAATGCTGGGAGTGCCAAGTCTCCTCCTTGGAAAGTATGCCTATTAATCCCAGGCGTTGGCCAAGCTACTGGGCTGCTAAAGGTCATTGACTGTCCTAATTCATGTTGGTATGCCTCCTGATGCATTGGTTCTTACTCAATGCCTTTTTGGATTAAGATGTCCAGGAATACAAAGTTATATGCAAGGTGGAAAAGTTTTAAAAATCCAATTTTCTTCTTTATATATGAATTTGTCTGTGAAACAGTTCTTTTCAGCATTTTTACATCTATATACACTGATGAGACAAAACATTATGTGGCCACCTGTATAATCGTGTCTACCCTAGGAACGCAATACAGCAGCCACTCTGTGTAATTTATGTTTGACAAGTCATTAGCAGGTTTCTGAAGGCATGTGGTATCAGATGTCTATGCACAGGTCACACAGTACCAGTAAATTAAGGACAGGTTCTTTGTGGGTGCGGAGTTGGGCCGCGAAGCATCCCAAATAAGTTCAAATTTGGCAAAACTGGTAGCAAAGATGTCAACATGAGTTCACTGTAATACTCATCAAACCACTGTAGCATGGTCTGGCCTTGTGTGATATTGACAGTTATCCTGCTGGAAGGTGCCATTGCCATTGGGGGGAGGGCTTCAAACAAGAAGGGATGCAGCTGGTCAGCTGTAATGTTAATGTACTCCACAGCTGTCATGGTGCCTTCAATTGCTACCGCAGTACCCTTTGAAGACCATGTGAATGTCCTCAACAGCATAATACTGTCCCTAATGGCCTGCATCCATGGGGAAGTGCATCTTTCAAACAGCTGTTTGCCTGGATGACTGAATATCTGGACACATCTGTCAACCTGTTGCAATAGGAGACATGATTCATCTGACTAGATGACACATTTCCCATTGATCCCCAGTTGAATCTCGATGATCCTGTGCCCACTGTAGTCATAATTGAGTAGTTGTTGGGTCAGCATGGGAACATGTAGGAGTCGTCTGCTATGGAGCACAATGTTCAACAGTATGTGCTGAACAGTGTGCTCAGAAACATTTTTGCCTGCACCAGCACTGTAATCTTTCATCAGATCTGCTGCAGATTGCCGCCCCTCCTGTCTTTCAGATAAGGTAAACCTCTGATGTCCACATTCTGTGATGAAACTGGACATTCAGCACCTTGTTTCCTTCTCGTGGTTTCACTGTCCTTCAACCACTTGCCATAGATATTCACGATGTCAGTATACAAACAGTTGACTCGTTTCACCCTTCAGAGATGATGGTTTCCAGGGCTGGGCTGTAACACTCTGCTCTTTGTTAAAGTCGCTTATGTCAGTAAATTCACCTATTTGCTTCCCTTATTGTTGCTAGAATGATTCCCATTGGTCTTTGCTCCCGCTAATACAGGGCGTATCATAATTAATGGCATAAAATAATACAGTTGAAAGTACACGATACTAGAAGCAAAGAAGCCTCAGTAAACATAGGGTCGAAAATGCATACCTTAAGATCTTCGATACTGTGAAACAAATCTCTTCTACTGCAAGGTTCTTTGCTTTCCATATTTTGGGAACTCATAGTATGGATCAAAATAAGAAAAAGAAGTCCAGTAAACATGTGCTCTAAAATGCATTCGTTAAGACCCATGAGCACTTGTTAATCTTTGCTACTTTGAAATGCAACTCTTCTAATGATCAACTGCTTGTAACTTTTAAGGTATGCCTTTTAGAACACATGTTTGCTAGACATTTTTTTCTTATTGTGGTCCATGTTACCACTTCTCAAAATATGGAAAGCAAAGAACTTGCTGTAGAAGAGATTTGTTTCACAATATCGAAGGTGAAAAATTGCTTGTAGCTCTTAAGGTATGCATTTTCAACCCTATGTTTACTGAGACTTTTTTGCTTCTGGTATTGTGCACTTACAATTGTATGGGTTTATGCCATTAATTATGATACCCCCTGTATACTCTCCTTACTGTGCCACGCTCTCGCTATGCTATCAGGTGGCATTTAACCTCGCAGTGGGCAGTGATCATAATGTTTTGGCTGTTCATTGTATACTGGTATACAGTGATTGATTTGTAAAGAGAGAGAGAGAGAGAGAGAGAGAGAGAGAGAGAGAGAGAGAGAGAGAGAGAGAGAGAGAGAGGAGGAGGAGGAGAAGAAGTTCTGATACTGTGATCTTCGGGGGGGGGGGGGGGGGGGGGGGGGGGAGAGTTGGTTTTGAAACTTAGGCAACTTAAAAATGTTTTTTTTATCATTTTTCTGTACATTTTAAAAGTTTGAATATGACATTTGTACTGGTAAAAATGTTTTATTGAACCACATATCAAAAACTGTGGTTATGACCTCTTTTCATCAGATGTACTGGAATGAGGTATGATGCATACTGTCACAAATCAGCCACTGCAAGTATATATTTAAAAATTAATATATGTCCCTCATTATTGCTTGCGTCTTTTCTTATATTCCAGTGAAGCTATCTTTTTAATTTACGGTAACAGAATAAAGCTATATCACCCAAGCTGTCTCTTGTAATTCTTTACACTGAAAAGACATTGAACATTGAAATAAAACGTGTACATGTAGAACAATGATTGATAACTGTTTTCAGCTCTCGTCTGTTTACAGTTCTGACCTAAAGGTCAACCACAAATGTCTTAGGAACAATTTTTCAAGGCAAGGAATACAAGTGGTTTTTATATACTGCTCCCCTGTAGTGTTGAATGTGGATGGCATGTGTAAGTGGCACTTTCGTTTTGTTCTTTACCAGTGAATAAGGTTAGTTAGGAAATTGTTCTGTACACTTAAAATTGCTGCCACGTATGTAAATGTTTCAGCAAAAAATCAAGTTGGGATTCAATTGTCTATGTAGTACCCCGCACCTCAAGACTATGAATTTCATAAAATTTGACATTTTTTGTGGTGGAGTTGTCTTTAACTGGAAGTGAGAACATCTAATTGAACTAATTGCAATGCCAAATACTTTTTGTTATTATTTATACTTAATACTAGGACTAAACAGTTACAGTGCACAAGATGGAGTCTCTATTGTTTCCCTGTGTAAAATTGTGATTTTTTTAAAAAATAATCACGAACTTAAAGCCCTGCCTGGAAAAAATGTGTTTTAACATTTCTCATAAAAAGTCTGAATGGTGTATCCTACTTTTTTCTGCATTATATCAACTAATGGCCTACATACTACATGCACAAAAAATTGGTGTCTGTAGGTCAACTCATTACTGAGTAGCAGGTCTCTGAAAACAGGGAAATTGCTGCCTGACTACTGACTGGGTACACCACATTGAGTCTTCAGACCTGACTTTATCAAAAATGGTTAGAGTTAGGACAGTGCTGTTTGACTGTTTTACTATTAAGACATGTAGATAACCATGTTCCACATATGACTAAATTCTGAAATTGTTACTTTATCACCCCTTGCGAGGTTACACAGAATGACTCTTGGCATTAAATTTCCCACAAAAAAGGTCCTATTCATTTTTTTTCTGTAGGGCTGATAGTTTCTGCTTTGAATGAGATGGAAAAATCTCAAGTTATTAAAGTCAGTGATTTAATGGTATAAAATTAATGTTCATTTTTAAATAAAATGGATTGAGAACAAACATTAAATGTGTGTACCCCACCTAATTGTAGCAGAACAGCATTAAGGGATAAATTGTATCCTGTTGGTGTAATAGTTGCAGTGAACGAGGTGGAGGGTAGAAACTTCAGGGAAGGTAGGTTGCCAGATTGCGGTCATGCACTTCCCTTCTTCATAGGTCTGCAAACGGAAGAGTGAGCAGGTAATTTCCGGCTGCCTCTATCCCATTATGTCACAAGAATCAACTACAGGCTGTTTTACAAAGTTATAATGACCATTTCACAGTGCTCCTTATGACTCAGTTTTGATGCATTGCACATTGACTTCTGAGGGTCCTTTATTCTGCACAATGCACATTAACACTACATGGAATACAGATACGTGTTATCAGTAATAATACAGCAAGATAAACGTTTGGACAGAATGTACCTAAATCACTGCACGCTGTTCTACACTACTAGAGAGAAGATAGATACTTAATCATCTTGTACAGCAGTTGTGGTATTCTTCCAGAAGAGGTGACTTATGCCACCACAAGCACAGCTTGATTTTCATTTTACAGACGGAGTGTACCTCCCCAGCATTTCATGTCTGCCTGTTGCCTCCTCTGCCCATCTTCTCCTCATTCCTCTCTCTGCCTATCCCCTTCAGCCCTCTCTACCCGTTTCATCATCCTCCCCATCTCTCTGTCCATCTCGTGTCCACTCTCTCTGTCCATCTCCTAGACCTCCCTCTCTGTGTCCATCACATTCTCCTCTCTTGTCTCTCCCTGTCCATCTCCTCCCCCCCCCCCCCCCCCCCTCTCCCACCCTCTATCCATATCCACTGGAGCTCATCCACATGTATAGCTCCTACAAAACAGATCAATACTACTACAACATGTCTGTTTTGTAGAGCATTCTACACAAAAAAGCTGGAAAACTGTTTTCCTGTATTTTCACTCTTATGGGAAGTAGGAGAATCTAACCCCCACAGTGCTGATACTCATAAAGGGTTCTGTTTATGTACCACATTTGGTTGAAATTGATCAAGCAGTTTGGGAGGAGATGATGCTGTATGGACAGTCTCTCTCTCTCTCTCTCTCTCTCTCTCTCACGCACACTCATACGCACGCTTTATGTAGACACTAGTGAGAAACAATCGGAGAAGCTTGTAAGGGTATTGCAGAGTAGGTTGTGATGAGAAATAATTGTTTGGTAAAAGAAATAGATACATTGTGCCACTCTAGACCACTCCAGATTAATTAGTGTTGAAGTTAGCCAATCGGGCCATTGTGGATGCAAATTCAAGTGGCACACCAGAGACGGTGTCACCAGACATGTTTGTTTGGTTTTCTAAAACTGGACAAGAGAGTGATATAAAAATTTACATGGGATGGTAGTAAGAATCAAACTTGAGTCAAAGGCTGAGCAGTCTCATGTGCTGTTGTCTGTGCTATGAGAACAACTGACGCAAATTGTATCTGGCAGGCCACTTGTAGTTGCACACCCAGTGGCACACAAGGATGACTCCCATTGACAAGATATGGTGCTCTGATCAAGGATTCAGATGGCATAGGTTGTGATGCAGCAAGGTGCCGTTGTGATTGATGAGGTTACCACAGTCTCCTCTGTCGGGATACCTGTAAAACAGTGCCATCCCAGCATCCTTCCCTCCATAGTGTGGGATGGCATTTGGTGCTCAGGAAGAGGATGTCCATGCCTTCTGTGGCACCATCAATGGATGTCCCCCATGCTGCAAAGAACTCCGTACCCTTGGGAATAAGGCCTAAAGAGACCTGGGCAGTGATGGGTTTGTCATGAGCAAATCCTCGTGGGTGGGAGGCTGGCACTGAATCCATGGAGGTGACCTAGAATTTGGGGCAGGAGGTGGCTCCAGTGAAAGCAACACTTGCTGTTTGCACCTCTGGGTGCTGCGTGTGGCTGTCCTCGCATGGGCCCTTATGAACTGGCAGAGGGTTGTAAATGAGAATGGAGGAGGGTGAGAAAGGCATATTATCATATGGCAGCAGACTCAGCTGATTTGCCATCAGGAATGGAGGTCAGAAATGAGAGCCAGGAGTGGAAAGAGTAGATGATCTCAGATGTGGGAGAAGAAGCCGAAGGCTGGTTCTCCACCTATTCATAGTTGACTGCATGGCACGTCACCAGCCAGTCTTCTGTCTGCAGTGTGAAGACACACCGACTGTGCTCATTGCAGATGATTGCAAGAATCCCACATTTGTGGAAGACCAAATGCGCAAGCCTAGACTGTCAGATTACCAGGCATGCAGTATGCCTTCATTTTCTTTTTCAGACCTAGTGTGACATGGTTATTAAGTGCAATTTGGAAAAGTCATATTTCTTCCAATCCTCTATAGAATACATGGGACAGTTCATTCCTTGGTGCGGGATTCGGCTAGCCGACAGTCATATATTGTGGATCTTTCACATCGTATGAATGTGAAAGAGCTCCAAGCAATCTTAGGCAAAGTTGCGTATCACCACAAGTTTGTTTCCTATCCTCTAAATCAGCTGCTTAAGGGCAGATGGATGCTCTGTACTTACAACCTTAAACCGAGAGTCAAAAATTAAGAACATTTTCTCACGAGTTACTGGGACTAGAACTTTAATTTTTTCACAGAACACAGACGTATGTTCTGCTTTTTTACTTAATTAACCATTTTTGAAGAAGGAAGGTTAGTTTTTGCGATATTTTATTTTTTCAAGATGTTAAAAAGTTATACATTTTAACAAATATTTAAATTCAGATATATTAGAAGGCCTTAAGGAACGATTGCTCAAAATTTCATCTTTCCTCTATAAATGGACTCTTGAGAAAATGTACCTTACATAAAAGAAAGTTAAAGCTACAGGAAATGACTTCAAAGATTTTACTTCAGTGTGTGCCTGCTCCATAGCTAGTACCATCATAACTGTCCAACAGCTTTGTCTTGATGGCTCTCCTACGCTGTCTAACCATCTTTTAATACATTTTTACTGAAACTTTCTGGCAGATTAAAACTGTGTGTCAGACGGAGACTCAAACTCGGTACATTTGGCTTTCACAGCCAAGTGCTACATCGACCGAGCTACCCAATCATACTCATGACCCATCATCACAACTCTACTTCCAGCATCTTGTCAGGCAGGAGATGAGGTATGGACAGAAGTAAAGCTGTGAGGAGAGGCTGCAAGTCTTGCTTGCTGAAGTAAAGGTGTGAGGACAGGTTGTAAGTCCTGCTTGGGTAGCTCAGTAGGTAGAGCAGTTGCCTGTGAAAGGCAAATTTCATTCTGGAGAGTTTTACTGCATTATCTGAAAACCTGAGCCATTCCTTGTCTAAACAAAGCTGCTGCAGTTCATAAATACACAGGGCCCTTCTTCTACAAAGTTTTGCACTTTGTTAGATTGCCATAACTGAATGAGGAAACAGGATCATAAATGCCAAAGCAAAGAATGTTTATACCCACATACAGTTTCAGGTAGTCTATTCCAAATTACATGGTTCACATATTCGTGTGGATCTTGGGTCCAGTCGCAAGAACATCTCTTTAGTAGACTAATATCTGTTATGTATTGGAATATTGGTTTTATTTCACCCATTATGGCAGGTGGCAAATGGTTATAGTGTGTATTGTTGTTTAGTTTACCTTGCCTCTATTGTACTTACACCAACTATCTTCTCCTTTTAGACATAACTTATGTTGGGGATTCACATTATTTGAAGGTGTGTGAAAAACCAGAGTTCAGACTGCTCTTCTCAACAATTCTGCATCTGCTGTATTCTGTCTAACTGCTAGATCATAGCACTTCTGAATATGGTCTACAGCAGCATCTGTCAGTCTGTTTTCCCAACATAAAGTTTTTCCATTCCTCAATTTCTTGCCTTTCGTGCTACCCTGGGCTGGTGAAGCCTTGATCCCACCCTTTTCTGAACATTGCCAACACACACTAGTTTGCAAATGTTCCCATTGGCCCTCAGTTCCTCAACTTCTTTGAATGGCTTTGAGACACCATCTCCATAATTTGTGTGTGTAATATTGTACCATTAACTGAACATTGATAAATACTCCCTACTTCAGCATCTTCCATGCCATCACTTGAACCATGCTCTCTTCTTCATATAACTTTTCATCTCGTCCTTGCACCTGCAATGCCTGTAAAGTATTGCTACATCAACTACTTTGCCAGTGTCCACGCTTGTAGCTGTTACAGCACCATTCAGAGATGTGTGGCCTTTCTTCTGCCAGCTCCCATCAAAAACTATGGACAAGTTCCTGTTATTATTATTTGAACAACAGCTCACAAAGGAGGAGGCGACCATGTGTTAGCCACTTATGGCTGATGTGGAGCCGGCAAAGGAGTCCCTACGAGTGGCTTGCATGGATGACTGCCAAACATTCATTGTCTCCTTGATAACACAGAGTTTTTTTTTTGTGTACTGAGCCCATCATTCAGTATCCCAGATCGCAAAAACTTTGCAGTGGAAGACCGATTGCAAATCAGTCTCTGGCAGGTCAGTCTCCAGAGTTGGTTGACTGGTAGCCTGTTTGACCAGACTGTCAGCAAGTTCATTGCCCAGTATCCCGACACAGCCTGGGGTCCGTATGAAGGTCACTGAATGTCCACTATTGCCGAGGACATGAACAGGCTCCTGGATAGTCATTACCGAAGGATGGCGGGGGAAGCACTGGTCGAGAGTTTGTAGGCTGCTTAAGGAGTAACTACAACTACAGATGACAAAGGACTCACCGGTGCAGAAGGAGATATGCTCAAGAGTGCGTAGATGGTGACCAACTATGCAGTGAAAAATGCTGCAGCCATCTGGCAAGAAGCGTTGTTCAGTATGCCCAACGTGAACTTAAACGAAATCAAAAAGACCATTGATCATTAATCCTTCAGTGTACACTGTTTCTGAGCACTGGAATTTGCCGAGAAGAGAAAAAAATCACCAGCGGAGGGCCTCAGGTGGAACTGAGCCTTTTGGGTCTTACGATAAGTACAGCTGAGGCCAGGGCCAAGGTATGGATCATGGAGGTGTATGGAAGTGTACGCACAGGAAAGGTGGCAGAGGGGAAGCATTGATTTCAGTAAGAAGCGACTGGTCATGAACGGCAAGTGGATTCCCAGTTTTGGGCCGTCATTGCAGGAGATGGACAGCCGTGAGACGGTAATTTGGACGACAAGGCAAACTGTGAATGTGGGCGGTATAATTGGCAAGCAGTAATTGCCACCAGAGCTGCAATGGAGGAACACCAGCTTTACGAGAAAGCTGTTCACTGGGCTCGTTCAGAAAGCTCCAGTCGCAGGTCAAACTCCACAATGGTGGCTAGGATCCAGCAGATGCAGTGCGGATGGTGATGCTGAACCATATACCAGGCTCCCATAGTCAATATGGATCTGTACGAGGGCTTTGTACAGTTGCAGCAGTGTAGGACGATCGGCACCCCAGTCCACGTGTCTCAGGTATAAAATAGTATTAAAATGCTGCCAGGATTTGTCCTTTAGCTGACAAAGATGGGGAAGCTAAGCTAAGAGGGCATCAAAGACCAGTCCCAAAAAGCAGTAAGACTCCACTAAATCAAGTAATTGGTATTCGAAGTAAAGTTCTGGATAGGGGTGGACAGCACGATGGTGACAGAAGTGGGCAATGCAAGTCTTGGCAGCCAAAAACTGAAAGCCATGAGTAAGCGCCCCCAACTGCGCCTTCCACATAGCTCCCTGCAGCCGGTGTTCAGCCACAACAATAGAAGAGGAATAAAAGCAAAAACAAAAACAAAAATTGTCAGCATATAGCGGGGGAAAGATTGAGGACCCTAATGCTAATGCGTGACCGTTGACAGCAATTAAAAAGATTGGGATACACAGGACAGAACCCTGCAAGACCCCATTCTCTTGTATATGGGACACACAGTAGGAAGCACCAACGCGAACTCTAATAGTGCGGAGCGACAAGAAGTTCTGTATAAAAAACCAGGAGTGGGCCCTGGAGACCCCACTCATGCAGGGTAGGACGGATGTGGTGTCACCGAGTGGTATCGTAGGCCTTCGTCAGGTCAAAAAAGACGGTAATCAGGTGTTTTCACCAGGAAAAGGCCAATCGAATGGCAGACTCCAGGTGAACCAAGATGTCGATGATGGGGGAGCCCTTGGCGAAAACCACCCCAGGACAGGGCCAGTAGCCTTCGAGACTCAAGGAACCAACACAACTGCCAGCTCACCATATGTTCGAGCAACTTGTACAGAACACTGGTGAGGCTGATAGGGCGATAGTTAAAACATCTAGTGAGTTCTTACCAGGCTTTAACACTGGAACGATGGTACTGTCCCGTCATTTTGACGGGAATTCGCCGTCACTCCATTTGCGGTTGAAGACGGCAAGGAGGTGGTGCTGATAATCCGCTGACAGATTTTTAAGCATTTGGAAATGGATTCGGTCTGGATACCCTTTCAGGTGTAGTGGCAGCAGCATCACTCAGTGTATTACTACCAGTATAGAGGTTAGATGCTACTGGGACGACAGATACTGATGAAGATGGTGAATCAGATGAATTCTGAGTACCCTTTACTTTCTTGTACCAATGTACATGCTTTTTAAATACCTTCAGTCTGGCTCTTGGCATGTTGAAGGGAAGAAAAATCAGTGACCTCCCCAAATAGGACTTCTTCAAAACAAGCATATGGATTTAATTACAAAGTAAACAATACAAATCGTGCAATATCAGTTATCAACTGTCTTGCAGTGTAGCCACTAGAAAACTTTACTCTCTTGTGCTCAATTATATCCCTGGCAAGGTATTTAAAATACTTCTATGCATGTCAATATTTTATACACAATTTTTAATGGAGACTAAATATTTTGAAAATGCATTTTTCCAAAAATTGATTTTCTCATTGAAAAATTCATTCCGTATATCCTTAAGGAAGATGCAGCATTTGAGTGGACCCCTGCCTGCAACCACGTATCTGAGACTGTGAAAAGTAGCTTGCGTTTCACACTGTGCTTGGCCACTTACTAGGCAGAACTTCAGCTTGTAGTTGCAATGGACACATCACAATGTGGCATGAGGACTGCATTGTCTCAACATCATGCTGATGGTTCAGAACAGCCCACACAGAAGAATTACTCTCAAATAGTGAAGGAGGCTCTTGATATTATTTATGTTATCAAGAAGTTTCATGTGTTTCTGTACACGTTAAGTTTGATTTGGTGACCGATCACAAGTCATTTGTCCCTCTTTCCAGACCCACGGCATACTTGTTGATGGACCCGGTTCATGAGATTCATTTCCACACTATGGCTGAGCATTCAAAAGCAAATGCTCTTCTGTGTTTGCCAGTGGGACCTGATCATGGTTTTGATCATGATGAAGTACTTTGTTTGTATCTCGACGAGAAATATCGCTGGACAGTGAATAGATTCCCTATTACCAGTTCTCGCAGTGCTCAAGCTGTCAGCTCCGACCCTGTTCTTTGTCAAGTGCAATACTATGCTCAACAAAGATGACCTAAGTGACCTCAGGCTCATGCATTGGATCCTGTCTGCAATAATTTTTTGCTACAACGTAAGATTCGCATTTGTCGATGGTGTTCTCTTGTTGCACATAGAAAACCCTGTTCCACGGGTGGTCATTTTGGCAGCCCTCTGATGCGATGTTCTTTGCCTTCTACATCAGGATCATTGGGGTGTTTCGCGCATGAAGACATCGGCTCAGTGTCATGTCTACTGGTCCTGTTTTGATCGTGAGACTGAACATTTAATCACTGCTTGCTCTAAATGTGCAGGTCATCAGGCCTCTCCCTGGCAGTGTTATATTGACAATGGAGATGGTTGTCAGTAGTGGGACCAGTAACGGGAAGTAAATTAAAATGAAATCCAAACCTTTAGGTGCTTACAGGCGTTGATAAATATCAACGAGGACAGTTGAAAATGTGTGCCCCGACCGGGACTCGAACCCGGAATCTCCTGCTCATGGCAGATGATCTATCTGACTGAGCCATTGAGGACACAGAGGATACAGTGACTGCAGGGACTGATCTCTGGCATGCTCCCCGTGAGACCCACATTTCCAACTTACTGTCCACACACTACATTTGTAGTGCCCCTACCCACTATACTCATTACTCGCGGCAGTCAATCGACCAATTCCTGTAAGAGTTCGGGCAGTGTGGGTGCATCTGGATCATTGACCGGTAAGCCTTATCTGTATGAAGATGGTATCTGTTCTTTCGGACATGTCCAAAAGAACAGATACCATCTTCATATATTCATACAGCAACAGCAATGTTGTTGAGGTAATTGATACAACAAGGAATCCATTGAGTAAGCTGTTCGAAGTAATGTTGAAAATTGGTAGGCATTCATGCAGTGGCAAAAGCAATCAATTGTATCTGTAGAAGTCGAAAAGCATATTAACAAGAAGCACAAGAAGCAGCTGACGTTATTCTTAGAGCGGCAGCTATAATTGTGCTTTTGACAAATCGAGTCTTGTAAACATTGTCCATCCATCAGTATTATCATAAGTTCTTATGGGCAACGAATGGTGTATGTATCAGTTGCAGATTGTCACTTTAAAGCCACCACAAGGGCAGAGTTTGCCTGTCGGCTCTTTGATATTGACTAATTGTGTAGCCCATTGACAGGACAAAATGGGTTCCATGATACCTAAAGTTGTTAATCTGTTCAATTCTTCCTTCACTTGAGTGTGAAGTGCAAACTGAACTTGCTAGCATGGAAAAAAATGGGATATATTTGAGAGTGATGTGCACTACGTAATCAACAGCCTTGATGAGTGTTGGTGAAAAAAGGACAGAATATTCTTTGCTCTCCAACTCTTGATAATGTACAAGATCCAACACTAAATCAACAGAATCTGAGACTGTAGGTCCAAAAGCCCGGAAAGTGTCGAAACAAATAAATTTTCTGCACAAGCACTGCCCACTATCAGAAATGTAACTGGCCAAACCACCACCTTATACATTGTTACTGCAGTAAACTGGCCAAAAATAGAAATCTGCTGACTGTTGTAACTGACAAGACAGTGCGCCCTGCACGGACAGGCATGAGTGTTGCACACAGTTACAATGTGATCTTTCTTATGATATATACAGCATGATAACCGACATTGCGGACAAGCAAGCCAGTTGTGTTGAACAAAAGAAGCAGGGTGGGGGTTGCAGAATGTTTTCAACTGCATTTGAGAATGCTGCACTGGTGCAATCTTTGCTTCTGAAGGTGTACTAGAAGGGGTATGCTTTTTGCTGTCTGATGTGAGTCGACTGCCGCTGTGTTAACACAAGAACATAATTGGTGTCCAGTGGCATGAAGAACTTCAGATGCTTGCACTGTTTTGAGTACTACTTCTAAAGAATTGCAAATGCATTTTGGTAGACTTCCTTATCGGAGATGGACCAAATGATAGTATCCTGCACTATGGACTCTGTGTAAGATTCTTTATATTGTGTAGCAACGAAAGGAAGTTGTGACTTAAACCCTGCAGTTCTGTCATCCAAGAATGATGTGATTCATGGGGCTGCTTCCTGAACTGATAGAGCTCCACTCCTGTGGAAACCACATGGGTATATTTGTGATGATATGAAGTCAGTAAATTATGCATGTCATCGAATGAGAGAGATGCCTGATCCCGAAAGGGTGCTAATTAACCCAACAAATTAACGAGTGGTACAATTAGGAAGAGATCCATGACAGAAAAAGAACTTTAATGGAGGAATATAAAGGTCATACAATTCCATGTGCTTGGAAGACTCATCGCAGGTGGGGAAGTTGGGGGGTAGGCCGTCAGTACTCTCTCCAATGTGGTCATGTACCCCTACTGCTGCCAAAGGAAATTCCGAAGGACAGCCTCCAAGTTCACAGCTGTCAACATTGTCACTTCAACAATGACAACATATGTGAAAATCAAAGCTTACTTGTTGCCATTTGTGTAGCAACAAACACAATTCAGAAAGTTCATAAAAATTACGATACCAAAACCAAAATATGTTCAGTAGATTGTCCTTGTATGTTGTCAGATTGGTATCAGTAGGCTTTTTTAAAAAGCTGTGTATTTACTCTTCATTATTGGTCCATGCATGAGTGGGAACAGCACCAATATGTTTCATAAAACTGTAGCTGAAAATGTGATTTTTCAGGACATCATATCTTGGGGTCTATTGATAACAGAGAAAAGGGGTCAAGTGTTTTAGATAGCCCATGGCCTAGCAACCATTTGTATACCCGTTGGAAGAACGTGCATACTGTAGCTATCCTACAATACAGGGTCAAAATTTAAACTTCACAGACTTCCTTTAGCCTAGGCAAATTGAACAAATCGGTTGGGTCTTTTGCATTAGATGTGATCTAGTGTGGACCTTAGGCAGTTTTCCTGAGAAAACTGCTAAAAATCCATGAGTTTTGGTTACCAAAAGTATCAATTGTGGGGAAGGCCACTTCAGCAATTTCTATTCACAGCATGTCATTGAAATTTTTCCAAACGTTCTCTAGATGCTGATCTCAGGAAACTTCAAAACTTTTTCCAATATCATTACCCATCACCGAGATTCAGAGGTTTAAAGTTACTGTATGTATGCGTGTGAAATATGAACCTAACATCTGATCCGAGGCGCAAATGTTTTAATAAATACAATGATCTCATGGCAAGGGTTGTGGGGTCATCGCAAGGATTCTGAGGTGACCAAAGTATGTTACAGTCACCATTTTTTTCACCACTGAAACTTTGATGTACATCTCTATATAATGGGCACTTGACTCCTGTACAGGCTGTCTGTTTCTCAAGTACTTCCTTGTCGTGTGGGGGAGTGGCTATGTACGTAAAAAAACAGTGTTTCATTTTAGTCCATAGACATATCGTGACACTGCACTGAACAGATATTTGAATGTTGTGCAGGAGCAGTTGAATTTAGTGAAACTAGATTTCTAATTGTATATAAAAACAAAGATGAGGTGACTTACCGAACGAAAGCGCTGGCAGGTCGATAGACACACAAACAAACACAAACATACACACAAAATTCAAGCTTTCGCAACAAACTGTTGCCTCATCCGGAAAGAGGGAAGGAGAGGGGAAGACGAAAGGAAGTAGGTTTTAAGGGAGAGGGTAAGGAGTCATTCCAATCCCGGGAGCGGAAAGACTTTGGGGGAAAAAAGGACAGGTATACACTCGCACACACGCACATATCCATCCACACATACAGACACAAGCAGGTGGAGTGGGAAGCCAGATTGAGTCTGATCCAGTCCCGGAAAGTATCCTGTCACAAGTGGCACACTTTTGTGGGAGGTTCTGGGTTTGAGGGGATGAGGAAGTGGCTCTGGTTATTTGCTTCTGTACCAGGTCGGGAGGGTAGTTGCGGGATGTGAAAGCTGTTTTCAGGTTGTTGGTGTAATGGTTCAGGGATTCCGGACTGAAGCAGATTCGTTTGCCACGAAGACCTAGGCTGTAGGGAAGGGACCGTTTGATGTGGAATGGGTGGCAGCTGTCATAATGGAGGTACTGTTGCTTGTTGGTGGGTTTGATGTGGACGGACGTGTGAAGTTGGCCATTGGACAGATGGAGGTCAACGTCAAGGAAAGTGGCATGGGATTTGGAGTAGGACCAGGTGAATCTGACGGAACCAAAGGAGTTGAGGTTGGAGAGGAAATTCTGGAGTTCTTCTTCACTGTGAGTCCAGATCATGAAGATGTCATCAATAAATCTGTACCAAACTTTGGGTTGGCAGGCCTGGGTAACCAAGAAGGCTTCCTCTAAGCGACCCATGAATAGGTTGGCGTACGAGGGGGCCATCCTGGTACCCATGGCTGTTCCCTTTAATTGTTGGTATGTCTGGCCTTCAAAAGTGAAGAAGTTGTGGGTCAGGATGAAGCTGGCTAAGGTAATGAGGAAAGAGGTTTTAGGTAGGGTGGCAGGTGATCGGCGTGAAAGGAAGTGCTCCATCGCAGCGAGGCCCTGGACGTGCGGAATATTTGTGTATCCCTGTAACCATTGATGCTACTTCCTTATACACAAATATTCCACACATCCAGGGGCCTCGCTGCGATGGAGCACTTCCTTTCACGCCGATCACCTGCCACCCTACCTAAAACCTCTTTCCTCATTACCTTAGCCAGCTTCATCCTGACCCACAACTTCTTCACTTTTGAAGGCCAGACATACCAACAATTAAAGGGAACAGCCATGGGTACCAGGATGGCCCCCTCGTACGCCAACCTATTCATGGGTCGCTTAGAGGAAGCCTTCTTGGTTACCCAGGCCTGCCAACCCAAAGTTTGGTACAGATTTATTGATGACATCTTCATGATCTGGACTCACAGTGAAGAAGAACTCCAGAATTTCCTCTCCAACCTCAACTCCTTTGGTTCCGTCAGATTCACCTGGTCCTACTCCAAATCCCATGCCACTTTCCTTGATGTTGACCTCCATCTGTCCAATGGCCAACTTCACACGTCCGTCCACATCATACCCACCAACAAGCAACAGTACCTCCATTATGACAGCTGCCACCCATTCCACATCAAACGGTCCCTTCCCTACAGCCTAGGTCTTCGTGGCAAACGAATCTGCTCCAGTCCGAAATCCCTGAACCATTACACCAACAACCTGAAAACAGCTTTCACATCCCGCAACTACCCTCCCGACCTGGTACAGAAGCAAATAACCAGAGCCACTTCCTCATCCCCTCAAACCCAGAACCTCCCACAAAAGTGCGCCACGTGTGACAGGATACTTTCCGGGACTGGATCAGACTCAATGTGGCTCCCCACTCCACCAAGAGTGTCTTTCCGCCGTCCACCTAACCTTCGACAACCTCTTAGTTCATCCCTATGAAATCCCCAAACCACCTTCCTTACCCTCTGGCTCCTACCCTTGTAACCGCCCCCGGTGTAAAACCTGTCCAATGCACCCTCTCACCACCACCTACTCCAGTCCTGTAACCCGGAAGGTGTACACGATCAAAGGCAGAGCCACGTGTGAAAGCACCCACGTGATTTACCAACTGACCTGCCTACACTCTGAAGCTTTCTATGTGGGAATGAGCAGCAACAAACTGTCCATTCGCATGAATGGACACAGGCAGTCAGTGTTTGTTGGTAATGAGGATCACCCTGTGGCTAAACATGCCTTGGTGCACGACCAGCACATCTTGGCACAGTGTTACACTGTCCGGGTTATCTGGATACTTCCCACTAACACCAACCTGTCAGAACTCCATAGATGGGAACTCGCCCTTCAGTATATCCTCTCTTCTCGTTATCCGCCAGGCCTCAACCTCCGCTAATTTCAAGTTGCCGCCGCTCATACCTCACTTGTCTTTCAACAACATCTTTGCCTCTTTACTTCCGCCTCGACTGACATCTCTGCCCAAACTCTTTGCCTTTACAAATGTCTGCTTGTGTCTGTGTATGTGAGGATGGATATGTGTGTGTGCGAGTGTATACCTGTCCTTTTTTCCCCCTAAGGTAAGTCTTTCCGCTCCCGGTATTGGAATGACTCCTTACCCTCTCCCTTAAAACCCACATCTTTTTGTCTTTCCCTCTCCTTCCCTCTTTCCTGACGAAGCAACCATTGGTTGTGAAAGCTAGAATTTTGTGTGTATGTATGTGTTTGTTTGTGTTTCTATCGACCTGCCAGCGCTTTCGTATGGTAAGTCACATCATCTTTGTTTTTAAATATATTTTTCCCGCGTGGAATGTTTCCCTGTTATATTCAAAGTATGTAAATGTGTTGAAGTGTATAAATAAAATGTCAAAACTCCATTGGCCTACAAGATTTGTTTTATTTAAACAGTACAGCTTGCTGTACCAGGAAAAGGAAGAAAACAAAATGAAAAATGCTCCTCTCGGAGTACAAACAATGGCGCATATGGTGTTCTTTAAAAGAATCTGACAGAAAAGTGAGGAACCAGCGGCCTCAGTCTTCATTCTGCCTTGTGCTGAGAAAGAGTAGCAGACAGACAGTGCAGTGGAAGAAAGAGGGGACAGAACCAGTGGGGAGAGAAATAGAAAAGAGGCAGTGGCAGGAAGAGAGAGAGAGAGAGAGAGAGAGAGAGAGAGAGAGAGAGAGAGAGATGGTGGGAGCAAAGGAGAGCAGAGACAGTGGAAATCAAAAAGAGGGGTGAGTGGAGATCGTACATAGACTTGGGGGGTAGGTGGGATTCTGGAAACCACCATCGCGGTAGCTGCCACCCCCATGCCACATCTCTGCCCCCCCCCCCCCCCCCCCTTCTCCAACCTCCACCCCACCCCTCTCCAGATCAGGGAACTTGGTATATAACACGAAAAAATTTGCCCACTTTCCCCCATTCCACCCCACCCCCCCCCCCCCCCCCCGCCCCACACACACACACACACACACACTCTAGGACAAGGACATGTGTGGGTAGGAGACAATGGTGGTTGAAGAGAAAGGTAGGAAGATAGCATATTGTAAACAAGAAAGAAAGAGGCATTAGTAACGGGACAAAGACACTGGTGCCAGAATTTTTGGTCTGGAAGTGGAATGATGATTGAGACAGCAGGTTCCCCACTTTTCTGTAAGAATCTTTTTAAAGAGGAGCGTATTTATCTTTTTTTTGTGCTGTGACTGGAGCATTTTTCGGCTAGTGCATAATTTATTTGGCCGCTTGGTGGATCCACTGTTGTTAACGTTTTTATACCCATCTCCATTGATGACTGACAGCTCCTGTCTTGACCAATTCTTCTTCAAATCTGTGTTCTTTCATACTTTTCTTCATGTGCAGAATCAAGAATAAATCCTGTGATGTTAGATGAGAGGGGTGTATGGCAAGGGTGTCATGCCATTTCTGACTAAAAACTGCCACACTGAGATACCTTTGTGAGCAGAAGCATTATCTTGTTGGAAAATCCAGAGGTAGTTTGTTTTCGATACACAGTTACAGTCTTCGTAAGTGTGACCCTTTGGAACAAACTATGAATGTACAATATACCCTCAAACAAAGCTTTTTGGTTTTAGATTTTGGGTTCATAACCACAGTGCACTTGGAAATAGACTGTATGTCAATTGGGTCTGTTCTTTCAAAGTACAGTTGCTTCCAATTGGCATATTTTCTACTGCTCGGACATAATCTGAGGCACAATTTGTCAACAATTATTCTCAAATATTCCAGGCATTTTAGCACTCCAATGTTTTTCCACGCTTGAAGTCCATTGTTCTGCTATTCTTGCTACTCCCTCCTCCCCTCCTAGGTAGCCACATGTGGTGAGTGAAATGGTTCCCCAGCCAGTTGTGAAATTGCTTCCCCTTCCCCATGTCCGGCCCGTATCATTGGTCATCTGTGTGACTAGGCCCTGCTCACACACTTTTGACACTGTAAAAAACCCCTTTTATGTATAGGCTGTTTCTCTTTTCTTGGTTATTAACTTCTTACATTTTTCCTTTGCCTTGACGTTTGTGACTTTTCTTTTCATCTCTTTCTGCCTGTGTATTCCCGAATCCTGGCTCATACATTTTGACCTGTGACGGCTGACTTTGTAACGCACAGTTTTCAGCATGTGTGTCGACAGATAGGGCTCGCATGCACCTCTTGGTAAAGGCCAGCCTCTAGGAAGGGGTTATTGCCTGGGTTGCTACCTTCCCAATTGTCAGTGAATCCCAAAATTTGGTAAGTGTGTCCTGAGATATGTAAATGATCACCTAAGGCAGTTTAGTACCCCTGTGTTGGCGGCATAAGGAGGAAGGATTGCCTTCTGAGATACTGACAATCATAATGGATCAAAGTGCAATGAGTACAACAAACAGACCCATTTAACCTTGGTCCAATTAACAGAAATGGAATGAAAGTAAGATACTAACAAAACTTGCAGCTGACCCTGACAACCTCACTTATCACTGACCGGCAAAATTCTGTATCCTCGTTCGACAAGCATAAAGGAACTAAGCAGACTATCATTCCTTCCCTTCCCCAACTTTTGAAATCCTTCTCAATGGGAACCCTTTGCCAAAACATTTCCCTGCCGACGTCCTCTATACCAGTGTGAATCCCAAATTGATCCTGTATCATAAAGATGGCTGATTGACCTAAGGAAGAAAACCCTGCCACTGAAGAAATAATGGAGCAGGATGCACCTGCATGTTAATTCTGTAGCTTAACCAGGTGTTCCAAAGCTGTCAAGGTAATTACTGCTAAACCTGCAGTCATCCTCAATTATGGGTATCCTTCAATGGACTACGTGCAGCATCAGATCGCAAGGTGCACAACTGGAGATATTCTACATTCACAATCCCCAGCTGTAGTATGCCTGCAGAAAATGCAGATAAAAATGGGTAGATTCAATCATGAAGAAGTTGGATAATCCTTTTGGATGTAAGAGTTGACATCATGTGATATTTCGAATCTTAGAGAGTTGACTGTGTGGACCAGCAAACTTGTTTAAAATGTGAATAAAGTGCAAAATTAATATGGCCATCCCTTGCACCCATCTGAGTTCCCTCACCTTGCCTCGCATTTTAGCATGTTGTCTCATTCTAGTCAAAAACATTTGTGTGAAATCTTATGGAACTTCACTGCTAAGGTCATCAGCCCCTAAGCTTACACACTACTTAACCTAAATTATCCTAAGGACAAACACACACACACCCATGCCTGAGGGAGGACTCGAACCTCCGCTAGGACCACCCACACAATCCATGACTGCAGCGCCTTAGACCGCTCGGCTAATTCCGCGCTCATTATAGTCCTCTGCCAGTTTTTCTCTGCTTTTGGTTTTCCCCATTGCCTACTTTACCACGCTTTCCTGTACCCGCATACCTATTATTCACATTCCGATCCACTTCCCTATGGCTTTGCCACTTTTTCCATCACTCTTTCTAAGGATTTTATGGCTGCTTATATCTTTCTTTTCCTTTTGTATTCTATCTTGCGTGTTTAGTTATTTGATTTTGACTTACTTTGTCATTTTGGTAATGTTCTGTTGTAAAAAAATAATACACTAACCTCATAATGTAAAAGATAAATAGGTGAAGCAGGACTGGTGTGGATTATCATGTGTGTGTTAACAATTTTATTCCTGGTAAAAAGTCTCTCATAAAATAAATACTTATTCCTTCAACGAGTTTTTTAAGTCTTATGCAGTTCTTGTATGTTTATTTCACAGCGAAGCCAAATACAGTTGAAACGATTTTGGGAAAATCGTAAAGCTAAGATAAAGAGAAGTCTGCAGAAGCTTCTAACTGCCAACAATGAACTTGGAAAATCTGAATCACCACATATAGATAACCAATTGTTTGAGTACTCTACATCCTCACTGAGATCAACAGCAACACCTGTTGGTGCATCATTATTTAGTTATCCTGCCATAAAGAGCAATCTTACTTTTCCAAATCCTGAAGTTACTCCACATTTCATAGAATCTGCCTCCTACACAGTGTATCAGGGCGAAGGGAGGAGCATCACTGACTCTCCAGGTGAGTTTAGTAGGTTAGTCTTCTACTGTTATCCATTATTTTTTCAATAGTGTATAATTTTTTCATCGGTCTATAGAGTATATTCACTAGTGAGTTGCAGAGCCAAATGCTGACAGTTGAAAACAATGGTTTAACCTCTACAGTACATTTCTAATTTTAGGAATAACAAACACATGCTATATTTTTGGAATGTTTCATAAAGCCTTACAAGTATTTCTGGATAAGGTAGGATGCGTTCACTATGACATAATGCATCCATGCTCTACAAAGCCACTCTGCCCAGTTACAGGTGTGAATGATGCACAGGAAGAATAACTGTTGATAAGTCTCTCCTTGAGAGATCTCTATGATCTTTTTACAAGACATACGTAGAAGAATATAGTATATTGATTGACTCTTCTATGAATGTACATGCTCAAAATTCAACAAAATTCAGCATGATGCAAAACCTCTCTCTTTTAGCATCTGCCACTGGAGTTGAATAAACATCCACGTGATGCTTATGTGTCTGCTAAACGAACTAGTGACAAAATGCACTGCCCTTCTTTGGATTTTCCCTATTTCCCTTGTGCGTCCTATTGAGCAAGGGTCTCTGTCTGATGGAGTACTTGAGTGCTGGTTGAATGAGGATTTTGTAAGACGACACCTGTGTAGGTGGACTGTGTATTCTGAGGATTCTTCCAGTAAATATCAACAGATATCTGCCTTTTCTGCATTTAGTTTCACGTGGTTATTCCACTTTAAATTGATCTTTACACATACTCCCATATATTTAATGGGTTTGATTGCTTCCAGAGAACTGTTTGGCAATTGAGTCATTACACACACACACACACACACACACACACACACACACACACACACAGAGTATGTATGTCTGAAAACTTCTTTCCATTGAGAATGAAATGACGTGCTCTATTTGCTAGGAATTCCTCAGTCCAATTCTAAAGGTTTTCTGATACTCTGCAAACCTGTCTTGTTCATTAGGCAACAGCATGGGACTGTATTGAACGCCTTCCAGAGGACAAAGAACATGGAACCATCCAAGGTGCAGGATACACTGCCTTTTGGATGTCTTTGATGAATAAAGTAAGCTGAGTCTCTTGCAGTTGTTGTTAGTGGAATTCATGTTGGCCCTACAAAGGAGATTTTTCAGTCTCCAGGAAGGTCATAATACATAATCTTAAAACATGTTCCATTGTTCTATTAACAGTCTGATGTCAGCGATATGGGCCTATAGTTGTTATTTGTTCGATGACCCCTTTTACAAATGGGAATGACCTGCACATTTTTCAAATCATTTGGAATATTACATTTCTGCGGCGACTGATAGTAGACCTCTGCTAGAAGAGGAACAAGGTCTGTATTGAGAATTGTATAGGTATCTCATCAGGCTCAGTTCCTTTTCTCTGTCAAGTGATTTAGGTTTATTTTCAATCCTGCAGATACGTATTTAATATCAGTGTTTCTGGCCTTTGTGCAGCAATTGAGAGGAGAGTATGCAGTACAATCTTCCTCAGTTAAACAATGTTTGAAAATGGAATGCAGTATTTGAGCCTTCTCTTCATTATCCTCATTTTCAGTGCCATTATTGTAACTGTCTGTACAGGCAGCTTTTTACTGATTTAACATAAGACCAAAACTTCTTTGGCTTTTCTTCCATACCAGTGGATGGAATGGTACTTTTGAATTCACTGGACCCTTCACATATGACTGTCTTCTACTAATTTTAGCTGCATTCAGTTTTTGTTTGTCTACAAGGCTGTGGTTATGTTTAAATCTGCAGTGATTCTCAGTTTGCTCTCTGAGCAGCTTTCTAACATGCCTGTTGAACCGTGGTGGGGTCTTTCCCATTTTCTGTAACTTAGCTCAGCACGTAACTTTGTATGGCATATTGTGCAATATTCTTAAACATTGTCCATATATATCCAACATTTTCAGCCTCAAAGACATTGGTGGCTCATGTGAAATGAAGTCTGTTTCTTGTTGCACTTATTAAGCAGAAATATCTTCTACCTTTCATTAGATATCTGTTAATACCTATCATGGCTTTATGATCAGTGATTCTTGGCTCTGTTAACAGAGCTGAAATGTTTGGTCCTATTTGTAACCAGATGATGTGAGATACTACTCTCATGAGTTGTTTATCTGATTAACTGCTAAAGATAATTTTTGGATGGGGCATACAAAATAGTTATACACAATTCCTTGTCCCTGCTACCTGTCTTAATCACTTGAGTCTCCCGGTGTATATCTGGTAATCTCAAATCTCCCCCTAATACTGTATATGGCCAGCACATTTTCTGTGAAACTTTACACCAACCCAATTTATTTTGTATTTGAAATCTGTTTTAATCTTACTAGATATTGTTGTATTATTTGTGGCAATGAGGATCTACATCAACATCTATATTTATACTCCGCAAGTCACCCAACTGTGTGTGGCGGAGGGCACTTTATGTGCCACTGTCATTACCTCCCTTTCCTGTTCAGTCGCGTATGGTTCACGGGAAGATCGACTGCCGGAAAGCCTATGTGCGCACTTGAATCTCTCTAATTTTACATTCGTGATCTCCTCGGGAGGTATAAGTAGGGGGAAGTAATATATTTGATACCTCATCCAGAAACGCACCCTCTCGAAACCTGGACAGCAAGCTACACCGCGATGCAGAGCGCCTCTCTTGCAGAGTCTGCCACTTGAGTTCGCTAAACATCTCCGTAACGCTATCAAGCTTACCAAATAACCCTGTGACGAAACGCGCCTCTCTTCTTTGGATCTTCTCTATCTTCTCTGTCAACCCAACCTGGTACGGATCCCACACTGATGAGCAATACTCAGGTATAGGTCGAACGACTGTCCTTGTAAGCCACCTACTTTGTTGATGGACTACATTTTCTAAGGACTCTCCCAATGAATCTCAACCTGGCACCCCGCCTCACCAACAATTAATTTTATATGATCATTCCACTTCAAATCGTTCCGCACGCATACTCCCAGATATTTTACAGAAGTAACTGCTACCAGTGTTTGTTCCGCTATCATATAATCATACAATAAAGGATCCTTCTTTCTATGTATTCGCAATTCATTACATTTGTCTATGTTAAGTGTCAGTTGCCACTCCCTGCACCAAGTGCCTATTCGCTGCAGATCTTCCTGCATTTGGCTGCAATTTGCTAATGCTGCAACTTCTCTGTATACTACAGCATCATCCGCGAAAAGCCACATGGAACTTCCGACACTGTCTACTAGGTCATTTATATATATTGTGGAAAGCAATGGTCCCATAACACTCCCCTGTGGCACACCAGAGGTTGCTGTAACGTCTGTAGACGTCTCTCCACGGAGAACAACATGCTGTGTTCTGTTTGCTAAAAACTCTTCAATCCAGCCACACAGCTGGACTGGTATTCCGTAGGCTCTTACTTTGTTTATCAGGCGACAGTGCGGAATTGTATCGAACGCCTACCGGAAGTCAAGGGAAATGGCATCTACCTAGGAGCCTGTATCTAATATTTTCTGGATCTCATGAACAAATAAAGTGAGTTGGGTCTCACATGATTGCTGTTTCCGGAATCCGTGTTGATTCCTACATAGTAGCTTCTGAGTTTCCAGAAATGACATGATACGCGAGCAAAAAACATGTTCTAAAATTCTACAACAGATTGATGTCGGAGGTATAGACCTATAGTTTTGTGCATCTGCTCGACGACCCTTCTTGAAAAACTGGGACTACCTGTGCTCTTTTCCAATCATTTGGAACTTTCCGTTCCTCTAGAGACTTGCGGTACACGGCTGTTAGAAGGGGGGGCAAGTTCTTTTGCGTACTCTGTGTAGAATCGAATTGGTATCCCGTCAGGTCCAGTGGACTTTCCCTCTGTTGAGTGATTTCGGTTGCTTTTCTATTCCTTTGACACTTATTTCGAAGTCAGCTATTTTTTTCATTCGTGCGAGGATTTAGAGAAGGAACTGCAGTGTGGTCTTCCTCTGAAACAGCTTTGGAAAAAGGTGTTTAGTATTTCAGCTTTACGCGTGTCATCCTCTGTTTCAATGCCATCATCATCCCAGAGTCTCTGGATATGCTGTTTCGATCCACTTACTGATTTAACGTAAGACCAGAACTTCCTAGGATTTTCTGTCAAGTCGGTACATAGAATTTTACTTTCGAATTCACTGAATGCTTCACGCATAGCCCTCTTTACGCTAACCTAACTTTGACATTGTTTAGCTTCTGTTTGTCTGAGAGGTTTTGCCTGCGTTTAAATTTGCTGTGAAGCTCTCTTTGCTTTCGCAGTAGTGGGTTTTTCCTGTTCCTCACAGTTTTACTCGGTGCACACCTGTCCTAAAACGTGTTTTACGATTGCCTTGAAATTTTTCCATAAACACTCAACATGGTCAGTGTCAGAACAGAAATTTTCATTTTGATCTGTTAGGTAGTCTGAAATCTGCCTCCTATTACTCTTGCTAAACAGATAAACTTTCCTCCCTTTTTTTATATTCCTATTGACTTCCATATTCAGGGATGCTGCAATTGGCCTTATGATCACTGATTCCCTGTTCTGCGCTGACAGAGTCAAAATGTTCGGGTCTGTTTGTCATCAGTAGGTCCAAGACGTTATCTCGATGAGTCGGTTCTCTGTTTAATTGCTCGTGGTAATTTTTGCATAATGCACTCAGTATAGTGTCACTCGATGCTCTGTCCCTGCCACCCGTCCTAAACATCTGAATGTCCCAGTCTGTATCTGGTAAATTGAAATCTCCACCTAAGACTATAACATGCTAAGGAAATTTATGTGAAATGTATTCCAGATTTTCTCTCAGTTGTTCTGCCACTAATGCTACTGAGTCGGGAGGCCGGTAAAATGAGTCAATTATTAACTTAGTTCGGTTGTTGAGTATAACCTCCACCCATAATAATTCACATGAACTATCCACTTCTATTTCACTACAGGATAAACTGCTACTAACAGCGACAAACACGCCACCACCGGTTGCATGCAATCTATCCTTTCTAAACACCGTCTGTGCCTCTGTAAAAATTTCGGCAGAATTTATCTCTGGCTTCAGCCAGCTTTCTGTACCTATAACGATTTCAGCTTCGGTGCTTTCTATCAGCGCTTGAAGTTCCGGTACTTTACCAACGCAGCTTCGACAGTTTAAAATTACAATACCGATTGCTGCTTGATGATTGATGCCTCCATTACCAGTCCCATGCAATTTTGTGATAAACATTCCAATCAGAATTGAGAATTCCGTTTCTATTAACCTCCAGTTTCATCCACCTTTCTGTCCTTAGTACTATGTGGGCATTATAGGGATCAATTTCTTCATCTTCTGAAATCAGAATGTAATTTACTGGCCCTGTGAAGATTTTTGAATCCTAAAAACACGAGCAAATGCATTTCACATGTACTCTGCTACCCTAGTAGCTGCTTCCTGTGTGTAGTGCTCACTTGGCCTATTGAGGGGCACGAGTCCTACAATTTCCCACCCACTAGCAGAGGCCAAGAAATCATTCAGCTCCACATGAGAAAACCACAGTTAGTTATGGGAACAACATCTTTGACTTTTGTAGTCTTGTCTTCCTCAGTTGTGTGTAATATTATGGTATATTGATACATTTTACTTTTTGGATCGTCTAACTACAACTGAAGGAAACACAATTTTCGTGCCACACGCATTTCGCTATTATTCTTTGTAAGGCATTTTCAGTGCTGGTACATGCTAGCACAGCTTCTGTCCCTATTGCAAGGTTAGCTGTCTTTACCAATGCAACCAGCCATGCGTAGGAACAAAAATAGCCTCAAAACCTAAGTGGCAAATGTTGTTGCTCATGTGAGCCATGATATGCAGCTGGGTACACCCAGGAGACTCCATAACAGTCAGCAAAGTGTTCTCAACATGGGGAATGAGACCCTGCCTTCAATTTCCCTAGGAGCCTCGTGTCACCTTCACCAGAAGACACGTCTGCACTGAGCGAGGTAACACAGTCGATGGCACACCTGGACTCGCATGTGGGAGGACATGGCTCAAATCCGCCTCTGGCCATCCAGATTTGGGTTTTCCATGATTCCCCTAAGTCACTCCAGGCAAATTTGCAGGATGATTCTGCTGAAAGGACATGACCCGTTTTCTTCTCCATCCTTACAAAACAATCTGAGCTTGTGCTCTCTCTCTTATAACCTTGTTGTCAATGAGATGTCAAACTCTAATCTTTCCTTCACCTTCTGCATTTGTTTGAACCTTACAGAAAGATTGGCTCCTATCCCAACAGAGTGTGCCACTTGCTAGCTTTGCCCACTGTTACCTTTAATCCAAGAGGCTTGTGACCCAGTGACAGTTCACTGTTTATTTTCATGTGGAATAATGAAAAACAGTAGCCTCAAGACAAACTAGAGTGGCATAGTGCTGATAGTGACAGAATATATCTGTGGAGTTACTACTGCAAGCCACAAGCAAACCTCCCTTAATCACCATGCTGTTCCTCAGTGGTACAATCAGTACTTTTGTTGTAATGTGGTAGTATTCCATTGCTTTCACATCACTATACTGAAGCTGTCAGTAATTCTAACCACACCAACAGGTGGCATAACACCTCCTGTACTGATCTTCTTGATTTCTGTCAACTGCGACCTTCTTTTGGGAGGAAGCATCTCTGTTTACCAACTCCTATATAGAAGGCTGTTGCTTTCATTCTGAGACACACATTAGTGACCTGGTTCCATTCAACTCAGTCCCAGGCAGTCTTCACTATAACATTAGTTAAAGGCCCTTAGAAGGTTCTGCCAGATAGGCCATGGATTTATTTGTATAAAGGAGTGTTACTCCTTGTTCACTCATTATTACATCCTGTGATTGGTGGAGTGTGCAGTCTGGCCTTTGAGGAGAGACAGGTCAGATTGGCGAGGGTTGTATTTAAAGATAACATCATATGACATGGTTCGCTGGAATACCCTGAATGGTAGGTTCAGGCTCATAATTTGAAGGTTTCTCTTTCTGTTGTGCACATTAGCACCTTTTCCGTTAAGTATATCTGTTGAGTGTAGGGAACTAAAGAGTGTGTGTGTGTGTGTGTGTGTGTGTGTGTGTGTGTGTGTGTGTGCGCGCGCATCCGCGCACACATGTGCGTGCTTGTGCACATGTAGAGTGATCTCTCTTCATGATGGACTGAAGAGATGTTTGGAATTATATTCAGGACATTGACACGAAGTCTGGTGATCAGGAACTTCATGCCACCACCTCACCTTCCCTTGTCAGCCAAATACTGGGAGTGAAAATTCTTCATTGGAATTTGAATTGGATTACGTCCTAAGAGTGCCACTACAGAGGCATGAATTAATGACCTGATTACAGAGTTGGTGTTGTGTAGCATGTACTCAGTGAAAAAACAAGTTAGACACTATAATTCCTTTATTAGCATACTTGGGTTAGGGAAGGTGTGTCATTCTAGAAGATAGCTAAGGATGTAGACCATCTTTGAAAAACTCATTAGCAAATGCAGCTGCCATTGTAACATATATAATTCACACTGTGGTACAATGTACCATCTCCTTAAAGGCAGTGACAGATCTCATTACTGAGACATGGGGTCACACATCAGTAAGAAATAAATTGGTGAAAATAAGGAGTAACAAGCTGTGTTTCATGAAGCTACTGACTTAACCATGACGACCTGCTTTCAACCAGTCAGGTAATGTGGTCAGACTTCAACATGTTTCTTTATAGGTAGTGTCATTTGATATATAGATTCTTTTGTTAGCTAGAGGACCTAGTATGTGTAGTGTATGTACTCTTTAGTCTCCCTTTGTAGATCTTTTATTATTATTATTATTATTATTGTTGTTGTTGTTGTTGTTGTTTTGTCTGACTAATATTAATGTACTTTGTGTGTTATTTTATATGCTCTTCTTCTGTTTGTGCTTGGGTTTTATTGATCTCAACCACTGAGCACTCTAAGACTAACAACAAATACTACTACTAGTAGTACTACTACTACTACTACTACAGATGGGCAAATTGCAACTGTCTTGGAAAAAATTTACACTAAGACTCAACAATGTTTTCTGATGTTTGAACTCTTTTTTTCTGATTAAAGTTATTATTCGTTACAGAGTCCATTTCACATCATTTAGCCTCTAATCTTTATATTGCAGACTTTGGTGGCGGTTTTGCCAAAAAAACATCCATTCTCAAAAATAGTTCTGCACAAATTTTCCACAAATTATGCTTCACATTACACTCAGCAGTGAACATGTGCTTTTGTATCATGGACAGCATTTTGTGTTGCATTCAGCTATTCACCATATGTGTTCGCTCTTCTCTCTCACTCAAATTTAACGACACAGTGAAGTACTCAGGGCAAAGCATGAGGGGAAATGTGCATGCCTAGACATGTGACAGCAACTGATCGCTGCATCAAAATTACATTCTAGCATTTTATGTGATGGGCAGTTCTCCTGTTCATTAATAAGAGGAATTTCCACGTCAGTCTTCCAAATTATTTCTGGGCCATTTTTATTTTATCCACCCTGTATACCCTATAGAGGCACAAAACAAATGATTAGGTATTTTCTGATTCATTTGTTCCATTAGCAGCAAGCTTTTAATGTACTTTGTTATGCTTTTTTAAACTCATTATTTAACATTGCAACACCATTATAGTTTTTTTTTTGTTCACACCGTTTAGGAACTTCCTGTGATCATTCTCTTTGAACCAGTGATGTTGATGTTGCTTGTTTTGGCTTTATAATTCTAATACTGTACTACTTCTTCTTCTCTTTTTATTTTATTTTTTTGTTTCTGGTTTAATAGAAATCATTCGTGTTGAACGAATGGAAAGGAAAGTATAATATACTAAGAATAGAAAACTGCAAAATTACCTCAATTAAAGAGAAATTGCCAGAGTAAAGAATTAATGTAGCAATGACAGATGTTAATTGCTACAACTTTGTTCTGATATAAAGTACGTACATGTAAAGTACACACCACCCAGTCATGGTCCAGTGCTCCACACCTCAAGTGCTGCAGCATCCCTGCCACTAAAAGTTGGTTTGACTATCATTCTGCAGATTTCCAAACCAATCTTAAGGTTGATTAGGAGTTGTGTGTTGTCCATTTGATGCAACTGCCATCCTCTTCATTGCCTGGGACTTAAGACGATGATGATGATGATGATGATGATGATGATGATGATGATGATGATGATGATGATGATGGTCGACAACCTGATATCTTTTCTCCCTGCGATGGGAGCATATGTTGCAAAAGCTCCACTTCTGAAATATACAATCTGCGTGAACTGCTAGTATTTTGAGGAACTTGGGAGCCAGGAGTCTTTGTGCATCCTGTGACCGTTGTGCTTGTGAAGACTGTCGCTGGCAATAGCAAGACAAAATTAGGTATTGGCTGTATTTTCTTCAAGTTTCTTTTTTGGTAACATAGCTTTGAATATTGAAGTGCTGATAGCCATTGCTAAGTTTCTGCTTTTCCTCATGTTTGAAAATTCAGGTAATTTTATGGCACTGTTGTGGAATGTGTGTCGCTAATCTATCCAGGACTGTACATGCGTCATAACGTACGTGCTGTAATCACCAGAACCCCAGAAACTAACTCTCTTCATAGTCCAATGACCTTATGACCAAGGCTCCGAAGTACTACATGTTCAGGTGTTTAGATTTCTCCTCAGATCATCTGTTATTGCTTCTTTTATCAGTTTTGCAAAGATAATTGACATACAGTCTATTGCCTGTGGGCATGTGATTTGTCACTTTTAAAGAAATGAGGCGACTTATTTCTCCACATTTTGTGGAATATTGTAAACATTCTCTGTGTATCTGTGCTACCATACTTGTGTAGCTTCCTCTCTCCTCTGTCACACAATTTGTTCCTAGCCATTGTCCGTGACTCGCCCCTTGGCCAGTTACTTCTGTAATTTTCTCAACTTTGTTTTTTTAGGCCAGTTTTCCACACCCTCTTGTCGTGATCTGTAAATTGATAAGCTGTATTCCAATTTCTAAATATCACTAACGGTCCTTCTACGGACATTGTCCTGTAGGCACCGGCGATCCTTATAAGAACTCTGTGGTGCATCCTTCGGAGGATTTAAGTGGGTCTCATCTGCTGAAATTTGAACGCCCACCCACTTACGCCGAAATCAACAACAGAGGTGAGTATGGTCTAATGATAAAAGTTTTACAATATATATTGGTAAATTTTAGTTTCAGTGCTGGTTGATTTGTACATTACCCTCGATACTCATTCACATATATAAGTTGTATATCTCAGATAAGAGCTTGTCGTATCAGATGTCTTCATTCCTACTCTACAACAGTAGTACAGTCTGAAACAGCCATATAAACTTTTAGTTATCTTCAGCTTCCTAAGCCTCACGAATGAGAGGGAGTACTAGAACTCATCAAAAGCCCTAGCAAATTCGATATTGATGTCCACAGCGTAAATATCGTCATAATTTACAGTTTGTATTGACTGACTGGTTAGCAGAATTTTTGATGATTTTTTTTTTCTGAATTTAATAAGCCCTATTCATTTGTCATGTAGGAGATGCTCCTGTATGTTTCCCAGTATCCAGCTGACAGATAGTTTTGTACAGTTTAGTGACAACAGGATCTGTTTATCAGCCTTTTTTGCTGATAATCAGCTCTGCCTCCATCCAAACACCTTACTTAATATATCTATCATACAGGGTACTATTTAATCCTTAATTTTGTGAAACTGTGGTCGGCTGTCAAAACTCGAAGCTTTTCTTATTTTTCGTCTAGGAGTACCTATATGTACTTCCTGCTTAGAAAACGGAAATATTATTGTCATTGTCATTTAGTTTATTCTTCACACCTATGAAATTTGCCTCTGAACAGTGGTCTTTGCCCTGTTTGTATATGAGGAGCAAAGATTCCAGTTGGTACTTAATCAGGTCCTTCCATAGTTAAATGGTAGTGAACTGTACCTCTGTGATTTCTTTCCTTGTGTACCTTTCCCAAATTTTTGTATGTTTGAAGATGGTATCTAAATGTGGCCTGGGTACATGAAATCTTCATTTTGATAGTTTGGCCATCCTGTTTCAGGAAACTTTTTGTCTGATGTTGTGGACTGTAACAAGCATAATGTTTTTGTTTCGTCTGTGTTGCAGCCTGTGTTATAAAATTTGCTGTAAACCCTCCCATTAAATCCCCCCCCCCCCCTCACCCCCCCCCCCCCCCCCCACCTCTCCACCTTCCCTGTAAATCTGATTCTGTTAACAGAACTCGCACATGTAGTGTCAGTTTTTAGGAGGAAGCTTTTTGTGATATCTGTGGCATTCAATGATGACACATTGTTTGCTGCATTACTGTTTGGCAAAGGTGTCATATACAGCATAGACTTTTAAGTAATGTGTAAAAAAGTTAAGCAAGATATAATAGAGACCATCTTACATTTAAAATGTTATCCTATTTTAAAAAAAGGTTAGAAAATCAAGAAAAATGGAGCTAAGATGTTTTTTTTTTTGCGAATAACTGTTCTGTCAAAGGCTTATAGAATGACAATGGAAACAGTTTTTTTTGTGATAATGACTCACCAATTAACCCTGTAACGCAACATAAAAATTATTGATTATGAAACTGACTTTGGGTTTAGATACATGTTAAAATGTTAAAATTTCATAAATTAAATGTAGTGATTCAATTTTTTAGTTTTGTGTAATCTGTTACTCAGATATTGAAAGTAAATTTTTGGTGCTTGTAAGAAGCAGTTTTTTTAAAACAAAACAAAATTATTTGAAAACTAGTTATGTAGAAGTTTTAATATTTGTTAACAAAGGAGTAAGTTGACACAGTGACAATGTTTTTCCTGCTCTGTCCTAGGAGGAAGGAATAGTATGCTGGAGCCTGAAAGTGCAGATTCTGATGGAGACATGGATAACGGTTTGTGTTGTTACATAATTTTAGTTGGTTTTCATATATGTTTCTATGTCTAGAAGATCTGAGAATGTATGGTGGAGTAATCCACTTAAGTGCATACATTAGTGTTCAAAATTTAATCATTTTCAAGAAATAAGAATATACTTATTCCATAAACATTTACATATTACCGAACGAGGTTGCGCTTAGCCCCAGTAATGTGATTAGTGGTAGTGTCATGTACACTTAATTGCAAAGGTTCTGAATCTAGAGATACAGAACTAAAAAAATCTCATTCGCAATAGCAAAATACATAATGGGAATGGTTATCAGCAGCTGCAGATATCTAGCTTATGGACCACCTGCTCTCTGTCACAGATACACTGTTTGTCAGGAAACTGCAACTCAGAAGGCAGTTGTAAACTGTGCAGGCAATTGTTTTGCTGTCTCTTAGATTTTGTTATGCTGTTTTAAGACCAGATACACTGAAAGCCAAACCATTATAACTATCTCTTTACAGTGTATTGTTTCAACTTTGGAATACAATATGGCAGCTGTTATGTGTTGTTTGAATTTGACAAGTTGTTGGCAGATTTCCAGAGATATATGGCACTAATTGTCCATGCACAAGTTGCTGAATTCCCTAAAATTATTGGTACATGGTTTGGGAGTGTCAGTGCTGAGGTTGTTGCTGACAGCATCCCAAATATGCTCCATTGGATTAAGATTAGGCGAATTTGGTGGTCGAAACATCAACATGAGCTCACTATAACACTTGTCAAACTACTGTAATGTGAGTCTAGCATTGTGATATGGACTGCTATTCTGCTGGAATATGCCATCACTGTCGGGTAAAACATCAAGCATGAAGGGATCCACGCGATTGGCAATAATGTTCTCATAGTCCACAGCCATCAAGGTACTCTTGACTACTAACACAGGTATCTTGAATGCCCTGGTGAATGTCAGCCATAGCATAATACTATTCCCACCAGCTTGTATTTATTGCATGATGCATGTTTCGAGCAGCCTTGATGATGGCAAATCCAGACATTACCATTGGCCTGGTGTAACAAGAAACATGGTTCATCCAACTAAGTGTCTGATTTCCATTGATCCTGGTCCAGTCTTGATGTTCCTGTGCCCGCTGCAATCATAATTGACAATGTTGTGCATCCACATGGGACTGTGTTGGAGTCACCAACTGCAGGGTCCCACGTTCCAACAGTGTGTGCTGAATGGTATGCTCTGGAACACCATTGTTGTTTTCAGTCATGAGATCTGCCAGAGATTGCAGCCTCTTCTGCTTCACAGAGAGGCCGAGCCTCTGACCTCTCCATTTGTGGACATCCAAAAGCTTGTTGGCTACTGGTCATATCATCGTCTTTCAACCAGTTTTCGTGGCTCCTCCCAATAGTAGCACACCAACAGCTCACCAGTTTCGCTGTTTCCGAGATGCTGATTCTGAGACATTGGACCATAACAATCTGCCCTTTGTCAAAGTCACTTACATCAGTAGATTTCCCCAGTTGTGGCCCTTACCGAGACTAAAATCATTCCCCATTCTTCTCTGCTCCACTATTATAGTTTCCTTACAGCATTGTGTGTCCTGAACACCACAAGGCAGCCTTCATCCTGACAGTGGGCAGTGGTTATAATGTTTTCTGTCATCAGTGTGTGATGAGGGGGTTTATGGTGATGAAGTCAAACTTCTTGCAGTTAAGCCCCAGCGCTGATCAGACAACAAACCTGCAAAATCTCAAAAAACTCTTCTTGCAATATTTCCCAGCTACTGATAGAAAGTCCAAATACTGAACAATGACATTTATTATGTATGTATCAATCTTTGAACTTCCAATTACCCCATTAACAAAACCAAGATGTTCTCAGTTGTGAACTGACTGAAATGTTTTACATTGAATCTGCTATCTATTCTTTGATAGTTGGGAAGCCCCTTGGCAAAGAACTTCTCCAGGAGGGTTCCATGAAGTGGTGCACAGTGTTGAAAGTTCAGAGGAAGCACTGTATATGACAAAAGCACAAAGTAAGGAGACCTGGCATCACCGCATGATGCTCCAGGAGTACCTCAACTGTACAGATTCTCAGCAAACGAAAAGAGCTTTATGTCATTATATCAAGTAACAAACACCAGTTATAAGTTGGCCAAACCTAGTCCAAAATACCTGCGCTTGCTCAATCATAGAAGACTGCTGAGGATACAAAGGCTCATATATGTTAAATACATGTGTACCCTCACAATGACAAAACGTACTTCATTTAAAATGGTCAGTCATAATGTCAAAACTTTAGTTAATGTGCAGCTTCAAAAGCTTTCCTTGTAGATAGTTTCCGAGGTTTCACTTTGTGTTGGTGCTATGTTTCACCCTCTTCCTTCACTTCAACTTAAACAAGGAACACAACACTACATCCTACAAACACTAGTCATAGATACACACTCAGCTTTTCATAGCAGTTAAGAGGAAGGTAACTGTAAACCACACCCATTGGCAGCTTGCATAAGTTAGCATTGTAGGAGTCTCGTATGTCCCCCATGCTAGTTTTCTTAGTATGCAGTTTTTTGACTGCAGTTAGTGTTTTAACTTCAGATCCTTCATGTAGACCGTGGTCTACTAGTCAAAATAAAAAACATAAAAAAGTAGTATGGAGGTATTGATGTTAAAGATACCTATGAAATAGACTATTCAGTTGAGGGGCCATGTTGAATAATGGTACTGTGTCAAAAGAATGCCAGTGCTCTGGCTTTGATCAACAGGCTTAACAGTATCTAAGTTTAATTCTTCATGCTTTCCCAACGATCTGTTGACATCTTGGATATTCGGGAATCCAGCCGGATGTTTGCATCATTGTCACACGATATTTCCACAGTGTGCCTCGCTGTCTTCTTCAGGTGCTACCTGAGACTGGTCCTTGGGTCAATTGAGTCCAGTATTTATGCCTGGAAGGAGCTGGGCGTTCCCTAATCGGTATGCGCGGAGTCGAGTGTTCCGTCTGTGGTCTGCGCTCGCCAACATCTCAGGTCGGGTCTAACACACCTCAGATGATGACCACAACCATTGAGGACAGCCAAAACGGGTGTGGACGGCAGTCAGAACATCCACGACTGGAGGGGTCCATTGAAGCCGAGTCTGGTGGGCGCAGACCACAGACGGAACACTCGACTCAGCAGGGACCGATTAGGGAATGCCCATCTCCTTCCAGGCATAAATACTGGACTCGATCGACCCAAGGACCAGTCTCAGGTAGCACCTGAAGAAGACAGCGAGGCATGCTGTGGAAATATCGTGTGAGAATGACACGAACATCCGGCTGGATTCCTGAATATCTAAGATGTCAGTATCTAAGTAGTTTCTGTTGTTCATAGAATTGTGCTAGTAACATATCTTTGGCACATCCCAGTATGGGTAAAACTTGCTCACTGACTGTTGCAAGTGTCCTAAGGAAAACATGTGTGGAAAAAATAAAAAAAATCAATGCAGGAGGTAATTGAAAAAACCCAGAATGTTATGGAACTATATAATTATCATAGAAATAAATTATTTTTATTCTCGTTTGATTGATAGAGAGAGAGAGTTAATTTGGAAGTCATAAATTCCTGCAAAAAATTTCAGTGCCTGTAACTGCTCTAATTTTTAGCAAATTTAAATAAAGATGTAATCTGCTGTTAAAACGCATGAAAGTAGCTACTATACTAAGGAACAGCAGAACTGGCCAATGGGAGGGGTAGGTTCTCCTCCTGTCGTCTTCCCTTTGTTTCTAACCAGTGAAATGTGTGACCTTCAACTCTCAGCACCACATGATAATGTGCGTAGACTATAAATCTGTCATCCGAGAAACATGGTAGGAGCCAATCACATGCAAAACATGCATTAACAAGTCCTTACTATGTCCGTGTGAGTAGTATAATTGCAGTAGGAAGCCATCTTTTGCAGCATTCAGTTTTAGGTTAGTGTGTAAAGAATGTACATACATTGCTACTGAGGCAGATTAATTCCATGAATGTTGTCAAGGCGAAGTTACAACATGCTGAATATAAAAACTTGATGGGAGTTAAGGATATACATTTCACGAATATATTATGTAGTGAATAATTCAGATTAGATATATTAGATTAGATTCAGTTTTCGTTTCATAGACCCAAACATGAGATGGTTCTCATGGCTGTGGAACAAGTCAGAAAATCTAAAATAAAAAGCATAAAAAATTTGATTTTACTACTCACTACCCTGATCATTGTCAGAAGGTTGTCAAAATATGTGAATACATTACAGTGAGGTGGAGCTGCTAATATTTACAGAATTAATATGCTGTCAGAATGAAACATAGTTATGCTCTTTTGATAACTTTATCATAAACAACATATCTAATCTTGACTGTTGTGGCAAAGTGGTGTCAAAACTGAAATCTAACAGACATTTTTAATTAAGCTGGTCAAACAGTCCCTGTTAAGATATTCATCTGCAGAGTAGGAGTAGTTACCTATTAAAAAGTCCTTCAAACTCTGTTTAAATCGTGCTTTATCTGAAACCAAGCTTTTAATGGTTGCTGGCAAGTTATTGAAAATGTGTGTTCCTGATATTGGACCCCTTTTTGGATAAAGGTGATTTTAGGTCTTTATGTAGAATGTTTTTAGTCCTAGTATTGATACTATGTATTGAGCTGTTGGTTGGAAGTAGAGACACATTACTTGCAACAAATTCCATTAAGGAATAAATATGCTGAGAGGCAGTGATTAGAATACAAAGTTCCCTGAACAGATTTCTGCATGATGATCTTGAATTTACATCACAAATGAGTCTTATTACTTGCTTTTTGCACACTAAAAACTTTTGCTTGGTTTAACAAGTTACTCCAGAATATGATCCCGTATGACATAATAGAATGAAAGTAAGCAAAATGTGTAAGGTTTTTTTTATTTTTTTTATAGATGTATCTCCTACACCTGACATCATTTCACTGCAAATATAAACTTGATTAGGTACATTCAGCAATTCTGTGGCATGCCCTTCCCAACTGAATTTATTATTGAGCTGCGGTCCCAGAATCACTGTCAACCTCTTCTATCTGCATGTCTTCATGTCTTACATACATGCTGTAAGGAAATCTCTACATGTCCTGAACTGCTTATAGTTGGTCTTTTCAAAGTTCAGTGACAGTAAATTAGCTTTAAACAACTTACTAATGTTGTGAAAATTTGAGTAGTCACCATTCCTAAATCTGTACTTGACTTGCTACTTATTGCAATGTTTGTATCACCTGCAAACAAAACAAACTTTGCATCTGGCAACATAACAGAAGAAAAGAAAAACACAAGAAAACACAATGGACCAAGATGGAGCCTTGAAGAACACGAGTAATTAATTCCCAGTCAGATGAAGATTGACTCCTAACTATATAGCTATTTCACTACAACACCCTTTGCTTCCTGTTATTTAGGTAAGAGTCGAACCATTTCGCAGTACTACTGGGTACACCATAATATTCTAATTTGCTTAAGAGAGTGCTGTGATTCATATGGTGAAAGACTTTTGACATGTCACAGAAAATGCCGGTTGCCGATTTGTTATCTAATGAATTAAGGACATTTTCACTGTATGTTTGAATAGCCTTCTCTATGTCAGAACCCTTAAGGAATGCCTGCTGCTGTGGCCAAGCGGTTCTAGGCGCTTCAGTCCGGAACCACGCTGCTGCTACGGTCGCAGGTTCGAATCCTGCCTTGGGCATTGATGTGTGTGATGTCCTTAGGTTAGTTAGGTTTAATTAGTTCTAAGTCTAGGGGATTGATGACTTCGGGTTGACAATCTCTCTGAATCCTCTCTCTGTATCCCCTTCTTGTAAAGATGCTTAACTTCAGCATATTTTAGCCAGAGAGGAAATGTTCTGCTGATAAGAGATTGATTACACAAATAGCTGAAGAAAGAACTCAACTCATGCGAGCACTCTTTGATTAACTTCATTGATATGTTGTTATAACCACTAGAATACTTTGATTTTAAGGATCTTATGATGGGTGATACTTCTTTGGGAGATGTGACAGTCATTTCCATTTTACTGAAGTTATTTGTAAAGACTGATCTCAGGCAGTCCATTGCTCTGTTTACTGAACCTGATAAGCCCAAGCTCTCAGTAACAGAACCAAAATATTTGTTTAAGCAGTTTGCAACTTACATGCACTTGTTACCAATGTCTCATTTATTTTTAGAATTATTTGTTCCTTTTCTTTTTCAACCCCACCTATCTCTGTCTTGACTATATTCCTTGTAGTTTTTATTTTGTTGCCAGATAATACAACTGCTTAGATTTCTGGATTACTTACCTCAATATTTTGCAGTATTCTTTGTGATGCACTACAATGCCAACATTAGAGCTGTTCCTAGACAGTGGATACAGTCTCCTTTTTGTCCCACATGATATCTTTATTCCTTGTGTAATCCATGGTTTATTTTTAGACTTCTGTTTTGTGTGAGTTATCTTCAGGGGAAAACAATTTTCAAAAGAAGAAGTGACTTCATTGTTTAATGCTTTGTATTTTCCATTTGAGTCAGAAGTATTGTAAACAGCTATCCAGTTTATGTCTTTAAGCTGTCTCCTAAAATTCTCAATTTTTGACTGATTTATTACCCTCCTTAATATATTTTTTTTTTTTTTTTTTATCCTGACAAGTTTCAGCATTTAACACTAGATGCTGCAAGTCATGGTCGGATAGCCCATTTGCTATTGGTATTGTGATATGACTCTTTTTCCGTGAACTTGTCTACAAAGGTATTATTAATAGCAGTCTTGGAGCACATACATACCATAGTTGCAAAGTTTGCGGTAGGAATGGAATTGAATGACAGTGTTACTGATGGCAATAATTGTTCACTGTCAGATCAATTCAATAAATCCACAACAAAACACCAGCAACCACTATTTCCTTGTTTTTTACTGCGAGGTGGGACAACAGGGTTTCCAAATTTTTTTATGAAGATGTTAAAGTTTCCTGAAGGTGCTCTGTACATATTTACTATTATAAAGGACGTATTATACAATACTACTTCTGTCGCATCAGCTTCTCAGTGCTGCTCAGAGCAAAATTTATTAATATCAGTATTCTTGAAATTAAAACACTTTCTGACAAATGTGGCAACTATTCCTTTCTCCATATTTTCTCTATAGAGATAAGAAGCTAACTTGAATCCTATAATATTTAACATATCTATACCAGTGGTCACATGGTGTTCAGAGAGGCAGATTATGTCAGCTGGTTTGGTCAACTCTTAATTATTCAACACAAATAGGCAACTCTTAGAGCCCATACCTCAAATTGTCTCATCTAACAGTATGAAACTTTCCTCTCCAGAGCAACAGGAATACTCAAGGGGAAGTGACTATGTACGATCTTCACCTAATGACAAAATTCCTGTACTAGTGGGTGTTAGAGCTGCACGTTTTTTAGATTGAAGCCAGCTGATAGGTATTCCTGCTTAAGGGAAGTCTCTCTAACAAAGAAACCACTTTCGACAAAGCTTAGGTATCCGAGTAATGAGGGAATTAGTATATTTCATCAAAATATACAAGGTATTAGAGATAAAGTTAGTGAACTGCTTATAGATGTTGACTCTGAAATTATTGGTATAAATGAACACTTCTTAAATAAGGAGATAATTCAGAGGCTTTCTTTACCAGGATACAGGTTGGCTGGCAGCTTTTCTAGGAGCTCTTTGCGGTGTGGGGGAGTAGCCATGTATGTGAAAAACGGTATCCCATTTGAGTCAATTGATGTTTCAAAGTACTGCACTGAAAAGGTGTTTGAATGTTGTACAGGTGTGGTTAAATTTAATGGAGTTAAACTTCTAACTGTTGTTATTTATAGATCCCCAGACTCCGATTTCACAACATTTTTGCTAAAGCTAGAGGAGGTTCTTGGTTCACTTTATAGGAAATACAAACAGTTAGTTATATGTGGTGACTTCAATATTAATTGTATAAGTGATTGTGCAAGGAAAAGGATGCTGGTAGACCTCCTTAATTCATATAATCTTATGCAAACTGTATTCTTTCCAACAAGAGTGCAAGGGAACAGTAGAACAACCGTAGACAACATTTTTGTTCATTCTTCATTACTAGAACGGCATTCTGTTAGCAGAAAGGTGAATGGCCTTTCAGATCAAGATGCACAAGTTTTAACTCTACAAGATTTTTGTGCTGCAACACATGTTAAATATAGTTATCAACTTTTTAGGAAAGCTGATCCAGTTGCTGTAGAGACCTTTGTAAACCTTATCAAGGAACAAGAGTGGCAAGATGTTTATAGTGCTGATACAGTAGACAATAAGTATAATGCTTTCCTCAAGACTTTTCTCGTGCTCTTTGAAAGTTGCTTTCCATTAGAACGTTCAAAACAGGGTACTAGCACAAACAGGCAGCCTGGTTGCCTGACTAGAGGGATAAGAATATCCTGTAGAACAAGTGGCAATTATATCAAAACGTTAGAAGCAGTCAAAATCTAAATGCAGCAGCCCATTACAAACAGTATTGTAAGGTGCTTAAAAAAGTTATTAGGAAGGCAAAAAAGTATGTGGTATGCAGATAGAATAGCTAAGTCTCAGGATAAAATTAAAACCATATGGTCAGTCGTAAAGGAAATGGCTGGTCTGCAGAGACAGGTCAAGGATATAGAATCAGTGTGTAGTGGGAATGTCTGTGTTACTGATAAGTCGCATATATGTACAGTATTTAATAATCACTTTCTGAATGTAGCGGGTGAACTAAATAGAAACCTAGTCCCAACAGGGAATCATATAGCGCTTGTAGAAAAAAGTGTTCAGAGGCTGTTACCTGAAATGCTCCTCCATGATACTGACAAGAGGGAGATTGAGTTAATAATTAAATCACTAAAGACCAAGAACTCTCATGGGTATGACGGGGTATCTAGCAGAATACCGAAGTACTGTTCTATGTATGTTAGCCCAGTACTTAGCCATATCTGTAACTTTTCCTTTAGGAGTGGTCAGTTTCCTGACCGATTAAAGTACTCTGTAGTGAAGCCACTTCATAAAAAGGGAGACAGGGATAATGTTGACAATTATAGACCTATTTCTATGCCATCGGTGTTTGCTAAAGTTATCGAGAAGGTTGTATATAAAAGGTTACTGGAGCATTTAAATTCACATAATTTGCTGTCAAATGTACAGTTTGGTTCTAGAAATGGTTTAACAACTGAAAATGCTATATTCTCTTTTCTCTGTGAGGTTTTGGACGGATTAAATAAAAGGTTGTGAACGCTAGGCGTTTTCTTTGATTTAACAAAGGCTTTTGATTGTGTTGACCACAAAATATTACTGCAGAATTTGGACCATTATGGAGTAAGGGGAGTATCTTACAATTGGTTCACCTCTTACTTTAAGAACAGAAAGCAGAAGGTAATTCTCTGCAATAATGAGAGTGGTAGTGATGTTCAGTCCCAATGGGGCACTGTTATGTGGGGCGTTCCCCAAGGGTCGGTGCTGGGGCCACTGCTGTTTCTTATTTATATAAATGATATGCCTTCTAGTATTACAGGTGATTCAAGAATATTTCTATTTGCTGATGACACCAGCATGGTAGTGAAGGATCTTGTGTGTAATATTGAAACATTATCAAATAATGTAGTTCAAGAAATAAGTTCGTGGCTTGTGGAAAATAATTTGATGCTAAATCACAGTAAGACTCAGTTTTTACAGTTTCTAACTCACAATTCCACAAGAACCGATATTTTGATCAGACAGAATGGGCATATTATAAGTGAGACAGAACAGATCAAGTTCCTAGGCATTCGGATAGATAGTAAGCTGTTGTGGAAATCCCATGTTCAGGGGCTTGTTCAGAAACTAAATGCTGCTTTATTTACCATTAGAACAGTATCTGAAATAAGTGACAATTCAACACGAAAAGCAGTCTACTTCGCATATTTTCATATGCTTATGTCTAGAGGCCTGCGCGGATAAGAAAAGTGCAGTCTGCATCCGCACCGCATCTGCAAGGTCCTAATCTGCAACCGCATCCGCAGCAATTAATCCACATCCGCAAGTTCCTTATCCGCATCTGCATGTATTTAAGTTTTGAATGAGTAATTAATAGTAATAGACAGTAGTACTTAGAATTATGGTATGTAATGACATAGTTATTGGTAGGGTGCCATTTCTGCGACAACTTAACTATAATTGACTTTTTAATTCACAGGAAATGCTCTATACCTACTCTAAAGCAGACCATTCCAAACAGCAAAGCATTGGCGCTCCGGAGCACACACAGTAGCGGCTCGGATCTCGTGAGATTGGAAACACTATTTAAAAAAATAAAATTCAATGTAATAGTATTAAATGATGAAAATACGCATATAGAAACAATTATATTTCACTGCTCTTGTGCCAAGGCAGCTGAAAATGACGATGGTTTTAAACTTTTACTAGCACATTGCATCATTTACCAACAGTTTTTTTTTGTACTCACTGCTTGGATGTGTCAAATTTTCAAGCCATTCATGTCAGCTGATGATTATATTATAGCTTACGCGTTCAGTCCTCGTCATTTCCAGGAGAAAATATTTACTGCAAAACGCTGGCGCACCTGTGAAAAAGTTAAAACTGCCAGCAATAATTGATGTTGTCTGGAAGAAATAACTCGTCTTCTGAAGAGTGACAACAAAGTCAGTAGTTATAGAAATTAGGAGTCCATTTAGCTTTAGCTAAAAATACGATTGAAATCTCGAACCTCACCTTTTGGCTGGTTTATCGAATTAAGACCAAGCGATAAATGAAATGTCTGTTTCATTCTCAACAAAGTTTTTCACACTTTAAAACATCCTCAACATTGGTCTAAATTACTAAGACAAAATTTGCAGTAGATTTCGCAGTTAATACTTTCAATGTTAAAAAATATTTTTTTTTTTCAGAGTTTAATGGAACTGCAAACGATTTCAAGATCGTCTATATAATAACCACTGTCCCATAACTTCTAATGTTAGGCACTGTTCCCTATTAAGCAATACCAAGTTACAGTTAAAATGTTCAATTTTGTTACGAATTTCAGCCCTTATCTTTACTAATTGGCTGGTAAATTAAAAGACACATTATTATTTTGGATGATTTGAAAATTGTGTAAGTTTTCAATGTGATCAGAATAATCTTCCACGGGCTATCGCAGTCACAGCTTGTCGGTGGTCGTGAGCCGTAGTTTGAAGTCCCACTTGTAATTAATCACAAGGCCCACCGTGCCACTGCTCCGGCCGGTCTGTTTCACTGTTCACAAAGAGCGACAATGCTCGGTGGCTGCAAATGTTCTGTAGTGCATGCTAAAATTTAGATAGGCACTTATGAGATCATCATTACCTAGTGTAATACTATTGACGTGTTAGCTGTTGAATGTTCTTGTTGTGAAGAGTAAAAACTTAAAATTGAGCTCTTTAATATGAAAATTACAACAAAACAAATTGCTTGTTAAATATTTCATTCTTTTACCTAATGCTACTTAAAAGTTCTTGTTGGGAATAGTAAAAATACTAACAATATGTCGAGGAAATTCTTTACTATAAGTGTTACAATAAAAACTCACAGGCTTCAGATTAAATATTTTCATCTTCTGCTTGCTTCTGATTCAAATTCTGTAAAAGAAAGAATCAGATGAAAAAAATTGTAACTAATTCAAATAAGCCCAAAAAATACAGTGAAGTAAGAGAAGCTGTACAAGTACCTTCTTACTATGGAAGATTACTATGCAGGAACATGATGTCATCAGTTGTCTGTGGCTTCAAAGACGTGCGTCGGTCGTGCATTATTTGTCCCACAGTAGAGAAGCTTCTCTCATAAAGCGTAGGGGTTTTGGAGGCTTCGAGATCACTAGAGGCTACTTTAAATGGTGTCAGAAAGGTTATTATATCTTCCAACATCCTCTTGTATATAGAATCAATCAAATTATCTTGATTTTTCTCTGAAAAAATTGACAGAACTTCAAACCATTGTAAATTAATATACTCAAACATATCCAATTTACTGTTCCATTGTGTGTCTATATCTCCTTTCAATGACTTCTGAAGGCGATTCTGAAGACCAGATCTTTCGAAGAAAGTTGTGATAGCTCGACAGGAATTTATTAGTCGCTACACGTCACTCTTCTCATCATTCTTGTCTCCCCGAGTTGTGTGCTCCAGCACAGTATTAAGAATGTGTGCTGAGCATGAGAGCCTCTTGTATTGGCTAGGTGCTGCCACAATATTTGGACCTCTATCCGTAACGAACATGATGTTATTCACAGCACTGAATAAATCGAACGACCGTAGTATCTTAGTTAATTCGAGTTTAATGTTTTGTCCTGTTTTTTTAATCTCACTCTCAAAATTTCTGGTGCACAACACTTGATCCTCAAGTTTCACTTCTTGATAATTAACATAATGTGCAGTCACTCCTGTATAGTTTATTTTACGGTACGAATCAGTCCATAAATCGACAGTTAGTGTTCCACCTATATCTCTGAATATATTCTTCATGTCTGCGGAGACAGTTTCACGCAAACGATCGGCCGTTTCCTTCAAAATTCTGGATATGGTGGTTGGATGAGGTAGCAGTTCCTTAGTGGTTGGATGAGGTAGCAGTTCCTTAGCACTCACTGCACCGTACTTGGCCAAAACATCAATAAGAAACTGTGCCGTCTCAAGAAACCCAGATCCACACCCAACTTCGAATGGTAAAATGTCTTTGCTGACAAGATTGATAAGTTTTTCTGTCGCGGCTGTCTTCAAATTTGGCGGAACTTCAGGAACTTTCACGACTCTCTTGGTATTTAAATAAGTAATTATGCTACTTTGTCCAGCCTCACACGAATGTTTTAGCAAATTTGAAGTTCCACTTTTGTGTTCAGTGTAGGAAAATACTTTTTTACATGCTGTATCTTTTATCTTTTCGTTGCCATCAAATACGTATCCGAATTTTTTCCAAATTGGCGATTTCAATTTGTTTACCTTCACTAATGTAAAATAACCTTTTTTCACCTTACACGAAATTGTATCCATCGATATGGTGTTCATTTGAAGAAAGAACTCTCACTGATATTTGCTACGATGCACGTTGTCACTCGGTCACTACAAAGCGCTAATTGAAGGCAGCGGAAAATTGGAACGGGCACCTGTCTGGTAGACAGTGGGCAGGTTTGCCACCCAGAGAGCACTTCACAGGCCACACAAAAGACACGGTTGCGGAAACAGATTAGGAGCAGGTCTCTTGGGTACAGCTACGTCGGTCGTGGCCAGGGGCTGAGGACAACAGATCCGCTCTACCTGGGCCCTGCAAGATCCCAAGAATGTCAACAGACTCGAAGTTTTCAATTAACATTGCAACATACGTACTGGGCAGATGCCTTGCTCATTATCCGCAGATGACTCGTGGATATCCGCGCCGGTCGCAGTTTTATCTGCCAAGTAACAAATACCGCGGATATCCGCAGATATATCCGCGGATATCCGCATCCGCACAGAGCTCTACTTATGTCATATGGAATTATTTTTTGGGGTAATTCTTCTGATTCAAAAAGGGTATTTTTGGCTCAAAAATGGGCTGTTCGAGCTATACGTGGTGTAAGTTCAAGAACCTCTTGTTGACCCCTATTCAATAGTCTGGGAATTCTGACATTGCCCTCACAGTATATATTTTCTTTAATGTCGTTTGTTGTTAGCAATATTAGCTTATTCCCAAGAGTTTGCAGCTTTCACTCAGTTAATACTAGACATCAAGTCTGCATGTGGAATGCACTTCCTTGACTCTTGTGCAGAAAGGAGTGCACTATTCTGCTGCATCCATTTTCAATAAGCTACCACAAGAACTCAAAAATCTTAGCAGTAGCCCAAACACTTTTAAGTCTAAACTGAAGAGTTTCCTCATGGCTCACTCCTTCTATTCTGTCGAGGAACTCCTGGAAGAGCTGAAAAATTAAGCAAATTCCAGTGTTACATTGTTGATTTTCTTTATTTAAACTTACGAATTGTCGCCTGAATACATTTCTTATATTTCATTTTATCTGTTTCTACAATCGTGTTATAATTTCATGTATTGACTCATTCCATGACCATGGAGACTTCTCCTTAATTTGGTCCCACGGAACAATAAATAAATAAATAAATAAAAAATAATATTGGAGAACATTTATGAAGACTATTACTATAGTGGCATCAACACCTAGAGCAAACTTTTGGGCACTTTAAATGCATATAAAGTAAATGCAAATTGGAAGGTAATAATAAATTATGTGACTAGCAAAAGGTGAGATTGAGCTCACTTCAATGGAAACAGTCTGACATAAGTAAAACAACTTTAAAAGAGTACATAATTTCACAAATTGAGAAGGCAAGAGGTTGTGGATCTGTTGTTCACTATTGGCATCTTCAAACGTGAGCACTAGAAGAATCTAAAGCGGTTGACCAGGACAATTTCATAGCTTTGATTACATTTATCAGCATACTTAAGGCTGAATAGGACATTTCTTCCAGGCATATTACAAGAAAAGTAATACCATTCATCAGAAGGCACATGGGCTTGTGGAGGAAGTGAACAAATATATAACAGACCAGTGTATGTGTAACAGTTTGCTTCTTGCATATCCTGGTAAGTTCTCAGAGTCTCGTAGCTGAAAAGTATTTTAAATTATGTGCACTGCACAGATATTACATTTAAGTAGCTCTTTTTACATTTATTAGAACCATAAACAATGTGATGGTCAGGCATGGTTTTATATTCACGTGTCTTACACTAGTAGAGACCTCACACTGCTGTATCCAGACGTAACCTTAGTAACACCATCGCAGCAAAATAAAACCATAATCAGTGAAAACAATAAAGGCTTAACACAGTGGTAGCATAATGGAAAGTACAGTACACATGTTAATGTTTTCAATAAAATAACATCTGTGAAAGATTTTGAATGTTGGGCTCCATAAGGTTCCCTTTCTGTGCAGCGACCGTGGAATGTAAAATTATAAAGAATTTTCATAATAGAAGTCTGCCAAGGTCAGTACCTCTACTTATGGCATGTATTGGTTAGAAAAATGCACCGATGATGATTGATGTTAGTCAAAATTGATTTGCAACAAGATAAATAAATTATGTTTCTGCGACTGGTCACTACATTCTTTATAATCTGTGAAAGAATTAACTGATGAACCAGCCACTGCACAAATCCAGATGTTAAGTGGTAGATATTTGATCCAGACTTTTTACCGAACACTTACACATAGATATTGCATGGTTGGTAACGTATCTGGGACTTGAGATAGGTATTGTTAATTTACTATCTCAACCGAGACTATTTTGGGTTACTTCCAATTATTTAAAAACTGTTGTATGCACAAACTGTTATTTGGAAAACTACATAATAATTTGTTAAACTGCTATGTTTGATTTTGCTAATTAGGATGGACTACAAGTATTATCAAGAAATTTATGAAATATGTGGTGCTATAGATACTTAGAAAAGTTTGTGGAACCATTTTATGCGTCTGCACTAGAAATACCATATTTACAAGTACAATTGCCTTATTGAAAGTTAGGGTGAATTATGCAAAAATCTTAATGGTTGGCTTAATTAATTAATTAATTAAGTAGGCCATGTTGGGGAATGAATATTATATCTACATCTACACCTACACCTACTGTGTACCACTGTCACATCCCCCTTTCCTGTTATGCACACAAATAATTTGCAGGTAGAACCATTAACAGTAAGCCTCCATGTGGAATCAAATCTAATTATCTTCACGGTCTTTTTGTGAGATGTACTTAGAAGGAATCAATATATACTGTCAAAAAAAAAAAAAAAAAAATTAGTACATTTGGAAAGATGACATTGATTTTGATCCAATGACAGCACATGCCACATGGGGATAGTAGATGTGCTGATAATGGTTTGAACATTGTCCTCCAACAGATAACACAGTGATGTAGCTACCAGAGTGCTGTATGTGTTTACTCTGTAATAGGGATGCTCACAGCCAGGAGGCTCAGTGTGGTGCAAACATGTGAAGCAGGCAGGTAACCATGCCACAGAGATGCAATTGTACTTCCCGTAGCCAACTGAGTGAGATTGAAAGGGGTCAAATTCTGGTCTTTCGAGTGGCCGGACAGTCCTTTTGGAGAACTGTCATGCAAATTGGATGTACAGCATCAGTTGTACAATGATGCTGGTATCGGTGGTAACGTGAACATCCCCACACTTGTAGATGAGGTATTGGATGCCCACACAGCACAGATGCCCTTGAGGATCATCATATTGTAGGACCGCAGCAGCAAATTGTATAGCTACCACAGCAACGATAAGAGGTCTTGTGAGCCCAGATATGTCAACACAAACTGTTTCAAACCAGTTATTTGCAGTGGGACTATGGGCACACACATCTTTAGCCCATCTTGCACTCACATCACAGCATCAATGTGCACGGCTTGACTAGTGTCATCAGAGGATCACTTGAAACATGGAATCATGCAGTGCGGTCTTCAGCGATGATTTTGTGTGCACGCAAGCGATTGTCTTTTCCAAGTACGACGTAGACCTGTTGAGCGTCTTCTGGTAGGGTGCATTCATCCGGGACACACTGGCTGCACCCCAGCCTTTATGGTCTGGTGTGTGATAAGCTACAACTCTTGCTCACCTTTGGTGCTTCTGGAGGAGAAGCTAAACAGTGCTCCATATGTGCAGAATGTTGTTAGATCCATTCTTTTGCTGTTTGTACAGCAGGAAGGTGATGTGTTGCTCCAATAGGATAATGCTTGGCGACACAGTGCTCATGAAACTCAAAATTCCCTGCGAGATGTGTAGGAACTTCCCTGGCGTGCACAATCAATGGACTTGTCTCCAATCAAGCACATGTGGGATATTATGGGGCAAGAAGTGACTCATGCGACTCGTCAACTGACAACTTATACATAAATGTGTGTACAGGTCATGTAGGCATGGCATAACATGGCCCAGAATAGTATTCGCCATCTGTAGCATTGACTGGATGCCAGAGACAGCACCTGCATTGCCGTCTGTGAAGGCTGCGCCACATACTAATATGGGTGTTTCAGCATGGGTATCTCAGAACCAAATATTGATCTGTAAATGTAATCATTTCATGTGCTCCATATATCTTGAGTGAAATGGAAACCTTTAAAAGGGTATGCTTTTCTGCTTACTAAATGAACCTTAATGAAACATTCTGCTGTTTGAAGCTTCTCTCTTTCCTCTATGACTCCTACCTGGTACGGATCCCATACTTATGAGTGAGTGGTATTCAAATATTGGTTGAATGAGAGTTTTGTAAGCTACCTCCTTTGTTACTGGACTATGTTTTCTGAGGATTCTTCCAATGAATTTCAGTCTGGTATCTGCCTTTCCTGTGACTAATTTTATTAGGTCGTTTCACTTTAAATAGCTCCATACACATACTCCTAGATATTTTATAGAAATAACTGCTCCCTGTGAATTTTATGTGAACATTTAATCATACAGTAATTGGTCTTTCTCTTTAGGTAAATGCACTACATTACATTTGTTTATGTTGAGCATCAACTGCCACTCCCTACACAACGCGTCAATCCTCTGCAGGCCTTTTTGCGTTTCACAATTTTCTATTGTTGTGATATGTCTGTATACAACAGCGTCACCTGTGAAAAGCCTCACGGAACTTTCAGCGTTATCTACTATATATACTGTGAAAAGTAATGGGCCTAATAACACTCCCTTGGGGTATGTCCAAAGTCACTTTTATGTCTGAAGACTTCTCTCCATTCAAACAGTCACAATTCAGGTCAACAAAAATATAATGGGAAAATATCCGAATCTAACAACCAAAGAGGTAAAATATACAATGGAAAATTCAGTGGCTTCTGAATTTTATTGTTAATTATCTTGTAGGTTTCTTAGTTTCACAGAATTTGAACTATGCTTCTGAAAAGTTGGGATGCCAGACTTTGTAGTGAGTATTGTCACTAACAAGTAAGTCCATAAATATTATTAGTTCACACAAATTTGCTGTGTCATATTGCTGTAAAAAGTTTAATTATTGATTAGCAGCTCATAAAAACTACGTGTATTAGAAGACTCAGCACATTAAAAATAAAAACCGGAATAATGATTCAATAATGATTCAAAATGAAATACAGCCTAGATAACATTTTGAAATATTTTTGCACATACCACTTGTAAATTATGTAACCGACTTTATCCAAATAGGTTAAAAATAAGAACAAAAAAATGCTTGTTATCAGGAATTGAAGTTATAACACATTTACTATGTCCCATGTGGACAAAGAAAATGTTGGGAACATTGACCAATTCAATTTAACTATGAAATATGTTCGTTGGCAACATTGTCACATAGAGAGAGAAAACTACAGCTGGTAATTTGCAGTTCTCCCCACAAGTCAGTTAACAGAAGAAACTTGTGCTCCCGCACTTCAGACTTCATCATGTCATCAAAAAAATTTTTTGTAAGGTTGTTCCAAATTTCCCACATTTTTGATGAAATAATGACAACATTCCTGTATTTGTGACATACTCTTCGAACAAATTTTCCTGTGTCTTTCTTATCATGCTTTTCATGAAAATATTATTTCAGTTTATTTGCAGTGGAAGTAACATGTTGTTGTTGTTGTTGTTGTGGTCTTCAGTCCTGAGACTGGTTTGATGCAGCTCTCCATGCTACTCTATCCTGTGCAAGCTTCTTCATCTCCCAGTACCTACTGCAACCTACATCCTACTGAATCTGTTTAGTGTATTCATCTCCCTCTAAGATTTTTGCCCTCCATGCTGCCCTCCAATACTAAATTGGTGATCCCTTGATGCCTCAGAACATGTCCTACCAACTGATCCCTTCTTCTAGCTAAGTTGTGCCACAAACTTGTCTTCTCCCCAATTCTACTCAATACCTCCTCATTAGTTATATGATCTACCCAACTAATCTTCAGCATTCTTCTGTAGCACCACATTTCGAAAGCTTCTATTCTCTTCTTGTCCAAGCTAGTTATCGTCCATGTTTCACATCCATACATGGCTACGCTCCATACAAATACTTTCAGAAACGACTTCCTGACACTTAAATCTATACTTGATGTTAACAAATTTTTCTTCTTCAGAAACACTTTCCTTGCCATTGCCAGTCTACATTTGATATCCTCTCTACTTTGACCATCATCAGTTATTTTGCTCCCCAAATAACAAAACTCCTTTACTACTTTGTCTCATTTCGTAATCTAATTCCCTCAGCATCACCCGACTTAGTTCGACTACATTGCATTATCCTCATTTTGCTTTTGTTGATATTCATCGTATACCCTCCTTTCATGACACTGTCCATTCCGTTCAACTGCTCTTCCAAGTCCTTTGCTGTCTCTGACAGAATTACAATGTCATCGGCGAACCTCAAAGTTTTTATTTCTTCTCCATGGATTTTAATACCTACTCTGAACATTTCTTTTGTTTCCTTTACCGCTTGCTCAATATACAGATTGAATAGCACCGGGGAGAGGCTACAACCCTGTCTCACTACCTTCGCAACCGCTGCTTCCCTTTCATGCCCTTCGGCTCTTATAACTGTCATCTGGTTTCTGTACAAATTGTAAATAGCCTTTCGCTCCCTGTACTTTACCCCTGCCACCTTCAGAATTTGAAAGAGAGTATTCCTGCCAACATTGTCAAAAACTTTCTCTAAGTCTACAAATGCTAGAAACGTAGGTTTGCCTTTCCTTAATCTATCTTCTAAGATAAGTTGTAGGGTCAGTATTGCCTCACATGTGCCAACATTTCTACGGAATCCAAACTGATCTTCCCCGAGGTCAGCTTCTACCAGTTTTTCCATTCGTCTGTAGAGAATAAGCATTAGTATTTTGCATCCATGACTTATTAAACTGATTGTTCAGTAATTTTCACATCTGTCAGCACCTGCTTTCTTAGGGATTGGAATTATTATATTCTTCTTGAAGTCTGAGGGTATTTCACCTGTCTCATACATCTTGCTCACCAGATGGTAGAGTTTTGTCAGGACTGGCTCTCCTAAGGCCATCAGTAGTTCTGATGGAATGTTGTCTACTCCCGGGGCATTGTTTTGACTCAGGTCTTTCAGTGCTCTGTCAAACTCTTCACGCAGTATTGTATCTCCCATTTCATCTTCATCTACATCCTCTTCCATTTCCATAATATTGTCCTCAAGTACACCGCCCTTGTACACACCCTCTATATACTCCTTCCACCTTTGTGCTTCCCCTTCTTTGCTTAGAACTGGGTTTCCATCTGAGCTCTTGATATTCATACAAGTGGTTCTCTGTTCTCCAAAGGTCTCTTTAATTTTCCTGTAGGCAGTATCTATCTTACCCCTAGTGAGATAACCCTCTACATCCTTACATTTGTCCTCTAGCCATCCCTGCTTAGCCATTTTGCACTTCCTGTCAATCTTGTTTTTGAGACGTTTGTATTCCTTTTCGCCTGTTTCACTTACTGCATTTTTATATTTTCTCCTTTCATCAATTAAATTCAGTATTTCTTCTGTTACCCAAGGATTTCTACTAGCCCTCGTCTTTTTACCTACTTGATCCTCTGCTGCCTTCACTATTTCATCTCTCAAAGCCACCCATTCTTCTTCTTCTGTATTTCTTTCCCCCGTTCTTGTCAATTATTCCCTAATGCTCTCTCTGAAACTCTCCATAACATCTGGTTCTTTCAGTTTATCCAGGTCCCATCTCATTAAATTCCCACCTTTTTGCAGTTTCTTCAGTTTTAATCTACAGTTCATAACCAACACATTGTGATCAGAGTCCACATCTGCCCCCTGGAAATGTCTTGCAATTTATAACCTGGTTCCTAAATCTCTGTCTTACCATTATGTAATCTATCTGAAACCTGTCAGTATCTCCAGGCTTCTTCCATGTGTACAACCTTCTTTTATGATTCTTGAACAAAGTGTTAGCTATGATTAAGTTGTTCTCTGTGCAAAATTCTATTAGGCGGCTTCCTCTTTCATTTCTTAGCCCCAGTCCATATTCATTAACATAAAAATTGAAAAAAGGGGAAAAAATTCCACTTAGACCCTCTGGTTACCATATTGTATCCCCTGGCTGTGTCAACCACTATCTGGAAACTATATGGACACAAAAGGCCTGTGCCTCACCCAACCTGTGCCGGTAATGATATTTTTTTGTAAAAGCTTGGCCTTCTGGAGCAGTCATTTTTGTTTATGACTAATATCTACATATACCATAAATTTGGACAAAATTGGTTACGATGAATAGTTGTGGTCCCCATGTTAGACAGAAAGACTAGTTACATTTAGAATGCTTTCAAATGGAATGAAATTTGAAATATAAGGTAGAGGATATTGATAATGCAATATGCCTGTGACCACAGTTTTCTCCACAGTTCATTAACAGCTGTCAGCAGCCGATAAATAATGTTTATGCTTCTGGTAAACCAAGTGTCACATCTTGGTCCCATACAGTTGCCTGGTAACATCCTTTAATATCAGGCAGCAGGACTATTGCAAGACAGAGGTGTGTGCATAATCTTATGAACCTGCACAGAGTATTTTAGTACAGAATGTTGTGACGAAGTTCATGATGAAAGACATCAAGCTTGGACAAAATTTCAGACTCACAAAACAGAAGAAAATTCAACTAACCTCAGAAACATCAGAAAAAAATCCTCTCAGATTATCAGAAAAACAGAGTGGCAATATGAAAAGGATATACTGAGTTCCGTTGAAGAAAACTCCTGCAAAACCAATTCCAGAGAGTATTTCAAAGCCTTTAGTAAACAATTATGTAATTACAATGCTCCCACACTATTGATGAGAAATAAAGATGGAAGAATAGCTCATAATAACAAGGAAAATGCAGAAATCATGGCAGAAGCATTCAACAAGTTCTTGAACTGTGATGAACATGAAAAGCTTTTAACAAGCACTCCCATAAAAATGAAACCAGAAAATATAAACCCACCTACTGTACAAGAAATTGCACTTATAGAAATGAGAAACTACAAAGCATGTGGGAAAATCAAGTGTTTGCATAAATGTGGAAGTAAAACAACTCAGACATCTTTATATATTATTTTACAAAAAAATTGTGTAGCAGAAAAATTCCCAGACGAATAGACCACAGCTATAATTAATCCACTTTATAAGAAAGGAAACAAAAGTGATCCAGACAACTATAGAGGAATATCACTCTTGAACTGTACCCACAAGATTTTTTCCAACATTTTACACAATAGTATCAAAGAACAGCTGGATAAAGAACTAGGGGAATACCAAGGAGGCTTCAGGCCTTGGAGAAGCTGTGCCAAACAAATAATTACCCTGAAATTAATCATGGCTTACTACTGCAAACGAAGTAAGCCTCTCTCTTACATTTATAGATTTTAAGAAAGCATATGATTCTGTCCATAGACCTTCACTGTTAAAAATTTTGAGATGTTTCAGACTTCACCCAGAATGGATTAAACTGATAGAGCTTATCTTAACAAATACAAATTAGAAAATTAAGTTCAGAGGGTAACTTTCTGAATTGTTCTTGGTAAAAACTGGTTTAAATCAGGGAGATGGCCTATCACCATTTCTTTTTAATTGTGCCCTTGAATATATAATGAGGGAATGGTACAAGTACAATCCAAAGCACAATAAGATTGGAACACAAAAAGACAATATAAAGCTGAACTGTTTAGGTTTTGCAGATGATCTCACTCTTCTCCCCAACAACATTTGAGAACCAAAAAACAAATGCAATCGTTACAGGAAATAGCCCAGAGCATTGGCCTTAAAATATCTTTTGAAAAAACAGAACTAATGCTAACAGATCCACCGCTGTCAAATAAAATTGGAATTGGAGAGCACGACATAAAAATTGTTGTAAAATTTAAATACTTAGGAGAAATAACAACACAAAACCTGAATGAGAAACCACCATGGCAGAGTAGAATAAACAAATTGATTAAAACACATCATATTACTGCATGCACTGTGATATAATTTTGAATGTGATGGGCAGTAAAGACACCCCTCTGTAAATCTTATCATTGGTCCGATCCTCTTTCTCAAGTAGATGGTGTATAACAGCTCCTCTTCCAGTCTGGTGGTATTACTTCAGTTTGCCATATGTTTTGTGTGATATTTGTTATTTCTCCAGTGATAGTCAGCCCAGCTTCCTTTAGTAGTTAAGCACTGATGCCAGCTTCTTCAGCTGTTCTTCCGTTTTTCAGTTTCATGATTTGCCTCTTGACCTTCAATTCATCTGATGGTTTTGACTTGTCATTCCTCATGATCTCTTGGCTCCTTGGGAATCTCTCACCTGGTTCAAGACAATTCAGTAGTTCATTGGAGTGTTTTGTCAGTGTCCTGCTGTTCTCTTTGTTGTTCATTGTCGGTTCTCCAATCTTTTTTCTGAAACACAGATTTTGTGATTGGTATGAGATGATTTTGGTGTTAAATGTTTGAGAAATATCTTGTGTTACAGTTTTGGAAATCCTCTTCTGTTCCTTTTAAGTAATCGTTTCCATATTCTCTTTGACTCTCCTCATCTCTCATCATTTGCTTTCTCCCCTCGCTGTGCACTGCCACATTAACTTGATTAAAATATATGTTGTCACCTTTTCCATTGTTGTAAGGGCTTTAGAGATGTCTGCTTGTGTCTCTGTATGTGCAGATGGATATGTGTGTGTGTGCGCGCGTGAGTGTATACCTGTCCTTTTTTCCCCCTAAGGTAAGTCTTTCTGCTCCCGGGATTGGAATGACTCCTTACCCTCTCCCTTAAAACCCACATCCTTTCGTCTTTCCCTCTCCTTCCCTCCTATATGTATATATATATATATATATAAAAAACACAAAGATGCTGTAACTTACCAAACGAGAAAGCGCTGGTAGATAGACACAATTAAAAACACACACACACACACACACACACACACACACACACACACACACACACACAAATTTCAGCTTTCGCAACCCAAGGTTGCTTCATCGGGAAAGAGGGAAGGAGAGGGAAAGACGATACGATATGTCTGCCTGTGAATGTATATGGATGGGTGTGTGTGTGTGTGTGTGTGTGTGTGTGTGTGTGTGTGTGTCCTTTTTTCCCCCTAAGGTAAGTCTTTCCGCTCCTGGGATTGAAATGACTCCTTACCCTCTCCCTTAAAACCCACGCGCGCGCGCGAATGTATACCTGTCCTTTTTTCCCCCTAAGGTAAGTCTTTCCGCTCCTGGGATTGAAATGACTCCTTACCCTCTCCCTTAAAACCCTCATCCTTTCGTCTTTCCCTCTCCTTCCCTCTTTCCTGATGAAGCAACCTTGGGTTGCGAAAGCTTGAAATTTGTGTGTTTTTAATTGTGTCTATCTACCAGCTCTTTCTCGTCTGGTAAGTTACTTAGTTGTCCTTTGTACTTTGGTAAGCATTGTTGCTACAACCACGTCATGGTCACTGATACTAGCTTCGAGATGAACATTCTCAAAGAGGTCAGGTCTCCTTCCCATTAGACCCAGTATATTTCCATCATGAGTGGGATTCCTAACTATCTGTTCTAGGTAGTTGTCAGTCAAGGCATTTAAGTAATGTTTCACAGGATATCTTATCACACCCACCACAAACTGTAATTTTCTCAGTTAACTGTTGGATGATTACAGTATGATTGGGAATTGTATGTACAAGTGAACTGAGCTTTTCTCTAAAGTTTTTGCTTACATCAGGAGGTGAACTTATGGGCGATAGGAGGATCTAATTATCATGTTATGCCCACTCCTGATACTGAGTCTTACCCAAACAAATCCACATACAGCTTTAATTTCTACCTCAGTGGACTTGATTTTCTTGTCTGCTGCAACAAATACACCACCTCCATTTCCCATTTGCCTATCCTTCAATTTCAGGTTTCAACCAGCTTTCTGTGTCTAGTACTATGAGAGAATCGCTGCTTTTCACGAGTGCTTCAAATTCCGGCACTTTTTTGTGAATGCTTCGGCAGTTTATAATTAAGATTTTAATACTCTCACTTGTGGGAGGCATTTCTTTCGATCTTACACTGATACTTCTGAGTTTCCTACAGCTATCGTTATCTGGATTGGGTGGAGAGTCACCTAATCTAAAGAGCCTGTGTGTGCACCCCACACAGTAAGCTACCTGAGTTGCAGCATTTGATGTGTAATGCACACCTGACCCATTTACGGGGTTATTTGCAGGGTTATTTGGTAAGCGTGATAGTGTTACGGAGATGTTTAGCAAACTCAAGTGGCAGACTCTGCAAGAGGGGCGCTCTGCATCGCGGTGTAGCTTGCTGTCCAGGTTTCAAGAGGGTGCATTTCTGGATGAGGTATAGAATATATTGCTTCTCCCTACTTATACCTCCCGAGGAGATCACAAATGTAAAATTAGAGAGATTTGAGCGCGCACATAGGCTTTCCGGCAGTCATTCTTCCCGCGAACCATACGCGACTGGAACAGGAAAGGGAGGTAATGACAGTGGCATGTAAAGTGCCCTCCGCCACACACTGTTGGGTGGCTTGCGGATTATAAATGTAGATGTAGACTCTACAGTTCTCAACCCAATGACAAGTCCAGGAAGTCACCTTGTCACAGAACTTTTGAAGTCTCTGGTTCAGTTGTTGCACTGGACTCAGAACCAAAGGGCACGATCAGTTCTGGGGATAATGCTGCAAATTGTGAGCTTTGTTGAAACTCCATGTGCAAGCCTGGTTTTCTGAACCATCTCTGCCAGTCACTGGAATGACCCAAAAGTGACCGTAGAGTCAAGACGACAGGTATCATTCGTTCCAATGTGCACCCTGTTCCCTCAATGGCTACTGGAATAGCCTCCTCAACACGTTGAATGAGGCCGCCAGGCATACACACTGAGTGCACCTGGTGTCGTTTCTTGTCCCATTGTGCCGTTTCCATAAGGGGTACCATCATTTGCCATTAGTTTGACCTGCCTATGATTAATATATCCCTTGCCCTGTTGTATTTGCCTCCTCTTGACAATGGGCAAAACAGGTTTCCCGAAAACAGGTGAAGTGAGTCCCACTGGCTAGTTTCAGTTTCAGTGAAAGACAGCACTTCAGGCTTGTTAGTTGGGGGGATTGGTACAACACTCTGAGTCCTCCCTGGTCCCCATGCACCCTGTACAGAATGCCTAGATCTACCATTAACATGCCACTCGCAGTCAAGTGGATGATTAATGACAGATCGTGTACTTTCTGCGGAGGAGACATGATAGTAGTTGAGATACCTTTGACATGGGTATCACAGGCACATGACTCTCGGGAGCTCTTCCAACACACCAATTCGTAGCAGCTGCCAATCGTTTCACAGTAGGAAGGGTGATTTCCAGCTTAAGAACATCAACCAACTCATCTTGTGTTCGAGAATTGCAATGATAGTGAGGCTGTATTTTGGCTAGTGCAGTGCATTACAAAGCAGAGAACAAACAACATTAAATTAAGCTTGCTGATTATCTTTTAATCTATTGAGCTAGAAAGTTGCTAATTCCCAATAAGAATTGAAGAAAATAGACAAAACGAGATTTCTATTAAGGCAACACAAAACCCTGTGGTAAAAAACTACTAGTTTACAGAAACTACTAGTTTCTGATGGTTGGAGCTCCTTTGCCTATTGCCCTGTCTGTTTTGTTCTTTAACAGTCTGTAGTTACTAAAGTCTATAGTGTTGTCTGTAATATGGGTCTCTTGAATTGCCAATATCAGGAGCTTTTGTTCGTCCAGCATATTTTCTGATTCACCTAGTTTCCCTCCTCTTACAAGTCTATTGATGTTCAGTGTTCCTAAATATGTCTTCACTTTGGTGGAAATGTTGGCAGAAGTTTTTAACTCCCTCTGTTTTTATGGTGGGCCGAACTCTCCAGTTTCCCATAGTCTAGTTTTGGTGCTGCTATGAACACTGGTAGATTGGTTAGTACCTGAGGTATCGATAGATTTCCTCTCATGATTTGTGTCTGTGCTTGGATTGTGAGTCCACCTTTTGCTGGGTAAATGGAACGGGAGTGGTTTATTCCAGAGCTTTGTTTGCAGCTACACCAATGAGGCAAACTGGTACTGACCTTTAATTGCTTGTTATGTGCAGATGCTGAAACATTTACTCTGGGTGGTTCTTCTGTTCTCTCTTCCAGTTTCAAGACTATTGACGAGGTTTCACCTGTAACCCTAGGGAGGGGCCCCTCACAGGTTGCTACATCCGGAGCCAGATGGACCCATATGTTTTTTATGTGGAGTTACTCACCTCACCTCACCTCCCCTCCCCTGCCCCCCTCTGCCCCTACATCCCCACACCTCATCCTTATGCATGCTGGAATCTAATAATTATGTAATTTGGATTATGTTACAAAATATCAATTGGTCCAATGTGGGTGCAAGTGTTTCCTTCTCATCCTGTCTGGGAAGCCTCTCCTGACCCGGGGTTCTGGGTGACTTTTCCAAACTCTACCCCTTTTCCTAAATCTCTCCAGTTTCTTTCCCTTCACCCATCTTCCTGTCTCTTCAGCCCCTCTGGCGAAAGAAGGAGCCACTTGATTTGAAAGCTTGCATAAGTAAAACTTTTTTTTGTATGTGTGTTGTCTTGCCACTACTTGGAGATGATATTTTTTTATATACCCAATTACATTATATAATCAGTCCATTGCGTCGTTCCAGAGGCACTAGTGGGTCTCAAGAGTACGCACATCAATATTTAGTTAACACTTTATTGTGCCTCTACTATAGTTGAATTCTTTTATCTTGGCGGCTTGCGCATGCCTGCCCAGACGCAGGAGAGTGCTGCGTTGCCAGTTGCACACAACGCACGCACGAATAGAAGCAGCGCCATAGTATAGCTAGTTTGCAAGTTTACGTTTAGGGGGGAGCACGCAGTTCATGAAGTAAAGCCACCACGGCTGATTAACCCTTTAGCTGCTACAAAGACGTGCTCCCTGCATTCCACGCTGTGCGCGATTTTGTCACTGCACTGCTCGCCTGTGCAGACACATGGTGTTCCGACTCTTATCAGTCGATTCCACAAAAACTATTTGGCCCAAAAATTTGATTTTTACATGTCTTCTTGACTGATACCTTCCCCCCCATAAATGACTTAATTTTGTTTCGATGTTCAACGCAGTTATTATGCAGCATTAAATGTAGTAAACCATTGCACGAAATTTTGAAGAGTTTCCAGAGGTAGAAGTCCATAGCGTATATTTCCGTATGGTCGATTTTAGTTGCCACAATCTTGAGAATGAAATGTGGACAAGATACCTAAATTTCATATAAAATTTACTGTATAGCAATATCTCATTTAAGTACCACATAGGTGTCGTACGTAATATTGAGAAATATTCCGTCTTTCGCGACTGTAACAAAAGTTTTATTTACACTGAGCATGTTTGGCTTTATTTTAAAGCACTGTAATGAATCAAAAGGAAGTAGACAAAATACATTAAACAAAACTGTGGACTTACAAAAACATTAGGACTTGAATATACCGTCTATCAGTGAAGTGCTCTGAGCTATGTCAAATATAATTTTTGTGTGTGGCACACACAAACATCATTTATTTGCTAAAACACTGATCTGCCAACACAAACGTTGAATATTGTGTTACCGCAGCACAAAACTACGAAAGGTGACTTGGCAATGGAGGAGACAAAATACTGTCCACTGAAGATGCTTCAAAAGAGAGAAACGCGTCTGGTCTAAATAAGTCGCTTATTACAGTTGCAGAAGAGGAATATATTTCAGTGCCATAGGTGAAACTGCGACTGTGGAACAAAAACAAGAAAGAGAACATGAGTACCATTGTGTATGTGCCATACCTTTCATTGATTGAAGTGCTTTAAAATAAAGCCAAACGCGTCCGGTGTAAATAAAACTTTTATTACAGTCGCGAAAGACGGAATATTTCTCAATATTACATACGACACCTATGTGGTACTTAAATTAAATGAGGCATTGTTATACAGTAAATTTTATATGAAATTTAGGTATCTTGTCCACATTTCATTCTCAAGATTGTGGCAACTAAAATCGACCATACGGAAAGTATACGCTATGGACTTCTACCTCTGGAAACTCTTCAAAATTTCGTGCAATGGTTTACTACATTTAATGCTGCATAATAACTGCGTTGAACATCGAAACAAAATTAAGTCATTTATGGGGGGAAGGTATCAGTCAAGAAGACACGTAAAATTCAAATTTTTGGGCCAAATAGTTTTTGTGAAATCGAATGATAAGTGTGTCAAAGCAGTGGGAACACCATGTGTCTGCACAGGCGAGCAGTGCAGTGATGACAAAATTGCGCACAGCGCGGAATGCGGGGAGCACATGTCTGCAGCAGCGAAAGGGTTAATGAAGAGACAAAGCACTAGAAATTTCAAAAAATTGCATTCAAACAAATATAATTCATGAAGTAAGGCACTTTGATATTGTTTTTAAATAATTAAAATATTAAGTTCCGCACAAGGTTTGAACTCATAACCTTTCACGTAGAAGTCCAACTCCTTAACCATTACGCTAACGCAAATCGTCTGCCTACAGAACACAGTGCGGAGTATAACACGTTACGCAAAATACTGACAAACACTTTTGGTATGATTATGAATTACTCACGCTTCGTCGAAGTACAATAGGAAATAAACAATTACCGCTCTTCTTTAGTGCGAAAAAGCGGTTCGTGAGATTGATACAAACACCTTTCCTTCCTATCGCCTGAATTAGGAGTCTTATTGCTTGTTTGGTTTAATTAATTAATAGAATATGAAGCAATTGGTATAAAGAACGCTTTCCCCAAACTTTCTATAAAAGAAAGTGTGCTATCAAGACATTGCTTTTGTTCTATTACTTTATTTATGACTGAACGTTTCTAATACTGAAGACACTCGTCCATGCTATGCACTGTAGTCGAGATCTGGCAACGTCGTTCTCTGTTCATTGGCTGACTGTGTTTTGTGACGTCAAATGCGCAGAACGAACCTAAACTCGGCCGCCAACATAAATGACGCGCACTTTAGTGGTTTTTATGATCTCACGTTAGCCACAGACACTATTATTGTGTGGAGACAGTGCTTTCGAGTATTTGGACTGCTCGTGTGTGTAATGTGTACATTGTAAAAAAAGAAATTGTTGGCAATCTTGCCTCTTTGTTGAGATACCCATTATATTTCCTTTTTTCACTAAACTTGTCAGTTGAGCTTCAAAGTCTTTCCCTAAACTCCAAATACAGTACTTGTTTTTATGTGTGCTGATGGCAAGTTTCTTTGCTTTACACTTAGTGTAAACCAATCAATCTCCTCAGTGTTTTAGTTAATCATTGCCTTTCTCTGCCAAGAGGCCCTGGAGGCTGAAACTACCACCAATATGTGATTTTTATTTGTTATGATTCTTCGTTTTTCTTTGTCTCCTTCTCTGGAAAGGGGGGTGGGGGGGGGGGGGGGTGTCAGTTGTTACTAAATGCCAAGAAAATTTCCCCTTGTATTGACCCTGTTTGGCACCCTTGTGTAATTCTTTTCATGATTTTATGTTCCTCTACAGAGTATTTTACCAGTCAACCTATACCATAGTCTCAGAAACAGTGGTGCAATGTTCTGTGGATTTCCAAAGTTCTCTCATATTCACAGAGGCAACAAATCACCATAGCTTATTGTTAGCACCTATGATGTCAGTCATTATTGACATTATGAACTTTTGTTAGAATCTATCTACTACATCGATTAACTATATTGGCACAATCTCAGGACATGGGCAAGGAGTTGTCTGTGTTCCTTGTCAGTCACACAGTAACTGTGCTTGCACCTTTGCTGGTATATTAGTAATACAGATTTGACTGTATGATTAGCAGTCCTTTTGGCCTTGTCACAAATTATTTTATTACCAATGTTGAAAGTCTTACTGTTTTCAGGATCCTTTCTCATCAAGTGCATCATTTAAAATAGAAATTAGGATTAGTAACAATCTTTAGTATCTGTTGCACGACTTTGGAATGGGTTTATGTCAAACAGAATTAACCAAGTTGAAAGTTTGTGGAAACTGAGTTAAACTGAGTTGTGTCGGGAAGGGAAAGGGGGGGGGGGGGCTGAGATAACATTCAACACCATCTCTCTTTTGCGTCTGAGCAGAGATATAGACATCTGACTCTGATAAACGTAGGTTCAGTCAGTGCGAAAGCGGCACTGAACTTCGAACTAGTTCGAAACAAACCTTAACTCAGCACCACCCGTCGTGCAACGCGTTCAACTCGACTCAGTAATAATCCAACCCAAGTTAGCCCATTTCATAAACCGAGTTGACCCTAAGCTTGTTCAAACTGAGTTGGCTTGAAAAGTCAATGTTACATGTCATTTGCCACATTCACATCTGCTCGGGTTATAACTTCTCTGAAAATACAGTAACCAAACCAAGATGGTAGAAAAATAATTCTGGCATTCATTTCCCTCATTAGCATCTGTGCAGTTTGCATACCTTTTTCATTGCAATTTTGTTCATCATCATCATCATCATTTAAGACTGATAATGCCTTTCAGCATTCAGTCTGGAGCATAGTCCCCCTTATAAAATTCCTCCATGATCCCCTATTCAGTGCTAACATTGGTGCCTCTTCTGATGTTAAGCCTTATTACTTCAAAATCATTCTTAACTGAATCCAGGTACCTTCTTCTTGGTCTACCCCAACTCCTTGTACCCTCTACTGCTGAACCCATGAGTCTCTTGGGTAACCTTGCTTCTCCCATGCATGTAACATGACCCAACCATCTAAGCCTGGTTGCCCTGACTGCTACATCTATAGAGTTCATTCCCAGTTTTTCTTTGATTTCCTCATTGTGGACACCCTCCTGCCATTGTTCCCATCTACTAGTACCTGCAATCATACTAGCTACTTTCATATCCGTAACCTCAACCTTATTGATAAGATAACCTGAATCCACCCAGCTTTCGCTCCCATACAACAAAGCTGCTCGAAAGATGGAACGGTGCACAGATAACTTAGTCTTGGTACGGATTTCCTTCTTGCGGAAGAGAGTAGATTGTAGCTGAGCACTCACTGCATGAGCATTGCTACACCTCGCTTCCAGTTCTTTCACTATGTTGCCATCCTGTGAGAATATGCATCCTAAGTACTTGAAACCGCCCACCTGTTCTAACTTTGTTCCTCCTATTTGGCAGTCAATCCATTTATATCTCTTTCCCACTGACATTACTTTCGTTTTGGAGATGCTAATCTTCATACCATAGTCCTTACATTTCTGATATAGCTCTGAAATATTACTTTGCAAACTTTCAATCGAATCTGCCATCACAACTAAGTCACCCGCATATGCAAGACTGCTTATTTTGTGTTCACATATCTTAATCTCACCCAGCCAGTCTATTGTTTTCAAAATGTGATCCTTAAATATTATGAACAACAGTGGAGACAGGTTGCAGCCTTGTCTTACCCCTGAAACTACTCTGAACCATGAACTCAATTTACCGTTAACTCTAACTGCTGTCTGACTATCTATGTAAAAACCTTTAATTGCTTGCAAAAGTTTGCCTCCTATTCTATAATCTTGTAGAACAGACAATAACTTCCTCCTAGGAACCCGGTCATATGCCTTTTCTAGATCTATAAAGCATAGATACAATTCCCTGTTCCACTCGTAACACTTTTCCATTATTTGCCGTAAGCTAAAGATCTGGTCCTGACAACCTCTAGGAGGCCTAAACCCACACTGATTTTCATCCAATTTGTCCTCAGGTAACACTCACACTTTCCTTTCAACAATACCTGAGAAGATTTTACCCACAATGCTATATATATATAAAAGGCAATGTCCTGACTGAATCACTCACTCACAGATTCATCATCGTGCAGCCCAAACCACTAAGGAAAATACTTGAAATTTGCAGACGGTGTTGATCTTACACTGTAGGCATCGTTTAAGAAGGGATTTTTGAAATACCACACCTAAGGGTGAGATTGGGCATGAAAAGTTTTTTGAAAACCTGTCACTATTAAGGCAATTTTGAAGCTAGACCTACAAAAATCGATATTTGGTTTCTTGGCCAGAAAGAAAGAAATACGTGTTTCAGCATTATTTTTTTTTTTTTTTTTTTTTTTTTTTTTTTTTTTTTTTTTTTTGGAAAATAAGTCATTATTAAAGAACTACTAAAGTATTTATGAAGCTATGTCTATCAAAATTGATATTTGACTTCTCAATTAGAAATAAAAAAAATGTTTGTTTCAGTGATTTTGGAAATTCAACCCCTACGGGGGTGTATTATGAAATATTATGAAAGCATTTTGAAAGCTAAATCAATAAAAATTTGAATTTAGCTTCTTCATTAGAAATAAGACACATCTTTCACTATTTTTGGGAACAACCTTTACGGGGGTGAAATAGGGGATGTAAGTTTTTATGGACATGTGTAATTATGCAAGCATTTTTGAAGATAAATCTTATGAAAATTTGTATTTGGCTCCTCTGTTAGATATAAAAAATACCCATTTTACTGTTCTTGCATACTTTACCAATAATTGGGTGAAATAGAGAGGTGGAATGTTTTATAAAAATTTCATTGTGAAAGCATTTTTAAAGCTATATCTGTGACAATTGGTATTTGGCCTTGCAGTTACAAATGGAAAAATATGTGTTTCACTGTTTTTGGAAATTCAGCTCTTGAGGATGTGGAATAGTGACAGACTGGTTCATTGGCTCTTCATCACCCAGCCCAGACTGCTAAGGATAGGAACTTGAAATTTTGAGATAGTGTGGATCTTATAGTGTAGGCATCATTTAGCAGGGGATTTTTCCAAATTACAATCCTAAGGGGGTGTTACAAGTGATGAAAGGCTTTTTGTAAATATACTTGATATTAAAGCAATTTTGAAGCTAGAACTACGATAACTGGTTTATCATATGGTTTCACAGTCAGAAATTTAAAAAAAATACATGCTTCAGCATTTTTGGAAATTCGGCAACCTAAGGGGGTAAAATATGGGATGAAAATTTTTAAGAAAATATTTTGTTATTTAAAATTATTTTAAAGGTAAACTTATGAAAACTGGTATTTCACATCTCAGTTAGATGTAAAGAGACATTTGTTAGAGGTTTACCAGCACAAGAACACCCAAGGCATGATTAACAAAAACCTTTTACTCCAGCTACCAGAATTGCTTTTTAGTCAGAAGTACATTCACCAAATACTTTGCTTCATGACCTTATTTAGTGTGAAAAGTTTAAAAGGTGTAGCAATTTGTGAATAACATAAAAGTTATATTAAAGAGGAAGGGAGGAAAAAAATCATCTGTGCAGACCATACAGTCTACACGAGCAAAGCAGTGGGCGCTAAGCTAATATGAAATATTTTCAAGTTCAGGACCTGACTTATACATTGCTACCTCTTTAAAAAGTGTGTTGTTAATATAAGGCAACAACAATTAATGAACTTTGTTTTTTTCTAACTTCCTTTAATATGGGCATAAAGTGCAACATCCGCTGGCAATGCACATTATGGAAAATGCATTGCTATTGCTAAGAATAATGAATGCAACACTACAGGATGAAATTTGAATACACTCATGAGCCACTTTGAATTTTCTGTAAAATTTGGATGGCAATTGAATGATCTTAACTCCCTTGAAAATAACACTTTCCAAACGCATCCCAAATTTCAACTAAACAGTTCATAATAGGATACTGTACTTTTAAAGATAACAGTGAGTGACATCCCATTCTGTAGGCACTTAACTCAGGTTCGGTTGCGACAATGGCGGTAAACTACAACCTCGCGCAAAACTGTCACAAGTAGCAGCGGCTGCCATGCACTGTGTGAATACAACTCGAGTTAGCAACACTCTTAAATCAGGCTGACTTGAAATCCCTTCAATACGAGTTAACCTGTTTTGGTAACTCAAGTTGACCCATCTCTATTACGAGATATGTGTGAAAAGTAATGAAACTGACAACATTGAGCAATGTAGCAATATTGTGTTGTTCTGCTTGAGGAGACCAGTGTCTTCACCTCTTCCAAATGCTCAGTCTGAGTTTCATCTGCCTTCAGCCATCACATGATTTTTACAGCACCGTAAGTGGAGTTGTGTTTTTGTTGTGTGATACGAAAATCAAACAGCAGAATTTAGAGCAATGTTATGCCATCTGGGTTTGTGTTGAACTTGGAGAATCCGAAAGTGTGTCCTTTGAAGAGTTGAAACAGGCCTATGGGGGACATTGTGTATGAAGAGCACAAGATTTTTGCTGGCAAAATTATTTTTGGAAGGCCGGGAACATGTTGAAGATTAACCTCACTCAGGGAGACCTCCAGCTTCAAAAACATCGAATGTATGCGTGTTGTTGTGAGGCCCGATTGACATTTAACAATAAGGATGATGGGTGATCTGTTGAACACTTTCACTGTCCATCAAATTTTGAACAAAGTTTTGCACGTGTGAGAGATTTGTGCCAAAATGGTGCTGAAAAACCTAACAACTGAGCAGAAGGACAGGCAAAGAAATGTGTGCATTGATCTTCTTGATAGTATTGCCAATGCCCACGAATGGTTCAGTCATGTGTTCCATTCACTTCTTTCTCCCCTCTGCCACTCCTCACTTTCCTACCCATGTAATTGATTATCATATTCACCAACTATTTTGTCCATAGAATACAGTAGTCTGTGCCAGTACACACTTGCGTACAGTTTTGGTCTGTACATTTTTATGCCTTTAATCTCCGAGTATAACAAAATAGGCTTATTTGTTCACAGCGTGTTTGTATATTATTATGCTTGTGTTTTTCACATAGTTGAATACAAGGTGTGTGAGAAAAGTAATGAGACTGACTTTTTATGTATCAAAGATTTTATATTTTCCAAACAACATTATTATCCCCTTCAAAATATTTCCCTTTGGCAGCTATACCACAGTGTTGAAACTTCCTGGCAGATTAAAACTGTGTGCCCGACCGAGACTCGAACTCGGGACCTTTGCCTTTCGCGGGCAAGTGCTCTACCAACTGAGCTACCGAAGCACGACTCACCGCCGGAACTTTCATATCAGCGCACACTCCGCTGCAGAGTGAAAATCTCATTCTGGAAACATGCGCCAGGCTGTGGCTAAGCCATGTCTCCGCAATATCCTTTCTTTCACGAGTGCTAGTTCTGCAAGGTTCGCAGGAGAGCTTCTGTAAAGTTTGGAAGGTAGGAGACGAGGTACTGGCAGAAGTAAAGCTGTGAGTACCGGGTGTGAGTCGTGCTTCGGTAGCTCAGTTGGTAGAGCACTTGCCCGCGAAAGGCAAAGGTCCCAAGTTCGAGTCTCGGTCGGGCACACAGTTTTAATCTGACAGGAAGTTTCATATCAGTGCACACTCCGCTGCAGAGTGAAAATCTCATTCTGGATACCCCAGTGTTGTTCCCGGTCTTGGTAGCAGTGCTGAAAGGCTTCAACTGGTACAGCCTTTAACACCTGTTGGTCACATTGTTTTGAATGTTCTCCAGAGTGCCAAAATCGTGTCCTTTCAAGACATTTTTCAATTTTGGCAAAAGAAGAGTCACAAGGACTCAAATCAGGTAAAGAGGGAGGCTGTCAAATGATAAGAATTCCTTTTGAGGTCAAAAATTCTGTGATGGAAGTGGCCCTGTGATGCAAGGCATTGTTATGAAGCAGCATCCACTTACCTGCAATGTCTGAGCCTTTCAAGGACATCTTTGTAAAACATTTGATTGACACTTTGTCGTGGAGGAACAAATTCCTTATGCCTGATAACCGCAACTGTCAAAAAAGCAAATCAGCATTGTTTTGATCTTTGAGCTGCTCATTCAAACATTTTTTCAGTTGAGGAGATGTCTTCAGTATGCCACTCCTCACTTTGGCACAAAAAATCCAGGACTCATCACCTGTGATCACACATGACTGAACCATTCTTGGGCATTGGCAATCCTCTCAAGAAGATCAATGCACACACTTCTGTGACTGTCCTTCTGCTCAGTTGTGAAGTTTTTCAGCACCATTTTGGCACAAATCTCTTGCATGTGTAAAACTTTGTTCAAAATTTGACGTACAATGAAGGTGTTTAACAGATCATCCATCATCCTTATTGTTAAATGTCAGTCTGATCCCACATCATCATGCACACGTTCGACATTTTTGTAGGTTTTTGAAGCTGGAGGTCTCCCTGAGTGAGGTTAATCTTCAACATGGTCTCAGCGTTCCAAAAATTGTTTTTCCAGAGAAAATCTTGTGCTTGTTGTATGAAATATTCCCCATAAGCCTGTTTCAACTTTTCAAATGTCACAATTTTGGATTCCCCAAGTTAACACAAAACCTGAGGGCACAACATTGCTCTAAATTCTGCTGTCTGATTTTCATAACACACAACAAAAACACAATTTCACTGATGGTTCTCTAAACATCATGTGATGGCTGTAGGCAGTTGAATTTCAGACTGAGCATTTAGTAGAGATGAACACAATGGTCTCCACAAGTTTAACAACACAATGTTGTCAGTTGCTCACAGTGTTGTCAGTCTTACTACTTTCCTCACATACCTCATAGTAGAGATATTAAATGTGATGTTTTCCATAGAGAAATAAAGGCATACAATTTACATTATTTAAAATGCTGGCTGTCAGTAGACACCAAGCATAGGATCCTGACTTAATCCTTAATCCTTACAACACCAAGGGAATGGGGGTTCTTCATGACTACTTTTTGAAAATATTTATTGCTTTAATGACTACTTCTAGCAGATTCCAGAAATGTTGTAAAATTTTCTGTTATACTTGACCCAAAAATTTGTCTTAGTTGTACATGCCACTTTCCCGATGAATGTTGTATTAAATATTTTCAGGTTCAGAACGTCACTTACATATCGGTATTTCTTTAAAATGTACTTTGTGTGTTAAAGTCAACAACAATTAACAAATTTTGCATTATTTGGGGAGGGGGAGGGGAGGGTTCATGTTACAGTTGTTGAGATGTGATTGAAAGTACCTTGATATTGCTAAGAATGTACTAAATGATATTTTCGGGTTCGCCGGCCGGAGTGGCCGAGCGGTTAAAGGTGCTACAGTCTGGAACCGCACGACCGCTACGGTCGCAGGTTCGAATCCTGCCTCGGGCATGGATGTGTGTGATGTCCTTAGGTTAGTTAGGTTTAAGTAGTTCTAAGTTCTAGGGGACTTATGACCACAGCAGTTGAGTCCCATAGTGCTCAGAGCCATATTTTCGGGTTCTGGACCCTGGTTGAACATCAGCACCTCATTAAAAGTATGTTGTTAATACAAATCAACAACAATTAACTAATTTTTCTTTTTTCTTTTAGATTTTTTTAGAGTAGGCTCTTGGTATTGTACATTGTGGAAAATGTATTGGTATTGCTGAGATTAGTGATCAAATACCATACCATTATTCACTCTTACAAAAGTAGCAACTGTCAGTAAATATTTTTCCACCATAGGATAATATCATTGTTGAAAATAGTATAATAGGGCGATTTAATCTCAAACCATACTGGTCAAGAGTGAATGTGTCACATCACTATTTCAAAGTTTGTGGGGAAAAAATATGTGTTGAAATTCCACATGATACCTCACCAAAGCTACAATATTTTGATTTTTTGATGATTTGTTAAAACATTACAGATCTCTCCAAATGACAGAAAGACAGTATTTGTAAAATTGTTAAATTGTTGCAACGAAAAAAAAAAAAAAAACCCAAAAGTGGTAGAGCTCTGAATTTATTTTCAATAAACACAATTTTTTTAAAAAATAAGCTAATTTGTAACTTTTTGCAAATTTCAAAATTATGTTTTGAAAATATGAATAGTCAAAGGATGTTAACAGGATGTTAACTGTCTTGAGAAATGAGAAAGTGGAAGGACTGCTAACATTAATGCATGAAATTCTGAAACTATCAAAATATTTGTACATATAGATGAAAGAGTCTGAAAATTTTTGGGTATTTGGAAATTATTTTCTCCAAAACCCCTATCCTAAAAGTTCTAAAAAGGTCCTGGTACGTTATTTGGTCATTGTACTTAGGGAATGTACAATCAGAGCGGGCAATACTAGTCTGTGCAAAATGTGAGAAATTTTTTAGTTAGACCTAGCTCTACTCTCATCGTCAAGAAATCATAGGCACTTAAATATTTAAGCTGATCACTGATTTTTAAGTAAATGTCATGCAAAACTGGTATTTCTGAATCAAAATAATTACTTTAAAACACTATGATTGGGAAAACAATTCATAATTTTGTTCAAAAACATTTTTTAACAAAAATGAGATATAGAATATTTTTACCCATTTTTCTTTTCATGATATTATTCACAGATTATTATTGTCTTCTGGCATGACTTTTCATGAATTATAATTGCTTACAATGTAACCATCAACACTGCCCTGTTGAAAAGCATTCATTTGCTTTTTTCATCTGCCTCCCATTGAACTTGCGTAACCGAGCTGAATTTGCGCATGGACGAGGATGATCCAACAAGAGCAGTACTTGGGAAAATGGGAACTGCACTTTGATCTTTTGATGATGGCCATTTGAAATCATTAACAGGACCATGAGGTGTCATAAAGGAGACGGGTATATCTTACAGCTCATGAAAGAGACTTATTATATATCCCACCCACTGCCGATTTTCATACACACAAGAAGTGAAGTGGTGCAGTACAAAGTCTTCTAATGTGTACTGTGGTCTGTGCATTTCACACACAGTAACAGGCTGCATTTCATGGAGAACCATTCTTGCATTGTATGTACCACTCCAGAATGCAACCCAGTAGTAACTTGAGGACTCCTACCACAGGCTTCATAGTAGACCACTTCCCTTAATGTACTTTCATTTAGAATTAAGAGCTTCATGTTTGTTACTAATGTTTATATGATGTGTACAAATCCAGCAGCATCTCTTACAGCATCAACAGCTTGATGCTGGAGCTTAAATCTTGTTCCAAGATATTTACAGAGACATCCTACCTCATCACATGCACTTTTTCCATTACCTGTTGCTGAAAATATGCATTTTTTGTCTTAATTCCTGTACTAGAGTGTTGAGCAATCTCATAAAACTGAAAGCAGTTTTTAAGATGAGATGGTGCACCATCAGTCAAATAATCATGTTTAGGACTACTAGATACTATGTCATCAATTATCATGCTGACAGTGTAGCATGCGCGTGCACTATCATAAATGACATCATCACTGACTATAGCAGAACAGTGTGATGTTCCAAGGAAGTGAACAACACATGAGAATATAGACACCTGTTTTGTGTGCCAATGTAACTTCGAATTTTGTTGTGCAAAGCAACAGACCCTGTCTCAGGAACGTCAAAATGCAGAACTAATGTGTCAGTGTTCTGGGATGAGGCTTATTTTACTTCTGCTATGGCCTGTCTTTGAATCCTCAGATATGAGATAAGCTATTCCTTTCATGATCCAATGCCTAACCTCTGTAACAAATTTCTCTGGCCCTACTGTCTTCTTCACCAATTCTCCTCCCTCCCACAATGCAAAGGCTAGATCACTGTCACTATCCTAAAGGTGTAATGCCTCAACAGTCATCACTTCAGCACCAGGACACGTTGCATACTCCTGCAAATGACATTTATCTTGAGGCTCTTGACGTACTTGCAAAAGCATCAGGTCTATCACTGTGTACTTCTTTTCTGTGACACTGCTTACGGCGAAACAAACAAATTTTAAATTAGTGCAAGGCATTTTACCCATTTTGGTTGTAAGCAGTAGAATTTTGTGAGACCAATTTTTAAATTTGGGCTCTCCTTTTTCATTAGGAGATATGCTTCTCTTATTGATTATGTCATATATTTTTTTACCTTTTTAACTTTTTCACCATTTTCATTAACAGAGATAACACCAACCTGGTTAGGGCTTTGCCTGCTGCAATCCTTGTCATCGTGTAGGTAATATTCCAAAGCAACAGTAAGTGTATATCTTGCAACGGATGTCCACAGTAAGAATCTGGGCATGCCCAAGTACCTTTCTCATTCTTTATTGTATGAGCTTTTGAAATCAAAAAATGTGAGGAAGTGGGTATGTATATCTGTATCTGCTGCTTAGAGCAGCTACCTGGTACCAATATCAGTAACTATACCTCCTCAAAGCATGTGGCTGCTGATATGGCAGTATTTAGGTTTAGAAACTGCACATCACATTTCATGCACATATGACTAGCTTCAGGTTCTGCACAAAGTGCATGTACATTATACACTTCACAAAGTTTTGAAGATGTTGCTTGTATGAAACTTGTTTCAATTTCTTCCACTTTCCTTTTTACATACTGTTTTCTTCTTGTGCTTTATACCTTTCCTGGACATTTAAGGGGGGATATAGTAGGGGCTACAGCAGAAATGCTAACATTAAATGCATCAACTACTAAACACCCAGGAATATAAACATCTGAACTGTCTTCTCAGTTTCACATTTGGGTGATAGTGATTGTTCAAGTGGGTTGTCACTAAATTTCTTCTTGTAGTGTGTGTAGCAATTTGTGGACAATGGATATGATGCTAATACCATACTTGAGGACCAAGATATGTCTGCAATTCCTCTGACATGTTTCCAACAACTGTGAAGTGTTTTTCACTTTTCTGAAACACCACCTTCTTGGGTCTTGTTTTCATAGTCCACACAGCTCATTCTTTCACTATTGTATTTCCTCACTGACATAGTATCTAACAAAAAGTTCAAACCAAACACTAAACTCAATGCAGAATGGTTTATTTGCAAGTGCTCACTCATTTGTTATAAACAGAAGAGCACTGGAAACAGTGTTGCCCACATGCATATTTTATACTAGAAATTCAGTAATGTGAAATATGCAATTGTTGAAAAATTTGTAACACTTTACACAGAAAAATATTACCACCATGTTTGCACTAACTACTAACGTCTTAAGCAAACAATATTTTGTATAATTCTCATAGGTTTTGGATGGGGGTTTCAAATAAATAATTCTTAAAAACTCATAAAAATGCAACTTTTTCAAGTTTTAAGTAATAAATATTTACATAATACAGATAGCTGATATGAATTAATAGAAGGAAACATTCCACATGGGAAAAATATATCTAATAACAAAGATGATGTGACTTACCAAACGAAAGTGCTGGCACGTCGATAGACACACAAACATACACACAAAATTCAAGCTTTCGCAACAAACTGTTGCTTCATCAGGAAAGAGGGAAGGAGAGGGAAAGACGAAAGAAAGTGGGTTTTAAGGGAGAGGGTAAGGAGTCATTCCAATCCCGGGAGCGGAAAGACTTACCTTAGGGGGAAAAGGACAGGTATACACTCGCACACACACAACACAAATCCATCCACACATATACACACACTCCCCTGCGGCACACCAGAAATCCCTCTTATTTTGGAAGACTTCTCTCCATTGAGAATGACATGTTGCGTTCTGTTACCTAGGAACTCTTCAGTCCAATCACACAATTGTTCTGATAGTATATATGCTCTTACTTTGTTCATTAAATGACTGTGGGGAACTGTATCAAACACAAATGACTGTGGGGAACTGTATCAAACACCTTGCGGAAGTCAAGAAACACGGCATCTACCTGTGAACCAGTGTCTATGGCCCTGAGTCTCGTGGGTAAATAGCGTGAGCTGGGTTTCACATGATCGTCTTTTTTGAAACCCATGCCGATTCCTACAGAGTAGATTTCTTGTCTCCAGAAAAGTCATTATTCTCAAACATAATACGTGTTCCAAAATGCTACAACTGATCGACATTAGAGATACAGATCTATAAAACTTCCTGGCAGATTAAAACTGTATGCCGGACCGAGACTCGAACTCGGGACCTTTGCCTTTCGCGGGCAAGTGCTCTACCAACTGAGCTACCAAAGCAGGACTCACGCCCCGTCCTCACAGCTTTGCTTCTGCCAGTACCTCGAGGTAAAGCTGTGAGGACGGTGTGTGAGTCGTGCTTGGGTAGCTCAGTTGGTAGAGCACTTGCCCGCGAAAGGCAAAGGTCCCAAGTTTGAGTCTCGGTCCGGCACACAGTTTTAATCTGACAGGAAGTTTCATATCAGTGCACAGTCCGCTGCAGAGTGAAAATCTCATTCTGGAAACATCCCCAAGGCTGTGGCTAAGCCATGTCTCTGCAATATCCTTTCTCTCAGGAGTGCTAGTTCTGCAAGGTTCGCAGGAGAGCTTCTGTTAAGTTTGGAAGGTAGGAGACGAGGTACTGGCAGAAGTAAAGCTGTGAGGATGGGGCGTGAGTCGTACTTGGGTAGCTCAGTTGGTAGACCACTTGCCCGCGAGAGGCAAAGGTCCCGAGTTCGAGTCTCGGTCTGGCACACAGTTTTAATCTGCCAGGAAGTTTCATATCAGCACACACTCCGCTGCAGAGTGAAAATCTCCTTCTGGATATAGATCTATAGTTCTGCACATCTATTCGATATCCCTTCTTGAAAACGGGGATGACTTATGCCCTTTTCCAATCTTTTGGAATGCTACGCTCTTCTAGATACCTACGGTACACCGTTGCAAGAAGGGGAGCAAGTTGTGTACTCTGTGTAAAATCGAACTGGTATCCCATCAGGTCCAGCGGCCTTTTCTCTTTTGAGCGATTTTAATTGTTTTTCTATCCCTCTGTCATCTATTTTGATATCTACCATTTTGTCATCAGTGTGACAATCTAGAGAAGGAACTACAGTGCAGTCTTCCTCTGTGAAACAGCTTTGGAAAAAGACATTTAGTATTTCGGCCTTTAGTCTGTCATCCACTGTTTCAGTACCATTTTGGTCACAGTGTGTCTGGACATTTTGTTTTGATCCACCTACCGCTTTGACATAAGACCAAAATTTCTTAGGATTTTCTGCCAAGTTAGTACAAAGAACTTAACTTTTGAATTCATTGAATGCCTCTCGCATAGCCCTCCTCACACTACATTTCGCTTCATGTAATTTTTGTTTGTCTGCAAGGCTTTGGCTATGTTTATGTTTGCTGTGAAGTTGCCTTTGCTTCTGTAGCAGTTTTTTAACTCGGTTGTTGTACCACGGTGACTCTTTTCCATCTCTTACAATCTTGCTTGGCACATAATCATCTAAGGCATATTGTACTATGGTTTTGAACTTTGTCCACTGATCCTCAACACTTATCTGTACTTGAGATAAAACTTTTGTGTTGAGCTGTCAAGTACTCTGAAATCTGCTTTTTGTCACTTTTGCTAAACAGAAAAATCTTCCTACCTTTTTTAATATTTCTATTTAAGGCTGAAATCACCGATGCTGTAACCGCTTTATGATCGCTGATTCCCTGTTCTGCGTTAATTGTTTCAAATAGTTCGGGTCTGTTTGTCACCAGAAGGTCTAATATGTTATTGCCACAAGTCAGTTCTCTGTTTAACTGCTCAAGGCAGTTTTCAGATAATGCACTTAAAAAAAATTTCACTGCATTCTTTGTCCCAGCCACCCGTTATAAATGTTTGAATTTCCCATTCTATATCTGGTAAATTAAAATCTCCACCCAAAACTATAATACGGTCGCGAAATCTACTCGAAATATTTTCCAAATTTTCCTTCAGGTGTTCTGCCACAACAGCTGCTGAGCCAGGGGGCCTAAAGACACATCCAAATACCATGTTTGAGCCTGCTTTAACCATGACCTTCACCCAAATTACTTCACATTTCGGATCTCTGTCAATTTACTTAGATACTATTGCACTTCTTATCGCTATAAACATGCCTCCCCTTTCACTTTCCAGCCTGTCTCTGCGGTATACATTCCAATCTGAGTTTAGAATTTCATTACTGTTTACATCTGGTTTCAGCCAACTTTCTGTCCCTAGTACTATGTGGGCATTGTGAACGTTTATTAATGAGAGCAGTTCTGGGAACTTTCTACAGACACTCCTGCAGTTTACTATTACCACATTAATATTGTCATTCCCTGTTGCGTTTTGCCTACTGCTGCCTTGTCGCGTCTCAAGAGGCGTCTTGTTGGGCCTAGGGAGGGAATTCTTTAACCTAAAAAACCCACATGTGCACTTCACACATACTCCGCTACCCTTGTAGCCACTTCCTGCGTGTAGTGCACGCTTGACCTATTCAGGGGGACCCTACATTTCTCCACCCGATAGTGGAGGTCAAGAAATTTGTACCCCAGATCTCAGCAGAATCGTCAGAGCCTCTGGTTTAAGCCTTCCACTCGGCTCCAAACCAGAGCACCGCGATCAGTTGTGGGAACGACACTACAAATAGTTAGCTTAGAATCCACCCCGCGAGCAAGGCTTTCCACCTTCACCAGCTCCGCCAACCTCCTGTATGAACTGAGGATGACCTCTGAACCCAGACGGCAGGAGTCATTTGTGCCGACATGAGCAACAATTTGCAGTCGGGTGCACCCAGTGCTCTCTATCGCCGCCGGCAGGGCCTCCTCCTCCGCATCTCGGATGAGACCCTCCGGCAAGCAGACAGAGTGAACACTGGCCTTCTTCCCCAACCTTTCTGCTATTTCCCTACATGTCATAGAACTACCACATCAATAGAAATCCAGGGTAGAATATAATATTGTGTATGAGGGTACTTTATACTCATCAAATAAACTCTCTCAAAAAAAAGGTTTTGCACCAGGCTATCAGCTTTCGTGGTTTGTGTTTTCTTGCTCTGATCCCCTTTCTCAATACTCTTCGGAACACTTTTGTTAGCTTTTCAGTTTATCCAGTCAAGCAGCTGAGCCTCATATTGATTAAGGAGTTAATGTGTAATTTGTGTCTTTACTTGAGAAATAGTACTTGATCAGTGTAAAACTTTGAAGTAAAATGTATCATTTCCAAATAATGATTATTATATAGCATTGTAAGGAAGATACGCACACTTGAGGGAAAGCACGTTCTCTGCAGTATCATAGTGCTGTATTATAGCAGTTTCTATCTTTTAAAATAGAACTTTAAATTTATCTCAAATGTGATGTCAACAGCTGCTAGCTTTGGCCTTCAACATTATTTATATGAGACTTTGGTTTTGTTCATGTTACATACATGCAATGCTTTTATTGCAACTCTGTTGTTCATGTGAGATGGTTTGTTCTCCTGCTAATGCTTTGTGTCAAGTGTTATAGCTGATTCTCTTCTTCATTATGGTTGGTCTCCAGTAGAGATTTCTTTTTTGTTTAAGTGCTTAATTCATTTCCTTGTTGGTATTGTTAGTGCTCTTGTGGTCTGAACAATATTAATCTCTACATTAGTGTTGGACAAGCTGTTTCTTAATTGAGATCCTACCAGTAGCAGGTGACTGTGAATGTAAACAGTTTCTTATATTGAATCAAGAAGAAGAATTTTCTTAGGTTGTTCTTTATATCAACACTGTGAAACTGTAATGAAGTTTGTCAGTTAATAATGGAACCCTATTTTCTTAAAATATAATTATAATACTCCTATGAATCAATGACACGTTGGTGTCTTGAATGTAAATTTGTGGTTTAAGATTTAACTTCTCACTTCATAGTCATATGTACTGTTTGCCTTTTCATATATTTTAATTTGTGGTTTGTCAGTTTGTGATTTGTCTGTGTTGCAGGTGACACAGAAGGTGCCAGAAGTAAAGCAGAGACTGCAGCACGACTAGCTCGTCTCCGTCGTCGAGAAAGGCAAGAAGAGGAGCTGCATGCTTACCGTCTGCGTGAAGCAGCAGCACGTGCAGCTGCAGCAGAGGCAGAGAGACGTGCTGCTGAGGATGCTGAAACATGGGCTGCAGAAGAGCGAGCACGAGCTGCGCAGAGAGATGCTGAACTACACCGACTCAATGTGGAACGCTTGCAGCTGGAGCTAGATCTACTGCGTGCAGAGCATCGGGCCCGACACTAGCTCTGAACAAACGAATGTAAAGGGATGATATGAAATTCATATCGTCTACCATGTGTTAGTGTTTTTGGGCACATACACAGTATTGATTTTGAAAATCATGTGTATCTTAATGTGCTGAAAAAGTTTGTCATGACGAGATCATCAATTTAATACTACCAAGGAGTATAAATGCTTGCCTTTTAGGCAGGCATGTAAGACTCCCTCAGGTGCAGTTGTCAGTATGTGTGATGTGAGTACGAACTGAAAGGCAATCCACTGAAAATACAGTCACTGGCAGTGTTGAGTTTACAGATTTATAGTGATGTGTGGGTTACAGTGAAAAGCGATTCATTTTGAAGGTATTTCAAAAGTAATGATTTGAATGAGTAGTACACTGTTGCCATGATGATGAGAAATTGTGATGCAATAAAATGACACCGTACTAGTGTCATTTGTGTGAGGCATTTCCTGTTTTTGTGAAGAAGTCTCAGTTTATGCAGTATTATATACAGAAAAAACACTGTTTCATAAATTATATGTGTGAAGGCAAGCAGTAATCAGAAGAAAGCTTCTTTTCCAACCAACACCATTGAGTCCTGTGGGTTGCAATTGAGCCTCTGTGAAAGTCGATCTGTTGATGTACCTATGAAGCAAGTAGGAAGAGAAGTTGAAGTAACTACAGAATGACAAATAACCATCATGGAAATACCAATTTGTTTGTTGAGTGAGTGATGAAGTAAATCATGATTTAATTAATTAGATTATTGGCTATAAGGTGATAAGATTATTGACACTTCGTTCTTTTGTCTGATTCATGTAATGTTGTACAGAATTATCAGATGTTGTTTAATTTTTTCTTGAAATAGGGAAGCTTAGAAATTATGTAACTGCAGTGTCCTCTTGTATGTGTTATTTATGTAATCAACAGGTTTAAATTAGTTAACAGATGTAGGAAAGTTCTTGACTGTTTTCTGCAGTGTCACCGGAGTAATGCATATCTTTACACACATTTGCACAACTTTTATGAGATGAGATGAAATGAAATGAAGATGGTTTGAGTGTGCTACAGTGTGACATTGTTCAAGATATGTAATGAGTTAAACATGAAAACTGGATTAGATTGTTCTTCGTCATGGAAAGTTAAGTTTGTAAGAACCTGTGAATCTATTGTGTGTGCAGCTGCAAATGTGAGGTTGAGTTGAGGTAGCATGCATTTTCCTATACCCTTTTTTTTTTTTTTTTTTTAGTCTGATTTTCTTTACTTCAGTTCAGCTGTAGTGGTAATTAATTTCTGTATATTAAAAATAGAACTGAAGATGTGTGAAACTTGAAAAACCTCTTTCTCCGTCATCTGAATGAGGCAAAAAGTTCGTGCTTGGTACAGTTAGCACCTCAACAAAATAATGAAGTCATATGTTGCTTCATTTACAGTGTAGAAATTGTAAAGAAACTGAATATTTTCTGAATAATTAGTGTAAGATAATTGTGTTATATGAAGCAGTGTTATAAGGTATAAACACATACTATATCATCATATTACTGCTAATGATTTTTTCCCCAGTTGTATGCATATGCAAAAGAGAAAAATTACTTTGGGATTGTGTATTTCATATTAGTGTTTCATAGGCATAATCGTAATTTATATCCTTTATCATTTTAAATTTATTTATATCACCATCATTGCTAAATGTGTAATCTCCACATAATAATATTAAAAGAAGTAGCCCTTTATGACGTAGTTAAGAAAGAAAAGTATGTTTAAACATTGGTAGGACAGAATACTTGTAGTGCTCATAGGGAGGAATTATGTGTGTTACTTGTACTCTTATGGTCATTATATTACATGATCAGAATTGATAGACTGTGCTGTAATATTTGATTAGCCCAGGAAATATGATCCCAGTAGATTCAGTGATGGTTTTGGAAATATGTACCAAATGTTAAACTTTCAGGAATTGAAACACTTTCAAGAACTGTAGACAGCTATGTGGAAATAAAAATAGTCTTAAGACTAGAAAGTAAGTGCCTAGCTCCTGGAAACATGGTTCAAAAGAGGCATACTATGTACAACAAGAGACTGCAATGAAAACCATGACAAATCTTATTTTATTTTGTATAGACCAGTTTCCTTATTTGTCATTCAAGCATGACAGGTACATTGCATGCAAGGAAACATATAGCTAATAAATACACAGACTGCCAGGCAGGATATTTGTATTTGTGTTAAAAAGTATGTGTGATTAGCATGGACAAACTGTACCTTTGTTTCTATTTGTAGATGAACTATGTATGTTTGTGTAGCGTGCACCCCTCTCCCTGTCGGAAGAAAGTGTGTTTGTTGTTAGTGGCTCCTTTAGGTTGCCATCAATATATAGCTGCTGGTAGATAATATAATGGATAAAAGCCTTAACTATGTGAATACAGTGACACTAGAAACAAAAATTGAATTTTTTTGCAAGTTTGAATGCTGGCATATTTGTTTTCTGTCTGTCTCTCTACTTTTCTGGAAACATTAGACCAACAAAGTGCCTTCCATAGTTACTCTGTTTCTGATATGTGTAGAAGAGCATTTGAGTGGACTTAATATTGTTGTCATTAAAGTTAGGGTAACATGTGAAAGGGAAATTCAGCGGTTTGTTCAAATATCTCTTTGTTTTGTTGTATCTCTTGGCTTTCTTTTCCATTTACTTGTTCGTGGTTCCTATATTTTATTGTTCTTGCCAACAAAAAATCTACATGTACATATCATTTGTATCTAGTGAAAATCTTGCCAATCACTTACAGTAGATATTTCAAAGTGAAAAGAATGCCCACATTTTTAAAGTCTTTACTGTTATTTTGTTTTGAATACCCATGCGTTTAATACAAGAATTAAATGGTTTTCTGAAGAACTTGTTATACATAAAATTTTAAAATAGTTTAAACAAAAGTAATGGAAAACAGTATAATTTTAACAGCCTTTTTTATTAACTGAAATAATTCAAGGAATGAGGACAAATTTGCACTGTGTTCAAAATTAAGTGTTCTTACATAAGAAAGAAACAAGTGAAGAGACACGGAATACTGCACAATTGTGATAAAAAGTTCTAAATTTTAAAATGAACTGAGTCAACAAAATATTACTGCAGTGCAGCACATGCAGTGAGGCTTTTGGGCAGTGAGTGTAAAGTGCAAGTAGTTCTTAGTCTTCACTCACTTGTTCTACTCGTAACGGCTGTTGTTTGCAACCCCCCCTTCTCCCAATTAACCTTTTAAAATGCAGTGGTTTTATATTCCACAGATTTGTCATTATGCTACTTGGTGTGAAAGCAATCAGTTCAAAGGACCTTAAATTTTCTGTGAAGTGTGATTAACTATAGTTTTTGTTTCATACTTTGTGTTTTAGAAATTACAGTTATAACGTAAAATCAAGAGGACACAGTACCTGGATATTTGCCCCTCTGACTTAAAAAAAAAAAAATTAATTTCTGGTTGAAAATATTCAGGGAAGATATTAGACTACTACATTGTCTAACATGGCTTTGTGAGTACCTTGTCACTTGGTTTTCACATTGCTGTATGCTTCTTTTTTCCCATGCTGTTGTATATGTAATATCATCAATAAAATTTATCCTTTAAATTAGTGCTGAATACCAATATACCCCATTCTGTCCAACTTCCGTTTATTCATAGTCATAAGGTGCATAGTATTCTTTCAAAGAACAGTTATTTTCAGTTGTCCTATCTTCAGTTCATCATTGCTCCTTTCTATGACCCTTGCAAGTTGATCTTATACTGTGAATCAAAGGTGTTCATGTCAGCTATCCAATGCTGTTGACCTTGTAATAGTAGCTTTTGTAGTTGACATCTTTGTCAATATGAAAATGTTGTATGCAACTAAAGATAAATAAAGTTTGAGAAATATTTGACAGTATCTGGAAGAGCATTTCTTTGCAATTTGTTGAAGTCTGTCACTGTTCTCTACAAAATGTTCTGTTTCAGTGTATTGTGACATCTGGCCTTTAGGTTGATACAGACCCGTATACTATTACTTCTTGTATCATTACGATCTGTGATACACGGAGCAAGAAAGTCAGTTTTCAGTATTTTTACGAGGCACTACTTCCAGATATTTTATCACAAAATGTAAACTTCATGAAGAATGTTTTTATTTTTGTGCTTTCTCCTTTTGAAAGTTTTGTGTGTTGTGCTTGGATCATTCTCTAATTGTTTTTCTTGTCTTTCATTGGCATGAAGTTATTCAAAATGTTTTAAATGTCAGCCTAGTTCAGCCACATGCTACTGCCCGTGATGTCACTGGTGCATAATCCATTGCCATGGAAGGCACTATTTTCATTGTATATCCAAAGTGCCCTCTTTAAACATGTGAAGGTTGAGTCCTATGCTGTTTTTAGCTACAGGCTGGAGACTATGAATTTGTTCATTCATTTGTTTTAGTTTTCTTAACTCACCATCAAGTGTGTGTGAACTTTGTAGGGTGCACATCCTTTGTTATAGAAGTCTTCACTGCAGCTGCATTTCCATATTTAAACACAAATTTAACAACAATATTACTATGTCATTCAGGTGTCACCCACAAAACCTTATCAGTATTATCAGTTCACTAGAGGTCTATATTTACATGATTAGCCATCCTTTGTTGTTCCCATCTAGTTATTAGCAAATATTTCGTAAGACACTTTGTGTGTGTGTGTGTGTGTGTGTGTGTGTGTGTGTGTGTGTGTGTGTGTTTTTTTTTTTTTTTTAGAGAGAGAGAGAGAGAGAGAGAGAGAGAGAGAGAGAGAGAGAGAGAGAGATTCTACCGCCGTTTTATTACAGTTGAAATTCAAAATGCATGTACAGTGTTCTTGTTTAAACAATCTAGAAAAGTCCTTGATGTACTTCTGAAGTATCAAGTTTGTCTTCCCATGTACTTGAATTCTATTGAATAAAAAGGGATGTTTCTTAGGTTAGTTTGAATTTAAAACTCTTGCTTGGATGAAATTTTACAATATGGAATGAATACTTACAGAAGAGAAGAAAGAGAAATAGGACTACTGTGTGTCTGTGAAACAGAACTTGATCTTCAGTCAGTGCCATTTGCAGAGTATCAAGTCATGTATAAATGCAATAAAGTTCAGTCTCAGTGGTTTTTCAAAACGTCAAAGATCCACACTTGTGTTCAGTGTTGCAGAGCCTTACATTTTTGTAACCTCATATAGCATTGTTCCCAGAAAAGTACAAATGTTAAAAATATGCTGTAGTATCATTACATGTTCTTTAGTATTACTCATAACCTATTTTTAAAGCAAATAGTTGTCCCATACTTCTTGGATATTTTTATATTGTATATTTGGGACTTTGCTAAACTCTTCCTTAGAGCAATGGAATTTTGCATTGGAAGCAGGTGCATGTCTTTCCATTATGACTCAATAGTTGTATAAGCATTGTCATGTAGTAATGGTGACAGAATGTGTGTATTTACTGCAGAAGAGACAGAATCAAGTTATTAGTTATTTTCTCCTTACAGTAGTTCTGTCTTCTGAACAGTAGTGATATACTGTATGTGGTTTTTCATTGTTAAACATTATGTTTTGTATTTAAAAATTCTGTGCTTGTCACCTCTTTTAATATTGGTCAGATTGAATAGATTTGTTCCATTATCAGACTTTTGATTTAGGTAAGATATCAACATTATCAGTGCATTCTTGTGGCCCTGTCACTGCTAGAATATCCAAAATCAACAAATTTAAAAATATAAAGTGCAATTCATACATTTAGTTGGGTGAGTTCTGCAGTATTTTATCGATTTTAAAAGCAGTTTCCAACTGAATGACTTAATGCATTGAAAACTGATTCATAACCATGTAAAAACTGTAGGTTATATTTGTTTTTGTTCCAGCATGTGTTTTACATCAGTTAATATTCTTATAGTAATGTCTCAGAGTGTCTACCTGTCAAAATAGACATGAATATCATGGGAGCAGTGACAGGGATGAATGATCAGAAGCTGAAAGAAAAGTTAATGAGCTTTTGTAAATAAGTGGAATATAAATAAATTTGTATCATGTAACAGAGTTAAATACATTCAGGTAGAACACGTGGAAAACATGAAACGAATAGCATTCAGTCAATTCGAAATGTATTTGTTCATTATTTTATGTTTATAACAAATTAGTACAGAAAACCATGATGACAGTGAAATGGAAACCAGGAAAGTCAGAAACCTTAGAAATTTGTTCGAAAATTATACTAACAATTTTATGGAAATAGTGTGAATGATAAGCTTTGGCAGTATAACAAGAGTCTAGTAAGATGAAGAATGATTCATGTAATATGCATCATGGAAGCTGCACTTCAAGAAGTAGGGGTGTAATCATCGTGGAAAAAATGCTAGGAACAAAGAGTAATTTTGCAGATACAGAATGGGAGTTGAAGATGTAATACTTTTTAAATCTGACACTGCAATGGAAAAGCACATAACTAGTAAAACAATCGGTGATAATGATTTAGGTTGTTTCTTATGTGAGTATTTCTGCTGTATACTCCGAAAACTAAATGCTAAAATGAGCTTCAGTATTAAACCTTATATTGCTGTAGCAAGACCAAATAGTAAATTTTACTTATTGGAACAGATGCACAGATTATATTATTGATGCAAAAAGTGCTTTAGTAGTAGTCATTTGTTCATGTGTAAATATTGTTCCAGCTCAATTTTAAATGAAACTTCCTGGCAGATTAAAACTGTGTGCCGGACCGAGACTTGAACTCGGGACCCAAGTTTGAGTCTCGGTCTGGCACACAGTTTTAATCTGCCAGGAAGTTTCATATCAGCCTACACTCCACTGCAGAGTGAAAGTCTCATTTTCAATTTTAAATCATGGAATTACAGTACATTTACATTATCTTCAGAGTATGGCCACATGTTAGACTAATATTGGAGAAGTTTGAAAATTAATATTTGATACTTGGTTCATATTTTATTCCATTGATTTGTTTTATACTTTGTATGTGAATCATTAACAAGTTCTCTGCACAGTTAGTGAGAAGATCAATAGAGGATGAGGTAGTGTGACTGGATAGCATGTATGATGTTATTACTTATTGCATGCATTTATATTGAGTAGATGTGCTGGATTTTCAGTAGAGCATAACCACATGAATGGGCCCAAGACAACACTGGAGCAACCTGTGTGCATATTGGCAATTCTTCACTGGCATGTGGACAATAATCAGTGTGAACGGTTGGGATTCTCAGTTTTATTTTGTAGAATGAATTATACAGCCATAGGTACAACAATTAAACACAGAAATGTACAAGCACAGTGATTTTAAAAATGTTAATCTCTAAGAAATATCTTTCTTTTAGGTAAGATACTTTAAAATGGTAACTTTTTTTGCAGTGGAAGTATTAATCTTTTTATTTAAGCTTTTGAGTACATTTAGTTAGAAAGTAATGTTAGATGATTCTGAAGTCAACTTATAACATTGTAGTTTGCTTGAGAACGATCCTATTTTATAATGCATAGGTTGATGTAGATAGCATGACATACTCATTTACAGTACTTTCATCTTTGCTACCTTGATCCAAATTTCTACAAAAAAAACTGATATTTTCTAACTTCTCATCCTTCAATTTTTGATAATCAGTAACAGTAATGCAACAGAAACAAAAGTCCATTGCGCACTTCACTCTAAGCTGTTTTTCCTACAAAAAATTTAGTTTAATGGAATTTGTGGACCTATTTCCTGCAATCATTTGAGTTCTGACTATGTTTTTCCATAGAGATAACTTTGATGCTGCTATATGACCTTTGTAACATACTTGGGAACTGTAAAATATGGATAAGCTGATTGAGCCACTGACTTATTGTACTGTATATTCTTGTTGTGAAAAATGTCACTGTACTCTGCATGAGAATACAAACAAATATGAAAATATTAACTCAAAGCAAGAAAATATTAACATCAAACTACAGATGACTGTGGTACAAAGTTGGACATGGCTCCCTAGTGTAACCATTAATTTAAAATTCATAGTTTATGGCAGCTGTTTCTAAGATAAACCTTATTTATGTTAATACACAGTTACTTTGGATGATGACAGCTAGTAAGAGACAAACAATAATAGCTGTATGCACAATATAAGTCGGCACATTTGCAGGGGATGCTGGGAGTTTCAGCATGTGATTGCCCCCTAGCACAGGGGTGCTGCAGGAGATGAGAGATTTGGGGTGGTGGGGGAGGGTGAGTGGGGAGCACAGAAGGCCCTGATTCCTTCTTGTGGAACAATGTACACACTGGAATAATCATTGCATTCACAATGCCTGTTACAGTGTTGTATTTCTGTGGTACAGTGCATTGTTTACTATCCAAGGTTAGTAACAATCTGTAGTGGCTAACAGTCATCTGACTTCCAAAGACTTGTTCCCTGCCAGAAAAGTGTCAGACTATATTGTGTGTATAGTAAACAGGTAAAAATGCTTAAGCATTCGGTATGTTTTCAGGACTTTGTTGTTGCATCACTGATTCAGAGTTATCTTTTGTACAAATCGCATTGCCTCTCACAAACTCCAACACATTTGTGAATTCTGGATTCTCTTGAGGATATGTATGAAGCAGATATTTCAGTTCATGACTTTGTAACAGCTTAATACTGAGATGTTTCAAAAATATGCAGTTTGTCCTCAATTCTTACTTGTTATACTTTTTTTTATTATTATTGGTCTTTAATCAGACTTTTTACTGTGTAATATGTTGACAGTGCAGAACATTGAGCTTGTAGAAATTGAAGTGTACCCTGAAGGAAACATATAAGTTTTATGATTAGCTGATACAGTGGCATGTTCTGCTGAGTGTTTCATGTTGGAAGAAAGATGGAGCTTGCTATCAAATTACAGGAAACAATGTTTATGTGCACATGACTAGTTAATTATCTAACATAAACCAGAGAAATTCCAGTATAATCAGATATTCTCACATTATTCACATTGTTGAAGAAGACACTGGGCTTCTTTAGCAGGAAACTTAATAATGTTTATGTAAGAAAAAATCTCGTCCATACATCTGGCTTTTGAAGTGGAATAGAGATCTCAGTTTTTCAGTGTTAATATGTGGACATTCAAAGTGGAAGCACTGTAATGATGTAAAATAAGTGACTGCTTTATAACAGTGAGCTTTCATTTAGCTTATGATGCTAGAGAATAACTCTGTGTTATAGGTAGTCTGATACCTAACTTATTTTTTGTGTAGTCTTTTACAGTACCTTATTTTTTGTGTAATCTTTTATAGAGATATTTATAAATGTAATTTCTAAGAATTAATTTTTAGTGGTGATTATTTATCTCAACATTAGCCCCTTTTACAGGCTAAACAAGCACTTGTCACTGAAAGTGTTCATTCAGTGTTTTTCTTATGTGTACTTTGTAGCATTGTCAATATTGATGGTTATTTTATATAGTACTGCTGAAGCATGATACTTCACATTGTTTGATATATGTAACTATAAATGCCTGTAGAATTCATAATAAGCTCCACTGTTATGTGCTAATATGCACATTTGTGCTACAGTACAATGTTGAAATAAGGTCCATAGATAATAGAAGAGACTGTAATTTTGGGACAATCACTTCATAATCCATAGTGAGAAAAGTTTTTGATTGAATTGTTCTCAGGTGCTGCTTATATTGCAAAGTAAAATTTGAAGAAATGCAATGAAGTTTTTCAGCTTACCAGAGATTCATGGCACTTATATTGTCCATACCAAACAAGAGTTTCAACATGACAAGCAAAACTGTCAGTTTCTTTTAGTATAAAATAATACTAACAACATGCTTACAAGCTTTTGCTATGGTAGTCTAAAGCTTCTTCTATCTTTTAACCCTTTGATTAGATGCACTAATTTCCCTCAAAATTCATGATTCAGTGTTCTTGCTAATCAATTTTATTTATTACCTCATCTTTTCCATGAGTAGACAGTCTTGTTTTGTGCATCAAATTCTTTGTTGATTAATGGAAAGTCCAGTCTGGAATATCAACAGCTTTGAAAAGGGTAGATTGCTACTCTCCATAAAAATGAAACATTGAGTTGCAGACAGGCACAATGAAAAGACTGTTCCACACTGAACTTTAGGCCAAAGCCTTCTTCACAAATGAAAGGAAAACATACATTCACACAAGCAGGCGCATCTCACCAACACAAGACCAATATCTCTCACCACCAGAGTGGCCAGAGATAGTGGTCATGTGTGCTTGAATTGTCCCTACTTTGTGTGTGTGCGTGTGTGTGTGTCATCTTTACAGTGGGCATAAATTCTAAATTGATTTGATTTGATTGTTGTCACATATTTTCATTACATTTTTAATGAAATCCACCTCTGGTAATCCTCTTTTCTGGTTTTGAGTTAATTTTTGAAACAACTTCTTATGTATGGAAAGTGTCTGCTTTGTAATAAGGTAATTTCTATTCTTTTGTTTTTATTTCTGCATAATTTTTCCATGCTGTTGTGCATGACTTCATAGTCCAAGATTGCTTTACCCCCTCCCTCACTTGTTCCTGAGTCATGTAGAAGCTGTCATATAGCTAGGATACAAAAATAAAATTACAGTTTTCTCTGACTGATACTTTTTGTGATTAATCTGCAGGGTAACCTTTTCAAAGCAAGTTGAAATTTATGTAAGAAAAGCCATTACATGCTTATTGAACAGTTAAAGTTAACGGTGGGTATGATTGCACTGCTATATCTTGCTTTATCATTTGTCATGATATTAAAGTTTCATGATAGACATTGTTGATGATAAATTTCCTGTATAATAGTAATAGTACATAAAGAAAGTAGTAGTTTTAGACAAAGGAAGGAAAAGTATTAGAAATGATAACTTCCTTTCCAAACATCCATAATGGATGGCAATGCCCCTTTTACTGTTCCTTCTCTGGATTTCAGAAACCTAAGTTGAGTTTTAGTACAAAGAATAAAGCTGCTAATATATCTTGAAATGACAATCTGTGTTCTCATGAGTGGCAAAGAGGCTTTCTTGGAAGCAAGAGTTGGTTTTCTGGTAGGACAAAGGGTTAATCCTGGTCTATTCTCAGAAGTACTTGTAGCACAATTGTTTCCTCAAGTGTAATGCTGAAGACAGATGTAGTAGGGTTAACAATTTTATAATCAGCTTTTTCAGCCACATAACATAGAATTTAAACAAAGTAATAAATTAATTAGTAGAGAAACCTACACCCCTCAGAAAATAGAACCAGTTGTGAGCAGCATATAGGCTCAAATGGAAAGGGGGGAAGGAGAGGAGTGATGATTTGCTAAGCTTCCAGTAAAAATTGCTGGAAAGGGGGTAAGAAGAGGAGTGATAATTTGCTAATCTTTCAGTACAAATTGCTTCTTCAGAGCTCCCCCTCCCCACGCAGAGTTATGCGACTCTCCTCTCCTCTCTCTCTCTCTCTCTCTCTCTCACTCTGCATGTGTGCACGGGTGGGGGGGGATTCCTTTTCATTTTTAAGTTGATGGTACTCCTTATTATTCACGGTGGATTTGATGGGATCACCAAGATTCATAATTCTGAAAAGCTGTATGCATTATCCTCAAATAAGATTAGATGATTCCTGAACTACATTGATTCTGGCAAAATTTCCCCACACCCTTGAGCATGCGTCAAGAACCCAAGCTGAGATGTGTTAAATTTATTAACAATAGGTGACAGAAAAAGAATGTCTTCTTACCATCAGTGAAATGAGAAACAAATGGGGCAGGAATGTCACACAAATTTAAAGAACTTGAACTTTTTAATTAATTTTCTAAAAATGTTATTAATGTGGGACCAGGAAAGTATAAAGGATTTCTAAAGAGACTCCCCCCCCCCCCCCCCCCCCTGCTATGCACATGCCCCCATGCTGTTCTGTTTTACTATTATCCTTCTTTATCCCGATTAAGATATTTGAGAAAATCTTCATAGCTTGAGCTTGTGCAAGGTTTTTAAGTTTTCGTTTTTGTAAACACTCCTTCACGTGACCCTACCTGGCATCTAGTAAGTAGATCCTCTTCTTGTATAAAAAGTAACATTCTTTCTTTTTCAATTTATTAACAATTCTCAGTCATAGTGACACTGGATACTCTCTAAAATACAGCATATTTAACAAACAGAAATGGTTTCCATTAAAAGAGATGCGCACATAATGTTGAGATGCCTTCCCCACCTTTCCCTCCCATCCTTGTAAAATTTGATTTGATGTATTTCTGTTTCAAAAATGTCCCCTTTAGTGGTAGAGATGTTATTGAAGAAGTACCTGCTATGGTACTATCTAAGTGGCCAGGTTCTAGATCTGCCAGAAAACTCTTGACTTCTGGGAATTCTGTGTAAATGTGGAACTTGGTTTTCAAGCATAATTGAGATTGAAATTTTATGTAAAGGAATGTTGGTTTTCTGTGTAATGTACACTAGGCTGTCAGTTCCCTCTAACAAGTTTTGGATATATTCATTTGGATTAAAGCTCTTACCGTAAATAGTGGAGAATATTATGAGGAAACATTCTTCAGTGAATACAGTTACAGCCTAAACATGCAAAAATGAATGTATCATAGCAGTTTTAGTGTTACACTAAGTGATAACTACCCTATTAACTGCTTGAGCCAAAGGCATGTTTATGAAGTACACATAAGCATGAAGTGAGAACAAAATATCTGGTTAACCAAAAGGTGTATGAAATTTAAAAACAAAAACAGTTTATTCATATTACAGGTATGTTATTTTCCTTAGTTTTTTGGGTAATTACTGCACCCAGAGAACGATCGTGATATATTGGCTTTATTACTTTTTACTGACAATGTGTTTCTAGTAACTGTGAAAAACTGGCAGTTTGGAGTAGTAAAACATTTTCAAGCACAACAATGTAGATTTTAACAAAAGATTTTGCCAGATTTCTTTTATGAAATGAGAGCAAGAGAAATAATGAAAGGAAATAAATAAAGTGAAGCAGTCTGGGCTGGAAACCTGAAACCATTCTACTGATATCACATCTTGTTTGTGTAAATTGGTCAGTGTACAATGTTTAGGTGCCTCTTTGGTCTGAGAATTAGAAATAATGTAGTATTAAGTGAAAGCAAATGTATACCTTACTTCATTATAAATTTAGTATTTTATACATTTAGTGCTGACCGTAGAATTTTGTAAAACATGGCTGATATTTAATGGAGAAACATGATTGTAAAAGTCGGCAAATGAAATACTCATTTACAAATATTCTAGGTTTAAATAATGATATTACTTTGTATGTTATTATTAGAATTTGTCAGCCTCAAAATACTCTGTTTATTGATTTTTCAGTATTAAGACTGTTTTAAAATTGGTAATAACTTGTACGAATACTGGCCTCTATTTCAAAGATGTAATAAAAGATGTAAGACTGAAATGTATATTATCTTTATTCATAATTTAAATACCACCTTACAAATAAATTTGTGATAGATCAGTAATCAAATCTGGAGCCTTACATTTTGTAAATGTGCATCTCTATATGTACTTCAAAAATAATCAATTATTGACAGTATAGTGTAAGTGGATAGATAAAAAAGTCGCGGCAGGGGAACACACACACACACACACAAAAAGGTTTAATTTTCACAAATTTTCAGACCCAGTGGCTCCTTCTTCTGGCAGAAGAGTTGAAGGGGAAGTACATGGTCTGTCTGCTGCTGAACATTTCCTCAGTCAGTGCCCACTTGATAACAAACCTATGATGTCCTTCTTGCTCATATTAATTGACTTTATACTTACCAACAGTTACCTCACTGTTGAGGGGCAGACAAACAAACAGATAAATGGGGTATTGCCATGGGGACAAGGATGGATCCGCCCTGTGCCAACATTTTCATGGGTCGCTTGTAGGGAGTCTTCCTGGGATTCATAAGCCTTCAGTTCCTGATTTGATTTAGGTACATTGATGACATCTTTTCTGTATGGACTTATGGCGAGGTTGACCTGTTAAAATTCCTGAAGTCTCAAAATACCTTCTCCCAATTAAATTACACGTGGTCCTATTCTGAATCTCATGTCACTTTCCTTGATGTTGATCTTATCTTCACCGAAGACCAGCTACACATTTCTGCCCACATTAAACCTACTAACAAACAACAGTACATACATTTTGACACTTGCCATCCTTTCCATGTCAAACTTCCTTCCTATACTACTTTGGCATTTGAGGTAAATTTATTTGTCCAGATGCACACTCTTTACAGCAATGCAACATCACTGTCACCTCCACCTTCACTGGACATGATTATTCCAACAGCCTAGTTCAAAATCAGATTTCCAGGCCATCACATCCAATCCTGGTACTGCTGATCCCACCAAAAACCAACTTCAGAGCGTACCACCTGTTACCCAGTATCGTCGCCCTATCAATCTCCGTAATATTATTGGCAGACCCTAGCTTCTTCTGCACCCATCTCCCTACCCTATGACTCCTAGCCCTGTGACCGTCCCCGGTGCACGTCTTGTCCTATCCACCCTCCTACCATCACCTATTTCAGCCCTGTAACTGGCAAAACAAATACTATCAAAGGGTGAGCCACCTGTGAAACGACACGTGTTATATACCAGCTATTATGTAAAGACTGTTCAGCCTTTTACGTCGGCGTGACTGCCATCTAGTTATCAGTCAAGATGAATGGGCATAGGCCGAAGGTCTATATGGCAAACACACAACATTCTGCTGCAGTGCACGCTCTACAATATGAGAGTCATGACCTCAGTGCCTCTTTCACGACACACACCATCTGGATTCTTCCACCAGACATCAGTTTCTTAGAACCCCACGGTGGGAACCAGCGCTACACCATGTCCGTGGTTCTCACCACCCACCTGGCCTTTATGTTAATTCCTTCTGTCTCAGAATTTTTTCACAGTTACTATTCCTTCCTTCACTCCATTTTAGTTCCCTACATATTTCATTTTCTGTCCTGTCTATTTTACGCCATCCATCCTACCACACTGTTACATACAAGTCACTTAGCTTTCCACTCTTATTAACTCGTGCACAATGTTTTGCTAGTAATATCTGTCCTGCATATTACCCTGTCTTCCACCTTTAAGCTCTCAGGTTTTCAAATCTCATCTGGTGCAGTCCACAACAATCAGTCTTCTCATCTTGTCTGATAAGTCTCACCTGGTCTGGTGTTTTGGGTGACTTTTGTGAATTGTACCCCTTTCCCTAAACCTCTTCAGTCCTTTTCCTTCACCCCTCTTCCTTTTCCTTTAACTCTTCCGCCAGAAGAAGGAGCCACTGGCTCCAAAAGTTTGTAAAAGTTAAACCTTTTTGTGTGTGTGTTGTTCTGCTGCTGCTTGGTGAGTAGATTTTTTTTATCTATCCATTTACATTATAGTCTGTATGTGTGGATGGATATGTGTGTTTGTGTGAGTGTATACCCGTCCTTTTTTCCTCCTAAGGTAAGTCTTTCCGCTCCCGGGATTGGAATGACTCCTTACCCTCTCCCTTAAAACCCACATCCTTTCGTCTTTCCCTCTCCTTCCCTCTTTCCTGATGAGGCAACCGTTGGTTGCGAAAGCTAGAATTTTGTGTGTATGTTTGTGTTTGTTTGTGTTTCTATCGACCTGCCAGCGCTTTCGTTCGGTAAGTCACATCATCTTTGTTTTTATATATATTTTTTCCCACGTGGAATGTTTCCCTCTATTATATTGATATCATTTACATTATATTGTCTATATGTACTCCACAAGCTACGTGCAGTGAAAGGTGGTAACACCTGAAGTATCAAACAGGATTTCATAAGAACTAATCCATCTTTCATCCAAAGATTCACATTTAACCCTCGAGCAGGCATGCCGATTTTTGTAATGCAAGCGGGTGCGCGGTGAATTTTGTATACATATAGTCAAAAGCTGTCATTATGCTACCAAGGGAAACATGTATGAAGTGATATCAGGTGTTCCCCAGGAAAGCGTCCTGGGACCTCTGCTGTTCCTGATCTATATAAATGACCTGGGTGACAATCTGAGCAGTTCTCTTAGGTTGTTTGCAGATGATGCTGTAATTTACCGTCTAGTAAGGTCATCCGAAGACCAGTATCAGTTGCAGAGCGATTTAGAAAAGATTGCTGTATGGTGTGGCAGGTGGCAGTTGACGCTAAATAAAGAAAAGTGTGAGGTGACCCACATGAGTTCCAAAAGAAATCCATTGGAATTCGATTACTCGATAAATAGTACAATTATCAAGGCTGTCAATTCAACAAAGTACCTGGGTGTTAAAATTATGAACAACTTCAGTTGCAAAGACCACATAGATAATATTGTGGGGAAGGCGTTTCATTGGCAGGACACTTAGAAGATGCAACAAGTCCACTAAAGAGACAGCTTACACTACACTTGTTCGTCCTCTGTTAGAATATTGCTGCGCGGTGTGGGATCCTTACCAGGTGGGATTGGCGAAGGACATCATAAGGGTGCAAAAAAGGGCAGCTCGTTTTGTATTATCACGTAATAGGGGAGAAAGTGTGGCAGATATGATACGCGAGGTGGGATGGAAGTCATTAAAGCAAAGACGTTTTTCATCGCGGCGAGATCTATTTACGAAATTTCAGTCACCAACTTTCTCTTCCGAATGCGAAAATATTTTGTTGAGCCCAACCTACATAGGTAGGAATGATCACCAAAATAAAGTAAGAGAAATCAGAGCTCGAACAGAAAGGTTTAGGTGTTTGTTTTTCCCGCGCGCTGTTCGGGAGTGGAATGGTAGGGAGATAGTATGATCTTAGTTCGATGAACCCTCTGCCAAGCACTTAAATGTGAATTGCAGAGTAATCATGTAGATGTATGAGCTAAATCACAGTTTAATTTACAACAAACTTATGTGACATCAGTAAATTACTATCTCATTAAACAAATGAGAAACTTTTATATCATTATATTGCTGTAGCTAACATATCAATCTACTCCAACTCTTTTTTTAAGCACATACTGAACAAAAACACACTTTCATTGCATTATAAAAGGACAAAGGCTATATATATTGAAGGAGTATCAGTTAACCCACAGTTCCTTCCATCTACACAGTTAATTGTCTTGTGCATTTTCTGGAAATGCTTCTCACATATATGAGTATGCACTTTTTTTACATGTCCTTTGCAAACAAAGCTATGGGATGAGCTATGCCTTATGGTAGTAGATGTGTTTTTTGCTCGTCCACATGTCACAAACCGACCTCTTTTCTTGGTGGTAGGCTCCTTACTTCTACAACTCATTGATCTGTTTATTTTACAAGGAAAGTTGCAATGTCAGCAGGAAGTGAATGAATATTAGCTCTTTCCACTAGTTGAGATTTCATAAGAGACAGTGCTAAATCTTTCAAGAAAATTCTTCTCTTTTTTGGATTTTCCCTCATTTGCACGAAAAATTATTTGAGCATTGGTTCCTGGTATATCCTTTAGAGCATAGAACACAATAGATGGCCATCTTCTTGTCACCCGTGCGACAGAATACGCACTTCCCAGTCATCAACTATGTCGGCTCCTCCTTTTGTTATGTTGTAATCCAAAACTATCGCTGGTTTCCCTGTAACTTTGTCAGTGGTTCCAAAATCGTGCATAGTTCAAAGTAATATAACTGCCTTGTTTTGTTTCGGCACATACAAAACTAGCGTCATATCATTCTGAAAACCAAATAAAGAGTAGTGGATAGCCCTACATTTCCCAGGTAATAGCTATTGTGAGATCTTGCATTTATTTTTTCTCAATGTGCTGATTCATGTTAATTGCTTTTTCAAAATGGTGGTTGGCTAAGGAATAGCTAGTGTACCAATTATCCATTGTGACATTTCTTCCTGAGCTTTTAGTGCGAGTAACTAGCATTCCTACAATATCACAAGGAGAATTAGAAACATTGTATGGTCCTTTAGGTTGTTTTCCATAATATACTTCAAGGTTACTAGTGAAGAATGTTCTAGCACCTGCTAAAACGAAAATTTTTATCCCGTACTTCAGTGGTTTGTTCGGGATATATTGAACAAAAGAACAGCAACCCTGGAAAGTTTGCAGCTTTTCATCTGTTGTCAAGAATTGTCCTATATTATTAGCGTTCTTGCAGCCTACCACAAAGGCATCCTTATTGCAGCAAGTTTATCAGTTACTCTTCTTTCTTGCCTTGTACTTGTGTCATGAAAATGGATACATGGTAAAAGGAACAGAAATCTTCTGTAGCTCATCGCAGCTCTCTTTATCTCCACACTGGTGCCATCTGCTGTCCACAGTTCAATGACATTTGTGCGGATTGCTTTCTTAGTCCCGATGAAGTACAGCAATCCGAACAGTGCCATTATTTCACACCTTGTAGTTTCCTGAGCGTCCCTTTCCCTGGAATATTTTACACATTCATTCTTAGATTGAATGCATATGTTTGTTTATTTTACATTTTCATCAATCATTTCGAGGCTAAGTATTGTTCATAAAGCCTCAGTTTCACTTGTGACCCCTCTGGCAACACATGTAGGCCCAGGGAATATTTTTACAGTATACTTTCCTATTTTATTCCATTTACATGTTTTATCCCTCCCACCTGTGGAGAGTGGCTCTTCAGTAATCTGAATCATGGACTTGATCAGAATCTGAATCTTAGTCACTTTGTGTGGTAAATTCCTCTTCTTCTTCAGAAACGTCATCGTTTTCATTGTCTGGTACAGAGTTGACCCCTGGATTATCGTTGAATAACCAATCAACCTCGTTGTGTATTAGCTTTGATCGCTCTCAGCACAGTGATATACCCACTTGTTACGTGTTATGTTTTGATTCGATTAAAAGAAGGAAAAATTACTTACATGACTGGGCTCGTGGCATACTTTGCACACTAAGATGACACACAGTTTATTTTAAATTACTGTAGCTCACGTGACCCGATGACACAACTTCGCACTGTGCTAGCTGAAACAATAATGCAGGATAAGGAGGGGCTTGCTATTATAAAACAACAATGGAACTGTGCACGACAATGTTATTTGCAGTTGGCTCATTTTATCCACAGGCGCGCCTGCTGGAGGGTTAAGTTCTCTGAGCACTCCAATATTCTTATGGGTTGTATCAGTCTGTTGCAGTCTTAGCAGAACATCTCTGAATTCTTTCAATACATGCTGCTATGCCTACTTAATAAAGACCAAATTCAGGAGCAATACTGTAGAACTGGTCACACTAGCATCTAGAGTGCAATTTCCTTTACTGATGCACTGCAAATTTTCAGAACCTTTCCAAAAAATGTAAGTCTTCCATTGACCATAATAAAGTAAAACGTAAATTTAGTGAGAGCAAGCATTGCCCGCATCAAAAGTGGCAACTTGAAATGTTGATGGCGACTTGTGGGTGCCCTGCAAACTTCACAAAATAAAATGTTCATTCCATTTCAGTAGGCTTCTTAATAGCACTTCTTAACATTTAAGTGATGTGACATGTTTAATTTTTTTCCACTACCTTTGTAGTGACATACTCTCATATTTTTTCTCTTTGTAATTGATCCCTCTCGTCTTTTGAATGAATTCCCCTTCATCTTTGTCTTGTTTCATTGCCACAAGTTGGGGACCTCTCTCACCTGGGGTCTGAGTGATGTGCACCTCCTCCCCAGCCTTTCCCTATTTCCTCCCTGTTCCAGGAAATAATTGTTCTGAGAACTAGGACTAGATATTTCACTTTTGAATATGTATGTTAGCAGGACAGTAATTTTGCCTTCTGAAGGTAAACAGTAACCAGCCACTCTGTCTGCTTGTAATGTCTCTTTTGATACCATTAATATGCGTACTTGTGAGATGGCGTGGGAGTCGGGACAGGTTCCATCAGACTGGACAAAAGCAGTAATCACACCAATCTTTAAACATGGAAACAGAAAAGATTGTAACAACTACAGAGGTATCTCTTTAATCAGTGTTGTGGGTGAAATCTTCTCAGGTATTGTTGAAAGGAAAGTGCGAGTACTAGTTGAGGACAAATTGGATGAAAATCAGTGTGGGTTTAGGCCTCCTAGAGGTTGTCAGGACCAGATCTTTAGCTTAGGCAAATAATGGAGAAGTGTTACAAGTGGAACAGGGAATTGTATCTATGCTTTATAGATCTAGAAAAGGCATATGACCGGGTTCCTAGGAGGAAGTTATTGTCTGTTCTACGAGACTATGGTATAGGAGGCAAACTTTTGCAAGCAATTAAAGGTGTTTACATAGATAGTCAAGCAGCAGTTAGAGTTAACGGTAAATTGAGTTCATGGTTCAGAGTAGTTTCAGGGGTAAGACAAGGCTGCAACCTGTCTCCGCTGTTGTTCGTAATATTTATGGATCATATTTTGAAAACAATAGACTGGCTGGGTGAGATTAAGATATGTGAACACAAAATAAGCAGTCTCGCATATGCAGATGACTTAATTGTGATGGCATATTCGATTGAAAGTTTGCAAAGTAATATTTTAGAGCTAGATCAGAAATGTAAGGACTATGGTATGAAGATTAGTATCTCCAAATAGAAAGTAATGTCAGTGAGAGAGAGATATAAATGTATCGAGTGCCAAATAGGAGGAACAAAGTTAGAACAGGTGGGCAGTTTCAAGTACTTAGGATGCGTATTCTCACAGGATGGCAACATAGTGAAAGAACTGGAAGCGAGGTGTAGCAAAGCTATTGCAGTGAGTGCTCAGCTATGATCTACTCTCTTCTGCAAGAAGGAAGTCAGAACCAAGACTAAGTTATCCGTGCACCATTCAATCTTTTGACCAACTTTGTTGTATGGGAGCGAAAGCTGGGTGGATTCAGGTTATGTTATCAATAAGGTTAAGGTTACAGATATGAAAGTAGCTAGGATGATTGCAGGTACTAGGAGATGGGAACAATGGCAGGAGAGTGTCCACAATGAGGAAATCAAAGAAAAACTGAGAATGAACTCTGTAGATGTAGCAGTCAGGGCAAGCAGGCTTAGATGGTGAGGTCATGTTACACACATGGGAGAAGCAAGGTTACCCAAGAGACTCACGGGTTCAGCAGTAGAGGGTAGGAGGAGTCAGGGTAGACTAAGGAGAAGGTACCTGGATTTGGTTAAGAACGATTTTGAAGTAATAGGCTTAACATCAGAAGAGGCACCAATGTTAACACTGAATAGGGGATCATGGAAGAATTTTATAGGGGGGACTGTGCTCCAGACTGAACGCTGAAAGGCATAATCAGTCTTAAATGATGATGACGATGATGGTGAGATTAAGACTTACTGTTTGCAGTGAAGCAGTTGTAGACCTGTATACCTTTCACCTGAGCTGTGTCTGGTAAGGTTGAGTTTGGACTCTTGATCATTATGCTTGTGTCATCATCAAATATTAGAGTTGTTGAACCACCCTTTAAAGTTATTGGAATATCATTTATGTAGGTTAAGAATAGTAATGGGCCCAGTACTGGTTCTCCTGAACCCGACTTTTTAAGTTCCCTCTTTATTATGTTACCTTCATGCCTGTGACATTCTATCAGTGTGATCTTCTAAGACTTCATCTATGAAAGAAGCATGCCATTGATATGATAACACCATTGTTTCCTAAGCAGAATTTTGTGATCCACACCATAAAAAACTGTGTCAAAATCACAGAAAATACAAAAAAATCTCTTTCAGCTGTAACAGGACTTGATTTGTAAGATGATATATGGGTATATCCGTGTGCAATGCCTTATGAAACACAAGCTGAGAGGTACTTAGCAGGCTATGCACAGAAATATGAGTCAGTAAATTATCATACATCCCCCCTCCCCTCCCATCCAATCCCCTCCTCGAAACGTGGACCTTGCCATTGGTGGGGCAGCTTGCATGCCTCAGCAGTACAGATAGCCATACCATAGGTGCAACCACAATGGAGGGCTATCTGTTGACAGGCCAGACAAATGTGTGGTTCCTGAAGAGGGGCAGCAGCCTTTTCAGCAGTTGCAGGGGCAACTGTCTGGATGATTGACTGATCTGGCCTTGTAACATTAACCAAAACGGCCTTGCTGTGCTGGTACTGCAAACGGCTGAAAGCAAGGGGAAACTACAGCCATAATTTTTCCTGAGAGCATGCAGCGTCCTCTTGGGTAAAATATTCTGGAGGTAAAGTAGTCCCCCATTTATATCTCTGGGTGGGTACAACTCAGGAGGACGTCGTTATCAGTAGAAACAAAACTGGCGTTCTAAAGATCGGAGCGTGGAATGTCAGATCCCTTAATCCAGTAGTTAGGCTAGAAAATTTAAAAAGGAAAATGTATAGGTTAAAGTTAGATATAGTGGGAATTAGTGAAGTTTGGTGGCAGGAGGAACAAGACTTTTGATCAGGTGAATACAGGGTTATAAATAAAAAATCAAATAATGGTAATGCAGGAGTAGGTTCAATAATGAATAAAAGAAATAGGAGCACAGTTAAGCCACTATGAACAGCATAGTGAATGCATTATTGTATCCAAGATAGACACGAAGCCCATGCCTACCACAGTAGTACAAGTTTATATACCCACTAGGTCCGCAGATAACGAAGAGATTGAAGAAATGTATGATGAGATAAAAGATTATTCAGATAGCAAAGGGAAATGAAAATTTAATAGTCGTGGGGGACTGGAATTCGATAGCAGAAAAAGGATGAGAAGGAAAAGTATTAGGTGAATAATGAATGGCGGTAAGGAATGAAAGAGGAAGCCACCTGGTAGAATTTCGTTCAGAGCATAACTTAATCATAGCTAACACTCGGTTTATGAATCACGGTAGAAGGTTGTATATGTGGAAGAGGCCTGGAGACATTGGAAGGTTTCAGACTGATTATATAATGGTAAGACAGAGATTTAGGAACCAGGTTTTAAATTGTAAGACATTTCCATCGGCAGATGTGGACTCTCACCACAATTTATTGGTTATGAACTGTCGATTAAAACTGAAGAAACTGCAAAAACGTGAAAATTTAAAGAGATGGGACGTGGATAAACTGAAAGAACCAGAGGTTATAGAGTGTTTCAGAGAGAGCATTAGGGAATAATTGACAAGAACGGGGGAAAGAAATACAGTAGAAGAAGAATAGGTGACTTTGAGAGATGAAATAGTGAAGGCAGCAGAGGATCAAGTAGGTAAAAAGACGAGGGCTAGCAGAAATCCTTTAGTAGCAGAAGAGATATTGAATTTAATTGATGAAAGGGAAAATATAAAAATGCAGTAAATGAAGCAGGTGAAAAGGAATACAAACACGTCAAAAATGAGAGCGTTAGGAAGTGCAAAATGGCTAAGCAGGGATGGCTAGAGGACAAATGTAAGGATGTAGAAGCATATATCACTAGGGCTAAGATAGATACTGCCTACAGGAAAATTAAAGAGACCTTTGGAAAAAAAGGAACCACTTGTATGAATATCAAGAGCTCAGATGGAAATCCATTTCTGAGCTAAGAAGGGAAAGCAGAGAGGTGGAAGGAGTATATAGAAGGTCTATACAAGGGCAATGTACTTGAGGACAATATTATGAAAATGGAAGAGCGTGTAGATGAAGATAAAATGGGAGATATGATACTGCATGAAGAGTTTGATGGAGCACTGAAAGACCTAAGTCAAAACAACGCCCCGGGAGTAGACAACATACCATTAGAACTACTGATAATCTCGGGAGACCCAGTCCTGACAAAACTCTACCATCCAGTGAGCAAGATATATGAGACTGGTGAAATACCATCATATTTCAAGAAGAATGTAATTATTCCAATCGCAAAGAAAGGAGGTGTTGACAGGTTTGAAAATTACCAGTCAGTCAGTTTAATAAGTCACGGCTGCAAAATACTAACACAATTTTTTTACAGATGAATGGAAAAACCGGTCGAAGATGACCTTGGGGAAGATCAGTTTGTATTCTGTAGAAATGTTGGAACACATGAGGCAATACTGACCTTATGACTTATCTTAGAAGATAGATTAAGGAAAGGCAAACCTACATTTCTAGCATTTGTAGACTTAGAGAAAGCTTTTGACAATGTTGACTGGAATACCTGCTTTCAAATTCTTAATGTGGCACGGGTAAAATACAGGGAGTGAAAGGCTTTTTACAATTTGTACAGAAACCAGGTGGCAGTTGTAAGAGTCGAGGGGCATGAAAGGGATGCAGTGGTTGGGAAGGGACTGAGACAGGGTTGTAGCCTATACCCGATGATGTTCAGTCTGTATATTGAGCACGCAGTAAAGGAAACAAAAGAAGAATTTGGTACAGAAGTTAAGGTCCAGGGAGAAGAAATAAAAACTTTGAGGTTTGCTGATGACTCTGCAGTTTTGGCACAGATATCGAAGGACTTGGAAGAGCAATTGAATGGAATGGACAGTATCTCGAAAGGAGGATATAAGATGAACATCAACAAAAGCAAAACAAGGGTTGTGGAATGTAGTTGTATTAAATCAGGTGATGCTGAGGGAATTAGATTAGGAAATGAGACAAAGTAGTAAATGATATTTTGCTACTTTGGAAGCAAAATAACTGACGATGGTTGAAGTAGGGAGGATATAAAGCAGACTGGCAATTTCTGAAGAAGAGAAATTTGTTAACATCGAGTATAGATTTAAGTGTCAGGAAGTCTTTTCCGAAATTATTTGTGTGGAGTGTAACCATACTTGGAAGTGAAACATGGACAACAAATAGTTTAGACAAAAAGAGAATAGAAGCTTTCGAAATGTGGTGCTACAGAAGAATACTGAAGATTAAATGGGCAGATCATGTAATGAATGAGGAAGTACTGAATAGAATTGGGGAAAAGAGGAATTTGTGGCACAACTTGACTAGAGGAAGGGATTGGTTGGTAGAACATGTTTTGAGGCATCAAGGTATCACCTATTTAATATTGGAGAGCAGCGTGGAGAGTAAAAATCATAGATGGAGACCAAGAGATGAAAGCACTAAGCAGTTTCAGAAGGATGTAGGTTGTAGTAGTTACTTAGAGATGAAGAAGCTTGCACAGGATAGAGTAGTATGGAGAGCTGCATCAAACCAGTCTCTTGACTGAAGAGCACAACAACAACAAATTATCAGAGACAATTTTCTCACTTTAAAATGCTGGAAGGGATGAAATGGCTGTATCTGGAGATGGTTTATATATCTCCTGTTTTGTTAATGGGTTTTGTTACAGCATATTTAAGCCTATTAGGTAATATTCCCTGTCATTGACTAATTGCAAATCTAGCTTAAAGGTAGCACTTTAAATTCAGAACAAATGACCTGATGAATGTAATAATGACCTTACGGGTTTATTTTTGAAACTGATGTGTATTGTTGAGGCATGCAGTGTCTGACAAATTAAATCTACTGGATCTGTTTTTGGTTTCATATTAACAAGTGCACTGCTTCTTGCCACCGTGCGATAGTTGACAGGTGTTGTCTGCAACATTTGATGGAAAGTCATAAGTGCCCTATAGCAGTTTACAACTTGTAGTATCTAATTGAATCAGCCAACTGTGCTGATTGATTTCCATATGGATAGAATTGAGTTGATGTAAGATGTATACTATTGTGTATTAAGAACAGTGTGACAGTATGAACAGAGATTTGGAGTCCACTGTGTGAGACTGCCTATTGTAGAAACCCTACCATCGTAAAAATACGTGTAAAGGCACTTGTTATAGCTTTTGGTCATGTGTAAGACATCTGAATGATGTGGGGGAAATTCGGTAGGATGTGGAGATGAATGAACCTTTAATTTACAAAGAGGGTGATGAAATGAAATTGGAAGTAATCTTACGAACACTGTGAAGATGGCAGAACACAAAAAACTGGCATGATAAATGTTGGGATGAGGTTTTATTTTTGACACTGGCTGATCATTTTTTGACAGGCCTGTGTCACTGCTGGACAGCAGGTGTTCTTATGGCAAGGTTTTGGCATGGTACATAAACCCGTATCATTAGCAGATGAATTTCAAGACGTTTGATTGGAATGTTGCATGGTAGGTGATATTGTCTTCTTTGTTTGATGCCGTGGAAGGTTTTCAGGATTTTGCAAAAGCAAAGGGAAATTATTGAGGTAAGTATGCTTAAGAGGAAACTGTGAGCCCAGCAGTCTCATAAAGGTGTAAACATGCTGCAACATAGAATACTCTGTGGCAGTTATACGAGACTGGGATAGAAGGGAGAACCAATAGAGGTACTCAAAGTACCCTCCGCCACACACTGTCAGGTGGCTTGCGGAGTATGGATGTAGATGTAGATTTATTGGATGGTGAATAGTTTTGGGGTGCTGTTTGTGCAGCTGAAAAGAGATTCCCATTTGAATGTCAAGATTATCATCAGGCTCCAATGGCACTGAAGTGTCAAGAACTATATTTAAATTGTAGCATTATAATTACTGAAAGCTAGCAGAACTACCATTGACATCCATATGTTGTAGAATTGTTTAACATATTTTCAAATCATGCATAATGAGGTATCTTGAACGTTCTTATGACAACCAGCATGGATGCCAAAATCATTGGCCATGCGAAACTCTACTTGCATTTTTCTCTCATGATGTCCTGAGAGGTTTTTATGATGCTGGAGTTGGGTCTCCAGCTATTGTTCATATGCCTCCAAATCCAAGACGAATTTTTTTCCTGTAATTGTGTGCCCAGAAGTAGAGGGTCATCCCGCATTTGTGGCATGTGATGTGGAGTTTTCTTTACTGAAGAGAACCTTGAGCTTCCAGTAAGATGTAACTCTTCTGTATGCCATGACTACCACTTTAACCTTAAACATATGCATGTCTTTTGAGTATTGTTGTATGACAACAGGTAGTGTTCTTTGTAGCAAATATTTTTATTGGTCATTATTTGGCTTTGAAGATCCTAGTTCTAAACTGCATAGTAAAGTATGTAATGACTTATGGTGTGGAACAATATTTGGTCAGCATCAAATTTTGCAACAGGAAGCAGACATACTATGATACTCATTTGAAAATCATGTGTGTTAGGCATGCAGAACCTACAAACGATTGTATGCCTTTCACGAAGTATGGTGTCACAGAAGCCAGTGTTTGGAGGTGATGAAAGGACAAATGACTGAAACTTGCAAAGTTGACTAGGATAGCTTTTAGTGGCTTTTTAGGTGTCTTGTTTTGATGTTGATGTTGTTTTGATGTTTTTGGATGTTTTGGATGTTGGATGTGTTTAGTGGATGTTTTAAAAATGCTGAAATGGAAGTAGTGGTTTTTGTGTGTGAGAAACATAAAGAAGAAATAGCTGTATCCCATGATGTCACAGGAAATAAACTACTGGAATTGGCACAGAGACATGGTATTCAATTTAAAGCCATCTCTGGGTGGTCAACAAGGATGAAAGAACACAGTGAACTTGCACTGCAAAGTCCACCGTACCTCATTCAGCGACTTCCAGTATCATATTTGGAGAAATTGGATGAGTATCAGTGACACATTAAAAGACAGAAAGGAACATGCTTACCTCTTAGGGAAAATATGAAACACTGATGAGACTCCAGTTTGCTTTGACATGCCATCCTGTACAACAGCTGAAGAGAAAGGCACCAAAAGTGTATTGGTTCACACTACAGGCAGTGAGAAATTGCGGGTCACTGTGATGTTCTGTGTGCTTACCAATGGCACAAAATGCAACTCTGTGTCATCCTCAGTCATAAAATTATGTCAAAGGAAAAGTTGTTGCCTGGTGTCATATTTCACTGCAACAAAAGAATGGATGACCAATGAGTTGGTTATAGATTTGCTCTGTACAGTCTGGAGCAGGAGGCAAGGTGCTGTTCTAAAGAATTGTGGGATGTTGATCCTTGACACTTTCAAGAGGCATTTGAAACCACCAGTGAAGGGGCTGCAAGGACATCAAGCTTCTGGTCATACTGCACCATCCGGCCTTTGCTCTGGCAGAAATGTCCCCTGGAAAATTACCAGAATGGTATGTGTCCTCCACCTGATGCCATGAACCAGATGAAGAAGGCAGTGACTGCTGTGGTGTGGACAGGTCCAACTCCATCAGTAGGATGAGAGGTGGAGGAGGCAAAGGCTCCATCTCTGTGGGCCCATCCCCCGGTGTCGTGATGACACCTTTTGGCAGCTGCTGTGGCCATGCTGTCCTGGAGATCTGTAAATCTGGGGGAAGAGACACTGAAAGATCATTGTGTGCATGACAAAATGTGAGGTTGATTTTGATGTTGGCGCTGCAAGCCATCTGGACCTGAAATAAGAGACATTCAAGTGCCAAGTCAATGATCTTGCCTCGCGCCCACCGTCTGCTGCCACTAAAAACCCTGTAAAAGACAATAGCATGCAGTGCAAAGCAATACTTGCAGCCTTCCTTCAGCAGTGGGTGCTGAGGAGGGTGGAGGAGTGTCCGATGGCAGTGGCCGTGAAGCAATTCCACCAGTGATGGTCCATCTCTTGGATTTGAACGATAGTAGGAGAGAAAAAGTTGCAATGCTTGATCCCTGGTGTGTGTGGAGCGAAGTTTGGCCATCTGCTGCTTGAATGTTCTGACAAAACATTCCGCTTCACCATTTGACTGTGGATGGAATTATGCACTAGTGAGATGTTGTATGCCACTGCATTCACAGAATGTTTCAAATTCATTTGACGTGAACTACAGGCCGTTGCCTGACACTATGACTTCAGGTAAACCTTCAAGGCAAAAAATAGAGGACAACACTTGAATTGTGCTACATGACATTGTCGAATTCATTGACACAAAAAAAGAAAACTTGCTATATGAGTCAACCACAATCGACCAACAGGTGTTCCAAAAAGGTCCCGCAAGGTTTATGTGCACATGTTGCCATGGTGATTGTGACTTAGTCCATTGTGGCAGAGCCAGTGGGTGTGTTGGACCTTCCATCGAGCTACGGACCCCCTTGAAGATGTGTCCTGCAGTCGGAGACGAAACGTTGGGAATCGACACAGAATTCATCAACCGACCACGGCATAACAGCCCGGATAATTATAATGGACATGAAACTGATTTTCCGCATATGTGTGACACTGTGACACCATCAGCTCTATTTGGGCATCCTTACCCTGCCAAGTATAGTGTTGGCGCGCTAACTGTTTCATGCAAACAATCCCCCAGTGTCCTTGGTGAAGTAATTACAACACTTCTTTTTGCAAAGCTTTAGCACAAGAATCACACTTTTCTATACAGCAAGGCCATACCGACGGGCAAAGTACTGGCACACTACAGAGTTCTTTATGCTATGCAAGGAAGGAGGCCAAGATGTGCGAATGTATGTTAGCAAAATGCTGTGCTCCACAAGATGCTACCGTCTTCAACAACAGCAGCAGTTCCAGCAACACAGATTCGTTGTCGGCTCTGAGTTTCGTCGTATGCATACCACTAAAGTAAGACTGTTCATTGGTAGTTAGTATTAACAGCTAACCCAGCAGCACAACTGAATGTGATTTGATCGATAAAATTTATTTTTAAGTAATAATCAGTTAAACTCAGGGCGACTGTGTCCTCATTGTCCTCAGACATTGTTACCAAGCAGGGTCCTTGTTCCTTTTTTTTCTTATATGCTAACTGAGTGTCATAAGAAACAAATTGAAATTTACAGCCAGTTTATTAATGAATAATTTCACTTTTAAGTGTTTTATCCTCAGTCTACTTTCAATTATCTGTTGTGCAACAGAGGCTTCAGCATATGAGTAAAGCAAAGAAATTTCATTTTTCAAGCTTGAGAATCAATCACTGGAGAAAATCCAAATCTAAAGAAATGCACATATTAATAGGGTGGAAGTTTTATTTATTTTACATATAGCATGGAGCACATGGCTGTTTGGTTTGGCACGTATTCTATTATTTATTTCTGTTCAAGTCACTAAAAAAGGCTCAGTTGTTCCGAGAATAATTTGAAATCCGACAATAATTTGAAATCCAATTTGCAAAATAATTAACTGCAAAGTAAAAGTGCTTGATTTTTTTAAATAAATGTCTTTGATGAAGTTACGTTGAGGTCACTGAATGTCATTGTTCATGTAATGAAGTTCAGTACTAACACACAGTTGAATTGTATATTTTCAAATCATTACTTGATTGATTTTTTTTTTCAAAATTTAATGACAAACATAACGTAAGACTGACTTCTCAGTTTTTTTTATAGTTACATACTCACTTAAAATTAGTGTCAAACAACGTGACAACCTTCAGTTGCCACGTCAGTGTTGAATAATACATGTTTTTCTTTCTGATCATCTTGTACAGGATTTTGATTTAGGTTACCCTGAGGGCTGGCAACCATTAATTATTTCCTTTTCATTCATTAGTGTAACTTTTGGATTCATGATCAGTGGTACCCCTTTTCTGTCCAGTGTTGTTCATGAGTGAATGCACAAAATAACTTTCATTTTTCCAAATTATAGCCCTGTTCAGTTTAATTATTTTTTATTTTTAGTAGACTTTTCCATCAGAAGGGTCTGTTGTACACTTTCCTCCTACTTATCGCTGTTATTTCTTTGGGAAAAACAGCATTATCCAATTTTAAAAATCCATTAGGCATACATGCGATCTACGGTCATATTTTATATAACAAGCAGCATAGGCTGATTAGTAAGGGGGAGGTTACAAGCTTCTGTGGCCTGTGCAATTTTCTTATACTTTAGCAGAAAAGATTGAAGCAATTCAGAATCCTGAACATCAATATAACAAGATGCAGCAGAACAGGTTTAAAAAAATCACAGTTGTCGAGTCTACACTTAAGTCCTGCATCAGATAACATTATGTTCTTCAGGTGTACGACCAACTGTGACAATATCGTCCAAATAGTTTGAACAGTTTGCCACTTGTGCAGTCAGCTGTTCAAAATACTGTTGGAAAATGGTGGGTGTGGAAGCACTGCCAGAAGGGAAATGCAAATATTTAAACAAACCCAAATGAATATTCACTACACACTCTTTTTTAGATTTTTCATCAAGCGGTATTTGAAGATATGGGTCGCGCAAATCAGTTTTTGAAAAATAGCATCCAACAGCTAATCTGTCCATGAGATCCTCTTGGCATAGCAGTGGATAAGTATCAATCACAGTTTTTGGGATAACTGTAGACTTAAGTCAACACAGAGGTGAATGTGACCTAAAGGTTTGGGGAGCAAAACCAGTGGACTTGCCCATTGACTAGCTTGTATGGGCACAACAGCTCCGCTTCTTGCAATTCTTTAAGTTCAGCTGTGACTTCATCCCATACTGCAATGGGAACAAAATTTCAGCTGAGTGTTGTCTTTCACAGTAATATGTGCAACAAAATTGTTAGCCTTGCCTAAACCTCCAGACAAGAGTTCCGGGAATTCTTTTAGCAAGCTAGCTATGCTGTCTTGTGCATGGAATGCAGACACTGACAACACATTGTCCTGAATGTTAAAGCCAAACAAATCAAATAAATCAAGACCAAATATGTTCTCACCATCATGTGATTATAGCACCGTGAAAGTCACTGTTTGGATATGCGAGTGATACATGGCAGACAATGTACACTTTCCAAGAACGGGAATGTCTTATCCGTTATAAACTGTCAGTTGTGTGCTAGTTTTAGACAGGTGAGGGGAGCCTAACAGTTCATATGTGTGACGATTTAGCAATGTGACAGAGGCACCCATGTCCAACTGAAATGTCACATGTTTCCCACAAAGAAGTAAATGAATAGTAGAAACTGTATGCCTGCTAGTTTTACTAATGCCTGTTGCATACTTTGAATATATTGCATTAATGACATGGGCCTTGTGACCAGATTTTTGTGAGTGAGCTGAATTCTTATGTTTCTTCTGTTGCAAACATATGGATTGTACATGTCTTTTCCCGCTGAGCTTGTCAGGAGAGGCAGTCTTGGCATTTGTGCTGTGAATAACACTGATGACAAGATTTAATTCTGTTTGCCTATGTATCCACCTATTTAGCAAACTGCTTATGCAGCATGGAGCTTTGTTTACTCGGCATGGCTAGCACCAGTTACCGCTGAATGGGCCGATCTCAAACAAGGGACTCGACCTGCTCAGATTTATCAGCTAACAGGGCACCACAATCATACTGATCTAGTATTTGCACTACCTGCTGAAATGGTGGATTGGACTGTTTCAAAATGTGTGCTCTAAGTTTGACATTAGCACGCTGTACATGATCACATCATGCAACATAACATCTGAATATAAAGCACCACAAGCACATTTGAATTTGCATTTCCTTGTCATACCCTGCAAATCTGTTACCCACTCATGATAAGTTTGTTCCAATAGTTTTTTGCAATTAAAAATTGATACCTAGCTGCTACCACATTCACTTGTTGGTCATAATAGTCTGTTAGCGAATCTACCACATGTTCACGAGCAAGTTCACTCAGAGTGGTGTAAGGAAACAACTTCTGAGTTAATTGGAACACTGCACTTACAACCGTGGATAATAGATATGGAAGTTTCACAGTACCTGGTACGTTGTGAGCAAGCATGTGCACTTCAAATTGCCATTCCTCTTCTTATTCATGAAACTGGTGAAAAGGTGGTATAGCAGTAGATGTTCCTGTAGGTGGTTCTTGTTCCATCAAGTGCAAAGCATTGGCCAGTAGATGGTGCACTGTGTTGAGCAACGTAGGTAAAATGCGTATTAGACAGGTACGTGCCGAGTAAAACTGTGAGGGATGGGAAAAACCCACCGTGGTTCAACAACAAAGTTACAAAACTACTGCGAAAGCAAAGAGAGCTTCACTGCAAGTTTAAACACAGCCAAAACCTCTCAGACAAACAGAAGCTAAACGATGTCAAAGTTAGCGTAAGGAGGGCTGTGCGTGAAGCGTTCAGTGAATTCGAAAGAAAAATTCTATGTACTGACTTGACAGAAAATCCTAGGAAGTTCTGGTCTTATGTTAAATCAGTAAGTGGCTCGAAACAGCATATTCAGATACTCTGGGATGATGATGGCATTGAAACAGAGGATGACACGCGTAAAACTGAAATACTAAACACCTTTTTCCAGAGCTGTTTCACAGAGGAAGACGGCACTGCAGTTCCTTCTCTAAATCCTCGCACAAACGAAAAAATGGCTGACAAGGAATAGAAAACCAACTGAAATCACTCAACAGAGGAAAGACCACTGGACCTGATAGGATACCGATTCGATTCTAAACAGAGTACGCGAAAGAACTTGCCCCCCTTCTAACAGCAGTGTACCGCAAGTCTCTAGAGGAATGGAAGGTTCCAAATGATTGGAAAAGAGCACAGGTAGTCCCAGTCTTCAAGAAGGGTCTCGAGCAGATGCGCAAAACTATAGGCCTATATCTCTGACATCGATCTGTTGTAGAATTTTAGAACATGTTTTTTGCTCACGTATCATGTCATTTCTGGAAACCCAGAAGCTACTCTGTAGGAATCAACATGGATTCCGGTAACAGCGATCGTGTGAGACCTAACTCACTTTATTTGTTCATGAGATCCAGAAAATATTAGATACAGGCTCCCAGGTAGATGCCATTTTCCTTGACTTCTGGAAGGCATTCGATACAGTTCCGCACTGTCACCTGATAAACAAAGTAAGAGCCTACGGAATACCAGACCAGCTGTGTGGCTGGATTGAAGAGTTTTTAGCAAACAGAACACAGCATGTTGTTCTCAATGGAGAGACGTCTACAGACGTTAAAGTAACCTCTGGTGTGCCACAGGGGAGTGTTATGGGACCATTGCTTTTCACAATATATATAAATGACCTAGTAGATAATGTCAGAAGTTCCATGCGGTTTTTCGCAGATGATGCTGTAGTATACAGAGAAGTTGCAGCTTTAGAAAATTGCAGCGAAATGCAGGAAGATCTGCACTGAATAGGCACTTGGTGCAGGGAGTGGCAACTGACACTTAACATAGACAAATGCAATGTATTGCGAATACATAGAAAGAAGGATCCTTTATTGTATGATTATATGATAGCGGAACAAACACTGGTAGCAGTTACTTCTGTAAAATATCTGGGAGTATGCGTGCGGAATGATTTGAAGTGGAATGATCATATAAAATTAATTGTTGGTGAGGCGGGGTGCCAGGTTGAGATTCATTGGGAGAGTCCTTAGAAAATGTAGTCCATCAACAAAGGAGGTGGCTTACAAAACACTCGTTCGACCTATATTTGAGTATTGCTCATCAGTGTGGGATCCGTACCAGGTTGGGTTGACAGAGAAGATAGAGAAGATCCAAAGAAGAGTGGTGCGTTTTGTCACAGGCTTATTTGGTAAGCGTGATAGCGTTACGGAGATGTTTAACAAACTCAAGTGTCAGACTCGTCAAGAGAGTTGCTCTGCATCGAGGTGTAGCTTGCTGTCCAGGTTTTGAGAGGGTGCATTTCTGGATGAGGTATCTAATATATTGCTTCCCCCTACTTATAACTCCTGAGGAGATCACGAATGTAAAATTAGAGAGATTCGTGCTCGCACGGAGGCTTTCTGGCAGTCGTTCTTCCCGCGAACCATACACAACTGGAACAGGAAAGGGAGGTAATGACAGTGGCACATAAAGTGCCCTCCGCCACAGACCATTGGGTGGCTTGCGGAGCACAAATGTAGGTGTAGATGTAGATGTATTTGCTGCATCTGGAACTGAAACATCTGCATTAGCTGTGTTCCATCTAATGATTGCAGCTGTGGCACCTGAGCATGGGATGGGATAGGTGGGGTGGGCATGTTAGAAGGAACTAATACAAGAAACAGACAAGGCAAGCAAGAAAAATAAGTGCAAAAGTAAAGAAAATTTCTACAATACCCACCTGAAAACACTGACTAGCAAAAGAGACTGTTGAAGCAAGTAAATGTCCCTGCAAAGAAAACACAAGAGAGAATTAAGGCACCATCAAAACGTTACAGAAAAGTCCATGGCCGCCAAGCACTGGAACCTTCTGGTAACTCATCGCCAATGTGGGGGCCTGTCCACTCGTCTCATATAGGGTGCCTAGGAAGCTGTTTTCTGGGATAACTAGACAACGTACAAGCAAATCATATTAATGGAGTATATTACATTAATTGAAATGACAATACTTAACTTTTGTTTCTACATGATGGGTCGCAAGCAATTGTCAACATGCAAATAATCAATATCCATTGATATATACAATTTCCATGCTCACTAATCACACAAGTTCATAAGTCACTGCTCTCGTTAATAACACTGCGGCTCTTCTAGTCCTCTCTTCTCATCCGGGTCTACTAGCGTGGCCGAGGCTAGGTGGCGTGTCACTTTTATTCTCTTTGTGCAGATGTGGCTCCTGTTGTGGTGATGTTCTAGTCAGCATGCTATTGGCTTACATCATCTCACAGTCCTCTCTGCTGTATTGTTCTTGATCTTCATGCTGGTGCTTGTCATTACGCCAGAACAGAAAGATAGATTTCACCTATAAGAACATTGAAGGGCCTTTTTGAGAAAAAAAGTAATAGCTGTATAAATACAGGATGGCCAATGAAGGAGTCCCTTATGCCTTCTCCAAATTCTTTTTTGGCTTCCTTTACTGCCTGCTTAATGTATAGACCGAATATGATCAGGGATAGGCTACTCCCTCATCTATCACTGCTTCCCTTTTATGCCCTTTGACTCATAACTGCTGTCTGTTGTTTGTACAAGTTGTGTATAACCTTTTGCTTTCTATATTTCATCCTTGCAAAAGAGGGTATTCTAGTCAACATTGTTGAAAGCTTTCTTTTAAGTCTATAAATGCTGTAAATGTATATTTGCCTTTCTTGAACCTATCTTCTCAGAAAAACTGTATGGCCAGTAATGCTTTGCATGTTCTTACATATCTCCAGATTTTCCCCAAGGATGGCTTCTACCAGGTTTCTCACTATTCTGTGAATAATTCATGACAATATTTTGCAACCATGACTTATTAAATTGATAGTTAAATAATATTTGCATCTGTCAGCACCTGCTTTCTTTCAAACTGTATTTATTACACTCTTCTTGAAGTCCAAGGGTACTTTTCAAGTCTTGTGTATCTTGCTTATCAGGTGGAAGAGTTTTGTCATGGCTGGCTCTCCCAAGGATATCAGCAGTTCTGAGGGGAACATCATCTACTCCATGGAACACATTTCAGATTAGGTCTTTCAGTCTCTGTCAAATTATTCTTGCACTATCATATCTTCCATCTCATCTTCAACTTACCTTCCCTCTGTTTGCTATAATATTGCCTTCAAGTTCATTTCCCTTCTATAGCCCCTCTATGCATTCCTTCTACAATTCAACTTCCCTTCTGTGCTTTGTACTGATTCTCCATCTGACCTGTTGACACGGGGTGTCCTGTGAAGGATCCCATGACTTCAAAGTTAAATATATCTAAAACTAAGAGCAACAGATGAGTGCAACAAAAGGTATGTTCTTTGTGAAACATTTAAGAATTTCATATTGAAGTTTTGAAATAGTTTGAAAAGTTGCTAACAGATGGCACTGTAATCACAATATTTAGTGCGTATAAATGTTGTGAAGCAGCTCAGAGTAATCATTCCCACCACTGAAATGTGAAAGGAGATTGGTATACTGAAGGAAGAGGTTAAAATCATGTATTCCATTGAACAACGTGTTTATCTCATACTGGAATACACAGGTCAGAACACAGCCCTATGGCAAGAAGGTAGCTGTGTGGCAGTGGGCTGACATTGCAAACCAGATTCTCGCAATGATTTATAATGAAGGATTCAGTGTTGGTTGCATCTGTTTCATAGGTGAAGCAAAATTTCTCTTGAATGGCTTCATTAATAAACAAAATTGACAATTTTGAAGTTTCAAAAATCCCCATTTACCTGAAGTGAAATCACTGTGTTCTCCCAAAGTTACTGCTTGGACTGTGATATGCAGCAGTGACATCATTGGCCCTTTTTCATTCAAGAAACAAGACTACTTTTTGTGAGACACATTGAAAGGCACTTTCTACTGTATCCATCCCACTACACTGTATGGGCTTGAACTGGCAATCTTTATGACATCTGAATCCAGTTCCTTTGAGACATTACAGAACTTGATGGCAAATTTCATTGTTTGTTTTTGCCCCCTCCGTATTGCAAGAGCTGGACATTTTGGAAAGATAGTAATATGTTTGCAAATACTGCTTGCAGGGGACAAGTTTAATTATGCATCTATTATGCAACTTGTACTATGCAAGTTGCATGGCATACAGCACTTGACTAAAAGAAAGGATTGTTTGATACTACAAATTCTGAGACATTAAGGGAGCGTCAGTTTAGTATTGGAGGGAAGTATGGGGGGTCAAAATTATGGAGGGAACCAAGAAACAAGTAAGTAAGTACAAACAGACGTCAGTTACAGTAATTAATGAGACAAGAAGAGGTTTGTGCAGAATAGCATAGCAAGGGGAGCTCCAATAAACATCTACAGGATCAAGATAGCAACAACAATAACAACAACAACAACAATGATGATGAATAAGGTGCATCTACCACCAATAGTCTGAAATTTTTCACACAGGTATGTTCATTGTTGTTGTTGTTGTTGTTGTGCTCTTCAGTCCTGAGACTGGTTTGATGCAGCTCTCCACGATACTCTATCCTGTGCAAGCTTCTTCATCTCCCAGTAACTACTGCAAGCTACATCCTTCTGAATCTGCTTAGTGTATTGATCTCTTGGTCTCCCTCTACGATTTTTACCCTCCACGCTGCCCTCCAATACTAAATTGGTGATCCCTTGATGCCTCAGAACATGTCCTACCAACTGATCCCTTCTTCTAGTCAACAAACTCCTCTTCTCCACAATTCTATTCAATACCTCCTCATTAGTTATGTGATCTATCCATCTAATCTTCAGCATCCATCTGTAGCACCACATTTTGAAAGCTTCTATTCTCTTCTTGTCCACACTATTTATCGTCCATGTTTCACTTCCATACATGGCTACACTCCATACAAATACTTTTAGAAATGACTTCCTGACACTTAAATCTACACTCGATGTTAACAAATTTCTCTTCTTCAGAAACTCTTTCCTTGCCAATGCCAGTCTACATTTTATATCCTCTCTACTTCGACCATCATCAGTTATTTTGGTCCCCAAATAGCAGAACTCATTTACTACTTTAAGGGTCTCATTTCATAATCTAATTCCCTCAGCATCACTCAACTTAATTTGACTACATTCCATTATCCTCATTTTGCTTTTGTTGATGTTGATGTTGTTATACCCTCCTTTCAAGACACTGTCCATTCCATTCAACTGCTCTTCCAAGTCCTTTGCTGCCTCTGACAGAATTACAATGTCATCGACGAACCTCAAAGTTTTTATTTCTTCTCCATGGATTTTAATACCTACTCTGAACTTTTCTTTTGTTTCCTTTACCACTTGCTCAATATACAGATTGAATAGCACCGGGGAGAGGCTACAACCCTGTCTCACTCCCTTCCCAACCACTGCTTCCCTTTCATGTCTCTCGACTCTTATAACTGCCATCTGTTTTGTAAATAGCATTTCACTCCCTGTATTTTACCCCTGCCACCTTCAGAATTTGAAAGAGAGTATTCCAATCAACATTGTCGAAAGCTTTCTCTAAGTCTACAAATGCTAGAAATGTAGGTTTGCCTTTCCTTAATCTTTCTTCTAAGATACGTTGTAGGGTCAGTATTGCCTCACGTGTTCCAACATTTCTATGGAATCCAAACTGATCTTCCCCGAGGTCGGCTTCTACCAGTTTTTCCATTCGTCTGTAAAGAATTCGCATTAATATTTTACAGCTGTGACTTGTTAAACTGATAGTTTGGTAATTTTCACATCTGTCAACACCTGCTTTCTTTGGAATTGGAATTATTATATTCTTCTTGAAGTCTGAGGGTATTTCGCCTGTCTCATACATCTTGCTCACCAGATGGTAGAGTTTTGTCAGGACTGGCTCTCCCAAGGCTGTCAGTAGTTCTAATGGAATGTTGTCTACTCCCGGAGCCTTGTTTCGACTTAGGTCTTTCAGTGCTCTGTCAAACTCTTCACGCAGTATCATATCTCCCATTTCATCTTCATCTACATCCTCTTCCATTTCCATAATACTGTCCTCAAGAACATTGCCCCTGTATAGACCTTCTATATACTCCTTCCACCTGTCTGCTTTCCCTTCTTTGCTTAGAACTGGGTTTCCATCTGAGCTCTTGATATTCATGCAAGTGGTTCTCCTTTCTCCAAAGTTCTCTTTAATTTTGCTGTAGGCAGTATCTATCTTACCCCTACTGAGATAACCCTCTACATCCTTACATTTGTCCTCTAGCCATCCCTGCTTAGCCATTTTGCACTTCTGTTGATCTCATTTTTGAGAAGTTTGTATTCCTTTTTGCCTACTTCACCTACTGCATTTTTGTATTTTCTCCTTTCATCAATTAAATTCCGTATCTCTTCTGTTACCCAAGGCTTTCTACTAGCCCTCGTCTTTTTACCTACTTGATCCTCTGCTGCCTTCACTATTTCATTCCTCAAAGCTACCCATTCCTCTTCTTCTACTGTATTTCTTTCCCCCATTTCTGTCAATTGTTCCCTTATGATCTCCCTGAAACTCTGTACCACCTCTGGTTTAGTCAGTTTATCCAGGCCCCCATCTCCTTAAATTCCCACCTCTTTGCAGTTTCTTCAGTTTTAATCTACAGTTCATAACTAATAGATTGTGGTCAGAGTCCAAATCTGCCCCTGGAAATGTCTTACAATTTAAAACCTGGTTCCTAAATCTCTGTATTACCATTATACACTCAGTCTGAAACCTTCTAATATCTCCAGGGTTCTTCCATGTATACAGCCTTCTTTCATGATTCCTGAACCAAGTGTTAGCTATGATTAAGTTATGCTCTGCGCAAAATTGTACCAGGTGGCTTCCTCTTTCATTTCTTATCCCCAATCCATATTCATCTACTACATTTCCTTCTTTTCCTTTTCCTACTGTCGAATCCAGTCACCTATGACTATTAAATTTTCATCTCCCTTCACTATCTGAATAAATTCTTTTATCTCATCATACATTTCATCAATTTCTTCATCATCTGCAGAGCTAGTTGGCATATAAACTTGTACTACTGTAGTAGGCGTGGGCTTCGTGTCTATCTTGGCCACAATAATGAGTTCACTATGCTGTTCGTAGTAGCTTACTCGCACTCCTATTTTTTTATTCATTATTAAACCTACTCCTGCATTACCCCTATTTGATTTTGTATTTATAACCCTGTATTCATCTGACCAAAAGTCTTGTTCCTCCTGCCACCGAACTTCACTAATTCCCACTATATCTAACTTTAACCTCTCCATTTCCTTTTTTAAATTTTCTAACCTACCTGCCCGATTAAGGGATCTGACATTCCACACTCTGATCCATAGAACGTCAGTTTTATTTCTCCTGATAACGACATCCTCCTGAGTAGTCCTCGCCCGGAGATCCGAATGGGGGACTATTTTACCTCTGGAATATTTTACCCAAGAGGACGCCATCATCATTTAATCATACAGTGAAGCTGCATGCCCTCGGGAAAAATTAAGGCTGTAGTTTCCCCTTGCTTTCAGCCGTTCGCAGTACCACAACAGCAAGGCCATTTTGGTTAATGTTACAAGGCCAGATCAGTCAATCATCCAGACTATTGCCCCTGAAACTGCTGAAAAGGCTGCTGCCCCTCTTCAGGAACCACATGTTTGTCTGGCCTCTCAGCAAATACCCCTCCATTGTGGTTGCACCTACGGTATGGCTATCTGTATCATTGAGGCATGCAAGCCTCCCCACCAATGGCAAGGTCCATGGTTCATGGAAGGGGGGGGGGGGGGGTATTGTCATAGGAAAACAAAATTTGTGACAAAAGTTGTATGAACAAAAACATATTTACGTGAATACACAGCTTTGAAGAAATATATTCGTTAGAAAGGAAGACAGAAATGTAGATTATGAAAATGTGTTTGATAACTGGGAGATATTCCAAATTAAATTAAGCAATGAGTTCAGCATCTTGGAAAATAAAAGTTATACAGATGTAAACAAAATGGGGAATTATTCAATGCAGATTCATGTGCAAACAACAAACTATGGTGCAGGTATGAAGATAGCAAAGTAAAATCAAATTCAAGTGAAATTAGGCAGCTATTAACCCTGCTGTTCTTTTCAGAACTGTATGTCCGAAATTGGTTATACATTTTGTTTCTAATTACTTAAATACCTAGAAACTTTATGAAATTTGGTGACATTCTCTGAAAATGCATAATCAATATGGTATAAAAATATTTTAGGTAGTTTGGTTCTAAACATTAATAGTTACATACTTAACCTTTTGGTCATAATGACACGACACATATATTTACTATGATGTCAAATATTTTTTTTATGTTTCTGATATGCTTTATGGTAATGGTGAGTTTCATCAGTGCAAGGCATGAAATAATGGATATGTCAAACAGTGAGTGGCTGAATATTCTCAGCGAAACTGGGAAAGTCACTGGCACCAGAACACATTGCATCTAGGAAGCATTTACCACGAAAAGTTGATTCTCTGAATGTGGACAAATGCATCCAAAACCCCGAGTATGTGGCATGAATGTCAGAATCAGTGACAACAAAGGAAGCTACTTAAGGTCCACACTGTAAGCTGTGTCCAGAATGGAATGATAATAAAACAATCACATTATGTAGAAAACATAATAAACACTTTTGCAAAATTCATCACCTGCTTGTGTCCAAACTGCAATGAGTAAGAATAAAAGTCCGAAAATAAATGTTAATGCTTTTGAGTGTAACTACCTGCACTGAAAACCACTGTTTCATTCCCACCCCTCTCCTCTCTCTCCATTCTCACCTTCCCCCCTATAGTTACATGAGTATGTGTGTCCAAACTGCAATCACAAAAGTAAAAAATAATGATGTAATACTTTCTATGGACACTGATCACCTTGTCATTGAGCTGTTAATGGCCACATCTGGTACCAGTGGAAATGGGACTTCATTGCCTGTCACATGATTTGAGTGTGAGATCTCTGCTGGGCTGAGGAAAAGGATGATGAGGATGTGTCCATAGATGGCTCCTGGTGACAGAATAACAACCTTTATTGAGCAACTGCAGTACAGCACTTGTGGGCACTCTGGGCAAGGTCTCCTTCCACTCATAATATTCTTGATGGCAATGGATGTGACTGTTGGACATCCATACACACACCTGCTGCTGTGTTTGAGGCTGCACTGGCATAGCTTGAATCTGCTGCCTTGACAGTGGTGTTCTAGCCTTGCACTGACTTACTGCTGCAGCTGGAACCATGTGCCATGGGCCTCTGTTGTGCTGGCAGCTGGGGGACATGGCAGCAGGACAGGTCAGTGCCCTGTCTCAGTGGACATCCCCAGTGGTGGCTGTCTGGCATCAGTGAGCCAGGGTCCCCAGCTCCTGCTCCCATCATGGCGTTAGTGACACCGGCATCCCAGGACAATGGTAACAGTGCATTACCACAAAGCACCCCAAGTGATGACTTCCATGACAAGCAGCTGGTTGTTGATGGTGTCCAGTGGTAATTATGATGGTGGTGGCACTCTGGCACCTCCTAGGCAGCAACCTGCATTATAGTGGTAGCTATTATGATGACTCTCAACTGGTGGTGGTGCTCAGTGACACAGACTCTGCAACACTACAATGCCTCACAATGGATGATTTTGATGAGCTAGCTGCTAGTCCTTAAACACAGCTTTCTACTGCTGTTGCCTGCTGTTCTTCTTTTCCAGTAGTTTGGTGGAATATTCTGGTGTTACTTGGCAGGCATCACTGACCCAGTTACCAACCTCGGTGTTGACACCCTGCCCCTCCCTCCTGCCCCCCTCTGCCCCCCCCTCCCCCATGCAGCGAGCTGCTTCTTGTCATAGCGTCTGCTGTGTGGCAAGCTGGCCATTGACACAGCATTCTCCTTCATGTTGCTGAACTCAGTGCTCTACTGACCCAGTTACACCGTGGTGTCATAGCACTGAACAATGCGATCAAATGTAACACACATATGACTTCTGGCTCCCAATATTCTTCACATTTTAACTAACTTTATTACTGCAAATATCCTACCTTTAACTAACTTAATCACTCTCATCTTTTGACCTTCTACACTCCCTCCTTCTACATAAAGAATGTGCCCTCACAGTCTGCCTCTACAGCTATTTAAACCAACTCTATGTACATGGTTCTGAACCCTATACCAATACTGGACTTGGACAATATTTACACAGTTCAGTTCCTTTGAGTCTATGGCTTGTCACTACTAATTACACTACAGTTCTCCCTCTTATACACAGTTGTTTCTTATGGTCCTTTGAGTACACATAGTCTGCCTGTTCAGTCATTACACTGCCTTGTCAGGGGCATGCTGTTCTAATTAATTTGAACCTACAGGCTGAAGGTTGGGAGGGGTGGAATTTGAACAGCTCTTCTCTTGAACAAGAAATACATTACCCTGATCAATACATGGAATATACAAGTGGCTGTTGTTGATGAACCAATAACCACCAACTGCTGCTGCTGCTTACTTCAGTAGCTTTTCACATGCTCCAAGAGATGTTCCATGGTAACACAACCATGTTGAGTGGTAATCTTCTGATCCAGAGAAGTGAGCAGGTCCCCATCAATGGAATCATTAAGAAATGAAAGGTGTTTGGGGGATGAGGACAAAACCAAGGAAGGTAAGTTAGGTACATAAATTAAGGAATGGACCATAGTGATGGCTATGGTTCCTGTTATCATAGCTGGCATGCAAAAAGAAATTTCTACCATCAGTCCTGCATCCCTGCTCTACGTCTTAGCATATACTGATGATCTGCCATATTATCATTCTTCCTTTGCTTCAGTTTTTCCTCTTTCTTCTCCTTGTCAATGTTTGTCTCCTCCCTTATATGGAAACTGGGGTCACATGTGTCAGTTTGTTTGAATCTTCCTTAAATGGCTGAATTTGGCTTATGTGGACTATCGAAGGACATGTACGGAGCTGCAGTTTAACGTTAACCACTGACATAATCTCTATTACCTGGTAAGGGTCATTATACCATGACAAAAACTGTTTCGTTTTCTCCTTCAGCATATAATAATTGGTTAACATGACTCACTGACCCACACAGTACTTAGGTAACACTGCTTTCACATCATTTGCCCTTTCCTGTTTCTCAAAGGCCTTCGTATTCGTTTTTTGTACTTGTCTCCAGGTAAGTTTCATTCTCCTAGCAAAATCCTTCACTGATGAGATGTCTCCTTGTGGTGGGGCTTTGAAAAACTCAAACAGGATACCAGCATCTTGACCCTAAAAATTACTTCATTGGGGATAACCCTGTGCTCTGTTGAACATTTGAGTTGAATGCAGTGATGAAAAAGGTCAATAGGATATCCCAATTGTTATACTGGGAATATATGTTAAAACTCAACATTTTCACAATTGTCCTGTGGGCTCATTCTGTGTGACCAAGCTTGAGGATGCGGAGTGCTTGTTTGCAATTTTTTAATGCGCAACAGCCTGCATAGCTGCTGCATTAATTCTGACATAAATTTTGCACTTTGACCCATGATTATGGTTTCAGGTGTCCCAAACTGAAGTATCCACTGGCCGACTAGTTTTCATGCCACCATCATGGCTTGCTGGTCTGGTAAAGCTATTGTGGAAACATACCAAGAAAATGCTCAATAATGGTTAATGTGTAATGATTCCCTGCTGGTGTTTGTGATAGGGGTCCTAGGCTGTCCAGCCTTATCATTTGGAAGGGCTTATGAGCTTCTTGAAATCTCTGTAGCTTAATTTTCTGCTGGTTAAACTCTGGTCTTTGAGCACATGGAACACAATTTTTCACATAACAGTTCATGTCCTCCCTGTGCATCATTCACCATTAATCCTGTGCTACCCTTCTATCCATTGCTCTTTGACCTAAATGTCCTGCTAAAATCAAATCATGCACTTGTCTCAACACTTCATTATGCAAGCTCTGTGGTACTACTAACTGCGGCCCATTTCGTGTTGTGCAATACAATTCACCATCCTCCATGCAGAACTGCTGTTGTTCGGCAAATCACTGACTGTCTGGGTCAGCAATTTGTGCTGCCCCCCATTCACTTTCACCAATGCCTGTGCATTCCATAGTGTATACCTTATGGCTGAGTCCATCCAAATTGGTGTGAAACCTTCCCAGGCGAAGTACTACCTCTTAATTGAACTGCAAGGCCCATGTCAACAATCTACTCACTGGATCTTTGAGTCCTGAAAGTAACTTAGGCACTGTGTGATCAGTCACCACTTTAAATCGTCTGTCATAGAGGTAACAACAGAAGCACCCAGTTCCAAAAATCACTCCAACCATTTCCTTCTCCATAGTGGAATAATTTTGTTCAGTATTATTGAGTTGCCATGAAGCATATGCAATAGAATGCTCCTGTCTATCTACCTCCTGACTCAAAATAACTCCCAGTGTGAAATTGGTCAAATCATGAGAAAGAATAAACTATTTTTCAAAATCTGGATAGACCAAGATGAGGCTAGATGCCAACAGATCTTTTAACTTATCGAATGCCACCTCACACTCAACTGTCCAATGAAACTTCACTCCTTCCTGCAGCAATTGCATGAGAGGCCTTGCAATTTCTGCAAATTCTGGAACATACCTGTGGTAAAAATTTGTGAGCCGCAAATAAGATTGCAATTCCTTTACCTTGGTGGGTGTTGGAAAATTTTGAATGGCCTCAACTAGCTTTGGATCAGTACAGATTCCAACCTGCCCTATAATCTGACCCAAATATCAAACTTCTTGCAATACAAAATGACATTCCTTTAAACTCAACATTACCATGCGGTGCACACACAGATGATCAAACACTTCATGCTGCCACTTCAGAAATTCAGGAATATTATTTGAATACACAAATGTGTCATCCAGGTATACCATTCACTGTTTTGATTTTTATTCACATAACTAACTCACTATCCAACAGCAATTGAAAGGTTGCTGGTGCATTTTTAAGTCCAAAAAGCATGCGGTGAAACTGGAAATGCCCAGCTGGCATTGAGAATGCAGTTTTTGGTCAGTCCTCCAGTGTTACTTCCAGCTGGAGGAAACCCCTCCACAAATCCAGTGTTGTGAAGTACTGACACTGATCCAAGTTGTCCAATGTCTCTGGTATATTAGGTACAGGACAGCCATCTGACAGCATTTTCTGGTCAAGGAACTGGTAATCACAACAGAAACAATACGCTTTGCCACCATCTGATCATTTTTTGCTTACAATTACAATGGAAGTGAACCACAGACTTCAACTATATTCTGTGATGCCCCTCTAAGTAGCTGAGCTATAAACTCTTTCATTATCAACTGTAAATGCCTTGGAACTTGATACAGTCATTTGTAGATGGGTGCTTCACTTCTAGTAGGAAGTTGGTGCTGAACAATCAGTGTTGTGGGTAATGGACCCAATGGATTAAATAATTCCACATACTCACTCAACATTTTCTCCACTAATGCTCTTCCTGTGCTTCCGGGTGTGGTACCTAACACCTTAGCACAGACTAGCCAACAGACCCTTCCAGCAGTGTGCAGTTTGCTGTAAAATCATGGTCTAGTTCATCTTCATCCAACACTTCTAAATTTGTAACTAGGGCACCCTGCGAAAAACTCTACTTCCTCGGGACCAAAATTATCAGTACTGATAGGCACTACCCTCATGCTTCCTACCTCCTGAATGTAGGACATGCTACGTTGTATAAAACAACTAACTGCATCTAATACTTTGTTATCTGCCAAAGGATCAATGATACACAACGAGTTCACTGGCAGGTCAGTACCAACATCAATCCAGACTATCTTTCCTGTACCTTTCAGTATGCAGACCTGCGAATTGGCCTTAATGGACTTTGTATGCAGTTTAATTGGTTTCCTTTGGCCATAGGGAGTATCTTGCAACAGTGAAAGTATTCCGGCTACAGAGCCTAGCTGAAACAAAGTTCCATCCAGTTCTACCATATACCACTCCAGGTCAATTGTGGTGTGATGTGCAACCAGAAATTAGGACCGAGAATCACTTTGTACTTACCGATAACAATGGGAAGAACTTCTGCATCCACTTTGGAAGTTAACCTTCCCTATTCAGAACTTCAGCATTCCAGCACTGAGTGGATTTACGTGTCCTTCACCTATGGCACTTAACGTCCAGCTTGGTGCACTTAACCTGTTTGCCTCAGTCACTCACTTGCAACTGATACCTGAGAACCAGTATCCAACAACATTTTACATAATTTATCCCCCATATAGCCAGTCAGAAAGGAGTCTGCCACTGCTTTCTTTCATGCACTAACTCTTACTACGAGCAGGCATAGTGGACACCCCACCCACTGCACCATTTAACTGCTACCTGTAAGATCAACCCAGTAACTGAAACTTCTGTTGTTGCTGTTTCCTGTTACGGCACTGCCAATCCAAGTGAACAAATTTTGTGCAATACCTGCAGTGTTGCTGTCTGCTGTCTCTTTCTACATAACACTTTTGCCCACACTGAAAACGATTAATGTCCATAGTAAGCACTGTCTGACATTCACATGGCCTAGCCAATGACTCAGTTTCCTGTAGTGGTAGTGCAATATCCATTGCTTCACTCAAATACTTAGAAAATTCCAAACAAACCTTTCTTCACTTTTCCAGTTTTAACCCCTTCAAAAAAGGATCAACAGCCCTCTGCTCTGCTTCCTGCAAAATTACCAAGTTAACCCTATCATCATCCATGAGCTCATAGATACCTACATTGATGTTATGAATACGGTCAGCAAAACTTTCAATCGATTCATCCTGCTTATGAAAAACTAGTAAGTTGTTCCTGACAATATCTTGCAGTGTTCTTCTTCTGATACCTCTCTATTAACCCTACCAAATGTTTTAGCCTCCCTCAGATTTGCATTACACATAACATGTACCCCAGCATCTCCCATTAACTTCAGTCCAGAAACACTTAATAAATGCTCCTTACTCTGTCCCTCAATTTGATGGCAGAAGCCAAATTATCAAAAAAGATAAAAACATCTTCCCCCTGTTTCCCTGTAAATAGGGTGACAATGGCACAGCAGTACCATCAAGAGTGAGTGGGTTGTGATGTGACGGCTCCCTCTCCATCCCTTTGAGGTTACTTTCCCTCTATCTGTAGTTTCTCTACCTGACCCCTGAGTTGCTTGTAACCTCAGCAGCTGAAAGTTCCTTTGCCATGACTATAATTTAATCAAGAAAAAAGTATATATAAAAAAAAAAAAAAAAAAAAAAAAAAAAAAAGTGATCCAGACAAAGCACAGGAAAAGGGACGACCCAACAGGATCGAGACCAAAATAACTGAAACTGGCAATTACCTTTTTGGTGTGTGGTACACCATTATTGTAGATGATCCATACTGCTGACTCTTAACTCCAAGAGATCAATCCTCAATGATGCCTCAGCAGTCTTCTTGATGCCTGTGTTAATGGCTACCTCTGATACCAATGGAAACAGGCTGTGTTAACAGGCACGGGACTTCAGTGCCTATCACCAGATTCGAACATGGCTTCTCTGCTGGGTGTGAGGAAGAGGATGGTGAAGGTGCATCCATGGATGATCTCTGATGACAGAATAACAACATTTATTGATCAACTGCAATACATTGGTTGCGGGACCTCTGGGTGAGGTTTGCTTCCATTCGTAATATTCTTGGCAGTGACAGAGCTGACCAGCAGACATTCACATGTGCACCCACTGCTGCATCTGAAGCTGCACTGGCATAACTCAAATCTGCTGCCTTGACAGCGACGCTGTGGCCTCGACTGATTTACTGCTGCAGCTGGAACGACGTGCCACAGGCCTCTGTTGTTCTGGCAGCTGGGGAATGTGGCAGAGGGACAGGTCAGTGCCCTGTCTCAGTGGACATCCCCGGCGGTGGCTGTCTGGTGTCGCTGGGCCAGGGTCACCGACTCCTGCCCCAGTCATGGGGTTCATGATGGCAGCGTCCCATGATGATGGCAACTGTGTTACCACAAAGCACCCCAAGTGATGACTTCAATGACAGGTGGCTGCCTGTTGATGGTGTCCAGTGGTAGTTATGGCATCAGCATCCTAGGCGACAATCTGCATTATGACAATGACTATTACGATGATTGTGTTGGCAGTGATGACTTTGAGCTTATGGTGGAGCTAAGTGACACAGGTTCTGCATCATTCCAGCACCTCATGATGGATGATGTTGATGAGCTGGCTGCTGGTCCTGATATATGGCTTTCTGCCACTGATGTCTACTGTTCAACTTCCCCAATAGTTTGGTGGAATATTCTGGTGTTGCTCAGCTGGAATAACTGACCAAATTACCACCCTTGATATTGACACCCTGGCGAGTGGTGAGCTGCTCCTTGTCACATCTTCTGCTGTGTGGTGAGCTGGGCATTGACACAGTGTCCTCCTTCATGTTGCTGAACTCAGTGCTCTACCAATCCAATTACACCACAGTATCATAGTACTGAACTGTGCAACTGATTGTAACGCACATACAACTACTGGCTCCCAGTATTCTTTACATTTTAACTAACTTTATTACTGTAAAACCCCTACCTTTAACTAACTTAATCACTCTCATATTTTGACCCTCTACAGAGCGTCTCTAACACACACATAATGATTTCTGAGAAGGATGTCTTATTGAATACTGTTATTTCAGAGTTGTCCATTATGAATATTAAAATAAGAAATTTACTTAAATAAACTTGTGTATATTATTACTATTATGAGAATTAAAAAAAATACAGTTGTAAGTATTACTGATATTAATATTAATATTAAGGTTATATTTACTAGCTGTTACCTGCAGCTGTGCTTGCATAGTTTTTCTGTGATGGATAATGGTGAGTAAGTAAGCTACTGTACATGCAATAACATCAGCTGCCCTCACATGTCTACCTGTTTGCTTAAGCTTAGCTCATGATGTGCACACCTTTGTCCCCCCTGCTAAGTTGTGCCACTGCGTGATGCATCAGCATGCTTAGTTTTGTTGCCAAGTAGTGCATACAGAAAGGCATGGGCAGGAGCACACATCTATGCAACATGCTGTTGAAATAGCTACAAACTTAGTAATGTGTAAACTATGCAATAAATGGTGTGGGTGTATGGATTAAACAAATTGAATATTGTATAAACATTGTATTCATTACTTTGGACCATATCACATAGAACAATTCAACCAATAAAAGCATATCCACAAATATGATAAAGATCAAATGTCAAAGGGTAAATAGCTTTTCCAAAGAGTAAATATTCTTCCTTAATTTGCATAATAGTCTTCAAATCAATAAGTATCTTGTTGTAGACACTTTCTAAGGTAGTGTATGTCCTTCCTCAGGGTTTAAGCTATCTCCATACAAAATTTCATTGAAATTGGTTCAGAGGATTAGCCATGAAAATGTAACAGATAGAGTTACTTTCACATTTATAAATATTAGTATGTATAAAATTTTCAGTTACAGTGTCTTTACTTTCTGCAGTATGATTTTGGTGAAATAATGCATATACAGTGCCCCAAGCTAAGCCAAGTTACCTCTGATGATCCAGTGAATGAGATTATTATGTTCAAATAGAAAGGCAATATGGTTTTAGTAAAACTTTAAATCACAATATCCTTTTTATCATGATCTGATTTTAAAGAACAAAAGACTATATGGTGCCCCAAACTGTGCTCAAGTTAGCTGCTAAAACCCCACGAAAATTTGTCTAGTAGTTTTGGAGAAGTGTGGTCAAACAGACAGACGCAATAGTTATATAGATTTATTATCAGTAGGCTACAGGTTATTTTCAACAAATATTGATATATAACATTGTCAATAACTGGATAAAAAAATGTGTATTGGTAGGAGTTTTTTTGCTGTAGGTATATTTAATGTTGGGTCATTTTGACCCAAAACATAAATTTCAAGCAAATGATAATAGGAATATGATAGGATATGCTGAATTAAATAGAATTATTTGTAAGTATCTGTGACAAGATGTCAAACACTACAATGAAAATTTGCTTACAGAAACAGTTAAAAGGAGTACAAGTATGACGAAAACAATGAACTCATATTAAAGAGACATAAAATTTCATCAGTTAAATTGACAAATGGCACATTAAGTAACAAAAGAGAGATAACTGTATAAACATTACATGATTTCTTTAAATGTTTGCATAGCTTGAGAAAAGAATTAGACACACACATAATTATTGATGAAAATATAGTAATTACTCCACAGAATTAATGCCAGACAACTTTATTAATTTGGTTCATGTGATCTGAAATTATTAAGTGTATTATAGTTTGGGCAAAATTATGTTAATGTCAACATTGGGTAAATTATTGTTTACAATGCATTGCAACAGGTTTAAACAAGATTTTTTTTCACAGAAAAGATCATTTGTTGCATTTAACCACAAGATTTACTGATACAGATATTCTTTTATATAGTAAAAATAGTGAAACAGCAAATAAGACTTCATAGTCTTAAAAAACTGTGTGCTGGATTCAATAATCTATACACCTGTGAGGAACTTATTGAGCAGCTTGAAGGCCCCTGTGGAATGCTTCCTTTTGACGAAGTTATGTATTAGCATGTAACACATGAAGTTAACTGTTTTGCATTGTTTACAATGCAAGGTAGTGCCATGAGCTCCAGCTTTCTGAAAATGGATTTGCAAGAATCTCTAGTTTTGCTTTCATTAATGGTCCTCATGGCTCTTTTTCTGTGTTCTAGAAGTGCCAAGTGCTGCAGAATTATTGCAGAATATCACACTATATCTTAGGTGTTCCTGTATGCATACATAATATATACTTTTTACTTTTTCTGTCCAGTACTTTCTTGTAACACATTCAAGCAACCAGTAGTTATTTCAGTGTTTACCTAATCAATATGTTTGTTTCATTTTAGTCACAGGAATTTGAATTCAGTGTTAGTTTCTATCAGTTGCTTATTTACTGTTACAAGCAGTTGAGAGGGACTTGTGTTTTGTGTGTTGTGGAAGTTCATGGAAACAGTTTTTAGTGTTGATGGCTAGTCTGTTGTTTATATCATAGTTGTTGAGTTGATCAGTAGCAAACTTCGTACTTGTATGAAGCCATTACAGATATAATGAAAGATGCCAAGAAACATTTATGTTTCAACAAAAATGATTAAAGCTCAAGGAAAATAAGAACATCTTATTTTAGTCAGTTAAAGGAACATGCTAAGTTTAGAAGTAGCACAATGATCAAGTTGTAAATCTTGAATGAAATGACAGATAGAGCAATGAATATAAATTGCAATTTTGTCTGAAATTCAGAGACTTTAACAAAATCTCTACTTTTCTAAAACTGTTCTACTCAATCCTTGAAAAAGTTTTTGGATCCTTAAACTGTGAAAACAAAAAAAATTGCATATTAATGGATCACATCTAACCTAATTTGTTTTACTGACTACATCTTCAGTGGAACTTCAATTTTACATTCTCTGATTTTACATTTTCCGTAATTCCACACCATAAATTCATAGCCCCTGTGAAAAACTCATAAGATCAAAGCTAAAAATGCCCTCATTTCACGTTTCTTCCTAGTAAGGTTTACTCGTTTCTACATTATTACTCAATGTCTTGCTTGATTTCTTCTCATTTTCTTCCTATTGATCCTCAGTGTGACTGAATGAGTTATAAGCAGCACAAAAGATAGATTGTCCACACCATGGGTTATTCTGGAGTTAAGGGAATATTTTAGGCCATTGTAGAGAGGGGAGACATTGCTTTGGATAGATGTTTGCAAATGGTATCCACAACAAATAGCCAGAAACATGTTTCAAGCTTAGTGCGTACATTGCTTGAAGTCTGCTCAACCCAATTAAACTGTCATTAGCTACAGAAGGAAAATACACACCTCCAAATGTTAGATTCTGACGTCTTTCACAGCACTTCACAGTTTTTGGTTTATTTCACAATGTTCAAGAGTCACTGATTTTTCTGTGTGAACACGAAGGACAGATGTGTCTCAAAAATGCTTGTTGTGATGCATAATTTGTGGTTGTAGCATGTCAGAAAATAGCTTGACTACCTTTTACCCAGATATCAATTTCAATTTTTTGACAGGTTTTTACTTGTTGTTACACATCTGTGATATTTTAAGAGCTGATAAAATTCATTACCACAAATTACTTAGAAACATTATATTGTACATTAATTTCCTTCACTTATACAGATTTTATACAATTATTTATTGGTGAGGTTTGCAATTTCGAATCATATATGCCAATTATGTGTGTTTTTGCTTGTATTTTGGGGGTTTTAACATTTTCCTTGATTTTGCATTTTCCTCAGTATTTTGGTTCTTAAGTCTGGGCTGCACGAAAATGTAAAATTGATGTTTCTCTGTATTTGTCTACATGCACTTGATTACCCTGCAATTCACGCTTATGGGCCTGGCAGATGGTCCATCAAGCTGTTTTCATACTATTTTCCTACTGTTCCACTTTGAACAGTGTACAGGAGAAACAAACACTTAAATCTTTTTGTATACTTATATGGATATGGTGTCTGTTCTATCGGACATGTCTGAAAGAACAGACGTCATATCCATATAAGTATATAGTTCTGGCAATACTGGCCATGACCTTCTGTGCGGATGCACACATATTCCCTGAACTCTTACTGAAGTTGGTAAGAATGTCTTCCTTGAGTAATGAGTGTGTTGGGGTGGGACACTACGAATGTAGAGTGTGGACATACAAGATGAGAATGTGGGTCTCGTGGGAGTCGTGTGCAAGATAGTCCCTGCAGTCGCACTATTAATCAGTGTCCTCTGTGGCTCAGATTATGGAGTGTCTGCCATGTAAGCAGGAGATCTCGGGCTCAAGACCCAGTTGGGGCACACATTTTCATCTGTCCCCGTTGGTATATATCAATGCCCATCAGCAGCTGAAGATATTAAAATTAATTCTAAATCAAATCTTTTTGTGTGAGCTCTGATTTCTTTTATTGAAGTGGGCTTCAACAGAATAGTTTGGCATTAAGAGGAGAAAGTTGGTGATTAAAATTTTGTGAGATCTTACCACAGCAAAAAACACCTTTGTTTTAATGACTTCCACCACAACTCGAATAGCATAACCATGACATCCTCTCCGCCAATTTCGTGATAGTACAAAATGAACTACCCTTTTTTGAACCTTTCACAATGTCATCCATTAATCCTACTTGGTAACAATCCAATACTGCACAGCAATACTCTAGCAGTGAATGGACAAGCACTGTGTCAGCAGTCTCTTTAATGAATATGTTGCATCTTCTAAGTGTTCTGCCAATAAAACTCGATGTAGGATCACCTTACCCTCAACATTATTTATGTGATCATTTCAGTTTAAGTTGTTCATAATTGTAATCCATCGGTATTTAGATGAAATGACAGTCTTTAGATTTGTGTGATTTATCAAGTAACCAAAATTTAGTGGATTCTCATGTGGATGATCTCATACTTTTCATTAGTTAGGATATTTTGCCACTTTTTGTACCATATAGATAACTTGTATCAATCATTTTGCAATTGGTTTTGATCTTCTGATGACTTTACTGTAAGTAAATGACAGCATCATATGCAGACAGTCAAAGAGGGCTGTTCAAATTGTCTTTTAAACCATTTATATGGATTAGGAACAGCAGAGAGCTTATAAAACTTCCTTGTGGAATGCCAATATCACTTGTGTTTTATTCGATGCATTGCTGTTACTACAAACTGTGAGCTTTCCAGCAGGAAATCATGAATCTAGTCATACAACTGAGACAATACCTCATAACGACACAATTTTATTAGACGGTACTTGTGAGGATAGTATCAAAAGCCTTCTGGAAATCTAGAAATATGGGATCAATTTGAGATTCCTTATTGTTGACACCCATTATGTCATGAGAATAAAGAGCTAGTTGTGTTGCACATGAGTGATATTTTCTGAATCTGTGCTGACTATGTGGCAACAGATAATTTTTTTTGAGGTATTTCATAATTATTGAACACAATATATGTTCCAAAACCCTACTGGAAATTGGCATCAGTGATATACCTGTTATTCAGTGGATTACTCCCTTTTCCTTTCTTTTGTATTTGTGTGACCTGTACAACTTTTCACTCATGTAAAGTGAGCTATTAGATACGAATACTCTGAAAGAAACCTAATTGGTGTACAGTTTGGACTGAAAGACTGGCCTTTATTAAGTGATTTGAGTTGCATCACTAGTCCGAGGATATCTACTTCTGACTTACTCATATTGGCAACCGATCTTGATTCTAATTCCAGAATATTTGCTTCATCTTCTTTGCTGACGGAATTTTGGAAAACCGTATTTAGTAACCCCACTTTTTTGGCACTGTCATCAGTGACATTACCAGTACTATCAGGCAGTGAGTATACTGATTGTGTATTGCTGCTAGTGTACTTTACATATAACCAAAATCTCTCTGGAGTTTCTGCCAGATTTTGAGACATTTTCATTGTGGAATGTTTGCCTCTAGTGAAGATAAGCTTCAACAAATGAAAGGCCTTACTAGAACAAATTGGAACACAAGCCTGAAAATTAATTACAATAAGACTTAAATAATGTATAAGAAATATCACAGGAAAATGAAAAACAGTTCAAATTAATAATAAAATCATAGAACCATTTGATGTATTGTTGCATTAGGGCAGTTGAAGGCAGTGACTAAGTAAAAGACATAAACAGAAGTGTAGATCTGGACTGGAATTTTGGTAAAACAAATGATAAATAACTTGAACCAAATATGTATTAATAATAAAGGATCAAAAATTAACTCTTAAACACATCAAACATCTATCATAAATAAACGAATAAATGACATATTTTATTAATGTTAGCCATAAGTACTATCAATGACATGATAAATTTATTGTCTTGCTGTTGCTAAGAGGTGAATCAGACATTATATTACAGAGAAAATTTAGCACTTCTGTTGTCTACACAGTATCACATCACTACCATACCTTTTATTTCATTACAAAGGGCTGTGGATAATATCAGGTCACACAACACTGAATAATGAAGTGAAATCTATCAGGAAATTTCTGAGAATACAAGCTTTGTGATGCTGTGGCCAGCACTTGGAGTTGGTGCCAGTGGTTTGCTGTGATTAATAGTGATATAATAATGAATGATTTCCATGCTCTTTTAACACTTGACAGCCCATGCATGCATATAACAACACGCAAATTGATTTTTTCTCTCGCACTATGTCCTGCGCATTCCTGAAATTGCAAATGGAATGGGATGGTTGTAGCGATGTTTTAAATGCTGGAAACACACACATTCAAATAACTGTATGTATGTACAACATCTGTGACAACAGTGAGTCCACTTGTGGGAATGTAGACCTTCCCAGCATATACTACTGAAAAAAAGCTTTGGAGTTTCCATTCTGGTGGCAGTGTTAAGACACCAATTGTGTGACGTTTTGATTATTGTAATACCCATCAACAAATCATGGTATGTTGATACTACCACTTGGCTTAAAACATGAGATTACAATTAAATCAATACCATTAGCTGCTGATGGGCATTGATATACATCAATGGGGACTGTTGAAAATGTGTGCCCCGACCGGGACTTGAACCTGGGATCTCTTGATTACATGGCAGATGCTCTATCCATCTGAGCCACCGAGGGCACAGAGGGTAGTGCAACTGTATGGATTTATCACCAGCATGCTCCCCGTGAGACCCACATTCTCAACTTATAGTCCACACACTACATTCATAGTGCCCCTGCCATTATATCCATTACTCGTGGCTGACAATCCACCGAGTCCTGTAAGAGTTCAGGCAAATTGTGTGCATCCGCACTGAAGAAGATCATCAGCCAGTTAGCCATGTCAAAAAGAACAGATGCCACCTTCATAAAACATGAGAGCTTGTCATCACTAAGTTCACTTTTCCTTTCTTGTAAAAGGGTACACACTTCTTGTAGTGCTTACATTTATTTTATTCCTGTACAGTTAAATATCTTATTTCTGCCAGATTTCATGCACTCCATTATATTTCAGTTTTACACCTCCAGTTATTTGGATAAATGATTATTGTATCTATATTTTGTTTTCATTTTTTTCCCATTTTCTCCCCTTCCTGAATGATCTGATTTGACATTTTGTTTGTGAGCGTTTGGAAAATGTTCTTTTTCTGATGATAGTCATGCTTGTGCAGTATGAAATTCTTGTTGGAGTTTTTTGTTACATTTTATACTTGATACAATCAGTTTCTTTTCTGTTTCACAATTACTCTTTACAATTCAGTCTTTTTGCTGAAATAGCATTTATTGTACTGAGTGATTATAATTAAACTGATAGTGTTCTGAGTGATGCACTGTGGGCTGTAAACATTGCAGGAAGCTGAAACATCCTAAGTATATCCATTAATTGGTGTGCACATAGAATGCTGGAAAAAAAAGGTTCCACTTTCTGCCACCAAGTGAAAATATGGCACCGTTAGCAATCAGAATTTGAAATGTTACCTGTTTTGACTTCAATATGCTGTTTGTCACTTGGCAACATGTGTTGATTACTTTTTTGAAATGACTATTGGGTATAGGGATAAGAAGGTTGAAGTTTTCCATAAAAAACACAATGGCTATTGAGAAGAAAGACTGTGCACTGCTGGTAAAGTTGTTTTATCGGAACAGCAGTAATAGAAGCATTGTACTGTGGGAATATTGCTGACAGAAACAGCTGCCAAAAGGCCCCAATGGGCTAAAGAATGTCATCAAGAAATCTGAAGAAACAGGTGAATTTGGTGGTGTTTCAGGGAGAGGGAGAAAGTTGTTGATGAAATTGCTGTATTATAGCACACATGTCTCAAATTCTGCAACCAGTGCTCAAGCTGTGTAGCAGAAATTGTTCTCCCCTGGTCAACAGTTCAAAAGATTTTGCAATGTATTTTACATTGGTATATCTACACGATTCAGAATTTGCACCAAATGAAGCCCCAAGATAGGCTACAATGCTGTGACTTTGCCCTTCGCTTTTGGCACACATGGAAATGGATGAGATGTGGCTGGGGAATATTCTTTGGGCAGGTGAGACACATTTTACCCTGCATGGTGTCTGGAATGCACAGAACTGTTGCATGTGTGATTCTACTCTGCCACATGTTGTGCAGGAACATTCACACTGCACTCAGCTTATGTGATTTCAAAGGCTCCTTCGGTCTTTGTCCATTTTTTTTTTTTTTTTTTTTTCAAGAAGATGACATATTGGGGGCCTTTTAGGTGTACAGTGACATTTGCAAGTTATAAGGACCTCCTTGTACAATACTTGATTCCAGCTTTGCAAGAATGCAGCTATTGCCACACCGTTATTTTGCTGCTAGGTGGGGCTACACCACATATTGCTTGCCAGGTGAAAGATTTGCTTTGAGAAACATTTGGTAACAACTGCATCATCTCTAGGCAATTTCAGTTATGACAACCTAGTAGCAACTGAAATCAAGAGTGAGAAGTGTGGGCTTTGCCGTAGGTTCGTGAGTAGTGGATTGCGGTGTGAGACCTGTTCGAAGTATTTTCACTGGGGGGAATGCAGTGGGGAAGCCAGTGGGCATTCTGGTGAGATCCTCTCCTGGAACTGCAGGTTATGTAGCAAGAGTAAGTTGATAGAGGAGCAGGAGCGTAAGATCTGTGCCCTTCAGGTGCAGTTGAAAAACGCACAGGAGGAGCTAGATAGGATGAGGAGGGAGAAGGGGGTTGGGGAATGGGAGCTGGCTGTTGGCAAGAGATCTGCTAGGAGAAGGAGATTTTCAGATAGTTTTACTATTGGTGTTTGTAATAGATATGACCAACTGTCAGAGTCTAGTGGAGAGGAATCTCTAGTAGCTGTAGATGTAGGAAGTATGCAGCAGACCTCAGCAGTTACGGTGGCTAGGACAGTTGCAAAGTCTAAGAGAAAGAAGAAGGTTCTGCTGTTAGGTAGTTCTCATGGTAGAGGTGTAGGCCAGCAGTTGCAGGAAGTTTTGGGGAGTGAGTACCAGGTCACCAGCATTGTGAAGCCTAATGCAGGATTGGCTCAGGTGACTTTTAACATAGGGGGGTTATGTAGGGATTTTACTAAAGAGGATCAGGTAGTGATTGTGGGTGGGGCTGGTAATAGTATTGATAGGGATGGGAAGTATGACATAGATGGTGACCTGGAAAAGATAGCCACTCAGACTGGCAACACGAATGTGCATTTCGTGGAACTGTTTCAGCGTCACGATCGGCCTCATCTTAATATAGCCGTCAGGCGTAATAACATGAGACTTGGGGGTGCGCTGATGACAGAAGGCATGAGTCACATTTCAGTGGTGTCGGTGGAGTCTATCAGTAGGACGGGTTTCACTAGACATGGCCTGCACCTCAACAGGTATGGGAAGGGGAGGTTGGCAAAACTTATAGGTGACAGCATAGGTGGGGGTGGTGGGATCACTCATGGGAAAATTCCGGTAGTTGTGGGTGTTAGAGCTGTACCTTTTTTAGATTGAAGTCAGCTGATAGGTATTCCTGCTTAAGGGAAGTCTCTCTAACAAAGAAACCACTTTCTACAAAGCTTGGGTATCCGATTAATGAGGGAATTAGTATATTTCATCAAAATATACAAGGTATTCGAGATAAAGTTAGTGAACTGCTTATAGATGTTGACTCTGAAATTATTGGTATATCTGAACACTTCTTAAATAAGGAGATAATTCAGAGGCTTCCTTTACCAGGATACAGGTTGGCTGGCAGCTTTTCTAGGAGCTCTTTGCGGTGTGGGGGAGTAGCCATGTATGTGAAAAACGGTATCCCATTTGAGTCAATTGATGTTTCAAAGTACTGCACTGAAAAGGTGTTTGAATGTTGTGCAGGTGTGGTTAAATTTAGTGGAGCTAAACTTCTTACTGTTGTTATTTATAGATCCCCAGACTCCGATTTCACAACATTTTTGCTAAAGCTAGAGGAGGTTCTTGGTTCACTTTATAGGAAATACAGAAAGTTAGTTATATGTGGTGACTTCAATATTAATTGTATAAGTGATTGTGCAAGGAAAAGGATGCTGGTAGACCTCCTTAATTCATATAATCTTATGCAAACCGTATTCTTTCCAACGAGAGTGCAAGGGAACAGTAGAACAACCATAGACAATATTTTTGTTCATTCGTCATTATTAGAAGGGCATTCTGTTAGCAAAAAGGTGAATGGCCTTTCAGATCATGATGCACAAATTTTAAGTCTAAAAGATTTTTGTGCTTCAACACATGTCAAATATAGTTACCAACTTTTTAGGAAAGCTGATCCAGTTGCTGTACAGACTTTTGTAAACCTTATTAAGGAACAAGATTGGCAAGATGTTTATAGTGCTGATACAGTAGACGATAAATATAATGCTTTCCTCAAGACTTTTCTCGTGCTCTTTGAAAGTTGCTTTCCGTTAGAACGTTTAAAACAGGGTACTAGCACAAACAGGCAGCCTGGGTGGCTGACTAAAGGGATAAGAATATCTTGTAGAACAAAGTGGCAATTATATCAAAACGTTAGAAACAGTCAAAATCTAAATGCAGCAGCCCATTACAAACAGTATTGTAGGGTGCTTAAAAAAGTTATTAGGAAGGCAAAAAGTATGTGGTATGCAGATAGAATAGCTAAGTCTCAGGATAAAATTAAAACCATATGGTCAGTCGTAAAGGAAGTGGCTGGTCTGCAGAGACAGGTTGAGGATATAGAATCAGTGCGTAGTGGGGATGTCCGTGTTGCTGATAAGTCGCATATATGTACAGTACTTAATAATCACTTTCTGAATATAGCAGGTGAACTAAATAGAAACCTAGTCCCAACAGGGAATCATATAGCGCTCTTAGAAAAAAGTGTTCCGAGACTGTTACCTGAAATGCTCCTCCATGATACTGACAAGAGGGAGATTGAGTTAATAATTAAATCACTAAAGACCAAGAACTCTCATGGATATGACGGGGTATCTAGCAGAATACTGAAGTATTGTTCCACGTATATTAGCTCAGTACTTAGCCATATCTGTAACTTTTCCTTTAGCAGTGGTCGGTTTCCTGACCGATTAAAGTACTCGGTAGTGAAGCCACTTTATAAAAAGGGAGACAGGGATAATGTTGACAATTATAGACCTATTTCTATGCCATCGGTGTTTGCTAAAGTTATCGAGAGGCTTGTATATACAAGGTTACTGCAGCATTTAAATTCACATAATTTGCTGTCAAATGTACAGTTTGGTTTTAGAAATGGCTTAACAACTGAAAATGCTATATTCTCTTTTCTCTGTGAGGTTTTGGACGGATTAAATAAAAGGTTGAGAACGTTAGGTGTTTTCTTTGATTTAACGAAGGCTTTTGACTGTGTTGACCACAAAATATTACTGCAGAAGTTGGAACATTATGGAGTAAGGGGAGTAGCTTACAATTGGTTCGCCTCCTACTTTAAGAACAGAAAGCAGAAGGTAATCCTCCGCAATATTGAGAGTGGTAATGATGTTCAGTCCCAATGGGGCACTGTTAAATGGGGCGTTCCCCAAGGGTCGGTGCTGGGGCCACTGCTGTTCCTTATTTATGTAAATGATATGCCTTCTAGTATTACAGGTGATTCAAAAATATTTCTGTTTGCTGATGACACCACCTTGGTAGTGAAGGATCTTGTGTGTAATATTGAAACATTATCAAATAATGTAGTTCATGAAGTAAGTTCGTGGCTTGTGGAAAATAATTTGATGCTAAATCACAGTAAGACTCAGTTTTTACAGTTTCTAACCCACAATTCAACAAGAACTGACATTTTAATCAGACAGAATGGGCATGTTATAAGCGAGACGGAACAGTTCAAGTTCCTAGGCGTACGGATAGATAGTAAGCTGTTGTGGAAAGCCCATGTTCAGGATCTTGTTCAGAAACTAAATGCCGCTTTATTTACCATTAGAACAGTATCTGAAATAAGTGACATTTCAACACGAAAAGTAGTATACTTCGCATACTTTCATACGCTTATGTCATACGGTATTATTTTTTGGGGTAATTCTTCTGATTCAAAAAGGGTATTTTTGGCTCAAAAACGGGCTGTTCGAGCTATGTATGGTGTAAGTTCGAAAACCTCTTGTCGACCCCTATTCAATAGTCTGGGAATTTTGACATTGCCCTCACAGTATGTATTTTCTTTAATGTCGTTTGTTGTTAGCAATATTAGCTTATTCCCAAGAGTTAGCAGCTTTCACTCAGTTAATACTAGGCAGAAATCAAATCTGCATGTGGAATGCACTTCCTTGACTCTTGTGCAGAAAGGAGTGCAGTATTCTGCTGCATCCATTTTCAATAAGCTACCACAAGAACTCAAAAATCTTAGCAGTAGCCCAAACACTTTTAAGTCTAAACTGAAGAGTTTCCTCATGGCTCACTCCTTCTATTCTGTCGAGGAGCTCCTGGAAGAGATAAAAAATTAAGCAAATTCCAGTGTTACATTCTTGATTTTCTTTATTTAAACTAACGACTTGTTTCATTTTATGTGTTTCTACAATCGTGTTATAATTTCATGTATTGACTCGTTCCATGACCATGGAGACTTCTCCTAAATGTGGTCCCACGGAACAATAAATAAATAAATAAATAAAAATAAAAGATGAACTGCTGGATGTATTTACTGCTGGTTCAAGAGAAAGTTCAGTTATACATTACACGCAGCACGTGCTACACGCACCACACTGTCAGTGGCCACAGAGACGCACTAGCTAGCTTTTTGTGATAACGTTTACTGTTAAGAGTTTACACTGAAAATAATAATATTGTTCAGGATTATGTGTGAAGAGCATATCGGCTCCACCTGTAAAAAGGTTTCTAGTAATATTTACTTACTAAACTGTCTTGCAAATATAATAGCTCCCCTTGTCCTTAAACAAGTATATTATGGGTTAATAGACTCACATCTGCAATATGGGATTGAGGTCTGGGGTGGGGCACCCACTGCCTATATGGATCGCATTTTCAGGCTTCAAAAGAGAGCAGTTAGGATAACTGCTAATATAAGCAAATGCGTCCTCTAGGGACTATTTCAAAAATTATAAATTACTGACTGTGTACTCATTGTATGTATTTAAGACCATAATGTTTGTAAAAGAGAATGAGGAAAATAGTGTAAAGAACAGTGACACCCATTATTACAATATTCGAGTCAAAAGTGACTATCATAGGATACGGACTAACAAGAAAGCTACAGACCACAGTCCATATGTAACTGAGAGACAATTCTATAGCAAGTTGCCAAAAAATATAGAGCAACTCCAAGGCAATTTTTTCAAGGGCAAGTTGAAAAATTTGTTAATAGAAAGATGTTTATAATCATTAAAAGAATTCTGAGCTGCAGTACTGTTAGTTTATTCTTTTACATGCTGCAGTATATTAGTGGTGGTATTGTTATAATTGGCTAATTGGTATATATAATCATTATATGTATGGAGTGCTATATAATGTGCTAATGTGCTTATAACATTATTGCATGGAATGATATACAATGTGCTACTTGATGCATATATTCATTCTTGGAATGACATGATATTGACATAATTGTACAAAAAATGATGATGTCCAAGACTGTAAAGTTAACATGGACAAATGAACATTATTATTATTATTATTATTATTATTATTAGATCATTGACAAGAAATTGTGTGAATTTTGAATACTTCATCATAATTCTACTCAGTTAACTACATTTCACATACTAAAAATTGTCACAAATTCATGTTACGATGTTGTTGGCACAGATTGTTTACTGCACACTGGTAATAACATTCACCTGAATATTATTTGTTGATATATCTTCATGCTAAATGACATATTAAAGGGAAACAGTTGGACAACCAAAATACTCTCAAAGTGTGAACGCTCCTTGTTTCACCAATCTTAGCTTATTCAGTTTGTGCCTTTACAGTATTACCTTGTTTCAACACAGTTCTGTAAAGTTTTCATCTACACACTTAGTATTTAATCCCTCCAGATCAGTCAGTGTGCTCCTTCTCCCACCAATTGTCATAGAGTAAGGTTTCCAACTTCCAGTGCTAAACACAGTGTAGGTCAGACTTTCCCCACTGTTTTGCTCCAACATTTCGTTATGTGAGGAGTGTGCCACACATGTCTAAACTTTATAATTTCATACTTCAAGTAATTTTACTTTTTAATGTGCACTGTAGCATCTTATAACCAACTTCAGGACAATCTGCAGAAGTCAGTACATGCAGCAGCAGGCGGTTATCAGTTCTTCCTGGTGACAATTTCAATAATGGCTAAAGCTTGGAGTCATGTTTACTTCATTCTTCTCAATTAGTGAAAATATTGATTGTGAGATGATGTCACTGATTACTGTGGAGTGTATGTCCAAACATATGGTCCTGTATAAAACACATGCAAATAGTTTAGAAATTAAAAAAAAACTACTCTACATATATAAAAGATAACAGTTTATTCCAACTTAGGAAATACTTAGCCATATTGTCTTTGGGCTGCATATATTTGACAAAAGAATTGTTGGTAGTTTGGTTCTGTGGGTCAAAATGAACTGCTGGATAGATATGGATAACAAGTTTTCAGTAAAACTGGTGCAAAAAATTTGGATAAAATCTCAAGGTTTCAATGTGATGGAACTGCCATAGGTTTGACAAAATCACCAGTCATAGCTAATCTTTCCATGGAAGATTTCAGAGAATGAACATTAAATAGTGCCCCCCTCCATTCCCTATGTTTCTTCAAATATGTTGACAATATATTCTTCTACCCATGTGCCAGTGAGTCACTGCAGAAATTCATTGATCTTATGAACAGTATGCATCCAAACATGATTTACAGCAAGGATAGAATAGGATGGAAAGTTAGATGTATTGGCCATGGAAAGCAGATGGGTAACTTCCAGTCTGTGTATCAAAAACTGAAGTGCACATATGTGTATCTCAATGGGCATAGCTTTCACCACCCAGCTCGTAAGAGAACTGTGCTGAACATCCTAATACACAGAGCCAGGACTATTTTGTACAAGGAACACCTCAGCACCAAGATGAATTATCTAAGTACAGTGTTCAGAAGGAATAAATATTCATTCCATGATAGTAGGTCAACATAGACAAGAAAACCAAGAGATTGTGCTGATCAAAACATCATGCCTTCCAGTCTACAGTGCAGCAACTAGTAAGATAGGTAGGTTTATAAGAGGCAAAAAATCAGACTGGTCTTTCACTGCTCCAGGAAAACTAAAGAATGTTGCTAACTATTAAAGATAACCTTGGTCTGAGAGTGCCACTCATTGTAAGTGTGTCAACAGTTACATGAGACCATCTATATGAACTATTGCTGATTTTTGTGTTGAAAAACAGCATCACCTGAAGTAGAGGAATTTCAAAAAAATCATTGGTTGCTGAGCACAGCTTATGAAATAAAAACAAAATTATATTTGAACATATGAGAATTCTGGCCAATGATTGGGGCTCCGTGATTAGAGAAGCAGTGGAAATTGGACTATGTGATAAAAGTTTCAATAGAGACACAGTCTATGCACTTAGTATTGCATGGAATCATACACTTGATAAAGAAACACAGGGAAGACTTTTCAGAGTTCATTGCACAAAGTGAGTGAAGGCTCTGCAAGGTATGCTGGATTGAGAGTGTGAACATAACCTATTGACATAGAGGGTATGACCTCATTATGTGCCATTTCCATGATGTCATCATAATACAATGCCGCCAATCAGATGCTGTCCTTTAGGCATAAAAGTGGGAGTTTCATCAGTTTGATGATAGACAAATAAAGCTGCTAATGAAATGATTGAGACAGTTATCGAGACTTTAACAATGGAAAATCCAGGATGGAATATAACAATATTATGAAAAAGATAGTTGCTACTTACCACATAGCAGAGATACTGAGTCACTAATAGGCACAACAAAAAAGGCTATTAGAGAGAGCTTCCAGCCAATAGGGCCTTTTGTCAAAAAAGACACAAATAGTCTGGCAGCTGAAGCCAGACTGTGAGCAGCAGCACATGATGGGTGGGGCAGCTGGGTCGTGGGAATAAGTAGAGTAGGCTGGGGTGGGGAGAGGGAGGGATAACAGGGTAGGTGTTGGGGACAGTAAAGTGCTGCTTGTGGGAATGTGTAGGGATGAGGTGGAGAGAGGGTAGGGTAGCTAGGTGCATCAGGAGGTTAGACGGAGTTTGGGGTGGGGGGTGGGGGGTGGGGGGGTGGGGGGTAGGGGGTGTGGGTGGGGGGTGGCGGTGGAGGGAAAGTGGGGGTCTGGCAGAAAAGGAGAGCAGTAAGAAGTCTGGGTGCATTAGCAGAATAGAGGCCTGTGTAGTTCTGGAATGGAAATAGGGAAGGGGCTAGATGGGTAAGGTCAATGACTAATGAAGGTTGAGGCCAGGAGGGGTACAGGAATGTAGGATATATTGCAGGGAGAGTTCCCACTTGCACAATTCAGAAAAGCTGCTGTTGAAGGGAAGGATCCAGATGGCACAGTCTATGAAGTCATCTTGGGTGGTGTGCTCTGCAACAGTGTGGTCCAGATGTTCCTTGGTAACAGTTTGTTGGAAGCCATTTATGCCGGCAGACAGCTTGTTGGTTGTCATGCCCACATAAAATGCAGCACAGTGGTTTCATGTTAGCTTATAGGTCATACGATTGGTTTCATAGGTAGCTCTGCCATTGATGGGATAGGTGATGTTTGTGATCAGACTGGAGTAGGTAGTGGTGGGAGAATATATGGCACAGGTCTTGCATTTAACTCTATTACAGGGATATGAGCCAGGAGGCAAGGGGTTGGGAGAACAGATTTTGTAGGGATGGAGAGGATATTGTGTAGGTTCAGTGGTTGGTGGAATACCATTGTGGGAGGAGCGGGAAGGGTGGTGGGCAGGACATTTCTCGTTTCAGGGTACAACTATAGGTAGTGAAAACCTGGCGGAGAACATAAAATTCAGTTGCTCCAGTCGTGGGTGATTCTGAAGCATGAGGAGAATACTCCTCTGTGGCTGGTCGGTGGGACTTCCAAGGTGATGGTTGACTGGAAAGATAAGTCATGGAAGATCTGTTTTTGTACGAGATTGGGAAGATAATTGAGGTCTGTGATGGCCTCAGTGAGATCCTTTGTACATTTTGAGAGAGACTGCTTATCACTGCACGTGTGACAGCTGTGGGAGGCTAGGCTGTATGGAAGGGAATTCTTGGTAAGGAGCGGGTGGCAGCTATTGAAGTGGAGGTATTGTTGGCAATTGGTAGATTTGACATAAACAGAGGTACTGATGTAGCCATCTTTGAAGGCGTTACTTCTCCTTTGAAGGCATTAGCCACAATAAATCCAAGGTACAGCTATGGGCATCCACATGGCACTGTCCTATTCCACCCTATTCATGGGCCATCTAGAGGAATCCTTCCTAAACACCCAGACTCCCAAACCTCTCACCTGGTTAAAATTCGTTGGTGACATCTTTGTAATCTGTATAGAGGGTCAGGACAACCTCTCCACATTCTTCCAGAACCTCTACACCTTCTCCTCATTTGCTTCACCTGGTCCTTCTCAACCTAACAAGCCACCTTCCTCGTTATTGACCTCCACCTCAAAGATGGCTACATCAGCACCTCTGTTCATATCAAATCTACCAACCACTTTGACAGCTACCACCCATTCCATACCAAAAAGCACCTTCCATGCAACCTAGCCACCCATAGTCATTCCATCTGTAGTGAAAAGCAATCCCCTTCAAAATATCCAAAGGGTCTCACTGAGGCCTTCACAGACCTCAATTATCCTCCCAGCCTTGTACAAAAACAGATCTTCTGTGCCTTATCTTTCCAGTCACTCACCACATCTGAAAGTTCCACCGACTAACCACAAAGGAGCATTCCCCTCGTGATTCAGTACCACCCAGGACTGGAGCAACTGAGTGACATTCTCCACCTGGGTTTTGACTACCTATAATCATTCCCTGAAATGAGAAATGTTCTGCCCATAAACTTTTCCACTCCTCCCACAATGGTATTCCACCATCCACTAAACCTACAAAATATCCTCATCCATTCCTAAACAACCCCTGCTCCCAACCCCTTGCCTCCTGGCTGATATCCCTGTAATAGAGCTAGACGAAAGACCTGTGCTATATATTCTCCCGCCACTACCTACTCTAGTCCTGTCACAAACATCACCTATCCCATTAAAGGCGGAGCTACCTGTGAAACCAGTTATATGACCTACAAGCTAAAATGCAACCACTGTGCTGCGTTCTATGTAGGCATGACAACCAACAAGCTGTCTGTCCGCATATATGGCCACCAACAAACTGTGGCCAAGTAACAGCTGGATCATCCTGTTGCAGAGCACACCACCCAACATGATGTTCTTCATTTCAATGACTGGTTCACCCAGACTGTGCCATCTGGATTCATCCCACGGCACCAGCTTCTCTGAACTGTTCTGGTGGGAACTCTCTCTGCAATATATCCTACATTCCTGTAACCCTCCTGACCTCATCCATCATTAGTCCTTGTCCTTACTCATCTTCCCCTTTCCCTGTTTCAATTCCAGAACTACACAGCCCTCTATTTCACTAATGCACGCAGCCTTCTTACTGCTCTCTTTTTCTGCTACCCCCGCCTCTCTCCCCCACCTACCATCTAACCTCCCAATGCACCTAGCTGCCCTACCCTCTCTCCACTTTGTCTCTACACACCCCCACAAACACCACTTTCCTGCCCCCCCCCCCCCCCCCCCCCCCAACCCACTTGCCTCTCCCATCACGTGCTGCAGCTCACAGTCTGGCTTCAGCTGCTAGAGACTGTGGTCATGTGTGTGTTAGCTGTGTGTGTGTGTGTGTTTTTGTCTTTTTTGACAAAGACCTTGTTGGCCAAAGGCTCACTGTCTGACAATCTGTTCATTGTGCTTAACTGCGACTCAACATCTCTGCTACATGGTGAGTAGCAACTATCCTTTTCATAATATTTTTACCAAGAATTTTTTATTCAAGGATTCTATCACAAAAGTCTTCAAATTCAAATGAAAAACATATAATATGAAAATAGAACACTGTCGTGCAAAGTAGTTAACAAAGCGAGATGTACTTCACTGGCAAGTGATTTCATTTTGAGAGATAATAAAACAACTTTTGCTTTTTCATTGCCTGAGTCATCATCATAGCATTCTACTTAATGTCAGTGTGATAAGAATAATGTGGAGGCTTGTTCAGCAGACTGCTTTAAAATTTTCACTGTCAGTTAAGTGATTTGGGCAATCAGCAACAGAATGTTGTATTTCATGATGAAAGGGGGAGGGGGTGAAGTCCTGATTCATAGCTATCTGAATGAATTAGTGATTTTATTATTGGGTAGGAAAGCATAGTAGGCAGCATTTAACTATTTACAAATATAAACAATGTGCTATGTGAATGGAGCTAATAAAAGTTTAATGTCTGATTAATGTTTGATGTTTTAAAAGTATGGCTTAAATATCAAAAGTGCATAGCACTTATATTAGTGAAGTGAAATTTAGAAATATGAGTTCATATTGCTGAACAGGGGCCATACTATGGACTATGCATGACCTTAATCCGCACTACCTGGTCCCCAAATGTAGGTCAGGATTGACACCTGCATAGCTGAATGTGCAGCAGCACTACTCATTTTGTGAAATCTACTGTTTTCTGAAACTACAGAATCTGTTTCCAATTCAGTGATCCCTGACACATTTGATGATTCTAACTCATTAATTTCTGTTACTTTTGCTTTGTGTTAGTCATTTTGAGTAATCCCTATTGTTAAAATAAATATTAGGGGCAGTTTCTCCCTTTCTTACAGTCACTGTTGTCCTAAAATCTTTTCCTTCAACAACATTGTGTCTCAGACTCAAAGTAATACAGTACAAGCATAAGCTGCACTACCAGTTGTCCACAAATATGCTGTGATGATGTCCATGATTCAGTTAAATATCTACAGTTGGTGACAATAACCACTATAAAGGGGTTGTTAATTATATGGATTAGGAAAAATGAATCAAATTACATTGTAAATTATGTATCATAGGTTCTTGAATAGTTTTGTCTTTAATACATTTTCATAAATATGTAATATTACGTACATCATGTGCCATAATCATGTTAACATAGTGACATCTGGATTATTTTACTGTGCGTTGTTACATAAACTCTTAGTACATGACTGTAAATAATTTAAGGAGTAAAGGTAACAGCTCTCTGAAAATTAGAGACATTGAATAGTCAAAAGACACATAATAGAGACTGAAAACTTTGATAGCTTTCAGACAAATTATCTTTAGAGATTCAGTACATATATGTAAGCAAACATACTGTATGGCTACAGTGGCCAGCTGACTACATAGTGCCTCCACAATGAAGCCATACAGATGTGTATGTGCACACATATGCATATATGTTTCTGTGTGTCTGTGTACTCTACTTCAGAAAAGAATTTGCATGAAAGCTAGCAAAGTTTTCAGTTTTGTTTATGTGCTTTTTGATGACTCAATGCTTGTGCTATTCTGTGATTTTTTACCTTTACTTCTTAAATTATTTACATTCTACCAGAACTTTCCATTACCATAACACACAGCTGTAATTTTAGTGGGCTGCTAAGATGTCTAAACTACTTGGAGGTGGACTTTGAAGCGTAGCTGTGTGTTGTCATCAATAGCCAGCTGCCATTGTTTTCATCTTTTCACAACAGCAATTAAGATTAAAACCAACAACTGTTTAACTGTCTAAGTAACTAATAATTATAATTAAATATAATCTTTGCAAATACTTGGGTCAGCCATCATTTAAACTGTATACACATGTGCGATAACCAGGAAAAGCTAGGAATGTCTTATATATTGAAAGTCATGTGAAGTGGGGAGCACAACTGGATAGCCTCAACAGTCAGACTACAGACTGATGTGCTCTCTAATAGGATACAGAAGTTTCCTTTTCGAAAACATCTCAAAATATGTACTACAAAAATAAATGTACTTCAATATTGGGCAATTAGGAAGTGCCTAAGAGCAATGAGGCTGTCTAATAAAAGTGAAATATGCCTCCTGACATGGGTAGAGATCTACTACTTAAAAAGTTTATGGTTCAAAGAGCCACACTAATTCATAATATTGTGATGGCTGAAGCTCAGCATCTGGTAGAAAGATGATACCCAGAAGCAAGCAAACAAATGCCACTGTTAGTAAAAGACTTGTTTATTCTTGGACTGATGTTTCATTTGGTATGTAAGCACTGAATGTTACTAATTTTTAGTAAACATTATTACCTACACATATATTCTCTAAACCACTCTGAAATGCATGACAGTGGGCACTTCAGTTTGTACCAGTTATTAGGGCTTCTTCCCTTTTCATTCATATACAGAGTGTGAGAAGGTGATTGTGCCTCTGTGCATGCTATAATTAATCTAATATTGTCCTCATGATCCCTATGGAGATGATTCATATAGGGTTGTAGTATATTTCTGAAATTACCATTTAAAGCTGGTTCTTGAAACCTTTTAAGTAGGGGTTCTCAGATAGGTAGCATTTATCTTCTAGAGACTACCAATTTGAATTCTTCAGTATTCTGTGATACCCCTCCATGGGCCAAATGAACCTGTGATCATTCGTGCTGCCCTTCTCTGTATATGTTCAATATCTCTCATTAGTCCTATTCTGTACAGGTTCCATACAGTTGAACAATATCCTAGTACAGCTCAACCAAGTGATTGGTAAGCAATCTCCTTTGTCGACTGAGTGCATGGTTGCACCTAGCTATTTGCATGAGTTGACCAATTCCAGCTGTGACTCATTGATACTTTAGTCATAGGATACTGTGTTCTTACATTTTGTGAAGTGCACAGTTTTACAGTTTTGAACATGTAAAGCAAATTGTCCATCTGCACACCTCTTTGAAATCTTATCAAGATATGACTGAATATTTGTGTAGCATTTTTCAGAGAGTACTTCATTATAGTTAACTGCTCCATCTGCAGAAAGTCTGAGGTTACTATTAGCACTGTCTGCACAGTCATTAACATCCAACATGAACAGCAAGGTTCCTGGCACAATTACCTGGAGTGACTTCAGAGTTACTTTAAAATCTTTCAGTGACTTTCCATCCAAAATAACATGCTGCATCCTCTCCACCAAAAAATCCTTACTACAATCATGAACTTTGCTTGATACCTGATATGATCATACTTTTGACAGTAAGTATGCTTGTGCTACTGAGTCAAGTTGTTTTTGTTAGCCAAGAAATACTGCATCTGCATGACTTTCTTGGTCCATGGCTTTCAGGATGTCATGTGAGAAAAGTGTTGGTTGGGTTTCTTGTGATCGATATTTTTAGAATTCATGGTGGAGGTCATTTTGTTTGAGATATACCATCAAGTCTGAGCTCAGAATATGCTCTAAGATTGTAAAACAAATGGATGCCAAGGATATTGGGATAGGGTAGACGGGTGTCACTTGTTATTTCTTCCAATTACAGGTCATGGGTTTTTGTTCAATGGATCTAAAGTTGATAATAGTAAATAGAGTATAGTGTATAGATCTCCCAGTGGTAGTGTGGACATTTTTTTCAATAAATTAACAGAAGTTCTAGGTAAAGTCTCAAGTACAAAAGTCAACATAATTCTGTGTGGGGACATCAACATCAACAATAATATCATAAATTAATCCAGCAGCACCTCCATAAATATCCTTCAGAGTTATGGCATGTCCCTACTGGTCAATAGTGCAACAAGGGTTACTGCAACAACTGACCATGGGGCCACAAATATGGACAAGGAAAAACGTGATGTAGCTGTAAAATATCACAGACTATTAGACCATCTCTGTTAAATAACAATAGTAAAATTGGGAATCGAGTCATTCCCTAAACTACAAACCTACAAACGACATCCATCAGAAACCAAGATAAAAAGATTTTTCAAAAGAACTAACAAAACAAACCTGGGATGACGTGTATAAGGAAACCAATGTGAATATGAAATTCTCTAAATTCTCCACATTGTTTAACTTGAACTTTGAAAAAGCATTTCCAAAAGTATACATGTCTGTATCAACATCTCACAAACACAGATGGGTAACAGCAGGTATTAAGAATTACTTCCAAAAACTTGCCGGCCGGAGTGGCCGTGCGGTTCTAGGCGCTACAGTCTGGAGCCGAGCGACCGCTACGGTCGCAGGTTCGAATCCTGCCTCGGGCATGGATGTGTGTGACGTCCTTAGGTTAGTTAGGTTTAATTAGTTCTAAGTTCTAGGCGACTGATGACCTCAGAAGTTAAGTCGCATAGTGCTCAGAGCCAGCCAGCCAAAAACTTAAACACCTCAGTTCCATGAAAAAGATTCACAATGATCCAGAATTCTTAAATTTATATCATAGACACAAAAAGATCTATAGGAAGGTGCTGACTGCTGCAAAAAAGTCATTTAATGACAAAATAATATATAATGCAGAGAATAAAAGCAAAGCAGTCTGGGATGTTGTAAAAAAGGAAACGGGGAGAGGAAAACAAATGCAGAATAATGTACTGCTAAGGGAGGGGGATAAGGTAATAAATGATCCACAACACTTAGCAAACTACATAAATGAGCATTTTTCAAGTATTGCAGAGAAGTTACAACAAAAATTCCCCAAAACAAATGTAACACCTGTACATAATGTTGCACTAAATACAATGATGTTACTTCCAATCACAGAGAATGAAGTCAATAAAACTGTTCAAAAACTAAAAAATAAGAAGTCAGTAGGCTTAGATGAAGTACCAATGTGTGTACTGAAACAATACATAGGGATTATACAAGACCCCTTAACAAATATAATAAATGAATCCTTCACATTGGGGTCATTTCCAGAGCAGTTAAAACCGGCAAGAAAGGTAATGCAGAAGACATTGAAAATTACCAGCTCATTTCCCTGCTGTCACCATTCTCAAAAATATAGAAGCAATTATGAAAGACAGAGTAATGAATTACTTGAATAAATACAATCTTTTAAGCAAATCACAGTTTGGTTTCCGACGTGGTGAAAATATGGAGTCAGCCATAGTAGAACTTACAAAAATTGTACTTGATGCTCTTGATAAAGATGAGTGTGTCACAGACATATTCTTGGATCTTTCTAAGGTGTTTGATACAGTCGACCACAAGATTCTATTAAATAAATTAGAAGCATTAGGAATAAGAGGGGTAGCTAATAACTGGTTTCGATCATACCTAGCAGATAGGGAACAAAGAGTAGAGATAACACAAACTTCAAATAGATCTAAACAATTAGTAAAACACTTATCAGAACCAAAATACATTAATATAGGGGTTCTGCAAGGTAGTATATTAGGACCAGTACTATTCCTGATATACATCAATGACTTTCCCAGTAGTGTTTCTCATGGTGAAAAAATTCTCTTCACTGATGACGGCAATATTATAATCACTGAGAAAACAAGAGGAAGCCTTGCAGAGAAAGCAAATGAAACTCTCAAGGAAGTTTATGATTGGTCAACAAGCAATAAAGTGACATTGAACATAAAGAAAACTAATGACATGAATTTCAGTTTGAAGAGAAAAAATTACAATGTTAAATAAAATGTAGAAGGCACTTTTCTAGACCGTGCAACAAATGCAAAATTTCTAGGAATGAATATTGATTCTCAGCTGAAGTGGTGTGAACACACAAAGGTACTTGCAAACAGAATGTCATCAGCTTGTTATGCACTTAGAATCAGTGTGTAACATGCAGTCTCTTTTAGTTACTTATTATTCATATGTACACTCAGTTCTTAGCTATGGCAGTCTTTTTTGGGGAACAAATGCACATAATAGGAACATAATTTTCAAACCCCAGAAAAGAGCCATAAGAATAATAACCAAAAATACTAGTCGAGCTCATTGTAAAGATCTGTTCAAAACACTGGAGATTTTAACTGCTTGATGTGAATACATTTACCAGTCAGTTGTATACATAAAAAATAACATTGGTAATTACTGCACAAACAGCTCTGTCTATGGCCATGCAACAAGAGCTAGATTCAACTTACATTTACCAAGAAAAAATAAACATAAAACTCAAAACAGCATTTTCTACCAAGGAATAAAACTATACAATAAATTACCTACAGAGAAATTGCAAAAATACACTTTTTTCCCTTCTTTTTTCCTTTCTAGAAATACTTACCCCCAAGCTATGCATAGCACAATACTAACACCTTTTCTTCTTTTTGAACTCAACATCTCACTCATTATAGAGGGATGCTGCCTCAGTTTTTCAGGATAGCAAATGGGAAGTTGTGGTACAGAAAATGGCCCAAAGAGCACCAGTGTGTGTGTGTGTGTGTGTGTGTGTGTGTGTGTGTGTTTTGTGCGTAGTGAGCGAAGTGTTATGAAACAATGTGTGTATAGTATGCAGTGAGTAATAGTGAGATATAAGTGAGCAGTGTGGCATTACTTTATTTAATAAGTCATTTGTAAAAAGAAGTATTGTATATCAGGAGCAAATCTGATGATTGTCTCTAACTAGAAGTCTGTAAATGTATGTGCATATGAATTAGCTTATTTTAAATTGGTCTAAACTTGTAAATACTTTGACATGTCCTTGTAAAAAGAGATCTACGGATGAATAAAGCTACTACTAGTACTACTACTACTACTAGGTTAACACAGCTGCAAATTTGGCATATAATCTGATAAAGATTCCATTGGGTTCTGGAGTTTTGTTAAATGTTAATGATTTCAGCTGTTTCTTAACACTACTGACATAAATATGTATATTACGCCTCTTTACACTGGTGCAAGAGGATTTTGCATTTTTAGAGGAACATTTGAAAACAGTTCATTGTTTCTGCTTTTGCTTTGCTACCCTCAGTTTCAGTTCCTGTTTCATCTGCGAATGTCTGGACATTAACTTTAGCCCCACTAACAGTCTGCATACAGTATACGACTGGAATTTCTTTGGGTTATGGTAGAGTTCCTTTGACAATATTCTGCTACGGTAGTCATTGAAGGCTTCACACATTACCTTCTTGACAGCTAAATAAGTTTCATTCAGCATCTCCCTACTTCTAACCCTAAGCTTTTGTTTACATCTAATATGCTTGGGGCTTCATTTCTTTAGAAGTTCCTTCACAGTGACTATATGCCATAGAGAAGCTCTCTCATTATGAACTGTTATACTAGGTACATATCTATCACACACATGGTCAATTATTCTTTTAAAACTGAGCCACATTCTGCTACATCTTCCTCTCCAGAGCTAAACTTTTTCAGTTCCTTACTGAGCTATGACACTGCTTCTTTATCTAGTTTGCTTAAAATATAAATCCACTTACTTGTTTTAGCTGCCACCTGTGATTTGGTAATCATTGTGAAACAACAGTCTGTCAGCCTGATGTCTTTTTCCCTACAAGTTAGTATGGGTCAGTAGTTAACCAGTAATAATGGTGAAACTATCTTTCTGAAAAGTGGGTTTTGAGATTTCCTCAAATGCATGAAGTTTGTTGTGCATATTATTGCCCTGAATTGCAGATAGTGAAAAATTTTTTGTCACCACAATTGAGTGACTACAGTTAATGAAAAAAATTATGTTTGGTACCAAAAATGGAGCAAAACATTAATTCATACCTACTCTAGAAATGTTTTGAAACAGTTAGAGCATTAGAAGAATATATCTAATAACAGCTGTATTTATGATGTTGTGGAATTAACAATAAAAGCCAAGAAAGAAAATAAAAACATTGATCTAATGTGGAGAAAGGGGCACTCAGGTATGCTGCTCAACAAAGCAGCATCAAAGAAAGTTCTTCACTATTTACACAACTTCCACATTCTGCCTTTCTCCACATTTCAAAAAGAGAGGCATAAGAGCAGTGGGAACACCAGTTGCAAATACCACAACATGGAAAAGGGTTTATGTAGACATCACACTATTGCAGAATAATAACAAATCTTGATACAGACAGAGGAATATTCTATAGATATATGTGATGTCAGTTATTCAAATAAGATTTGGACATATTTTTCTGTGCACCTGTATAGAGTGGAGTGGTTGTCTCCCACATGTGGTCAAAATATAGAAGATGACAAGGATCTAAACAACATCTTATTGGGATATTCTAAATAAGCTCCAAATCAAACTAAACTGTAGAAAAATTATATATAAAAACAAAGATGAGGTGACTTACCGAACGAAAGCGCTGGCAGGTCGATAGACACACAAACAAACACAAACATACACACAAAATTCAAGCTTTCGCAACAAACTGTTGCCTCATCAGGAAAGAGGGAAGGAGAGGGGAAGACGAAAGGAAGTGGGTTTTAAGGGAGAGGGTAAGGAGTCATTCCAATCCCGGGAGCGGAAAGACTTACCTTAGGGGGAAAAAAGGACAGGTATACACTCGCACACACGCACATATCCATCCACACATACAGACACAAGCAGACATATGGTCTTTAAATATCCACACATACAGACACAAGCAGACATATGGTCTTTAAATATGTCTGCTTGTGTCTGTATGTGTGGATGGATATGTGCGTGTGTGCGAGTGTATACCTGTCCTTTTTTCCCCCTAAGGTAAGTCTTTCCGCTCCCGGGATTGGAATGACTCCTTACCCTCTCCCTTAAAACCCACTTCCTTTCGTCTTCCCCTCTCCTTCCCTCTTTCCTGATGAGGCAACAGTTTGTTGCGAAAGCTTGAATTTTGTGTGTATGTTTGTGTTTGTTTGTGTGTCTATCGACCTGCCAGCGCTTTCGTTCGGTAAGTCACCTCATCTTTGTTTTTATATATAATTTTTCCCACGTGGAATGTTTCCTTCTATTATAATAAACTGTAGAAAAACTTCACAAAAATGCAGGTGCCCTTGTCAACAAGTATTACAACACTAATGAACTAGAACTCTCTCTGAATTTGCAGTTTAATAGCAAATTGCACATGTGAAATGAGCATAAATCTTTGATGATTAAATACTGACATTCATAAATTGTTATGTCTAAAAAAGCTTTATATTTAAAATTTAATGACCTTAACTAACCTTAATAACGAACTTCAATGGCTGTATTGTCATACCATCCCCCCCCCTCCCCCCCTACCCTCTCCATGGCCGCTGCGTTCAAAACAGTGGTTCAGTAGCATTATGTCTGTGATGCATTAGGTGCCAGGATTAATGGGTGACAGTGTAGCTTGTACACAACAGCAATGCCAATGGGTAGTGCTTCATACAACTGAAGTCCTGTTTAATTTAAGGGGACTATATGAAAGGAAAATTGACTTTAAGAAATTTACTCAGCAGTGCTGTGGTTGAAGTGGTGTCTGGGATAATTTGTAATCTTCCTGAATGCGAATTTAAATGTGATGATGTTGCAAGCTACCACTCTTGGATGACAATTTATTGACAGTAAGTTGTCCTTCCTGAGAACATGTTCCAGGTATTCATCTCTCATGTGGAACAAGTGTCAGTTTTGTAGATTACATTAAAGACTTGTCTGCTATGGTAATAATAATAGTAAAAAAATACTATTTTAAGTTGAGTAAATGATTAGCATGATTCGTCCTGATCAGTGTCATATCATGAATGTAAATTCTGTTATAGGTTAGGGCATATAAAAGTTGTTTTAGAAAATGTTGAGAAGGGCTTGTGTGCTATGCAGGCAATTATGGTGTTAATTACCAGAAACGTCTGTAATTTATCATCAGGGGACAGCTGAAAATATGATTTCACTAAATTGATGGCTGAGAACAGTCATTGCCCACTGGGTGTGATAAAGGAACGTCCAAAGATACATATGATCACAATGGAATACCCAGTAATTGGTTGAGGCTGGCAGCTTGCCTCTACCCCTAGAAACAGAAAATTGTTATATTTGCAAACTCTGCTCAAATACTGACAGACAGGCACATCAGTTCAGTTTCAATTTGAAGAAAGCTAGAACATGTAATAGATACACTGACTAGCTGAAAACTTATGCGGAGCCATTTGTTGTGAAATGTCAAAACTATGTTGCCATTTGCTGTAATCCTCCTTGCTACTGAAAATGTGAGATGACTATGACTCTAAAAGCTTCCTGTACCATTGCACCTTAAATTCACAATGAATTTTCTTCTGTCAAAAGGTACTAAACATCTGAATATAGGAATAAATTGGATGTACCTGTACATTCTCTTTCTGACAGAACAACAATATGTACAATCTTAAGCAAAACTATACTCTCAGTTAAATATGTTGTAAGTAGTATGTATGTACTATAAAGTGGTAGCCATATCTACTTAGTGATTAACAAACATGGCCTTTCGAAAGATTTGAGTATTATTTTGCAAGGAATTGTGTGTTGTTTTCTTCAACAGTCCACCTTTCACAAAATTAATATGATTTCCCCTCTCTCCCTCCCCTCCCCCCAGGTCTGTTTTTGGAGTCACCATGGCCATTGTCTGAACTCGTCACAGACTCTCAGCAGTGTTAGTGGATGCCCAAGTGCTGGATGGAATGTAAAACACAAATTATAATGTGACCAAGTGATGGAGATCTTCAAGCACCAAATCACAAGGTTTGAATGGCTTGGAGTATGCTCTAAAAATTACAGGACAAGACTGACATGATGGGAAAATTGTTGTGCATTCATATTGGAACAGGAATATAAATTATATGCATAAATCACTCAATACAACATCGGACATCACCTGCCAGTTCAAAGATTTAGGATATCATCTCAAATGACTGCTATGAGAATGCATGTTACCGATCTGTATTTGGTGGATGTATGCCAAATCTATTAGCTTCGAATTGTGATGGCCCACACGCAACCAATGCTATGGTGGGTTTCGAAAGCAGAGCAGATCTTACATGCCAATAAGTCACTTCTGAAATGTATGTTTCTGTTGCTCTGATCAAAATGGAGGTGTTGACTGATTATGATGAAACTGAACTGCAACTGAGTGAGTCAAAACCACCTATTTCGGGTTTGGTGTAATCTTTGGATGTGAAGAGTGAATTGCATTTACTTCTATCTGTTATGAGTATGGTACAATATTCCTATTACTACTGTGACAAACTTTTGCTATGCATCTGGTACCGCTAGTACAAGAGGCATGGTAACAGGATAATTCAGCTGTTTATGCTCAATGAAGTACTTGGTGAAAGGTGACAAAGCACAACATAAAGATGCAGAGGAGGTTCATCAGTGCAAGAAGATCATCTAAATAGGTAGAAAGGTGATGTAAACACAAAATTTTGTGATAAGCACTGCACATCATTTATACTGGCTGAGGACTACTTTGAATAATAACTAACTAACTAAAGGCTTCAGTGTGTAGCCATGGGCCAAACACATCCTGTGAGAGTTAATCTGATATAAGTATATTTGCATCCAACAGACTACACTCTAAACTGGAGAAGACAAAATGGTATTATCTTATGCCTTGCATCTCAGGGGTTAATGCCTGGTTGATTCTCGCAATTAATAAAATAAAAATGCTTGAATAGTAAATACATCAGTCAAAATAGTAAGTTAGCATCTCTGAATTGTTCAAGGTTCAGTAAGGAAGCCTTCTACTGAGGAGAAAGTTTCAGAAGCTGTCAAAAGACATTCACATCATACTGTACCAGCACCTAATACAGTGATTGTGTCCCTGACATGAGTCAATGAAAGATAGCGCTATAAGAAATAGGCAAAGTTACCTCAGTCCTGTACATTGTCAAAGGCTATAAATGGAATGAGAGCTGAAGGTGCAGGTGGGAGAAAATGGTGTATGCACTGCAATACAAGTTTTTCAGCAAGCTATTGTTGCTGCTGAAGCAGTTGCTCCTCCATCTGTTTCCAGTGATCATGTGTGAACATGAGAATGGTATGTTCCATAATGAAACTGAAATGAACCTAGCTTCAGTTTTTGACAAATGACAGTGATATCAAGTTTTCTAAAACTCACTGCTAATCTGGTGCAACCTAAAAACTGTGAGCACAGTTTTGGAATAGATGAGAGTTTTATTTAGTTTTCATGAAAATCCAAGGATTACAAATTTGTAGCAAACAATGAATGTAAAAGACAACAAATAAAACAGGGCATCCTAAAAACTGTGAACACAGTTTTGGAATAGATGAGAATTTAATTTAGTTTTCACAAAAATCCAAGAATTACGAATTTGTAGCAAACAATGAATGTAAAAAGACAACAAATAAAACAGGGCTTGGTTTCCAACTAAAGAAAAAGGATGAAAATGTAATAATGTGGAGGAAAGATATAATGATGCAGGTGTAAATTAATACTCAAGTGGGTGTGCCTACCTATAAAGTGGCCCAACCACAAATAACAATGTCTTGTATCATTCCACTGTTATTTTACTACCTATTCCCTCATTTTTGCTTCAGCTAAGACAGTGATAAGTTGTGTTGTAACAGATTCAAGTGTGCAGAAGCAATATACAATAAACCATGAGCTAGGTAAGAAAACATTCAGGATCTGTGAAAGAAAATGATCCAGATTCCAAGCTAACAGCTAAATCCCACAACAAGACAGTTTTCTATGAGTTGATTAGTAATTGAATAAGAGTTTGGCTGGGATCTGATGTAATTGCACTGTTTAGTGCTCTGTGTGGGTCATTGCTGTGGGGTGACACTTGTACACTGTAACAGGGTGATACAGTGGAAGTTTATTATATTATTGTTTAATTAAACAGTGTTTTAGCACATATAATATGAGTTTATTTTGTCAGCATTTAATTAAACTAAGATAAATCTGTGATTTTGATTGTACATATTACACTGGTAACATAAGGACAGCTATTCTTTACACATGTTCAAAGTGCACCCCACACTCACGAGTGTTATGAAAATTGGCATGCCTGCTCAAGGATTAAAGACAGGGAGGAAAGACACCTGTTGATGGAACTGCACACAAAGACCCACTATGTTAATGACGGGTTCAGCTACGGTGGTGAATTGCTAAAGAATTATTATTATTGCTGTCGTGTCTAGTGAGTGGTCTAATCATTTAATGACATAGATAGTGAGGAAGGTCCATTAATTTAACTAATGTGGAAGTGGCTAACTGAATGTTAAAGAATTATGGGTCTCAGTCAGGAAATATATGAAAAAAAGGCAAGAATTGAACAATAACAATCTTTAATGCTCATCTGAGCAAAAACAAATGAATTAATGGAGGTATGCTATTCTTGACTTTAATGTTGCCCTGGAGGAAGGTACATGCCTAAATAATGATGTAAGTAGAGTCAGAGTGAATAAATCTGGGTCCAAGGCCTGACATGTATGGACATGCCTCTTGGAAGACCGCCTGTCTGAACTGTAACTCTCCACTGATTCATGGGTGATATGCTACTGCCTTATTCTCTTTATGGTGGCCCCACATACGATCAATGGTCAACCCAATGCCCTTCCATATCCATTGGCAGCATTACATGATTTCATGAGTTCCATGTTAACATCCAGTGATACCTAAGCTAACGCCCTTCCTATGGCCTTGCCTGTGTATTGTCAAGCAAAATCATTTGTTCTGGCTTCTCCTCTTTGTCTTTTGGGCACTGCATTATCCATATATTCAACACTTGTCCTCAGCAACAACACATTTTTACACAAGTTCAACACAAACTTTATTCATTTATCTAAAAGAAGTTCAAGTTTCTGTACAATAAAGGCTAAAGAAATATATAATTGCTTTACAATCATACCCAAAAGAGATACATACCTGTTTTATAGTGATCAATAAAAGAAACACATAAATGCTTCACTATGCACTAACCAAATGTGCTACTGGGGCTACATGCATTACTATGGTAAAAGGAATATATGTTTGTTTTATAATAAGAAATAAAGCTTACATTCAATAAATATATACTTTATATCACGATTACAATTCTATTTTTTCCAAAGGGTACTACACACTTTATTTACAATCAACTTTACAATGATTTACATTTCATAGCATAATTGGAAGTATGCTAGTGGCATTTGTCTGTTGTTACAACATTTAGATATGGTATTGTGTTTGAGAGACAAAGACATCTAACACCACTATGCACATACTTAGCAGGCAAATAGGATCTCTCACTGTCTCTCAATGTCCTTTGAGTAGGACGATACTTCACTATTTCCCTATCTGGGCACTGATTAACAATTTATTGAGCTTATGCACTGCAGCTCTTAGGTTATCTAATGGCCTAACCACAGGCTATATTGGCAAGTCCAGATGAATTTTCACCTTACAGTGGAGTGTGTTTTGATCTGAAACTTTCTGGTGGATTAAAACTGTATGCCAGACTAGGAATTGAACCTGGGACCTTCGCTTTTCATGGACAAGTGCTCTACTGAATGAACTATCCAAGCACAGCTCATGACTTGCCCTCACAGCATCACTCCCACCAATGCCTCACCTACTAACTTCCCACTCTCCAACTGGTAGAGCACTTGCCTGCAAAAAGCAAGTCCCATTCTTGCAAACAATTTTAATCTTCCAGGAAATTTCAAATCAGTGTACACTCCACTGCAGAGTGAAAATTCATTCTGGAAACATTGGCTAATTCATATCTTCACAATATCCTTTCTTGCAGGGGTGCTAGTCCCGCAAGGTATGCAGAACTTCTGTGAAGTTTGGAAGGTAGGAGGTGAGGTATTGGCAAAAGTGAAGCTGTGAGGACAGGCCATGAGTTGTGCTTGGATAGTTCAGTTGGTAGAGCATTTGCCTGTGGAAGGCAAGTCCTAGTCTGGCACACAGTTTTAATCTGCCAGGGAGTTCCAGCATAAGTCCGCTAACATTTTTCCTCTCAGTATTCACTATGCAGCACTTGATTTCAATGGTAAAGTTCAGCACAATGTCATTACCAGAAAAATTTTTTTTGTTTCACATGCTCATTTGTATCCATTTGAGCAGTATATCCATGACATTTTCCTAGGAATTTTAATTTTCTTGTGTCTTGGAGAATGATATTGGTGGGTCTTCTTCATGACAGATGATAGTAATGCCTTTGTCCATCAGGGGTACAAATGGTCATTCACTGTTACTCAGTGGCATCCTTAGACTTTTGTTTAACACTACTAGCCTCTGCATACAGTTCTTTGAGACTTCTCAGACTGGTTACAGCATCTTAGCCACACAGCTCTCGAGATCAAACATGAATAAAATTATAAATACTGTTTTACACTGTAACTGCCTACTACTTAGCTTTATATACTGTCTTTATGTGTCATCAATTAGCAGTAGCTCCTTTCCAGGAGCAGTGTACAAAAAAATTACTGCTCCCTGTAACCATTTGTCAGTGCTGTTCTCATATTCTATTGTGTGATGGCTTACTGTTTCATTCCCTGCATGATCATTTTTTTTTTTTTTTTTTTTTTTCATTTTTTGATGTAGTGTTTACTGTTTGGTCAAAACTAGTGAAAGTTGCTTTAACTTTTGTCAATTGCTCCTTCAAAAGTCAGAGCAGCTGTTTTTGTTCCCTTCTAAGACATCCATCTTTGCCTTCAGATATGTGCGGTCGCCTTCTGACCTTACCCACAAAATTTAAGATTCCTCTCTCTTTATACAAATTTATATCATGCCACTTGACCAATTAAATCTTGTGCCTTTTTAACTTTTCTATATGACTCTGTAATGCATGTTCTGTACTTTTACACTATATGCAAAACACCTATCTTCCTTTACCAAATTCGATGGCTTGCCCCATGAGAACCAGAATGTGTTCAAATTTCGCCTTCAGCTACCTAGCAAATTAAAATAACTGACAACTCTCCAGGTTACACTGTAAATTTCTTTGTTCCTTATTTTGCATTCTACATTTTGTTCTCTCACATGTGAGAGCATTTCTTGCATACACTCTCTTAGCTCTACAACATAATCATCAAACTTATACTTCAGTCCAGATGGATATTTCTGTAGTGTCTCCAGAATTTTGCATGCTCTTCCAATGAATAGTTCATGTAACATTTATACCATTGCACCATGTGGTGTCATATTGTACAAAAAACTGCATAAGGAAGCCAACTATCCCAGTCTGTTGCACTCTATTCACATAATGTCCGAACATCTCTGTTAATGTTTGATGCAACCTCTCTAATGCTCCATTTTTTCGAGGAGGGTAGTAGTCTGTACCATTTTTGATTCACAACAATTTGTGTACTCTTTTTATGGTTTAACTCTTAATATTACTTCCCCTGTCATTCAGCGGTACTGACGGTATTCTGTACCTTGATACAATAATTGAGGAGGGAAGCATGCTAAGGTAGTCGATGCAGTTGTGCAGAACAACTGTGCCAAGGTCACATATGGTTAGCATGTATGCCTAGTGAGCAGGAGATCTGGGTTCAACTTCTGGGCTTGGTGCAAATTTTTATTTGTTGCTTCAGTCTGCACATATACATCATAGCTATCTGAGAAGTGGAAAGGTCTCAGGAACCATATAGTTTCATTTCATCAAAAATGTGTACTGGTGTCTTTGTGATTTCTGTAGGCATTCTTAAGTATGTGCTAGTAAGTTGTTTTGACAGATCTTGCATTTCCAGACATATTCTTTTATATCCTTCTTCACACTATTTCATAAGTGGCACTTTTTTATTCTTTCATTGCTTCTCCCACTAGAGAATCTTGATACCGTGACAGCCTCACATCCTTTTTGTGTTCACTCACGATATTTCTTCAGCTGTTCTCAGCTCAGCAGTCTCGCATTTCTGGATATGCTCTTCTGTAGCCTTGACATAGTTTTCACATTTCCAGAAACAATCTTCTATTAGTTTAGCATCAGCTGTCTTATATTGTCTGTCCTTAATGTTTGCACCTGCCCCTGGATAATGTAGAGCAACATCTCCACACTTTTTGCCTCTGTGGGGTTCTGACCCACACCATGGCTTCCTCTTCTGTTGCATCCTGACCTAGGCTACTGTTGTCTACTGGTTGTGCACCAGCTGCCCTTATCTCTCTGTTTCTCATCACTTGGTTCCTTTTGCTACTCTTACAGTTAGTCTGATAGTTATTTTCCTCCAGCTTTACCTAAATTTCATTAATCTGGATGATACAGTTGGTATGTTACCTACCCATCTTAGGAGTTTACAGTCAGCACATATCAGGAATTTTTGCCAAATATGTGTGGTATAAAATATTTGACTGGCCAAAAAATGGCTAACATCTCTCTCTCTCTCTCTCTCTCTCTCTCTCTCTCTCTCTCTCTAGATAGTACTATACCTTCCTTCCACCTTATTCAGCATCCTAACGGATATGTGATGTGGTCAGGTAGGTCACTTCTGACCTCTCCTTGACTTAAAATGGCTCCAATAGGCGTCTGTTTAGTGACAGTCATGATTATGAATTACTCTTCAGTGCCAAGATACTGTGGTATCAGTGTACTGGATAGCTTCTCTTTCAAATGCCAAAAAGTATTTTCCTGCTCAAACCCCCAAATGTAAGGTACTTCCTTCTTTAAGAATTCATGTAGCAGCTTTATGATTTTGCTGAAGTTGCTTACAAAATATATATAATGTCTGACAAAATATGGATAACTGCTCAGTTGTTTTAGAGTGTGGGTATTCCTTTATCACCTTGGCCTTCTGTGAATCTGGCTTCAAACCAGTGACCAAAAGCATATGGCACAAGTAGCACACCTCTTTCTGCAAACATTCACATTTGTGCACCTATAGCTTTAGATACTTCTATTAGCCACAATTGTGTTCCACTAAGGAAGAGCTAAACATCACCATGTTTTCCAGGAAGATGAACAACTTGTCATGCTGTAGTCCTGTCAAAACAGAATTCATCAATTTCTGGAAGGTACTTAGATCTGTTTTAATGCTCATGGGCATTTAGAATAGAATAGAATATTTTTATTAGCCTTTCAGTATTTTTCATACAATTGGCTTAGTCAAAGTTTACAGAGGGTTTTAGTTTCAGTACAATAGTCAAATAGTTACAGAAAGGGGAGAAAAGGAACTAAAGACCTTTTCTTCAGCATTATGTAAAACAATGTTTTATACAGAAATTAAATACATACACAAGAAAAGAATCACAGTAAATAACTAGCTTATATAATATCAAAACATTTTCTTCATAACTTAGGTAAAACATATATTTTTATGATTAGTTTCTAAGAATTATTCAGTTGTATAGAATTTGTTGTTTTTTAGCCAGGTTTGCAATGTATTCTTATATTTATTTAGTGGTACTGTATGAGCTGAGCATGGTAATTTACTGAAAAATTTTATGCTTAAGTACTTATAGTTATTATGGACTACATCAGGTCTTGTGGAAGGCAAGTCCAGCAGGTGACTGTTTCTTGTACTGCGTGCTTGCACATCACATCTCATGTTCAATTTTATCAGATTTTCTCTGGCATATATTAGACAGTTATATATGTACATGCTTGGCACTGTCATTATGCCAAGAAATTTAAAATAATTTCTGCAGGACTCTCTGGGTGCTAACCCCTCCATGCACCTGATTGCTTTCTTCTGCCATCTGAAAATACATTCAGCCCCTGGGGAGTTACCCCAAAGCAATATTCCATATTGCAGTTGGGAATGAAAAAAAGCATAGTATGAGTGGAGTAGCAATTGCTTGCACACACTGTTTCTTAATTTATACACTAAGAAAAGTACTTGTGCTAGTTTACTACATAGATAATTGGTGTGTCCTTCCCATGAGAACTTTTGGTCTATGATTAGTCCAAGTAATTTCACTGTTTTGTTTTCATTTTTAGTTACTTTGAGATTAAATATTATTTCTTCTGTTTTTGTTTAATTTATGCACAGCTGGTTAGCCTGACACCAGTAATTAGCCATTTGCATCATTTCTCTATTTTTGTCCAGTACACTCTGTAAGTTCTCTCCTGTAATTATTAATGTCATATCATCAGCATATAGTATGTTCTTACATGGTATGTAATTCGAGAAGTCATTAACATAGACAATGAAAAGAAAAGGTCCAAGAACAGAGCCTTGGGGTATTCCTCTTTCTATAGGGAGTATTTCTGACCTCTGCTTATTTGCATATACAAGTTGTAACCTGTTGTTGTTGTTGTTGTGGTCTTCAGTCCTGAGACTGGTTTGATGCAGCTCTCCATGCTACCCTATCCTGTGCAATTTTTTTCATATCCCAGTACCTACTGCAACCTACATCCTTCTGAATCTGCTTAGTGTATTCATCTCTTGTAACCTATTGCTTGGATAAGATCTGAATAGTCGGTGTGTGTCATCTTCAATGCCATAGTATTTTAACTTTTTGATGAGTATGTCATGTGACACTGAGTCAAAAGCTTTACTTAGGTGAATAAGTGTTCCAGACATTGATACCCTTTTTTCATATCCTTCAAAAACATTGCTTACCAAAGCTTCTACTGCTTTTACAGTTGATAGGTGTGACCTGAAGCCAAACTGTTGTTCATTTAAAATTTTGTTGGTTTTAAAATACCTGTATATCTGCTTATGCACACAATTTTCTACTAACTTGGATATGATTGGTACTATTGAAATGGGTCTGTAGTTATTTGGGAGGTTTCTTTCACCTTTTTTTTCACAGGCAATGTAACTGTGAGCTTAAGACAGTTGGGGAATATTCCTTCATCAAGTACTCTGTTTGATAGCGAGAGAAGTGGCATTGCAATTTCTTTTGCTATACATTTAATGATGAGATTACTGAGTCCATAATAATCTTCTGTTTTGGAATTACTTAATTTGTTTATTGACTTACGAATATCATTTAATGTGATTTGGGTCCATGTGAACTTCTCACTTCTTGTCTGTTTTGCACAAATGAGCAACACTTCTGCATCAGAGGCAGAACTGATGATACTCCTTATTTTATTGGTGTTATTAATTTCCCTTTTAATGACAGTCCAGGCAGCTTTACATTTATTTTTAGAATTTAAAATATATTCATCATTTGCACAGCACTTAGCATATTCTATTTCTAATCTGTAAAGGTTTCTCATTTTAGTGTAATTTTCCTTGTCCCTATCACTGTTATGAGATTTGTCTTTCATAATCATCAGTAGTATTCTGAGTTTGTTAAGTTGTGGGGTGTACCACTTGTTAGTATTTTGTTGCTTATGAGTAATATTACTCTGGTATCTTTTGGTTACCAAGGGGCATGTCATTTCTACTATATGCTTGATGTCTGTCAGGAAAATGGAAAAACATTTATTAATCGTTTTCTTGTTATCCATTAGATGAGTCCAATCCATTTCTTTTAACTGGTTTATCATTTTGTTTACATTGGATTCACCTAGTATTCTATATGTCACTTCCCTCTCTGTGGAACTGAAGGCTGGCTTTTCTATTTGAAGCCATAGCCCTGCATGATCTGATATTCCTAATTCTATTACATCACATTGTATGGAGTCTCTTTGTACATTGCTAATTATGTTATCAAGGCATGCGCTCAGTCTAGTGGGTTTTTCATTGAAATAGTAATAGTTTAATGACTTCAGAGTGTTAATCATATGAATTACATTTTTTCTCTTTGCCCTTATATCTATGTTAATATCACCTTCAATTACAATTCTATGCTGTTTAAATTTTGACAACAACAATATTAAAGTATTAATTTTTTCTATAAACACTATCTCATCAGAGCCTGGGATTCGATAGATTGAGACAATTACAGTTTTCTGTTCATGCATTACCACACCAGCTACTTCTATTGTAGCTTCAAGGCATATTCTACTAAGGTCTATAACTAAGTAATGCATTTCAAGGTTACTCTTGACATATATTGAGACCCCACCATGTGTAACACTTTTTCTGCAGTAGCTTGTATCTAATGAATATCCAAGAGGAACACACAAGTCTATTTCAGTGTCTTTCATCCAGTGTTCATTGATGCATAGAACACTGCAGTTGATTTTATCGAGCCAGTATTGTAATTCATTGATTTTACACCTAAGAGATTGTACATTTATATGAAGGAGAAGGAAACTGTCACTGTTTCATAATGGTATTCTACTTTCACAGAACCTTCTGTATTCATTTATTTTCGCTACATGCTCTATGGTTGCACAATTATGTGAATGAATTAGACTGCTGCGTTTTCCACTTAATGTGGTTTCTAACTTTCCTTCGTCTGTAATGTCATTTTCTCTAAAAAAGGAGGTGTACAGTCGTGCTCTGTGGGACTGTCTTTTAAGACAAGGCTGCTGCGTGCTCGTATTTCATTTACAACTTTGTTTATCTCCTGTAATGTATGTGTAATGCTCATATGGCATATAGGAAGCCATCTTTTCTCAGTTCTCTTTGCCTGATAACACCTGGTAACAGCCTTTTGTTAACTCCAGGTTTGAGATGTATTTCACCGTTCCTAAATCATCAAGAATTATTTCATTATTTTCAGCAATGGATGCACTGAATTTAGGACTACAGCCTGCAACTAAAAGCCATTCTTGCTTTCCAATGAATCATTATCAATGGAAAGTTTTATCCACATTTGCTAGGTACTATGATGTCATCCTGTAATATCTGTATTAGTCTCTTGCTCTTTTTGAGCTTGTGATGTTCTGGAGGGTTGCAAGCAAATCATCCTACATTCTGATTTTGGTGTCAATTTAATTTCATGCCTAATACTGTCTTATAAGATAATTTGCCTCCTGGAAATGAAAAGCCACTGTACACGGTACATAGCTTTGTAATACACTCCTGGAAATTGAAATAAGAACACCGTGAATTCATTGTCCCAGGAAGGGGAAACTTTATTGACACATTCCTGGGGGCAGATACATCACATGATCACACTGACAGAACCACAGGCACATAGACACAGGCAACAGAGCATGCACAATGTCGGCACTAGTACAGTGTATATCCACCTTTCGCAGCAATGCAGGCTGCTATTCTCCCATGGAGACGATCGTAGAGATGCTGGATGTAGTCCTGTGGAATGGCTTGCCATGCCATTTCCACCTGGCGCCTCAGTTGGACCAGTGTTCGTGCTGGACGTGCAGACCGCGTGAGACGACGCTTCATCCAGTCCCAAACATGCTCAATGGGGGACAGATCCGGAGATCTTGCTGGCCAGGGTAGTTGACTTACACCTTCTACAGCATGTTGGGTGGCACGGGATACATGCGGACGTGCATTGTCCTGTTGGAACAGCAAGTTCCCTTGCCGGTCTAGGAATGGTAGAACGATGGGTTCGATGACGGTTTGGATGTACCGTGCACTATTCAGTGTCCCCTCGACGACCACCAGTGGTGTACGGCCAGTGTAGGAGATTGCTCCCCACACCATGATGCCGGGTGTTGGCCCTGTGTGCCTCGGTCATATGCAGTCCTGATTGTGGCGCTCACCTGCACGGCGCCAAACACGCATACGACCATCATTGGCACCAAGGCAGAAGCGACTCTCATCGCTGAAGACGACACGTCTCCATTCGTCCCTCCATTCACGCCTGTCGCGACACCACTGGAGGCGGGCTGCACGATGTTGGGGCGTGAGCGGAAGACGGCCTAACGGTGTGCGGGACCGTAGCCCAGCTTCATGGAGACGGTTGCGAATGGTCCTCGCCGATACCCCAGGAGCAACAGTGTCCCTAATTTGCTGGGAAGTGGCGGTGCGGTCCCCTACGGCACTGCGTAGGATCCTACAGTCTTGGCGTGCATCCGTGCGTCGCTGCGGTCCGGTCCCAGGTCGATGGGCACGTGCACCTTCCGCCGACCACTGGCGACAACATCGATGTACTGTGGAGACCTCACACCCCACGTGTTGAGCAATTCGGCGGTATGTCCACCCGGCCTCCCGCATGCCCACTATACGCCCTCGCTCAAAGTCTGTCAACTGCACATACGGTTCACGTCCACGCTGTCGCGGCATGCTACCAGTGTTAAAGACTGTGATGGAGCTCCGTATGCCACGGCAAACTGGCTGACACTGACTGCGGCGGTGCACAAGTGCTGCGCAGCTAGCGCCATTCGACGGCCAACACCGCGGTTCCTGGTGTGTCCGCTGTGCTGTGCGTGTGATCATTGCTTGTACAGCCCTCTCGCAGTGTCCGGAGCAAGTATGGTGGGTCTGACACACCGGTGTCAATGTGTTCTTTTTTCCATTTCCAGGAGTGTAGATGCTTTATCTTCTATGTTCAGATGACTCATGTGGATACTCCCTTCTTGTATACTTAAATAAACATTTATCTGTGGCTTGCCTTCATGAATATGACTCATTGTGAATGGCTCCTGTTCTGGTACTGCTTCTGCTACTGGCTGTGAGAATTCTAGTCACACTTGTAACACATTCTCCTGCTTACACTTTTACCAATGCCTCAGGTAGATACATGCCCTTGGTGACCTCTTGTTTCAGAATGATAGTCTCTCTCCTTCTGTTCACTTCTATTCTTAATTGGCACAGCTGTTCCTCTCCAGGCCCTATTGTTAGTCTTGTTCTGCCTACCTTGTGTCTCTTGCTCTTCTCCAGCAATCACCATTCCCTGCCTCTGTTGTAGGTTGACTGTTTGTATTCTGTCTCTACTTGCCCTCAAATTTATATGTGTTATGCACTTTGTGCTAAGACTGTTTCTAAAGAGCCTTCTTTTTGTTGTAAATGTACTGTGGAGCTCACCTTGTGCCCTGTTGTCATTTCTCTATGAGCTTTTCACTCCTTGTCTGAACCTATACCGAAGGAACCTTCTCTTTCCTGTGTCTGTGCAACAGAATTAGCAATTCCCTGAATTCTAATACCTAACTGCACAGCATGCAGCTCACGCTTTTCCTCCATTTTAATTTCAATCCATTCCATGTGGATTCACAAGCATCCAGTGGCATAATTGATTATGACTCAATTTTCCTGAAAGAAGTCTGTCTACCAGCCTTACAAATGGAACATTCACATCTTTACTGATTATATTGGATAATGCCTTACTTGCTTTCTACTTCCTGTTTGTAATCTGAGTGTTATATAGCTCCCTCTGTCCTTGCAACCACATTAACAATTCTGAAAATCCTAATAGCCTCAGCCAGATTATACCCTCTGCTGTCTATGAAGCTACTTCTCTGAACTATGCTTATTTGGGCCCCACTATCCACAGGAAACGTCAATTGATTTGCTATGACTTCTTGGCACTCCAGTTCCATAAATTCATTTCTGTTTCCCCATGTGACTGTTAATATATTTGTGGACAAGGGATAAGGTGACTGTTTACTTACATCCTTGCATAGTTTCCCTGCCCTTTACTTTTTGCTGTGTTTGTTGCACCTGATAAGTGTTCTCCAAGCGGTCTGTTGCATAGTGATCAATTTGTTTGCATTTAAAACATATCATGAACTTCAAATTTACACATGGGCCACTGTGACTTGGCCTGTTATGCTTCTAACACCTTACCACTTGCAATCTGTCTGTTTTCCTACCATTTCCTGATACAACTGGCCTTGCCATGCTTATTTTTTTATTTGTACAATAATCTCGTGCTGTGTCACCTGGCTTCCCACAAGTAAAATGCTTTGTTGCTTTCTTTTCACTTTGCAGCACCAAACCACCACCTTGAGTGCTCATCTTCTCTCTGGCTAAGGTTATAATCCTCTCTTCCATCAGAGTAGTTTTATAACCTCTGCTAACATTAATTGTTCACCACATCCACACACTATGGTCCTTATTCTAACATTGTAAACCCCTTCGATGAACACTGCTCTGTTTAACTTCTAGATGAGTGCAAGGCTGCCTTGAAGCTTCAGCTCTTGCAAAGTATCTCTGATAGCTTCTCTGAAGTGATTCTGTGTTGCATCCAAGTGCAAGAATTAGTAAATATAACATCCTCAGCAGTAGCCAGTTTGGCTTTTGGAAAGGGTTATCAACTGTGGATGCAATACATGCCTTTCTTGACATAAATAATAATACGATCATATCCTAACCTAACCACAACCTTATGATGTGCAATATATCCAAAAAATGGCAATCAACAATCTATGGCAAAACTAAAATCACAGTTGCTTTGTTCACAGTGTTTAAGGCTAACCTCAATGAGAAAACTAGAGACTGAAATATTTCATACTATGTTTGTTTGCGTAGTCATCTTCTGCACAAAAATTTTGGGTTTAACTGTAAATGCAAACTTAATTTTTTCCTGCCACTGGTTACCTGAAACCATTCTGACACTGGCTACACAGGATGCTGCATTACCAACCAATGAGCAGTCCTGGTTACCACTTGCTTGCAAGTTGTAAACGACATATGCAGATTCCAGACAATAAAAGAATGGTAGGGAAGAGAAATAAGAACTAATAAAAAGGTCAGTATGATGATGAAAATGTTGTGGCAAAGTACTAGAAATAAAAAAAAAATACATTTAGGGTAAACCAATTAACTGAATAAAAATGATAAAGTCTTCTGATTAAATTAAAAAAAATAAAAAGTTTGTCTGCATTAGTCAAGACTTGAATCTTTAATGTTTGACATGCCAGGCTAAATTGCTAACTACTACACTATTCCATTAAATTACAAAGTGCTGTTGTAATTATGACTGCAGTGTCCCAGCCACAAAGAGAAATTGACAGCCTTCAAAAATTTGGCTTCACACAATGTTGTGCAAAGGTTACTTAATGCAGGCCGATCTCTATAAATGACTCTGACTTGCATCTTGTGAAGAAGGATCCAGTAGTGTTTGGTTAGTGCTGTGTGGTGTGGTCATCATGTATCATGAAATAAGAAATAAAAGGGCCAGACCCAAGATTTGGGACCAAAACAAATCAAGAAAGAAAGCTGGACAAGGAATTGGAAGTAAACTAATTGTTGTGACAGTTCAGCAATGGTGACAGGTTCGGGGGTGACGTTGAGTGCTCTGATTGGAAGAAACTAGCTATATTGAGTGAAGTGTCAATAATCAAGTAATTTTAGTAAGACTATAGTATGGCATGCATGCCTCACCAATTACCACTTATTTCTCTGACTAACAACTTCACAAATGCAGAGCCAACTGCTTTAATTTTATAATTTTAACAAAGTATCAAGCTGCTTTGGATATATGAATTCAAATGCTAATTGCAGTCGCTGAAGAAGTCATTCAGAGTATTCTTAGCACCAGAGCCTGCTATTAATTTGAGTGCTTCTGACAAACTAATAAACTGCCAATTGGGTGACTTGTGCATCAGTGCCATCAAATGAAACACTATCAGCATCACGTGACATGCCTGCTAGGCTATTCTACTCACTGTGACAATTCCTACTGCTGCCATTGTTGCTGCCAGGTGCTGCTGCTGTTGCTGTTGCTACTGATAAGTGCTGTCCACTGCCTTGCACCACTGTCTGTGATCTCATAACATTGATAACCCACCTCAGTAGGCTATCTGTGACATCACATTGTCTGCTATCTGCCATTGCTGCTGCACTGCACCTGGCCACTCTCCAGAATAACTACCCTGACCCAGGCACTGTTTGTCTGTAGTTGCTGGTTCTGGCTTCTTCTTTCTTCTCCTGGTGATGTCCTTTTCCTTGATATTGGTAAGGGCCCATCATTTATCCAGAGAGGATGATAAGATTGCTCTTTTGCTCATCCAACTCTGCTGCTGGGCTGCATACTAACTGATCAAGTAATGCAAGGGGTTCTCAAAGCCATTCTGTCTTCTTTTTTAATGCTGGGCTGAGAAGGTTCTGTATTCCGAAGAAGGATGACCTATTTCAACAATCTGTTGCACAGCAACAACTGCACCCTAATCAACGACCAAAACAATGGGCACCATAAAATATTTACCTATGTCGCATTCAGTGAGTGGACTAGATAGTTAATGATATAGATACTGAGGAAGATTCATTCAGTGATGTCTAACTGAATGTTTTGAAGGAATTATGGAACTCAGTTGAGAAATGTATGAACAAAATGCAAGACTTGAAGAACAACAATCTTTAAGACTCATAAGACTAAAAATGAATGAATGAAAGTACACTATTCCTGACTGGCAAAATAACGATGCGAGCAGAGCCAGAGCCCGCGCCTGACTTACAGGGACATCCCTCTTGGGCAGAGGCCACTGGCTTTTGGGCAGTGTGTTACTGCTATATAGTTTTGCAGTGGCAACATCTTCAGATGCCCCAAGTGGCATCACCTCACATGAGCCTGCATGTGACCGTAGATGGTCAACTCAGTGATCTGCCATGCCCATCAGTAGCAGGACTTGAATTCAACATAATCATCTGGCCATGCCTAAGCCAATACTTTTCCTGCAGTGTAGCCTTTGTATTCTCAAGAAAAAGCATTCTGTCTGACTTCTGCTGCTTGACTTTTGGGAGTTGCATTGTCCATATATGCAACAGGTGCGGCATGAAGAGACTGAGCTGCTGCTCTGAGTGAACTGGCATGATGTGGTTGTTACACACACTAAGGATGTATTCACTGCTGCTCTATTGTATGCTGCTGTTGATATAAAGTAAAATCCATTCTTTGGCAGATTTTTATTCTGCATGACAAACAAGTATGTTTCATTAATAGCTATTAGGAAATGAAAAAACAAAGCTCTCACAAAAAATATCTTCGTGGTTGAACTGATGAGAAGCAACAAAATGACTACAAACTTAAGGATACTGGGTTCCTACATAATATAAATGAAAAGTAGATTTCAAGGTTACCAAAAATTTATTTTCATTAAAAATTTATTATACAATAAAAAACAGCTGCTGGAAAATATTATATTTCTGTCAGTAACAGAAAAAAAGTTTTACATATCATGGTAGCTATTTGTCTGTTTTGTTCAGTATATAGTAGGATCATGCACATCAATTTTTTGGGCATTTGCAGATTCCTGAAGATAGAATTAAGTATTGAAGGCAAATAAACTACATAATGTAATTTTATAATAACTTATTAAAATACTGCAAATAATATATTTCAGTCCATTGAATCATAGTGGTTGCTTATGGAGCTGCCACTACTGTCTTCATTATCAGACTCTAGCTGGTCTTCAGGCCACCTCATTCCATACTCCGCTTGTGTACTGAAACAAATGGTACAGGCATTAATATCATCATTTATCTATCTCTATTTCGTATTTCGATGTTTCATAAATGGCTTATTGTAATGCCACAATGCACCAACACTCAGTTACAAAATTTTTTGTCCAATTTTGTAGACTATACAGTGACAGATGCAAATGATGAGATTTAGTAGTAAGAAATTATGCTCAAATTCAGTGGGAGCAGATTTCAAATCCCACCACATCTCAAGTTTTCCTAAATCACTTCATGTGATTGCTGGGATGGTTCCTTCAGAAAGACTGCATCAAATTGTCTACCATATTCATGTCTACATGACATAATCCACCATCTTTAATACTCTTGCCATTAACAGGGCAATTTGATTGTCAATGTTGCTTGGGTACCTCACCATGCAGCTGGAACATGAAAAGTTCCGCTACACATACCCACTCTAAAGATAATTTGACACTTCAGTTTAGCAGAGAAGTGTCACGGCCTAACTTCATTCTATTTTTGCCTCTGGAATATATTATCAGTATGTATGTTTACTGTGAGATGTTGCAAAAATTGCATCAGACTGTTTAACATGAACTGTGAGATTGGAACTCTCATTTTCACTAAAATTCCCAGCTACATCTCACTCACCACACAACAATATTATGAAAAGGATAGATTGTTGCTCATTGTGAAGATGACACACTGACTTTCAGACAGGTACAATGAAAAGACTGTTCCTCATTAAGCTTTCAGCTAAAGCTGTCTTCAGAAAGGAAACACACACATATTCACACAAGCAATCACACATCATGTACAAATGACTCCTATCTTCAACTGCAACAAGAACAGGAGTGGATTCAGTGTGGGTCACTATGTATTATGTTCCTTTGGTCTAAATTTACTTGCATTCATGTGACATAGGTTATCAATGCAACCTTTTACTTTCTGTTGTTAATATAAGATTACAGCCATGCAAGGAGATGTCATTAATGCCATAATAAATTAGTTTGCCTGGTACAAGTTTGTTGTTCACACAATGAAATGCTTTGATGATGCCATAGAATATACCAACAAAACAATTTTTCTTCTTTAGCTCTACCAAGCCTAAATTGTGAAGTTTGAATCACTGTTTCTATTGATGATCTTTTATAAAATGTAATCTGAGAGGGAATTAACAAATTCTGTTCAGAAAAAAATCATTGGCATTATGTCTTAGGCCATAATCTCAAAAACTTCAGAAATGGCTATAGGAAATTAAACGAGGCATAATTAGAGGTGAATTTTTCTGTCCAGTTTTCTAGATTAATTAGATAGTTAGTTTCATGTTCCATGCATCAATTAGTTAGATAAATCATAATTATGTGAAAGAACTCATATTACATCTGTATCAAAAATTTATTTGTAAATTGGCTACATGCTGAACATTTATAACTTTTTTTTTAAACATACAAATGTGAATCAGTAATTCTTCTATGAAATACAAGAAACTGTCAAGGAGAAACTTTGCTTTCAAATTTTACTTTCCTGTCTGTCAGATATTTTATGACCCCAGGTAAGTGATGGGTGTTACTACAGAAAGTTTATGTCTCTCAGGAAGTGTGACCAGATTCACTGACTGATTACAAGGACACCTTCAGGAGAGACCTATCAAGTCAGCACAAGTTTTAATAACAATTAATATCATCATGTTACATTACAAATGTTCTAGAGAAGCTTGGTATCATGTTGTTTAAGTGTGGTCACCCAACTGTATTTTTACCATGTATGACCAAATGGTTTTGTACTGTACACTTGGAAATGGCTTAACAGCTGAAACTGCACAGTAGAGAAGAATGCAAAATAAAAGCATATTTTAACCTAAGTAACAGGGCAGTGGGTTACTGTCGTTCAAATAATTAGTTTTTTCTGTGGATTCCATTGTAACTAAAACTTCTCTGGTACTTGAGTGTGCTGAAGTGAGAAAAAACTGCAGGGGGAGACAGGTACTGGAATAACAAATAAAGAAAGACATCAGGGATAAGTGTGAAGGACTGGTATGAGATGAAGAGGTAGTCACAATAGAGGTGGTCATGATGGGTTGAAAGAGCAGCTGTTTCAGCTGTGTAACTATATTTACTTTACTACTCTGTGTTTCAGAAGAATTTAGCCTAAGAAAAGACCTAAGCAACACATTTCGAATCACTAGAATAGTATGGATACTGCTTTAGTTGGACCTGATGCATCTTGTAATTAACTGCGCCTCTTACCAGAAACGTTAAGATGTAATACCTGCCATATACGTTTTGGCCAGGTGAGCTATACCCAAGGCACTGAAGCTATTGCAAAGGTCTGTACTGAAGCTGTAAGACTTGCAACATCCTCTATATCTTCTCACTCATTTTAGAAGCAACCTATAATCCAGTATTCTAACATGGGCTAATATTTAGGACAATGGTGTTTGAAGTCCTATTTGACCATCAAGATTTAGGTTTTTTATAATTTCCCTAAATCTCTTAATAAGATGAATGATGGGATGGTTCCCTTGGAAGAACGTGGCTAATTTCCTTCCTCAGTGTTAACTTGTGCTCCATCTGTACTGACCTCATTGTTGACGGTATGTTAAACACTGCTCCACTCAACTTGCAGAATGGCTAAATCACCTCAAAGTTTCAGTATTAGAAATTGTTTTTCCTGTACTGTGTAGCAGTAGTGATGGTCTCTGTGTCTCCTCACACAGATTGTAATACAATGTTGCACATGAAAACAATGCTAATATTCCCCAAACTGATTTGCATTTCTAATGTTTAGCAACAGTTTGCACATTTTCCCATTTTGACACTGATGTTTGCACTGCTTTTACTGTTGATGCTGGAAATCCTATTCCCCTGGATACTAGTGTGATCACCCTTTATTCTAAAAAAACTTCTTGCTTGTAATCTAGGGCAATATGATCCTATTCTTTGCTAGGTTTGTCAAACAGTTCACTTAACTGAGAAACTGGCTTGGCCTTTCCTTTTCTGTTTAGGTGCAGACCGTGGCTTGTGTGATCTGTACGATTCATTTCACTAAGGTCTACCAATTGTATGTAGTTGAATTTGTCACACAATTTTTTTTTTAGCTCAGAACTGCACAATTTCACTGGTTACCCCAAAAGTATGATGCCATATGTCATAAGTGAAGACTTTTGTAAATGAAAATCATTTATTGACAGTAGCATTGCATAATTGATATTTAGCTTTTAAGTTTAAATATTTGATGTAGTGAAATTTAAATTAAAAGAGGAAATTAAAATTATTTACAAAAGATAGTGCCTACATCATCTGTAAGTCAATTCTTCAACAGAAGAGCTGATTAATAAAGATTGTTTCAGTTATGAAAATGTTAACTGCTTTAGAAATGGAGATCAGTTTAGTTTGCAATCAGTTCACAATCAAGATACATTGCTATAATTTGTTAGATTATAGATAACTAATAATTTTGAGAATACCAAAGTAGCACAAAACTATTAATCATCACAATCTAAGCTGGTGAGTTCACATCAACAACCTACGTTAAAGACTGAATTCATCAGCATTTGCCATTCACTCAGTTTCATCTGTTTGTGACTTGGAAATGATTAAAGCTGCATACCTAGGATATTTCCATTCACTTATGACATATGGCATCATATGTTGGGGTAACAAGTGAAACTGTACAATTCTGAGTTAAAAAAATTGTGTGACAAATTCAACTACATACAGTTGGTAGACCTTAGTGAAATGAATCATAAAGATCACACAAGCCACAGCCTGCACCTAAACAGAAAACGAAAGGCCAAGCCAGTTTCTCAGTTAAGTGAACTGTTTGACAAACCTAGCAAAGAATAGGATCCTATTGCCCTAGATTACAAGCAAGAAGTTTTTTTTAGAATAAGGGGTGATCACATTAGTATCCAGGGAAATAGTATTTCCAGCATCAACAGCAAAAGCAGTGCAAACATCAGGAGCAGATCTTCTGACAGCAGCAGCAGCAACACCTGGATCCATGTCAAGCACCAAGAACCGGACACAAAACCAATATAACAAGTGGAGCAATAGATTCAAAGAAATCCAATTTAAAAATACTGCATCAAACTATTCAATATGCATCCAACAAATCAGAAGAATCAGAAGTGTTATTAGCTGCTGCAGTGCCCAACATTTTCATAATGACAACATGGTTTAAAGGAGAAGGAATTAAAGATCTTCAATCTAATTGGTATAAAATGTAGCATATTACTGCAGAACTGTACATAACGGGGGGGAGGGGGGGGGGGGAGGGGAGTAACACTATATATAGACAGCAAAGCAGGGGATTGCACTCCACAGAAGATCACAAACTGTACAGAATTTTGCTTTGAATCAGCAGCAGTACAAATAAAGTTCATAGTGGGAGTGGGGGTGGGTGTGGGGGGATGCATTGTGTTAGAAATATACCAGTCATCTATCTCATGCATTGAAAAACTTTTACTAGAAATTGATGTGCTACTGCATAAATTAACAAGCAATACACTTATGTAATAATAGCTGGTGACTTAAATATAGACATGCTTAAAGTTGGTGGCTACACAAGAAGTTTTCAAGACATTATAAGGACATACAGTCTCAAGTTTCATGTAAAAAATCCAACGAGACATACAGAAACATCTAGCACATTAATAGACCATGTTCTGTCAAATATACCAATGGACAGACAAAAAGTTCAGGTTATAAATACTGTTGTTGCAGACCATTTTGGACAAACAACTGAACTGCGAGATCACATAAAAACTGAGCAAAATGTAGTGGCTGAATTTAGATGAACTAACCTTAGAAATCTGAACAGGCTAGAATTTTTGAAAAGTGGGATGATATGTATGAGATGGAATCCAAAATTTTCGTGACTGGTGCTGCCATCTGAAAAGTAGGAGTAGTAGATCTTTGCACCACTAGGTGGCGAGAGCTGCATATCTGATGAGTCAGTGTGCACAGTGGCATTTAGTTGGGAGGAAGTGTTGTGTGTCCACATTGATTACTGTAATACTCTGTACTTGGTGTGTGGTGATTTTAATATGGATCTGTGACCAAAACAGTGCATGTGTATCAAATTCTGTGCAAATCTCGGGGAAAGGGCTACGGAGACCCTTGCAATTATTCAACAGATGTTTGGGGGACAGAGAGTGAGCCATACACATGTGTTTGAGTGGCATGCTCGGTTCAGGGTCAGCCGTACAGATGTTGAAGATGATGCTGACAGTGGAAGGCCTGTTAGTGGCACAACGCCAGACATTGTTGCCAAACGTCAACAATTGGTTCCCTCGGATCGACGTCGAACCATTCAAGACCTTGCGGATGAAGTGGGTATTGGTTATGGGACACGTCAATGAATTTTGACTGATGAATTGGGGAAGCATCGTGTCACTGCAAAATTTGTGCCAAGGATCTTGACTGCTGATCAGAAGGCACAGCAGTTGAAGTGTGCACGAATCTTGGTCAGACCGCATCTGATGATCCAACGTTCCTGTCATGGGTTATCACCAGAGCTGGATTTACGGTTATGACCCAGAGACAAAGCAACAATCATCTCAGTGGAAGAGCCTGGGCTCTCCAAGACCCAAAAAAGTGAGACAGGTGAAGAGCAAAAAGGAAGAGTATGATCACCATTTTCTTTGATACCTAGGGAATTGTGCACAAAGAATTCATCCTGCCCAACCATCCCACATACTACTGTGACTTTTTGTGATGGCTCTGGAAAATATGTGGTGGTGATGGCCTGAATTTTGGCATCAAGGGAACTGGCTGCTGCATAATGACAACACACCCTGTCACACGTCCTTGCTCACCAGGACCTTTTTGGCAAAAAACAACATGCGGTTGTACCCCATACTTGCCAGATCTGGCACCTAGCGACTTCGCGCTATTCCCAAAACTGAGACTCAAGTTGAAAGGCCATTGGTTCGACACTGTAGAGAGGATTCAAGAAGCATTGCTGGCAGTGATAAACACCCTCAAAGAACAGGACTTCCAGAAAACATTTGACCAGTGGCAGAAGCACTGGGACCGGTGCGTACGTGTGGATGGGAACTACTTCATGGGTGATGGTGACCATTAGTCCAAAGGTAAGGTTTTCAAAAGATGGTAGCACCAGACCTGAAAATTTTGGATAGCACCTTGTACATAGAGGACAGTGTAGAAAAGAGCTGGTAATCTTCCTGTGGTGTACATATGCAGAATTATTAGGCATAAACCAAACAAAAAATGATTCACCACAGAATTAAAAAAGCGAGAGATGAACCAATTGAACTCTTTGAAACATATCAGAAAGGAAAAGGTCAAGTTGGTCATGAGGCTTATAAGTGTAAGAAGAAGGCATACACTAGGATGATAAGAGAAGCAAAGGCCAGCCACCAAAAATCTGAAATACAATCTTCTTCTAACAACTCTGAAACAGTGTGGAACTATATAAATGAAAACAGAAAAGAATCACAAGCCTTGAAAGATACAAATATAGCATTGAAAAGGGAAGGGAAAGAAGTGAACAATCCAAAACAAGTGTGCAATATTTTCAACCAGTACTATATAGCTATAAAGGTGAAACTTCTAAAACAAAACATATATGTAGCAAAAGGAATGGAAAGTCCCAGAAAGGTGGCCGAGAGTTTATACCTCCTCCCTATGGATGAACCAGAATCTCTTAAAAAATTGGAGCACTAAAAAATAAAAATACAGAAGGTCTGGATGGCATCTCAGCAAAAATAGTCAAACAATGCGCTAGAGATCTTGCTAAGCCTCGAGTATTCCTGATAAATTTAGTAACAAAGCAAGGAATATTCCTAAAATGTTTAAAGATGAGTAATGTTGTTCCAGTATTCAAAGGAGGGGATAAAGGAGAGCCTGGAAACTATAGGCCCATAACAATCACACCTGTTCCATCTAAAACAGTAGTGGTGAAAGATAGGTTCATAAACTTCACAGAGAAGCATAACATCTTAAATGAGGCACAATATGAATTTAGAAAGAGAAGATCCACCAAGACTGCTGTGACAAACTTCATAACACACATCAGTGAGGCATTGGACCATCAAAAGAAAATATCTAATGTATATTTAGACGTTTCAAAAGCTTTTGACTGTGTCTGCCATAAAACTCTTCTACAAAGACTGGACTACATATGTGGGAAAGCTGCTGAAATAATAAAAACCTTTTTTGAAAACAGGCTATAGTGTTGAAATAAAACATAAAATCTGGAAATACAGAGAGAAATGTCTACTCTGATTTTCTGCATGTAAAATATGGAGTAGCTCAGGGTTCAGTACTAGGACCTCTGTTCTTTATCTTATAATATGCTCAATGCTGTAAATGAAAAAGTGATGAATGCTGAACTGCACTGATGGGGGTTATCCTTACAACACATTCTCCACTTCCGTAATTATCCCAGCCTCAAACTATGGTAACATACTGTCCCTACATCTTCTACGCAACAGTTTCCACCTCCTCTGACCTATCATCTCCTCCCCACTCTCAGCTCACATCCTGTTTGTTTGCAGCCCTCTGCCAACACATCTGCCCATCTTTCCCTGATCTTCTCGGTTTTTGCTCCTTTTTACCCCACATCCCTGCCCCACACCTTCCTAATGCTTCACCTGTTGGCATTCTAGTCCCTGCACACTCCACCAGACAGTGTTCGTCTTTCTCCCCACCCATACACTACTATCCCTTCCCTTCCTCTGCCCCTCCAGACTGCTGCTTGCATCCAATGTGATAGTTTCATTTCATTCCAGCCCAAGATGCTGCAGTTTTTTTTTTGTCTGTGTGTGTGTGCCCTTTTAACTCTGCCTGTCTACAACTTGATGTGTCTTCTTTAGCTTCTGTGTGTGTGTGTGTGTGTGTGTGTGTGTGTGTGTGTGTGTGTGTGTGTGTGTGTTTGTTTGTTTGTGTGTGAATGCTTTTGACTGTGCCTGTCAACAACTTTATGTGTCTTCTTTATGGTAAGTAGCAATCCATCTTTTCCTTACATTGTTGGTATTCTGGCCTGGAGATCCCATCGCTTGATTTTGTTAGTGCACAGTATATCATTTTCATAGTATTTGTGTCTTTTAGGTAGCTCAGTTTGTGCAGCACGTTTAGGTTCAAGCTGAGTTTTCCAAATATATATTCTATGTGCTTATTACAGTTTATATTTTCGTCGATTATTATTCCAAGGAAGTTTGTGTATTTGGAGTTCTGTACTATGTACTCATCTATACCAGTGGTGATATCTTCATTGTGTTGGTTTTTCAGTTTTAAATTTAGATGAAGTGTTTTAATATTGTTGCTATGCAAATTTCATTCAGTAAATCTTTATATAGCAGTATCTACTTCTAAGTTGACTATTATTTCCAGATTTTCTGTGTCTTTATTCTTGAACATTACATATGTGTCATCTGGATGAGTTACAAAATTACCATAACTGATAATGTGTAGGATGTGTTTTGCATATAAAGTAAAAAGTAATAGGACAAGAATGGAAACTTGTGGGACAGTGACATGTAGAATTATCACTTCATATCTTATTTTCTATTCTGTCATTTTTGTAATTTCTTTATATTGGCCACTGCTTTTCAGGTATGATATGATCCAGTCTCTTGCATGGCCTCTTATACCACATACTCGTAATATTTCTACTGAAGTTTTGTGGTCTACACAGTCAATGCCTATGTTGGATCCATCAACACTGTTGAGTTCTATGCCAGCAAATATGGTGCATTTATCTTTCTTGAAGCCAAACTAGTTATTGTTCACTAGTTCATATTTCATCAGAAATGCAATGAGTTGTTGTGCAAAAGCTCATGCAGATATTTTTTGAAGACTGGTAGAAGAGCTATGGGTCTATAATTTTGTGGTTTGTATTCATTTTCCATTTTAGTATCGGTTTTATCAATATTGTCTTTGAGAAGTTTGGAAAAATTCCTTCCAGGAATGATGTGTTGATTAGTTGCTTAAGAGGATTCTTGGGCTAATGAATACAGTATTTACTTTATGTAGATGATATTCCAGCAATTGTGCATGAGTTAATAAGAGTGGAAAGCTAAGTGCATTGTATGTGATAGAGATGAAAGGGGAGCAGAGAAAAATAGTGTGTGTGAAATCTTATGGGACTTGACTACTAAGGTCATCAGTCCCTAGAGAAAAATAGGAAAGTCAGAAAATGGAAGATATAGAACACTTAAAGGGAGTGGAAACAGGTATAGTTACTGTGAAGAAATGCTGAGACTGAAGAAATTAATGTAAATGTAGGCCAGGTGGATGGCAAGAACAGAGGACATTTTGTAATACCTTTTACATCAGCATGACTACCACCAAGTTATCGGTTAGGAAGAATGGGTTTAGGCAGAGGATGTATGCTGCAACACACAATATCCTGTTGTTCAGCATGTTCTACAACATGATAGTCATGACCTCAGTGCCTGTTTCACTACATGTCCATCTGGATTCTTCCCCCAGACACCAGTTTCTCAGAACTCTGCAGATGGAAACTGGCGTTACAACATGTCTTTGGTTTTGGCTACACATCTGACCTTAATTTATGTTAATTTCTTTGCTCTCAGCATTTCTTCACAGTAACTATGCGCCTTTCATAACTCTCTTTTAACAATGCAAGGAAAAGGTAGACTCATCCAGTGCAGTCCTCAACAATCAATCTTTCCTTCTAATCCTGTTCAGTAAGTCTTCCCTGATTTAGGGTCCTGATGCCTTTTCCAAACTCTCCACATTTCCTAAACCTCACCAGTTCTTTTCCTCTACCCCTGTATTTAGTACTTGTCTTTTTCCCCCTTAGTTTTTTGCCTACTGGGGCAAAATAGTAATTGAAGTGCTTTATGATGATATTCAGTTCTGTTATAGTTTGTTTTGCTGATCATATAATGTTTATTGGTATGTTCCTGTGGGTTTGATTTTGTACAAATTGAATCTGCAATAGGCCAGCAAGCCTTTTTATCTTGTTCCTAGAAACCAAGACATCCTTCATTATCCATTTTGTTTTTATTGATGAGTTTGGTATTAGTCTTTTTACTAGGTATATTATATTGAGATAGTAAGAAAAGATAGATAGTAAGAAAAGACATTTATAAAATATGTCACTTTATGATGCTATGAAGATTTTTTTCCCAGCATCTTCTTTCTTAAGGCTATTACATTTTTGTTCATTTAGGCTTCATTTTTGATACTTTTTCTTTTGTGGTGATATGTTTATGCATATTTATTGTGTCATGGTCAGATAACAAAACATCATGTGGGTGAATGCACATGTACTAAGCAAAGTCAGTGATGAGAATCAGATTGATTTTGATGGAAGCTAGTCAACTCTATGATAAACATCAGCAGCATGGAAGTGAAAAAATATTGGGTAAATTAAAAATGTTGGGTAAATTCAATGTCAAGCAAGGATAAGGAATGATCTATAGACACACAATATGGAGGAAAATCCTATATATGCTAAATAAATGAAAATTGACTGCAGTTGATCAGTTTTACAGCAAACTAGAAACTTCTTGTTACCATAATTATGTTCCTACACAAAGGTATCCATTTAAATCACCTGAGGGCTTCAGAACCATGCAAAAAGACCAAATTCCAACAGAAGGGAGTCATGAGAAAAATGTTATTGATGTGAGGAGATGCTGATGCAGACTATATCCTAGTTATTTGTAGGATGTAGCCAGAGATGTGCTACAGAAGACTGAATTTACCACATCACAAAATAATTTTATACAGTAAGGCAAAGACATCCAGAAGTGAGCCAACAGTGCTAGAAATAGCTTCAGATCTGTACACAAGACTTAAAGGAAAAGGACAAGAACATCAGTGGTAAATGGGCAGATGCACTAGCAATTGTGATAGGGGCAACAGATGAAATATTATAAGAAAACTCAAAGACAAAAGAGGACATGGTTCCAAGTGGCATGTGGGAGGACTATGAAAGCCATATGGAAAGTAAGAGACCTGTATATGCAAGACAATCAATGTGAGAGCGAAAGGAAAGTATCCAAGAATAGAACAAAGCTAGCAGCTAAGATTTTACATATTAAGAAATGGAATTTGTATTGAACATGATAGAGAAAATAGAGAGAATGAATAATGAGAATAACAGTTCACAAATGTTCCAGAACATAAGATGAAAAATAGGATGGATACAAGAGAGAGGCACAGATCATTAACAACTGAGACAGACACTCACAAGCAAGGAGAAGATACTGGAAAGAGGGTATGAAGCTTTTGAGAGACTGCTGAATGCACAAATAACAGTTTCATGAATTTTGAGCATAGATACGAGATGGAAAGCGAGTTTGTAGTCACTGAGAAAAATGTGAGAGAAGTGACCGGAAGAAAGAATATTGAAAGATCCTCAGTTAGGACAGAACAACTGCAAATATGTTGAAGGCAGGAGGGAAAATGCTGCAGAGAGAACTATAGCCTCATTCAGTCAATATGGAGGTGTAACAAAATTTTAGAAGATTGGAAATCATCTGCAATTATCCCAGTGCAGAAGAAGAGTAGCAAAATGAACTGCAAGATCTGCCACACATACTCCTTTCATTAACCTGTTGACTGAACAGGTACTTCCATATTATTTGGAAGGGTTTCACATTGGTAGTGTAATACTTACAATGAAGCAAATGCTGGGGAAACACTGAGAGTATAAAAGAATAATTTAGGGAATATTTATAGATTATTACATGGAACATGATAGTGTCAACAGGCTAAGACTGTATAACGTATGAAGGTAAAATAATGTACCAATAAAATTGGATAGTGCAGTTGTCAGAGACATGAGCAGAGGTGAAACACTAGGGACAACCATCAAGGGAGTTCGACATACACACAGACATTTTAGAAGTCGATGCCACTACTGTTTAACACAATAATAGAGAAAGTCATACACTTAGGTACTGCTCATCATCCTACGAATCTTTCACAAGAACTAGAACTCTGTAAAAGTCTCATAAGTAGCAGGTCACTGTTTTCACAGGAGAAGAAGTGACACCCTGTGCATCATTTGGCCTAGTGTAGTTGTTAGAATCACTAGCTGCAGCATAAAAGTCCAGGTCTGGTTCCAAGCTCATACTAATATTTGTAATTAAATTTTTAATTACAGAAGAAGTAATACTAACAAAATATTTCCACTACACTATGACATTCAAAATATACAGGGTCAGTATTGAATAAGGTGACAAACTTCAAAAGGAACAAAAAAAATCATATCAACATACATCCAGAAATGAATGGTGAGTCTGTAATAAAGCAATTACTGTTGGGAAAATATGTTAACATATTACTTGGTGTTAATTTATTATTTAGTTAGTGTATACTTGTCAACATGGATAGCACTGATGAACATCATTATTCTCCATGTTGCAGTTTATGTGACTGCAGATAAACTCAAGCACAAGGAAATGTTATTCTCTCCAGGAGCCTGAAGAGATGATTTTTGTCTGTTATAAAGCATATGGAAATGGCAGAGAGACCATACAGATTTACAAAGCCATTTTCCCTGATAGACAGTGCCATACAACTCACAAAACCTTCACACCCAATTTTTGACATTTGTGTGAGCATGAGTCCTTTCAGAGAAATGAACAATCTAAGCAGCCATGGGATGTATGTACACCAGCTCTTGAACAATGGTTTCTACAGGATATAGAGAACAAACACAATACATGCTCCAGATACATATCCTGGTGTCGTGCACCCCTGCATGAAAACTGAAGCTATCCATAATTTGCAACAGGTGCAGTAATAACTGACAACAAATTTCCCTCCATGAGAAAAGCTTTGTCACTGGTTGCTGCAACACACCACCTTCATTATTGGATGTCTGTCATCAATACTCTCATGGATGAAACAACACTTGGTAGAGATGGTATCATAACCCTACATGATCATCATCAATAGGCTACAGAAAAACCACAAGGGCTGGTTGAATCATCTCATCAGCAACAATTTAACACAAAAGTTTTAACAGGGATTGTTGGTAACCCCTTACTCGGACAATTTGTTTTGCTGCACCACCTAATGGACATACACATGAAGAATTCCTATAGAAAATTCTGCCTCTTTTGCTTGATGCAGCTATAACAAAACAAGAAGTAATCTGGTCAATAAAGATGGATTTCCAGCCCATTTCTGTATCACTGTTCATCAACACCTCAACAACATTATACCCAGTCAACGGATAGGACTAGGAGGCCCCTTTGCTTGGCCACTTTGGTCCCCCTTGAACTTTACTTGTGGGGGGCTTCTGGAAAACTGTTGTATATGCTGAACTAGTTGCTGATGTGCAAACACTTGAACAGCATAGTTGTGTAGTCTGTTACACCACTCAGCTACAGCCTGGATCATTCAAAAGAGTGAGGCAATCCATAATGCAATGTGAAAACACTTGCTTTGCACCTATGTTGGACACTTTGCATATTTTTTGTAACATGGGCAAAATCAATATCATGTAATGTGAATTGTAATGTCCCAATTCTAATTCCTTTATTGTACACTCACCATCCATTTCTGGATATATGTCACTATCAATTTTTTATTCCTTTCTCACCAGGAGAAGAATCATCTCCTGAAGTTTGATCCCTTAAGTAATGTAAAGAAATTCCTCCTGTAGGAATATTCCTTGTTTGGGAGGCAGTTCATTTCTACCCACATTTTCACTTCGTTGTCTTTGTGTAATAATCTGTTTTCAGTGTTAGGCACTGGACTGCACTAATGACTTTGCTGTCAAATTTGGGACACAATTCTAGTACCCATGTGACAGAATACCTGCCACTTGAATCTATGTAACACATGGTAACATAAATGATAATTTTTAATATTCAATTGTCATTTGCAAATTTAGTAATAATTGTCACTGCAATAACATCACACGCGAGCATTGCACCCTATGTCGGCCACTTAGAATATGTTTTGTAACATGAGCAGAGGTATCTGTTTCGTGCGTGCGTGCGTGTGTGTGTGTGTGTGTGTGTGTGTGTGTGTGTGTGTGTGTGTACTCTAAGTCAACAAAATACCTGCCACTTGCATCTATGTAATACACACTAACATACAAGATAATTTCAAAAAAGTAACATTCAATTGTCATTTGCAAATTTAGTAACAATTGTCATTACAGTATCATGACACACGAGCATTGGCAACAGCTTACTTATCAAATACTATACTAAAGTGCAGTCTTCATTATCTCAATGTATACTTCCTACCTGTCTGGAAGAGAATTGCTGAGGATACTATATATGGCATGACTATCCACAACTTCAACCTCTGTAAGGATTTTGTCCAGTTTACTGACTATGTAACTGACATCATCAACAGACAGACATAATGGAGGCATAAGTACTAATATGTTGCCATGTTCACCTTCATTGGCTATTATGACAAACTCATCCTTTAACCTGTGGAAAGAAAGAGCATTTTTGTAGTTACTAGCACAAATGTTTACAACATTTATGGCAATAATTTCATTGTCCATTTCATGAAGATTCATTTAAAATACTCATCACCACAGTTTTCTTTCCTTCTATTACACTCAAGTGGTCTTTCCTAATCTGTAATTATTTCTTATGGAAGAGTAATTGCATACAGCTAAAAATACTGCATTTATTGAAATTATAATGTTGTCAAGACTCATTATTCTCATAGAATACCAACAGTTATGGTTATGGGATGCAAGAAGTAAGTAGTGCTCAGATTTTGGAACTGCAGGTAGACCATAGCTTGAAGTGAAAAACAATACCTTAGAATTAATGAAGAGGTCTAGCTCCTTATGTTTCAGTATGGATGAATTTTGCTTTAGGGGATTCAAAATGAAGGAAATAGTTTATTCTGTATATTTTCATTAACTAATCAACTTTAGAAACATTTTCTGAGAAAAATCAACTTCCAGGGATAACTTATCAAAATACAGAAGCTTATAATAAGAATTACATCTGGTATTAATACTACATCTTGCAGAGACTTCTTCAAGAAACTTATTATTTTAAGAATTCTTAAATGTTATAACTAGTACTTCTCTTCTCTCACTTAAAAGCAGACAACAGTACAGAGTTACAAGATTACCACAAAAAATTCTTCACAAAGACATTAAGAATATAGACTGAGAACGTTAATGAGTCAAATGCATGAGAACACAAGTACTGAAGTACTTGCATGAGCACACCATGCACCTGCCACCCCACCCTCCCACATTCCTAGTTAGCAAACTTGCTCCCTACCTCCAAGCCACTAACTACCCACTCCTAAACCCTCTCCCTGCCTCCTAACTCTCTCTCTCTCCCCTCCGACCAATCCATCCAACACAATCCCTACACACAATCCATATGCCCATCCTAGACACACACACACACACACACACACACACACACACACACACACACACACACACACAGAGAGAGAGAGAGAGAGAGAGAGAGGTGTGTGTGTGTGTGTGTGTGTGTGTGTGTGTGTGTGTGGATGAAGCATTATATTAACATGTTGAATGGAATTTTTGAAGAAGAAAAAGAAAAAAGGCTACACTTGGTAGGTAAATATGGGTATTTGATATTTGACTACCCTATATTCTGTTAATTGTTTATGAAATGAAAGATGTAAACAGATAAGTAATGAACAGGTAGTTTATGCCATTGAGTTATGGAAAACAAATTGTGTACATGTATTCATTATAAAATGTCTGACAAGTAAAGGAGATGAAATTCATGTCAAGCAGATATATTTTTATCATAACAATTTGATAAATACAAATAAGATACTATTGTAAGTGTTAAACCTAATATTAATTTCTTTAGCACATGGTCAGTACCTTTGTGATGGCCCCTAATGCTAAATATCTCCTACATATCCTCCTGACACAATACATTACAGCTTCATAGCTCATATTGTGTAATCCAGTAAAGGGAGAATTGCCTGTGCAGTGAACTGTCATACAAAAGTTGATGTCTAACAGTTGCAAACCTATGTTTATCAACACATTTAACTGACTGTAAGGATGAACAACCACAGAGAGAAAGTCCTGTACTGTGGAACAGGCTGCAATGGCAGGGAACATAGTATACAACAGAATGAATTGTACATGATAAGCCTTGATAATGGAAGATTTGTCATCAGAAAAAATAAATCTGCATTGGAGGAATTGGAGTGTGGAATGTTGGAGTCCTAAAATGATAATATACCTACCACTGCAATTATTGCATGGATAACTGATAGCATATTTTCCTCCATGAGAAATAATTTGTTGCTGGTTGTACCACACCACAAACATTATCAAATTTCTGTTATTGGTACTCTTTATTGATGAAACAACATTTGGTGAGCTGGCATTATAGCTCTAAAAAACTGTCATCAGTGGTACACAAATCATCAAAGGTTCACTTTACAGAGTAAGGAAAGAGAAATGAATAGGTTATATTTAATTACAGTGGTAATTATTGATGTGTGGTGGCAGAAAGAACAGTGTTATAAAATCATATAAGGGAATTGCAGTAGTAGATCCAACAGTGAACAAGAAAATAAGAATGAAATTAAAGTAGTATGACTAGCATAGTGAACAGATCATCATGGCTAACACAAACACAAAGACATGAGTTACCACAGTACTATAAGAATATATGACAGTTATCTCTACAACTGATGAAGAGATTGAAAAAACATTTGATGAGGTAAAAAGTTATTGTTGTGTTAAAGGAAACAAAAATTTAATTGCAACAGAGGACAGGAATTCAGTAGTAGGAATAGTAAGAGAACGAAAAATATTAGGAGTACCTGGAGTAAGGCAAAGGAATGAAAAATAAGCCTCCTGACAAAATTTTTAAAGAGAACAATTCAACCATTCCTCATATATGGATTACGAATCATGAGAGAAGGTTTCATATGTGGAAGATACTTGGAGATATCAATCGACTAAAGACAGCTTGTACAAGAGTTCTAGGAGGAACAGTAAATAATTTAAGAGATTGTAGTATAGATTAATTTGAACAAAACATTGATTGATTTTTATTTGGTCCCATTTGATTATGTTTTGTACCAAGTGTGTACTCGGAATATGGGACAAGTCAATTTAAACCTATTTTCTTGCAATATTTAACCATTTATTACAATTTAATGCATCAAAGTGGCAATACTTATAATAAAGTTGCATACATTTTTCACCCATTTTTTAGGTCCTGAAAATTATTTACATACTACATTACACTCATATTTATATTTTTTCTCAATATTCGTGTTCTCAAGTTATTTACATATCATAATATCTACATCTACGTGATTACTCTGCTAATGACAATAAAGTGCCTGGCAGAGGGTTCAATGAACCCCCCTCAAGCTGTTCCTCTACCGTTCCACTATCGAATGGCACGCGAGAAAAAAGAGCACTTAAATTTTTCTGTGCAAGCCCTGATTTCTCTTATTTTATCATGATGATCATTTCTCCCTATGTAGGTGGGTGCCAACAGAATGTTTTTGCAATTGGAGGAGAAAACTGGTGATTGAAATTTCATGAGAAGATCCCGTCGCGACGAAAAACGCATTTGTTTTAATGATTGCCATTCCAGTTGACGCATCATGTCTGTGACACTACCTCCCCTACTTCGTGATGATACAAATATTTTCAATTAGTTACAGTACCTCTATAACAGTAGTAGTAGCATTTTTTGTTCATTGATGCATATACTCTTCTACATTGTAAAATTCTTTTTCCATTAAATAATCTTTTACAAGTTTTTGGAATGTCTTTTTGCTCACATTTTCCTGTAAACTCTTTGGAAGGCACTATATGAGTTTGACACCCGAGTGTCGAGGAGCTTTTTCAGCAACTATCAGTCAGTGTTATATACTTCTTAGTAGGCCTTTATTTCTTGTTTCATATGTGTGAAAGTCTGCATTTCTTTCTAGTACTGCATTTCCTTTTATTAATTATATTATTGTGTTGTAAGTGTGTGGAGAAGGAAATGCCAGTATTTTTAGGCTACTGAAAACAGTTCTGCATGAATTTCTTTGTTTCTTGTTCAAAATGGTCCTAACTGCTTTTTCTTGCAATGCAAATATTCTTTTTGTATTTTTGCTGCTGGAACTTCCCCAAACAGTAATTCCATATTGTAGGTATGGCTCAAATAGAGCACGGTACACTGTATATAGAAGCTCCTTGTTGGCATAATATGCAAGCTGTTTCATAACAAATATTGGAGTGCTTACTGTCAACAGTAACCCCCAAAAATTTAATAATGGTAACTTCTTCCAGTCTTGTTTCATCTATGAATATATCTATGTGTTCATCCTTTTCTTTATTTATGAACACCATGAACATTGTCTTTTTTAGATTTAAAATTAAGTCATTTTGTATAAGCCACTGTACTGTGATATTTATTTATATAAATGCACTTCTTTCCGGTGTTTCAAGATCGTTTTCTACATTCATCAGTGTCACTTCATCTGCATATAGTATTTTTTTTTATCTTTCTCACTGACTTCAATATTGTTTACAAATAGGTTGAACAGAAGTGGGCTAAGAACAGATCCTTGAGGCACTCTGTACTTAATATCTCTGATTTCTTAAAGACTGGAACTACTTTGCTTACTTTTAATTTTTATGGGAATACTCATTCTCTAAATGAGCAGTTGGCAATATCCAAAAGAGGTTTGATTATTTCTTCATTCACATGTTTTAATAAATAATTTCATACTTCATCATCTCCTGCAGACTTTTTGGGTTTTAATTTCTGTATTATTTTTATGTATTCTGTTTTTGTCACTGGTTTCAGGAACATTGAGTGGGATGGTTGGCCAAGTGTTTAAGCATGCTTCGACCACTGATGATTTTTTTCCCCTTTTAACTTTTGTACAGCACCTATAAAATTGTTGTTTCATATATTGTTCCATCTGTAACTATGTTGTCATCAGTTCTAATTGATTTAATAGAATTGCTGTTTTTTACACTTTTTTGGCTATATCTTTCATTGTTGATTATATCCAATATTGTTTTACTTTTTTGATTTGAATTTGTTATGGCTCTGTTTATTGAAATGGCTTTGTTTCTCTTATTAATTGCCTGTACGTCTTCTGATACTGTTTATATGCCTCTATATTCCCTATTTGTCTGAGTTTCTTCATTACAATCCTGAGTTCAATTATTTCTTTTGTAATCCATTTCTTACTGTGACCCTGCTTTCTCTGATAGGCTACTTTGGGGAAGACTACATGAAAGTGATGCACTAGTGTGTTAAGAAATGCATCATACTTTTCATTTGTACCTTGTACTTGCATTGTTTTGGTCCATCCTTCTTTCCTCAGTGTTGTTTTGAAAATGTTCATGTTTTCTACATTGATAATACTGACTTCTTTCTTATCTTGCATTTCTTCCATTATTGAGCTCCTATTTATGTGGATTTGAATTATTAACCCATGGTGGTCAGAGATTGCTGTCTGTAGAACTTTTGCTTCACATTTACTATTTTAAATATTTGTGATTATGTTGTCAATGATGGTCTGACTCTGGTCAATCACTCTTGTAGGTACATCTATTATTGTTTTCATGTTACACTGTAATAATGTCTCTTTGAATTTTTGTTTTGGTTTTTATTCTTTACCCATATCTATGCTATAGTCTCTACATATTACATCACCTTTAATTTTAATCTTCAGCAATAATTTTTCTACTTTTTTTCAGAAATGTTGTAATATTACCACCTGGGGACCTGAACACATTGATAATTCTGAGCTCTTCACTCATTACACCAGTAAGTTCAAAATCTTTTTCAATGCAAGCTGAAAGGTTTATTTACAATATTCAGTATCTCATAGACTTCCAATTTTCTTCTTATATAACAACACCTCCACCCTGTATGTTTTGATTTACAGAAATAATTAATCATATCATAGCCTCTTATTATTTGGCTGCTAAGTTCTGCTACATTTAGCCCATGCTCATGGATGCATAATATATCTGGTTGTGTTTTATTCAGGACCACTTCCACTTCAAGTTTTTCGTTGCCTACATACTTAATATTTTGGTACAAGATTTTAATGATTTTTTTCTCTTTATGAGTCCTGGGTTGCTGAGTATCTATTGTAGTTGGAGCTTGATATGTGACTATGCTGTATTCTTTATTATTTATCTATCCCTTCTTCTCTTTTGTTGGAGGTGGAATAAAAACTCTTGCTGAATAGAAGGGAACTGCTCATACTCTTTGCAAAGTCCACGATGGTTTCCTTTCTATTTGTTCAACTTTAGAAGTTGTTGGTTGTATGCTTTGATGTATTTCACAATCTTTTTATGGTGCTGTGTGTGATGGTTCCTTTATTATGCTTAATCCACTATCAGTTGTTTCTGTTGACAAATTGTGATCTTCCTGTTTTTTACAGTGTGTGTGTTCCAGTACTGCTGTTAATGCTGCATCTGCTTCTATTTTTGTTAATTCAGTGTGGTCTATCTCACTGTTGGAATTTGATGGTCCAGTTTTCCTGTCTTCCCCGTTTTTTGATTCTATAGAATATTTTGCTACTTCTGGCATGATGGCTACTGCTATGGTTTTCCCAAGCCTATGGCCTGCTTTTTGGTTGTTATTGCATATTTTAATTCTCTGCATAGTCTCTTTCTTCCTCTTTTGTTTCTGTGCAATCCTTGCCATGTGAAATCTTGTCTTCTTAGAAATCTGTTTACATCATGTACTGTGGCATGATTGTATTGTTCACCTGATTTTAGAATGTACTTCTTCAGCTGATATATGACATCATTTGCCTGTCCCCTGTCTTGCTGGTATGGAATTGTACACAGTATCACCCCTTGTGTGTGACATATTCCTGATTAGCTCTTCTACAGCATTTCTGAAATTATAGGTGATCTTCCAGTTTCTGCTGTCATTTGATCCATCAAGACTATTAGTGTGTCTTCTTTTCCTAGGTGTTTGATTTTGCTATGAATATCTCAAGTAACTTCATTAAAAATGTGCCTTGTTTAACAAAGGACATTACAGAGAGTGTTTCTTGTGATAATTCATTTAACAGGCTTGCACAGTTTCTGCAATTTTTGTCAGTCAACATAAGAACTTTAGTTTCTTCCATAGCTGTATTGCATTGATTCCTGGTTTCTTTTGCTGTTAATTCCATTTCTGCTTGTGCAATATTTACTTTTACTGGGACTTGTGATGTAACACAATTAACGGAACATTCAGCAGTGTTGCTGTTTTATTTTTCCTTTTGCAAATTTGGTCCACATTTTCGAACATCTGAATGAACGAAAGCATTGTTTGTTGCACTCATACAGTTTAACTGTTCTTTTAGAGCCTTCAAACTATCAGTAAGATGTGCAATTACAGTATCCACTCACAAAATTTCGTATTTCATTCGTTGTCAGGAAATTTTGTCAAACCAATCTCAGGACTGAAGACCACAACATTTCCTTGGACCATTTTATTATCTATTTGTTTAGTTTTGAGCCTTTTATTTCATTCTGTGCCTTGTGCTGGTCAGCACTCATACTCTTGACAGTATCAATAACACTTTTAACTCACACTGGTAGTCTGATGAAAATTCACTCTAAGTGTGTAATGTAGTATGATGGCAATCAGTTGATTGGTCATATTGCATAGCCACATAATCTTATGCGATGCTGTTATCTACACTCTGCTGAACAAATTTTCCAGCATTATTGGAAAATGTCCCTTTGGCTTTAAGGATGGGTATGTTCTTCCAGCATGATTGGGCTCCTGCACATTCTAGTCATCATCTAAATTTAACATTCCACAGGAGATGGATCAACAGAAATGTCCATGTTTCATGTTCCTTGTCCATGGACAAGTCTGTGGACTTCATGCTGTTAGATTTTTGCTTATGTGGATGGCTGAAAGGTGAAATTGACAAAGCACAAGTAAAACACAAGAGACAAACTAATCTTTCTGCTTATGAATAGTGCTGCCCTCATAATAGAATGCCGACATGACCTCCAAAGAGCTACATGTGGTGTTGTCAAGAAAATTCAATAGTACACTGAAGTTCAAGGTGAAAGTTATGAAAAGCAACTTTGAACTTATTCATTTGCTTCTGCCTAGCACTTATTGTGAGTTGTTAATTGGACGCTGTTATATGGAATATTTTATTCAAATTTGTCTGTCCTTCCACCTCTCAAAATATCTGATATTCCTCCTTAAACATCCTCTGTAATTTCAAGATATAGATGCAGAAACCAGATTTGAATCCACAAAATTTTCTCAGGAACAGATGTGAACTGTGACTATAATTTAATAATAATGAAATGCAGATATTAAAGTTGGAGAAATCTGAGTTTGTAGGTATCTTCAAAGGGAGCATTAGCCAATAATGAACAAAGTGAAATGACAGATATCAAAATAAGTGAGTAAGGAGAAAGAAAATTAACTGAAATTACTCAACAGAGGAAACACCACTGGACCTGATGAGATACCAATATGATTCTACCCAGAATATGACAAAGAACATGACCCCCTCTTCTAGTGGTTGCCTACAGTACATCAGGGAAGGAGCAAAGCACTCCTAGTTATTGGAAAAAAGTGCAGGTCATTCCCATTTTAAGACATGTTATCAAACAAATGTGCAAAACAATAATGATGTTAGTTTGTTGTTGAATTTTAGATCATTTTATAAACTTGCATGTAATAACATTTCTAGAAACCAAAAATCTCCTCTATAGGAAGGAACATGGAATCCACAAACAACAGTCATATGAAACGTAGCTCACTCTTTCTGTCCAAGAGACCCAGAAAGCAATAGATACTGGTGTTCAGGTTAATGCCATGTTTCTTAACTTCCAGAAAGTTTTCAATACAGTGCTGCATTGTTACCTAGTGAACAAAATATGACTGTTTGGAGTATCAGATCAGCTGTGTAACTGGATTAAAGAGTTCCTAGCAAACCTAGTAAACAGAATTTAGCATGCCATTATTATCAGAGAGGAATCTTCAGACATAAAAATAACTATGAGTGTACCCAAAGAGACTGTTATGTGACAATTATGTTTTATGACATACATAAAAGATCTGGTGGAATTTATCAGTAGTTCCTTAAAGCTTTTTGTCAATTATGTCATTGGAGAATAGACAGTTGGCACAGGAGTGGCAATTGACAATCAACATAAACAAATGTAATGTATTGCACATAAATATGCAGAAAGACCCATTATTGTATGAATACATGACTGCACCATAATCACAGGAAGCAGTCACATCCATTTAGTATATATGAGAATGTGAATGGAGTGATTTAAAGTGGAAAGGCCACACAAAAGTAATGGCAAGTAAGGCAGCTGCCAGACTGATAATCATTGGAAGATTCTTCAGGTTGTCTAATCCAGCCACAAAGGAAGTAGATCACAAGACCTTGATCAACCAATATTGAAACACTGCTGACCAATCTGGAATCCTTATCAGCTAGGTTTGGTAGAGGAAATAGAGAGGATATAAAGAAGAGAAAAATCATTTTTTCACATGTTAATTTAGTAAGCATGAAAGCATCCTGGAGCTGCTCAGTCAACTCCAGTGGCAGCTGCTATAATAGAAGTGTTGAGCCTCATGGTGTGGCTTGCTGTTAAATTCTGAGAGCATATATCCCTAAAAGAATCGACTGATATAGTGCATTCTACTTCATACATTTCATGAGAAGCCAATGTAGGTACAATTAGAAAGACTGGAGCTTATATGGAGGCTTAACAACAGCAGTACTTCACACAGACTATTCACAACCAGAACAGGAAAGGGGGAAAGTGACACTGGAACACAAAGTATTCTCCACCACACACCATAAGGTGGCTTGCAGGGTATAGATGAAGATACAGGTGTAGAAATCAAGAGAGCAGAAGATGAACATGTAGCAGTTCCACTTGCTTTATGTGCTTCTTCGTTTGTTGTGCTCAGTGTCGATGTACTGCATTGCTACACTGGCTGAAAAATGGGGTTTGTAATTGTGGCACTGACTACTGTAAATGCAGTAGCCAACAAATGCACAGTTTCATTTCACTGTCTTTTACTTTATGTTCATAACCCCCAATATTATGTGGTTATATGGCCAATGTTCTATTGTTTAACTTTCGATAAGCCTCAGGCGAAACATCCACATACTGCTACAATAGTTTATTCTTGAACATCTATGAGCAGTAAAACCTAACCACAAAGTTCACAGTTCTTGAAGAATAATCAGGTACACATGGAGCAGACACTGTCAGTGTTCTAACACATGGCCTATTGGTGCAACACTTATTTCATTGTTAAGTTAATGTATTGTTGTCATTCCAAGCAACACAGATTCCTCATCTGAAACTCAGCGGTGTACTGACTGTCTCATGACCAAAAATCGGGCCCTTATATATCATCAAAATAAGAAGTGCTGAAACTACACATTGTTCGAAGTTTAATTTACAGAAATTACAATTAAAACTTAACTCATTAAATTAACTGAATACATCAAAAACTTGTGTCTTTTTAACAGTTTCTTCTACTACAAGTGTTAGGCCGAATTATTTGTTTAAAAGATGAAATTAACATATATGGTTATGAAAACAATACTTTTGACAAAACTGTTAATTTCTTTGGAATTAATGAAGGGCAGGTTTTGCTAACATGTTTTTGAATAGAGCTAAATAGATACTTTAAGATTACTAGTGTTTCATCTTCCAACTGTTTACAGTTATCACAGAATTTATATTTGTTTTCACATCAACAATAGAATTTAAGTTACGAAACAATTACTGATTTCACCCTACAGCAAAAGATACTTACTAGGAATAGTTGAAATAAATTATAGAATCAATTACATACATAAACTAAGCACAGAATTAGATCTGGTGTTATACTGTTTAAAATTAAAGCAAGCCTTTCTCTTATATTAAGATGCAGATTATATTCACATACGTTAATGGCAAATAGTTAAAAGTGAAAAAACGAATTTAAAGAGTCAGATGGCAAAACAAGAGGAGAATTAAAATTATCCCAGCTTGCTTCATCACAAAAAGGTCACTTTAAGAGGGTGAAATACTGAAGGGAGCAAAGAAACAACTAAACAACTAGGCAAAAAGACAAGACTGACTTTTAATTCATGAACTAACACAAGGATTACTAAGTTTAACAATCATAAAAATGCAACAAAAAATATTGATGTTGCATATAAAAAATCTGAAGCCTTTGGAGTAAAGGGAAGCTGTTGTATGAACATCGAAACATAAGATGGCAAGCTAGTACTAAGCAAAGAAGGGAAGGCTGAAAGGTGGGTGGAATATATACACTCCTGGAAATGGAAAAAGGAACACATTGACACAGGCGTGTCAGACCCACCATACTTGCTCCGGACACTGCGAGAGGGCTGTACAAGCAATGATCACACGCACGGCACAGCGGACACACCAGGAACCGCGGTGTTGGCCGTCGAATGGCGCTAGCTGCGCAGCATTTGTGCACCGCCGCCGTCAGTGTCAGCCAGTTTGCCATGGCATACGGAGCTCCATCGCAGTCTTTAACGCTGGTAGCATGCCACGACAGCGTGGACGTGAACCGTATGTGCAGTTGACGGACTTTGAGCGAGGGCGTATAGTGGGCTTGCGGGAGGCCGGGTGGACATACTGCCGAATTGCTCAACACGTGGGGCGTGAGGTCTCCACAGTACATCGATGTTGTCGCCAGTGGTCGGCGGAAGGTGCACGTGCCCGTCGACCTGGGACTGGACCGCAGCGACGCACGGATGCACGCCAAGACCGTAGGATCCTACGCAGTGCCGTAGGGGACCGCACCGCCACTTCCCAGCAAATTAGGGACACTGTTGCTCCTGGGGTATCGGCGAGGACCATTCGCAACCGTCTCCATGAAGCTGGGCTACGGTCCCGCACACCGTTAGGCCGTCTTCCGCTCATGCCCCAACATCGTGCAGACCGCCTCCAGTGGTGTCGCGACAGGCGTGAATGGAGGGACGAATGGAGACGTGTCGTCTTCAGCGATGAGAGTCGCTTCTGCCTTGGTGCCAATGATGGTCGTATGCGTGTTTGGTGCCGTGCAGGTGACCGCCACAATCAGGACTGCATACGACCGAGGCACACAGGGCCAACACCCGGCATCATGGTGTGGGGAGCGATCTCCTACACTGGCCGTACACCACTGGTGATCGTCGAGGGGACACTGAATAGTGCACGGTACATCCAAACCGTCATCGAACCCATCGTTCTACCATTCCTAGACCGGCAAGGGAACTTGCTGTTCCAACAGGACAATGCACGTCCGCATGTATCCCGTGCCACCCAACGTGCTCTAGAAGGTGTAAGTCAACTACCCTGGCCAGCAAGATCTCCGGATCTGTCCCCCATTGAGCATGTTTGGGACTGGATGAAGCGTCGTCTCACGCGGTCTGCACGTCCAGCACGAACGCTGGTCCAACTGAGGCGCCAGGTGGAAATGGCATGACAAGCCGTTCCACAGGACTACATCCAGCATCTGTACGATCGTCTCCATGGGAGAATAGCAGCCTGCATTGCTGCGAAAGGTGGATATACACTGTACTAGTGCCGACATTGTGCATGCTCTGTTGCCTGTGTCTATGTGCCTGTGGTTCTGTCAGTGTGATCATGTGATGTATCTGACCCCAGGAATGTGTCAATAAAGTTTCCCCTTCCTGGGACAATGAATTCACGGTGTTCTTATTTCAATTTCCAGGAGTGTAGAAGGAACAATCCTGAACACACACAGGGAACAATCCTGAGGACAATATTCTAGAACATAAATATACATTACAAATGGTAAGACAAAAATTTAGAACCAGATTTTGCAACACAAAATGTTTTCAGGAGCAGACATAGGTAATATTTTCACAGAATGATAGATTCTTGGGAGCGCCAACAATGACAAAACTGTTCCACCTCATTTGTAGGATATATGAGACAGATGAAATTCCCTTGAACTTAAAGAAGTATGTAATACTACCATCACCAGAGAAGCAAATGCTGACAGCTGTCAGTACTACAGGACCATCAGCTTAACACGTCGAACAATGGAAAATCCAGGACAGAATGTAACAATATTATGAAAAGGAAAGCTACTACTCACCATATAGTGGAGATGTTGAGTTGCAGTAGGCATAACAAAAAGACTGTCACAATATAAGCTTTCGACTATCAAAGGCCTTTGTCAAAAATTACATCACACACACACACACACACACACACACACACATACACACACACACACACCCACACACACACACACACACACAAATTCTACTTGGGAAAAATATATATAAAAAACAAAGATGCTGTGACTTACCAAACGAGAAAGCACTGGTAGATAGACACAATAAAAAACACACAAACACACACACAAATTTCAAGCTTTCGCAACCCAAGGTTGCTTCATCAGGAAAGAGGGAAGAGAGGGAAAGACGAAAAAATATGGGTTTTAAGGGAGACGGCAAGGAGTCATTCCAATCCCGGGAGTGGAAAGACTTACCTTAGGGGGAAAAAAGGACAGGTATACATTCGCGCACACACACACACACACACACACACACACACACACACACACACACACACACACACACACACACATATCCATCCGCACATCATGATGTGCAGATGGATATGTGTGTGCGCACATCATGATGTGTGGATGGATGTGTGTGTGTGTGTGTGTGTGTGTGTGTGTGTGTGTGTGTGTGTGTACCTGTCATTTTTTCCCCCTAAGGTAACTCTTTCCGTTCCCGGGATTGGAATGACTCCTTACCCTCTCCCTTAAAACCCACATCCATTTGTCTTTCCCTCTCCTTCCATCTTTCCTGATGAAGCAACCTTGGGTTGTGAAAGCTTGAAATTTGTGTGTGTGTGTGTTTGTGTGTGTGTTTGTGTGTTTTTCATTGTGTCTATCTACTAGCACTTTCTCGTTTGGTAAGTCACAGCATCTTTGTTTTTTTTATATATATGGAAACTTTCCACATGGGAAAAATATATCTAAAAACAAAGATGATGTGACTTTCCAAACGAAAGTGCTGGCAGGTCAATAGACACACAAACAAACACAAACATACACACAAAATTCAAGCTTTCGCAACCAATGGTTGCTTTGTCAGGAAAGAGGGAAGGAGAGGAAAAGACAAAAGGATGTGGGTTTTAAGGGAGAGGGTAAGGAGTCATTCCAATCCCGGGAGCAGAAAGACTTACCTTAGGGGGGAAAAAAGGACAGGTATACACTCGCACACACACCCATATCCATCCGCACTGGATATGGGTGTGTGTGTGAGTGTATACCTGTCCTTTTTTCCCCCTAAGGTAAGTCTTTCCGCTCCCGGGATTGGAATGACTCCTTACCCTCTCCCTTAAAACCCACATCCTTTTATCTTTTCCTCTTTTCCCTCTTTCCTGACGAAGCAACCGTTGGTTGCGAAAGCTTGAATTTTGTGTGTATGTTTGTGTTTGTTTGTGTGTCTATCGACCTGCCAGTGCTTTTGTTTGGTAAGTCACATTATATATATATATATATATATATATATATATATATATATATATATATATATATATATATATTTTTTTTTTTTTCAACTCACACACGCGAATGCATCCTCTGGCAGCTGAAGTCACTCTGCAAGCAACAGCAGCAGTGTAAGGAAGAGGCTAGGGTGGGGAGGGGGAGGGATAGTAGGGCAGGGGTGGGGGACAGTGAAGTGCTGCTGGGGAGTACGCAAGGACGAGGTGGAGAGAGGGTAGGGCAGCTAGTTGCAGTTGGGAGGTTTAATGAGTTTAACAAATCATGTTTCCAAAATACTAACACTCATTATCTACAATAAGATGGAATGACTGATAGAAGCACATGGAGGAAGATTAGCTTGGGTTAATCAGAAATGCAAGAATACATAAATCAATTCTTACTGTATGACTCACCTCAGAATATTGGTTGAATAAAGGCAAACTCTTTGAGATTATCAGGTAGTAGAAGAGTATACCAAACTTATACAGATACTAGACTGCAATTCTAAGAGAATGGTGTGAAATGGAGGCAGTGACTTAGAAGTGAGAGAAGCAGGGTTGTAGCTATCCTGCATGTTCTTCAGTCTTTTCTTAGACCAGGCAGTAAAGGAAGCCACATAGGGATTTGAAAATGAATAACAGTTTAAGGAGAAGAAATACAAAACTTAAATTGTTTTGTTGATGATACTGTATTTCTTTCAGAAAGGAAAAAAACTTAGATCATCTGAAAAGAATGGATAGTGTCTTGAAAAGAGGCTACAAGTATAAAAGTAACAAAATCAGAACAGTTGTAATGGAATGTTGTTGAATTAGGAAATTAGATCAAAAAGTGAGATACCCAAAGTTTTAAATGAGCCTTGCTATTTGGACAGAAAAATAACTGGCAGTGGCCAAAGTAAAGAGGCATAGAATGTAAACTGGAAACCACTGTAAAGAGATATAAAATGTAAATGGAAAATAACAAGACAACTTTCCTAACATAAGATATATATTACTAGCAAATGTAAATCTAAGTGTTATGAAGAATTTTCTGAAAATATTTGTTTCACTTGTAACCTTACATGAAAGTTAAACATGGACAATAAACAGTGAAGACATGAAAAGAATAGAAGCTGAATGCTGAGGATTAGCTGAGTGGATCATGGAACTGATGAATAGGTACTGTATAGAACTGAGGATTAAAAAGCTTTATGGCACAGCTTGAACAGAAGTAGGGGTGTGTAGGGGTATGTATCGAACTGAGGAGAAAAAAGCTTTATGGCAAAACTTGAATAGAAGTAGGGGTGTGTTTATTGGGCACATCTTACAACATAAAGGAATAGATGTACATCTGTGTATGGTGTACAGGATTGTAGAGAGAAACCAAGGATCGACTAAATCAAGCAAGTTCAAGTGGATGTAGGTTGCAGTAGTTACGCAAAGATGAAGAGACTTTCACAGGATAGACTGGCATGGAGAGCTGCATCAAACCTGTCTTAAGACTAAAGGCTTAGTCACAAACTGGGTGGCAGGCTTCAGTTCATTGGTATACTGGAAAAATGCAGTCAGTTCATAAAGAAAATTCCTTACAAACAATTGTGGAACTCATTTTAGAATATTAATCAAGTGTGTGAGACTGATACCAAACTGGACTAACACCCTTGTTATACAATGAAGGGGGCATAAGTGGTCACAGGTTGGTGTCATTCACGGGGGAGTGTCACAGAAATTCTGAAAAACCAGAATTGGGAAACACTTGAGGATCCACATCAACAATTCCATCACTGCCTGCTCACACAGTTTCAAGAACCAGTACCAAGTGAGGAGTCTAGGAATATCCTACAGCCTTCTACATGTCACTCCCGTAGGAACCGCGAAGACAAGATATACTAATTAAAGTGCGCACAATGGTATTTAAGTAGTCTGTCTTCATGTTATTTGTATGTGAATGAAATGGAAAGAAACCTTAGCTGTTGTAAAATGATAACCACTGTTTGTCCTGTACCTCACAGTGGTTATACAGTATGACTGCAGATGAAAATTTCTGCTTAGGTGAGTACAAAGTTGTCAACACAAGGCCAAACATGGATACGCAATAGTTGTTCTATAAATTAAAAGAAAAAAGGAATGTGGGTGAATTAATATAAACAGTATTGTGAATGGATTATCATAGTCAAAGTAGACACAAAGCCATGCTTAGCACAAGTGACAGCTGCTGCTCACTTTAATTGGTAGGACCCAGGTAAAAAGTCAATAAACTTTATGATGGACTCAAAAAAAGTAAATATAGTAATTATAAAGCTAGAAATATAACTCATGAAATACCGTAGCTAATAATATAACAACAAAGTACACACATCAAAAAAAGTTTTGCAACACCTTGGTTCTGAGAGTTCTGGAACCTGTACAGAAAATTGGAGTAGAGATCAACATAAACATCATTTCTGCCCTTTTTATTGCTCATAAAAACCACACATTGCATGTTGTACTACCATACAGCGAGACCTTCAGAGGTGGTCATCCAGATTGCTGTAAGCACCGACACCTCTAACACCCAGTAGCATGTCCTCTTGCATTGATGCATGCCTGTATTCGTCATGGCATACTATCCACAAGTTCATCAAAGCACTGTTGGTTTAGAGTGTCCCTCTCCTCAATGACAATTTGTCATAGATCCCTCAGAGTGGTTGTCGGGCCATGTCATCCTTAAAAAGCCGTTTTCAATCTATCCCAGGCATGTTCGATAGGGTTCATATCTGGAGAAAATGCTGGCCGCTCTAGTTGAGTGATGTCATTATCCTGAAGGAAGTCATTCACAAGGTGTGCACAATGGGGGTGTGAATTATCATCCATGAAGATGAATGCCTTGCCAGTATGCTGCCAATATGGCTGCACTATCAATTGGAGGATGGCATTCATGTATCATACAACTGTTATGGTGCCTTCTATGCCCACCAGCAACGTACTTTGGCCCCACATGATGCCACCCCAAAACAGCAGGGAGACTCCACCTTACTGCACTTGCTGGACTGTGTCTAAGGCATTCAGCCTAACAGGGTTGCCTAGAAACATGTCTCCGACGATTATCTGGTTGAAGGCATGTGTGACACTCATCGGTGAAGAGAACATGATGCCAACCCCAAGCGGACTATTCAGCATATTGTTGGGCCCATCTGTACCATGCAGCATGGTGTCATGGTTGCAAAGATGGACCTCACCATGGATGTCGGGGGTGAACTTGCACATCATGCAGCCTATTGCACACATTTTGAGTCGTAACACTATGTCCTGTGGCTGCACAAAAAGCATTATTCAACATGGTGGCGTTGCTGTCAGGATTCCTCTGAGCCATAATCTGTAGGTAACAGTCATCCACTGCAGTAGTAGCCCTTGGGTGGCTGAGCGAGGCATGTCATCGACAGTTCCTGTCTCTCTGTATCTCATCAATGTCCAAACCACATCGCTTTGGTTCACTCCAAGATGAGATGCCTGGATACTTCCCTTGCTGAGAGCCCTTACTGACACAAAGTAACAATGCAGATGCAATCAAACCGTGGTATTGACCATCTAGGCATGGTTGAACTACAAACAACACGAGCCGTTTACCTCCTTCCTGGTGGAATGACAAACTAATTGGCTGTCGGACCCCCTCCGTCTAATAGGTGCTGCTCATGCATGGTTGTTGACATCTTTGGATGGTTTTAGTGACATCTCTGAACAGTGAAAGTGACTGTGTCTATGATACAAGATCCATAGACAACGTCTCTCTTCAGGAGTTCTAGGAACTGGGGTGATGCAAAACTTTTTTTGATGTGTGTGTATACTGTACTGAACTCAACCCTTTTTTTTCCACATTTGTTATACTTTAGTTCATCATGTCCAACAACCTCACTGATTTTCCATGTACTTTTGTATGTATGTGAGGTTATGTTGTGGTGACACATTTTATTGGTTAACTTTAGGGGTTTGGAACTGTTTGGGTTTGAATCAAAGTTCACTATCTCTTCTCTTGATGTTCACACTTATTCTAGACATGTTTCTGTGGCGTTATTGTAGAGTAAAAACAAAAATGGTGTCACTGTGGGAGGATGTATGTGAGTTCTTCCCCACTGGGAATGCAAGAAGAGCAAATATAGGGACCCTCTTGGCTTTTGCCTTATAGCCACGGGAAAAAACCCTGGGAAAAACTTTGGCTAGGAGTGCTGTTACATAACTAAAACATTAACCAGTTAGGTTTTTGTTCCACAGGTTACTTTTACAGTAATTGTGCATTTCTAGTCTTCTGACTGACAAACATGTCAATCACTCTGTTGTTGAAATTTGGAATGTCACCAATTGCTTCCTTGTGAATGGAGCAAACAATCAAGAAGTTCAGCCTTTCTTGACCCATACTATTCTTGAGGAAGTTCGTATGTGTTGAAACTGCACTCTGCTTCTGCTGTTGCAACAGGTGCAGTTAGTGTAGTTTGCAAAGTTTTGAGCATTTCAGCAAATATTTCTTCAAAGGAATGTTCCACAAGGAAAGTGTAGAGACACAAAATGACGCAATGACTTTAAATGTATGATTGTGATAAATCCATTGACAGTTCATTTTTCAGATTATCACAGCGGATAAGTGGACTATAACATAATAAAAACATATTGGCTTAAGCAGCATGAAGCAAACTTGTTTAGGTCAATAATTTCAAAGCTACTAAATATATAATAGTTTTGGAATATTCCTTTCACTTGGTTGGACACAATGTCAAACACTTCTTTGGCATCTGCTGTCAGATACTTGGAATGTTTTCTTGAAGAAGCAAAACATTCGTCTTCAGAAACTTGATACTTTGCATTGTTCTGTCATATTTCTGAAACAGCTGACTCAAAATGATGTAATGCATTGGAGACAGTAATGGCATTTGCACTCTGAAACTGAGCTGTGTTATAGAAATTATCATTGTTTTATAATCTCATAGAAAAATGTAGAAAGCACAAAAAGTCTGGACTGTGAAGTAAATTCCTCAAAACAAATGATTCTAATGATAAGTATAATTTAATTTATTTGCATTTTTGTTGTTAAAATAAGTTTAATTTGTTTTCTTGAACAATATTTACAATGTGAGACTGCAAGTTCCACCCAATTGAAGAAACTGAAGGAATTTCCTTGTTAGAGAGTGTCTGTAACAAATCACTTTGCTTAGGTGATGAAGAGAAAAACATTGTAAATTCAACAACATTTGCAAAGAACAACACAACAAACTTTATGTTTTTACTACAAGCATTCTGAAGAACCAAATTCATAGGGTGCACATAACAATGAATGTGCTTGGTGTTATATCCTAGCCAGTAATGCCACCCGAGCCCGCTGCCAAAAGGTTGGCAGCATCAAAGTCCGGATGCCGTCCGCATAAGCAGCGCCAGCGAGACAGGAAATCGCCGCAAGTCTGCGCGCGCCACCGCTGGCTTCTTTCATTCACAGTGCTCCGCACTACAGACAGTGTAAACATTTTCGGATTAGACTGTTTTGACTTGTTTGGCCTGTCTATCCAAGACAATGTGTTGCAAATTAATTCTGTTGTTGTTCCTCAAGACAGCATAACCGATTTGTGTAAACGATACAGTGACATATTTAAAGACGAACTAGGTTGTGCTGCGAACTTTGCCGCTCATATTACGTTAAAAGATAATGCTCAGCCTCGATTTTGTCGTGCTCGTCCAGTGCCTCACGCCCTCCGGGCACATGTAGAAGATGAACTTCGTTGTTGGCAAAACAACGGTGTTATTCAACCCGTTTCAGCGAGCCAGTGGGCTTCTCCCTTAGTTATTATAAAGAAGCCGTCTGGCCAGTTACGTTTGTGTGCTGATTTTAAGTCGACAGTTAATCCTCAGACTGTCATTGATTCTTTTCTTTTGCCTAGACCGGACGAGCTGATGGATAAGTTAGGGGAAGCTCGGTTCTTTTCCAAAATTGATCTCCGTGAAGCATATTTGCAATTGCCCCTCGACGAGCAATCACAACAGTATTTTGTCACAACTTCTGGCTAATGTGCCATCGTGTTGCAACTATTTAGACGATATTGTTGTGTCCGGTCGGACACCTGCTGAACATTTCCGTAATTTGGAGTGTTTGTTTAAAGTGTTGTCTCAGGCAGGCCTACGTTGCAACATCGATAAATGTTCATTTTTCCTTACGGAGATGGAGTATCTGGGATATGTTATTAATGCTCAAGGCATTCATCCCTCCCAGTCACATTTAGCAGCTATTCGTGATTTGCCCGCCCCTCACAATCTGCATGAATTGCAAGCAGTTCTTGGCACATTGACATATTATATTAGGTTTATACCTAATGCATCACAGATTGCTGCACCGTTGCATCGTCTCCGCCGTAAGAATGTTCCGTTTGTGTGGTCAGCTGATTGCCAATCAGCCTTTCAGCAGCTTAAAGAGGCTTTATTGAATGATCGTTGTCTGGTCCATTATGACCCTAACAAGCCTCTGGTGTTAGCTTGTGATGCCTCTTCTATCGGCCTCGGTGCTGTGTTGTCTCACCGAGTCGGTAACACCGAACGTCCTATTGCGTTCGCATCTAAATTGCTAAACAAAGCTCAGTGTAATTATAGCCAATTGGACAAGGAAGCGTTGGCTATTGTGTTCGGTGTCACAAAATTCCATCACTACCTCTATGGTAGACCATTCTATTTAGTAACAGATCACAAGCCTCTGACGTCACTGTTTCATCCGTCTAAACCAGTTCCTCAGCGCACAGCTCAGACACTACAACGTTGGGCTCTTTTGTTATCACAATACCAGTATGAGATACTGTATCGCTCTACAGCTCAGCATGCAAACGCTGACGCGCTTTCTAGATTGCCGATTGCTGCGGATGATGTCTTCGATTCCTCTGAAGACTCTTGCCATCAGATTGACGCCAATGAGCATCAATCCCTCCAGGATTTTCCGATTGATTATCGTTAGGTGGCACGTGAGAAGCTACGGATCCTCATCCGAGTTTACTATTACGTTTTGTTCGACGTGGTTGGCCGTCCAAGGCAAAGGACATATCGGATCCTGTGGTTCGTCGCTATTATCCGCAACGTCATCTGTTGTCTGTTTCGCACGGAGTTTTGCTGTTACGCACCGAGAATGACCAGCTTCGTGTAGTGGTTCCCCAAGTGCTCCAATCCAAGGTCCTCAACTTGTTGCATCAAGGTCATTGGGGAGTGGTCCGCACCAAGCAGCTTGCCCGCCGTCATTGTACATGGATCGGCATTGATAAGCAGATTACGCAGATGTCTACAGATTGTTCGACGTGTGCCAAACACCAAGCTGCTCCGCCTCAACGCTATTTTGAGTGGGCACGCCCTGCCGGTCCCTGGCAGCGAGTACATATTGATTTCGCTGGTCCATATTGGCATTCTCGTTGGCTCATCATGATAGATGCATTTAGTAATTTTCCGTTTGTTGTGCCCATGCAGTCTACAACGTCTGCACAAACTATACAGGCGTTGACTTCAATTTTTTGTATTGAGGGTCTTCCAGAAGTTTTAGTGTCTGACAATGGTCCACAATTTACCTCTGCTGAATTTGAAAGTTTTTGTTCTGCCAATGGCATTCGCCATGTTCTTACTCCGCCATTCCACCTTCAATCGAATGGTGCCACGGAACGTTTTGTACGCACATTCAAGGATCATATGGACCGCCTTCGTGCTGCGCACTCTCGTCAGCAGGCCCTCATCACGTTCCTGTCGTCGTACCGGACCACGCCACGCGACGGCCCTTCGCCTGCGGAGCTTCTCCACGGCCGTCGTCATCGCACCCTACTACGGTTGTTGCACCCCCCGGATCGACCCGCCGCTTCTGAGCATCGCACGCGTTTTCAGCGCAACGACGCCGTTTTTTTCAGAGTTTATCATGGTCGCCGTCGTTGGGAACGTGGTACCGTGATAAGTGTCCAGGGTCGCGGTTTTTATACTGTTCAAGGTGCTACTGGGGTGCACAGGAGGCATCAGAACCAGTTGCGCCGCGCTGGCCGCCCGGATTCTGCCGCTCGTTCTTTGTCCACAGATTTGGTCCGCGGCGGGTTCCAGCCGCGCCTTCCAACTTCGCTGCCGCCCCCAGGGCAGCAGCAGCAGCCGTCGCCGCTACCACGCCGACAGTCCGTCCCGTTGATGCCTCCCGCGCAGTTTCATCCGGGAGCGCCCCAGGTGGTCGCTCCGGCACCTGCGGTCCCTCTTCAGTCGCCACCGTCTTCGGAGCTGATGGACGTCGACCCCTCAGCCGGGCCGCCTTCCCAAGCGGTGGCTGTGCAGCCTGTCCTGCAGCCGCTTTCCTTGGGCACCCCCAAGGAGTCTGACACCGCAGCGCCTTGTCCGGCGCCCACTCAGCAGCCGTTTGACGCAGCGTCAGGAGACGCTGCCTCTCTTCGTGGGTCCCGACGCCTCGTCGCGTCCAGTACCAGAAGCTGCGCCCGTGGTCCCAGGCATGCACCCTGACCTCAGTTTTCAGTTGGTGTTTCCCGAGGCCCCGCGCAGCCAATGCTGGGGTGCGGACCGGGGACTGCCACCGACAACAGTCTCCGCCCCAGTCTCTTCTGCTACGCCTGCGGCCAGACCCCTCCCCCGCCATCGACGTTCGCCACGTCATTATTCAACGACGGTGCGGCGATTTGGGGGGGAGGAGTGTTATATCCTAGCCAGTAATGCCACCCGAGCCCGCTGCCAAAAGGTTGGCAGCATCAAAGTCCGGACGCCGTCCGCATAAGCAGCGCCAGCGAGACAGGAAATCGCCGCAAGTCTGCGCGCGCTACTGCTGGCTTCTGGGTTCTTAAGCGCTGGAGTTGCGAGTGCTAGGACAGTTCTGGATTCGCCGCTCAGTTGTATACTCCCCACCGAATTGTGTACTTGCTAGTCAGTTGTGTGTTCATCGCAGCAGAGTTGTTGTTTGTCGTCAGCCGACGCTGACCTAGCCGCTCCGACTCGAACTAGACAGATCTCTGTAGACATGGAGTTCACTATTGTGTTTCTGTATCTTCATCAATAAAGATAAGTACCGACTTTTATTTAATCAGAGTGTTTGGGTTTTCATCTTTCTGTTCACTGTTCCAGCGGACCGGTCGGCCCGCTATTAAAAGTGTGGCGGTGACTTCGTAAGTCGTTTCTACAGCGAATTGTTTGTCGCTACGAACACCGCCACAAAACTTGGCATATGGGAAAGTACTCTGCTTCAGAATCTGTACACTCCCATGTTTGCTACTCATTTCTGTGGCATCATCACACATGAGAGAAATGGGTTTTACTTGAACACTGAAAGGGTTCAAACTTCTTTTTAGAACCTCACCAAGCCCACATGCTATCCTATTATTAACATTTTCAAAGGAAAGGAATATTTCAATGGGTTTATTTTCCTTAATATACTGCAGTAAAATGGCAAATCGACTTTTTCAAATAATATCTGTTGTTCCATCTGCCTGCCCAGAAACGAAAATGGCAGCATTAATGTCTTTAATCAGTTCTTCAATGTAAACTTGATAAATACAGTCTAAAGTTTAAACTGTGTACTATTGTGTTTAATATATGTCTATTCTTTGTAACTAGTTCATTATGTTTCTGAACTGTCATTTTATATGCTGAATCAATCTGAGAAGCATTGTTAATGGTGCCAAACATTTTGTATTTACAAGCATTTTCTAAAGTAATCCACTTTACTCATGTTACTAAATTTGTTCACTTAAATAATTTAGATCCTTACAGCCAACTGTTGCCCATAGTCGTTCACCATCAAATAGCATACCACAGAAACAAAATAACTTTTGTTTCTCTTCAGTCACTGTTAACCAAGGCTTTTTGCAGAATCATGTATAGCTGAAAGTTCTGTTCTTCTGTCCATTGAGTTGGGACATCACAAAAACTTTTAGTTGATGTGTGTCTTATCACTTGATTTCTAGCTTCTCTTCCATACTTAATAAACTGATGGGCATTTTTAGCAAACAATCTACTGTACTCATTTTAAGATCACTGTAAGAACATTTGAGTTCAAACCATATAGTTTCAGAATATGGAATACTACTGAGAGTTGGCTTCATATGCTGATTGTGACATTTCCTGTTGTTGAATGGCAGTAGGAGGTGAGGGGGAGAAGGAATGCAGTAAGCACATGATAGCGGCTACAGGTAGGTGCTACGGGCCCAAGCTGGCAGGGGACCTTAAACTTGAAGGCAGGTGGGCAAGAGCAGGAGAACAGGAACACAACAGTGACAGCAGGCTTCACTGGGGCATAGGGAAAGATGGATGAGCATGAGCTGGTCCATGCACCAACCCACCCAATGTGGAGGAAGGGAAGCAGCTCAGTCACGTCATTGTGCCTGCAGATTTAGGAGCCAGGGGTGTGGAGGGAGTAAGGGCCAGTATCAAGTGGCTCTCAATCCCTTGACACCCCTGGCTCCTAAATTAGCAGGCACAATGCACTTGATGGTGGCCCGAGGCACTGGGTGGGGTAAGGAACACAGGTTTGCCACTGTGAAAGGACATGCTGAGAGGAGGGGTGAGAGAAGAGTATCTTGGAGTGGTTGATGTTTAACCTGATTACCTCTGGTCTGACACCATTACTACACCAAAATCTTGTCATACTCAAACTGTTTGATGGAATACTGAGAAAACATACAGAATAAAATTATATCACAAAATTTCTGGTGGGGCCAGGACCCCCTCACCCTTAACAATGAGGCACCTGTGAGCGGCACAATAGTAAAAGTATCCATGCCTACTACTTCCACAGCTTAGGAAGAGATTGCAAAAATGTGCAATGAAATAAAGTAAATTATTCAGAACACAAAAAGGGATGAAAGTTTAACTGTAATGGGGGACTAGAATTCCATATTAGGAAAATGAAGGTAGGAAAAATAGCAAATCACTGACTGGGAAAAGGAATGTACAATGATAGAATTTTGTACAGGGCATAATTTAAATGTTGCAAACAGATCATATAATGGTTCATTATAAAGTACTTTAATGAAAGAGAAGCAACTTTATCTGTATACTATATCAATACTAAATATTACTGTACTGCTTAGCATTACTTGCTAACAGTGTAACCTTTAAATTATTATTACGAAGATGTGATGAAAAAAAAATAATGATTTTACAATATCATGCACAAGAAAACCATGACAAATGAATTTTCTTTTCTTTTTTTTTTTTTTTTTTTTTTTTTTTTTTTTTTGAAAATACTGGCTGAATTTGAACAACATACCTCATCTCAGTACCAGTTTTAAATTACTTGAAATATAAAGAAAGACAATAGTAGGAAAGACAATGGTGGGAAAGCCAATGACAATATAGAAATGACCTCATATCCAATATGAAACAGTGGGAATACAACCTGAAACAGTGAAAAATAATTCAAAAAGTAATGCTGGATAAAGATCATGAAAATATAATAAAATTGCACATTAGACCAAATTTCCAAGAGGTGGCAATGTGACCTTCCACTCACATGATTATAGCTCAAACATAAAAAAGGAAGTGGGAAATTCTATCATATTTTTGGAGAAATCTGAGAAGTAGTCAAAATTCTTCAATATGAAGCATTATTTTTAAAGGACCCTTTAAAAAGTATTATCATTTGAGAAAGTACCAAGAAATACAGTAGAAGAACCTATTGTGAGAACATAGTTGCAGGTCCTTTAATGGATGTTACTTTTAAGATGGAAAGAATTATTTTCTGTTTTTGTGAATGAGTCACTGGTTTCTTGAGAAAAGAGGACATCGATCATTTGGTGGAAATGGGTATTTTTGATAAAAAGATTTATTCATATCTAAAAGGGGAGTTTACAAAAGAGATATTTAGGAATCACTGTGTGTCCATCTTTTTAGAAATGGTTGCTAGACTCAGCTGTTTGATAGCAGATGTCCAATTAAATACCTGTCAATCATGAGTTATACCTTTCAGCCATGAGTTTTCAACCTTATTTTATTTGGCAACCAGTTTCAACGTTTAACTACACCATCTTCAGGCCCCTCAACAGTTGGCAGGTGATGGTTGAAGTGATTACTGTAGCAAGTACATATCTACTAATACCAGTATTGCTGGCCCCTGTTTTGAACACAATTGAGGTAGATTCTTCCTATATGTTGCTCAGCAGCCTGAAGATGGCATAGTAAAATGCTCAAACTGGTTGACAAATAAAATAAGGTTGAGAATTCACAGCTGAAACATATTTAATTTGACATTTAGGAATCAGGTTTTAAACCACAAAACACATTCAACAGCAGATGTAAACTCTGACCTAATTTAGTGATTATAAAGTGCAGACAAAGGCTGAAGAAATTGTGAAAAATTAGGAAATTAAGGATATGGTACTGGCATATGGAGAAACACGAGTTTCAAAGACAGCATTAGGCAATGACTGAAACAACAGAAAGTAATACAACAGGGAAGGAACAAATAGCTTTGAGAGATGAATTAGTGAAACTAGTGGAGGAAAATCTAGGCAAAGAAACAAATCACAGCAAAAATCCAAGGACAGTACAGGAAACATTACATTTGTGTCAAAGACAAATTTGTCCAAGAAAACAAATAAATTGTGGCAGAATTACTGGCCAGTTCTTACATCCCACTCTGAGAAAGCTAAGAAATATGATATTTGATTGATGAAAATGTAAAAATGTAAAAAAGGAAGTAACTGAAACAGGCAAAATGGAATACAGATGCCTGAAAATGAGGCTGATAGGAAGTGCAAGTGGCAAAACTAGAATGTCTAGAGGAGAAATGCAAAGGTGTAGGCCTGTCCATAACTACAGGAAAGGCAGATGATGTTTACAGCAAAATTATAGAAACATTTAGAGAAAAGAGAAGCAGCTGTATGAACAAGGACACAGATGGCAAGCCAGTAGCAGCCAAGGAACATAAATTTTAGAGGTAAAAGGAACAGGTGGAAGAGCTGTATAAAAGAAAGAAGACAGTATTATGGAAAGAGAAGATGAAGGTGCAACACAAGATGCAATACTGTGGGAAGACAACATTCCTTCAGAATTGTTAACATCATTGGGAGACCTAAACATGATAAATCTGTTCCACCTGATATGGATGATATGTGAGGCAGAATTCAACAAAAAATGTAATAATTCCCATATTAAAGAAGGTAGTTGCTGAAGGGTATTAATATACTACCAAGCCATACTAACATGAATTATCTATTTAAGACATTGGAGCTGACAGACGTACTAGATATGTTCACTATGTTTAACCATAAAATCCAATGGGTGTGTGTCATACATTCTTCACTTATGACTTATTTATTTGTGATTTAAATGCATGTTTTACATTTGTAAGTGGCAAGACTAATTGTTTGGCTTGTCATGGCTAGCACACACCAGTCTCTCGTGAATGGTACCAGTGTCACATGAACTGCGTGCATGCTCAGAATATTGTTGAAGGTTGTTTTGTTCTATGTTGGCTGCCATGTTGTGCTGTTGTGTGAGTCCTTCCCACGTGCAAAAACATAAACAGTGAATATGGCTAACAGACATTGCTTGTCAAACTTGGAGATTGAAGAAGTCTTGAACAATGGCTCAGAACTTGATGATCTTTCGGACGACATCGGCGAGTTTTCAGAAGATGATGATGACTCACATGTGCTGCTGATGGAAAGGATGGTAGTGAGTATGAAGAAGCTAATAGACAAGTTTCTATTTGTTGGGTTTGTCATTCAGTTCAACAGCCTGCCCTTCATAATGAATGGTGTAATTTCGATGCACCCCCTGAATTACCTCTGTTTGAAGAAACAAGTGGAATTAAGGTTCCTGTTGACACATTTTCAATGGAACTAGACTGTTTGTTGCAATTTTTTGACCTCAGCATGTCTCTAAAAGTAAAGCCAGTGACAAATATATATGCTACTGATACTATTTCTGAACTTTGCCATCAGAACAGAATCAAAACAAAATCTTTATAGAAGAAATGGAGAACAGTGAGGATACATGAAGTATATAAATTTTTTACAGTTGTTTTGCATATGTGTGTTGTAAAGAAACCTAAACTATGGATTATTGGTCTGAAGACCCTGCACTTGCTTCATCATTTGCTTTTCAGCTAATGCCATGAGACAGATTTTTTGCCATATACAGGATGCTGCATGTGAACAATAATGCACTATGGATACCTCAACCAGAGCCAGGCCATGACCCTCTGCATAAAATAAGACCTATTTGGGACATTTTCACAGATAGATGCAAAAACCATTTTATCCACAACGAAATCTGACTGTGGGTGAAGCAATATGTCCTTTTCAAGAAAGAATTGGATTCCTTGTTTATATGAAAGACAAACCAGAGAAATATGGGATAAAACTATATGTTGTAAGTGATACTCAAACAGGTTACATGTGCAATGCTGAAGTTTATACTGGAGGAAAAGGAAATGTTGACAATTCTGTCAAATCCCTACTGCTGAGGCTATGTTCCTCTTACTTGGGAAAAGTACATGTGATATACATGAACATATTTTATACAAGTCCTGCTGTCCTTGAAGGATTATGGGAAAGAAATACATTGGGAGTTGGAACTGTGATGAAGAACAGTATAGATTTGCCTAGAGACCTAATAAATAAAAAACCAAAGAAAGGAGAAATGACATCTTGCCACAAAGGACACCTTTTCTGCCTGAAATGGAAAGACAAATGTAATGTACACATGTTGTCAACACAGCATAAGATGACTGCTCCGCATGTCTGTGTAAAATTCAGGTGGGGATATGTTGAGGTAGTAAAGCCAGACATTGTACTAGACTACAACTTGCCTAAAACAAGTGTTGACAGAGGAGACCAGCTGATGAGTTACTGTTCCTTCCAGTAAAAGACTGTAAAATGGTGGAAAAAAATTTTCTTCCATATTTTTATGAGGGCAGTTGCGATGCCAACATTATACACAATATGAAGATATCAAAAAAGTGTGCATTAGCAGATTTTATCTGTAAATTAGCAAAGAAATTGGTTGAATAAGGAGGAGGAGAACTAAATAATGACACACATTCACCATCGAAGTTGCAAGTGCAAACAGACTTGCAGCATGTCATATTTCTGAGAAACTGCCACCAACAAAAAAGAAAACAAACCCAGCTAGAAGATGCAAAGTCTGTTGGGAACAAGGGAAAGCTGCAGGAAAGGTAGTGAGGAAAGAGACCAGATACTACTGTAGACCATGTAACATAGGCCTTTGTATTCCCAAGTGTTTTGAAAGATTTCATGCCCGAGTGAAGTTCTCTAATTTGTAAAAATGAGAAAAAACATTTCACTATAAAACACCTGTAAATGAAGCATTTAATATTTCGTGCTGACAAGTGATTTTAAATCAATAGCCTACCATTCCCTACGATTTATGAAAATTTTGTCCACTTTGGGGAAAACTAAAAATGCTGAAAAACAGCATATTTAGAGTAATACCTACAAATACCTGTATAATTTATTTGTGCTTAATGTATACATATTCATAAAGAGGAAGGATGGAAGGTTAAGCTGATATTGCATAAAGAATAAGTGGATTAGTAAATTTATTAAAAAATTGTAAATTATAGCAAATTTCCTCAGGATCTGGGTATTAACTGGATTGCTGACCTGTTAGGCTCCAATATGTTAAGATCAGAATGACTGGTAGAAGGTGACCTAGGAGTAAATTACTTTGATTTCCAGAAAATAGGTTGGAAAAAAACCATTTACAGCACAAGTAGTTTAGAAAAACTTTCAGAAATGTTGGTTGGAATACAATCTTTGAAATTTGGAAGTTATTAGGGATAAAATACAGGGAGAAAGTGGTTATTTAAAACTTACACAGAAACCAAACTGTAGTGTTAAAAGATGTAATAATTATAAGGGGCAAAATAGCATATTATTCAATCTGTAAAGTTGAATGGAATGCTGCATCTTGAAAAGAGTGTATTAGCATTACATCAGTTGGTGATTAGTGAACTACTTTAGCAAATGAGACTGTGAAAGTGGTAGTGTTTTGGTGTTTGGGCATCAAAATAATGGACATCATCAGAGGTAAAAAGGGTTTAAAATGTTGACTGGAAATGGAAAGTGTGCTTCCTCAGAAACAAGAAATACATTACATAAAATATGAAGTTGAGTGTTAAGAAGTCTTTTCTGAAAGTATTCATACAGAGTGTATCCTTTTATGGGAGTGTAACATGGATGATGAACAATATACACAGCAACAGAATGGAAGCTTTTACTACAGACAAGCTGAAGTCCAGATGAGTAGATCAACTAACTACAGATGAGTACTGAATCAAACTGGAAATTATAGGGATTTGGATCATGCTGTTCTTATGGATTATGATATCTACTGTAGTAAGATGCTCTGCAGGTATATTCTATAGAATTCTTCATCATAAAATAGCTGAGTCTATATTATCGTTAAATCTGTTAGCCAAATTCTAGGAAGATCTCATAATGTAATGCTAATCTGAATTTCACAGTAACTATCAAAAATTAATTTTGACTCAATTATGTAGTATTTTTCATGTTATTACTGATTCACAAAAAGTCCTAAAAGGAATTCCTACAGGTAAGAATCTATGGATCACACACAGTCTTGGTACATTCATATCATACGAATATGTCTGTATTACCAAATAATGTAGAAATGAAAATTATGAAATTCTGAAAATGTAATGTAACTAGGTAGATAAAAAAATTACTCACCAAGCGGTAGCAGAACAACACACATATGGAGATTAAGGAGATCTGTAAGCCTTTGGATCCAGTGGCTCCTTCTTCTGGCAAGAGGGTTGAAAGGGAAGGAAAAGGACTGTTAAGGTTTAGGAAATGGGGAGAGTTTGGAAAAGTCACCAAGAACTCTGGGTTCGGGGTTGCTGACCATGTAAATGGCCTGTCTGCTGCTGAACACTACCTCAACCAGCACCCACCTTGATTGTAACCCTACAATATCCTTCCTGCTCGCCTTAATCAATTGTATACTTACCAATGACTATTTTAGCTGTGAAAGGCAGACATACAAACAGATCATTGGCATGGTCATGGGAACCAGGATGGCTCTTTCCTATGCCAATATTTTCTTGGGTCACTTGGAGGAAGCCTTACTGGGATCCATAAGCCTTCAGGCCCTAGTTTGGTTTAGATACATTGACAACATCTTTGCCCCTATGAAGGGGCAGTTAAACATCTCTGTTTGCAGTAAACTTCTTAAAAAAACAACAGTACTGACATTTTGACAGTTGCATTCTTTCCATCTCAAATGTTCCCTCCCATATAGCCTTGGTATTTGAGGCAAATGTATTTGTTCAGATGCAGAATCTTTACAGTAATACACCACCATTCTCACCTCAGCCTTCACTGGACGTAATTACACCATCAACCTGGTTGAAAAGCAGGTTTCCCAGGCCATCACATCCAATCCTGGTAGTGCTGATTCAACAAAAAACAATTATCCTGCTCTTGAATGTATTAATGTGTTACTTTGAGAAAGCTATGACTTCCTAAAATTGTGCCCTGAAATAAGGTCCATTTTGCCCACCACACCTGGAATAGCTTTTTGTGGTCTCCACCCCTCCACAATATCTGCAATATCCTGGTCAAATACGATGCTCTTTCTGCAACCATTTCCCTACTCCGTGGCTCCTACCCCTGTGACCATCCTCACTGTAAGACTAGCCCTATGCACCTTCCTACCAGCCCTGTAAATGGCAAAACATACATTACCAAAGGGAGAGTCCACTGTGGAATGACACTTCATGTACCAGCTGTTATGTAAACACATTTCACCCTTTTATGTTTGTATGACTTCTGCAAAGTTATCAGTCAAGATGAAAGAAGAGACTTTACACTGGCAACAAACAATATCCTGTTGCATGCGATGTTCTACAACTTGACAGTCATGACCAGGTGTCTGTTTCACCACACATGCCATGTGAATTCTTCCCCCAGACACTAGTTCTCATAACTCCACATGTGAGAACTGGAATTGCAATATGTTCTTGGTTCCCACCACCCACCTGGTCCTAATTTACATTAATATCTTTGGTCTCAGAATTTTTTCTCAATAAGTATTCCTCTATTCACTCCTGTTTAGTTTCCTATATCTTCCATTTTCTGACCTGTCTATCTTTCCCTGCCCCCCACCTCTACCACTAAGCTTATCGCTCTTATTAACTCTTGCATAATGTTTTGTCAGTAATCTCTGTATTGCTTATTAACCTGTTTTCCACCTTTAAGCTCTCAGGTTTTCAAATTTTGTCTGGTGCAGTCTCCAACAATCAATCGTTCCTTCTCATCCTGTCTGCTAAGTCTTCCCCAACCTTGAGTTCTGGGTGATTTTCCCAAACTCCTCCATTTCGCAAACCTTGCCAATCCTTTTCCTTCATCCCTCTGCAGTTCCCTTCAACCCTTCTGCCAGAAAAAGGCACCACTGGTTCCAACATCTTGCAATTTCCCTAACTTTTATATGTGCATTTTTTTGCTACCACAAAATAAAGTAATTTGGTGAATTAGTTCATGATTTGTGCCTAATATTAAAATATAATAAAATAAATACATGACTACCTACACTGTAAATGAAGCCAAATGTGCTACCTGTAAGATATTTTTTCTGCTATTTCTGGAGCTGGTTTCTTTGTAGTTTGGCACCACACAATGTCCACACCAATCATCAGTCCTATTCCTCTCACATCACCTGTTACCATTACACCAGAGATGTTAACAATATCTTTGTAGTGCAAAAAGAATACAGTCTTAGACATAAAACAATTTCTACCATAGAGACATCACGTGAATAATTTTGCACAGCACTGCTAAGTTTCACGCTGCAGTACATTCTAATTATGATACTACCATGCTTAGAGGGTTATCCTAAAACAGCAATGGGTATGCATTATGAGAAGCTGAGTAGGATGGGTTAAGAGATGGGAGAAGGGTGAGAAAAGAATGAACAACTGGTGTGAGAATAAAAGAGAGAGTACATGTCAGGTTAAAAGCAGCAGGTGAATAGGAGAGCAATGAAGAGGGGTAGGATAAATAGCAAGAAGTGGCAGTTGGAGGATGAAGGCTGTGAAGGAAGCAGGAGGAAGGAGTATAAAGGAGAAGAAGGGGAAAGAGTGGAAAGGGAAAAACAAATTAAGTTAAAAAACCATACATGTCTCAAAGATATACTTCATTTACACTTGGGATTGAATAAAATTCACACAATATGAAAGACATAAACAAACTACTGCTTTCAAAAACTGCTGCTCATTCTCAGTTGCACTATTCAGCTACTTGTATCAAATGCTTCATGCATGAGTACAAATACTTTCAAATAAATAAAGAAAATAGAAACAACTATTGTACCTAGGAGCCTATTATTGTTTATGTTAAGAGCTAAATACTTTAGAAAGAAAATTACATTATGAAGTGCTAGAGCAATATAAACTGAACATTAACATACTTACCAAAACTGAACAATGGCTATGAAATAATGGAATAAAAAAAGTTTCAGTTGAGGGCTATATATTGGGTATCAACTTTAACAGTTAATTTTCCATACATGGTGGTATTACTATCTTTGTAAAAGAGCAGATAAATTTCTGTGAGGTCAGTAATTGTTATGAGGGTCATTCAGTATGTCCTTAGAAAATCCAAGAGATGACACTTGTAGTATCGAAGTGGTTTGCTGGTAGTAAGCATCAGGCAATGAGCTTGTGTTTATTTTGCAGCATGGAAAAAAGTGAGTTTTGAGAGATGATTAAACACTTCTGTTTAAAAGGCTAAAAACCAAAACAGATCAATGTTGGATGAAGTTCATGACACATCTGATCCTGGGTTTACAACTGTTTACAGTTGTGTAAATGAGTTTAAATGTGGCCGTACATCCACAAAGGTGAACAGTGTTTGGGATGTCTGGTGGAAGTAAGTACCCCAAAATGATTAACAAAATCCATGGTATGGTTTTGAGTGACTGATGAATCAAAGTGCACAAAATAGTTGAGGTCACAGGCATAGCACAGGTACAGTATTTTCAATTTTACACGAAACATTGGGTATGAAAAATTTTCAGCATGACGGCTGCTGAATTTGCTCCCAGTTTAGTTTGATACTGAGACTGTTTCCCCACTTTTACACCAAAATTCTGCCTTGTTTCCACATCAGTAAATAATGTGGATGAAACACGGATACACTAATACATGCAAAAGACTTAGGAAAACTCAAAACAGTGGGTTTTTGAAGGTGAATGGGCTCTGAAGAAGGTGAAGACAATGGAATCGGCTGACAATGTATGGCCATATTTTTTGGGATATACATGGAATCATTTAAGTCAGTTACTTGAAAAAGGGACAAACAATATTTAGAGAGTATGAAACTTCCTGGCAGATTAAAACTGTGTGCCAGACTAAGACTTGAACTCAGGGCCTTTGACTTTTATGGGCAAGTGCTCTACTGACTGAGCTATCCAAGCAGAACTCACAACCTGGTCTCACAACTTTATTTCCAATAGTACCTCATCTCCTACCTTAAAAACTTCATAGAAGCTCTCCTGTGAAACTTGTAAGACTAGCACTCCCAGAGGAAGGGATGGTGTGGAGATATGGTGTAGCCACAGCCTGGGGGATGTTTCCAGAATGAGATTTTCACTCTGCAGTTGAATGTGCACTGATACAAAACTTCTTGGCAGATTAAAGCTGTGTGGTGGGCTGAGACTTGAACTCATGAGCTTTGCCTTTTGTGGGCAAGTGTTCCACCAACTGAGCCATCCAAGCATGGCCCACAAACCATCCTCACAGTTTTATTTTCAATAGTATCTCCTCTCCTACTTTCCAGACACAGCTTCAGCCTGCCAGTGCTCGCTCTGCTGCAGAACAAAAATTTCATTCTGGAACTAGAGAGTATTATGCATTGTTTTTGCAGTGGATGAAAGAAGATATCAAGGAAAAATTTTCTCATTTGAAAAAGACCCTCTTCTATGATGACAATACACAGCTGAAAACCTGCACAGTTTTGAGGGCCAGAATTATCTACTTAAAATTCAGATTATTGCAACATCCACCACATTTACCAGATTTGGCTCCCAAGGATTTTTTAATTTCCAAATCTGAAAAAAATGGCTCACAGATGACAGTTCAGACCAAATGAGGATGCCATCACCCAAACAGAGACCTATTTTGAAGATCTTACAAAATCGTATTTTTTTGAATGGCTTAAAAAAGTTGGAGCAACACCTGAAAAAGAATGTAGAGTTGAAGGGGAATTATGTTGAAAAATAAAATAAATCCCAGAATAAATTGTTTTTCTATCTTTTTCTAAGGACTTACTGAATGGCCCTTGCACACTATCCCAACGGAAAATGATTTTGAACTTCCTGCGGCCAAACTAAGACAACTTAACCACAATTATTAATGTGTACTGAGTAGCAAGTATTAATGTGCCTATTTCTATACTTGAATTACGAGTATAACTGAAGAGACTCAATTTATTTAACATGAAGATATTATTTTATAGTGATTTTAACGTTATTTTTCAAAAGGCAGTAACTCTTGTGACTCTCTGACAAATATCATGAAAGCATTTCATTTGTTCCCACAATAACTTATCCAATAAGATCAGCAGTAGATAAAAACTCTTTTTTGATGTATATTACTTCTAGATACAGAGTATTGAGCAACAGTTTTTGTGACAATGAGACAATTATTGTACATAGATACAGCAAAAATAGTACCCATTGCAAAAATTTAACTGAAAAAGAATTGAATTTTTTCCAGGAACAGTTGTATAATGGTTACCTTCCTACAAGCTAGGAAAATTCGAAAAAAAAGGAATCATTATGAATTATATTGACAGTGGGCTGCTGGAGCCAGTGGGAGGCAGTGCACACTGAAGTTGGTTTGGGGACATGAATTGTGAGGTGGTAACAGGATGGAGGAAGGGGAAACTGTTGGTTGGGGGAAGGGTGTGGGGATAGTGGACTACAGGGGATTGAAATCAGGATAATTACAGGAGCAGATGATTTGTTGCAAGGGTAACTCGCATCCATGTAGTGCAGAGGAGCTAGTGGTGGAGGGAAGGTTTTGAGACGACCTGGGTTGTGGAGCAGCCATTGAAGTTGAGGATGCTATGCTCAGCTGCAAGACCAAGGTGCAAGTACACCCACCCAGCACTTTCTAATACAGTTCTGTCAGAGTCTTATCCTACCCCATCTGAGACTGGGCCACCTATGAAAGTAGTCATGTCATATACAAACTCTGCTGCAGATACTGCACAGCTTTTTATGTTGGTGTGACCACCAAACAGCTATCAATGAGGATGAATGGCCACTGCCAAACTGTTGCAAAGAACAAAGTTGACCACAACATGCAGCTGAGCATAACATGCTGAATTTCAATAGCTGCTTGCAACCCGAGGCATCTGGGTCCTTTCCTCCACTACCAACTTCTCTGAACTATGCAGATGTGGGTTATCCTTGCAACATATTTCTGCTCCTGTAATCAACCTGGCCTCAATCTTCAATGACCCAAAGTCCTCACAACCTCCACCCAACAGTCTCCCCTTCTTCCATCCTGTCACCCCCCCCCCCCCCCCCCCCCGCAATTCACATTCCCATATTGCCTTCAGTGTATATCATGCCCCAGTGGCTCCAACAACTGTGTATCACATGCATAGCCTGTGCACCTGTCACCCCTTCCTCTCTTTTTCCTAGCTGGAAAACAAGCTGTCCACCTCTAAGCTGCTAGCTGCACCCAACCCCTCCCCCTGCACCTGCCTCTCTCTCCCTACACTCCTTGTTGATGATTTAATGTTTCGTATTTTTGGTGACTGATCTCCTTTACCTTTAGAGTGTTTACATTCCATAAAATTATCATAAACATGACTAATCTGAGATATAATAATTTTTATTTCTGCTACTTATTTTGAGAAATGCTTACCAATATGCTTGTGCTTTTTCTTAAGTGTCAGGAGTTCTTCTTTTAGCAGTTTTCCAGTCATAGTTGCATTGTGGAGTAGATGTTCTTCCTCTATTACACAGAGAACTGAAAGTCCGATTGTTGCTGCCACTGGACCGCATCTGTACTGTGAATGAAGGTCTTTTTACTTGCTTAAACTATTAAGAACAACATATTTCACTATCAACTGGATTAGAATTGGCAGTCATTATAGCTTCAGAAGTTTTTGTGGTATTAATCTTATCTACAGCAATGATGCAGTAGTAACATCTAAATCCACATTGCAAGTCATTATATGGTGCACAAATTAGGGAAGGGAAAAACATCTGTTTATATACCTCCATACAAACCACAGGCTATCTTATCTTTGTGATCCTTCAGTAAAATGTGCAGCAGGGGCATAGACTCATTCTGCAGTCATGCTTCAAATGCTGGTTCTCTAAATTTTCTCAATGCAAAGAACATTGTTCTCAATTGAGGGATTCCCATTAGAGTTCCCGAAGCATCTCCATAATACTTGTGTGTTGCTTGAACCTGCTGGTAACAAATCTAGTGGCTCATCTTTGAATTGGTTTGAAGTCATCCTTTAATCTGACCTGACATAGATCCCAAACACTTGAGCAGTACTCAAGAATGGGGAGCACTAATATTCTGTATGTGGTGTCCTTTAAGAATGAGCTGCACTTCCCCAAAATTCTCTCAATAATCAATCTGAACTAGACAGTTCACCTTCCCTACTACCATCCTTATGTATTCATTCCACTTCATACTTTGCAACATTATGCCTAGATATTTAATGAACATGACTGTATCAAGCAATACATTACCAATGCTGTATTTGAACATTACAAGTTTGTTTTCCTGCTCATCACCACTAACTTATACTTTTCTATATTTAGAGCAAGCTGCCATTCATCACACCAACTAGAAATTCTGTCTAAAGCATCTTGTATCTGTCTCCAATCACTCATTGATGATGCCTTCCCATACACCACAGTGTCATCAGCAAACAGCTGCAGACTACTGCTCATTCTGTTCATCAGATCATTTATGTATAGAGAGAATAAGAGTGATCCTATCACACTTCCCTTGAGCACTTCTGACAATACCTATATCTCCAAAGAACAATCAACATCAAGGACAACATAATGGGTTCTATTACTTAAGAAGTCTTCAAGCCATTCACATATCTTGAAAACTATTCTGGTGCTTGGACCTTAACAGTCTGCAGTGGGGCACCATGTCAAATACTTTCTGCACATAAACCCTACTAGCATCAACATATGTTCACTACGTATTCATGAAGACTTGCAGTTTCCCACATTTCCATAAACTGTAGTAACATGATTTTGAAAAAAATAAACATATCTAAAAGACAGATGATGATATAGCAACTCAGAGAATTTTTCAGGCAGAAAATTTTGCACTGTTGTCTGTGAAACAACACTGCAGTTATGTGAAGTAAGAAAAATAATCACAAAAAATAGAGATGTTTGTATTCAGATACATAATAAACTATTTTAGCACAAATAAATTATTAAAAAACTCTTAGAGTTGATCCATTCAATATGAGAACTACTAAAATAATTTTCAGTTACTTTCTTACTACTACAAGAGTCTCAAACACTTCAGAAGCATACACGGTACCATTCAAGAAGAAAGGGATGATGATCTTTGACATGAATCTCCCTGAAGTCTCATTAAGTTGGGGCACTAGTGACATTGTTGTGTATTCCCACACAAGTAATGTACATGCACAGAGAGGACTGTCAATATTTTAAGTTTATTGCTTTTGTTTTTGTGGGACTGTCTTAGTGACAGCTTTCCAGTATATCTGATCACTCTTTTTGCAACTTCAGCAGTCAGTTTATATGCATTTTGCCGCTCTATCCTATATGAGAATTCAGTATGATAAATGTAGATGAATTCTACATCTACATCTATATCTGTACTCTGCAAACCACCATGAAGTGTATGGTTGAGGGGAAGTCCCATCGTACCAGTTATCAGGGTTTCTTCCCATTCCATTCATGTACAGAGCACAGGAAGAATGATTGTTTGAATGCCTCTGTTTGAATTATTCTAATATTGTCCTCGTGATCGCTATGTGAGTGATACATAGGGAGTTGTAGTACATTCCTAGAGCTGTCATTTAAAGCTTGTTCTCAAAACTTAGTTTGTACACTTTCTCTAATTAGCTTACGCCTTTTTTCAAGAGTCTGCCAATTCAGTTTCTTCAGCATCTCAGTAACACTTTCCCATGGATCAGACAAACATGTGACCATCCATGCTGTCCCTCTCTGTATGTATTCAATAGCCCCTGTTAGTCCTATTTGGTATGGATCTCACACGTTTGAGAAATATTCTAGAACTGATTGCATGAGTGATTTGTAAGTAACCTCCTTTGTAGACTAATTGCACTTCCTCAGTACTTACCAACAAATCGAAGTGTACTACCTGCCTTACCCACAACTGATCCTATGTGATCATTCCATTTCATATCCCTAAAAATATTACATCCAGGTATTTGTGTAAGTTGGTCAATTCAAATTGTAACTCATTGATAATATACTTATAGAATACTGTTTTTTGTTTTGTGAAATGCACAGTTTTACATTTCTGACCATTTAAAGCAAGTTGCCAATCTTCACACCACTTTGAAATCTTACCAAGATCTGAGTGAATATTTATGAAGCTTCTTTCAGATAGTATTTCATTATAGATAACTGCATCATCTGCAAAAAGTCTCAGGTTACTATTAATATTGTCCACAAGGTCATTAATGTACATGGTTAGCAAGGGTCCCAACATACTTCCCTGGGAGCATCCAAAGTTACTTCTACATGTGACTATGATTCTCCACCCAAGATAACATGCTGCATCCTCTCTACCAAAAAAACCTCAACCTAGTCACAAATTTCACTTGATACGCCATATCAGTGAACTTTTGACAACAAATGTAGGTGTGTTACTCAGTTAAATGCTTTTCAGAAATTAAGAAATATTGCATCTACCTGATTGTCTTGGTCCAAAGCTTTCAGTATGACATGTGAGAAAAGTGCGAGTTGGGTTTGACGTGATCAATGTTCCATAGTTCATCTTTGATATTATATCCGCGTCAACTGTCTGGAATGATTTCTTCATTAAGAATACACTACTACTTGTTTTGAACTTTTTACTTTCAACTCGCATTACTAATGTGTCCTGAAGTCTTATGTCTAGTTTCTTTTTGCAAGTATTTACATGTAAGTTGTTTTATTTTATTTTAGAGATTGTTTTCACTTAGATAATCATTTGCTTTTTCTGTGTCCTTGATAGCTCTTACTTCTAAATCATTTATTGAGCTAATACTTACAATGAATGATTTATATTCTGCATACATGATTACATTTTCTTTTAATGATATTGCCATATTATTCATGTACAGTATAAACAGTAGTAGGCCAAATCTCAGACTTTTTGCCACATCATACTTTACTACTTGAAAACACTTGAAAATCATAATAAAAAATTATAAAACCCTATCACATGCCGTTGAAAAGGTACTGTCAAGTGAGTGTTGTTTCTCACAAATTATAAACTTTGAACTGAATAGTTAAGACTGTTTCATCACAGGCAATGATTTCCAGACAACTCACCCCACAATATCTAAGAACATTAACAATAATTCTTTGTAGATAAAATTAAAAAAAAACTATAAATATTACTTACATTTGCTTTTAAACAACTAGCAATCTTATGTGATGTTATTACAGCAGCAAAAGGATGACCATTTCCAATAGGTTTACCAATGGTAATAATATCAGGTACTACACCAAGCGCTTGGAAAGCCCAGTAATGACTTCCACTTCTTCCCATGCCAGTTTGTATCTCATCTGCTATAATCAAGCCTCCATTCTCATGGATGTAGCTGTGGAAATAGAAGTAGATAAATTACTGATGTAAGGCCTTGATAATGATATTCAAGAAGAATCATTTCAAACTGATTCGTATTTACTCATAATGCAAAAGAAGTAATTGGAAAAATAATACAGAAACAAAAAGTTTTGGATAAAGAGATCCAGAAGCAAGCAAGATTCATGGGTGTATAACTAGAACCAGAAGTAACAATTCAATTTAGTAAATGACACGCAAGTTACATAACTGTGATAAGGTTGGTTGGTTTGGGGAGTAAAGGGACCAAACTACAGTGTCATCAGTCCCAGTAATAAGGAAAGAGGGATTTATTTTATTCATCCACTTGCAGACTCATCACGTATATATTGTCCCCATCCCCTTTTCCACCCCTTACACATGCACCCCCCCCCCCCCCCCCCCCCAACACACACACACACTCAGAGAGAGAGAGAGAAAGAAAGAAAGAGAGAGAGAGAGAGAGAGAGAGAGAGAGAGAGAGAGAGAGAGAGAGAGAAAATTCTGTTCCACAGACCCCTGCACAGGCAAGAACTGTTGAGGACAAGTAACAAGTTAGGGAACGTATTAACAAAGCTATCCTCAACCCACAGGGTGGCTTAAACACCATAATGCTTAATGAATTTTGCTCCTACTAGGAGCAGTTTGAAAACCCCTTCTCTCCCCCTCCAAGATATTTTTGGGGGGCCCTATAGCTGAATGTGGTATCCAAAGCACAATTTAAGTTCATGTTTTTTACTTACCAAAAGCACCGAGAGGGAATAAAAAGAAGAGATAAATGATAGAAAAAATCCTAGCACCATTCAGGGATCAAACCTTCACACCTTTGAATTTATGATTTGGTAGGGAATAAATGAAGTGATAAATGACAGAAAAAATCCTTGTACCATTCAGGGATCAAACCTCTACACCTTTTGATTTGTAGTTTGGCACTTACCCACTCAGCTGCAAAACCTCACAAGTAATGTATGATGTGTGTATGTATATAACGACATGAATATTATAAATTCCTTATGTTTAACTCTTTATTAGTGGTCCCAGGCATCTTACAGTTAACGATAAATTTTGGATCTAAAAATGACAAGTAAGAAATCGAGAATGTAGAGCAAAACAATTTGAAAAATACATATATCTCCAGCACATCCTTTATGAAAACATTAAATTATAAAACAAACTGCACCATTTGCTTCACACACACAAAATTTAACAATTTGAAGAATAAAAGATTAATGCTAATAGTAATAGTAAACAAACAAGAAAACAGAAAATAAAGTACATAAACGTGAGAATATTTTTAGTGTGGTAAACATTTTGTGCATGGGATTTGTAAAATATAACTTGTTAGATTTATAATGCATCACATGAGGAATAAATTGTGAATATTTATCATTCAAGCAAGTTTGTCTTTACATATTTACTGATAAAATAAATGGCGAGAATCAGCAAAAAATAGAGGAAATATTAATTAAAGCACCATTTTATTCTGATGGAGAATTTCTGACAAAGTAGGTTGTCTAAATGACTCAGCTTGTCATATTTTGTGCACAGTTGATAGCTGAATGTATGTGGAACATGGGTCACATTTAATGCTTCTGTAATTGTACTGTTAGTCATCTGAGGTGAAAGACATACTTTGTTGGTGGTATGGAATTTTTTGAATTTTAAGTGAGATAAATTGATGCTACAGCATTCAGCTTAAGACATGTTAGTGCAGAAAATGTCACAAATTCAGATGAATTAAAAAAAAAAAAAAACTGTTCATTTCACACATAAGCTGACTTCTGCGTTATCCTTTGTGTGAGACCATACGTACCAGATAGGTCCTACTTGAAATTATAGATTCTCATATTATATTATTTATCTTGTCGAGGGATGTGTGTACCATGACATACCGTCTTTTCTATGATTCACAAGTACCACATAAAATTTACACTCTAGCTTTGATTGTAAACAACATTTGTGGTTTTTAGAACTTTTAGCAGATATTCTGATTCCTGATTCATACAGTCATTGCCCCCCCCCCCCCACACACACACACACACATACATTTGATTTTTATTTATGTAATTAAAATGGAACTATATTTATTATATGTGTAGCATTTATTACTGGTGGTCTGTGAACTGTCAGTCTCACTAAATAGTGTATTTCTCAATTGTCTGTAAAGGCGCAGCCTTCAAAAGACCTGTTCAATATAATATATTTATTAAACAACAGGGCTTGGGAAATTTCAATGATTTTTGTATATATAGGCACTAGCCCTTTTCTGTTGCTGATTCTATAAGTCTGAACTACAAAATTTCACACAAATACAACTGAAACTAGTGGCAGCCTTATAAACATCCTATATATTTTTAGCAGGTTCCTGTTGATTGGAAGTGCTCTAGCATGTCCCTGTTCATCAAAAGTGCAAGAAAGGTAACTATGACAGCATCAGCAATTGATCATGTGGTCACATATGTGCACAGTAAAAAGTGTGATGTAACCGTAAAAGATCTTGGATTCCCAGATCATTTCTGCCAAACAATAATAGTAGAATCAGGAACTGAAAAAAAATCTATAAACTACAAACTTAAAAATTGGGATGAAGTGTACAGAGAAATAAAAGTAAATGGGAAATTCTCTACATCCTCAATATTATTGAAACTAAACTTTGAAATGACAGTTTCAGAAGTACCTACATAAGTAGCAACATCTCACAAAATTAGATTGATAACAACTAGTATTAGAAATTCATCCAAGTTCGTAAGTATCTCAGTTCCATGAAAAAGTCATAAGAGTTAAATTTTTAATATAGGATAAAAATATTTATAGAAGGGAGCTGATTGCTGCCAAAAAAGTCAAAATAATATAAAGCAGAGACAATGAAAGCAAAACAGTTGGGGATGTTCTTATACAGAGAAAAGAGGGAAGCAAACAAAAATATAATACAAATAAGTACAGGACAGAGATAAAGTAATAAATGATTCACACCAGTTAGAAACTTTGTGAATGAGCTCTTTCCAATTATTGCAAGAGGAATTGCAACATAAAGTCCCCAAAACAAATACAACATCTGTAAATGATTACGTAGCTTATTAAGTATGATATTTTTACCAAAACAGTGCATGAAGTCAGTAAAACTGTACAAAATGTAAAAAATAAAAAGTTAGGAGATTTAGATGGAGTATCAATCTGTGTGCTGAAACAGTCCATACAGAGTACACAAGCTCCCTTAATAAACATAATAAATAAGTGTTCACATCAGGCAGCTTGCCAGGGGCAAGAGTTGTGACTCTTCTAAAGGAAGGTAATGCAGAAGACTTAGAAAGCTACAGGCCCATTTCTATGCTGACATTATTCTCAAAAATGAATGAATCAGTTATTTAAAAAAAAGATTAAGCAATTATCTTTGTAGATACAACCTTCTATGTGAATTACAGTCAGTTCTGATGTGACAGACGTACAGAATCAGCAATAATACAGTTCACAATACTGATGATTGACACTTTTGATAGCAATGAATGAGTCACAGTCATAGTCTCAGATCTTTATAAGGGTTCTGATACCATTGATCATAAGATTTTACTAACAAAGCTAAAATCATTAGGAATAAGAAGCGTAGCTAACAACTAGCTCAAACTGTACATAGCAAATAGGGTTAAAGATAACAAAAACCTCAAATAAAGCTAAACTTTTAGTGGAACACTTATCAGAACCAAAATATATTTTAATTTCTGATGTCACTGAGGACCCACAATGAGCATAAATTACAGAATTTTGAAGAAAAAACAAGAGGGGGGGTTCCAGATCACAAAAATTATTTATTTTTAATTCCGGTAACTGGTTGGTAGTCACAGTAACTCTGTGTACTGGTGGGTGGCTCTTCATGTCATCAAAACCTCTGGTCTGAAGATGGTCATCATATGGTGCAAAATTGGTACTGCAATTAAAAATAAATAATTTATTGTGACCTGGACAGTCTTTCTGTTTAAACAAAATGCATTAACATGGGAGTTCCTCAAGAGAACTTATGTACGGTTCATGATATACATCAATGACTATTTCAATATTGTTAATCATTAGGAACAAAATTTCTTTGCTGATGACACCAATATGACAGTCACTGAGAAAATGAGAAGTCCTTGCAGAGAAATCAGATGAACCACTGAATGAAGTTTATAACAGGTCAGTACATTCAGAGAGTCAGTATATAATAAAGGTGCATTAATGTAAAGAAAACAAATTCCATGAAATGTAATTGGAAGAAGGAAAGTAACTGTTTTAAATGACATGTCGATGGTACCTCTGTACACTGTGTAACAAACACACCAATTATAGGAATTAATAGTGATTCTCAGTTGAAGCGGTGTGAACATACAGATGTAATGCCATCAGAATGTTATGCCCTTTGCAATGGAAAGATCAAACCCAGGACCCAGTGCCATATGAGAGTTCCTGCAGCCACAGTCAATTACCTGTTGATACAGCAACACTCAGCTACTGTGCCACTCCCACTCTGACCTGCTTCCACATGAGAACAGCCCAGCCTAAGACACTGGCCCCCCACTCAAAGAACTTCCACATGAAGCATCTTCCATATAGTCAGCCCCAGACAGTTGTAATCAAACACCTTGTCCAGCCAAGCAGCTCCTCAAGATGGCAGGGTACTGTTATGAATCCTGCTACGTCAGTTACCACTGTGAGCTTGACAACATTCTACTGGCACAATCGTAATCAGTACAGCAGGGCTATGCTGTGCCAGATGATGCTGTACTTATGATGCTGCTGCCACCACTATTGGGTCACAAACTGCTGATTGACCCCCACCTGTCCATGAAGCAAACAGCTGACACCTCATGGTCCTAGGTGCAAACCTGCTTTGTGCCACATGGATCTGCCAGCCACTCTCCAGGCACTCTCTGCCACCTTCTCCCCAGTCTGTGATCCAGAGACTGACTCTGGTTGAGGCTGTCATCTGCTAGAAGATGCCACTGGCTGCTTCTTTCTGGAAGCAGAGGCATGGCAAGGCTTTGCTTGGCTGCTGCCACAACAGAAATGACTGTGTTGGAATTCTGAAAGTAAGCAATCTGCCTTCCAGCAGTATGAATACATTGCCAGGCTGTGCTATGCATGCTGCCCTGATACTGCAATAATGTGGGGTGGTGACAAACAGTACCCAGGAAAAGGACTGCACATGTAATTGTTCAATCTAATGGAATAAAAAAGAATTGTTCTATTCACCAATTGTATAGCTCAAGGCAGTTCCCCCTGCCATCATATGAATCCAGAACGCCCCTGGTGGGAGTCAAAAGCCTCCTGACATAGTTGAAGACAGCTCCTGCCACACTTGAAGACAGCTCCTGCCACCTGCTGCATTCTTGAGCCACATATGGCATGGCTTGAAGACTGATCAATCAACACAGAAGAAGAAGGGTTGCTTAATTCTGGTGACAGAAGCAGATGGAGACTGCAATGGTGATTCAACTTGGATAGCAGCAACATACATTACGTAGCAGCTCATATTTTAGATTTTCATTTGGGCGATCCTTACACCTTTGTACTCTTGGTTTTCCACCATCCTGTTTTTCATTATTCTGGGTTTAGGCTCAGTTTTAGTATTTTGTAAAACCCTGAGTGCTGAACAATTAACACCCATGGTATGCACCCAGTGCAATTTATCAGGACACTTCGCCCCAGGCACCAATATGCACAATGTAGGGTGCTGGATATTCTGACAGAAAGGGCAATATGCCAGCCTGTGCCAAGAACCTGCCTTGCACATGCAAGGGAAACCATGGGTTTCCCCAAAGCTTAGAAGTATCTCAGAACAGCTATAAGGTGTCTCTTTCAAATAGGAATTTTGCAAAATAGAGCAGGTACTGGCAGTAGTTGCAGTATGTGTTTAGGTAATACATTAAAATAACTTGCATAACTCTGAATGTATACTTTAGCAATGTGAATAGTAGAAACTTAATGTGTATGAAACACTGATATATTTCAGTTGACATATTTCAGTAAAGTGTGTGCCAGGAGAAATGGCAGTCTGGTGGTATGATGAACACTAGGGCAATAGCTTCTTATGGTTTGACAGAAAACCATAATAACTGGCACAATAGGATGTCCCCTCTTCCACACACTTCAGGATGGAGTATATATTAGTACTGATATGTCTCCTACTATAAGTCCACAGCTGAATTCCTACACCATCCTTGTCAAACTAGACCTGTAAGTACGTAAAAGCCTGTATATATGAATTACTTTTATTTTTTCATAAACTGTAATAACATAAAATGTCCAATTGCCTTGTAGAAGTGAACCACAGGTAAATACTATGACCGCTATTAATACTGCTACTGCTGATACCATCACCGTCACCACTATCACCATCACTACCACTACAACAATAAATGTGTGATATCAGCTTGTAACCATATTTGCTATTTCATATTTGCTATTTCAGTGATTTCAAAGTGACCTTTTGGTATGACACTACATCTGCTGATATTGCACTTGCTCTTTCACATTCTTTAATTGATATTATAAGTTCACCCTTTTTATTTATAAAGCTTCTTATGGTTTGACAGAAAACTACATTGTCATCCTCTCAACAGTTCATGTTGTACCAAACAGTCAGTCATGAAGGATGATCTTAGACAAGAGAAGCAGTTGCTGTAAACTAAATAAAAATTGCAATTGTTAAACTACTGTAAATTATTTCTGTTTACTTAGGCTAAAATGGTGAAATTGCAGGGAAGTCAACACCAAAAAGGGAGCTCCAGTTTTCTCACTTGTAGTAAGCACCTATTACTTCTTCAATACTTACATGATCAAACAGCTGCTGTTTATCATGCATTATTAGTTTAATATCTACCTGATCACAAAGCTATTTATCACAACAGATGCATGAACAATTTTACTAGTCATGCAGACAACAGGAGTCTTCAATTCTCAATTCTAGATAATCAGACAATTTGTAGAAAGATGGACTAATAATACATGTTTACAGTTTCCTTTTGCATTTACAATGACTCACAGTGTGTTGGGAAATAGCTGAAGATCTTCACAACAGAACCCACTGTCCCACCCCCCTCCCCCATAATCCTAGACGAGTCCACATGAAAATTATTTGTGTCTCTTGTAGAGTTGTGCTAATCCAGTTCAACTGTGATTGATTTTTATCACTGGCAATAAAAATAGCTGGGCACAAGACCTTAAGCTGTTAATCATTAACTGATGCAGTTAACTTTTAGAGTAATGGATTACTTTTTACATTAATTTGGAAAAATGTTAACACATCCTTTAACTTCTGTTAACTTTCTTTGACTCCATTAATCATGTACCGTAGCTACTATTTATGACAAAAATTACATTGTCCTGCCTGCGGAAATTATTTTCTGACAAGTTTGGATCATGTAGGTGCATGGCTATGCTGGGGTGCACGCTATTGAAGTGAATGTGTAGGGAAATGAGTGTATGAGGTCAAATGTGCATCAAAGATCTACTTGAATTTAAAGGCATAATATGATATAAAATGGGGAAACAAAACAAACTGCATATATTCTAGCAGCGGATGCCTATATGAGGACAATGCTGAAATAATTAAGCTAAGAGTATGAATGAGAGTGTGTGAGTATGGCCCCAGAGAGTTGCATACTATCTTTACCCTTCATTGAAGTTTGATATTAGATTTGATGTTAGGTTGTCATTAGTTAATACTTTCCTTTGCTAATGATGATTGCAGCAATCACATCAATAAAAATGACAATATCAACGATGACTATATATTCTGGAGGGCACATATCAATGTCTGCAATTCACTTGTAAAAAATAGAGAAATTCCCTACACTTTTCCTTACACTCTATGAAACTGACACATAAAATGAATCTAAAACCTCCTAACAGCTCAATCAAGTGTGCCAGACCAGGAACTGGACTCACAACCTAGCCTTCTGTGGCCCATGCTCATAGTGACTGAAGTATTCAATTGCGACTCACAATTTACATGGCAACATCAGTCTGCCAGTACTTATCTCCTTATTTCAAAACTTCATAGAGTTTCTCCTGCAAATATTGCTATACTAGCTTGTCTGGAAAAAAGATATCACACAAAGTGTCCTAGCCACAACTGAGGGATTGTTACCAGAATTAAAGAGCACCAAGGATTCCTTCCTTTGGATTTTTTTCATTCTACAGGGGAGTAATCACTGTTATGAAATGTCCCAAAAACATAAACTGTGTGCCAACCCACAATGATTTTTTTTTTTTAAAGGAAAGGATCACAGGACAAGTTTTAGGATTTTAAACATAGCATAATAAATCATAATAACAGTACTGACAATATTAGAAGCAGCAGAACTTGTTGTAATTATACTAATAATAATTGTTATAACTCATAAAATATATTTGTAACACTAGCCAACAATGAAGACATTTGCATTTATATTGTTAAGTTTTTTGGAACTGAACGAATACTTCATCCCTATGTCTGCCATTATCCAACTTATTGCATTTCCCCTTCATAATGTGCAGTGTTAACATCTTATATAGACGTTAGGATTTATTTCTTACAGCTATCTATAATTATTCATTATTGCCATGCAAGGTTCAATGCAACATTTCATTTTCAAAATTTATCATTATAGTAACTGTTGTTTTAGTAATTTGAAATATTATTTTGAAGCATGCTGTACCTGTAGATTTTTGCCAGCCATCCTGTTGGTGGTACCACTACACCGTAGACTACAAACACAGGCTCACTTATGAAGCATGCAATCTGGGAGAGAAATTCATTTTAGTAAACTTAAAATTGTGTTTCAGTTTGAGAACCACGTAATAAATTGAAACTCACAGGTCCTGAATTTTGTACAGCTTTGTCTATAACATTCTTAGCATCAATAAAATATTTCTCTGCAGCAGTTGATGCATCATTATAGCTTCCTCTGTATCTATCTGGACATGGTATTACATGTACCCATGGCTTCTTTTCTGAAACACAGAGGACAAAGTATTTCTATCATCCTCACTGAGAACATATTGTACAAAGTAATAAGAAATTAAGGTTTATCAAGTACAAAAAAGAGCCATGCAACATAACCATGTAAGTTATTCAAAATACCTATTATAAGAAACTATCAGTTGCTACAATGGTGCTGTTATTACTCCCAGCTGGACGTAAAGTAGGAAGAGGTTTATCACTGATCCCGTGGTCCTATGAAGAAACAAATAAAATTCAGTTGCCAGAATGAGATTTTCACTCTGCAGCGGAGCGTGTACTGATATGAAACTTCTTGGCAGATTAAAACTGTGTGCCCGACCGAGACTCGAACTCGGGACCTTTGCCTTTCGCGGGCAAGTGCTCTACCATTGGAAGGTAGGAGACGAGGTACTGGCGGAAGTAAAGTTGTGAGTACCGGTCGTGAGTCGTGCTTCGGTAGCTCAGATGGTAGAGCACATGCCCGCAAAAGGCAAAGGTCCCGAGTTCGAGTCTCGGTCGGGCACACAGTTTTAATCTGCCAGGAAGTTTCAAAATTCTGTTGGTTGAGAAAGATCACTCAAGGGTCTCAGAAGCCATACTGAGCAAGGAGACTGAAGACAAATTGGAGGAAAAGTAAAGTCACTTTTGCTCAAATAGATATTCTGAATCTCCACATGTAGAAACAACCACCCAAACACTTCCGTGTGCAATTTTGGATCTGGAGCAGGAATCTGACTGAATTCTAATATTGTGAAGTTCACAGAGGAAAGTGGAGTCATCTAAGCTTCATATGTATTCACCAGGAGCCTGCTAGTGAGAGGCAGTAACCACAACTACAGTAACAGATGGAGAATCTCATGTCATCAATAGTGTGATGAAAGTAAGGAACATAAGTACCATAGTATTTCCTGAAGATCCTGTACTTGCATTGAAGGTAACTACAAACAAAACAATTAAAAGGAATAGCTTTAAGGAAAGATAACTATGGTTGGTAGCTATCTTAAACATTACTGCTTCACCCGGCATTTCCAGTTCTAAGATTCTGCTGTAATCCAGAAAGCATCAACCAAACATAGGCAAGAATGTATCTTTCGTGAACACTGGAAAAAACTGACCTTTTAAGATGGATCATCTGAAATGTGTTCCATGGCAACAGACATAATCATGACTGATTTTTATAGAACTTTATGGAACATGGATCATGTAACCTTGCATAGATTCCCTTGAGTTCTTGGTTTTCATGGTGTCAACTGTAAGATATTTATTTTGCTTTCTAATTTAAAGCAGTATTCATGTAAGTTGACAACAGGCAACAAAAGAAACCACCCACATTCTAAATTATGAAAGGCTAAGGGACTATCTTATCCCCTGCCTTGGATCAGGCTGTAAAGGGTTACGATTAATCACATTTTGGAAGGTTATGTAGCATGTACCCATTGACATAGCAATTCAGCTGCTTGTAGCACTGGAGCCATTACATAATACTACTAGTAAGACCATTAGTAGAAAACTAAAAGTACAAACCTAATGATACCTAAAGACTGAAAGAGGTGACAAGTGTATATATACCTCATGAATTAAATCACTGTATTCTTTACAAATGACAATGGGTACTTCATGTCTTTCCAAGAATGATATAAAAGAAAAACATACAAACTGAAACACTATCCACAGGAAACATGCAATTGTAAAATTACTTATAAAGTGATTAACTTTTTAGGAGAGTGAGGGATTTAAAGGAGGTGCTGTATTGAACCATTGAGCAGGATAGGTAAGTCACTAATTACAAAGATTAAAGAAATCTGCTATACACAGAAGGAAAGATATCAATGAAAAGGAATGGGTATCAGTAAAATGTATAGACAGGGTGAATGTCTGCAAAGTCAGATTTGTTTGCAGTCAAAATTTGTTCTGTAATGGAAGGGTTCAAAATAATAATAACATCACTTATATTAACAGATACCATTTTATAGCAACATAATAATTTACTTCATATTCATGAGGATGTAGTTTGCTTTGTGTGGCTATTCTGATTTAGGTTTCCCTAAATCATTTCAGGTGAATGCCAGGATGGTTTATTCATTGATATGACAGCTCAACACCTGTCCTATCTTCACAAAAGCTTATTTATATATTCTGTGTGTATGTATATTTTGAGCTATTTATTTTCATTGTATTATGATTAAAAATCCTATATCATTGTGAGATGATACCTGAGTGAATAACTCGATCAAATCAAACTAAATTCTTTCTTGGGATTACTTTGGCACTGCATTTGTGAAGTGCAGCAGCAAACAAATAGACCTAATCTCTTTGTAGATCAGATATCAGTGACCATGAGGCAGTTGTAGCAACAATGATTACCAAAATACAAAGGTCAACTAAAACAGGACATATACATCCAGTAACCAGGATAAAGAAGCAACGGTGTCATATCTCAGAGAAGAATTTGAAACTTTCAGCTCAGGACATAAGCATATAAAGGAATTATGGTTCAGGTTTAAAAGAATAGTTGACCATGCACTAGATAGATACAAGGAGGGAACAAAAATATGGAAACACCAGAAACACAACATGTTATCATGCATCATGCAGAGCAGAAAAACTGTTGGGGATCAAAACAGTTTCCAGTTATCTCAGAGTGGATGAATATGGGTCCTGTGTGGTTTTAAAGGTAATCTTTCACCACCATTCCTGCAAAATGTGGCAAGTTCAGGTAATGATAATGGTGCTAGATAGTGACCATGAATCTTCCCTCCAAAAAAGACCACAAAAGCTCAATAATATTGAGATATGGTGACTGTGGTGGCCAGGGAAGATGCAACAATTCATCCTGGTACTCACAACACCAGTCCTGGATGATGCAAGCTGTAGGAACAGGTGCCATATTGTCTTGAAATGCAGTATCACCATTGGGGAACAAACCTTATATGGCAGGATGGACACGATCAACCAAAATGGTCACATAACACTTGGCAATAACACAATTTTGCAGAATACCCATGGGGCCTATGGAATACCATGATATGAATGCCCAAATCACCACCAAACCGCAACAGTGTTTCACTCTTTGGATGTAAACTTGGCCAGATGTTGGAAACAATATGCAACATGACTCATAAGACCAAAGGACTTTCTTCCACTACTCAATAAAATGCATTTTTGAAAACAGTTTTAAAAGAAATATTCAGGTTCTGGATCCTGATTATGCATCAATAGAGCTTTCAAAAGTACATTATTACATTATTAATGGAATTCAAGAACAATTAATGAATTTTTTCCATTTTTAAATGCTTTTTATCGTGGGCACGAAGAACCCCCCCTCCCCTCCCCCTTGGTAATACACATTACTGAAAATGGCTTGGTATTGTGATGGTTAAGAGAACCATTCAGAAGAACCAGTGTGGAAGGAAGTGGGACTCCGAAGTACTCAGGAATGATGAGTTCGCTAAGGATGTGGATACTGCTATACGGAATATCAAAGCAGGCATTCGGTTAAAGAGGAGTGGACATCTCTGAAAAGGGCAATCACAGATGTTGGTCAGTCAGGTAGAGGAACAAGGAAGGTTACTCTGAAGAAATCTTGGGTAACGAAAGAAATATTTCAATTGCTCAATGAAAGAAGGAAGTACACAATTATACAGGGAAAGACAGGTATAAAGCAATATAAAACAAGTAGGAAGTGTAGGGAAGCTAATGAGAAATGGCTGCAGGAAAAATGTGAAGAAATAGAAAAAGAAATGATGATTGGGAAGTCCAAACAAGGCAGAAGGGACAGATAACATTTCATCAGAATTTCTAAAATCATTGGGGGAAGTGACAATAAATGACTATTCAAGCTGGTGCAAAGAATCTATGAGACTGGTAACCTTTCGTCAGACTTTCAGAATAATATCGTCCTCACAATTATGAAGACAGCAAGGACAGATTAGTGTACAAACTATCACACAATCAGCTTAAAATTTCACACATTCAAACTGCTGACAAGAATAATTTCAAAAGGAACAGAAAAGAAAATTGAGGATCTGATAGGTGACAATCAGTTTAGGAAAGGTAAAGGCACCAGAGAGGCAGTTCTGACTTTGCAATTGATAGTGGAAGCAAGACTGATGAAAAATCAAGATTCACTCGTAGGATTTGTTGATCTAGAAAAAATGTCTGACAATGTGAAATGATGCAAGACGTTCAAAATTATGAGAAAAATAGGAGTAAGTTACAGGGGAAGATGGGTGATACACAATAGGTACAAGAACGAAGAGGGAAAAATAAGACTGAAAGACCAAAAACGAATTTCTCAGAGTAAAATGTTTGTAAGACAGGGATGCAGTGTTTTGGGCGTATTGTTCCATATATTCATCAAAAAAACATTGACAGAAATAAAAAATGGTTCAAGAGTGGGATTAAAATTAAGGGTGAAAGGATATCAGTATAAGAGTTGCTGAATACATTGCTGTCCTCAGTGAAATTGAAGACAAATTACAGGATCTGCTGAATAGAATCAGCAGTCTATTCAGTACAGAATATGGATTCAGAGTAAACCAGAAAAAGACAAAAGTAATGAGAAGTAGCAGAAATGAGAATAGTGAGGAAGTTAACATCAAAGTTAATGCTCATTAAGTAGATGAAGTTAATGAATTCCACTACCTTAGAACCAAAATAACCCATGATGGACAAAGAAAGGAGAACATAAAAGCAGACTCGTGCAGGCAAAGAGGGCATTTATTGTCAAGAGAAGTCTACTGGTATCAAACATAAGCCTTAATTTGAGGAAGAAATTTCTGAGAATGCATGTGGGGAGCTTGGCATTCTATGGTAGAGAATCATGGACAAAGGGAAAACCAGAACAGAAGAGAATGTTGGAAATCAGGTGGACAATAAGATAAGGAATGAGGATTTTCTCTACAGAATTAATGAAGATGAGAACACACAGAAAACACTGGCAAGAAGAAGGGTCAGGGTGATAGGACATGTGTTAAGGCATCAGGGAATAATCTCCATGGTACTAGAATGAAGTGTAGAGGGTAAAAACTGTAGGAGAAGACAGAGATTGCATTACGTGCAGTAAATAATTGAGAATGTACGCTGCAAGTACTACTCGAAAATGAAGGATCGGCACAAGAGAGAAATTCATGGTGGGCTGCACCAAACCAGGGAAAAGAGAGAGGAAAGAGTGAGAGAGAAGAGAGAGAGAAAGAGAGAGAGAGAGAGAGAGAGAGAGAGAGAGAGAGAGAGAAAGAATAATAGGAATTCTCTTGGGGTCTGGTTTGGAATCTCAGCTGTATCTTTTCTTCAGATACCGTCTTATGCATTGTCACAGGTTAAGCTCACATACACCAATCAAAAAACGTTTTGCATCACCTCGGTTCCCAGAACTGAAGATAGACATTGACTGTGGATATTATATGACAGACACAGTCCCTTTGACTGTTCAGAGATGCCACTAAACCCACCCAAAGATGTAAACAACCATGCATGAGCAGTACCTATTAGATGGAGGGGGGTCCCACAGCCGATCAGTTCCAGTCATTCCACCAGGAAGGAGGCACATGGCTCATGTTATCTGTAGTTCAACCATGCCTAGACGGTCAATACCATGTTCGATCATGTCCGCATTGTTACTTTGTGCCAGGAAGGGCTCTCAACAAGGGAAGTGTCCAGGAATCGTGGAGTGAACCAAAGCAATGTTGTTCAGGCATGGAAGAGATACAGAGAGACAGGAACTGTTGATGACATGCCTTGCTCAGGCTGCCCAAGGGCTACTACTGCAGTGGATGACTGCTACCTATGGATTATGGCTCAGAGGTACCTTGAAAGTAATGCCACCATGTCACTGGTGGTCATGGAAGGTGCTGTAATGGTTGTATGATACATGAATGCCATCCTCCAACTGATAGTGCAACCATATCAGCAGCAATTTGGTGAGGCATTCACTTTCATGGACAACAATTTATGACCCAATCATGCACATATTGTGAATGACTTCCTTCAGGATAATGACACTGCTTGACTAGTGTGGCCAGCATTTTTTCCAGACATGAACCCTATCAAACACTCCTGGGACAGATTGAATAGGGTGTTTATGGATGACATGACCCACCAACCATTCTGAGGGATCTATGCTGAATTGCCATTGAGGAGTGGGACAGTCTTGACCAACAGTGCCTTGATGAACTTGTGGATAGTATGCCACAATGAATACTGGCATGCATCAATGCAAGAGAACGTGCTACTGGGTATTAGAGGTAGTGGTGTGGACAGCAATTTGGACCACTACCTCTGAAGGTCTCACTGTATGGTGGTACAACACACAATGTGTGGTTTTCATGAGAAACAAAAAGGGCAGAAATGATGTTTATGTTGATTTCTATTCCAATTTTCTGTACAGATTCTGGATCTCTTGGAATCGAGGTGATGCAAATCTTTTTTTGATGTGTGTATATCTTCGAAATGTTCTTTGTTCCCCACTTCCTTGGGCATATTGCACACAATTAGCAGTTGCCTCTTCTTTTTCAGTTGTTCACATTTAATGCTAAGTATGCCATAGCTTTCTCTTTATGTTTTTTGCAGCCACCATCATCTGCTTCCACTACGACAATGCTATCGGCTGTTCAGGTTAGTTTGATCCTAATTTTGTCTATCCTTGGGTTTGTTCTTCTTGACATTCTTGTTCTTGGTGGATCTAATAAAGATTGTGTTGATTTTCTTTCCAACTGATCTCGGTATTTTAGCTGTTGTACTTATCTTTGGTTTCTGTGAAGCTGCAACAGCAGCATATGAAGGAATAGCCATAGTCACTTTTCTGTCAGCTTGGAGTTTTCTTGCTGTAGAAGCTCAACACAGGCTTTCAGTGCCCACATATCTGATTTAAGGATTTCTTAATGTAATCTTTCATTCTCCTTTCACAGCTCTTGTACCTAGCCAAGCATCCTGAAATAAAACATAGTCCATTTGGTCACTTTCTTGATCAGTTTGTTTGGTGCAACAGCAGGAACTTTCTTCACCTCTTGAAAAAAATTAACAATGCCACAGGAAATTCAATTCTGTCACTATATTCAATGGTTGGTAAAACTCCTTTGTTCTGTCATTCATTGGCGGGCGTGATGAGGCGCTAGCACACATTTGATGTGACAGGGCATTGTCTACTGGCTTAATTTATTACTACAGAGAAGTACACTGTTTTGTCTGCTTGCTTCTAGAATTTTATCTTTAAGAGGCTGTCGGCTGATGCCCCCACAGTTGGGCATGGCTGTGGCCAGCAAGGAAGACAACTGACAGCTCCTGACGCAGAGTGGTGTCCCAACTGCTGCTGGTGGTGCTGACACATGGTATGCCTGACACAATGCAGCTGCTGATGTTGCAGAGTGCAACAAGTGCTTGACCAGTGGCCACTACTCGATGAATGTGGTGAAGGAACAGTCTTCAAAACTTAATTGTATTCTTTAAATAGTTTATGAAGTCTACAGATCTAACCAGTAATGTCCGGCACATTTATGCATATAGGACTTCAAATACTGACTGTCAGTTACAGTTTATGCCTGACAAAAATGACATCTAAATCAGGAGCTGTTTCATGCAATGACAGTTGCAGTGGCCATCTTGCCAATCTGACATGTGCTGAAATATTTCCAACTCAAGGAAACTAGTCAAGAGGATGTGACAACATGAACCAAAGATGAAGATCTTGCAGTGATCCAGACAGAGGACCACTGACATGATCCATAGATAGAATGGTGTAATTGCTTCCAATCAGAACTTCAGAAACAGTGGGGTGCTGTTTCTCCAGGAAAGTTAGCCAAGCCATCAGCTGTGTTGCATGCAGTGTGGAGTAGTGTTTAGTATCACTGGCTGGCATGCTGTGGGTCACCAGTTCAAATCTGATCACCAGCAAATATTTGTTTTCTATTGTTTATCATTTCTAGAAGATTTTTGAAGTTTCTTATGTTTGTGTATTGTGGAACATACTCTGTTTGTGTAAACAGCAACACACACTGTCCACAAGGCAGTTCTGTTCTGTCTGTATGTTGGTGTCCATAATAAATCTGCTTTCAGTGTTGAGTATTGTATTTCATTGATGACCCTGCTTTTGGGTCTGGACTTGATTTTTCAGGGGTGCTTGATTTTCAGGGGCGCTACACAAAAAGATAAAACAGTGCACTGAAAATATCCTCCGAGAATACTTATGTGGTTTCTGGCCAAATGGAGGTACTTCTGACAAGTTATTTGTTATGAAACATGTAATACAATTTTTTTACATCAGTGAACATAAACCATATCAAAAAATTATTAAAATTGTTGAATAATGTACACAGCATATATAACAATGTCAATAGCACATTGCACAGAAACATGCTCCTGCCCACTCCCCTCAGTGTAACCACTCAGCAGTGATGCAGTGTGTATCATGTCATTGAGCTTTGTGACAGTTTTAGGGAGGATGGGGGGAGGGGGGGAGGAGTGTACATCAGCTGACATTATTACACATACAACTGCTTAATTACTCACAATCATTCATCATATCAGAACTACTGATGTGTCAGTACAGGCACAGGTAACAGCTAGTATGTGACATAGCACTAAAATAGTATGGTATCTGTGACAGACTGAGAAGGTTAGCATTAACAGAGAAGAACACAATGGTGAAAGTAAAGGTGAATATAAAAGTGACCAAGAGCTTTCATTTTACAGATGGAGTGATACAGAGTGATGGTTTCTCTGCAGTCCAGTTCAATTTAGTTCAGCATACTCCTTTTCAAGAAACAGACAAGAGAAGTACAGCAATGATAAAATCCAGTCTTATATGTGCATATACAAATGATACTTGAATTATGGCAAGTGAAATCAAAACTTTTAGAGAAATGTACAAAGTAATGAAAGGAGGAGCAAAAATTGGACTTGCTGTAACAAAAACGAGACAAAATATGTGATAATGTCCCATTTGAAGGCTAAGAGACACCACATGACCTGAATACCTCTAATAAATCTTTTAAAGGCGTCAGTTGCTTCCATTATCTTGGTGTCCATTTAACCAGTGATATTAATCAGAGACAATGTGTTACAAAAGAATACAAGCAGAATATAGGGCATGTTATGTGGATGTACAAATATTTAAAAATTCTCTAATACAAGAATAACGCGGTTAAGAGTACCATTCCTCTGTATGGCCAGTTGTTACTGCATATAAATAAAAAAATGTGGATGATAACAGAAGCAGATATAAACAACCTGGGGGCATTAAAGAATCCTACACCAAATTGATGGGGCTATGAGAGGAACAGAGGGTTGGAGAATAAGATACAAACATGAAATACAACATATTATACAAGGTAAAGCTATAGAACAATTTATTAAATCTCAGAGAATACACTGGTTAGGACATATGGAGGGGATGGCAGATGACTGAATGCCCAAAAGAATAATGAGAGGAAGATTTTATTCCAGCAGTATGAAGGGCTGACTACGAGCAAGGTGGCTGAACACTGTGTTGACTGACCTTACCTAGATGGAGATCTGAGGATAGAAAAAGGAAATAGAGAACACAGTTGCATAGGGACAGATGGCTGAGGAGGACAAGCCTCATCAAGGGCTGTAATATCAAAGAAGATGAAGAAATAAATTCTGAAGAGAAGTCCATTCACTAAGGAGTATGTGTGAATGTTTCTTGATGGACACTGCTGATGTAAATCTCTCAGGCATTACAAGCCAGGTGGTAGTGTAAAAATATTATAATGTTATGATGAGTGTCATATTCATCATATTCTGATGAACTGTAAAAATACTGCAGATACCCTTCCCTCATTCTCCTATTTATATGCAATGGAGTACTGCCATTTCCCCTTAGATGTGGGCATTGGGGTTCTTATGTGACCAGAAGTCAGGGAGAAGGAGGAAGAGTGAGAAAGATGGTTGGGATCAGGGCCAGAGGACGTGTTTAAATCTCTGGATGGATTACATTAGATTAGATTAGATTAATACTTGTTCTGTAGATCATGAATACAACACTTTGTAATGATGTGGAACGTGTCAGGTTAACAAAAGATGTCTGTACAAGATATAACATTACACAAAATATTGCATGACACTAATGTTTAAGTTGTTTTTTTCCCTCCCTTAATTTATATCTAAAAATTCAGCCAATGAGTAGGAGGAGTTGTCATCTAGAAATTCTTTTAATTTATTTTTAAATGTTGGTTGGCTATCTGTCAGGCTTTTGATGCTGTTTGGTAGGTGACCAAAGACTTTTATGGCAGCATAATTTACCCCTTTCTGTCCCAAAGTCAGATTTAACCCTGCATAGTGAAGATCATCCTTTCTCCTGGTGTTATAGCTATGCACACTGATATTACTTTTGAACTGGGTTGGATTATTAACAACAAATTTCATAAGTGAATATATGTACTTTGAGGTTACTGTGAGGATCCCTAGATCCTTAAATAGATGTCTGCAGGATGACCGTGGGTGGGCTCCAGCAGTTATTCTGATTACACGTTTTTGAGCAATGAATACTTTTCTACTCAAGGATGAATTACCCCAGAATTTGATGCCATACGAAAGCAGTGAATGAAAGTAGGCATAGTAAGCTAATTTACTGAGATTCGTACCACCAAAATTTGCAATAACCCTAATAGCATACGTAGCTGAACTCAGACATTTCAGCAGACCATCAATGTGTTCCTTCCAGTTTAACCTCTCATCAATGGACACACCTAAAAATTTTGAAAATTCTACCTTAGCTACAGACTTCTGTTCAAAGTCTATATTTATTACTGGAGTTGTGCCATTTACTGTACAGAACTGTATATACTGTGTTTTATCAAAATTGTGTGCTGCCCACTGCTGGTGCATGATTGCTAACATGGGAATCCATGTGCAACTGAGTTGACAGCACTCATCTCAACTGACAAGACTTTCATGGATTCCTCTATCAATTCTTTTATTATGCTCTCCCAAAAACAATTGGTTCAACGCAGCTTGGTGTTCTCAGAACCAAACATATGTTCTTCATTTAGGATGTGCTGTGTCCCTGCTAATTATTCTCTGTGTCCCAGATGCAGACACCTAATGAACCCTCACAAAGCTTCAAGATACAGTGCTGCATTTGCCATATGTATTGGCAGTCATATTCACATAAGATATTCTATACATATCTTTGGCAAGCCAAGACTGTTTTATATCTTCGGTGGTGGTAAGAACAAGTGCTTGGGTATTTGAAGTGTGACCTCCTTAATGTTTTCCATGCAGGGATTTGCCATTCCAGGGACCAGTGGAAATCCCTTGGCTACTCCATCTATTTATTCATGAAACTCCCCAATGCAGCTGAACTATGGTATGACGGGTGCATGTGGAAAGGGTTTTCTATTAGTGACTAAGTGGTTCTCCAGAAATCCCAAGGAGACATGAAGAGCACCTTCATGAAGTGTTTTTTTTACATCAAAGATCATTTTTCTACTCCACCTGTTAAGTACTGTTACAAATCTGGCAAAGTTCCTGAAATGGTTATCACAGTGTCCAACAAGGGGTTTCATAAGTTTAGTTAAGTATGTGGCCATTCCATATGGTGGTGAGCTAATAGTGTTGCCTGCTGGCCAAAGAGATCATCCTTTCTCCCGGTGTTATAGCTATGCAGAATCTTTATGGATTCTGGGATGTAAATACATGTTTGGCACTCCTTCACCTCTTTTGGTAGATCTGAGCTATTTAGCAGAGCTATTTGTTTTCCTAGTCATTGTCATTACATAGCCTTCTTGAGACTGTAGGTCAGGTCCTGTAACAGAGAGAGCTTACAGTAGTTGTTGGAATGCGTTAGTGTCATTGTATTCCCTTTGTCTGCAAGCAGAATCATTGTGTCAACATCTTCCCCTACTGACTGTAAGGTCAAACGTTCCACTGATATCATATTTGGTTTCACAAGTCTGAATGTGGCTATGACCCTACAGATTTCCTGCTTAATTTCCTCAACTTTTTCTGTCAGCAAGCAACAAATTGTTCCTACCAAAACACTAATAATGTCCCATACCAGTATGGTTCTTGGGATAACTTCAAAGTTCATCCATTTTGAGAGGGCTGAAGTTGTAGCCGAATCCAGTTCTTTCTCTATCAGATGTGTTCCAGCATTACTGGTCTCATTGTGCTTCACCTGAGCTCCTGACAAATATGCTGATTCCTTTTGCCCCTGTGAAACATTTTTCACTTTTTTCTGTTTTGCTGTTGGTGTATGAACTGCATTTTATGCACTATGAGGTTATGTACTGGTAATGTACTAATAGGTGGCATGTGAGTATGAATAATGTATTCTTATCCAGCTACCTGTCTCTGTGTGAAGCAAATGTTTTCCCTTACTATGGTCATGCCCACCTGCCATCATATCCAACTGGTGTTCCTTGGTTTTACTGGGTGCCACAGTTTTGCAAAATGTGTTAAGATGACCTCATCTCAACACTGTTGAAGGAAGGCCAGGGTGTTGAAGGATTTCTTTCCTGGTGTATTCTCTCTACAGTTGTTCAGAGCTGCAGAACATCTCCCAAAGTGATGGCACATGTATGAAGGTAGATGCAGATTGGTGTGTGGAATCACACCTTTGTGGCTATGTGCTGAGAGTGCATCAAACAGTGGACAGCACATGAAATGGGTGCCTATACAGTAATTCAAATGCAGCTTCATTCATATTCAACTCCTTTTGGATCTGGATCAATCATGTGATGTTACTGTATGGTCACCAGTCACTTAAACTTGCACAACTAGATTATGATTTACGTAGAAGATTAAAACCCAAGCAGTAGTGGCAAACAAGGAAGGAATATGAAACTTACTGGTACTACGTACAAGACTTAGACTTGAGCCGCAGACCTTTGCCTCTCATGGGCAAGTGAACTGCCAGCTGAGTTATCCGAGTGTGACTCATGACCCACCCCCATCTCCTTCATTCTGGATTCAAGGAAGGAATCATCTTATTATATTTTAAAGGGTTGTGCTCATGGTGAAGAAGACTGTCACAGAAACTGTCTACATGAGCTATAAAATGTTTTCAGACTGATGGTGGTGTTTTTGAACAAGAGTCACAAAAAGAAACAAACACTGAAAACTGTAGGCAACAATCTATTACTTTGAATTAGCTTGACATCATTTACTACTGAGCACACAGCACAGTACAATTAATGAATTACAGAACTAGAATATGTTGAAAAACCTACACTTTTCTAATTAAATGTAAATTGTGATGAAATAAACTAACTTATACTAAAGCACAGCAAATATTGCCTGAAGAAGTAATACCTGTATGAAGGTTCTTGAAAGCCTTTGGACTGATTTCAAGAAGTGAATTAACAGCACCGTGGAAAGATCCATCAATGACAACAACATCTCTTCTCTTTGTATATATTTTTGCAAGCTGGAGAGCCAAATCATTGGCTTCTGCACTAAACAAACAAAATTAATTGAAATTATCTAATGAGCACACAATGACAACACAGAATTCAGTATGTTAAATAATATGTACCTGATATATTAGAGTGCATTCAAAACTATGTTGTACAGTGATACAGTAAAATTCATAAAAATTATGAAATTAAATGGAATCAATATGATTGGTAAATTGACATTAATGATAAAGGTGAGGTTTACATTTGAACTGTGGTCAAAACAGAAAATTTCTTACATATAAGAAACCACAAATTAAACTACTAAAAAAATATGAAAAATGGCACCCAAGAGCTTATGCAGCATGCAAGAGAATCCACACAGCTCCAACAATAGAAAGATAGACTTTCATCACAAAGCATACATGTATGCCCTCCTTCCCTTCTTTTCGCTTGAAGTGTTAAGCAGTTGTGTGGATAAGTGCAAAAGCCCAAATCTGGAAATTATGAACTTTTCTTAAAGAAATTGGAGTCATTACTCAACAAAGTAAATAAAATGAAGTGTGATTTGATAATCTGTTGCGACTTCAACTTTGATTTTCTCACAAAAAATAGAAACAGAGTTGCCCTTTCGAACCTTGCAACATCCTACAGTTTAAAGGCAGAAGGCTTTTGGTCAGTTTCTACTGAGCACTTCAGAAAAAAATTTTCAATGTAGGCTTTAGTGACCATCTTGCTCAAATACTAAGGTTGAATGTAAATGGTAGTACTGTTAACATGATGTCTTTAAGAACCACATGTAGAACCTATAGTCAGGGTAATATAAATTACTTAAAAAACTTAATAAAAAAAGAAAAATGGTCACAGGTTTACAAAAATAATGATCAAAATGAAAAATTCAACATCTGATTTGATACATTAACCTGTGGTGAGTTTTCACAGTCTAGGTGATATGATAGTGAATTATTACCAACTGCACTGTGCTCTGTACACATCATTTTATTTCCACTTAGAACAATAAATTTAATATGAAAGCACAGAGTGTACTAACTATGAGTCCAGAAGAGTGCGTATACATCATCTGTCAGTGATATTGTTTAGAGTCCCCACAGAGTCCCCCCATGGAGTGTAGAGCACAAGTGGCGCACTACCATTGTGATGAATAGCTGCTGTCGCTTATGTGAGTTTGTAATCCTTGAGGTGTCACAGAGGGGAGGAAGGGGGGGAGGGGGGCATTGAAATCAGCTGAAAACTGAGGTGGGAGGTGGCACTTCGCCATCCCCTGTTGTTGGCTGTTGTGTGGGTAACACTGGACATTCACATTCCACTGACATGGGATGTAACAATGAAAGTGGTGTGGTATCAGTGGAGAGATCTTTCAGGGCTCATGGTGGCTTCAGACAGTTGATTGCCACCATTTTTCGTTCACCATTGACCTTGGTTTGGAAGGTGTTGTCACTGCGGCTGATGAGTCGGTATGGGCTCTTGTAGGGGGGTGTGAGTGCTGGTCGGACTGTGTTGTCACGCAGCATGACAAATTGCGTCATGGCCAGAGCCTTGTGCATGAAGGTAGGTAGTGCTTTATGAGCCTGTGGCAATGGGATTGTGATGCACTGAATTCTTCTCTGTGCCACCTGTAGTAGTTCTGGTAATCATTGTGGGCTGTTGCCCATCAGTAGTCACAATGTCTCTCCATAATGCAATTTGGCCAGGAATGCCTGTAGATCCTCTTTTGTGGCAGTGCACACCCCTAGCAAGACCCAAGGGAGTGCTTCTAGTCATTCACTGCTGTGACACATGAGCACTGCTTTCACTGTTCTGTGCCACCTCTTGACAAGACCATTAGTCTACGGGTGGTATTCGCTGTCGTATGCCAGCAGTGAATGCCGCACATGCTGCATAATGCTTCAAACAGCAAGGTCTCAAACCATCATCCTTGGTCCATTGTTATTGTGAATGGAAACCTGAACTGGGCAATCCATCTATGCAGCTATGGCTACCACTGTTATGTTGGTCATTGGTGTCATCTTAGTCCATCGATGTTGGTCATTGGTGTCACCTTAGTATATCATGTCACACGATCACTTATGCAGAGGTTGTATTTTTGTCCTAATGATAAGTGAAAAAATCGTCCCCTTGGAACTGTGAAGTAGCCTAGCAGTGGTTGCGTGTGATGGCTGACTTTGCTTTATTGATGGATAATGCAAGTGCAGCCGGCTGGAGTGGCCGTGTGGTTCTAGGCTCTGCAATCTGCAGCCGAGTGACCACTACGCTCACAGGTTCGAATCCTGCCTTGGGCATGGATGTGTGTGATGTCCTTAAGTTCGTTAGGTTTAATTAGTTCTAAGTTCTAGGCGACTGATGACCTCAGAAGTTAAGTCGCGTAGTGCTCAGAGCCATTTGAAAGTGCATGTCCATACTTTGCAGTCACTTTTAATGTTTGGCCATACAAGCTTCATTGTGGACCATATTCCCAGCTGGAAAAGATTGTGTAATGATCAAAAAATGACTTTGCAAAATGACACTGGGACCAGTGGTTGTTGTTTTCCAAGTGAAGAATCAAAGAGTAGAACTGCATCTGTGTCTGATAGCTGACAATGTTCAATCTTGAAACTGGTTGCTGGGTCAGAAGTACATGACAAAATCAATGGATCTGACATTAGTTCCCATGCCATTTTGAGACAGTCCAGTTGAAGCGATATGGTATTGATCCATGAAAGGTAGTCCACCACTATGTTATCCACTCCATTAAGTAGCAGACATCCATAGTAAATTGAGAAACATAGTTCAAGTATATAAACTGTCTCAGAATAACTCATGTTGATGGATGTTGATCAGTTTATGGTCTGTATAAATCACAACTGCTCCCCCATCAATATCTTCACTGAGACAGTGGACAGTCTCATAGATTACTAAAAGTTCTTGGTCAAATGCAAAATACTGTGTTTGGGCTTTCAAGAGCCTTCTGGAGAAAAACCAGAATGGTTGCACTTGCTCATCAATGATTAGTTGGAGTACCATCCTTATTGCTACCTCGCTGGCATTGTTATTAGTTGTAAGAAGCATGCCCGGTACCAGGTGGGCTAAAGCCACTGCTGAAACCAAACTACCAATTGAATGTGCGAAAGGCACTTGAAAATCATCAGTCCATGTGGGCCGGCAATGTTCATGGATGTTTGGTCATTTTAATGCATCAGTGAGGGTAGCCTGGATGTCTGTTGCGTGTGGGATGTTTGTCTGGTAAAATTTAAGATCCTGAGACATCACTGGAGGTCGTGGAACAATTGTGATCATGGGAGATTTCATACAAGTGCTAGCTGGTCATCCATTGTACATATTCCTGAAGCAGAGATGGTGTATCCTAGAAATGTGACTTCTTTCTGGAAAGCTGAGATTTGTCCATGTTAATTTCGATGCCCGCTTCATCTAAGGCACAAGAACTTGCTTGAGGTGTCTGTCAAGTGCTCCATTGTCTTTAGAGAACACTAATATATCATCTGTGTAGATGTAGCAGTGAGGAAATGCTCCCACATCTTCTCAGTGTTTTGACCCCATATGGCATTACCAAGAACTCAAACAAACTGAAAGGCATGATGATTGCAATTTTTTGAATATTCTTTCTTGCAATCAGTGCTAGTTTGTGGATAAAGTCTTGAATGTTTGGTACTGGGTAGGAGTCATGTACAGTTCAAGCATTCAATGTACAGTAATCACTGCACGCGTGTACTGTCCTGTCTTTCTTCGGAACCACTTTCATTTGCGAGGCCCATGGGCTGTCAGATTGTTGAAGCACACCATATGACATTATTTGATTGACTGCTTCTGCTTTTGCAGTGTTGAGTTTTTAATGATCTAGTCTACACAGCTTGTGTTGTACCACGGGTTCCAGTGTAATGATAATCCTATGGATTTTGTATGGCACACAAATACACTGACTGCAGTGACACTGGCATGGGCCAGGGAGGCAGGCGAGGCAGAATTCAAAGTACATACCTGTGCCAACTTGTCCACCCAAGTTGACTGTGGGCATGGTTCTGGTGCAGTCGATGAGGAGGCTCTGGGTCCCATAGATCAGCATGTGCATTGCTGTTTTAATGCATCAACTATATCAGAGGCCATGTTGAGCTCCTGGGTAAGTGACTGAAGTTGCAGGCACAATGAGGGGCTTTCTTCACGTGCATCCAGGAATTGTAAGTGGTTTGTAGTCAACTTGTCCAGTGCAGTGAATGTTTGTTGCATAAGGTGGCACTGATGTGGAGGATGGAATGGTGGATGATGATGTGTGTGTCATGGTGGTACAATGCTAACCATTAGAACTCAGAGGAAAGTTTGAAGTGTCACAAGAAGTCCACCCTGACAACTGGTTGCATGACATTGGCTACATAGGAAGTCCACATGCATTGTACTCCACTGGTGAAAGTCACTCTTCTGGTCATGGTGTCACATACCTGTATAGGACTGTCACTGGTGGCCATGAGGTGCAGATATTCTAAGGTGTATCACACCGTAGCAAGGTGATGTGGGAGTATACAGATGTTGGACCCTGTGTCAATCAGTAACCGAGTGTCATCTATGACATCTGTGTTGACAATGCTTCCACCTCCTCGCATGGTGATCGTAGTCAGTAGGTGACTTGTAGTAATGTGGCAGGTGAGTGTGCCTATTTCTTCACACTGGTAGCATTTGGGTGCCAGTACAGAGATTGGCATTTTTGTGCCTTACTACCGAATGTTCAGTGGTACCAGCATGCAGCATCAGCGTTGTCTGATTCAGTCATGGTAGTTCGTCGTGGTGGCTGAATGTCACTACTGCTGGGGCAGTGCAGATGTAGTTCTGTAGTGAGTTGTGGTGAACCAGCATTGCAGTGTGGCATGACGTTGTGGGGCGATCTGTCTGGGTGGCAGCTATCCTGACATGCAAAGGTGTATATTCTGTTGGCCAGTGTGAGTCTGTTTTTCTTCGGTTGCTGCTCGTGGACTATCAATGCTGTTTGGACTGCAGTCAGCAACTTTGAAACTCAGATAGTTCACAATGTGTAATCATTGATGACCTTTGTGTCAGCTGAGTGCTGGCTACAGCGCCACAGCTGTGACGGAGTGCCATTGTCAACACTTGATATAGTTATTGTTCTGGTGGGTGTGTGAATCTTCTCAGAATCACTCATTTTGCCACCTCATATTTATTGGAGGGTGGCAGTGACAGGAGGATTTCACTCGGTGTGCTCATCTAAGTGACATATTAGTGCAACGAATTTTTCTGAACTGTGTTATGTCATAGTGTGCAAAAAGGCATTCAGCTGTAGCATATAACATTGCATCATCCACACGGAATGGCAGGAGCTTACTGTTTGGCTTGGTGAGGGGGCATGGTGTGCTGACAGCTTACATGTGTGTTGGATGTTGTGGTTTGTAGTTGTTGTACTGTCTGCCGTATGGTAACTGTGGTGGCAGTGGCAACATGGCACTGTGACTGTTTTCCAGCTGCTGTTGTTCCATCTTGATATGGAATGCTGCCTGAGATGAGTCCTTGGAAGCTTGAAATGCAGGATATTTGCCACAGTTGCCTTGTGACATTATGTCATTGAGGTTGGCACCAGTGGTAGTCACCATTGGAGGAAAGCCAGTCGATAACGTAGGGGTGGAAGCCCATTGTTGTTGTTGTGTGGCCTGCATTGGTGACACAGTGGTCATTCGAGGTGCAGTTTGTCACATTAAATTTTCTATATAGTGAGGGCACTGTATTAACGCATATGTGGAGTACTGATGTAGTGTACCTATTATTGGACCTGTAGAGTAACTACTGTTGCAAGTCATCATTGTCAACACACAAGATACACTAGTAATTTGAGGTTGATCAAAATTTTCACTTTGTTCGCTATGTCAGTAGTCACTGTCACTTCACACATCCACAGCACTCACACTGGTGTTGGTCAAAAGTCTGGCAAGATGGTGTAGTAAGCAAGGCACGTACGCTGGTGATCACAATCAAAAATGCAAATCACATATTCACGACTCAGTGTCATTAATGTGGTGGTTTTCATACTCTAGTCTCAACTATTACCAACCATGCTGCACTCTGTACACATTGTTTTATTTCGACTTAGCACAATATGTAGCATCTGTTCAATACTAAACCACAGAGTGTACTAACTATGGCTCCAAAAGAGAGAGTATACATTGTCCATCAGCAATATTATTGTTCAGAGTCACCATTTCTTTTGAACTACATTTTTGCAGAAAACTTTAGCAACAAGGGGAAATTATAGTACAAACAGTTGGATCACAAGGGCAATACAGGTTTCATACCAGAAGAAGAGACTACTTCATAAAATGTATAACTTGAATAATTCCTCCCTTGAATTACACATATACTATAAAAATATTTCACAATGCTAAGAAAATTAATAAGAGCAGCAAAAACAATGCATAATGATGAATACATTTATAAATCAACAAATGAAGTGAAGGACATGTAGAGAGTTACACACACACACACACACACACACACACACACACACACACACACACAAAATCTGGCAAAAATAGAGCATCATGTACAAGGAAATAAAAAGCTAACAAACCCCTTAAAAGAAGTGAACATGTTTAGCAACTCTTTTATAAGTGTTACTGATAATATGATAAAATCAAACATAAATAAGAATATCCAATTAAATTAATATAGAAGAAGTACATGCAGTAGGTCAATGTACATCAGCAACGTCTAACAAGATAAAGTAGCAAAAGCAATAAAAGGACTAAAAAAACTCCAAATCTGCAGGCATTGATGATGCCCCTGCAACAATCTTAAGGAAGTGTGCTCTGAACCTAATTGAAATACTTGCACACTTATGTGAGTACTCACCTCAAGCAGGCACTTTTCTTAATGTACTGAATACATATAAGATTATTCTGGTATATATAAAAAGTGAGAGAGATAATATAAATAACTACAGACCTATCACAGTTTCCTCTTGCATTTCAAAAATATTGGAAAATTTTATAGATGACAAACATACAGAATTTGTAAAGAAAAGCAATATCCTATGTAATGAGCAACAAGAATTCAGAAGTGAGAGGTCAACAAGAATGGCCATTTATGAGGGCATCAACTGTGAACCTAGCCTGATGGACAAGAATCAGGAGTCAACAGAAGTATTTATCAGTCTATCAAAAGCTTTTGACTTGGTGGATCAAAGGATTCTGCCATCAAAGCTTGAAAAGTATGATTTCTGAGGTCTGTCCCGCAACTGGTTCAGTTCCTTCCTGGGCAAAAATAAGTAAGCAGTAGGCATCAAGTGCACTAATAAGTAACAAAAAATTATTTCTCAACACATCAAACATGGAAAGTCCAGGATGGGACAACAACCTGCCTCAGGGCTTACATCCCTGCCATAGATCTAGATGTAAGACCTATCACATAAATCATTGCATTACCACCTACTCCAGTCCTATTACAGGCTTCTCCTATCCCATCAAATACCTGACTACCTGTGAAAGCAATCATGTGATCTATAAATTAAGCTGCAGCCACTGTGCTGCTATCTACTTGGGCATAACAACTAACACGCTGTCCATATGCATGAATGGCCACCAACAAACTGTGGCCAAGAGGCAGCTGAACCACCCAGTTGCTGAACATGCTGCCCAACGTGATGCACTTTGCTTCAATGACTGCTTCACAGATGCACCATCTGGATCCAACCTACCAACATCAGCTTTTCTGAGTAGTGCCAATGTGCAGGTGAAATCTCACCTAGCAGTCCACACTGTGCCCACCATGTCCCTGCTGCATCTTTCCCCATCCCTATTCTGCCACTTACCTCAACAGGTTGTTGCACAAGTCAGATGCAGTTACAGTTCACAGTAGGGCCCTAGCACCCACAAACAATGGCTATGTGTGTGTGAGTTGTGTTTGTGAAAGTTTCTTTTTATTGTAGTAGAAGAACTGTTTTTATCAGAAAGCTTAAATGTTCAGCAGTCTTTCACTGTGCCTGTCTGCAACTAAATACCTACTCCATATGGTGAGCAGCAATCTATCCTTTTCATATTCTTGTTGTTTCTGTACTCTTGTCAGACTATAATTAAATATGGTGTACCCAAGGATCAGTAATAGTACCACTTCTGTTCTTTCTGTATATTAATGATCTAAGCTTAAATGTGTACACTCATAAAACAATAACACCACAATTCTACTCAGGGGAATGTAACAACTATTATGAAAAGGATAGATTGCTACTCACTGTAAGGATGGTACATTGAGTTGCAGACAGTTATAACAAAAAGACTGTTACATACAGAGCTTTTGACCAGTCTTCTTCAGAAAAGGAAGGAACACACACACACACACACACACACACACACACACACACACACACACACCTTGACTCCTACATTATGCTGGCTGGATACATCTCCTAAGGATTTCAGAAACCTTATTTGCTCTCTAATGGTATTCTTGATTGATAATGAAAGTGAATTTAGAATGAACCAAAAAATTCATAACCACAATACTAGGAGGAAGGAATATTGGATTTATTGGCATTTTCCTGGAGTGATTTAGGGAGATCATGGAAAACTTAAATCTGGACAGTTGGATGTGGGTTTGAACTGTCATCTTCCTGAATGCGAGTCAAGTGTGCTAACCACTGCACCACCTTGCTTGATAACTACAATATTAGAAGTAAAAAGAATTTCCATATACTGTAAATAGATCTCTGTTGGGGGCAACCATGGCTAAAATAATCCATGTTTCTCAAATAAACCACCTTCAGCTGTATATGAAGTTTCACACGAACATGATGGATTTCATAATGTCACATTGCATCTTCAGGCGCACATCTACAAGATAGGAATTGTAGGATCGACATGATGACAAAAATAAATAAATAAAACAACAACTCAGATACCTATTCTAATAATCTATGCTCTATGGCAACCAATATGAAATACTCACATGTCTGTTAAGCATTTAAGGAGGGGACTCAATCTTCCAAAAATAAAATACTGTTACTTGAAACAAGCAGGATGTTATAGTTCAAATTGACCAGTAGACAACTTGCCATGTTGAAAGTACATTTACCTACAATGGAAAGAGCAAAATAAGAAAACAAGAAAAGGTAAAAAGCCCCAGCTAGCAACACTGAAAGCTCATGGTTGAGAAAACCCACTTCATACCAGGAAGCGGCAACCCTCCTACCACCTTGCTGTGCAGGGCTACACTGCTAGTCACTGTGCTCATGTCTGTTATGGATGGCACAAGCACCACCACATGCATAGCAGGAAGTTACAAACATTTTCACGCATATCCAAATATCACAGGAATGACTGAGGCCCCTTTGACACAACACAACCATATAAATTATAAATTACTTCAGTGTAAAAGTCATTAAAACCAAGTAGACCAGACACAAGAGCATACAACAAGCCCAGAATCAATAACCAAGCAGTTGAACAACTATGGCATTATGCCCTTGAAAGAAAATCATATCAGTTTTTCAACTGGTCAATTTGAACTACAATGCCCTGCTTGTTGTGGGTAACAGTATTTTATTTTGAGAAGGTTGAGTTCTCTCCTTTCCATATCAGGGCTTAAATGTTTTACTGATAGTTAGTATTTTATATTGGTCATCATAGAGCATAGATTATTAGGATACATATCTGTTCTTTTTTAATCACAATGTTGACTGTACATTTCCTATCTTCTAGATTCACACCAGACATGATTTGACATCATAAAACTGGCTGTGTTCCTGTAAAAGTTCATATACAACTGAAAGTGTTTTATTTCAGAAACATAATTTCCTGCACCCTGCATCAAAATGGAGTTTTATATTCTGGCACAAAAGTCTGTAATAGGTTTCCAGCAGATATCAGGCTGAAAATTATAAATCACTAGACATTCAAAATTGAAGTAACCTTATGAGTCACTCCTATAATGTAGAAGAATATTTGTACTCTGGGGATGTAAATGCCAGTTAACACTGATGTTCATATTAAATGAATTTTTAAATTTTCCTATATATATCCAGCTGTCAGTGTTATCTGAAATCAGCGAAGTTAGATAAGCATTTAGTGTGAATTAGTTGATAAAATCAGCAGCTGCTCATCTGTTAATCATCACTTGTCTCATTCCACATCCAGAATTTATGGAACATTATGTGTGAAGCATGTTTTGATTTCTTACCATACTCACTATCAGTGAAATAGCAGTATTAAGTTGGAGTCACTATTGGATAATCTGACCACTCCTCACAATGTTTCAGGATGAAACAGGTTCTGTTGTTTCCAGTTATGAGGATAAATAGCACAGCTTGCTGCAACAAAGTGTAGATGTGAAGCCTGCTTCTTCCACATTACATTTCTGTCATTAGAGCAATTTATAGCCCATTTGGCATCCTGTCAGTTCTTAGTGTATCAGTCCAGTGCTCGAGCAATAGAACACATGAAACTGCATCTGTACCTCTGTATAACTACTTACATTTCTAGTTCCATTATTTCCCACACAGTTTTTTCTATTTACTAGTTAGTACTTATTTTATTAGGATAAAAGTTGCACATATATACTTTTTTCTGTGGACTCAGAGTCTGTCCATTTCCCACAGTTTATACTAGTTGCATGTGCACTGTTACTTTATCTGATATTGCCACATATAATTTATGTTCATAACTATGCTTCCTATCATCTACTGTGTAAGGTTTACACTATTTACACTAACATTCATTCCTTTTTTCACCTTCCTTTAACAGACTGCCATGTTCTGGGTTTTATTTCTGTTCTGACTAAGTAGCACCTATGGTACTTGAAGTTTGAAAAACTGTCAGTTTACAGTTCATTGGCTTGGTGATATGTGTGGTAATGCCTAAATCATAATCCATATATTTTCTTCTAACTATTTGGCTGCACTTCACTGTTGCTGAGTGTTTGTTCAGAATTTTCTTTTTTTGTGCCAAATCCCTGTAATATCCATTTTACCACTCTGTGTTTTTTTTCACTGTTTATGGCCGTTTGGCCTAGTATTTTTAACATTCATTCTGAGTTATTTATCACAAATACTATGATACTTGGCCTGTTTGCCCAAGATGACATGAGAGCTGATAACAATTTCTCTTCCATTAACAGCTGAATTAAATATCTGTTCTTTGAGACTTCTTGTTCCATAACTTCTTCTGGCATTGAACACAGTCCTATGCATCATACTATTCAACAGACACTCATATTTTTAGTTGCTTCTGCAGTGGCACTCTTTCTCACCCACTGACATTGTCATATAGGCCTATTTCCAATTTTATGAACTTCCCTTCTAATTTTCCTCAGCCCACTCGATTTCACAATTGGCATCCTCTAATCCTTACAATATCTTACTATATATTCCCTTGCAGTCTAATTGATGTTCCTACATTTCTCTGCTGGTTGTTTGGAAAAATTTCTACTTTTCTTATACAACCTGCCTAACTGAATCTTAAATTCATTTTTAGCTATCAGTGGACCTAAAAATTCTTTCTAATCCTTTTCCTCACATTCTCATTCTGTCTTGTTTTCTTATTTCTCCCATTTCTGTTCCTTTTCTTTGCATTGCAGCTCTCATTTCACTTCTCTTTATCTACTCTCATTTCTTTTTTCAGACACACTCACTTTTTTCTTGTTCTGGCATATCTTCTTCTCTTCCTGATACCTTAGGGCTTTCATTACAACCCTAAAATATTTCCTAATGTTCTGCATGAGTTCCCTTGAAGCATTTCTGTTTTTGAATATCTAGTGAAGTGTGCAAGTATTCTTACATGCAAATCTTAATACATGATCAATTATTACAGAATTTCCTAGCTTCCTGGTCACCATCTAACCTTCATTATTCTGGCATACTGAATAACTATCTTTTAATAATAACATACAAACTAATTTAAAAGTCTTGGGTCAACAGAAGCACATATAAATCACAATTAAAAGAATATATATATATATATATATATATATATATATATATATATATATATATATATATATATATATATATATATATATATATATATATATATATATAGAGAGAGAGAGAGAGAGAGAGAGAGAGAGAGAGAGAGATGATGTGACTTACCAAACAAAAGCGCTGGCACGTCGATAGACACACAAACAAACACAAACATACACACAAAATTCAAGTTTTCGCAACAAACTGTTGCCTCATCAGGAAAGAGGGAAGGAGAGGGAAAGACGAAAGGATGTGGGTTTTAAGGGAGAGGGTAAGGAGTCATTCCAATCCCGGGAGCAGAAAGACTTACCTTAGGGGGAAAAAAGGACAGGTATACACTTGCACACACGCACATATCCATCCGCACATACACAGACACAAGCAGACATTTCGTATGGTAAGTCACATCATCTTTGTTTTTAAATATATTTTTCCCGCGTGGAATGTTTCCTTACTATATTCATATATATATATATCCACACATATACAGACACAAGCAGACATATACAGAGGCAAAGAGTTTGGGCAGCCTGAAGGGAATAATGAAAATTTGTACGAAGGCCAAGATTTGTCGCTTCAGACTGCATATATGCATCACAGATATCTGAGAGTTGAAAAATCTCTGAACCATATAGTTCCATTTCACGAAAAGAATTATTTTACACAAGCAGCCTGCAGCACAGTTTTGAAGTTCTTATAAAGCAGTACACACTAACTGAAGTTCTTGGATCTGTGACACATTTTGCAGGTTTGGTGGAAGATGTGCGTCTCTGCTGTCATTACTCTTACTAGATGCTATCAGCATCATCCATTTTTTGTATGCCCAATAATATTACACTCTACACTGTGATATCTGTTCTCTTATCCATAGTTGGCATACTTGTGGATTGTAACTGTATAAAATTACTTCTATTTAGTTTCTTGCGTATTGGTGTAACCTGTGCAACTTTCCAGTCTTGGGTATGGATCTTTCATTGACTGAGCATATGATTGCTAAATATGGAGATATTATATCTACTCCAAAACGACCCTAATTGGTATACTATCTGGACTAGAGGACTTGCCTTTATCAAATCATTTAAGTTGCTTCATTACTTCTAGGGTATTCATGTTGGCCGCTTTTCTTGAGTCAAATAATGGAATATTTACTGTATATTCTTTAGTGAAGGAATTCAGAAAACAGTGTTTTAATAATTCCAATTTAGTGGTGTTATCATTGGTAATATCACCTCTGCCATCATGAAGTGAAGGTATTGATTGTGTCTTGGTGCTGGTGTACTTCACACGCAGCCAGAATCTCTAGTGATTTTCTGCCAGATTTGGAGACAGAATTCTGTTGTAGAAACTATTAAAAGTATTTCTTACTGTAATGTGTGCTAAATTGGGAGCTTTTGTAAAACATAACCAGTCTTTGAGATGTTGTGTTCTTTTAAATATAGATGCTTTTTTCATGCTTCTGCAACAGTGTCCTGCACTTTGTGAACCATGGGAGCTCTGTTGCATCTCTTATTAAGTTACTTGGTTTGAATTTTGTCAATACTATTTCCTTGAATTGAATCACATCTGGCCATTTTTTGCATAGTTAGTTTGGAAGTAACATAGACTGTCTTTTAAGGATGCCTTGTGGCCACTACTCCTTGTATCTGTTTGATGCTCCTTATTTGCTCAGGACTGTCTTTGCTAAGAGGTCTACTATGTTATTGCAACCATTTGTACTTTTGAATGATTGATTACATCTCTGCAGTTCTGTCCATCACTGAGATCTGTACATAAGTTGCAATAAATATTCTCTGAAAAGAATGTTCAGTGACTAGTTTGTGTAGCATTCTTTATAGTTCAACACTGCCTATAACTTAATTCTTTAGTTCTACTACAGCAGTGTATGGGAGTACCACTGCCTTACATATGTACTTGACAATAAGAGCACTGGTGGTTGCTTAGATGCATGTTACTATTGTAAAATATTTTTTTTACAGAATGTGCCAACTTGTGGGATCCTAAAACATTGACATGTTCAAACTCTTTCAGCACTCTGGTGGTTGATTCTGAAAGAAAGCACATCTCTGATATAGACTTATTTCATCTGCATTTACAAATCCTTGGAGTATTTCAAATAGAGTGCTGTTGGTAGGGTGACTTTTTACAACAGACTGTACTTGCACTACTAAGTTGTTACAAATAGGCTTGTTTTCCCACCAGCACATGTGGAACACTGTGGATATGACGCTGCAGCACTCACCCTGAGCTGGTGAAGAGGCAAGTCTGAAAATTGGGTGGCAGCGTCTCCAGCAGGCGCTGGCAATAGCGCTCTTCTATGCCCTCCGCTGGCATAACACCTGTCTCAGCCAGGGGTGAAGTCAGTGTTGCCATCTGTGAGGCCGCTGCAGCCACTGTAGCAGGATGGCAATGGCCCACTGCAACAAATATACTGCTGCTCAGTAACTCTTTTTTGTGATGTCAGACCGTGCTTCTAAACAGTCTCTTCCTCCTAGTTACTTCCATAGGCAAAGTAACTAATGTGCATTGTTGTACTGATGTTCAGCACATAGGTAGGAGTTTGTATCAAACCAAAGAAGAGACGATAGTATAAAATTACTTATCCCCACTAATACTCAGCAATATCCAGGGTTATATGCCAACTTTAGTGTATCATGTAATTATGACAAATGACTTTGACTATGATTTTGCAGCTGCTATTCAAGAGATGTAGGCTTTGTCTTGGCAAGGGGTTTTATCAGTATACCTATGTGTCTGATTAAGAACATAAACAGCATACAGCAGTTTGCAATCTCTCACCACAATGTTTGTCTATGCTTAATGAATATCATACAGACAATCTTTATACAATATGAAGGAAAAGTGAAAACATATGTTGTGATGTGGCTTGACTGTTCTACTAAAATTAATTTTCAGTGTTTTGTATACCAATATTTTGTGAAGCACAGACAGTGCAGAGTAATGTCTGCATCATGCTAGTCATAATTTGCTCATTGTTTGACAATTTTTGTGTACAGTTGCTCCATTAAGTAATTGCTGTAAATAGCTGAACAATAAATCTTATGGGAGAGAAGAGGAATGATGTCAAGAATTGGAAGCAATTAGTTGTTCATTTTCTCTCTGTTTAATATTTGCTCAATGAAACTCAGTTCCACCATTTGCACAACTGGAGACAAATAGGACACTAGGATATGTTAATAGAAATCAGACAATGGGATGTCACTAAACAAGTATTTCGCTTCTTGGTCCCAAAGCTATTATGCACAATGTACTGATCTAATGTGATTGGTAATGAAACTGCATAATTTATCTTCTGGCCAGACATGATGCTTGTCTTTCTGACCCACACAGTGTGTCACCCTGATTTAGAGCAAAGGAGTCTGTGCAGATTCCCCATTCACTATCACTCATTCATTCATTCTGTTCTATATAATTTATTTATTTATTTTATCCATCTTTCAGCATTAACATGCAATCGATAACATCAAAAGAATTACAGCTATCTGTACATTAAGTTTTACATAGCAAAATATTACGTGGTAAAATATAGCAGTGTTGTGCCCTATTAGCTTATAACTGCCTCTGCACCCATATCCATACATAACAGTAAGCCTTAATTTATCAGCATTAACAAGCAATCAATGTCGTCAGAAGAATTATAGCTATTTGTACATTATGTTTCATATAGCGAAATATTACCTGGTAAAAAATATAGCAGTGTTGTACCCTATAAGCTTATAGCTGCCTCTACACCCATAACTATACAAAACAGTAAGCCTTAATTTATCAATAAATTAGGTCATCTTTACAACTATTCTGAAATTCTTCTATATTATAGAAAGTATTTTCCTTCATCCAAACTTTGGTTTAAGTTTTGAAAATAACCAGTGAAACCAATTGAGCCTGTACGGGTAAAGTGTTGAATAATTTTATGCCTATGTATTCATAGCTAGATTGGGTTTTCTTAAGCCGGGTTGTGGGTATATCAATCATATTTGATTGTCGAGTATTGAACAGATTTCCTTATAGTGTAGTGGTTTAAGTTTTCTTTTATGTTTAATAGGCAACAATATATGTAAAGAGATGGGACTGTGAGAATTTTTAAGTGTTTAAAATAAGGTCTACATGAGGTCTTGTTGTCAAAGCTGCCACAAAAACGCCTAATTGCTTTTTTCTGCCAAGTGAAATTTTTTTTGGCTCCTGGGGAGTTACCCCACAAAAGAATGCCATATTGTAGATGGCAGTGAAAGAAGGTGTCGTATGAATGAAGTAATAAATCTTGTGTAACACGTGTGTAGTTTGGCTAGTAGGTAGATACCTCATGATAACTTCTGATATACATAATCTGTTTGTGTGTCCCACATTAATTTCAAGTCAACATATATTCCTAGTAGTTTAACAGATGATAACTCAGTGTTACTGTTTGACAGACTGAAGATTATCTTGACAGTCTTTTCATGGTTCATAGTTAACTGATTAGCTTTAAACCAGATATTAGATCTTTTGAGACATTCTTCACTTTCCTCCTTCAATTTGTTTGTATCCTTCCTGGAATTAGCTAATGTTGTGTCATCAGCATAGAGGATAGACGTACAGTGTAAGTTACTCGGAAAGTCATTTATAAATAACATAAATAGTAGAGGGCCAAGCAATGAGCCCTAAGGGACATCTGTTTCATTCATAGAGTCTGTGACTTTTGGCCATTATACTTAACAGTTTGTTTTCTATTGCTAAAGTATGATTCAATTAGTGAGAGTTCCAAGTGTTTGATTCCATAGCAACACAGTTTATCTAATAATAATTTGTGTTTAACTGAGTCAAAAGCCTTACTCCAGTCAATTTGAATGGCTTCAGCAGATAATTCTGACTCAAATGAGCTTAGTACAAAAGAGATAAGGTCTTCAACTGCTTTGACTGTTGATAAGTTTGACCCAAATCCATACTGAGAATCATTTAACATATTATTGTCCAAAAGGTGTATGCATATTTGCTGCAGTATGCAATATTCTATTATTTTTGAGAGAAAAGGCACAAATGAAATTGGTCTATAATTATTGATACAGGACCTGTCACCCTTTTTGTAAAATGGTATGACAACTCTCTTTTTGAGACATTCCAGAAAGTGTCCACTAGGGGGCATCCAGTTTATTAGTATGCAAAGAGGATATGATACGAGATCTACAATTTTATAAATTACAAAGTTTGACAGGCCATAAACATCTTCAGATCTGGGGTATCCTAATTTAGAGGTTGCTTTAATTATAATAAGAAATCTTCAGGAAATCTCACCGAGTTAAATATCTACTCAGGTAGCCACGGGCGTGGACTGGCGGAAGTACTACGAAACCATTACGATCAGAAAGTATGCAGTCATGTGAAAGCAGGAGCACCAATGAGAGAAATTATTAGGGACATTTTACTGGACAAACAAGACAACAAAAATCATCATGTTGTATTAATTGGAGGGGCAAATGACGTGTATTGCAATGAGTTAGCTAATGCTATTATCAGTCTCAAAGTGCCTTCAGTTCGATAGAGAACCAAAAAGTAACTGTTATTAGTATACCACATAGGCATGACCTCATATCTGCTTCATGTGTGAACGCCGAAATTAAGGAAGCAAATAAACAGATACAAACAGTGTGTGTACCCAAACATAAGATTTCTATCAGCCGATTTCCTGGATAGACGCAACTTTACAAAACATGGCATGCACCTGAATAGGAGAGGCAAGTCATCTCTGTGCAAAGAAATTTATGAAACGTTGGAAACATATGAAAAACAGAGTATCTATGAGTCAGTACCAGCCATTATAATGAACTACCAATACATTACTGAAAGCAACCATGCAAGAAGTGAATCTGTCTTGGAGACAACAACTAAAGCAGCTGCAGAACCACAAATTGCTACAGCATCACAATAAAATTCAGTAACAACTAAAGAGCCAGCAAAATCAGCAACATCTGAACCAGCTCAAGCAACAAGACTAATAGCAGCAGCAGCACAAGCAACAGAAGCAGAAATGGTGTCAACAACAACTGTAGCAGTTCCACTGCAGTCACTGGTAGAAAAGAGGAAGGACACCACAGTGAGTATTGTATCACCACCTCCATCCTACGCCAAAGTGTTATCAAGTGCCTCCACTCAACCTGCCCACATAAACTATGTAACAAGTGAAACAAACAAGAACCTTGAGAAACAGACAACAAAAATGTCACCTCCATTAGCAGATAAGAAGATGACAGAAACCTCAGTAAATATTGTATCATCTCCATCCCATAGTGAAGTGTTATCTAGTGCATCAAATCAGCCATCCCACACTAATGTGTTACCAGGTAGGCCTATATCGAATCCCCCATGCCAGATAAATTATGCAGGAAGTTAAATAAAAAAGTCTGCCACCTGAGCCTCAAACAGAACCAAAAAATACCACAGAGAAGTAATGATTTTTATGGCCTGCCACAAGGAAGTCCAGCCACTACTGAAACATATCACCATCACCACACCAAACAGAGGGCCAGTGAAAGGCAAACCACCATATGTGCATCCAATTGGGCCCAAGACACCACACATCTTTCCTCTTGCTGTGAAAAATCAATATTATTCATGCACATAAATATTAGATCTCTGAAATATAAAGCTGATGAACTTGGTGTTGTATTGAATGGGAACAATAGAATAGTATTATGTATTAATGAACACTGGTTAAGAGAAGAAGAGATAAAACTGTATGTACCACCATGTTTTAATTTAATTACAAGTTACTGCACATCCAATGAAGGTTATGGGGGTTACTCAATATATATAAGTGACAACCTAGGGTTAAGATATACTGTGCCTGATGTTAGGGACATATATGTTAAAGGCATTCTTGAAGCGGCTGTCATGCTACTACCAATGTTAAAACTCACAGTTATTTCAATGTACGATTCTCCTGATAGTGATGCTGATCAGTTTCTAGAGTGTTTAGATAAACTTATTTGCCAGAAAAATATACCAAACACAAGACAGTAATTTTAGGAGATTTAAATTTTGATGTAAGAAAAAAAAAAAAAACATACAAAAATACTAATTTGCTTAACATGCCAAGATCCCATAATCTCTTCTGTGGAAGGAAAGGAAGGAAACCACAGTGAGTATTGTATCACCACCTCCATCCTACGCCAAAGTGTTATCAAGTGCCTCCACTCAACCTGCCCACATAAACTATGTAACAAGTGAAACAAACAAGAACCTTGAGAAACAGACAACAAAAATGTCACCTCCATTAGCAGATAAGAAGATGACAGAAACCTCAGTAAATATTGTATCATCTCCATCCCATAGTGAAGTGTTATCTAGTGCATCAAATCAGCCATCCCACACTAATGTGTTACCAGGTAGGCCTATATCGAATCCCCCATGCCAGATAAATTATGCAGGAAGTTAAATAAAAAAGTCTGCCACCTGAGCCTCAAACAGAACCAAAAAATACCACAGAGAAGTAATGATTTTTATGGCCTGCCACAAGGAAGTCCAGCCACTACTGAAACATAACACCATCACCACACCAAACAGAGGGCCAGTGAAAGGCAAACCACCATATGTGCATCCAATTGGGCCCAAGACACCACACATCTTTCCTCTTGCTGTGAAAAATCAATATTATTCATGCACATAAATATTAGATCTCTGAAATATAAAGCTGATGAACTTGGTGTTGTATTGAATGGGAACAATAGAATAGTATTATGTATTAATGAACACTGGTTAAGAGAAGAAGAGATAAAACTGTATGTACCACCATGTTTTAATTTAATTACAAGTTACTGCACATCCAATGAAGGTTATGGGGGTTACTCAATATATATAAGTGACAACCTAGGGTTAAGATATACTGTGCCTGATGTTAGGGACATATATGTTACAGGCATTCTTGAAGCGGCTGTCATGCTACTACCAATGTTAAAACTCACAGTTATTTCAATGTACAATTCTCCTGATAGTGATGCTGATCAGTTTCTAGAGTGTTTAGATAAACTTATTTGCCAGAAAAATATACCAAACACAAGACAGTAATTTTAGGAGATTTAAATTTTGATGTAAGAAAAAAAAAAACATACAAAAATACTAATTTGCTTAACATGCCAAGATCCCATAATCTCTTCTGTGCAAATTATAGTCCCAAAAGACAACTTTCTTGTCTCGACAATTTTATCACAAATATACATAAAGATGATTTTGAATTGGGACTCCTTAATGTCGACCATCTGACAGATCACAAAGGCATATGGGTAAAGCTAACAATTAATGAAACAATGGGGGATTGTGAACCAACCCGGTATGTCAACTTATTGAATGATAAAAGCATAAATAGCTTTAGGGATAAGCTGAAGGTACTAAACTGGAATAATATAATATATGCTTCCAACAATGTTGAGGAGGCTTGTAGCAGGCTTGTTAGTTCTCTATCTGAAATTCTCAATACCTCCTGTCCAATGGTTACCAAACGAAACAAAACTATGGCAAGAAAGCATGGTCGAACTACTCCACATAGGTGGTTCACACCATATTTACAGAAGCTAAGATTAATGGTTTTGATATGCTATGATAAGGTTAAAAGTGGTAGTGTTGACAGTGCAATGTATGTTAGCTTCAAGAGACACTATAGATCACAAATCAGATTAGCAAAATGTAGAGCAAATGATAACTTCATCAAAAACTCCAATAATAAGTGTAAGGCTGCGTGGAGGGTCATTAAATCAAAATTAGGTACAGGTAGTCATAGTGTAAAAGTTACAACTGATGTTAATGTCAACCCAGATGAATTTAACCTCTTTTTTTATCAATGCAGCAAACCCTAATCCCTCATCTCCTCATAAGAAGAGTTCAAAACCAAATTCAAAATCTACTTATATAAACCAGTTTTTACAAAACATTGCTGATACCGTGCCAACCTGTAATTGGGGACATGTGGAAATAAGTGAAGTAATTAAATCAGTGGCAAAGTTAAGTGACTCCAGATCAGAAGATATTTATGGCCTCTCAAATTTTGTGATTAAAAAAATAATCGACTTGATATCATTCACCCTCTGCACATTCAGAAATTGGATATTTGACAGTGGTATTTTTCCAGAGTGTCTAAAGAAGACAGTAGTAATTCCATTACACAAAAAGGGTGATAAATTCTGCACTAATAATTATCGTCCAATTTCTCTGATACCTATTTTTTCAAAAATAATCGAATATTGTATACAAAAGCAAATTAACATGCATTTGTCAAAAAACAATATACTGACTAAGTCTCAGTATGGTTTTAGGGCCCAGTTATCAACAATTAATGCCGTTGAAAATGTTGTTTCAATTGTGCAATCTTCTTCGAATCCAAATTATCTGTTGAAGCCACACTAGTGGACTTAAGCAAAGCATTTGATTCTGTAAACCACACAACACTGCTGGAAAAACTACATCTACATCTACATTTATACTCCGCAAGCCATCCAACGGTGTGTGGCGGAAAGCACTTTACGTGTCACTGTCATTACCTCCCTTTCCTGTTCCAGTCGCGTATGGTTCGCGGGAAGTACGACTGTCTGAAAGCCTCTGTGCATGCTCTAATCTCTCTAATTTTAAATTCATGATCTCCTCAGGAGGTATAAGTAGGGGGAAGCAATATATTCAATACCTCATCCAGAAACGCACCCTCTCGAAACCTGGCGAGCAAGCTACACCGCGCCTCTCTTGCAGAGTCTGCCACTTGAGTTTGTTAAACATCTCCGTAATGCTATCATGGTTACCAAATAACCCTGTGACGAAATGCACCGCTCTTCTTTGGATCTTCGCTATCTCCTCCGTAAACCCGATCTGGTACGGATCCCACACTGATGAACAATACTTAAGTATAGGTCGAACGAGTGTTTTGTAAGCCACCTCCTTTGTTGATGGACTACATTTTCTAAGGACTCTCCCAATGAATCTCAACCTGGTACCTGCCTTACCAACAATTAATTTTATATGATCATTCCACTTCAAATCGTTCTGCACGCATACTCCCAGATATTTTACAGAAGTAACTGCTACCAGTGTTTGTTCCGCTATCATATGATCATAACAATAAAGGATCCTTCTTTCTATGTATTCGCAATACATTACATTTGTCTATGTTAAGGGTCAGTTGCCACTCCCTGCACCAAGTGCCTATCCGCTGCAGATCTTCCTGCATTTTGCTACAATTTTCTAATGCTGCAACTTCTCTGTATACTACAGCATCATCCGTGAAAAGCCGCATGGAACTTCCAACACTATCTACTAGGTCATTTATATATATTGTGAAAAGCAATGGTCCCATAACACTCCCCTGTGGCACGCCAGAGGTTACTTTAACGTCTGTAGATGTCTCTCCATTGATAACAACATGCTGTGTTCTGTTTGCTGAAAACTCTTCAATCCAGCCACACAGCTGGTCTGATATTCCGTAGGCTCTTACTTTGTTTATCAGGCGACAGTGCGAAACTGTATCGAACGCCTTCCAGAAGTCAAGAAAAATAGCATCTACCTGGGAGCCTGCATCTAATATTTTTTGGGTCTCATGAACAAATAAAGCGAGTTGGGTCTCACACGATCGCTGTTTCCGGAATCTATGTTGATTCCTAAATAGTAGATTCTGGGTTTCCAAAAATGACATGAGACTCGAGCAAAAAACATGTTCTAAAATTCTACAACAGATCGACGTCAGAGATATAGGTCTATAGTTTTGCGCATCTGCTCGACGACCCTTCTTGAAGACTGGGACTACCTGTGCTCTTTCCCAATCATTTGGAACCTTCCATTCCTCTAGAGACTTGCGGTACACAGCTGTTAGAAGGGGGGCAAGTTCTTTCGCGTACTCTGTGTAGAATCGAATTGGTATCCCGTCAGGTCCAGTGGACTTTCCTCTGTTGAGTGATTCCAGTTGCTTTTCTATTCCTTGGACACTTATTTCGATGTCAGCCATTTTTTCGTTTGTGCGAGGATTTAGAGAAGGAACTGCAGTGCGGTCTTCCTCTTTGAAACAGCTTTGGAAAAAGGTGTTTAGTATTTCAGCTTTATGCATGTCATCCTCTGTTTCAATGCCTTCATCATCCGGGAGTGTCTGGCTATGCTGTTTCGAGCGACTTACTGATTTAATGTAAGACCAGAACTTCCTAGGATTTTCTGTCAAGTTGGTACATAGAATTTTACTTTCGAATTCACTGAACGCTTCACGCATAGCCCTCCTTACACTAACTTTGACATCGTTTAGCTTCTGTTTGTTTGAGAGGTTTTGGCTGCGTTTAAACTTGGAGTGAAGCTCTCTTTGCTTTCGCAGTAGTTTCCTAACTTTGTTGTTGTACCACGGTGGGTTTTTCCCATCCCTCACAGTTTTACTTGGCACGTACCTGTCTAAAACGCATTTTACGATTGCCTTGAACTTTTTCCATAAACACTCAACATTGTCAGTGTCGGAACAGAAATTTTCGTTTTGATCTGTTAGGTAGTCTGAAATCTCCCTTCTATTACTCTTGCTAAACAGATAAACCTTCCTCCCTTTTTTTATATTCCTATTAACTTCCATATTCAGAGATGCTGCAATGGCCTTATGATCACTGATTCCCTGTTCTGCACATACAGAGTCGAAAAGTTCGGGTCTGTTTGTTATCAGTAGGTCCAAGATGTTATCTCCACAAGTCGGTTCTCTGTTTAATTGCTCGAGGTAATTTTCGGATAGTGCACTCAGTATAATGTCACTCAATGCTCTGTCCCTACCACCCGTCCTAAACATCTGAGTGTCCCAGTCTATATCTGGTAAATTGAAATCTCCACCTAAGACTACAACATGCTGAGAAAATTTATGTGAAATGTATTCCAAATTTTCTCTCAGTTGTTCTGCCACTAATGCTGCTGAGTCGGGAGGTCAGTAAATGGAGCCAATTATTAACCTAGCTCGGTTGTTGAGTGCAACCTCCACCCATAATAATTCACAGGAACTATCCACTTCTACTTCACTACAGGATAAACTACTACTAACAGCGACAAACACTCCACCACCGGTTGCATGCAATCTATCCTTTCTAAACACCATCTGTACCTTTGTAAAAATTTCGGCAGAATTTATCTCTGGCTTCAGCCAGCTTTCTGTACCTATAACGATTTCAGCTTCGGTGCTTTCTATCAGTGCTTGAAGTTCCGGTACTTTACCAATGCAGCTTCGACAGATTACAATTACAATACCGATTGCTGCTTGGTCCCCGCATGTCCTGACTTTGCCCCGCACCCGTTGAGGCTGTTGCCCTTTCTGTGCTTGTCCAAGGCCATCTAACCTAAAAACCCACCCAGCCCACGCCACACAACCCCTGCTACCCGTGTAGCTGCTTGTTGCGTGTAGTGGACTCCTGACCTATCCAGCAGAACCCGAAACCCCACCACCCTATGGCGCAAGTTGAGGAATCTGCAGCCCACACAGTCACAGAACCGTCTCAGCCTCTGGTTCAGACCCTCCTCTCGGCTCTGTACCAAAGGTCCGCAGTCAGTCCTGTCGAAGATGCTGCAGATGGTGAGCTCTGCTTTCATCCCGCTAGTGAGACTGGCAGTCTTCACCAAATCAGATAGCCGCCGGAAGCCAGAGAGGATTTCCTCCAATCCATAGCGATACATATCATTGGTGCCGACATGAGTGACCACCTGCAGATGGGTGCACCCCGTACCCTTCATGGCGTCCGGAAGGACCCTTTCCACATCTGGAATGACTTCTCCCTGTTTGCACACGGAGTGCACATTGGTTTTCTTCCCCTCTCTTGCTGCCATATCCCTAAGGGGCCCCATTACGCGCCTAACGTTGGAGCTCCCAACTACCAGTAAGCCCACCCTCTGTGACCGCCTGGATCTTGCAGACTGAGGGGCAACCTCTGGAACAGGACAAGCAGCCATGTCAGGCCAAAGATCAGTATCAGCCTGAGACAGAGCCTGAAACCGGTTCATCAGACAAACTGGAGAGGCCTTCCGTTCAGCCCTCCGGAATGTCTTTCGCCCCCTGCCACACCTTAAGACGACCTCCCACTCTACCACAGGTGAGGGATCAGCCTCAATGCGGGCAGTATCCCGGGCAACCACAGCCGTAGTCCGATCGGGGGATGCGTGGGACGAGCTGGCCGTCCCCGACAAACCCCCATCCGGACCCCCACAGTGATGCCCATTGGCAACAGCCTCAAGCTGTGTGACCGAAGCCAACACTGCCTGAAGCTGGGAGTGAAGGGATGCCAACTCAGCCTATGATGTTATGGCATTAGGGATCTGAACTCTCCCTCATTACATCATATCTCAGTAACAGAAAGCAAACTGTAAGCTACAACAGTCAAAAGTCACAGTTACTGAATGTCACTAGAGGTGTTCCCTAAGGATCAGTGCTTGGGCCATTACTGTTTATAATATTTAGAAATGACCTGCCCAGCAATATGCCATGCAAATCTGTGCTTTACACAGATGATACAACTTTCATCAATTCAGGGAAGGACATAAATAAACTGAAGGAGCAAAGTAAAGATTTTCTCAGATTATCCAATATGTGGTTTGAAGCCAATGAGTTAGACTATAGGATCTTAAAATATTTACTAAATTAACATTTCTGGCTGTCATTTTCCTAATATCTATGTTTAGATCCCCAAAAATTAATATTTTGTATTTAGTATATTTTGTATACTGATCGCAAGTTTTTCTAAACATTCTATAAATCGTGCTACATTACTTTCAGGAGTGTGATATAAAGAAACAGTTATGAGCTGTATACTAGGTATAATCACAGCAGCTGCTTCAAAAACACCTTTAATGCATAAGTCACTAACGTTAAGAACAGAAAACTTTAAGTCTAGATCATTGCTAATGTATATGGATGAACCCCCATAAGGCTCACTGGCTCTGCAGTACTATGTAGCTAATTTGAAACCTGATGGTACATACAGTTCTATATCTTCTTCCTTTAACCAATGTTCATTTGTACATAAAATCATTCTTTTGTTACTTTTTAAGTGTATACAAAGTTCATCAGCTTTATTTTTCAGAGACCTGAGATTTAAGTGCAGAAATAAGACAGAGTTTCTCTCACAGGAGGGGAGGAGTACAGTATTATGGGGCAATGGAGAACATTTACTTGTTTTTCCAGCCCTGGAATCTATGTTGGGTGGCGGTTGGACTTCCTTGGAATAATCCATAAAAAATCTTCATTTCTCTTTGGTAATTTTTTGGGTCTGCTTGAAACATGGTTGGAAGTTTGTTTCACTTCACTGTCACCAGCTTTTATAAGAGCATGTTTTCCCAAATCATTTGGTACCACTTCATCATGAGACAAAGATGATACTTTACTTACTGTGACTGGTCTATCATGAAGAAGAACTGTCAGGGGTGTGGAACAAGTGAACATATGCATTAATAATGAGAATGAGCTGGTAGAAACTAAATTTGTACTATGTACCAACAATGAACTATCACCACCTTGACGAACACTATTTGTGCTAACAAAAATTAAATTCAAATATCAAAATTGTTTTACTAAATAGCTGTTGTTTGACTCCTATTGTTTACTTGACATTTACAGCACAAAATAGGTATTTATCAAAGAATAATAGTAATCTATATTTTCAACACTTAGGCCTGTTTACAACAAATGTAGCTATTTCTCGTGAAGATAATAGAAGTATCTCATCTTTCACCTTAAATATTTAGATAATTTTTGACAGTATGCTTAGTAAAGTAGAGATATAGCTTTTAATTTACTTTTCAGTTTGTAGTTTCTCTCCAGTTCTAGTGTTAGGCCTATGTCTCATGGAAGAATGTTAAAGAACTTTGCACTAGGATACAAGATCCAAATCTGAAACCTAGAAAAGAATAATCTACTTAGAAATTATTTTTGTCTGTTGTGCTGTGGTTGTGGCATTACAGTCAAATTGAAATAAATTTTTGTTATTAGCAAGAAAAATAATCAAAGTATAAATGTCAGATTGCAGTATTTGAAAAGGCCTCTTCAAGATGCATTATTACACAGTGTTCTTATTGCTTAGTTATGCTGAATAAATATTTCATTTACTTTAGCTGTAATGCCACAGGAGATAATTCCATAAGACTATACGGTCTGAAACTATGAAAAAATACGTAAACACCCCCACTTCTGTCTTAAAATCTACAACAGTTGATTGATGAGTTTGTATGCAGAAAATGGCTAAATCAAATTTCTGAGAACAAGCGCTATGATGATAAGAAGTGATAAAAAATCATATTCATGTCAGACAAAAGTTAACTGCTTCTACACCAAAAAACAAAATTAAGAAAAATATGAAGATAAACCAAATATACTCTGTAGTAACCCACATTTACCACATCAGTCGCACTGGCTCCTCACTGTCTGTCAAAGTTCAGCAGGCACTGCCCCATCATGTGTTACTCAATAAGCCCACAAGGGTGCATGGCAGCTAATCTCAGATACCAGGAGGCGGTAATTCCAGACAGCACTGACACCATGCATCAAGAGCGGAGTTTGTAGCTGTTACCCAGTGTCACCACACAGAAACATCACCCTGGAACAGAGTGGCTTCTGTCTCATTCTGTAATGATTTATTCTTTTGCTAACTTCACTTTGCTCATGGATTATTGTATGTCAAACTGGTACCGACATAGCTGTGTACAAGGATGACATACAGAATGTGTTTATGGTTTTGGCATTAAAATGACTGTATTTTATTGGCATTTTCAATTTGCATATATGCTAATGACATTCACATGTTTCATGCAAAATTGTGACAATGTTGTTGGAAACTGTTCTGCTGAGTTTACTACAGCAGCAATTGGAAAACCAGTTGCACTTAGAAATGCAAAAACAGGAACACACAGCCATGCTGCACAGGGTGTTGATGAGTTAGTTAACAAGACCTCAGATTTTGCTGGGCTATCAACCTCCATTCCCCCCATACGATGCAGCTGCCAAAGACAGGGAATCATGCGAAAAATGCCTGTGACAATTCTTCACGGTAAGAGATGCTGCCTCCACTAAAGCTCATTTCCTCTCATGTATTGTGCATTATGAAAGTTAGGCCCCCTTCAGGATTCTACATCTCTCTTATTTGACAAAATGTGTTGTTTGCCTGTTAACATAACCATACTCATGTGATTTCCACACCAGTGGAGTTTTATCAGTGCAGAAAACAACCCCATCAATTCTGTCACACTTGGGCTGCAGAACTGCGAGGTTAAGACACGAGTGTTGTTCATTACTGCTAACTCTCATGAATTTGATGAAGATACTATGGTTAGAGATGCTATCTTAGGGCCAGCTAAGAATAAGGAAGTTTGCCAAAGGGCATTGTAGTTTGAAGATCCTTCTTTAGAAGAAGTACTCAAGATAATGCAAGCATTTTAGGTTTTGCATGCCACTGGTCATTAGTTAATAATTTTGAGCTGACAGAGTCGCTGTCAAACCAGACAGCAACTGGCATAAACATCTAGTATGTCTTGAGAAGCAGAGGTCACATCTGACAGCATGTCCAGCCACCATGATCCCCACAAACACGGTTATAGAGGAAAAATTTCCAAAAGTGCCTGCCCTCATGTGCTGCTTGCTTTGTCCAACATGACCAACCAGCTTGTCTGCAGTGTTGGGTGCCATACCATCTGTGTCATAAGAAAAGTGACACTGCATCTGAATGCAATGCTCAGTCAGCTTCTGCTGTGCTTCTCACACCCTAACCTATGGACATTAATGTTATTAGTCATGTGTGTGAAGATGCTACAATTGTTTCTAAGAAACTGTTCATGAATGTGCATATTAATGGGACCTTCTTATGCCTCCATGTGGATATGAGCACAGTGGCCTTGTTATTGAACTCTAGTACTTATATCCATCTTGGTTCTCCTCCACAGCTGGCTACTTTGCACCATGTTGTCTGTCACAGTAGACAGCAGATTCCTATTCTCAGCCAGTTTACTGCAGAAACAACTTGCAAGGTGATGGTTCACCTGTGACACTTCTGGTAGTGGATGGTCCATTAAAGGAAAATTTGTTTGGTTTGGATGCTTTCCAGGTTTTTGGATTTACAGTCTCTGATTCTGTTCATTTCATGTTGAATTTTGTGCCTTATCAAGAGTTGGATGACATGTGTGAGGAATATTCTGTTCTGTTTTCACCAGAACCTAGTGAGGTTACTGATTATTTGGTGCACATCACTCTCAAATCTACAGTATGACCCCATTTTTCCTGTATCAGACCTGTACCACTCCCATTTTGCATGAAAGTGAAGGCAGAATTAGGTGGGGTGACAGCTTTAGGCTTCATGGAACCCATTTCATCAAGGCAATGGGCTACACCGTTAGTCATTGTCAAGAAGCCGATGGGCAAACTCCATCTTTGTGGTGACTTTAAAGTGATGGATAATTCATTGTCTGTGGTCAAAGCATAACCCATTCCTCGCTCAGATGTACTTATGACAATGCTGGCAGGTGGACAAAATTTTTTGAAACTAGATTTGTCAGAAGCATATTTACAGCTTCCACTTGATGAAGAACCATGTTAGTGTCTTGTTGTTAATATACTTCATGGCCTCTATAGGCACAATGGTTAGATTTTAGGCAATGCAAATGTACTGCCCATTTTTCAATGCTATTTGGAGCAACTTATGTAACAAATTCCATGTTACATTAATTACCTTGACAAAATTGTTGTTACTGGTCCCACCACTGAGAACCATCTTCACAACTTGTCTTTTGTTTCAGACCTTGAGTGATGCAAGTCATAAGGGCAATTTGGGAAAGTCACAATTATTCGAACCCTCTGTAGAATACCTGGGACTTGTTATATCTCATCAGGGGATCCAGCTGACTGACAGTTACATAATTGCTACTGCAGTCCTTCCATGCATCATGAATGTGATTGAGCTCCAGGCATTCTTAGGCAGTCATGTATTACCACAAGTGCATTCTGCAGGCAGCTTCAGTTTCCTATTATCTAAATTGACTGCTTAAGAAAGGCACAGCCTTCCAGTGGACTCCTGCCTGCAACCATGCATTCAAGACGTTGAAGGATGATTTGTATTCTGTCCTTTTCTTGGTCATTTGCTAACTGGGGCTCCAAGTTGTGCTGTCACAAAATTGTGCAGATGGTTTAGAATAGCCCATTACTGTTGCATCTGAGATGCTTAATTATACACAGAAAAATTACTCTCAAGTAGAGAATGAGGCTCTCATTATATTTATGCTATCAAGAAGTTTGAAGTGTTTCTCTATGGTGTTATGTTTCATATGGTAACTGATCACAAGCCATTAGTGTCTCTCTTTAGCCCCATGGCACACCTGTCAGGCACGATGGCGCATAGACTTGAAAGGCGGGCCTTGTTCCTTAGTAGATATAATTATAAAAGTCATTTCCTCCCTACCAGCAAAGCATTCAAATGCAGATGTTCTTTCATGTTTACCAAATGCATCTGACCCTCGTTTGATCAGGATGAAATACTTTGTTTTTAACTCAGTGACAAAGAATGGCAGACAGTGTATGGATTCCCTTTTAGCAGTTCCTGCATTGCCCAGGCCATCACCACTAACCCTATTCTTTGTTACATGTCACGTCACAGAGCTGCTTGACTGTCTGTCAAGGCGTAATTTACAGGAAAAAAAGAGGTGTATTTTTCTGAGAGCAGATATAGGCTAACTCTAAAATTTTGCATGCCACTTTCTCTGTACGATTATTTAAAGAGAGTTTTGAAACAATTGTTATCCCAACAAAGTTAATAGCAGTTGTACTTTGTTCCATTATCATCTTATGATTCCATAAAATATGTATGTACCACACATTTTTTTTTATTAATAGATGAGTTGACAGTACTTCATTCCTCAACATCACTATTTTTCTGATGTTACACATCTATAAATAGTTGCTTGCAGTAGCTGGTCCTGTTATGCTATGGCAGCTCATTAATATACAGGTAAATAATGGGATTGGACACGGTATGGAATACTTACACTGACATTTACTTAGATCCTGTGCAATTGACTTCAACTGTCTGCATTCTGCTATTCAAATAAGATTTTCTTTTCTTTTGATAATCTATAGCTTTTTTTGTAAATCCATAAAACTTTTTAAAGTAGTCATGTTTAATTCAAATGAATGTGCTGGAACTCTGTGATTGTGTAAAATTAATTTTTTTTAATGATTAAACACCAATGGAAATTCGTATAGTGGGGATGAAGTTTTACAGAGAGACTGTTAATTAATTTTCAACAGTTATAAAATGTGCAGCAAAGTTCAATGTCAGACTTCTCCTGAAGATGATCCTGATAAAAAAGTACCACTACACACTGTAGGACTGGAAGATCGAAGATTTTGGTGAAAGAAATTGCTGAAGTGAAAGGAACATAAGAAAATGATTACGGTAAATTAACTATGAAAAGAAGCTTTGTGAAAGATGAAAACCATATCTGTGAAATGCTAAGCAAAAACAAATTGTGATATCTGAACTGGTTGAAGAACAATCCCACAGTTTTCATGCACGGATTTGTTAATGTGCATAGGATATGTCTCCAGCCCTTACGTTTACTGTGATGATGACAGAATTCTTCCCACAAATTTTCTAGATTGATTAAAGCAATACTAGTGACAAATTGATGTCACGCCAATTCTAGACCATCAGTTGAAAAAACTGCATATTAAGAAGCCTATATTGCAAGAGAAAATGTATGAACAATATATTTGCCCATAAAAGGTGCTTTATCAAAAGGAAACCTGAGGTATATCCACCCTAGCCTCCAGTTGACATCCTGTGACTTCTCTCTATTCCTGCCTCTAAAAAAAGGTTGTGTGTACAACATTTTGTGCCCAGTGGAGGTGTTGGGCAATCTTAGATGTGTGGCTTGCTGACCTCCCCAAATCGTACTTTTTTTTGCAGCACATGCATAGGAAGAACACTCTATGTTTCCATGATCTATTCCTGGGGTGGGCACTGCCCTTTCCTTTAGATATTACAAACTTACGGAACTAATTTTAAGAGCACTGCATTGTTTAGACGAAAAGTTGAGATTAAGAACTACAAGATATTCTATGACTCCAATTCATTTTATAGGTATCTTACAAATATGGAAATTTGTGTTGGTCTTCGATTGCTGTAGACTCGCCCAAAGAAAATTTTCTCAGACTTTGAAGATTTTCTTTCAGTAAAGATGATTTAGTTTTCCTTAACTGCAAACCAACATGAGAGTCTGTACTAAAATTATTGGCTAGTCTCCTGATAATGTTTCAGACTGTGGCACTGTTATTTGGTACAAAAGGCACACTGGGTTACCAGTTCTCTCCACACTCTTTACTAAACACTGTTTTCTCTAATTTATATTTAAGCTTAATAACGTAACTGTTAGGACGCCAGCAATAACCACAATGTTCGTTAACAATGTTACTGCACAGATAACAACAATCAAGTAACTCGATGGAAAGTGACTGACTGCCGACAGTCCCGTACAGCTTCAGTTATTTATTTTTTGTTTATTTATTATGAATTTTGTGAATTCATAATATCATACACTGTGTGATCAAAAATATCCGGACATCCCCAAAAACATACATTTTCATATTAGGTGCATTGTGCTGTCACCTACTGCCAAGTACTCCATATGAGCGACCTCAGTAGTCATTAGACATTGTGAGAGAGCAGAATGGGGCACTCTGAGGAACTCATGGACTTTGAATGTGGTCAAGTGATTGAGTGTCACTTATGTCATATGTCTGTATGCGAGATTTCCACACTCCTAAACATCTCTAGGTCCACTGTTTCCGATGTTGATGGTAACGTGGAAACATGAAGGGACACGTACAGCACAAAAGCGTACAGGCCGACCTCGTCTGTTGACTGACAGAGACATCCGACAATTGAAGAGGGTCATAATGTGTAATAGGCAGACATTTATCCAGACCATCACACAGAAATTCCAAACTGCATCAGGGTCCACGGCAAGTACTATGACAATTAGGCGGGAGGTGAGAAAACTTGGATTTCATGGTCAAGCAGCTGCTCATAAGCCACACATCATGTCGGTAAGTGCCAAACGACACCTCACTTGGAGTAAGGAGCTTAAACACTGGACGATTAAACAGCGGAAAATCGTTTTGTGGAGTGACGAATCCCGGTACACATTGTGGCGATCCGATGGCAGGGTATGGGTATGGGTAACATCATCTGCCAGAATGTGTAGTGCCAACAGTAAAATTCGGAGGTAGTGGTGTTATGGTGTGGTCATGTTTTTCATGGAGGGGGCTTGCACCCCTTGTTGTTTTGCATAGCACTATCACAGCGCAGGCCTACATTGATGTTTTAAGCACCTATCTGCTTCCCACTGTTGCAGAGCAATTCGGGGATGGCGATTGCATCTTTTGACATGATCGAGCACCTGTTCATAATGTGCCGTGGCTGAGTGCCTACACGACAATAACATCCCCATAATGGACTGGCCTGCACAGAGTCATGACCTGAATCCTATAGAACATCTTTGGGATGTTTTGGAAGGCCGACTTCATGCCAGGCCTCACCAACCGACATCGATACCTCTTCTCAGTGCAACACTCTGTGAAGAATGGGCTGTCATTCCTCAAGAAACCTTCCTGCACCTGATTGAACATATGCCTGCGAGAGTGAAGCTGTCATCAAGGCTAAGAGTGGGCCAACACCATATTGAATTTCAGCATTACTGATGGAGGGCGCCACGAACTTGTGATTCATTTACAGCCAGGTGTCCAGATACTTTTGATCACATGGTGTAAGTCAGCAGGACGTGGAATGAGTCAGGTTTAGAAACATAAAGACACAAAGAACATAATAAACATTTGTACAGTAATGAAAGTGTAGCGTAAACTGGTGAATAACCTTTTAAAGTTGAACTAAAATTACTGAAAGTAAGTATGGTACAGAAAAGAAAATTCGTACATTACCCATCTTAAACGAATAATAAGATGAATTATGGCTAACAAATTAAAAATATAAACTCTCAAAATAAAAATTACAAAGGGTAAAGGACAATATTAATTTACAACTATCATTTTATTTGCAAGTACTTATGAAGAGAGTAGAAGGACTTTCCCATAAGGTATTTTCTTAATTTAGATTTAAATGTAAGAAAGACACTGACCTGAACCTTGATATCTGATAGAAGAAAGTTGAAAATTTTTGTGACAGAGCTATGAATGCCTTTTTGTACAAGACTCAGATGTTTTAGATTCCTAAGTTAATCGTTGTTAGGACTTGTATTGTGATCATGTTGACCACTATTACGTGTAACAAGAGAATAGTTACTAGAGACAAAAATCATCAAAGAAAATAAGTGTTGAGACATGGTGGTAATATTTGAAGCTTAATGACCAGGGTTTAGGGTAATCAACGCAATGCATAATTTGCCAAACTGTATTCTGTGAAGATCTAGAATATGCCAAGACCCATTAAACTTGCTATAAATTATAATGCCCATAAACTTAGGACACTTACAATGTAATGTATTTTGGTAAGCACAGTTCAAGTGGATTTCTTATCAAGGCGACAAGAAGACAGTGCACCTTCAACGTTGACAAATCCAAAAGAGCCACACTATATTGAGGCAAGAGCTGCATACCACGTTGTGGCCACACCTTAAATGTCCCACAGAAACTTACCGAAGACCAATAGCATCACTATTTATAAAATGTCAGAAGCAGTACAAGGAGTACTACAAACGTTTTCCGGTACAGACACTTGACATTAAAAAAATGAACAATGCATCACATGAATTTAATGATTCACTTTTTAATTTTGTCATCAGTCTTATGACTGGTTACATTTCCTCTTCTGTGCCAACAACTTCATCTCAGAGTCCTCAAATATGTGTTGGATGTACTCCACCTTCTGTCTTCCCCTAGAGATTTTATCCTCTACAGCTTCCTCCAGTACCATGAAGGTTACGCCCAGATCTCTTAAGACGTGTCTTATCATTCTGTCCCTTCTTCTTGTCAGTGTTTTCCTTATCTTCCTTTCTTCATCCGATTGTGCAGAGAATCTCGTCATCCCATATCTTATCAGTCCACATGGTTTTCAATATTCTTCTGTAGCACCACATCTCAAATGCTTGGATTCTCTATTGTTCCAGGTTCTCCACTGTCCGTAAATTGCTATCATACAACCCCGTGCTCCAAGCCTCCAAACGTACAGTCTCATAAATTTCTTCCTGAAATTAAGGCATATATTTGATACCAGTAGACTTCTCTTGGCCAGGAACGTCCACTTTGCCTTAGCTAGTCCGCTTTTTGTATCCTCCTTGCTTCGCCCATCACGGATTTATTTGCTCCCAAGATATCAGAATTCCTTAACTTTGTTTACTTTGTGATCACCGGTTTTAATGTTAAGATTCTCACGATTCTCATTTCGTTTTTATTTGGTTTAGTCTAAATCCGTACTGTATACCTATTAGACCATTCCATTCAAAAGGTCGCGCAATTCTTACTCACCTTCAGTGATCACAGCAGTGCCATCAGCGAATTTTATCACTGATATCCTTTCACCCTGAATTTTAATCCCACTCTTGAACCTTTGCTTCATTTTCATCATTGTTTCTTCGGTGCATAAATTGAACAGAATGGGCGAAAAGTCGCTTCCCTGTCTTACTTCATTTTAACCTGAGCACTTCATTCTTGGTCTTCCAATCTTAATGTTCCCTCTTGGTTCTTTCTTTCCCTGCAGCTTATTTTTCTAGAATTTAAACACCTTGCACCATTTTACATTGCAGAACGCTTTTCCTAGGTCGATAAATCCTACGAGCACGTCTTGATTTTTCTTCAGTCTTGTTCCTATCGTCACGCGCGTAAGAACTGTCTTTCTTTTTCGTTCTTCTGTATATCATTCTTGTGAGCAGCTTGGATGCATGAGATGTTAAGCTGACTGTGCTATCGTTCTTGCACTTCTCTGCCCTTGCTGTCTTCGAAATTGGATGACATTTTCCCGAAAGTCTGATCCCTCGTCATAAAGGCCTTCAATGTGCTCTTTTCAACATTCGCTTTCTTCCCAGCGTTTAAAAGCGGAGTTCTCACTGCACTCTTAATGTTACCACCCTTGTTTTTAATTTCACTGAAGTCTGTTTTGACTTTTCTGTATGCTGAGTCAGTTTTCCTTACGTACATTTCTTTTTCGATTTCTCCACATCTTTCCTACAGCCGCTTCGCCTTGGCTGTCCAGCATTTACTATGTACACTACTGGCCATTAAAATTGCTACACCACGAAGATGACGTGTTACAGACGCGAAATTTAACCGACAGGAAGAAGATGCTGTGATATGCAAATGATTAGCTTTTCAGAGCATTCACACAAGGTTGGCGCCGGTGGCGACACCTACAACGTGCTGACATGAGGAAAGTTTCCAACCGATTTCTCATACCCAACCTATTTCTCATTCACAAACAGCAGTTGAGCGACGTTGCCTGGCGAAACGTTGTTGTGATGCCTCGTGTAATGAGGAGAAATGCATACCATCACGTTTCCGACTTTGATAAAGGTCTGATTGTAGCCTATCGCGATTGCGGTTTATCGTATCGCAACATTGCTGCTCGCGTTGGTCAAGATCCAATGATTGTTAGCAAAATATGGAATCGGTGGGTTCAGGAGGGTAACACGGAACGCCGTGCTGGATCCCAACGGCCTTGTATCACTAGCAGTCGAGATGACAGGCATCTTATCCCCATGGCTGTAACGGATCGTGCAGCCACGTCTCGATGGGGACGTTTGCAAGACAACAAGCATCTGCACGAACAGTTCGACGACGTTTGCAGCAGCATGGACTATCAGCTCGGAGACCATGGCTGCGGTTACCCTTGATGCTGCATCACAGACAGGAGTGCCTGCGATGGTGTGCCGAATGACGGACCTGGGTGCACGAATGGCAAAACGTCATTTTTTCGGATGAATCCAGGTTCTGTTTACAGCATCATGGTGGTCGCATCCGTGTTTGGCGACATCGCGGTGAACGCACATTGGAAGCGTGTATTCGTCATCGCCATACTGGCGTATCACCTGGCGTGATGGTATGGGGTGCCATTGGTTACACGTCTCGGTCACCTCTTGTTCGCATTGACGGCACTTTGAACAGTGGACGTTACATTTCAGATGTGTTACGACCCGTGGCTCTACCCTTCATTCGATCCCTGAGAAACCCTACATTTCAGCAGGATAATGCACGACCGCATGTTGTAGGTCCTGTACGGGCCTTTCTGGATACAGAAAATGTTCGACTGCTGCCCTGGCCAGCACATTTTCCAGATCTCTCACGAATTGAAAACGTTTGGTCAATGGTGGCCGAGCAACTGGCTCGTCACAACACGCCAGTCACTACTCTAAATGAACTATGGTATCGTGTTGAAGCTGAATGGGCAGCTGTACCTGTACACGCCATCCAAGCTCTGTTTGACTCAATGCCCAGACGTATCAAGGCCGTTATTACGGCCAGAAGTGGTTGTTCTGGGTACTGATTTCTCAGGATCTATGCACCCAAATTGCGTGAAAATGTAATCACATGTCAGTTGTAGTATAATATATTTGTCCAATGAATACCCGTTTATCATCTGCATTTCTTCTTGGTGTAGCAATTTTAATGGCCAGTAGTGTATTTCATACCTAAGGGATTTATATTGCTGTATTTCTGTCTCCCCTGGCTCTGGTATTCCCTACTGCAGTATCCGCATCTTTATGCATCTCATCATTCCTCAGCACTTCAGTATCCGACTCCTTGCACAGTTTCTCTCGGACGATTCTCTTAAATTTCAGTCTACTCTGCATCATTATTAAATTGTGACCTGAGTCTGTATCTGCACCCAGGAATGCCTTACAATCCAATATCTGATTTCGAAATCTCTGTCTGACCATGTAATCTAGTTGGAATCTTCCTGTGCCTCTGTGCCTTTTCCTTGTACGCCACCTCCTCTTTCTTGAACAGAGTATTCGCTATTAACATCTAAAATTTATTGCAGAAATCAGTCAATCTTTCTCCTCTCTCATTCCTGCTGCCAAGCCCATATTCTCCTGTAACCCTCCGCTCTGTTCCTTCCCCCATAATTATCAGAATTTAGTCTCATTTCACATACTGAATTACCCTTTCAGTATACACATATACTTGCTCTATCTCTTCATCTTCTGCTTGCGACGTTGGAGTGTTGTCGGTGTTGTTTTGCTGTCATATCTAATGAGAACAAATATGTCACTGAACTGCTCACAGTAGCTCACTCTCTACCCTACGTTGCTATTCGTAACGGACCCTAGTCCCGTTATACGTTTTACAGCTGTTATTGATATAACCCTATATACGTTAGAGCAGAAATCCTTATTTTCTTTTCATTTCACTTCACTGACCCCCACTACATCTAGACTGAGCCCTTCCATTTTGCCGCCCGTTGTGGCCGTGCGGTTAAAGGCGCTTCAGTCTGGAACCGCGTGACCGCTGCGGTCGCAGGTTCGAATCCTGCCTTAGGCATGGATGTGTGTGATGTCCTTAGGTTAGTTAGGTTTAATTAGTTCTAGGCGACTGATGACCTTAGAAGTTAAGTCGCATAGTGCTCAGAGCCATTTGAACCATTTTTTTTTGAACCCTTCCATTTTCCTTTTCAGATTTTCTAGCTTTCCCACTGCGATTAAATTTCTGACTTTCCACTCCCCGACTTATAAAATGTTACGCCTTCGCCTGTTATTCCAGTTTTTTCTCGAGGTCGCCTCTCCCTTGGTAGTCCCCTATTGGAGATCCGAATGGGGGACTAATCCGGGAACTTTAGCCAAATGGAGAGATCATTATGACACATTTTCAATTGCAGATTGCATGTCCTGTGGATACAACTTATGTGACCTTAAAACAGTGATTTCCATTGATTTCTGTCGTTGATCATTGCTGAGTCTTCCGCCTATTAGGGACAGTTCCCCATCCTATGGTCAAGTGAGTTCCTGAACCTCTTTTGGCAGAACGAGGGCGACATCTTATTAAGCGGTGACTGGGTTCGAACTCAGGATGTTTTGATTACTGGTCAAAAACACTACCCCTACATCAACGGTCCTCTCATAATCATTTATCAAACTATTTTTTCAAGAGCCTTCATGTGTTATGGCAGTTATTTTTCCAGTTGGGTTTCAGCTGTGGGAAAAGTCAGACGGGATACTATCGCGTTTTCAGGAAGAGCTATGACAACATATGAACCTTATTGAAGGCAAATAGTCAGCAGAAGTTGGCATAAAACCAATTTTGGCACTGGATGCGTCAACTGTGTGTACGCAAAACAGAAATCGGTTTCCTTTTTTTCAAAAGTCCGGATGTTTCCAGGAACGCATAAACTGCAGAGCTTAGACATTTAAGATCTGTAACGTGTACCTTCTGCTTCATATCCTTATCACTACCAACACAAAAAAATGTGGAACATTCGGTTCCATTTATTGTGCAGTAAGGATGATAGTATGCTTCTTCAGAGGTCGAAGTACCAGCAGTACCTCCTGGAATCTGGAGGTGTAAACTTTATGTTCATTACAAAATTGTTGCATGTTTCTAGCAATGACTATTTATGATACCATTAAACCGCAGATTTAGTGTTTCAGAGCACGACGGGAAAAAGTTAGTTCATTTCTGTTTCTCCACTTTGACGAGTACATCTCCAAGTACAAAAAAATGGTTCAAATGGCTCTGAGCACTATGGAACTTAACTTCTGACGTCACCAGTCCCCTAGAACTTAGAACTAATTAAACCTAACTAACCTAAGGACATCACACACACTCATGCCCGAGGTAGGATTCGAACCTGCGACCGTAGCGGTCGCGCGGTTCCAGACTGTAGCGCCTAGAACCGCTCTGCCAACCCGGCCGGCTCTCCAAGTACATCTCGTTCATTAAACAACCTCAGCTAGTTTGTTGCCCATGCTCCGCTAGGCGACCTCTTGCTACAGAGTCGATCTGCACTCACTAAACAGCAACAGACGCCTTGAATATGGGCAATTGACTAAGCTGCTTCCCATCTCCGTGCTCACGGACGCAATATCGAGCACCTTCGAAACTTTTCGTGCAGAGAGAACAACTTTATTGATCACGGACTACCAACTTCTGAAATACACAGCACAACTTCACCCCCTGCACCCCACAAAGACTGCCAGCCAACACTCTATTTTACGAGCTCCAAAAGTGCCCCACAATATCATCTCAACACGCAGGCCTTTCGGCCAATCAGCGTCAAGAGTAGAATGTAGCCACTTCAGTATTGGCTGTTTCCTGCTAATGCACGGAACACTTGCTACAAGGTGTTGCTACCTGCCTACGCTTTCAGGGGTTGTAAGTAGGCTCTTTAGGTTTTTATGCTGGTAACGCCACGTAGCGCTCTGAATGAAAATCACTGGCTGTGCTGTGTGAAGTCTGTGGCTGGTTTGCATTGTTGGAATTTGCTATTGTAGTGTTGGGCAGTTGGCTGTTAACAGCGCGTAGCGTTGGGCAGTTGAAGGTGAGCCGCCAGCAATGGTGGATGTGGGGAGAGAGATGGCGGAGTTTTGAGAGCGGATGATCTGGACGTGTGTCCATCAGAGACAATAAATTTGTAAGACTGGATGTCATGAACTGATGTATATATTATGACTTTTGAACACTATTAAGGTAAATACATTGTTTCTTCTTTATCAAAATCTTTCATTTGCTAACTATGCCTATCAGTAGTTAGTGACCTCAGTAGTTAGAATCTTTTATTTAGCTGGCAGTATTGGCGCTCGATGTATTGCAGCAGTTCGAGTAATGAAGATTTTTGTGAGGTAAGTGATTCATGAAAGGTGTTGGTTATTATTAGTCAGGGCCATTCTTTTGTAGGGATTATTAAAAGTCAGATTGCGTTGCGCTAAAAGTATTGTGTGTCAGTTTAGTGATGATCAGAATAAGTAATGAGAGAAATGTCTGAGTACGTTCAGTTTTGCTCAGCTGTTTGAAAATCAAATAACGTAAGGGGTTTACCAGCACAGTAATTCACTAATTTTTCTAAGGGGACGTTTCATAGGGTTTGTTTCCCAACGGGTATTATTGGGAACACCAGTCAGCCTGTGGAAATCTCTCGCCTTTGAAAATAGCAGGGTCGGCTCCGACCACCACACATTTAGCCGGATTAAGGGAACAGGGGACCATTATCTCCAGGCTAGAAAGTAGCCCCCATACCCCAGAAGTCGGAAAGGGTTTGACATGGTGTCTCATCGCTGACTGTTGACGAAGGTCCGAGCTTACGGTTTAGGTTCCCAGCTAAGTGAGTAGCTCGAAGGATTTTCAAGTAATAAAACTTAGTTCGTAGTCCTCGACAGTGGATATTCGGCAGAGACAAGGGTTTCGTTGGGAGCACCACATGTAAGTTCGATAGGACCGCTTTTATTCTGTATACAGGGTGAATCACCTAAAACTTGAACTGCAAAGACTGCAGTAATGGAAAGTGCTACTGATGTGTGGTGTTCACAGATTAATTGGTAATCAGGGGCTGGCATTGTTAGCCAATCAACAGACTGCAATAATACTTAGAAAGTCTACTTTTTGTGCAAACACACACCTTTTTAAATGGAACAATATCTATTGAAATTAATAGACTAGAAGCAGGATAAATTAGAATGTCAGTGGTATTTGTTGCAGGATGCTAGTGCGAGTCGTTTATGAGATATTGTATTTTGAAAAGTTTCCACATCGACACTTGTTTCTCCCATTCAACCTACGTAGTTGCTAGGTACGTTGTTGCTATGTTTACTTACAGTGCGCTTGTGTTTTTCTTGAGTGCATTGCGACTTGCTAGTCAGTTAGTGTGTGACAGTCCAAGCAGTAGGTTGTGATTGCACGATGGGGTTTACCAATGCAAAAAAAGGCGATGTGCTCATGGATAGTGCAGCAAGAATACCGTTCGTTCTTGTATGGGTATGCGGCAAGATATCCCAATGGACATGAATCATACCGACAATTATTTATCAACCTCTTCAACCACTTACGGGAAAGTGGTATTGTAACACGTAGACAATGTAGTAGAAGGAAACAAGTGACGACAGAAGGGGGAAAATTAATGTTCTTGCTGTTGTTGCAACTGATTCACACGTCAGCTCCCCCGCTCGAGTCAGGCAAGTGTCCCACACTTTCTCCATCGACGTACGTTCAGTCCCTATCACATCTGTCTCCATCGAGAGCGGTATGGAACCGATTATGGGAATCGTGTTAACTTCTGTACATGGGCATTAAGACAGTATGCTCCAGATATATCATGTATCTTGTTTACTGATGAAGCCGCATTTATCAGTCACGCCCACGTAAACCGCCGAAACATGCTTTACTGATCTGTTGACAATCCCAGTTGGCTTCGTGAGGTGGAACGTCAGCGCCCATGGAGTGTAAACGTGTCGTGCGGGATAGTGAACCATCAGTTCATAGGCCTGTTTTTCACAGACGGAACACTGAACGCACGTAAGTATCGCAGCCTCCCAACAGACCATCTCCCACGGATGATACAAGACGTTCCTCCGCACACTAGGAGAAACCTGTCGTACCAAGATGAAGGCTGTTCAGCCCACAGTGCACGAAGTACTACAGCACATCTTCACGAATTGTTTCCAAATCGTTGGACTGGACGCAGAGGACCTGTGCCTTGGCCGGCCCGTTCCCCAGATTTGACGCCTGTGGATTTTGTTCTGGGGGGAACTCTAGAAGTCGCTGTATATGAGGAAATACCAACTACACCAGATGATATGCAACGATGTATTACTGTAGCCTGCTCGGAAATCTCCGCTGAAATGATAGCACGTGGTCAGCAGTCGTTCCATATCAGACTGGAAGCGTGTTTTCCCAGTTCTGGTGGTCACTTTGAACGCAACCTGTGATGGTTAACTGTCTTGTTAGTGACGAAGGTCCACATAACTAGTGTATGCACTTTTGTTGTTCTTTAGTGTGTGCTACCACAGGTATTGTGCAAGTGTCGGTGTGGGAACTTTGCAAAACACGATATCTCGTAAATGATTTGCACTAGAGTGGCCGTGCATTGTCAAATGGTTCAAATGGCTCTGAGCACTATGGGACTCAACTGCTGTGGTCATAAGTCTCCTAGAACTTAGAACTACTTAAACCTAACTAACTTAACTGCCTGAGGCAGGATTCGAACCTGGCACTCCGGCCGGCCCGTGCATTGTCGCGCAACAGCAAAACATCCTGCTTTTGCCGATGTGGTCGAACACGGTTCAGTCGAGCTTGAAGTTTCTTCAGTTGTCGTAACATATGCATCAGAATTTATGGTGGTTCCACTTGGCATGATGTCCACAAGCAAGAGTCCTTCAGAATCGAAAAACACTGTAGCCATAACTTTTCCAGCAGAAGGTGTGGTTTTGAATTTTTTTTCTTGGGTGAACTTTCATGATGCCACTCCATTGATTGCCTCTTCGTCTCTGGTGAAAAATGATGGAGCCATGTTTCATCGCCTGTCACAACTCTTCCAAGAAATTCATCTCCACCTTTCTCGTACTGTTCGAAAAGTTCGCTGCATACCGTTTTTCTTGTTTCTTTGTGAGCCACTGTAAACATCCTTGGAACCCACCTGGCACTAACCTTTTTTAACGGAAACACTTGCAGTATTCTGCAAACACTTCCTTCCCCTATCCTAACGTAGCGTGACAATTCGTTCACTGTGATGCGTCTGTTAGCAGTCACCAGTTCGTTAACTCTCTGCACATTGTCTGGAGTGTGTGCAGTACGAGGCCTGCCGCTGCCAGGACAATCCTCAATATTGCCGTGCCCGCTTTCATCACGTAACCTGCTTGCCCACCGACTAACTGTACTGCGATCGACAGCAGCATCTCCATACACCCTTTTCAACCTCTTGTGGATGTTTCCCACTGTCTCGTTTTCACAGCACAGGAATTCTATGACAGCACGTTGCTTCTAACGAACGTCAAGTGTAGCAGCCATCTTGAAGACATGCTGTGACTGCGCCACTCACAGGAACAGGTTGAACTAAGTTTGAAAACAAGCGAGAAGGATGTATCTACACACTGTAAAACTTTCACACATGCAGAATGAAAACTGTATTTTTACAAAAATAGTGTGCATTTCTTTTGGAGTGACCCTCGTAATTTACCCTAATTCTTGCCTGTTAATGTCAATAGGCATTGTTCCTTTTAAAAAGTGTGTGTTTGCTCAAAAATACACGTTCTAAATGTTGTTACTATCTGTTGACTGGCTAATAATATGAGCCCCTGACTACCAATCCTGTGTGTGAAAACCACAAGTCAGTAGCACTTTTCATTTCCGCAATATTTTCGGTGCAAGCTAAAGGTGATGCACCATGAATACGTAAATATTCTGATGGACGGCGTGAGCAACAAGTTTACGGTTGTCCGCTGATGACGCTGTGATGAGTGGGAAGGTGCCGTCGTTGAGTGACTGAAGGAGTATACAAGATGACTTACAAGAAACATTACCAAGTATCAATAAACGATCTTGGTGAAACTTGGCGGACGTGCAAAGGGGCAAAATAGTTCAATATTTATTTTTTTTGTTCGTGCCCAATTTCATTTCTAAGGGGTACAACACATCCAAAAGGTAATGGGAATGTCTTCGAAAAGGATCATACGCAAAAAGTATGTTTCATATAAAAAGTGATATTAATTAATGTTCTTTTGTAATAATCTGAAACTTCGCAAAATATCTCACCACCATTAATTACTTTTGACAAATGAAAACTTTTGTTACATATAAATTAAAGAAGTCTCTGTAAATCCATCTTTATACAGATGGTTGTGGGACCTAGGCTGCTTAGTATAAAATTTCGAATCAAAACACCTTCAGTCGTCCAAATTTCAAGTTTATATTTATATTTATTTATATTTTATTACGCCATCTTCAGGCCCCTGACCGACGTGTAGGAAGAATCTCACCTCTGCTCCAGTCGATGACTGGTATCCATAGATTTTTGACACAGCGATCCCTTAGATCATCACTTGCCACATACATTCCTGTGTAATAAAGCTGGTTTCTGAAATACCATTTTTGGAAAATAAGCTGTTTGCAATGTACTGTCTAAGTATTTTCAACATATCTGGTTAAAATATCATTCGTTACTGTTCTAATTATTTATTTTACTCCCATTTGTTGTATGTTATAAATTCTTATTTTACGTTTTACATTCAAAGATTTTTGTTTTTTAGCCTACCGTTTCAAATACTAGTAGTTTGTTAATAGAAAATAATAAGTAACTCATTATTGTGATAGAAAATTATTACAATAATGATAATCTGTAAAGAAAAGCTTGAAACATACTTTTTTCGCTCCATGTATATAAAATGAACGAAATTTCCTCACGTAATATACACGACTGAGTAAATGTAAAACAAATACAGCAGGATTTCATATTGTCATTCTAATTTGTATCAGGCGTATTTCAGCCTTGGCGAAGAGTATCGCTTTTGTACTAATGAATGCAGCTTGATCTTATTGTTTCTGAGGTGGAGGTTGACATCATAATCATTCAACAGAATTAGATCTGAAAGTCTTCTAACGAAGTTCTTCCAACATCGAAAAGTGTATACGTCCCATGGCCGTACCTGTGTTGTCGAGCTCTTTGGGATCGCAGATAAACAAGTTCCTTGTCCTCAGGTACGATGTTCTAAACGGTTCTTTCACACTGACCACCGCAAGAATCTAACAATAACACAAATATCTCTCCCTCACTGCGAAAGAAAATATCTTTCAACCACCTTTTGATTTGGTTTGTTTACCGGAATTAGAAGCTGTCACAAGAATATTTGGACCTTCAAAAAGAGTTTCTCGAATTCTCGGTCCAAACTCATCCGTAGTTTCTTTTAAATCTATGAAAACGAGGGCAGCCAGAACGAAGAAAACGGTTTTGAATGTCATTCCCCAGGACAAGAAACATCTGGAGATCCCAAAAGGGCTCGATGGCACAGGCACAGCCGTGGAACATATACGGCTTTCGTCGCTGGGAGAACTTTGTGAGAAGACTTTCAGATGTAGTTCTGTTGAATGATTGTATTGTCAATTTCCACATGAGAAGCAATGCAATCAAGCTGCAGGAACCAGTACCAAATCAGTTCGCTTCGCCCAGGTTTACCAAAGCATTGAAGTATACCTGATACAAATCAGGATATTTAGAGCATCACTCGTGATAGTCAGAGTTAATGTTTTATATTATCTTCTACGTCGTGCATGTTACGTGAAGAAATTTCGTTCATTTTATGTGCATCGTGTAAGGAAACGTTAAGTTTTAAGCATTTCCTTACAGATAATCATTATTGTAATTATTTTCTATCATAAAAATGAGTTACTTATTATTTAAAATTAGCAAAATATACGTATGGGAAAAGGTAAACTAAACTCATGAATGTAAAACGTAAAATAACGATTTAAAATATAAAACAAATATGAGTAAATAATTAGAACAGTATTGAATGTTTGGATATTTTTCTTAGGTAAGTTGAAAACAATCCGACAGTACAATGCGTACAGCTTATTTTCTAAAAACGGTATTACAGAAATCAACTTTGGCTCATGATGCGAATATACAACCTCTCTCATCCAGCTGTCAACCTCACCTGCCTGTGGTGCGCCCTGCCAAGCTCTGGCGACTGAGTATGGGCGGTATAACCATAACTTCTGGTACAGAGGAAATGCTGTGCGGTACTCACTTTTATTAGTTACCAGCTGTGACTGGTAAAACTCAAGAGTTGACAGTCCCATCACCAGTCTCACCTGCAGTGGCTCAGTACCCCATTCAGGGACTCAATAAATGTATTTGCAGTACTCTGTCTACCCTCAGAAATACGACGCATTACCGGATACGACACGGACAAGAAATAGGAACAAGAGGAAATTCTTTAATGCAGCTTGGAAAGTGGAATGATAGGAGAATTGTTCTGAAGGAAGACGGATTAGCTAAACATTTGAAAGAAAAGAAAATAGATTTGGCAACAATTACAGAAAGAAAGAAGAAAAGATCTGCAACTAAATTGTAGACGATTTTATTATGATCTACAGTGGAGTAAAGCAGGAACAAAGAGCAAGTAAAGGTGATGCCATCTACAGTATAGAAAATGGGAAGATAAAATACTGGACAATTAATATGTAAATGAACGCATAGTGCCAGTAGGAATTAAATGCCGAAGAGGAATCCTAAGAGTAATAGCGACTTATACTACAGAAAAAGGAAAGATTGACGCGTCACTGGAACGTTTTATTAGCAATATAGAGAATGATTTACATGGCAGACAAACTATCGCTTATAAAGTGATGACAACACTCCACAGACAAGAAAATGATCGTATACGTGTTCAATAATGCACGAGAGATTAAATGGATCGCTCTAAAATGCTGATTTGTGTGAGGCATATTTCAGTACGTTGGTAAGCTTTGACGAAGAGAATTGACTATGTCTAGTTACAAATGATCCGAAACAGATACAATAAAAAAACAGATTTTACTTATGGAATATCTTAATGCTAGAACTGGAAATATACCAATTGCAAAAATAGTAGGCACATTTGGAGAAATCGTATGTAATGAAAACGGAAAAATACTCAGAGATTTTACAACATTTAATCATTTAAAAATTACCAACAGTTTCCATAGCAAGAAAGACACACAGATTTACGTCGTCAGCAAGAGGATATAGACCTTTTCTTTTTTTTTCTATACGTTGTTATCCTACTTGTACCTTTTTATGTTAATGTTCTTATAGTTCTATTAAAATTGTAATGTCTAAGTGACTAGTAAATTCAATTATAAAGTTCTGAAGAAGAAAAGGGAATACAGGGAACTTAGAGGAGTGAGGACTTCGACGCCAGAGATGGAAAAAGCAGTTAAAGAAAAATAAGAAGCTTTCAAGACCTACATAAATAATGCCGCTAATGTAAAGGATAATGAATATAAAGAGAAGAGAAGAGAAGTAACGCGACATACGTAACCCGGAAAGCGCACGCAGAATCATGGGAATGTTTTATTAGCAATGTAGAGCATGATTTACATGACAGACAAACTATCGCTTATAAAGTGATGAAAACACTCAACAGACAAGAAAATGATCGTATACGTGTTTAATAATAAATGGATCGCTCATTATAAAAATTATGATATTATGATACTTTAACTCATACATTACCTGAATTAAATGACACAAAGGTCTGAACGGTATTGAAACGAAAGAATTGACAGAAGCTCTAAAAGTTTTTTAAGAAATAGAAAAACCACTGGATTAGACGGTATTAATATGGAACTGTGGAGATATGTAGGGTTATTCCTGCAGCTACGACTTCTTCACATATTTAATCAATGTTGGATAAATAATAAGGCAGAAAGTAATATCTATCTTTAAAAAGGCGATAAAAATAAACATAATAACTATCGAGGTATACGCCTCCTGGATTTTGTATGGCAAAATGCTGAATGCAGAACTTAAAAATATCGTGGGAAAGTTAATATTTGAAGAACAGTCAGGTTTTAGAAATGGCCGATCAACCATTGTCAATGGTTTTGCGACAAGTTTTAGAAAAGAGACGAGAGTGCAATAGGGAAACCCATCTCGCTTTTGTGGATTTTGAGAAAGCTTTCGATAATATGAATAGAGTAATACTATGGATTATCATGGCTCAACGAGGTTATCCATCTCACCTCATAAATGCTGTTAAGAAACCTATACACAAACGGCGAAAAAGTTATCAACAAATGAAAGAGGTTGAACATACATGGAGTTCATTCAGATCGTGACACTAGACTATATATAATTTTATATGCAGATGACCTAACTCTGATTACAGAGAATTAAGATGACCTTCATATGGCCTTTATAACTTGAAGCAGATAGCCTCAGATTACAACCTAACATTGTTTGTAAACAAAACGTAAGTGATAGCGTTTCAGGGCAGACAACCAGTGATGATAATAAAATCTTGGAGCAAGTAAAACATTTTAAATGTCTAGGATGCGACATCACTTACGAATATAACCATGACTTGGACTAAAAATTATATAAGTTTACTTCCATACGTGGAACCATCGTAAAAAGTTTGCAGAATAAAGCCAGGGAAGAAATCCTAAAACAATAGCAGTACCAACCCTTACTTAAGGAAGTGAAGCATAGACAACAACAAGACACCAAGAAATTAGTATAAAGGCTCGAAAATGATATTTCTAAAAACAGTGGAAGGATGTGCAAGGGAAGATCGAAAAAGAAATAAAGATATGAGGAAAGATGTAGGAATACATAAGTTAAATGAGAAAGTAAAGGAAAATAGGAGAAAATGGAAGGAACATGTAAATTGCGTCGGTGGAGAAGGATCCCCAGTAAACTATCTGTATTTTAAATGCACTGGAAGAAGAAACGTAGGAAGACAATGTAAGAGATCGGTACCGTAAGAAGCAACTTGCCTAATACTTGAAGTGAAGAAGAAGAGGAAGAAGCTTTATTACACAGGGACGTATGCTGCTTGAAGCCTTCTTTAATTTATGTTGTAACAAAAGTTTCAATTGTCAAAATTTTGCAAAATTTCAAATTATTACGAAAGTTTATTACACAGTTTTCAAGAACATTAATTACATGTTATTATTATTATCCGATAAACATGTTTAATGTATCATCGTTTCGAAGATATTTCCACTAAATCTAAAATGCCAATTACCTCTCGGGATGTGCTTTATCCCTCAAAAGTGAAACTCGGAGGAAAAAAAACAATAATAAAAAATAAACGTATGCACTATTGTGCCCCCTCTACACACGCGGTAAGTTTCATCAAGATCGAGTGTTTGAGATCCTCAAAAGGTCGGGTTAAAGGAAGAAATCGGATCAATTCAGTGGTGTGTTTCTAGATTTGTGGTTTGTGAATTCAAATGGTAATCTCGGGTGGGAACACAACGATCTTTTTGCAAGACACTATTGCGAAAATTTAGAGAATTAGCATTTGGGGCCTACTGCAGAACGATTGTACGGCCCCCAAAGTATATTTCGCGTAAAGACCGTGAAGATTAGCTGTGTGAAACTGGGGCTCGTAAAGAAACTCTTAGACATTCATTTTTTCCTCGCTCTATTTGCGAGTGGAACAGGGAAGGAAATGAGTAGCAGTGGAACGTGGCACCCTCCGCTATGCACCGTACGATGACATGCGGAATAGGTAGGTAGATGTAGATGTAGAAATGGAACTGGCCTTGCCATTCATAATAGCAACCAGCACAGGCCCCTGGATAACGAAATGATACGTTACAAGCGCTTTTCTTGAAATCTCTGCTGATATTGACGTTCACGCATTTACTAAACGGAACAATCATAAAACGTATTGCTTGTCTTTGGATCTACTTTATCTCTTCTATTTATCCTTTCTGACAAGCGCCCTTCACTGACTAGGAACGCTCAACAATCGAGCGAGCAAGGTTTTATAAGCTGCCGGCATCTCCTTTGTAGTTGAATTACAGCAAATATCAGTAGGGTATCTGCCACCCCTACAACTAGGTTTTGTGACTGTTTTAGTTCAGTTCGCTTGGGGCACATACTGTCATATACAGGGGTTGGCTAAGTTTTGGGAACACCTCAATGAATGCGAGCTTGAACATGAAATACGCAGATGCTAAGCAACCCTGCGTGTTGCGCTGTTGTGTCTGACTATGAACAGCATCAGCGCAACGCAAGGGCACGCATACGCTAGTTTTTTGATGGGGGAGGGGGAGGGAGGTATACCTGAGGGTATGGACTATATTTAATATTTCGGAAGACTATTGGGAATTTTAAGTAGCCATAAAAAAGTTCTAATTCCGACCCTTTTAAATAGCCGCTTATTACCGACTTTTAAATCCTTTTCTTGAAAGAAAAACACCTGAGAATGCTGTATTTTCTTTCCTCCGAGAGCTATGGAGCTATGATTTGGAGGGGGTGGGGGGGGGGGGAGGGGGAGGCGGCCCTCTTGCCCGCGGGTGTGGGCGCCCTTAGCACAATGTCCTCAGTATGTTGCGACTGTCAGTCATGGTCAGAACAGTGTTCTGTGCAGTTGTGTGTTACACAAGAACTAAGTCAGTTCGAAGGTGGACAAATTGTTGGTGCTCTCGCAGTGGGTGCATCCGTAACCGAGAGAGCCAAAGTGTTTGGCGTTTCAAGACATACCGTAACAAAGATTTATATCGGATACAGGGAAAGGGAAAAAAAGTATGTGTTGAGTGATAGTGACAACAGTCATTGAAGAGGACTGCGACGAAAAATAAGACGACGACAATTGCAGAAGGCACTTCAAAAATGAATGTCGCACTCGTAAATCCTGTCAGCGCGAAAACAACACGAAGGAAGCTCCGGAAGCAGGGAATTGTGGGGCGAGCTGGAATTCTAAAACAACTAATCTACATCTACATCTACATCCATAATCCGCTAGCCACCTGACGGTGTGTGGCGGAGGGTACCTTGAGTACCTCTATCGGTTCTCTCTTCTATTCCAGTCTCGTATTGTTCGTGGAAAGAAAGATTGTCGGTATGCCTCTGTGTGGGCCCTAATCTGTCTGATTTTATCCTCATGGTCTCTTCGCGAGATATAAGTAGGAGGGATATACTGCTTGACTCCTCGGTGAAGGTATGTTCTCGAAACTTTAACAAAAGCCCGTACCGAGCTACTGAGCGTCTCTCCTGCAGAGTCTTCCACTGGAGTTTATCTACCATCTCCGTAACGCTTTCGCGATTACTAAATGATCCTGTAACGAAGCGCGCTGCTCTCTGTTGGATCTTCTCTATCTCTTCTATCAACCCTATCTGGCACGGATCCCACAGCGGTGAGCAATATTCAAGCAGTGGGCGAACAAGTTTACTGTAACCTACTTCCTTTGTTTTTGGATTGCATTTCCTTACGATTCTTCTAATGAATTTCAGTCTGGCATCTGCTTTACTGACGATCAACTTTATATGATCATTCCATTTTAAATCACTCCTAATGTCTACTCCCAGATAATTTATGGAATTAACTGCTTCCAGTTGCTGACCTGCTATGTTGTAGCTAAATGATAAAGGATCTTTCTTTCTACGTATTCCCAGTACATTACACTTGTCTACATTGAGATTCAATTGCCATTCCCTGCACCATGCGTCAATTCGTTGCAGATGCTACTGCATTTCAGTACAGTTTTCAATAGTTACAACCTCTGGATATACTACAGCATCATCCGCAAAAAGCCTCATTGAGCTTCCGATGTGAGCCACAAGGTCATTTATACATATTGTGAATAGTAACTGTCCTACGACACTCCCCTGCGGCACACCTCAAATCACTCTTACTTCGGAAGACATCTCTCCATTGAGAATGACATGCAGCGTTCTGTTGTCTAGGAACTCTTCAATCCAATCACACAATTGGTCTGATAGTCCATATGTTTTTACTTTGTTCATTAAACGACTGTGGGGAACTGTATCAGTGATGCAAAACCAGTAACAAGAAAACTTGATGCCAAAGCCATAAAACTTAGACTATGGGGCAATATCAGAAACGCATTTGACCGGATGAGTCTTGTCTCGCACTATTTCCAGCTTCTGGCCGAGTTTACGTCCCAAGAGTGAATCTTGGCAAGGGTTCGGTGATGGTGTGGGCAGCCACATCGGCCTCATGGATACTGTGCAAGGTCACATTACTGCCAAGTATTAAGTGACCATTTTGGCTGATCAGGTTCATCCCATGGTACATTGTTTGTTCCTCAACGGTGTTCCTGTGTTCATAGACGTAAGGATCCCTGTTCACATAGCTCGCAACGTCCCGGACAGGTTCTGTGAACACGAGGATAACTGCTGCATCTTCACTGGCCACTAGAGTCACCAGATCTCAATGTTATTGAGCCTTTGTGGTCTATTTTGTAGGAAGAATGGTGTAATATTCGCTTGAAAAACATCGAGGAACTGTGTCTATCCATTCCGCGACGACTGGAAGCTGTTCCGATTGCTAACAGTTTTCGTACACCGTATTAGGCATGGTAATGTGTTGTATTTTTGGTGTTTCCGTATTTTCGTCCAACGGATTTCCATTTCTGTTTGCATGCAAATTATGTTTGAAATATAATGGCTGCAAGGATTAATAATATCTCCCTTGAACTAGGTGATTCATTTCTGAAAGAGGTAAGGAGTCACAAATTCTTTGATGTCATTATCAATAAAGACTTGACATGGGGGGACTACACCAGCAAAAATGCCCAAAACTAAGCACTAGCTATTCGTAATATGTACACTACTGGCCATTAAAATTGCTACACCAAGAAGAAATGCAGATGATAAACTGGCATTCATTGAACAAATATATTATACTAGAACTGACATGTGATTACATTTTCACGCAGTTTGGGAGTATAGATCCTGAGAAGTCAGTACCCAGAGCAACCACCTCTGGCCGTAATAACGGCCTTGATACGCCTGAGCATTGAGTCAAAAAGAGCTTGGATGGCGTGTACAGGTACAGCTGCCCATTCAGCTTCAACACGATACCACAGTTCATCAAGAGTAGTGACTGGCGTATTGTGACGAGCCAGTTGCTCGGCCGTCATTGACCAGACGTTTTCAGTTGGTGAGAGATCTGGAAATGTGCTGGCCAGGGCAGCAGTCGAACGTTTTCTGTATCCATAATGGCCCGTACAGGACCTGCAACATGCGGTCGTGCATTATCCTGCTGAAATGTAGGGTTGCGCAGGGATCGAATGAAGGGTAGAGCCACGGGTCGTAACACATCTGAAATGTAACGTCCTGTTCAAAGTGCCGTCAATGCGAACACGAGGTGACCGACACGTGTAACCAATGGCACCCCATACCATCACGCCGGGTGATACACCAGTATGGCGATGACGAATACACGCTTCCAATTTGTATTCACCACGATGTCGCCAAACACGGATGCGACCATCATGATGCTGCAAGCAGAACCTGGATTCATCCGAAAAAATGACGTTTTGCCATTCGTGCACCCAGGTTCGTCGTTGCGTACACCATCACAGGCGTTCCTGTCTGGGATGCAACGTCAAGGGTAGCCGCAGCTATGGTCTCCGAGCTGATAGTCCACGCTGCTGCAAACGCCGACGAACTGTTCGTGCAGATGGTTGTTGTCTAGCAAACGTCCCCATCTGTTGACTCAGGGATCGGGACGTGGCTGCACGATCCGTTACAGCCATGGGGATAAGATGCCTGACATCTCGACTGCTGGTGATACAAGGCAGTTGGGATCCAGCTCGGTGTTCCGTATTACCCTCCTGAACCCACCGATCCCATATTCTGCTAACAGTCATTGGATCTCGACCAACACGAGCAGCAATGTCGTGATACGATAAACCGCAATCGCGATAGATTACAACCCGACCTTTATCAAAGTCGGAAACGTGATGGTATGCATTTCTCCTCCTTACACAAGGCATCACAACAAAGTTTCACCAGGGAACGCCAGTCAACTGCTCTTTGTGTATGAGAAATCGGTTGGAAACTTTCCTCATGTCAGCACGTTGTAAGTGTCGCCACCGGCGCCTACCTTGTGTGAGTGCTCTGAAAAGCTAATCAGTTGCATATCACAGAATCTTCTTTCTGTCGGTTAAATTTCGCGTCTGTAGCACGTCATCTTCGTGGTGTGGCAATTTTAATGACCAGCAGTGTAAGATGTCAAGGATAGTAAACACAGACACGATATTAATACTGTACTGTATCCTGTCCGCCGGCCGAAGTGGCCGTGCGGTTAAAGGCGCTGCAGTCTGGAACCGCAAGACCGCTACGGTCGCAGGTTCGAATCCTGCCTCGGGCATGGATGTTTGTTATGTCCTTAGGTTAGTTAGGTTTAACTAGTTCTAAGTTCTAGGGGACTAATGACCTCAGCAGTTGAGTCCCATAGTGCTCAGAGCCATTTGAACCATTTTTTTTTTTTGTATCCTGTCCTGCCGCATCCTATCATATGGCACTTCAGTATGGGGAAATGCAGCACATATGTATATTCATAGGCTAGCAGTCATTGTACTAGCTAGACTACTGGTAGCAACACGGAACTCACGAGTGCTTCCTTCAGCACATTTCATGCTATTTTTTAAAAAGCCACCCTCCGCAGTGCTCGTCGGTCCCTGTCCGTCATTACATGACGTCTACCCGGTCTTGGTTCAGCTGTGGCTGTTCCTTCGCGTTTGCACTTCACAGTCACATCACTAGCAGTCAACTTGGGCAGCTTTAGAAAGGTCGAAATGTCGCTGATGGATTTGTTATTCAGTTGACATCTAATGTCTTCCAGGAGTGCTAGTTCTGCAAGGCATTCAGGAGAGCTTCTGTGAAGTTTGGAAGGTAGGAGACGAAGTACTGGCAGAATTGAAGCTGTAATGACAAGTCATGAGTCGTGCTTGGGTAGCTCAGATGGTTGCCGGCCGCGGTGGCCGAGCGGTTCTAGGCGCTTCAGTCTGGAACCGCGCGACTGCTACGGTCGCAGGTTCGAATCCTGCCTCGGGCATGGATATATGTGATGTCCTTAGTTTAATTAGGTTTAAGTAGTTTTAAGTTCTAGGGGGAAAAAAATATGGTAGAGCACTTGCCCGCGAAAGGCAAAGGTCCCGAGTTCGAATCTCGGTCCGGCACACATTTTTAATTTGCCAGGAAGTTTCATATCAGCGCACACTCCGCTGCAGAGTGAAAATCTCATTCTATATCCAATGTCTAGTCCACGTTCGAAGTCACTGAGCCCTTCCGGTCGACCCTTGCCGCTGTGACTGTAGCGCTGCTGAGAACACAATACTGCCCGCCTCCTTCTACATTGGCGGGTCTGCCTCTTGCGATATCTAGTAGTCAGTGCTGCATTACATGGGGGTGGGCAGACACTTTTGAGCAGATAGTGAATGTAAAGGAGCAGTGTGCACTGTAGCCGTACACTAACTTTGGGAGCAGAAACGGCACTGGCGGTATCGTCGGCCTTGGCTCTTATGCAGCCAACAGCAGCAGGGCTGCGGAACACTCACCGTTGTTGACTCTGGAGGAACAGTCGATGTAGCGGAAGCCGTCATCGTCGTAGAGGTAGGGCCCACTGGAGCGGACCACCTTGAGCGGACTGCGTCCGAAGTGCAACTGGCAGGTGCCCCTGGAACAAATGTCAGGCCGCACTCAGTTCACCTCTGCTTAAGTCGTTAAGTTTCATCACCGAAAGATTTTTTGTTGTGCAGACTACAAAACACATCAGTTTCACACCAGGATATTTGCTTTTTGTAGGAATCAGCGAAGTTGTGCCATTGTCAACTAACAAAGACCCAAACAAAATTTTTCAACAATAAATGCCGGAAAGAGTCAGGTATATAAATGAAAATGGCCAAACGAGGAACCAGTACCACCCTCTCAAATATGAAAACTTCTCAAATAAGAATGAAATCCTAGCGACAGGCCATCTTTCATTCCAGAAAAACAGAGATTGTGCCCTACTCATGCTTGGCGCTCGGCCGTGAGACGTGCTCGGATAACCCAGTCGATAAGAGCATGAACAAGAAAACCAGGTCTCAGGATTCTAGTCGGCGTCCGGCAGACAGTTTTAAGCTGTCAGTAAGTGCCTGAATACCTCCGATTCCTGACGTCTTTTGCCAATGACAGATTTCCTGTTTAGCAGAAACGTCTTTCGAAATTTCGGTAGTTCAACATTTTCGTCTGATCCGTGGCAGTTTATATGCATTAGACGAACATTGAGGCTCAAAAATAAGGATGAAAGTGACTATCGCATAATGTACCACTTCCAGTAGCATAGTTCGTTGAAAGTTGAACCATATGTTGGAAGAACTACTACAGTGTGGTACAGAAGGTAACTGAAAGAAATATCAATGACACGAACAGAAATGACACTTTTATTCAAAGACAACAATTACACTGGATTCACCGTGGTTCATAATGGTTCCCTGGACATTACAAAGAGCGGAACATGGTTCTTAATAAGGTGTTTGATCACCGTGGGCGGCGACGCCTGCTCTGCGACGTGTTCCCATGCTGGCGACAAGGTCGGAAAAGAGTTCTTGTCATAGAGCGTTTCAGTCCTCCAACAGTGCAGCTGGATGGTCGTTGGTGCATGTGGTCACGCTTCGCTTCCCCTACGCATTCCACACACATACTCCATGGGATTTAAGTCGGAGGAACAAACAAGCCAGTCCATTGGACGAATATCCTCTGATTTCAAGAGCTCCTACCGAGCTAGGCGGTGCTGTGGTTAGCATACTGGACTCGCATTCGGGAGGACGACGGTTCAAACCCGCGTCCGGCCATCCTGATTTATGTTTAGAGTGATTTACCTAAATCGGTTCAGGCAAATGCCCGGATGGTTCCATTTTAAGGACACGCCCGATTTCCTTCTCCGTCCTTCTTTAATCCGAGCTTATGCTCTGTCTGTAATGGTACCGTTATCGACGGGACTTTAAACACTAATCTCCTCCTCCTCCTCCTCCTCCCCCTCCTCCTCCTCCAAGAGCTCCCTCGCCCGCGCAGTTCGATGCGGTAACGAGTTGTCATACATGAAAATGAAATCAGGGCCGGATGCACTCGTGAAAAGACGCACATGTAGAAGGAGCACAGCCGGCCGAAGTGGCCGTGCGGTTAAAGGCGCTGCAGTCTGGAACCGCAAGACCGCTACGGTCGCAGGTTCGAATCCTGCCTCGGGCATGGATGTTTGTGATGTCCTTAGGTTAGTTAGGTTTAACTAGTTCTAAGTTCTAGGGGACTAATGACCTCATCAGTTGAGTCCCATAGTGCTCAGAGCCATTTGAACCATTTTTTGAAGGAGCACACTATCACTAAAACGTTCACCAGGCGAGTGTTCCGTGTTCAAAGATTCTGAGGTCAGTATGTCTCTCAACACCACATCACCAGCACCACCAAAACCATCATGTTCGACAATGTCCCTGGGTCCTTTACGTGGTACCATCTCGCCATACGAGGGTACGTTCAGAATCATTACTCAGACTGGAGCTGCTCTCATCCGAGAAGATCACGCGACCACACTCCTCCTTGGTCCAATTCCTACGCTCTCGACGCCAACGCAGACAGTGCTCAGAACTGCGTGTGTCAGCGGAACACACCGTACTAGTCGTCGGACAACGAGACCACCCCCATGCAGTCCACTGTGCAGCGTGAGACTGCGTGCATTGCAGTTCCGTTAAATGTGATTGCAATTGCATCCACTGTTTGCCGTTGGTCCCTTCTTGCCACATCCACAACGTAGCCGTCATCTGATGCTGCGGTTCAACGTGGTCGACCCTCGTTCGAAAAAAAAAATCGCTCTGAGCACTACGGGACTTAACATCTGAGGTCATCAGTCCCGTGGAACTTAGAACTACTTAAACCTAACTAACCTAAGGACATCACACACATCCGTGCCCGAGGCAGGATTCGAACCTGCGACCGTAGCAGTCGCGCGGTTCCAGACTGAGGCGCCTAGAACCGCTCGGCCAAAGCGGCCGGCCGACCCTTGTTCGGCTGCAGTACTTGTGGTTCGGAAAGCTCCCCATGCCTGTGAAACAACTTTGTGACCAACACGAAACTTTTGTGCTACACTCGTCACACTTGTCCGTCGTCCAGTTTCCTGATAATTCTTCCTTTTGTGAAATCGTTCAAATACTGTCTCCGGGCCATGTTGTAACGAAGAACCCCACTACAGAGCACCGTAACTTCTCGATGATTGACACACACACACACACACACACACACACACACACACACACACAGTAAGTGTTTTCCCTGTCCTACAACTGCCTCGCATTGCGGTGCCAAAGCGCTATAGCCACACTGACCTCGCACCATGTTATCTTCAACTTTCTCTGCACGACAGGGAAACCTCTGGCAACACGCTCCCGCACTTTCATTTATTTCCACCTAGTAGTAAATGTAGTATATAACCGTCAAATTCACTAGTTTTCTGCAATTAATAAGTGGTTTAGTGCTCGTTCCGTAACTCAGTTTTCATGCTGCGTGGCAGAGGTTAAGTACGAAGAATTCAGTGTACTCACAGTTTACGCTTACAACGTTCCGTTGTGAAAAAAATTACGCAATGTAGAGAGATGCGTTAAGTGGAAAGCAAAAACAAATTCTCTTTCATTTCTGAGGCACATGCCTTCAATACTGCGAATCTACTGATGAAAACAGAGCCTGAGTAAGAGATAATTGCAAAATAGAATGTAGGTACATTTGAGTCTTCAGTCACTTATTAGAAAAAGGGCTCTAAAAATTCAGAATGTGAACGTACGTTTGTAGGTGAAGTACAAGATCGTTTTATGTAGCATTTGTTCTGTATTCAGACCAGCGCTCGTTACAAAGAGAAGGCCTTATAAAATAAAGCTTAACAAGGCGATTCATAATGCGAATTAAGTCCGGCTATTGGAGTTCAAGAAGTGTGGACAATTTCTTCATTTAAGCCTGACATCAAGAACTTCGTGTGGCCAGCCTACTACACAGAACAGACGTTATATAAGTACGCTTCCGAAGGCTATATAACACGTGCCGTCAGATGGATACCAGGGATGTTATCCAGGCACCTCTGATTCTCTACGTATCATGTCCCGTTGTGATGCAGGATACTAGTGAAGGAACACTACAGCAGTGTAGCACTGTAGCAACGCAGTCTTTTGAAATAATAATCCCGTCTTTCGTATAGCGCTGGGAAATCGATATAACCCTTATTGGGCATAGTGAAAAGAAGATCGTGTCAGCACTTCTTCCGAATACAGTGGAGCGAGAGTTCATCCTTGACTATTTTATTTTCTTGGGTTTGTAAGCTTTCTTTAGAAAAAAATAATATCTGTGACTGAATAAGTATCATTTGAAGGACTTTCTTGCACTGCTTTACCAAACACATTTTTATAAGTAACTAGATAACTAACCCGGCATTACCCTAGTATTCATTTTGTCAATTTCCTATTATAGACTAGAACAAAAAATGAAGTGTATTTGTAGTGTAAGATAGGAAAAATTTCATTTCCATGTATATGTCAAAACACTTTTGAAGTTATGAAACAATCGTACAAAGAAATATCAAGAATGTAAAAATGTATAAATACAGTATCCAAATTAAGAAACAATATGCACAATACAAATTCTCTATAATGTTTCGTTAGCTCACAACTTGATTATAAACACTATTTCTAGTTACATGTCGAGGCAACTGGGCGCAGCTGATTCGAGTACCTACAACGCGATTTTCTAAAAGTCTCTATGGCGACGCCTCTTCATAGCACTACAGACAGCAATTTTTTTCGCCGAATCCGATTGTGCTTCTCAGTCGAAAGCTATTAAAGGCGCTGCCAGGTTCCAGGGATTTCCTGAAATTGACTCGACTGTAGCAATGTCTTACGCGGTAAGGAATAAAGGTATTAAAACTTAATGCATGATGCTGCATTTTTCCACGCATCTCAGTGTTTCTGGCATCATGTCTCTTGAAGTATTTGTCATACAAATGTGCACGTACATTCTGCAGCATTTGTTGGCATCGTCTGCTAAATGTGTTGCGAATGGAGTTAGTAGCAAAGAAGTAATTACGCGTCATGCACAATGCGGTAATTTTTCACGCATGTCGATGTTTATGACGTCGTATCTACTGAGGTATGTGTGGTACCATCATATAATTTTATAGGTGTGTTTAGAGGCATATGTAAATACTGTCTGCGAAATTTATTGGGAATAGTGTCAGTAGCACTGGAGTAATAAATTTAAAAGTCATACATGACGCGACTGTATTTCAAGCATCTCATTGTTTATGACGTAATATCTCATACAGGTAGTTGGTTCTTACCCCCCCCCCCCCCCCACAGCGATTGTTTGCTGACAGTAAGGAGTGTGCGTACCAAGACGGTTGAAAACGGTCCAGTGGTTTAGGAGGAGAGGTGGAATATAGACGTATACATACGTATTCAAAATCATTTTAACTGAATCAACTGTGGGTTCTTGGTGAAACATTAACTAAGCAAACGCTGTTTTTAGCTTTGTTTCACAATTTATTATTAATGTTATTACACAACCTAGGTTTCGGGTTATAAACCCATCTTCAAGTATATTATTGATTCCCAAAGATGATAATACATCGATAAACATGATGGTGAGGCAAAAATAATCTCATCTTCTTAGGTATCGATCCATAGCTTAATGTACCCTAACATCAACGTCCATTTTTTTAAACAAATTACATCCATTATTATACATTCACCAATTATACTACAATGACTGGACTAAAGTTATGCATCAGCTAAGATATTTTTAACTACGATGGACTGGGGCCCAAAGTTTAGCTTCTATCCTGGGGTTGTGATCTCATCTAAAAGATATGAATAATTGAATTGGGTTTGCCCGTTTAATAACAGGTGTGGAGATATACACATCTGTTTTTTTAATTTCTAAAATTTCTAATTGGTCGAGTTTGGCCCCCTTTTCCTCTGTGTGTAGGACTTGTACATCTATTGCGTATTTGTGATTATTGTTCAGGCAATGTCCTGCAAAGGCTGAATCAGGCTTCCTAAATCTTCAGCTTCTGTGGTGTTCCTTAAGCCTAGTACAGTCCAATGTAACAAGACTGACGCTCCCGGCATGTGATTTTATAAACTCCACTTTTTGTAATAGCTGGCTGTTTTTCTTTTGCATTGAACAAGAAACCATCTGTTGTCTGAGGGACATAAAAAACAGAGAAACCCTTTGCCTTCAAGATGTTATTCATTCTATTTGATGTTTTCCCTATAAAAGGTAATCTGTACCATTTCTTTTCCTGTTTGTGTTTTTCATTGGGGACAGTAGGGACCTGGCTTGTTTGTTCATCTTCTCACCTAAAATTTTATCAGTGGTGTTGGGGTCAAAATATGGCTATTGTTTTTATTGTGTCAAGTTCCTGGTCAAAGTCTTCTTGGAACATAGGGATAGAAAGGAGACGGTGGATCATGTGATGGAATGCTGCAAGTTTGCAGGTTGTAGGGTGTTGGGAGGAAGCCGGGATGAAAGTGTCAGTGAAGGAATCTTTTCGGTAAATTTTAAATTTATTGTTACTGTCTTCAATCTTTAAGCTAATGTTCAGGAAATTTATGTTGGGCACCCACAACTCCACGCTGACCTTTATGTTAGTGTGCCACTGGTTCATATTATTTCTTAGCTGATGCATAACTTCAGTCCGGTCATTGTGATATAATTGGTGAATGTGTAATAATGGATGTAATTTGTTAAAAAAATAGTCATTGATGTAAGTGTACATTAAGCTATGGATCGATACCTAAGAAGTTGAGATTATCTTTGCCTCGTCATCATGTTTATCGATGTAATATCATCTTTGGGAATCAGTAATGTACTTGAAAATCGGCCTATAACCCTAAACCTAGGTTGTGCAATAAATTTAATAATAAATTGTGAAACAAGGCTAAAAAGAGTGTTTGTTTAGTTAGTATACATACGTACATACATACAGCACATAAATTTTTATAATATGCATGGATAGCGAACAATGATAATACATAGAATACATAGAATATATTCGCAGTGCGAATGCAAACAACCATCAGCAGTATAATGGAATAAGGACAACGAAAATTTTTGTGGGACAGGGACTCGAAACCGGATTTCCCGCTTTACGCGAGCTATCGCCTTAACTGCTTTGGCTATACGTGTACGACTCATACCCAGACCCGAACTTCAGCATGTCGTCTTCTTACCAATACACGAACTGTATTATCGAATTTATCCGACGATACCGGGTTGGAACTTTCAATTAAAATGCCCTCCCCTTTACGGGAATTACGTAAACTGTGTACGAGTACACGATGTGACGCAGGAAAGACAAAAAATGGAAATTTGGGTCTGGCCGTATGTCGTGCATGGACAGCCTAAACGGTTAAGGCGATCGATCTCGTAAAGCAGGAAGCCCGGGTTCGAGTCCTGGTCCGGCACAAATTTTCATGTTGTCATTCCCTTATACAGCTGAGGCTGTTCGCATTTGCAATTGTGAATACATTTCATGTATTTCATAATGCAGCAGCCACCACAGTTGGCATTCCTTCTGATACGCATGCGTTTATGAAGGAACATTGCACTGCAATATCGAATTCAAAAAGTATTTTACTCGTCTCATCAGACACTCGGTATCGGAAAACAGAACTGCTATGAGAGTTCGAACAAAGTTCAACCTTTGGACAGAATATTAATTCAGCTGCTACTGTTGTTCGGCCGGGACGTTCATACCAAATAAGGAGTATCGTATGAAAGTACTATAGATCTCAAAATCGAAATAAGTTCATCGGACAGATTATCAGTAACCCCCATAAAAAAAAGAACACTGATCGCTTTCGAATGCTGTAGATGGTGTACTAGGTGGTCACGTGATCCTCCACTGCTGTCTTCGTACTAGGCTGCCATGTGGTCCTCCACTGCTGACTTAGGTTATAGCAGTAAAGTGGTCAGTATATGACAGTCACTTGAATGGACTCAGCGCAGCAACATGGGTCGACGTGCATACGTGACAGAATTGCAGAAAGAACCTATCGTATTTAGACGTGTTCATGGCCACGCAGTGAATGAGCTTGCTCGATCTGTTGGTGCTCCAAAGCGGATTGTCCAACGTGTGTAGAACGATGTTGTACTACTCGCAGCCATATAATGTGGGGTAAGAAGAGTGGTCGTAAACGAACCTAAACGAATGGGGCTGAGACAAGTGTCACGCTCTGTCAACGACAAACGGTTCAAATGGTTCAAATGGCTCTGAGCACTATGGGACTTAACAGCTATGGTCATCAGTCCCCTAGAACTTAGAACTACTTAAACCTAACTAACCTAAGGACATCACACAACACCCAGTCATCACGAGGGCGACAAACGGTTTAAAAATTTGAAACCCGTCTGGAATTGCTGCTGTGAGCGAATTCAGGCTCATTTCCACCAGTTTCCGAGCGAACATTGTGGAGGGAACTTCATACAATGGACATTTGCAATCGACTACCTCGCAAAAGGCCAAACATCACGGAAGCACATAAAGCTACACATCTTCCGTAGGACAAATAACACAAACTGGACAGTACCTCACTGGAGGCGTCTAAGTTGGTCAGACAGGTCGCGATTTTGCCTCGTTTCAAAATTTTAATTGCCTACATCACGTTCATACAGGCTGTAAGTGGTAAAACTGCATATATTTCTATTGGTGACTGAGGACAGTGTGCTGAACGACATTACATCAGTATTTACTTTGTTTGCAGACTAGTGACTATAGTAAGTAGGAGCAGTACGTTTTTAGGTTGGTTAGTACCCCAAAGTACTTGTGGCAAGAGTCATTAATTCTTATTTTCGCTTGGGGAGCAGCTCAGGTGTTGAAGTGTGGACGCGTGGACGCAATACGGTTAGTCTATACTGACAAGCGTTGTCCACTTAGTGCTGCAGTTACGACCGTGCAACAAATACCAGGTAGTAAATTATGTGACCTGTTTACAGTAAGATTGTTAAACACACAGAAAAAAACAGCTAATACACTCATATGTGCACGTATGAAGGTAGCAATGATCACAATATCTGCACTTATGCCCTAAAATCCTGTTTATAGAAATTAAAATCTGATGATTAGACTAGTTTCAGTTGCCAACGCAACCATCCCCAGATCTGCGAACGAGTACAAAAAACAGAAAGGCGCACTAGGAAAAATTTCCTTTTTGTGGAATAATCGTCAAGCTTAAGATATATGAAGGGAAACTCAAGTATAAAGCTAATAACCGACGACTCATCATAAAAATGTCAGTATATAAAGTGCGGAACGAGCATCGTTCATAAATGTTATATGAACTTTAACTGCATGCAACTAAGCATTGTTACACCGAGGAAAGTTTTATACATTCCATGCTCGTATGAGACGGAAATTATACAAAAACTTGATATACCAGTAATAACCGTATAATGTAGTAACTTGCACTTGTGTAAGAGCAAAGTCAAAGACAAATTTTGGTTGTGACAGAATACAAAAATTAGACTGGTTCTACACCTGTAGGAATAAAGGAATCAAGTAAATACGTAGTAAACAGTGAAACATAAAATCTAAAGTTAAAAGGTGTGACAATAGTCAAATATAAGAACAGACCATGAGTAATAAAATCGTAGTCAAACGCAAAACATAAAAAAATCATCGTAACTCCTTGTAAATTGACGTCAGTAAATACCTGTGTGTCCAATAGGACTAATTTGACAGTTATCCATTCATAGCCATAACATAACTGAAAGTTGCATGCACTTGCCCTGGCTGAAGCAAAAGCTGACAGGAGAGCGGACAGGTGGTGAGGAAGTGTGTACATTTACATAGATCGACATATAGAAAGAATGAAAGGTAACGTAATAGATATTGTATGTGGAGACAAAAATGTAATAATTAAAATACTTTCACCAACTGCGACATGGTCGCGTATACAAACAGTGATCCAATACTGTCAAATGTTTTTTATTCCAGTCTTTGATCACAATATCAATTCTTTAGACGATGACCGGTTTCGGTCCGTAATGGCCATCCTCAGATCTACAATATACAAATATATACACCTAGTGAGCAGTGTGTCTTTCAACATAATACAGCAATACGTATCACAATATACAATCACACAACCAGAGAAATGCACAGGTAAAATACGGTGAAACGTACCTTTTTTATACCATGTCCTAAAGTGATGAGGCCATAATGGCATCGTCAAAACATATAAATATAATTTGCACAGCATCATCACATAGATCTAAAATAAGGTGCAGAATAGGCCACATGGTACACACAGTCATTATTGCAACTGGCTACTGAAGTACAGTAGCTACCAGAAATCTGTTTGCCTACATGCTCCCTAGATGTCGCTACTTTGGGCTTAGATGTAGTCATCATTTACGCAAAAAACACAATATGATAAAAACACATCAGATAAAATACATGTAGCAGACTTTTAAAATTGATAACTATCATAGAAACCACTTGTGATACATTAAAAGACGAATAGAGTTACCCATATAAAATAATTAAAAGGAAATACATGAAGAGAATAGGACCGATCCTTTTTTATGGTGGATTTATGGTCAACAATTAATATACGTAACACATTGCCTGTAGCAACCCATAATTGCCTATGAAAGCTAAAATGTCTATATGACAGCTGAAAAAAGGACAGATCAATTATCAGCGCCCTCTGTTGGGTCGGCTACCAGGTTGTTATGTATGCGCGCACCGATCTTAAGAACTTAACCACTAGAGGGCTTTACATACAACATGATATGTCTCCCACAGAAACCGTTTAAACAACATGTTAACAGTCAATAGCCGGCCGCGGTGGTCTAGCGGTTCTAGGCACTCAGTCCGGAACCGCGCGGCCGCTACGGTCGCAGGTTCGAATCCTGCCTTGGGCATGGATGAGTGTGATGTCCTTAGGTTAGTTAGTTTAAGTAGTTCAAAGTTCTAGGGGACTGATGACCACAGATGTTGAGTCCCATAGTGCTCAGAGCCAGAGCCAACAGTCAATAAATAAAATTGTATAGTCTGGCCATACATTCCATGAACAGGTAGGACATAATCAGGATTAGAGCGACTAATGTATGGTAGCTCTCGACATAAATCATCAGGTAAGGCTAGAACGTTATCAAACAAAGCAAAGTAGGCGTTGGGCACAAAATCGCTTTGTCCATTGAGTACCCTAGTGGGCTCATGCTTTTTGGCTTTGTAAATCTCCAACTCCTCCAACAAATCGAGAGCTCGACCCTTCTCTGCTCTTTGTAGAATACGCATACAACCCTCGATATTGCCTATAGTGTCGCTGGTTTCTGCCAAATGTATTCCCGATGCAATTTTGTTAAAGAAGTCTAGTTATACGCTATCCAGTCACACTAATGTGATAATGTCCAAAAGTCTGAATAGCTGCCTTTTGCAGCGCGGACAACTGCGGGACCGGCAGAAAGAGAGTCAGTAAGATTCTGGCAGGTACCGACGGGGATGTGGAGCCATGCCGGCTCCATTGCCGTGGCCAGCTGCGCCAGGTTTCTCGGCTGCGGATGCATCACGCGAACAGCCCGATCGAGATGGTCCTAAAGAGTCTGGTGGCCAGGGGAGTATGGTAAACTCATTCTGGCGTTCTTCAAATCACGTAATTACACCGAGAGCTGCGCCGCACTTTACATTGTCCTGCTGATAGATGCTATAGTGCGAAGGAAAAAAACGAAGTGCATGTAGGGGTGGACACGGTCCTCCATGACAGATGCAATCTTGTGTTGATCCATTCTGCCTTCCAGAATGACGACAGCACCCAGGGAATGCCACAGAAACATTCCCCAGACCGTAACTCTCCCTCCTCTGGCCTGTATCCTTCCGAAGATTGTCGCAAGGTGTTTGCTATTAGACGCCTCACGCCGTACACTGCAATCGCCATCTGTCCTATGGGGCGTAAAACGTGATCCATCTAAAAAGGCCACCTGTCGCCATTCGCTGGACGTGCAGTTGCGGTACTGGCGTGCAAATTCTAGTCCTCCGTCGCCGATGAACAGCAATCAGCATGAGTGCACGGACCAGGTGGCTGCTGTGGAGGCCCATATTCAGCAACGTTCGCTCAACGGTCATTGAAGAGACACTGTTGGTAGCCCCTCGGTCCATCTGGGCGGTCGGTTGCTCAGCAGATGCATGTCTATTCGCATGCACACGTCTCCGCAGCTGTAGTTCACTGTGCCAGTGGTGCACCGCAGTTGCCTCGGTGCCGGTTTTGGATGGCGCCATTTTGTCATGAAAGGAATACTTTAACCATGGCGGCATGCGAACAATTTAAAAACTTAGCCGTTTCGAAAATGCCTACACCCTTGGCTCGAAAGCCAATGACACGCCATTCTGGACGTCAGATAAATCGCTCCGTTTCCGCATTACAACGACTGCTCTGCTTTCCGCGTCTCCCGACACGCTTTATGTACCCTCCACTGCTAGTGCTGCTTCCTGCCCTCTGTCGGTGGTTATTGCACGTTGACGTCGAGCATAGGTGGTGGTCACATTAATGGGACTGGACCGTGCATTAAATAAATAACATGCAAGGTGTCGAGTGAACCGACGTTTAATTGTGTAAAGGATGTGGTTGAAGACTTAGGAGGTTCTTTGATATTTTCTGGGTGTTTCTCGTACCATGACTTGGACTTAGTCACTCAGGTTACCGTGAAAATGAACCAGGGTGTTTATTTCTACATTGTCGTGGAGTAAGTGTTGCCTTCTTTCACACGATGAACTGCTGTGAACACACCCATCTTCCCGGGTGACAACAGCTGTGTTCACAGGGCAGCACGATTATGTTCCTGGTTTGATGAGCACTCAGGCTATTGCTCCTCGACTGGACTTCTAAATTACCCGTTGTTAATCCCACAGAAAGTTCTTGGGATTATTTACAACAGCTGGTGAAGCGTGGCACTCAACCTTCCCGCAGCTTGGTGTATCTACGGGATCCAATCATCTATGAGTCAGCTGGAAGTAACGTACACGTAATAAACTGATGACTTTACCAAGGCTGAAGGCGGTGTTACACGGTATCAGCGAGATGTCTTCCGGCACTGACTAATCCTTTTGTCCGATGTGTTTAGATAAGTACACGCATTTGCAGCATTTATTTTGTGACAGACCTATAACATCACATTTTCCGACGGAGAACAAGACTATACCTACGGTTAACTGTCCGTCCAGTGCCACTGAGATGTACAGTTTTGCATAACTAGTCACAGAGTAACGACACAGTTCAGCGTCGAAACACACTCGCGCGGTAATGTGTCACGACAATTATTTCTTTGATAATGCGCGCCTTGGAGTTCTTTTCCCGTTAGTTGAATCGGCGTAAGTTGATCTCTGGTGGTTGCAGTGGGCTAGGCCTGACAGCTTTGAGGGTCTGCCTTGACCGGCAAGGTAACGCGATTTTGTAAACGATTCTATGGAACGCCTCCGTGTTATCACAGCTCTGTAGACGGCTACTGTTTTCGTCTGCAGCAGTTGACGCCTCGCAGTCAAACGCTCACAACAGCCTTACGAACTGCCTGGGGTCTTATTATGTCGTGTCGTCTATAATATTTAATATAATGGGTCATCTGTAAACTACATCTGTGTTTATACTCTGGAAGCAACTTTACAAGTGGGGTAAGGAACTTCGTGTAAAACTGTCAATGTAACACTTTCTTTTGGATGCGTAGTAACTAGTATCAACCAAAGATTCTAGAAAATGTTTTGCAAGTACTCCATAGAATTTACCATGCAACAACCGGACTCCTTCAATTTCTTTGTACATCAACTCGAGAGTTCTTAGTTTTTTGAGATTCAGGACTACGAATCTATTATTAGCTGTGGTATAGACAAGCTAGCATGTTGAAATTTCAACACAGCGACAGATGGTTGTCAAGGTAATGTAAAACCGTGAACGAAAGTATTTAATGTGTCGTAGGACCGCCTCGAGTCTGATGAGCGACTGCGATTTGTCGTGGAATCCATACGAACTGTTCAAACTATTTCTACAAAAAGTATGGGTTATTCATCATGCATTACAATGTTTAATTCCGGCAGCCAGGTTCTCTTATATATATATATATATATATATATATATATATATATATATATATATATATATATATATATATATATATATATATAGCACCAAGGTGCCCTTGGGTGGACTGAGGAAGGTGTCGAATCTATATGTTCGTCGCCATCTTATCGAGCAAGGTGGCGCAGTGGTTAGCACACTGGACACGCAATCGGGAGGACAACGGTTCAAACTTGCGTCCAGCCACCCTGATTTAGGTTTTCCGCGATTTCCCTAAATCGCTTCAGGAAAATGCCGGGATGGTTCCTTTGAAAGGGCACTGCTGGCTTCCTTCCTCACCCTTCCCTAACCCAACGCGACCGATGACCTCGGTGTTTGGTCCCTTTCACCATGCCATTCAACCAACCAAACAGCATGTTAGATAGGGGCACCATCTGTCACACTGCATGTCATAGAATCCTTGTGCGTCATTCGTCTTTGGGGTGTAACAGGAACACTAAGGAATGCAGTCTGTTCCAGATTACTACAGACTCTCACTGGCAGTTTCGACTTTTACTCTTTAATTTGTACCATACTTTCTGTAAATAAACACTGTTTTGTGCATGTAATGCCACACAGCACATAAATATTTGCAGTCACATTCACCACCAGTTATGATCAATCGGTCTTCACTAAGTAACATAAAAGAATTTACATCAGCCAGAATAGTATTATTCTCACTGTGATGTCAAAAAAATGCTGTGTCACTGAAACTGCCATCAATAATAAAATACATTAATACAGTTAACTAATCACTGTACACTGTCTATATTCATATTCCACGCACTTCGGTCTGGAGTCAACAGAATGATTGCTCTGTATCGTCAGTACTAATTGGGTTCTCCTAAATGAGATCATTCTCACAATGGAGGGCCAATCGTTTCTCTACCCAGGGAGTGAGCGAGAATCCCACATTGCTATCCTAGGCAAGGGGATGATGGAGACGGTTTTTGGCAATCTGGTATGAACCTTCAAGTGTATATCTGTGTGGAATGCATGTATGAGCATAGTGAGTGCTTGTGCAGTGAAGTTTTGTATTTGCATTTTTACAGATGAAGGGAGAGGGGAGGCAGAAGAGGCACATACCCTACTTCTCTCAAATAGTAGCAATTGGACTGCTGAGCTGAAGATCCCCATCCGACGAAAGGATCCCCAACAATCACATGAAGCCGGCCCATGAGACAATACGAAGAGATTAGGTATTTAATCCAGAACAGTGGTGCGAAGTCAGATGACTAGGAATGTGACCACGACGCATTTACTCCCTTGCCGTCCAAGTACTAGCGGTGAAAATTTCTTGCACCAGGACTCAAAGCGGTTACCTACGAGTCGAGCGCCACAGCCTGAGCGTGCATTACCGACCTCGGCTACTGAGGAACACTGATCAGTGATTGCTCGACATAATTAGGACTGTACCGGCACCTCAAGCGCTAATTCGTCTGTAATTATCTTATAACTTTTAGGCTGCTTTTACCGGACGTAAGCGATAGCCCTGCTCTAGCAGAGAACAGTTATAAAAATTCTTCATAGGTACAAGCTAAATATATGCAGCTGCCACCTTGCGCTATTGTGTTTCGTACGTGACGCCTTTTATATTACTCAGGGACTAAAGCGATTTACGTATGGCCTTCGTGTGTCAGGCGGTGATTTGTTACAGTAGGGTGCAGAGGTGTTGCAGCTCGACTTGGCATACCAGGTGAGCAACATTTCCTCTTGTTCAATGGTCGACACACTCCACACTGCCGGCCTTGGACCACCAGTGCATTCAAAGTGAAAGGAGCGCGCAGTTTGATCCTTGTCAGGCAGCGCTCGTATATATGTCCACGGAATGAATTACTCTTGCTTTGTGATTCTGCACCCACCACTCAGGCACGACTGTGTATGATAATGCGAAGGCGTGTGCTTCCCCAGCCAATGTTTTCCCCAACAAATTATATGCTATGGACAACATCTGTTTTGGGAAAAGTCTTGGACGACCGCCATTTTAGCTCGTAAGCTTCAATTTATTGTAATACGTAAATTTATTTAACAAATACTCAGCTGTAAATGCTTACTGTGGAAAGAATTTGCCCAGTTTTCGTTGTATATATGCCCTTCAGAGATTGCATAATAGACACTTGCCTACAATTCTGGTCATTAAAACTGCAATACAGTGGAGCTGGTAGGCAACAAATGTCGAAGTGGCATTAAGTGGAGTGGAGTGTATTGCACCTAGAGGATATTGTACCTAGGAACACTCGATGTATTTTGCCGGTGGTTTAGTCTAGTGATTGATTTTAGAATCAGATGAAGGAATGCGCACTGGAGATCGCCATAAGGACTTTCCTCCATTTCCTGCTGTTTATGTTCTGTCACATAGATGTGACGTATGCTGTTGGCATTAATTTTAACGTGATACGTCCCATTGGCATTAATTTTAAGATTATCTGATTAAGCTCCATCCGAGCGAAACGCGTAATATATAAATTACAAATCTGTAACCTACGAAGTAGAGAGGATATAAAATGTAGACTGGCAATGGCAAGGAAAGCATTTCTGAAGAAGAGAAATTTGTTAACATCTAGTATAGATTTAAGTATCAGGAAGTCTTTTCTCAAAGTATCTGTGTGGAGTGTAGCCATGTATAATAGTGAAACATGGACGATAAATAGTTTAGAGAAGAAGAAAATAGAAGCTTTCGAAATTTGGTGCTACAGAAGAATGCTGAAGATTACATGGGTAAATCACATAACTAATGACTAGGTATTGAATAGAATTGGGGAGAAGAGAAATTTGTGACACAACTTGACTAGAAGAAGGAATCGGTTGGTAGGACATGTCCTGAGGCATCAAGGGATCACCAATTTAGTATTGGAGGGCAACGTGGAGGGTAAAAATCGTAGAGGGAGACCAAGAGATGAATACACTAAGCATATTCAGAAGGATGTAGGTTGCAGTAGGTACTGGGAGATGAAGAAGCTTTGCACAGGATAGAGTAGCATGGAGAGCTACATCAAACCAGTCTCTGCACTGAAGACCACAACAACAACAACAACGACTATTTTTAAAATAAACCCAGAGGATGTGTCTGTGTAACCTGTGTTTTATTTTTTAAGTGCACTTTATGATTAGCAATCTCTACTCTGTGCTTGTTCACTACCTTGCATGAAAATATAAGTTTAGCTGGTTGTTGGGACGAATTTATCCTCTCTGAGACGAATGAAATGTACCCAAAGAGTGGAAACCTGGACACGTCACACCAATATTAGAGAAAGGCAACAGGGGTAATCAACTAAATTACAGGCCCATATCATTTACATCGATACGCAGCAGAATTTTAGAACATATATTTTGTTCGAACATTATGAATTACCTCAAAGAGAATGGTCTATAGGCAATCAGTCAACACGAATTAGAAGGTATCGTTCTGTGAAACACAACTGGCTCTTTACTCACACGAAGTGTTGAGAGCTATTGACAAGGTATTTCTAATTGATTCCATATTTCAAGATTTCCGAAAGGGTATTGACACTATACCTCACAAGCGGCTTGTAATCAAATAGCGTGCTTATGGAATATCGTCTCAGTTAGGTGACTGGATTCGTGATTTCCTGCCAGAGAGGTCAAGGTTCATAATAACTAACGGAAAGTTATCGAGTAAAACTGAAGTGATTTCTGGTGTTTCCTAAGGCAGTGTTACAGGACATCTTCTGCACCTTACCCATACAAACGATTTAGGAGACAATCTGAGCAGCCGTCTTCGATGGTTTCCAGATGATGCTGTCGTAAAGTCATCAAGAGATCAAAACAAATTGCAAAACGATTTAGAAAAGACATTCGTATGGTGCGAAAATTGACAATTGATCCTAAATATTGAAATATGTGAGGCCTTCCACTTGAGTGTTTCGGTTACACGATAAATCAATCAAATCTAAATGCCGTAAATTCAACTAACTATCTAGGAATTACAATTACGAAGAACTTAAATTGGAAAGAGTGCATAGATAATATTGTGGGGAAGGCAAACGAAGACTGTGTTTTATTGGCAGAACACGTAGAAGATGCAACAGGTCTACAAAGAGACTGCCTACATTACGTTTGTCCGTCCTCTTTTGGAGTACTGCTGCGCCGTGTGGGATCCTTACCACATAGGATCAACGGAACACATCGAGAAAATTCAAAGAAGAGCAGCACATTTTGTATTACCGAGAAACAGTGGAGAGAGTGCCACGGACATGATACAGGGTTTGGGGTGGACATTATTCAAACAAAGGCGTTTCTCGTTGCGGCGGTAGCTTTTCACGAAATTTCAATTACAAACTTTCTCCTCCGAATGCGGAGATGTTTCGTTGACTCCCACCTACAGAGGGAGAAACGATGATCACAATAAAATAACGGGAATCAAAGCTCGCACGGAGAGATATATGTATTCATTTTTTCAGCGCGCTGTTCGAGAGTGGAATTATTGTGTTGGTTATTCGATGAAATCTCTGCCAAGCACTTTAGTGTGATTTGCAGAGTATCCATGTATATGTAGTTGTAGATGACTTGCTAGAGGAGGACAACGAATGTCTGTTACATTTCGTGGGAGAATAAGAGGACGGACGCACTTAAAAAACGGTCGGAATGAGCTCTGGCACATTCTTGTGTGACCTGCGTGACTCGTGAGGCGCACGCGGGTGGATAAACGAGCTTCCACACAGAATTTTTAGGCGAGACGTTCAGTGGCTCTTAGGATCTCTCGATACAAGCTTCTAGAAGGATCTGGTACCTTTCTCTTTTCGCAAGAGAGTCTAAAAGCTGTATTACTACGCGCATTTCACGGGCTCTGATTGGCCTAGAGCGCAACAAAGAGAAGCGTGACAGTGGATTGATGAGGTAGGGCTACGAAAAACGAAGCGAGAAACCGTATCTTTCGTTGACCGAAGGAGAGATAACTGTGGAGCTTCATAGAGGTCTGTCAGATAGGTGTGGGGAGCGATAAGGACCAGATGCGTGTGGATGGTGGAGAGTTAATAGTGATGTAGAGTATAGATAGATAGCTGTGGGAAGATGTAGAGTCGAATCAGATAGCGGTGGGAACTTATAGACAGTAATTTCGGTGCTGAAAGTATCAGATATATATTGGCTGTTGTTTAAATCACATCTGCGTAGGACGTAGCAGAAGGCTGATGGAAGATTTCAGAGGTTGCTGCCGTGCGGAGCTGATTCAGTTTGTAAGCTGAAATGGTAAGAAAACGTGTAGTTGTAAGCGAGGTTAGTGAGGAGTTTAGACCACGGTGGGATTTGTCAGCGTCAGTACTCATGGGAATAATGAACGTTCTGTGTTGCTCAGTTTTGTTTTGATTGTGCGTACATACAGAATAAGTCTACTTAGAGCCATGCTTTCAGTGTGCGAAAGTGACCAATCAGTTCTTTTAGAAGAGCGTGGTCCATTCAGAGCTCCACCCTGTTACCGTCTACCGAAGCTTTAATTAACGGTGTACTAACTTAGCCACTCCGATCATGACCCGTGCTTGCTCGGTAGAACTTTCTGCTGATGTCTCAGTTCCTTTAGCCACGTTCCATAACTTATCTAACTAATCATGCCTTGTGCCTGCATGGCTAACATTCTATCGGATCTTGGAATCCATTCCCTTAACATACAGAGCCCTCAACGTGCTGATTATTTTTACCCGTCTGTTTTCCCTCTGGTACGAGTTCATACCGGATAATGATGCTTAGCAATTCATCATAATTTTGTTGTCAAATTTAATGTCAGCTTTCCAAGACAAGGGCAGTAAAAGTGTTAGTCTGTCCCAGTGCAACCACAGTAGTAGTATAAATCTTAAAGCTGCAAATATCACTGAAAGATTACGTAGTCGTCTCCATAAGGCTGTACCGGGTTGGCGTTATCGTGTGTAGGGTTAGATTGAGAATACTCTTTCTCAGTTGCAGAGTTAAGGTGAATCATAATTTAGTTAGAACCCGATATGCCCACTGTGATTATGATTAACGGTGAATTAAAAGCAGTAAAAGATGCAATATCTGGTTGGACAAGTTTCTGATGTGTACTAGTAGGACAGAAGCTATCAGCTGTTACTGTTGACAAGTGATTATCGATTATGAATCCCTGATACCTACAAAGATTTATACTACTATTCAACTCAACTCCGTCCGAACGGGCCTCGGAAGGTTCGATGGTACCGGCCAACCGCCGTGTCATCCTTAGCCTACAGGCATCACTGAATGAGGATATGGAGGGGCACGTGGTCAGCACACAACTCTCCCAGCCGTTGTCAGCTTTCGTGACCAGAGCCGTTACTTCTCAGTCAAGCAGCTTCTCAATTGGCCTCACAATGGCTGAGGGCATCCGTTTGCAAACCACGCTCGGCACCCTGGGCGGTCACCCATCCAAGTGATGGCCAAGTCCGACAGAGCTTAACTACGGTGATCTGATGGGAACAGGTGTTACCACAGCGACAACGCCTTCGGCTTTATAGTGCCACTAGTCAGATTAAATCAACAAGCACCTTTCAGTACAATATTTACCCTATTAAATACGGAGGAGGGATGTACGACGATTGCAAGCAGAAGAAACGAGTTACGGACCGTCAAAGAAGTTGTAATCGACTTAGAGTGCCTTTCTGAAGACGCAGTGGGTACCACCGAACGACCGAGAAACTCGTGTTTGGTTGATATGACTGTCGTTGGTAGGGGACCTACCTAGCACACGTCAGGTGTTCTTATAGAACACACCTTATAGACTTTGGCATCCTGCTTATGGGCACTTCTCGAAGGCAATTGACGCCGATACCCACAGGACTTGTTGACGCCGTTACTAACAGCACGCAGCGTTCTGCAGAAGCTTGGACTGCTACCCAGTGTGATGATACGCCTTATGAGAGCTTGAGTGTTTTCAAGGGTGGATAACAGTTCTCTGATCCATTAAGCTATGAGAAGCAACCGATTTCTCTGTCAGCGTTCATATCTTCATCAGCGCTGCAGCCACGAGTGAAGAACGTGTTTCGAGACGAGATTGTTACGTTTGTAGAGTTCGTGGTTCATTGGAAAGAATTCTTCTATCTTTCGCTTTTTCTGCCATCTTTTTGCTTCAGAAATGCAAAATTTATGTTAATATGATCTGTCAGGAGTTACAGATTCCTTCTTATGGCTTTTCGGCCCATCAAGATTCCTTCTGCTGGATCTTTTACTATGAAATACGAGGGTTGCTCAGAAAGTAGTGCAACGCATTTTTTTTTCTCGGGCGAAAACAATGCTACGAATGCGAAACGTTACGTATGTGTTATTTGAAGTGTCCTGAGTGAGCGCGCCAAATTTCCGTCACTTCCGACACGGCGTAGCTGCAAGACAGTTTCAAAATGGCGTCTGTAGGTGAAGTACGTCACAAGCAACATGCTGTTATTGAATTTCTCACTACGGAGAAAGAAACTGTGAAGAATATTCACAAAGGCTTGTGAAAAGTCTATGGAGCATCTGCTGTCGACAGAAGTAGTTAGTTGCTGGGCACGGAGGGTGAGGTTACCAGAAGGCGGTTCAGCGGAGCTCCACGATTTGCAGCCGTCACACCTGACATGTTGCAGCGAGCTGATGTTGCCATTCGCGACGACAAATTAAAGGGTGCCATTCGTGGAAGACGTTTTGAGGTCGATGAGGAAGTGATTAACACTGTGAAGCACTGGCTCCGTCACCAGGACAAGGATTGGTACTGACAGTGCATACACGCTCTTGTTTCACGTGGGAGGAAGGCCATAGAACGAGAAGGAAATACAAAAGATATCGTGGAAAAATGGGGTTTGTAGATAAGACACCATTCTTTCGCGTGTGTAATTCTCATTATGTTCAATAAAGAATTGTTGAAGGAAAAAAAATGCGGCGCATTACTTTCTGGGCAATCCTCGTATGTTCTCATCCAGTGCTCCAGCCGATTAATTCTCCTACATTTCTTCGTTGATGATTTTAATATCACCTCATTTCGTGTATTTCGAGTCGTAGTTCACATCTGACGTCTTACTCCCGACTGAAATTTTGAAATCGTGTAAACACTGTTCCGCGTTTTTCCGTAGTATCCGTCTTCGAATGATGTCTGGATAATCGATGAAGATTCGAATGCGAGTGGCGCTCACAGAGAAATAAAAGTCGTCTTTAATCCAAGCATTTTCTACAAATTAGATTTAACCTGCTTTTGTAAGAGCAAAACTATTCCCACATCAGCTGTGGTTGCCGATGGCAATTTAAATTAAAAGACAGTTGTTCTACGCAATGTCCCTTCACTATCATCAGATGTTGCATTTCATTTGTACAGAGCACTACCTGTGGTAGAGCACAGGAAGAGCACAATTTATGTCATCGAAAGATGCCCTCGATAAATTGTACTGACCATTCAAAGCCAAGCGATAGAAATATCGTAAAATCATAGTTAATTTTTGTCGACTGGACTTACTAAATCTGTATTTGATTTGAAAATTTGGAGTTTGTTGCTTTTGTTTATGAAGGAAGAACGCGTGACGGCAAAACGGGCGATCCAACCCCAAAGTGAGGTGAATGAAACAACAAGCAATTGAAAAATCGCTATCAGTTCCGAACTCTATGAGGACACCTTAAGAGTTGAATTCATATATCATTCCCGGCACTTCCCTCTTCTCCACATCTACTGTTCCTGCCTCTCCTTCCTTCCATATTCAGCCCCATCTTCTGCCGTCTGGATCCTGGAAAAATCATGCGAGTACGGAGCGACCTCCTGTAATAGCAAAAAGACTGACGGGAGTGGACAGTGAGACTGCAGAGATCTTGAATGCAGATACTTAATGAAGTCCACAAGAAAACACCGTGAAAGCTAATGTAGTCATGTCGGATCGCTGTTCCGTGAAGTACAGTGTTGTGGATTACGTCACGTCCTTGACTGCAACGGTGACGCAATCCAGTGTTTTAAAACCTCTCTATGGCAGCTGCGTTCTATGACATTTGTCAAAAGACAAAGAAAATTATTAACTGTCGTATAAAAGGATGCAGTATTTTCATCGCTCACGAAGGGGGCCCTCACGCCGCTTGTAAGCGGACGTATTTTCCCATCGGTGTCTTAGGCCACCTGCTTCTACGTAGTATTGACGACTGTGTTGACCAATGACAGGCGCACTCTACAGAAATGAAACACACGCATCATCTCGTTGTTTTTTGTTATCTGGTGGCTTTCCCTGTTTGCGGAAGAATGATACGTATGTGCAGCAACAGTATTGCAAGAATATTAGAAGGCTAGTTGAATGCGCGCTATAGGACTGCTAGAAAATACTGAAACGCAATTAATACGTTTAATGTATTAACAGTGAAGATTATTACTAATACTTGAAAATCATCACTAACTTCTTCAGCAGACATCAGTCAGCTTTTTTTCTGGTGTTTGTAACTTAACCGCACTATTTTTCGAGAAACGTTTAGTATGTAAATGTACGAAAACATATCACTATTTGTAAAATTATGAACACTAGTGAAAAGAAGACTGCTTTTTTCATTTTCAGCGGTTAAACATGGTAATTGTTGCAAATAGTGACGATCGAAGAAACAGGCCGAGGTTTGGTAATAAAATCGGACAGACTGTTTCCAGGAATCGCAATTCGTACATTGTTTGTAAATGACGAGCAGTTGGAGGCCTTCATACAGTATGAAGAAAAAATGCCGCACTTGGAGGTCGGCATGCAATTCCTCATTCCAATTCAAGACAAAAGTGTATACAGCAAAACCTAGTCTCACCAGTACGACGAACAGAAACGCAATTTTTTAAATAAGGAGGCTCTGGCAACGCTGTAACTGTCTGTATGTGACCAAGAACGGGTAGAGCGAACTCTACACTGTACCAGAGCTCCCCTATTAGCTCAGTGAGGAGAGGCGATACCGAATCGAGCGGATTCCCAAACTCGCCGATGTTCGAGTCGCGTTCGCGCCGAACTTCTTTCTTGGTTAAAACATCAAATTGCAACCAATTTACACCTCTAAAATGCGGTATCTTTTGTATTTCATTCTGTTACTGTTACTTTTGTTTTAAGGTTAAGACATAACATGAAATTCTTATAGACGTAAACGACCACTTTGTTTCGTACATGACACAAATAAAGCAACAGAAAATAACAGTGGCTATTGTAACTCAGTTCTGTGCGTATGGGACACGCAGGTCGCCGAAGTGGCAACCAACTGAAAGACTTGCACCAGGCCGTAGTACCACAGGAGATTTTTTTTCGTGTACACTGTCATCTTCACAGAGACAGTACAAGAAACAATCATTTTAGAGAAGATGTTGCTGAATCCTACGCAACTCACTGTATCCACCAGTGCCGAAGCAGCATGCAAACGAGCTGTTGGGTCGTGTACATCCATGGGTGGAGTACTATGAACTTGCTCCTTTAAGTGTCCTACAAATAAAAATGTAGTGGATTAATGTCTGGTGAATGTAGAGGCAAAACACTCGACTTCCACGACCAATCCATTTCCTTAAAAACACTTCATTTAAATAGTTACGCGCAGTACTGTTTTTCTGGGGAACGCTGGGGGATGCGTACCGTTAAACGTTTTCGTCGACAAAGTAATTTTTTTACAATGTTGAGAACTTGGAAGATTGCCAAAGATTTATTTCACGGACGTAAATTTTTATTTCATTTTTTTCATGTTGTTAATTGCAATACGAACGAAACCAGTGCAGTTTTTGGTGGGAAAATCGATGTTATTGACTGTTTCAAGCATTTCGAAGCTGCGGCAACCGTTCTCGACAACTGAATCGCTGGCAGCCAGTTCGACAAGCATGTAGCATGTAGTACCTTCGCCCACTAATAGTGGGCGATGGTAGTGCTAAACGGATTTGTGTACGGTCAAATTGCATGATTCATTTGACGTGATGTAAACTGAAGTGTTCGATACTACATTCTCTTGTATGTTTGTGTGTTTCTCGGTATCGCCTGCGTCATTTGAGCTGTAAAGTCAACTGAAGAGCCCGATACCTTTTTTTTTTTTTTTTTTTAGTTCGACATGTTGATGACGTCATGGCTAAAAGCAGACGGGTGGTATCCTATGCTTCAGTTATATATAACCAATTTTATCCCATGTTGGAGTACCCTCAAACTTTTTTTTTGAAAAAAAGCACTGGTTACGCACATTCATTCCAAACTGTAGCGGTGCACTTTTCTAGAGCGTCAGGCAAAGTATTGCAAAGAAACATACGGTACAGGTGTGCATTCAACTTGTCCGGCAATAGGTAAGGGCCTAAGAGTACACCTCCGACGATTACAGCCCATAGGTTTATGCCAAAGCGTGCCTAAAAACCACGTTCAAGGGTGATGTGTGGGTTCTGTTCCGGCCAATACTGGCTGTTGTGGAGGTTGAAAATAATTTCACGAGTGAAGCTAGATTCGACAGTCCATATCACGTTATTCATAAAATCACCGGCCGTTGTGGCCGAGCGGTTCTAGGCGCTTCAGTCCGGAACTACCCTGCTGCTACGGTCGCAGGTTCGAATACTGCCTCGGGCATGGATGTGTTTGATGTCCTTAGGTTAGTTTGGTTTAAGTAGTTCTAAGTCTAGGGGACTGATGACCTCAGATGTTAAGTCCCATAGTGCTTAGAGCCATTTGAACCTTTTTTTTTGTTCGTTATCTTTCACTTGGTGCAAAAGCCATTCAAAAAACTGTACTCGTCAAATGCGGTCTCCTGGGCGGTAGTGTTGAGTTAATGAGTAATAGTATGAATCTAGTCCTTCATCGTGCAACACTTAAACAACCTGTCCTTGAGATATCTGGAACTGCCTTGCAATATCATGGGTACTTCGCCAAGATGAATGGGGAACAGTTTCAAGAATCGTTCATTACTTGAGAGCAAAGGTTACGGGTTTTCGAAGGCGTTGCTCCAGGCGACGGAAAACGTTCTTATCGGGACAGCGCCTTTGCTGGTACCATGCAGCGCATACGCGAGCAGCAACAGCAGTAACAGCTTGGTTATCGTATTCACCCAGCAGCGAAAGCATGTCGACGTATTCACCGCTTGTGTACTCCATGGAGAAGCCGTGCTACCTGAACTAGACAGGACCAGTTACAGCTGTGCAATGCGCGGTTAGGAGACACATGCATGCTGTTTAAGGACACCACTGTCATATGACAGGCTATTGTCGTACGACAAAATGATGTCCTGCTTATGAACAACAAGAAGTAGGGAACGGCCGTCTAAAAGTAAAACAAAGGAACCTGACGAGGATTCGATCATAGCGCCATGGTGAATGTGCGATTGATATCGCAGCAGTTAACTCTCTCTACTTTGGTAGTGGGGACATGATACGAGTTATTCTGTACGTTCTGATGCGCTTTAAGATGTGACTGTTGTCAGTTCCATGTTTTCATACATTTTTCAAAATGCACCTGATCTTATTTTGCTACAAAACCTTTTGTCTCGAATCTGGATGAGGAATCGCAAGGCTACCTCGAAGTCCGGTATTTTTCCTTCACCTTGTATTTGTGATGGCTATGTTCTGTATCGTAATGGTGATACAATGGTATACCTGTTATATTGGAGAAACCACGGTTGTAATTTATTAGTGGAAGGAAAGGAAACAGAGTGGCAGAGCGGTTCTAGGCGCTACAGTCTGGAACCGCGCGACCGCTACTGTCGCAGGTTCGAAGCCTGCCTCGGGCATGGATGGGTGTGATGTCCTTAGGTTAGTAAGGTTTAAGTAGTTCTAAGTTCTGGGGGACTGATGACCTCAGAAGTTAAGACCCATAGTGCTCAGAGCCATTTGAGCCAAAGGAAACAGAAATAATTTTTAAACAATTTTATCTCAAGATTATGAACAGACGAAGTGTAATATTACCACCACGAAGAAGGAAACGCTGGCAGCAGCCATTTCTTTCACGCGCTACTGATCTTACCAAACAAATATTATTAAATAGTGTGGCGTTGGTCATATTTACAATCTTCTTTGAAAACACAAACAGGTGAGAACATTCATACTCGCTTAATAACCAAGGGCAATTTTCCTGAAAAGGATTTCTGATGGGCTACAGAATACGATGGAACTTAGCCGCAAGACATAGACAAACGTAATGAGCAATGTTCAGTAGCTTAAGTAGGAAAGTAAAAGAAAGTGAAAATCTGTTTCAACACAATAAAAATGTTAATAGGCATATGATTGCCACACGCTTGGCATTGACGCTGATGGTTCGAGAGCAGTCATTCCACTTTCGGAGAAACGGCTGTGCGGAGCTTTAGAAAGGATCTTTGATAGAGGCTGATGGCCTTCAGTATATCCCAGACACGCTGCTCTATCTGATTCAGATCTGGAGAGCTCATAGATCAGTCCATACGGCAGGTGCCAGTGCCTGTGAGAAATTAATCCAGAAATACTGGAGCAAACGCACGTGGGGTTGAGACATTTCCCCTGGACGTTGACAAAATGTCACCGATCGACCAGCTGGTCTCTTTCCACAACATTTTTAAGACTGTGTCGGCTACTACGTCCCTTCCAGACGAGAGTGCGATGAGAATCAGCCTGCGAACTGAAACGGGGTTCATCAATGAATACCATATTCATCTATTCGCTCATTTCCCGAATTCAGTATTTCTTGTTCCACAATAAACAGCCACTTTCTTTGTTATAGTGAGCGGGAAAACATCGTCGGACGTTTGGAATGCTTAGAATCTACGATATAAAGTTTGTAGGAAACCGAGAATCTCTTGCCACTTGCAATTTTTTCAGATGGCTCTGTAGGGAGGAGGGGGGGGGGGTTACATTCAAGTTGCAGTTAAAGCGAGGTATCGTTGCTACTGTGGAGCGGTTTCTCTTGGCTGGCCTTGTATTAGCCTACGATGTGCATTTCACAACGCTTCCAAGGCGTCTGGACGAGGCTGTAACTCTGGTGAGATTGTGATCTGTGTCTCACCTGCTTCAGGGCCTCCAAGGGTTCTAGCCTACATTTTTTTTTTTTTTTTTTGAGTGAGTGGGTTGGAGCGGGGTTATAGGGAAGACGTAAGTCTCAGAACAAATTCGGTGACATATGGGTAGGTAGAGATAGACCAATTAACTGGGCTCCACGCTCTACGGACCTAAACCCACTGGACTTTTATTTGTGGGGCATACGAAAGCTCTTGTGTATGGAACTCCAGTACAAGATGACCAGAGTCTCTGTGCCCGTAATATGGATGGCTGCGAAACAATACGCAATACACCAGGGATACATTAGCGCATCCGAGATTCCTACGACGCCGTGTTGATGAACGGAAGGCATGCTGAACATATGTGAGAAAGAGTTTCATGCGGTATGCTGGTGCGTCTTGTTCGTGTGTTTCCTATGGGTAATGAGTTTCAGAAAATGAGTTGTAACACGGAAACAAAGCATTTCCAGACCAATGTTCATATAACAAATTTCTACGTCTAAGTGTGAGGAATATGTCCTGCAATTTGCGCCGTACACCTTCGTTACACCCTGTATGTCTCGGCAAAAGCTACTTTCATGTTACATCAATGTCCCGACGAGAATGTTACAAGAATCATCTTTCGTTCTTTATGCAACGATTAATGGAGCATCTTTCTCCTCTTTACTTAAAATTAAAGAATTGAGTAACTGTTACGGAAGACGAGGACTGCTGAATAAATCCAAATGGTCTTACATAGCACAAATCTCAAACGTTAATTTACATTGACTTCCATAATTTAGCGTCAAAGGACAAAACCCGGGGCTTTATAAAGTAGAGCCACAAAACCCGAGAAGTGTTGCATGAAACTATTACATACAAACATGAAGCATCACAATCTGCTTGAGCCATCTGCACGTGGCAATCATCTAAATGTTCAAGAGTAAGACAGAAGTTGGAAAAAATGAGAGAAGGCAACTGGAATAACTGGATATAGTGCACTTCTCGATACGAGTCGTCGGTTTTGGACAGTGGTATAGGAAACACGCGACAAACGCCGTAACCGACACGGCGACTGTAACTTGATGTTACTGGTGATTTTTTTCGAATAGGCTAAGCAGCAGATCAGTATGTCACCACAACCATACCTTTTATTTTCACATTCGTTGGCTTTGCCAACTCACAACCAAACTGTTACCCTCCATCCTAACTTATTCCTCGGACTACGCCACAGATAAATCTGCCAACACAACCAGATTTTATTCTTTACTTCCATATTCGTTGGCTTCGCCAGCTAACAACAAAACTGTGAATATATGCACGAGAAAATGACGCGACAGCTGCCACTTTACGTCACTGGCCAAAGTCGACGACTCGTATCGAACATTCCTCTTTACCCGGAGTAATCAATTTGGTCGAACGGCGCAGGGCAGCATATGCCAGACGAACTGCTATTGAAGGTCGTTGACGGTTTGGAGTCAAGACGGTTTCATACATAGATTGTCAGGTGGTTAAATATACATGCTTCAGTTGCTTACAGACTGGGGCAAAAATTTTTAACCAAAGCGATCGAGATAGGTCCAGCCAAGGACCACAAGGATCGCCGTCGGCGGATGTACTCGAAGGAGCAGGACCCATCTCATCTTAGGTCTGCCATTGCTGCAGGGTGACGTCATTCACTACTGAGCACAGGCGCCTTCATGACGATGCCGTATCATGTTGACCGCTCACGACATGATTCAGAAGCGTGTGTTTCCAGTGGCTATGATAGCATCTACACTGGTATTCACATCGACACACCGAGGTCGCTTGGGCACGCCTTTACGTTGGTGCTCAGTCAGAGGTAACTGGTTCGAATCCTAGCGGTAGAAGAAATCGTCGCCATCAGTCATTGGTCGGCGTAAGGAGGAAAGGTAGTGGCGGGATGTTCCTAAACATCAAAATTTGCGCCAATCTACTTCATTAAATTCCGAACCTCTCTGCAATTTCTCACTATGGGTACTATGGACCGGCACCAGGTTTCATTCTCTTCTTTCTCCCTTCTTTATACACCAGACATGATACCTCGCTATACACATATCCATCACTGTGACTTATACTCAGCAGATAAACACGAGGAAAGGGGCCTTTGTATGTGGAGGAAAATCACCGTTTCCAGTTAGGTGACTGAATCTACCCCTGGTGGTCTCCCAGCTAACAATGTCATACACCTCTTTCTTTCGTTCTTTTCCTGTAGTTGAATCTTGATTTACCTTGCTAAGTGACAGCAGACGTATTTCGTCTTCGTGAAGGCCCTAAACCGTTTTATTGTCTCAATGGTCCTTGAAAGGAGTGCTTTCAGAAAATGCTTTGCTAATCGAATTCCTCTGCAGGAACGTGATGCAGGCCATGTACACAGTAATTAAGAGTTCATTTATCTCTTATACTGCATTGTTGCTCTGGATAATCACACTCTACACAATGACGTTACATGTGCATACACATCCGTTTCGAACAAGTAGATACCCCATGTTTACAGAGCGTTTTAAATGTCTGTCATATTGTAGTTCAACGTAACCCGCCTGAACAATGACACCATATCGAAGCTGACCATCATATCTCCTTCACCGAGACGCACGCATTTAATTCGACTGATGAAGTCGGTCGTATTCTCGATGTGGTGCTCACAATGACCAACGTGCGGAGTAAGGAGGTTGGCCAGATGTTTAACTAGTCTGTACGTTGGTGATTCAATGGTGCTAACGATGAGGCGTAGAGGAATGTGCTCCTTATGAACCTTGGGAAGGCCATACAAAGTAGGTGGACGAGGCGCCTGAGGGATGAGTTTTTTAACAACATTCTCTTCCAGTGAAGACGGCTTTAAAAGCTTTATTCTGGATGTTGGGTCCCTTGAAAGTTTTTGATACGTCTCCTCCTCCAGCATCAACAGGATCTTTGCGTCATAGTTGAATCGTTCCATGATGTCGGCTACATGGCCCTCGTCCGCTGGTGAAACTACGATCAGAGGATCGTTGCGGAGCTCGTGAAGGCCATTACGCTCAGCTCTTGTCAAGTTCGAGGTTGGTGGCTTGGGTTTTGAAAGGATGTGGCTCGCTTCATAACGGATTTCCTGTGCAGTTTCACTGGGAAACTTAAAAACCGGTGCTCCACACCACTTATGATGTCAACGAAAGGGATGCTTCTTGGAGATGGTGCGAAGTTAAGACCCTTCTTGAGAGCCGACATGGCACCAGCGTCGATGTTACTCGTCATCATATTTAAACAGCGCATTCTGTTAATTTTCCTTCTGCCCCAGGTTTTTCCTGTGAAAGCCGACTGAATTTTCCTTTCTGCCGTTCTATGGTTTTCCTCTGCGATGACATCTGTTGTGCTAGTATAGTTGAATTAATCTGGTCCCAATCCAAAGCTGATGGCATCTCCGTCAGCCTCCGGTGGACGGCCACTAGTTCGCGACCGTTTGTATCCAACTGCTTTCTGATATGATGTATCCTCCCTCGGAGCAGATGAAGCTGGCGCAGCGTTTATTGGAAAACCACCCACACAGACCGATATCTGCATGCTACCAGCTATTACAATCCTTCGCAGAAAAGTTCTGTTCTGAGGAGATTGGTGCATCGAGCGGAAAGCATTTCGGACGCTGAAAGCCTTCCAAAGGAACTGAGCCACTTACCGAAATTCTTCAAAGGGAATAGCTACAACGACCGCCAGATTTCGCAAGCCATCTTGCCGAAGAAACGTAAGCAGATGATCTCCGAGAAAGGCGTGAAGAAACTTGCATTCTTGCCGTTCTGTGGCTCAAAAACAGGAAAGATTAGCCGATTTCTAAAGAGCTATAAAATTGATACGGTTTTTAGGACACCAGCTAAAATTCGACAGCTAATGAGGCCTGCGAAAGACGATGCTGGACTCAGAACGCCAGGAGTATATAAAATACCGTGTGGGTGCGGACATTTCTATATCGGACAGACTATACGCACTATTGAACAGCGCTGTGTGGAACACGATTTTTTTTTCTTTATTGTATTTCAGTTCCCCATCAGGGCGGGCTGGCAGCAGCATATGCGCTGCTCTTCAGCCAAAAGAGAGAACAAACAATAGAAGACATTTAAAAATAACGAAGGAGAAAACATGGTGAACATAGTTACAAAAACGAAGAACATCATGGAAGACAATAGACAAAAAAGGGGGCGACTGTAAAATGGAGATAAAAACCGTAAAAAAGTAGCACACACAAAAAACCACACACTGGGACAATTAAAAGAAGCAAGGCGCAGTATGACCGGAGCATAAAAGAATCGATGGATGGTGTAGCACATAACAAACACTGACAATAACACTAATTACACGGCCAGCACACAATTAAAATCACACCTCTCGATGCACAGGAGAAACAGCACTAAACACAACACTGACGTGGCACGATGATCAAAATGGAGGATCTGCCAGGCTCAAGGAGAGGATGGTGAAGGGAAAAAGGGAGGGAGGGGAAAAGAGGGGGGAGATGGGTGGGAGGCGCGCCAGAGAGGTCCAGGTAGGGAGGGACGTGGGAGGGAAAGAGTCAACGATGAGGGCAGAGGCTCAGGGGGAGGGGGAGGAAGGACGAAAATCCGCTCTAGGGAGAAGGAGGGGAGAGGAAAAAAGGGGGCCCTGGGGAGGGGGGGGGGAACAAGGCCAGCTTATAGTTGGAAGGAAGGGTACATGTCACGGTGGAGTTCATAATACGGGAGAGGGAGGTGCTGGAAATTGCCCTGATGAAGGAGATGGAGGGTGTGGAGCTGGAGAGAGGGAGGGATATAGCAATAGAGGTGCGGCAATGAGTAGGGGCCAGACAGGAGTTTTAGGAGCTGGAGGCAGGAACAGGCTTTCTGCTGAATGGTCTGGAGGTGAGGCATCCAGGTGAGGTGACAGTCGAGGGTGAGGCCAAGGTATCTCAGGGTGGGGGTGAGTTGGATGGGATGACCATAAAGTGTGAGGTAGAAATCATGGAGACGGAAGGAGCAGGTGGTGCAGCCTCTGATGATTACCTGGGTTTTGGAGGGGTTGAGACAGAGGAACCACTGGTTACACCAAGTGGTGAACTGGTTAAGGTGGTCTGGAGGGTGCATTGGGACCGTTGAAGGGTAGGATAGAGAGCCAGGAGGGCGGTGTCATCAGCATACTGGAGAAGGTGGACAGGTGGGGTGGCTTGGACATATCAGCAGTATACAAGAGATAAAGGAGAGGGGAGAGGACAGAGCCCTTGGGGACACCAGCAGCGGGATGAAAGATATGGGAGTTGGTGTTGTGGAGGGTGACATAGGAAGGACAGCACATGAGGAAGGAAGCGACCAGATGGACAAAATATATAGGCAAGGCGTAGGTTTGGAGTTTAAAGAGGAGACTGGGATGCTATACATGGTCATAGGCATTTTGAAGGTCGAGGGAAACAAAAATGGCAGAGCGACGGGAGCTGAGTTGGAGGGAGATAAGGTGAACGAGGTCAAGGATTTGGTCTTCAGCGGAGAAGGAGGGTCGGAAGCCACACTGGGTAAGGGGGAGGAGGTGGAACACGAGGGATGTTTTCGCCTATGGATTCCTGAGAAATCAGTGTTGGTGAAATATGCTTTAGAAAACGGACACCATATTGCATCTGCGAGACATCTGTTACTACGTGGACTACTAGTTTGTGGGGCAGTGTTATAGAAGAAGTGATTAAGTTAAAAATTTCTGACAACACCCTCAATAAAGACGGCGGCCTGCAGCTAAGCGCAATTAGAAACCGGCCATCAGAAAGTTGAAGGGGTGCGGCGAGCGCGTAAAGAAAACATTACCACAGATGGCGCTGATGCGAGCACCAGTGATATCACTGAAGACAGTGCGGCTATATAAGGACGGCTGCAGAAATCATTCGACAGTCATCACTTGACAATGGCCGAGGAGAACTCGGCCAATAGCTTGTGGATTTTAAACCACTGGACGCGGCTGGAAGCCCAAGAAAATTTTATCAGTATGCAAAACTATGCATTAGTATACTGTAAGTAATTCCCTTTCCAGCTCAGGCAGTTTTTAAACTGTAAGTCATCATTAATGTTGCTTATGGTTCACATTGTGTAGTTTTGAAACAAGTACAGAGTGATTGTAATTAAATTTTCGCTACTTGAACCAATGTAGCAGGAAGACTTTATAAAGGTGATGTTCAGACTGTGCGTTGCAAGATCTGCGTTGCTAGTAGCATTAGTACCATGTGTTGCCGTTATGTGCCGCTACTGGTTCGGCGACATAGGACTGAAACACAAGCATCATTGCGCTCACAGTTGCGGACAGTCAGCATGGACCTGGACAAGGTGATCAGGGCTTTACTCGTAAAGCTGTTTTATCAAAACAGCAGAAATAGTGCCGCTGCTCTATGCGAATATCGACGCTTTAATGGAATGCGGAGACGTCCTTTTTCCGCACGGAGGTTGAAGAATTAACTGGCGATTCATGAATTCCTCCTGGGAGTGCACGACGACCAATAGCGCCACAAATTGCTGAAGAAGTTACTGTAGCCCTGGCTGAGAATGCTGGACACAGTGTGCGATCTACAAGCGGTGCACCTGCTGTGCAACTACAGCTGAACATTTCATGATCGACCCTTGTTTCGGACAGCAGTAGAGTAATGTCTAATGCAGTTTCAGGCTGTCGTGGATGCAGATGGTAGTCACATTGAGGAACTTCTGTAACCTGGAGTTTAAAAATGGTACGAAATTAGTAAATATTACTCTCTCATGTGGAAATTATAATGTGTGTCTTTCAATGGTTTATTCGTTATTTCTCTTCCACATGTCCCTACAAATGTTTCGACAAAGTTTCATTGTCCTACGATTAATGATTTGTCATGGGGGCTCTCAAGTAGCTGAAGTTTCATTATAACGTCCCTGTAATTTAATTGCATGATTTGCCAATACAGTTAGTATAAATCCATATAGCCCAAGTCGTAAAACAAGAAAAAATCAGGATTATTGGCGCTCTGTACAAACCAAACAGATGTCATAGGGAGATCTTGAGCAGAGTGGATATTTATTTTTGCAGCAGAGTGTTTGCCGGTAAAAAATTGTGTAAGGAAATGCCTCCTTCTGGCTGTCAGTTGGCGAGGTCAGTCGGAGTATGACAGGTGTGGACTGAGGTCGAGTGGGTTGTGGGGATGTAAAGTACGTGACACGGACAAGAGAAGTTGACGGCTGGAGTGTCAGGATCAAATGGGCAGCAGGAGGTGGCGGTCTCCGGGAGAGCCAGTCACCACGTCCTGAAGCTTTTGGAAGATCACTACTGCTCAGCGGGATTCAAGTTTCGTCCCATCTAGTAAAAGCTATAGGCAGTATCTACTCACCAAATCGTCCACATCAGCAAGCTAAACTCTTACTCTACGGAACTGTTTCTGCACTTGACGTTAAGCCTATTTTTCTGAATCGTATTTTCACGATCTTAATTAAAAAGCTAACATTATGCAGATACTTACAACTGCGTTAACATGTGATACGCCAAATGAAAAGTATATGACACATAGCTATAAACTGTGAACATCATTTGTCTGCAAGCCGAAGAGCTTCGAAGTAAAGATGGATTTTGATATCACTTGATCTAGGAATTTAGACAGAACTCAACATCAAACACAAATAAACATATTACAACAGGACTGTGTTATTCCAAAATATACAAATCTTCCTATATCCGTGATAGATCAATTTAGGTCTAATGTGTATTTAGTGCTAAGATCATTAATATTAATATACCGAAGTGACCGCTATTAAAATTTTCAGTAAATCAAAATAGGAGTGGCGAATTGTACCATTAAACAGGATGTAAAGATACTTTAAGTAAGAGGGCTGTATAGATTTGTACAGGGTGTTTCAAAAATGACCGGTATATTTGAAACGGCAATAAAAACTAAACGAGCAGCGATAGAAATACACCGTTTGTTAGAATATGCTTGGGACAACAGTACATTTTCAGGCGGACAAACTTTCGAAATTACAGTAGTTACAATTTTCAACAACAGATGGCGCTGCAAGTGATGTGAAAGATATAGAAGACAACGCAGTCTGTGGGTGCGCCATTCTGTATGTCGTCTTTCTGCTGTAAGCGTGTGCTGTTCACAACGTGCAAGTGTGCTGTGGACAACATGGTTTATTCCTTAGAACAGAGGATTTTTCTGGTGTTGGAATTCCACCGCCTAGAACACAGTGTTGTTGCAACAAGACGAAGTTTTCAACGGAGGTTTAATGTAACCAAAGGACCGAAAAGCGATACAATAAAGGATCTGTTTGAAAAATTTCAACGGACTGGGAACGTGACGGATGAACGTGCTGGAAAGGTAGGGCGACCGCGTACGGCAACCACAGAGGGCAACGCGCAGCTAGTGCAGCAGGTGATCCAACAGCGGCCTCGGGTTTCCGTTCGCTGTGTTGCAGCTGCGGTCCAAATGATGCCAACGTCCACGTATCGTCTCATGCGCCAGAGTTTACACCTCTATCCATACAAAATTCAAACGCGGCAACCCCTCAGCGCCGCTACCATTGCTGCACGAGAGACATTCGCTAACGGTATAGTGCACAGGATTGATGACGGCGATATGCATGTGGGCAGCATTTGGTTCACTGACGAAGCTTATTTTTACCTGGACGGCTTCGTCAATAAACAGAACTGGCGCATATGGGGAACCGAAAAGTCCCATGTTGCAGTCCCAACGTCCCTGCATCCTCAAAAAGTACTGGTCTGGGCCGCCATTTCTTCCAAAGGAATCATTGGCCCATTTTTCAGATCCGAAAAGATTACTGCATCTCGCTATCTGGACATTCTTCGTGAATTTGTGGCGGTACAAACTGCCTTAGACGACACTGCGAACACCTCGTGGTTTATGCAAGATGGTGCCCGGCCACATCGCACGGCCGACGTCTTTAATTTCCTGAATGAATATTTCGATGATCGTGTGATTGCTTTGGGCTATCCGAAACATACAGGAGGCGGCGTGGCTTGGCCTCCCTATTTGCCAGACATGAACCCCTGTGACTTCTTTCTGTGGGGACACTTGAAAGACCAGGTGTACCGCCAGAATCCAGAAACAATTGAACAGCTGAAGCAGTACATCTCATCTGCATGTGAAGCCATTCCGCCAGACACGTTGTCAAAGGTTTCGGGTAATTTCATTCAGAGACTACGCCATATTATTGCTACGCATGGTGGATATGTGGAAAATATCGTACTATAGAGTTTCCCAGACCGCAGCGCCATCTGTTGTTGACAATTGTAACTACTGTAATTTCGAAAGTTTGTCTGCCTGAAAATGTACTGTTGTCCCAAGCATATTGCAACAAACGGTGTATTTCTATCGCTGCTCGTTTAGTTTTTATTGCCGTTTCAAATATACCGGTCATTTTTGAAACACCCTGTACTTTTCTTAACAAGCCATAGTGCAATCCTGTACGTTACTTCCTTACGAGCTAGAGGAATTAACAGGGTCGTACACTAGCCTGAATCCCACATTTTCTTGCTGACTGTGAGATAGGAATGCCAGTTGGACACATTCTAGTCTCTTACAACATAAGAGGTAACTTAGAATTTTGTTGGTCTTGTTCAAGTATCAGTGTATTCCCGAATGAATGGGGGATTTCTAACTGCAGTTAAAATTCTACGGTTACTAAATGCTGAAATCGTAGGGCTGTGCCTGACATTTCAGCAAGTATGAGCTCTCCTCCTGCCAGCGTGAAAAACGGGACAATTTATTTTGTTATTCTAGTTAAAGGCCTTTTATCGCTCAGCCTTTAAGGAGACTTCAGAAGATACAGTGGAGTATAAACAGTTTATAAGTACATTATTAAAAACAAAGCCTTAATTTGGTGCAGAATGGTAGGTTATGAAACTTCCTGGGATGTTAAAACTGTATGCCCGACCGGGACTCAAACCCCGAACCTTTCCCTTTCGAGAGCAAGAGGTCTACCGACTGAGCTATCCAAGTACGACTCAGGACTCGACCTCACGGCTCAAATTACGTCAGTACCTCGTCTACTATTTTACAGACTTCACGGAAGTTCTCCCGCGTACATTGTGGAAATAGCACTCCTGGACGAAAGGATATTGCAGACAAATGGCAAAGAATATTCAAAACAGCCACACTTCACTGAAGAATGAAATTTCATAGGGAAATAATCGCCTACGCTGTGGCTAAGCAATTTCTCGGCAATGTCCTTTCTTATAGGAGTGCTAGTCCCACAAGGTACGCAGGAGAACTTCTGTGAAGTTTGGAAGATAGGAAACAGGTACTGGTGAAAAGAGAGCTGTGACAGGTTTCAAGTCGTGTCTGAAAACCTCAGACCGTAGAGTATGTGACAGAGAAAGGCAAAGTTTTCGGGGCGAGTTCCAGTTAGGGATACAGTTTTCATTTGCTAGGAAGTTTTAAATCAGCGCACACTTTGCTGCAGAAGGACAGTTCATTCTGGTTGACTATGTCTTTTCTAATGAAGTGTTCTTTTGCATTTGAAGCTAAACGCTAATATGGCTTGGACCTGCTTCAAAGCATAAATCCTGGTTTTCTTAACCTAGTGAAAGCGCCATGAATATTCTCGAAAGATTCACATCACAGGTTGTTCCTACAGGACATTAGTAACGCATAGTTTCGAATGGAACGTTCATGCATAAACTGTAAGCATGAAATACCATAATATTATGGATTACAGCTTGACGTAGACGGAATTTGTTTGGCTGATTTCAGTCTTAACTTATTGTCAGGTGCCCTGAAGTGAAGAACTGTTCCGCAGTAGACAGTATCTTGTCCCATTTCTGATAGCGGTTGTCTTCACTACGTGAATCATAGAGATTTTCTCTTGAATTGATCCTAACGCAGTTTTTGTCAAACACTTACGACGCTCCCGTTGTGTACCGAGAATGGGACGTGAAAGCTCTGGCATGTTTTCAGAGCTCGGCAGAGAGGTCTTCACAATGACAGGCCATTACAGAATCCCGTCTAGCCTGTTTCCGAACCGGCTGTAGGTGGCTGTCTGATGGAGGTCCAGGGCAAGGTGGACTCGTAATGACAGTGCCGTGGGGTCACGAACGTAAGAAGTAAAAGCACCGAATGTAAAGGACACCTGCTACTTTGAGAGCTTGATGACAGGTATGTGTGTATTGCCGTTAAATATACGGTACAGCTGTTGCTCCTGTGTGCCCTAGTCATAGCTCAGCTTGAGAAGCAGACGTAGGTATAGCCACAGATTATAATTAATGATACCGTATGCAACAGTTAAGAAAGAGAAAAGAGTGTCTCATTATGGTAAAGTTCAAAACAAACATTAGAGTAGCAACGGTGTAACACGGCATTATCTGATAAACATGAATTGTGCAAAATTACAAAAATTACAAAGAAGAAAAGGACGACGAAGTCCATCTCACGCAAGAAATTTTATGAAAAAATTCACGTAAATCGAACAAAACAGCATCCTCGCTTTCGATTCTCCGATGATACCACGTTGCATTACTGTAGGTCTGCATTCTTTCGGGCAACATGCTACGAAATTTTTCAGGTGTTTTAGGCCAAGCAGCATCACCACGTTTTGCAAAGGCAAGACAAGTCGAAAATGCAGCAAGGCCGGCCGTGAGGTTATAATATCGTGATTGCCTCGTAAATTTACATATACCGTTTTGGCAGTTAAGAGGGCAGGTTTACAGAGGGTAGCTTGCTCAATGAGTTAAGGAAAATTCAGGAGATTGAAGTCAGCAGACCAACAAGTTTTACAAGAAAAATGAATTACGAAAACATAACGAGGACGCCTATTATTTTACCGTCTTTTAGGGGGCTAATAATAAATCAATCTCCAACTCTTATGTCTAAGACAAGTGCCACTGATACAATAGAACATTATATAAAGACAAGTCTAACGCCCTCGTCAAGTAGACAACGGCGAAGAAAAATGTAAGAAAATGCTCCATATTCAGAAGATATATGTTACAAGTGATGCTTTCTATTAGTAGTATTTTTTTGTGATCGGTGGATTCTGCTACGACCATGACATCCGAGCCCAGTCAGCTCTTGACAGATAGTCGTATCACTTGAGAGGCTGTAGACTTTGTGTTATCCTGACATTTCTACTTCATAATAGTAGACTGGGTGATGCGGAGACGAATGGGCTAGATGTGATAAGAGCGATAAATATCATAATAGATTTGATTTCCGGGGAGTATGAGTCTATTGAGGTTGCATTGGGAGAGGACAAGGAGAGTGATTTTTTTTGGGGGGGGGGGAGTATTTAGGTGAAGGATTGATGAAATGTGTTAACAGAGATGCAGCAGAACATCAGGATTGGACATTAGATGGAAAACGATGGGATTGTTGGAGCTGGACTAGCAGAATATATAGGCTGGGCAGAGTGTTCATATGCGTACAAGAATGGTGGGCAATTCAATGAGCTGATCGGGAGTTGGCGAAGAGTGTAAAACGAATGAGGAAAGCAAGATAGAGAGCTTGTCGTTCGAAGATTTGGAGGGATTAATCCTACTGTGGAGGGACTGAGGTACGGGTGACGCAAGCATGGGGTAGGGCAGGCCGGATTAAAGCTTTGTAGATGTGGAGGGATGCTGAGGGGAGCAACCCCCTTGTTCGGTCAGTTGGTAACTTTATTGTGGGCTTTCTGTCTGATGGTTGGTAGTTGGCTTTTCCACATTAGTTGACGATCAAGGGCTAGTCCATGGTATTTTAGTCTTTAGTTAATTTGATAGGATGGCTGCAAATGTTAGGTAAAAGTGATGGAGGTGGAAGCAGAATGTGGTCTGTCGTACATGATGGTGACACGTTCTTCCTAACTTGTACATACTCGGATGCACAGTCCAGCCGTACACGGAGTGGAAGTACGGTTGCTTGTTAAGGACAGGCACATTTCAATACACCGAAGTTTGCGGAAAAATGTAACTATCTGTAGACGACGCGACTGTGTACAGAAGACTGTAGCTATTTAAAAAAGGACCTGCACAGGATTGATGATTGGTACAGGGATTGGCAGCTGATCCTGAATGTAAATAAATGTAACACATAGCACATAGATAATAGAGAAATTCGCTACTGTAAAACTACACCATTGATGACAAATTTTTGGAAACAATATCTACAGTAAAATACCAGGTGATCAAAAAGTCAGTATAAATTTGAAAACTGAATAAATCACGGAATAATGTAGATAGTGAGGTACAAATTGACACACATGCTTGGAATGACATGGAGTTTTATCAGAACCAAAAAAATACAACTTTCAAAAAATGTCCGACAGATGGCGCTTCATCTGATCAGAATGGCAATAATTAGCATAACAAAGTAAGACAAAGCGAAGATGATGTTCTTTACAGGAAATGCTCAATATGTTCACCATCATTCCTCAACAATAGCTGTAGTCGAGGAATAATGTTGTGAAAAGCTCTGTAAAGCATGTCGGAGTTATGGTGAGTCAATGGCGTCGGATGTTGTCTTTCAGCATCCCTAGAGGTGTCGGTCGATCACAATACACTTGCGACTTCAGGGAACCCGAAAGCAAATAATCGCAAGGACTGAGGTCTGGGGACCTGGGAGGCCAAGCATGACGAAAGTGGCGGCTGAGCACACGATCATCACCAAACGACGCGCGCAAGAGATCTTTCCTGCGTCTACCAATATGGGGCGTTTTTTCTGTTCTAATAAAACCCCACGTCTATCCAAGCATGTGTGTCAATTTTTACCTCTCTATCTACATTATTCCGTGGTTTATTAAGTTTTCAAATTTATACTGGCTTTTTGATCACCCGGTATATAGGAGTAACCATCTAGAGCGATCTTAAGTGGAATTACCGCATAAAACAGATAGTAGGAAAAATCGATGCTAGACTGAGATTCATAGAAAGAGTTTTACGTATATGTAACTCATCGACGAGAGAAGTGGCTCTCAAAACACTTGGTCGGCCGATTATTGAGTATTGCTCACCCCTCTAGGTCCGTTGTCAGATAGGAGTAGTAGAAGAGAAACGGAAGATCCAACGAAGAGCAGCGCGTTCCGTACAGTGTCGGTTAGTCTGTGCGAGAGACTTACAGAGATGTTCAGCGGTCTCCAGTAGTAGATGCTGAAAGAGAGGCGTTGTGCGTCACGGGGTGGTATACTATTGAAATTCCGAGAGAGTCCGTTCAGGATCGAGTCGGACAGTATACTGTATTACTTCCTCCCGTATCGTATTCAAAACAGGAGAAATTCGAGTTAATGCGGAGGTTTACCGACAGTCATTCTTCCCACACGGCAATTGCGAATGGAACACTGAAGAGAGGGTAGAAATCAGATAGTGGTACCAGAAGTACTCTCTGCCACACACCGTCAAACGGCTTGCGGAGTACTGTCGTAGATGTAACTAAATTTGATGGTGTGAATAATTCCAAATGTAGTTACAGCACAGCCGTCCCTAATGTGGGCGGAAAGGAAGAAGCGCGGTCAAAATAAATGGATAAATGAAGGCAAAAATCATAATCCTGTCATATGGTTTCAAACGGCGCAGAATAATTAGGTTTTTAGGAAATAACCTTATTATTCCATAGCATTCCAGGTCGTGCAGGGTACTCAGCTGCGACAGTAATACACATGTGGAACCATTAGATGGGAGAGGGTTGTACGTTGCGACGAGAGAGAATTAGACCACGCAATGTTATTAAAACACGGAATGACCGCCATTGTACCGGGACAGGTGTAGAAGAATGTGCAGCTTAGTCCAAAGGGACGGTTCGATTACGGATGTGTCACGGAGAGTGGTTCTTTGTAGACGGACCTGTGCCATCTCCCGTAGGCTACACTAGAGGCACACATGGCCTTGTGTCGGCTTCCGTTCTCCAGAAACTATAAATGCCTCAGAATGCAACGAGCAGGTGAAAGCCGCTGTCTACGTGCTCAGCAGCAAAATGTAGCATTTCCATACGAGTCCCGTTCCGGCTCGTCAGAGATGGCTACATACGTGTAGCATGTTGCTAGAGTGGGCCGCAGCCTGGAGGCGGGCACAAGTGTAATGGTTTAGTATACTATTGTACACAATACGGACTCTCGACGCCCTGGTGTCGCCAAGCAATGGACAAATTGTTTTCGAAACACGACAATTATCACCGCTAGTGTGACGAACGCCACCTGACACAAAGCAGGTTGGAGATGTATTCGTACAGCCCTCCACCAAAATCTGCGGGTATTGTGGGATCGCATACAAAAGACGATATGAAAACCCTCATTGAATCTGTATCATGAAGTTTAGGGACTCCTATGGCAATGTATATGAGTTTCATACAATACCGAAATAACGAAGTCACAGATCATGTACGAGGGTTGGAACTTGAATAGTGGCAACTAACCGATACAAAAGAGTTACATGTTTGCACCTGTCCTTCAGAGTAGTCACCAGCGGTGTGTAGAACACGTTGCCAGTGATGTGGAAGGCGTAGTATACCGTTAGCAGAGCCTGTTCTGTTGATGGTGCGAATGGAGCCGGTCTACTACCTGTCGAATCTCTGGAACAGTTCTGAAGCGAGTGCCACGAAGTAGTTCCTTCGTCTTCGGAATCAAATCAATGTCACAAGAACTTAAGTCCGGAGAGTATGGTGGATGGTACAGAACTTCCCAGTCCATCGACCGAACAGAGCAGCCACAGTTTGCGCTGTATGCGCCCGCGCATTGTCGTGCAACACGATGGGTGGGTTGCGCAGGAAGAGTCACCGCTTCTTTGGAAAAGCTGGTCGCAGGTGATGCTCCAAAACGAACAGTAATACTGTACACTGACTGTCTGCCGTGGAGGAACGTAATGCGTTAGGATAACACCATCACGGTCGTACACGAGAATCACCGCTCCATCCGCACCATCAACAGAACAGGCTCTGCTAACGGTATACTACGCCTTCCACATCGCTGGCAGCGGGTTCTCCACAACGCTGGTGACTACTTTGAAGGACAGTAAGAGGTGCAAACATGTAACTCTTTTGTGTCGGTTGTGACTATATAGTTGCCACTATTTAAGTTCCAACCCTCGTCGATTGCTGCAACCCATTCACTTGTATAATGTTATGTTTGTGGAATAAGGTCGCTTTCGGTGACGTAGCTCCTGGTGTTGAAATTTTCTTAAATGTTAGAGAAGTTTGGAAGAGTTTGAGACCCAGGAGCTGCAGTCTCTGTGGGAAAGACGAGTACAGGTGGACCACTAAAACATGGCAGTCACCACCACCACGTGGTACCCATTAGCTGAAGTTGCTGTTGAAATTGGTGATATGTTATTTGCGCCTGTCGCCTCAAGACCCTCTCACTTGTGGTGAAATGATGAACTTCTTTCGTTACACCTTTCAGTTACGTCTCCTCCTTCAATACTTAGGTTCATAAAAAGGGTTTATTGTACTAGAAAATGTATACGTTAGTGGTTTCAGTATGTAAAGCATCTTCTTGGACGAGTTGTGCCATATTCTAACAGCCAGCAAGTGAGGAATTTCAGCACCCTAGCTGCGTGGGCCTCGCAATTTACCTATTGTTTTGTTCTCACTTTTCCGCAGATGTTACTCAATGGTAAGGCGAAGTTCGTAAAGTAATATTCACATTCGTATCTAAACACAGTAGCGAAATTATGGCTCAAAAATGTGGTCCAGGTGCAATAGAAGCAGCTGGCTACTTTTAGTCGAAGAAATTGTGGCAGGCTATGGTGGATCATAGCAGCAGCAGGATTTATCGGACTACTGGGACATCCATGTTGTAAAGGACTGTCTCTTGCTGTGTGGCGTGAAGAATATCACTTAGTAATTTGGCGCACGGTGGTGCAACTATATGGACCATTACCAAGAATGCCGTGGTTTTTTCCTATATTACAGTGGAAATGAAATACACTCTTTGAAATTCTGAAGTTATGTCATAAAATAAAGAGAGATGAAGATTACCTACAACTTGTACTGAAACCAAGGGACAGTTCTAATTGTAAGAATAGAATTATGAAAAGAGGCATTGAGTAAGTCGAGGGAAACTAGGAAAACATTGCAAACGGAAGTACAGTTCATGAAGAAGAATAAAAACTCGAAGTTTGCTGATGACACTGTAATTCTACCTGAGGCGGCAAAATGCTTGGCAGATTGATTCACTGGAATAGATGTCATCTTGAAAAGAGGTTATAAGACCACTATCAACAAAAATAAAATGAAATGTAGCCGACCGAGCCAGGTGGCGCAGTGATTAGCACGACCGGACTCGTATTCGGGAGGACGACAATTCAAAACCCCCGCGTCCGGCCATCCTGATTTAGGTTTCCCGTGATCTCCCTAAATCGCTTCAGGCAAATGCCGGGATGGTTTCTTTGAAAGGCCACGGCCGACTTCCTTTCCCATCCTTCCCTAATCTGATGGGCCCGACGACCTTGCTGTTTGATTCCCTTCACCAACTCGACCAACCAACGATTGGTTGATCTGATGATGAAATGTAACCGAGTTAACTCAGTTAGTCCTGAGGAAATCAGACTATGAAAGCTGAAATTACTACATGAGATCCTTTTATTTAAGCAGCAAAATAACCGGCGACGGCAAAGAGAGATAAAATGTAGACTGACGGTAACTAGAAAAGCTTTCCTCATTAAATATAAACTTGAGTGTTAGCAAGTCTTCTCTGAAAGTATAACCACTTCTGTAGGTGCTGTCGCTAATGTATGCCTAAACGGTGTCGCTAAACTTGCAGATGGTGGTGGAGCCAAGTATTTGGATGGCAAGGAAAGAACAGGTGGTGTAAAATTGCTTGTCACCAGACTTAGCCCCATTGTCCTGGATTAAATTCCAAACCTTTCCTCAGTTTCTCATGAAGTGAAGGCAAGTGACATTATTGATGGTGAACCGTCCGTCAGATGGGACGGTTAGTCCGGCGGCACCACGGTTCACCCCCTGCCCCCTTCTCCCTTTTTCATGAACACAAACACGACACTGTACTGCTCACATACCCATTACAGTTACCTATGTCACACAAGTACCATTAAGACACAAGTCTCATATTCCTAATGCTAAGGGCCATTGCATGCCTAGGAAGAAAACCAGGAGCTTAAATACAATCACAGAGGCCCTGGGAGTTTCTTGTCTACTCTCATCCCCCCCCCCCCCCCCCCCCCCAATTCTCAACTCAACAAAACATAGCCACTCACTCTTATTTCAGATACACGCGGAACATTATACCATAACGATAAACTAACTCACGAAGCTTTTTACCTTCCAGGCAAAATTGAACCTGAAAACCTGATAAATGTGGACGCCACAGGAGAAAGCTCAGTGTGTATCCTGGATCATACAGACGACGTCCGATACCCAAGAGCAATGAAACTTTCTGACATGGTATGGAAGGCATACGTCATTTACGTTAACAGTGGGAGTTCTCCATAAAAAGTGGGCGGGTCAGTCATATTTCCAGACGGCAACGTGGATAAGGAACGGCAGCAGTCTGCAAAGAGTCCGACAAAATTGATGCGTAAGGCCGCCAGGCAAGACTGAGGCAAACAACGACTTTTCGGAAACGATTTGTTTATCCGATGAGGCAACGTTTCAGCATCCGGCAAACTGAATCGCCATAACGTTCGTATATGGGGTTGACGCCCTCCTCATGTTACACCTGAAATGGAAGGAGACCGGCAGCAGTGGCCGAGCGGTTCTAGGCGCTTCAGTCCGGAACCGCGCTGCTGCAAACGCTCGCAGGTTCGAATCCTGCCTCGGGCATGGATGTGTGGGGTGTCTTTAGTCACGTAGCTTCTAAGTCAACGCCATCAAAAGATACGCCCATTTATGTCACCTATCTATTTCGATACTCAAAAAACTCATTCATGAAATCTTCAGGGTCGTTCCCGTTGGCCTAGAACCATGAAATTTGGCAACAAGAAAGGTTTCAAGGTACAAGTAAAGTAAAAAAAAAATTATATTACACGACGAAAATATTTTTTTATCATGTGTTGTCCGACTATCTGTCTATCCGTCTGTTAAGCTCCCTTTTTCCTCAAGAACTGGTAGACGTGTCAAGTTGAAATTTGTTTCACATACTAAAGTCTATGGCCCATTGTTGGTGAAAGTATGTTTAGCTTATAAGTCAATGAGATGAAAAGATGCGGCCATTTATGTCACACATTTTGATACTCGCAGACTCACTCATTAAAACCTATAGGATATTTCCCGGTAACCTAGAATCATGAAATTTAGCGAGAAGCAAGATCTCAAGGTACAAGTAAATTATAAAACCAGGAAAGTGTAATTATATCACACGAAAAATATGTTTCTTTTTTCATTTGTCATACGACTTTGAACTTAAAATTACAATATTCTCGAAAGTCTTGGAATTCTCGGAACCGATATCTTGCCAGATAACAGAGAAAAATCGCCGAGATTCTCGATTACCGTGATTGTTGAAATGTATATACAGTATACGTAACTTGTACGTAACCATCAGAGCGCTAGTACTTCTTGCACCTGGCCAATTTTTTGCTTTTCTTCTCTTCAGATATACGTTATCCTCGGGGGAATTGCCCCGTTCGTCTCAGCCTAGTGTTACGCCCCCGGCATTTCTCGTATCCTCAGAGATTAAAACATATCGCGACGTGCCGAAGTTCTCAACAATACAGAGGTCTGTGCTACGGCCCACGCCGTTGCTGAGCAACAGTATGAGAAGATACGACTGACGAGCAACACGGACGGTCCTGTGCTATGCGGTAAAAGCGTGCAGCAGAGACAGCAGTTAGAAGGTAAGCTATAAACAAACATGAGTTCTGGAAATCTGTGCCACCCAAAACACAACTGTCAAATCGACTGCACCTTCCTGTGGACGCATAACATAAATATTCAGAGATACTAGTCATCAGCTTGACGTAATGGCCACTGTGACGTCACGTTTTGGTGCGTATTTTGAATGTAGGCTTACACTGTATCGATCACAATCTCTTTGTTTTACAGAGAAAGTAATTTGTTAATCTTTGACATTAATCAGAAACGGAAGTCTGTATTTGCGCTGGATTTGAAATTGTTTTTCGAGCATTAGTAGTAGCTTCGGGAAATATGGAGGCAGTTGCGAACCTAGTACTGTTCCTGATTTTAAAGATGTGGAAAATATTGGGAGTCAATTATAATTTCAGTTGGGTGGGCTCGTTACAAGGCGGTAGACGAAGTTCGGTACTTACGTTTGGCTATGAACCATTCCGCTGAACTTATGCAATTGAAGGGTATTGGGAGCAATAAAAAGTATTATTGGGCGGAGGAAAGGAGAATTTCAGTTCTATAGAGTCATTTAGATGAAAATGTTGGAGGAAGAAGTTCCACATAATCGGTGTTTGCCTGAGAATTTTTTGGAAGATGCAGGGAGAATGTATATGCCAAAGAAAGAGAGTTCGGTTTCTGTTTTGAAATAGTGATGGTTTTTTGTTGTATTTAAAAAAATTTACAATTGTTTTTGTTTCGTTAATTTTGTTTGATATTTGGTTTTAGAGCCTTAGGATGGTTTTCATTTGTAAAAAATAGTTTCATAGGCAGCCTTGATTTCTTAGACGTCAATCTATTGTGAACACTCTTCTGGTATTTGTAAGTACTGTTGCATACCTATGACTGTAATTTTCATCTCTATACTAGTTTTTTTAACAGAAACTTGCTGTGTAGAGGTTCTTGCATTGCGTGCTGATGTTGGCAGTTGTTGGTGTTATCGAATTTGTAGACTTTAATTTAGTGCATGTCGAGGAGGAGACAGAGTGAAAAGAGATTTTTTTTTTTTTTGAAATTATGGAAACAGTTCAGAATTTCCGGTAGAGTGGTTATCTTGTGATGGAATAAAACTGCTTAATGTCAAGATAATGGATTGGTTTTGTCAAAGGTCTAGGTTAAGGTGGACTGTGACGATTTCTATATAAGTGGCCAAAGCCATCGAATCTCACAGTAAAAAATGCGTCCGCGTTTTTTTTTTTGTTTTGTCTTATTTTAGGGCTCAAAAAACAACCGCTGGGCTCATACGCGCCCAAGTCAAAACTGTAGAACACGAACACAGAGAGGAACGAAACGACTATACGTCAGTCCCAATGAACAGAATAGGAGACACCTAAGGACAGGCACGTGGAAGAAGGGCTAAAAAACACCATTAAAAATGAATTAAATGGCCTTCGCCATATTGATTCGGCGGTTTAAAAAGAAAAATGCGGTCGCCAGCCCGCGCGTCATTCGCTAAAACGGCTGATAAATCAGACGGTGACAGACTGCTCTGTAGCTTAGCACAAGGTCTAGGTTAGGTTGGAATGCAACAGTTTTGTTGTGAGTTGGCAAAGGCAACGAATCTGACCGGGAGAAGGTATCTGTGGTGACGCACTGATATGTAGGATAGTCAGAGCTTAGAATCCAATAGTTTACTCGTGAACACCAAGAAAATATCTGTGTTAAGAGTCTCACCTATACTGTAGGAAGAGGTCTGTGTTAGACGGAGCGTGCAAATTTCGTTATGAGGAGTCGAAGGAAACGAATGCGAACACGAATGTACGATGCCTCCGCTGATCTGTATCGCATGTCGAAATATATGATCCTCTTTACAATAACCTACTTTTATTTGTGACTTTGTCTAATATTTGGACGATGTGGTTCAGTTACGACCCATTATTAAAAAAAAACAGTTGATTTTATTTACAAACGTGTATTGTCGTTGGCTGACAACATACTGACGATTCTATGTTATCAGTTGGTTCGTTGTGATGCTTATTTGGCTTAGTTCCTAATATGTCTCGATTTACGAGGATTTGTTTCTTAGAAATATTTCGATATCTCAAACGTTCAAATGTGTGTGAGTTCCTAAGGGACCAAACTGCTGAGATCATCGACCCTAGAGTTACACACTACTTAAACTAACTCATGCTAAGAACAACACACACACACCCATGCCCAGGGAGGACTCGAACATCCGGCGGGAGGGGCTGCGCCGTCCGTGACTTGGCACCTCAGACCTCGCGCCACTCCGCGCGGCATCGATTTCCTAATATAGTGTGAGCTATATTTATTCGCGAAGAAAATAATGTTTCCTAGAATCTAATTGGCTATCTGTATGTATCTGATTCGTTGGATTAACTTTCTCTCATTCGTCATGGGAGCCATTACTAACAGTAGCAAACTTCGGAAAGATATCCTACACTATAAGTTTACTTTTTTTATGATATTTATGGCCTCTTTCATGTAGTAGCATTTTCTCAGTTATAAGGGGTGTATTTTAAGAAAATTATAGTATATTTATTATTTTGTCAGTTTCCATCGTTTTCAACAGATACTGATAGTGATAGTTATCGGTTTTGATTCGATTTAGGGCCCAACAATTCATCTACAGTATTTGTAATTTGGGAATGAAATGATATATAATTGAAGTGTATTTTCGAATAGTTTCCATTTTTACTAGAATCGTTTCTTTCCACTTCATTCTGTACGTTCTCACTTCCGTTATAGCGGTAGAGTGCGTTCTTGCGATACCCGATTACTTTTTCCTTCTAAAAACTATTTATTTCATAATAGTATTCGTAATCCGAAGTATTAATTTCGCGATGCGGTAAATTTGTTTACTTATTGATTCTCTTTATTACGTTCACCAAATCCACATTGATGTGACATCAATTTCGACATAATATTTGCGACGATTGTTGCATGTTATATTCACAGTAATTTGATTTTGCAAATCAACCATGCAGTTTGTTTATCACGATTTATCCAAGGCAATTTCTGTTGGAAAAGCATAAGTTTTATGAAACTTGCAATTCTCACACATCAAATTACTACCAATTATACACTCTCGTATGAAGTCTTCGCGCGAAGCACTTCCGGTATTTGGCTCATACACACACATCAAAAGAAGTTTGCATAGCCTCGGTTCCGAGAGTTCCGGAACCTGTACATAAAATTGTAATAGAGATCAACATAAACATCATTTCCGCCCTTTTTATTGCTCACAAAAATCACACTTTGATGTTGTACCACCATACACGAGACCTGAACTGGTTCACATTGCTGTAGACACCGGTACCTCTAATACACAGTTACACGTCCTCTTGCATTGATGCATGCTTGTATTCATCGTGGCATACTTTCTACAAGTTTATCAAGGCACTGTTGGTCCAGATTGTACCACTCCTCAACGGCGATTCGCGTAGATCCCTCACAGTGGTTGGTGGGTCATGTCGTCCACAAAAAGCCCTTTTCAATTTATCACAGGCATGTTCGATAGGGTTCATGTCTGGAGAACATGCTCGTCACTCTAGTCGAGCGATGTCATTATCCTGACGGAAGTCATTCAGAAGATGAGCACGACGGGGACGCGAACTGTCGTCCATGAAGACGAATGACTCGCCAATATGCTGCCGATTAGGTTGCACTATCGGTCGGAGGATGGCATTCACGTATCGTACAGCCGTTACGGTGCCTTCCACGACCACCGGCGGCATACGTCGGCCCCACATAATGCCGCCCCAAAACAGCAGGGAACCTCCACCTTGGCGCACTCGCTGGACAGTGTGTCTACGGTGTTCAGCCTGACCGGGTTGCCTCCAAACGCGTCTCCAACGATATTCTGGTTGAATGCATATGCGATATTCATCGGTGAAGATAGCGGGATGCCAGTCCTAAGCGGTCCATTCGGCATGTTGTTGGACCCATCTGTGCCGCGCTGCGTAGTGTCGTGGTTACAAAGGTGGACTTCACCATGGACGTCGGGAGTGAAGTTACGCATCATCTGCAGCCTACTGCGCACAGTTTGAGGCATAACACGACGTCCCGCAGTTGCACGAAAAGCATTATTCAACATGGTGGCGTCGCTGTCAGGGATCCTCCGAGCCATAATCCGTAGGTAGCGGTCAACCACTGCAGTAGTAGCCCTTGGGCGGCCTGAGCGAGGAATGTCATCGACAGTTCCTGTCTCTCTGTATCTCCTACATGTCCGAACAACATCGCATTGGTTCACTCCGAGACGAGACGCCTGGACACTTCCCTTGTTGAGAGCTCTTCCTGGCACAAAGTAACAATGCGTACGCAATCGAACCGCGGTATTGACCGTCTAGGCATGGTTGAACTACAGACAACACGATCCGTGTACCTCCTTCCTTGTGGAATGACTGGAACTGATCGGCTGTCGGACCGCCTCCGTCTAATATGCGCTGCTCATGCATGTTGTTTACGAGTACATCTTTGGGTGGGTTTAGTAACATGTCTGAACAGTCAAAGGGACTGTGTCTGTGATACAATATCCACACTCAACGCCTATCTTCAGGAGCTCTGGAGACCGGGGTGATGCAAAACTTTTTTTGATGTTTGTAGATAGTTTTATCAAACCATGGTGTTTTAAAACGCTGGTTTTTCACGCTTGCATTATCATAAAAAATAATCTTAATAAGAATTTTTAAAGCATTGTACCCGAATTTCCAGAATTAAGCTGTATTTTTGTCAGAAAAATAATTAGCCTTTTAAAATCATAAGTGTGTCTGTGTAAGTACGTATAATTACTTGAGGTGGGTCAGATTTATCCTGTTTGTACCAGTGCATTTTGCATCCTCAAAACCAGTACAGTACATCCACATTTTCTTGTCGTCTCGTCTCCCTGGTACTGAATCGGTAGAGGTCGCTGTAATTCCAGCTGCTAATATGTTCACTTCTCTCGCTGCCCTATTTGTCGATCATACGGTACTAAGCGCAGGCCGGCCGTTGTGACCGAGCGGTTCTAGGAGCTTCAGTCTGGAACCGCGCGACCGCTACGGTCGCAGGTTCGAATCCTGCCTCGGGCTGGGATGTGTGTGTTGTCCTTACGTTAGTTAGGTTTAAGTAGTTCGAGTTGTAGGGGACTGATGACCTCAGATGTTAAGTCCCATAGTGCTCAGAGCCATTTGAACTAAGCGCAGTACGGCTGACTCTGGAGCCATTGTTTCATTTCCGTGCTAAATAATTTGTAGCAGTATGAATCATTTGTACACGATTTCTTACACCACTATGTACCCCCTGATATGAGAGTAATACTTTTTGTCATTCACTCTGAGAAGACTCTCGGAGCAGTGGGTGGAGAAAGTAGCTGTTACTATAGACGTCAAAAGACTGCACGACTTCGGACATATTCACTTTTTTCCGTCGCTACCAAGCCTAGCTTTCAATGTTGAATGGAAAGAGTACCTTCATTGAACTTATCAATAGCTTCAGTCGATTTCAAATTCAATTACACTTAACATCTCTGTGATCTTTCACTCCGTGTGTTACATATGGTTTAATTTATGTGTACATAAATGAACTGAACACAGCATCCTTAGCTATCTGAAGTTAATAAAATAATTCGCATATCTATACCTCATATTGATTTCCAAAACGAACTGTGATTATTTTAGCATAGGGAAAGACAGCACTTGACTAATTGTTTTCACTAACTTTTCGCTGGCCGGGGTGACCGAGCGGTTCTAGGCGTTACAGTCTGGAACCGCGCGACCGCTACGGTCGCAGGTTCGAATCCTGCCTCGGGCATGGATGTGTGTGATGTCCTAAGGTTAGTTAGGTTTAAGTAGTTCGAAGTTCTAGGGGACTGATGACCTTAGAAATTAAGTCACATAGTGCTCAGAGCCATTTGAACCAACTAACTTTTCCATTTTAATATTTCCGTGCTTTTTGTTTTCCTTTGCTTCTTTCAGGCTCCAGTCTTGTTCCGCCCATGCCTTCCCCATTAGGCAGCTGAACGGTCCGTTGGAATCTCCCAGCAAACGACGCTATAGCGTCATACGACTCTTCCACTCTTTCTTCTGAAAGTATTTGTGTAGAGAGCAGCCTTATATGGAAGTGAAACATGGCTTATAAATAGTGCAGGCAAGCAGAAGAAAGAAGCTTTTGAAACGCTGAAGACTAGGGGGGGAAGACCGAGTAACTAATGAAGAGGCAACCTGACTAAAGGAGCGGGTATGTTGATAGGACATATCCTGGCGTTTTAATCAACAGCTAATTTGGTAAGTATGGGCGATAAAAGATCTACGGAAAGGTCAGGTAGATTCAAATGTATATAGATGCAGTGATCATGCGAACATGAAAGGAAGGCACAAGATTGTTTAGTGTGGAGAGCTACATCAAACCATTCTTCGAATGGAGGACTACAACGACGACAACAACAACAACGCAGTGGACATATAGGCGCCGCACTGAAGATAGCAAGCGGAAATCCAGTCAGAATTTGAAATTCTGCCGATCTTCAACCAATTCTATGTAATATTATGGAGGCATGTCAGAGCAATGATTAGAAGAGCTGCTATTCTGAAGGATATGTATCTAGTAAAATTTATTCTGAGTTTCATTGTTTAATAATTCTAACAAAACTTCCACGCACTATACAGCTACAAGCCCTAATAAACATGAGGCTGACACCCACAACAACAACAACAACAACAACAACAACGACAACTGCTACAGTAATAATTAACTACCACTGTTACAGAGTGCTGCGCACACCGACGTCAAGGCAGTGGAAGAACTAGATAGTTCCTGCAAGTTTACACTCTTATCTACGACAGAAACAGCTGAAGATTCTCTGTGTAAACCAATTCGATCCGTAAGTCTGAAGACCTTGTGCTGCATTTTGAAGTGGTGACATTCTGGAGTGGTGACTAGTCTCATCGAGGACAACAGGTGCTCGGCACGCTTAACCAGAACTCTCTCTCTCTCTCTCTCTCTCTCTCTCTCTCTCTGTGTGTGTGTGTGTGTGTGTGTGTGTGTGTGTGTATGTATTAGAGTTCTACTGTAAGCTGTTTTCCGCACGCTGCACAGGCGGCAGATGCTGACAAGTTATTAAGTCTCCTTTGCGAATGGAACTTCCTACAACACGTACGTTACTTTAGGTCCCACAGCAGAACACTTGCAAAGCAATGGAATACAAAGACAGATGCGCTGCTGAAATGTTAGTGGTGAGATGTGATTTCATTTTTCAGATTTAATGCCTGCTGATAATTAAATTTCTATATATGTTACAATAAGTACTGGAGATCTAATTAGTGTATAATAGTGTAGTGTAATTGTTGTTCATCTCTCTCTATATAAAAGGCTATGTACCTTCTGACTGATTCACTCACTCGCTGATTCATTGTCCAACGTAAACCATTGAGGACAGAAATTTGAAATTTGCGGAGAGTGTTGATCTTATACTGTAGGCGCTGTATAAGAAGGGATTTTTAGAAATTCCACCCATAATAGAGTGAGATAGGTGATGAGAAGCTTTTTGAAACTATGTCACTGTTAAGGCGATTTTGAAGCTAGATCTACGAAAACTGGTACAGTATTTGGTTTCTCGGTCAGAAACAAAGAAATACGTGTTCCAGCATTTTTGGAAATTTACCCCAGAGAGGGTGAAATAGTGGATGAAGGCTTTTTAAAAAATAAATCATTATTAAAGAATTACTAAAGCATTTTCTAAGCTACATGTATCAAATCTGGTACTTCTGGTTCAGTTTAACGAAATGTTTTCTTAAAAATTTTCATCCGCTGTTTCACCCCCGTACGGCATGAAAATCCAGAAACAATTAAACGCGTATTTTTTATTTCTAACGGAGAAGCCGAATACAAACGTTCATAAATTTATCTTTAAAAATGCTTTTATAATGAAATAATTTCGTAAAACTTTTCATCCTCTGCTTCGCTCCCTTATGGAGTTAAATTTTCAAAAACTGTAACATTAAAATAAAGAACCAAGAGACAACATTACACTTATTACATAAACTATTGCAGTTTTAATAACAGGAAGCCCAAATGAATTGACCGAGCGAGGTGGCGCAGTGGTTAGCACACTGGACTCGCATTCGGGAGGACGACGGTTCAATCCCGTCTCCGGCCATCCTGATTTAGGTTTTCCGTGATTTCCCTAAATCGTTTCAGGCAAATGCCGGCATGGTTCCTTTGAAAGGGCACGGCCGATTTCCTTCCCAATCCTTCCCTAACCCGAGCTTGCGCTCCGTCTCTAATGACCTCGATGTCGACGGGACGTTAAACACTAACCACCACCACCCAAATGAATTTCCGTTAAGAACAATAATGTCTGTTTACATAGATAAAGACATCGAAGTACAAATTTGTAGCAACGAATAAACATGTCGTTGATAACACATGAGGCATTAGCTTATAGCGTGACCTGTGTAGCATTCCATATCGCAAACACAAACATGACCCTGAGTTATCGATGGCAGCATTCATATAGTCACTGCCGTGAAGGATGTCACTCGAAGGATGAATAGTGCAGAAGGCAAACAGATCATAATGATCCCAGATTACAGTAATGTTCATGTAAGCGTTATGAATTTGCTGTGTTGTTGCTACGTCTTATATACTCATCTAATACCAAGAAAAGCATGGTGGTAGTGTGCAGTACCGTAAACACGGTACAATTTGATCGATTTTCAGATTCAAATGTGATCATCATGAATGTCTTTAACTTCTGTAATATTTATGATAGTGAACATAGGCGCTTGTATGAAATAATTGCATACCAATTGGTACAAAATAGAGAGAAAGCAATGGAAAAAGTATAGGTGGTCAAAGTTAGCATGGGTTTGGGGCTACATCGACCGGTCTATACTTCCACTACAGCTGTTAACCACCATTCCATTTGTGGTCAGTATTTCAAAAACACAATGAAACTTTGACGATACAGAAATAAATTGATCTGTAGTTCCCTTAAGCTCTTTATTAGGTCACATAAAAGAAAAAACCTAGTATGGCACATAAATCAATCAGTGGGATCCATCATCAAAATTATAAATTTAATGAAAGGTACTAGGATAGAGTACCACACACATAGCACCAAACTTAATTGAGCATAATGTCTTCGATATTATCCATATTAAATCCAAATCCTTGTTTCAAAACATCTGGTGCAGTTAGAACTAAGGTTATCTGTTCTTCATTTATTGAGTCACTATCTGGTACTTGTGGCCAAACAGATTTCGTTCCTTGTTCCCAGAGATATTTTACATTATATGTTATACCTTAATCATTGCCTGAATCACAATAGCTTGCATTTTGAACAATATATGACTAACATCTGTTTCCTTAGCTGTAGGCGCATTAACAATTACGAATGATCCTTCGTCTATATACCGATGACTAATGTTAGTATTCCTTAGTTCCACAATGTCAGTGGCATCAACACTGTTTATATTGTGCCTCTAATCGAGGGATAACAATGGTCGATTGGTCGATGGTCAAAAAAGCCGAAAACAGAGAAATAATGCACACGACCTCAGAAATCGTATTATACTGGCAGATATACACATGTGAAAAAAAAAAAAATTAATCAGTGGTCTGTTTTGAGAATTAAGCGAGTAACGTACATGGTAGAGTTGTAAACATCGATGGGGCTGCAGTAAAACGATATTTGTGGGTTTTGCACAGCCAGATTTTAACACACTTTTTCGTGTACAACTACAAGCCGAAACAGGTCCACCAACTGCTGCGTAATAAAACCGGCACTACATGGCGTCATATGGTGTTTACTGATGGAACGTTACCACCAAACTGTGTGCACTAAACACTCAAATAAGAGCCAGCAGAGAGCTGTAAAACTTTTGGTGTATGAGGTGGTCAAAGTAACCACAGCGGTCAAATTATGCCCAGTTTACAGTACTTCGATTTCATTGACAAACCTTGCAGCAGCCACTACGTGTGAGAATTTGTAGACCGCGGGTTACACAGTACTTCTCACGTATTCTCCCAGGCCCATCTTTCAACACAGCAAGCTCGCACCCTTATATCTTGATTGTCAAAAGCATTTTTCACTTTTGTAGTTGTTGTTCTAGTACTACTAGTAGTTGTTGTTGTTGTCGTCGTCGTCGTCGTGGTCTTCACTCCGAAGACTATTTTGATACGGCAGATAACTGTTTTCCTTGGTTACCTCTTGAAATAATAATTTGTCCAAAGCAAAAGTGTGGGGCGAAGTCATCAGCCAATTGGTCAAAGTATTCTGCGGAATGGAATCGATAGGAAGGGACACGTATAGCTTTAGAAACACATCCACCTTAGTACGAATGAAGTCATATTGATCCTAAATATTCGCAGTTGCAAGACAATTGCGATGAAAATTACCGGTTTCACTCGCTAGAGGCCACTTTCCGATCTATACAGAATATATGAAAACCCGAGATTCCACGCTGACTAGAACTATACAGATGTTTAGGATATGTACGCTTGTTCGTGGTTAGATTGACTGCAGTATAAAAAATCAAACGTAAGATTCTTAGCCGTGTACAGGTGCTTTATCAATAGAATACTGGACAGGCAAATATCAGAAGGGTACGGTGTAGCAGTGAAACTAATAGGCGTCTTGGGTGGCACCAAAGTAAATATACAATTTTAGTTACTAATATGGTTATATTATTCTAAAAATATGACAACGCATCATACATCTATCATGGTTGTTTTCCCAGCAGATGGTATGCCAGACCTGAATGTGGTTTTGTGTAGCTGATTTTGTTCATACGTTATGCAGTCATCGTGGATTGTTGGTGATCTAGGCACTCTGCAGCAGGCTTGGATTGGAGCACATGGCAGCAATATGGTAGAGGTGTCAAAGGTAACTTTTGCTATAAAATCAGAGGAAAACTTCCAGTAACTTATTTAACATGATTTTGTTTTACAGTTAGGGTAGCACCTTTTTTTGGTCATTTGTCTCGTGACTCTTTAATTGTTGCCTGCCGCAATCGTTATCCTGTATTGCTTACACCTAACTTCCTCCTCCATTACTTTTTGTATTGGGTGGCCGTAATTAAACTGACAGTATTCTGAGTGCTGCAGTGCGAGCTGTATAATCTCAGGACGCTGAAACATCGTAAGAACGTTCATAATAGGTACACTCACGGGCTAAACTAAAAAAATAATAGTTCCACTTTCTGCTACCAGGTGGAAATACGCCGGTGTAAGCAGTCAGAAAGTGGTGTGGGTGGAGGAAAAGGGGAGGAACGATCGAATTCATGATAATTGTGGTTCTGACACCTTTTATTAGGGTATGGTCACAAGTTACAACATGTGTTCAATACAGTCTCCCAGCTCAGCAACATGCTGTACCCAGAACACGGCATGGTAGGAAGTTGCTCAAAGAATATGTAGTGAAATCAGAGTGATGGTCGTCCTATGCCATCCTTCAGATCAGGAGTCCGAATACATCCCTGATTTTCAGATCAGGAGTCCGAATACATCCCTGATTGACACGATCTTTCAGATATCCCGACGACTAGAAGCCACATTCGTTTAGGTCGTGGGGTCTGGAAGGCCACAAATGTTGAAATTGCCTACAGATTATGTGATCGTCACTCAAGGTTACTTGAAGCGAATTTTTCGGCTGGCAAACGAAATGCGGTGTCGCCCCAACTCGCACAAAAATAGTAGTGTGGACACAGTTACGTTCCTGTAAACCTGGAATCATGTGTTTCACAAGAAGAACCCTAATAACGTGCAGATGTCACTCTACTTCTAACAGGCTCGCTACATGTCATCTCCTCGAAGAAAAATGGACCAAAAATGACGGAGCTTGTGAAGCCACATCACACAGTCACATAAAATGAGTGCAGTGGATGTTCCAACACAACATGTGGTGGAGGAGAACCTCTTTTGCGACAGTTCTGTGCATTCACGGCACTGTGCAGAATAAAGTGTGCCTCGTCCGTCCGAGGAATGTTCCCCAACCACATGTCTTCGACTTCCATGCGTGCCAAAAATGAAGGCAAAGTCACGGCGTTGTAGTCTATCTTGAGGTTTCATTTGGAACACATTCGGAATTTCATAGGGATACCAGTGTAAAACATGTCGAAAAATCCTTTGAACCGTTGACTGGAGGAGAGAGTAGTCGAGCACTGGCTGCAGGATTTGAGGCTTGAGCTCAACGGTCGGCTATAGCTACAGCAACTTCGTCAACAACTGACGTGGGAATGGGCCGCCTCCCTCTCCCTGCTGCACCACCTAATTCGCCTGTTTCTTCAAATTTCTTGATCATATTCTTTAGTCCATTTATTGGCATGAGGCCTCTTTGCAGCCGTTTGTTAGTGGTATTCTTGCTGCCGTTTTGCTAAAACAACTTTACTTTCTTCTCAATAGACATTGCGTTTCGTACTGAAAACTTCAACCTTTTTAACCCTTTACACCAACCGTCACTCCACAAAAGAAATCAACCCGCATCGCCAAGCTACAAACAGCACACTGACATCAAAACAGGAAACATTCCCTGTAAAGCGCCATGCTTTCGCCTGGTGGCAGAAAGTGGAACTAACACTCCACGAGCGCACCGATTATTGTTGGACAAACCTACGATGTTTTCAGCGTCCTGTAGTAGTAGTAGTAGTAGTTTTATTCATCCGTAGATTTCTTTTTACAAGGATATAGGACATGCCAAAGTATTTACAAGTTTAGACCAATTTGAAATAAGCTAATTCATATACATATATATTTACAGACGTCTAGTTAGAGACCATCATTAGATTTACTCCTGGTATAGAATACATTTTTTACAGATAACTTATGTCACGATTATCGGGACTTCAGATAACACGAAGTTTTTCCAAGAAAAAGCCTGCTGGGACGCTAATATTCAATTGTGTGATACGATGGGAAACTACATGAAGTATACAAAACAAAGAAAATTTAAATTTTACATTATTTCCTCTTAAACAAGTTCTTTTAGCGGACGAAGAAAATACCTGTGATCTCACTCGGCGGCCATCTTGGACAACTAATTCTCCTGCGATGTGTACAACCCGCACTACAGCACTCAGAACACTGTCAGTTTAATTACAACAACCTGGTATTTATTTACCTATAATTTTTGCGCTTTATGGTTTCTCTAGGCCTTACCACATCTCTTACCATCCTGTCCGTCCTGAAGTGTCAGTGTTTACCACATATTCCTATCATCGACGATTCTGCAGAGAACCTTATCAGTTCACTTAATATTCAGCAACTTTCTGTAACACCATATCTCAAACGCTTCGAGTCTCTTCTTTTCTACTTTTCCCATTTCGAACGAGTCATTGCCATACAATGCCATGCTCTAGAAATACGTTCTCAGAAATTTATTTCTCAAATTAAGATGTATTTTTCATACCTGCAGACTTGCGAAAAACGTTATGCTTGTTTATTGTAATCTGGTTCTTATGTTCTCCTTCCATCAAACAATTTGCTTCCAATGTAGCACACTACCTTCGCTTCGTCTCTTACAAGGTCCCCAGGTTTGAACATATGTTTATCTTTTTTTGGTTTACTCTCAATCAATATTCAATGTTCATTAGGCACTTCAAAAAGTCGTATGGTTTCTTCATCGCATTCAGAGAAGATAAGAATGTCATCCGCAAATCTTACCACTGATGTTTTTTGCTACTAACATTTAATACCATTTCAAAATCTTTCTTTTGTTTCCCTAATTGCTTCTTCGATATTCAGGTTGACAATAGTGGAGAAAGATTACATCCCTGCCTTACGCTCTTTTTAATCCAAGGACTCATCTTGGTGTTCCATTCTTATTGCTCCCTCTTCGCTCTTGGACTTACGGCATATTACCTATCTTCCCCTTTACCGTATACCATGTTTTCTGAGGATGTAGCATCAATACACACTGTCGATCGCTTTTTCTAGGTAGACCAGTTGTATGAAAGTAATTTGATTTTTGTTAAGTCTTGCTTCCATTATCAAGAATAACGTCAGAGTTGCCTCCTCGGTTCTTTCGCATTTCCTAAAGCAAAGCTGATCGTAATCTAATAGATCATTTATTTTATTTTCCATCCACTGGTATATTAGTCTGGTCAGCGACATAGGTGCATGATATTTCAATCTGACTGACTAATAATTTCCAAATTCATATTCGTTTCCTAGCTTTCGAAAGCCTGATATCACTCATCCGAAAATCTGATAACATCTTGTAAAGTTTCTGGCTTATTTTTGGTATTCAAAAAAATAATGTAAAGTCTTTTTACATTCGATGTGTAATAGCTCATATTTGTATACTGGATATTTTTCAAGTAGAGTTTTCCAATAGTCGATCTGTTAAGCCACAGAGGTTCTGAGTACGAGCAATGTGGTATTTGGTAGTTAGTAACATTGTCTTTGCTCTAGCATTCTGAGAGATGTTAGTGAATGAGTCGAGTGTCATACTAATGAGCGGTCTGGAAATGGCTTGCAGAGCAAAGAGATAAAGATACGGAGGTTACTGAATTTTGCAAATGAGATTTGGTAAAGTTTAATTTAAGAAGCTAGAATTTTCAGGTGCTGTTGTTGTTGCAGTGCTTGCTTGCGCGTACTTTAAGATGTGTTTGTATAATGGAAAATTGTAGTAGGATTTTTCTTTATTGGTTTGAGTCAGTTAGTTCATTATTGAGAAATGACTAACCAAGTTATCTATTCATATGGCTTGAATTCATATATTATAGATCTACCATTCCTTTAACCTTTCAATAATTAATTTTATGGCAGAGTCATAATTTAAATACGGATTCATATTTGCAAAGATTATTGTAATAATTAGGCAATGAGTTTCATTATTCACAGTATAGTTCTTTAAAAAAAGATTAGTTCCTCTCCAATCATTTAACAAGTTTAAACTGTACCAATGTCTCCTCACGGAAGTTTATTTTCTGGTTATGTGTGTCGCCGCATTGCACTGAGTGGAACACAGCGACTAAAACTAAGGCATGATCTGCTTATACGTCCTCGCATTGCACTGTGCAAAGCTTTCTTTTCTTTATCTACGTTGCTGCTACGCCGCATTTTTTATGCTCATCACTTCGACCAGTACCCTGTTTCCGTTGCCACAGGTAAGCCAGATAAAACCTTGTTAGGGCTTATTTTACATTAGGCCTAGAGTCAAGATAATATGACCATTCATCGTTAGGAGTCGTGTTTGGTAACTTATTTAGTCAGTTTGCGCACGTAAATTTACGGGTAATTTTAACAGAAACATTTGGGTTATTTATTCTTTCAGAAGTTAGTTTGTAATTTTACCTAGTATTGTACATTCTATTAGTTTTGTGTCTTGAAATTGCAAGTCACGAATTGTGACATGGCGTACTGTAGCACTGTGCGCTACACTACATAACACAGATTACACACGACCATTTCTCTAGATCACAGTCTTGGTTTTCTAATTAATTTGACAGAAGCTAATTGTAACACAGGTATACAGTTTCAGATAGTTTGGCGACTGATTTTTACTATATAGAGTTTTCGTAAATACACCGCTTGCATTGTTCGGGACAACAACACACATACACGAAGTTTAAGACAGGAAATAAGTCCAGGTTTAATTCACAACACAATAATATGAAATCAATGTTATATACAGTAAAGTTACAATTTCTCTAGTCTCATTGATTCTACATACTAACTTCAATAATTTTCAATTTCCACTTCCCCAATGATTTTACATAAGACAGACAACACACTAAACTTGGAAGCGTCATGAGTACGTATGTGCGGTAGATGGAGTTAGCAGAAATCCCGACACCACAGCAGGCACTGCGGAACTACCAACGCCGTATGGAGTGCCGAGCGGACCGCATAATACTCCCTTCCAATGAACTTCCTTGCACGTAGAAGATAACAATTACATAGCAACTAAATGTAGAAACTGAAAGCTATTAACGATTACTATGAATGTAACTCTTGCATATGAAAGAAAAGCAGATTCAGTCCATTACATTTATCTGGAATAAAAGAAAGTATTTGTAAGAAAAAGTGAGGAAATCATTTTATTGTACCTAAAAAAGAAGGAAGTAAAAAGCAGATTCAGTCCATTACATTTATCTGGAATAAAAGAAAGTACTTGTAAGAAAAAGTGAGAAAATCATTTTATTGTACCAAAAAAAGAAGGAAGTAAGTATTTGTTTGTGAATCTGAATAATGTAAGCGGAGTTGCCACAGTCGGGAAAATTAGGAGAATAAGTTCGCCATGAATGCTACGTTCACAGTGTACTGTTGAAGACTCCAGAAGTAGGATTCAAATTATAGGAATTAGTATCGCACCATTCTCATTACTTCCCCTCGTGCCGGCTTCCCATAAAAACTGCCGAAATGTTGGAAGTTTTCTTGATCACCACGACCCAGTCACACACTCATAGGGATTTTGTAGGACGACGATTGAACACAGTGCTACTGCAAGACTTCGGCTACAGTAGTACCGTAACGTCGACAGTTTTTATTTCGTGAGACTAGGAAGCTAGTTAAGAGAATGGTGCGAGTACACTTCGAGGAGGCTTACTTGGGGGCACTGGCTATAGCGAACAATAACAGTGTGTACGTGTACGGCGGTATGTCCGCAATGGCGGAGATCCAGCGATTAATGAGCAAATAGCAGAGGAGAAGGCCACGCCGCTGCCAACAGGTGGCGGGTTTCGCAACACGGACACCGGTCGCCGGTGGCGGCCTCGCCAGCTCCCTGTTTCCCTCTTGCTCCTTCCTCAGTTCTTCTCGTCGATGCATTCACAGTAATATCCACGGCGTCGTCGTTTCCATAAAAGCTGCAAATTGCAATATAAAATCTGTATATGACTGAAATCTGGAAAAGGAGAGATTCGAAGCTTTTGAAATATGCTGTTGCAGAGTATGGTAAAAATGTAGTGTACTGATAGGTTAAAAATGGCGATGTTCTATGCAAGATATCTGAGAAAAGGACTGTGTGGAAAACAAGTACGAATAGCAGAAGGGACCCCATGATGAGACGTGTGCTAAAATATCATTGGTACTGGAAGGAGCTGTGGGGCACAAAAATTACAGGGAAATACAGAGATTATAATATATACCACAAATAAATCCGTTGGGTGTTAGTATCTCTCTGAGATACAAATAAAGGCAAACAAGAGGAAATTGGCGTGTCCTTCAAACCGTTCAGAAGACAGAAGGGAAATCTGGAGTAGAGAAACATAAACATCACTTCTGCTCTTTTTATTGCTCATGAAAACCACACATTGTATGTTGTACAACCACACAGCGGAGACCTTCAGAGGTGGTGGTCCAGATTGCTGTGTCCAGCGGTACCTCTAATACGCAGTAGCATGTCCTCTTGTACTAATGCGTGCCTGTATTGGTTGTGGCATGCTAGTCACAAGTTCATCGAGGCACTGTTGGTCCAAATTGTCCCACTCCTCAACGGCGATTCGGCGTACATCCGTCAGAGTGGTTGGTCGGTCACGTCGTCCATAAACAGCTCTTTGCAATCTATCCCAGGCATAGTCGATAGGGTTCATGTCTGGACAACATGCTGGCCACGCTAGTCGAGCAGTGTCGTTATCCTGAAGGAAGTCATTCACAAGATGAGCACGATGGGGGCGCGAATTGTCGTCCATGAAGACGAATGCCTCGCCAATATGCTGCCGATATGGTTGCACTATCGATCGGAGGATAGCATTCACGTATCGTACAGCCATTATCGTGCCTTCTATGACCACCAACGGCATACGACTGCTCCACATAATGAATGCCACCCAAAACATCAGGCAACCTCCACCTCGCTGCACTCGCTGGACGGTGAGTCTAAGCCATCCAGTCTCACCGGGTTGCCTCCAAACATGTTTCCGATGATTGTTTGATTGAATGCATATGCGACACTCATCGCTGTAGAGAATGTGATGCCAGTTCTGAGCGGTCCATTCGGCATGTTGTTGAGCCCATCTGTACCACGCTGCATGGTGCCGTGGTTGCAAAGATGGACCTCGCCATGGACATTGGGAGTGAATTTGCGCATCATGCAACCTATTCCACAGTTTGAGTCAAAAATAGTTCAAATGGCTTTGAGCACTATGGGACTTAACATCTGAGGTCATCAGTCCCCTAGACTTTGAACTACTTAAACCTAACTAACCTAAGGACAGTACACACATCCATACTCGAGGCAGAACTCGAACCTGCGACCGTAGCAGCTGCGCGGTTCCGGACTGACACGCCTAGAACCGATCGGCCACAACGGCCGGCTATTTGAGTCATAACACGACGTCTACATCTACATCTACATTTATACTCTGCAAGCCACCCAACGGTGTGTGACGGAGGGCACTTTACGTGCCACTGTCATTACCTCCCTTTCCTGTTACAGTCGCGTATGGTTCGCGGGAAGAACGACTTCCGGAAAGCCTCCATGCGCGCTCGAACCTCTCTAATTTTACATTCGTGATCTCCTCGGGAGGTATAAGTAGGGGGAAGCAATATATTCGATACCTCATCCAGAAACGCACCCTCTCGAAACCTGGGAAACAAGCTACACCGCGATGCAGAGCGCCTCTCTTGCAGAGCCTGCCACTTGGGTTTGCTAAACATCTCCGTAACGCTATCACGCTTACCAAATAACCCTGTGAAGAAACGTGCCGCTCTTCTTTGGATCTTCTATATCTCCTCTGTCAACCCGACCTGGTACGGATCCCACATTGATGAGCAATACTCAAGTATAGGTCGAACGAGTGTTTTGTAAGCCACCTCCTTTGTTGATGGACTACATTTTCTAAGGACTCTCCCAATGAATCCCAACCTGGTACCCGCCTTACCAACAATTAATTTTATATGATCATTCCACTTCAAATCGTTCCGTACGCATACTCCCAGATATTTTACAGAAGTAACTGCTACCAGTGTTTGTTCCATTATCATATAATCATACAATAAAGGATTCTTCTTCCTGTGTATTCGCAATACATTGCAATTGTTTATGTTAAGTATCAGTTGCCACTCCCTGCACCAAGTGCCTATCCGCTGCAGCTCTTCCTACATTTCGCTGCATTTTTCTAATGCTGCAACTTCTCTGTATACTACAGGATTATCCGTGAAAAGCGGCATGGAACTTTCCGACACTATCTACTAGGTCATTTATATATATTGTGAAAAAGCTATGGTCCCATAATACTCCCCTGTGGCACGCCAGAGGCTTCTTTAACGTCTGTAGACGTCTCTCCATTGAGAACAACATGCTGTGTTCTGTTTTCTAAAAACTCTTCAATCCAGCCATACAGCTGGTCTAATATTCCGTAGCTTCTTACTTTGTTTATCAGGCGACAGTGCGGAACTGTATCCGGAAGTCAAGGAAAATGGCATCTACCTGGGAGCCTGTATCTAATATTTTCTGGGTCTCATGAACAAATAAAGCGAGTTGGGTCTCACATGAACACTGTTTCGAGAATCCATGTTGATTCCTACAGAGTAGATTCTGGGTTTCCAGAAATGACATGATACGCGAGCAAAAAACGCCCTGTGGCTGCACGAAAAGCATTATCCAACATAGTGGCGTTGCTGTCAGGGTTTTTCTAAGCCATAATCCGTAGGTAGTGTCATCCACTGCAGTTGTAGCCCTTCGGTGGCCTGAGCGAGGCATGTAATCGACAGTTCCTGTCTGTATCTCTTCCATGTCCGAACATCATCGCATTGGTTCACTCCAAGACGCCTGGACACTTCCCTTGTTGAGAGCCCTTCTTGGCACAAAGTAACAATGTAGACACGATCAAACCGTGGTATTGATCGTCTAGGCATGGAAGAACTACAGACAACACGAGCCGTGTACCTCCTTCCTGGTGGAACGACTGCAACTGATCGGCTGTTCAAAAAAATGTTCAAATGTGTGTGAAATCTTATGGGACTTAACTGCTAAGGTCATCAGTCCCTAAGCTTACACACTACTTAACCTAAATTATCCTAAGGACAAACACACACACCCATGCCAGAGGGAGGACTTGAACCTCCGCCGGGACCAGCCGCACTGTCCATGACTGCAGCGCTCGAGACCGCTCGGCTAATCCCGCGCGGCAATCGGCTGTCGGACCCCCTGTGTCTAATAGCCGCTGCTCAATTATGGTTGTTTACATCTTTGGGCGGGTTTAGTGACATCTTTGAACAGTCAAAGGGGCAGTGTCTGTGATACAATATCCACAGTCAACGTCTGTCTTCAGGAGTTCTGGGAACCGGGTGACACAAAACTTTTTTTGGATATATATATATATATGGTGTTACAAAAAGGTACGGCCAAACTTTCAGGAAACATTTCTCACACACAAAGAAAGAAAATATGTTATGTGGACATGTGTCCGGAAACGCTTACTTTCCATGTTAGAGCTCATTTTATTACTTCTCTTCAAATCAAATTAATCATGGAATGGAAACACACAGCAACAGAACGTACCAGCGTGACTTCAAACACTTTGTTACAGGAAATGTTCAAAATGTCCTCCGTTAGCGAGGATACATGCATCCACCCTCCGTCGCATGGAATCCCTGACGCGCTGATGCAGCCCTGGAGAATGGCGTATTGTGTCACAGCCGTCCACAATATCCACAATATGAGCACGAAGAGTCTCTACATTTGGTACCGGGGTTGCGTAGACAAGAGCTTTCAAACGCCCCCATAAATGAAAGTCAAGAGGGTTGAGGTCAGGAGAGCGTGTAGGCCATGGAATTGGTCCGCCTCTACCAATCCATCGGCCACCGAATCTGTTGTTGAGAAGCGTACGAACACCTCGACTGAAATGTGCAGGAGCTCCATCGTGCATGAACCACATGTTGTGTCGTACTTGTAAAGGCACATGTTCTAGCAGCACAGGTAGAGTAACCCGTATGAAATCATTATAACGTGGTCCATTGAGCGTAAGTGGAAGAACATGGGGCCCAATCAAGACATCACCAACAATGCCTGCCCAAACGGTCACAGTTAATCTGTGTTGATGGCGTGATTGCACAATTGCGTGCGGATTCTCGTCAGCCCACACATGTTGACTGTGAAAATTTACAATTTAATCACGTTGGAATGAAGCCTCATCCATAAGGAGAACATTTGCACTGAAATGAGGATTGACACATTGTTGGATGAACCATTCCCAGAAGTGTACCCGCGGAGGCCAATCAGCTGCTGATAGTGCCTGCACACGCTGGACATGGTACGGAAACAACTGGTTGTCCCGTAGCACTCTCCATACAGTGACGTGGTCAACGTTACCTTGTACAGCAGCAACTTCTCTGACGCTGACGTTAGGGTTATCGTCAACTGCACGAAGAATTGCCTCGTCCATTGCAGGTGTCCTCGTCGATCTAGGTCTTCCCCAGTCGCGAGTCATAGGCTGGAATGTTCCGTGCTCCCTAAGACGCCGATCAATTGCTTCGATCGTCTTCCTGTCGGGACACCTTCGTGCTGGAAATCTGTCTCGATACAAACGTACCGCGCCACGGCTATTGCCCCGTGCTAATCCATACATCAAATGGGCATCTGCCAACTCCGCATTTGTAAACATTGCACTGACTGCAAAACCACGTTCGTGATGAACACTAACCTGTTAATGCTACGTACTGATGTGCTTGATGCTAGTACTGTAGAGCAATGAGTCGCATGTCAACACAAGCACCGAAGTCAACATTACCTTCCTTCAATTGGGCCAATTGGCGGTGAATCGAGGAAGTACAGTACATACTGACGAAACTAAAATGAGCTCTAACATGGAAATTAAGCGTTTCCGGACACACGTCCACATAACATCTTTTCTTTATTTATGTGTGAGGAATGTTTCCTGAAAGTTTGGCCGTACCTTTTTGTAACACCCTGTATGTGTGTGTGTGTGTGTGTGTGTGTGTGTGTGTGTGTGTCAAGAAATCCGTGATGATACGAAGGATATGTCAAGGAGAAATTTGCTTTTAAAATTTATATTCCTCACTCCCTTCATTAATATTTCATTACCCTTTTGCTGAAAGGAATCCTCGTAGCAACCGTTCATAAAAAGAAAAATAAAGTTTTGTTCGCTATAAATTTATAAATTACGAGAGAAAATGCTGGGAAATAAAAACAGGTGGATGCATAGAAAGAAAATCATGGAACTATTGGAAGTAATAAAGCGACAACATTATCAAGAAATGAAGAGGATAGGGGCAAAACAGGAAAGAGTGGTAGTATTGTCAAGGTGCAAGCTGTAGACGTTGAGACGATAGCTAAGCACAGATTTGTGTGTATGTGTGTCGCTCTTCGTTGATTTATGTTCCGTCTAGTTAATAATGCAAGTTAAAAGACTGCTTAAGGGGCCTCACAGTGGGAATTGCGTAGTTGGCTCATAAGGAAAGACTGCATATTAGCTTCCAGCCTCGGGTATGGATCTGAGCGTTAGATGTGTGTGCACTCTCTACTGATGAAATTAGGTGAGTATGTACTAGTTTGATACGACTGGAACGAAATTGTTCTCACTGCTAAAGAACTATTAGCCACCGAAAATCGAGGAAGGTGACGCAATGGTAGGCCACTGCATCAGAGTTTTCCATTATCTTTTCCACTGTTTTTCAAGGATAGTTTTCCAGACTGGTCTGTAGCTGATAAAAAATTTGTATTGGAATGAGACGTCCCAGAGCTTCTCATCGCTTTTATATAATTTCTTTATTATTCGGGACTAATGATACGAAATTAAATAAAAACGAAGTGTAGGTATGGGACGTCTTTTTACAATACAAATACTTTTATCGGCTATAGACCCGTCAGCAAAACTGTCCTTGAAAAGCAATGGAGAAGATCGTGGAAAACAGCTACTTTCGGATTTGCAGCCCCATGCTCAAGCAACCACTCTTGCCAACAACGAAATCTTCAGGCTGGGATCCGGCATCACTACTGGTTTATGGCCAAAAAGTGACGAGTGATGACTGAAGGTAAATAAATAAAATAGAAAAAATGTGAAGCTGAGTAAGGCCCATTTCCAAAACAAACTCTTCACTAGCTTTCGCGAGGACAACTAGTCGGATTTCCGACTGGCCGTCTCAGTGTAGATATACTGTACTTTCCTAAATCGCTTAAGCAAACGCCGCTGTAGTTCATTTCTATTTGCCGTGCTGTCGTAATGTGTGACCGTCTTTCTGCTTTTGGCCTTCTAACTGCGCTGTCACAAATACACTATCTGATCTTTAAATACCCGTACATGCTGATGTGATGATGAATTGAATACTAGATGTCATGAGAGGCGGTCCCGCCAGTATAAATGGAAGAAGCTGTAACATCCGAATGAATCGATCGGCGAAGTTCAGTGACTTCGAACGTGATGTAGTCATTGGATGTTACCCGATTAACAAGTCCATCATGGACATTTCAAACCTCCTAAAGCTGCCCAAGCCGAGTGTTAGTGATATGATTATGATGTGGAGACTCGAACACATGATTGTAACTACACCAAGACTAGGCAGACCTAATGTACTGGTGGACAGAGGCCGTCGAGCACTCCGAAGCATGAAATCTGGGGAAGAAATCATCTGTGAAGTGCTGTTAGCACTCCAGCTATCACAATGACTGTGTGCAGGGAACTAAAAAGATCGGGGTGCAATGGTCTATCAGCAATTCATTAGCCAGATATTTCTGTAATCAATGCCAAGTGACGCTAGTGATGGTGTAAAGAGCAACGTCACTGGGCTGTGGATGATTAGAAACGAGTAATTTGGACTGATGAATCATCCTATGCCCTGTGGCAACCTGGAGGAAGAGTCTGGTTTGGCGAATGCCTCGAGAACGTTACCTGCTATCTTGTGTGGTGCCAACAGTGAAGTACGGAGGAGGCGCTCTTAAGACACGGGGAGTGTTTAGCGGTTACGGTGTGGTCCCCTTATTGCGCTTAAGGACACTGTGGCGCGTGCCCCCGGACTCCAACAGCGTGCTGATGTAGTCGACGCCGCCGAGATGCTACTGCCACAGCTCTCGCGGCGCGATGCGATATAACGTCAGTCCCGTAGATTAACGGGAGAAAAAACCTGAAATACTTCCGAAAAGGCGTTCCTAGCGTAGTCGTTGTATCTCAATTACAAGTCGGCAGCGTTTCCGCTTATGCGAACTCGTATAATTGATGCTTTTTATTATTAATATTGTATTTTTAACTGCCCAGATTTGCAGTAGTTATTAATTCTTATCTCGTTCGCATAGCACACACCACTGATTGCGAGGAAATATTTTAGTTAACAGTTTTTTCTTACGCTGTTGTCTCGTTGCTATGGAATTGTTGTGCTGGAATGCAGCGATATCCAGAGATACTCTTTGATTCAGTCTTTGTAAGATTGCGTCGTAATACGAAAATATTTTAAAATTCACTTCTCAAATAATGGCGTGAATATTTGCACTTCAATGAAATAGTCTTTCATGAGTAGTCGTTGATTTAGTCATTTATCAAACTATTTAATGATGTAGTCCACACCGGATATTTATCTGGTAACGAACAGTTTATTGTTATTTTGTCACTAAATACTTATAACTCCCGCACCACACGCACACGGAATAGTTTAGTTAAGTCAGTGCGGTTGAGTTATAGTTTCTTGGCAATTACCACAACTCAACACTTTAGCGTAATTGTTTTATCTTCATGATGTCGTGTACTTGGGTCCTACTCAAGACTAATTGCGTGTGTTCTTTCATAGAATGTTCACTTCTCCTTAAGGTCCAACTAATTTAAAGTCAAATCCAATGTTCACTAATTCCGTTATTAGATTTCAATTAACCCGTAGTGCACGGTTAAATGAGTCTATCATTTCCTGTCTCAGTTCATAAAATCGGTTTCTTAAGCCGTGAATCCCGTCACGCAACAAACACTTCTAAACTCGAAAACAATCTCGTCACGATTCGCTATCTCAATAATTCAGATCAGAACGGCTCTCGTACGTCTGCACTGGATGAGTTCTAGCAAGCGACTTCTTCTGTGGAAGAGCATTGTAGGCGCATTGAATTTCTTCGTTGCGCTTACAACTCTCTTCCACATAAAAGTTATCTCTGATGACATTACTTTGGACTTAACTTTTGAGATATTAATTTCACATTTGTCACATGGATATTTGTCCATTGCTGAAATACGATGTTTCTTTTTTCTCTTTCGCTAACAAATATGCTTAGTGGTGTACAATGTAGTTGTTGACAAAACTCTTTCGTGTTAGCTCATCGGCAAAGATGTCGTAACTGCAAAGATAACTTTCCCTAATTCATGTTCTTTCTTAATTGACTTTAAGGTGGTCGTTGGGGCGTTACAACACGCTAAATGCGGAAGGATATGACTATATATTTTACATCATTCTGTGCTGCTTACAGTAGAGGAACAGGTCGGAAACGACTATTGTTTGTATCAGCATGACAATGCAGTGCGTCATAACGCAGCATCTGTGCGACAATGGTTTATGCATGAGAACATTGCTGACAGACAGGCCTACCCGGAACTGCGATCTGAACCCAATGGGAGGCCTTTGGGATGAGTTAGAACGTCGACTTTGTAATGATTCATGTTGAATGTTACTTGAGTTTCTTCTGCCTGGTTCATTAATGAATGAATGCGAAATTTTCATGCTTCACAAAATTTATTCACATTAACCGACATCCGAACTGCACACTCGTCATGTAAACAAAACACGGACAGTCTTCACAGATCTCTTTCACTTCCGAAAGTAACTTCAAAACTGACTTGTCGCAGTATCGCTGCATCGATTTATATAGAATTTTAACAATAGCTTCCAAAATAAAGCATTAATAATTTTGTACAATTTTCATGTTACAATTAAAATTTACAAAACGGAAAGAAACTGATGTTACAGACGAATAAGGTATAAAATACAATATGAATGACATTCTTTTATTGTAATATCTTTAGTTTTCCATAAGAAAATCATTCTGAACTTAAATTACAATAATGTCTCGTATTATTTGAGTTACGTAATTGATTACAGTTTGGATTTGTTTACTAATATTTAATGGTAGTACAGAGCTCGTGCTTTATGCGATTACATACACAAAATGCTCAAATAAGGCCTCAAATTCTGGAAATTGGAAAACTGTGAGATGTAAACAATTGTAGAGTTACTTAGAAATGTAATTACAAAGAATATTAATTACAGAGGAAGTCACAAAAATAAATAACAATTGAAAATACATCGCTTGGTAATAACGTTTAAGCTGTTTCTCAAGATAATGAGGTCTTCTGTTACTGGATTTGTAGATTAACATTTTTTTAATTAGAAGTATTGATTTTTCTTGATAACATCTCTGCAGTCCCTAGTTATTTACTGCTAAGGACTTCAATTTCTTGATTAGTTACTTAACTTAGTATATGTACAAAATTTTATCAATGACTAAAATCCACCGATAATTATGACAACGCACGTACTTCCAGCACATTCCACATGCTTTCGCAATGAATATCAAGTTTTTTTATCAAATAGAACAGAATGATATATATATATACACACATACAAGGCCTTAGGAAGCACTGAATTGTCCGATAACTACCTGGATGCATATGAAAAAAACGTGGTATCGGACTTTTCATATGAATTTTGGGGAAGGCTGTATCGTTATGACTTCTCTCAGACTCCAGCGTCCAGCATCACTACCTTCTCTGGTTTCACTCTTGAGCAAGAATGGGTTGCGATTCCTTCACAGACATTCAGACACTTCTTTGAAAGTGTCCACAGCAGAGTTCAAGCCTTCATAATGGGGAAGGATGGACAATAACAGGTACTGGATACTTTTAATCAGATAGTACATCTTCAAAGTCGATCAACGAGTTGGCAGTGGACGAACAGTCTTCCTACAGTCGGGTTTCTGCCCTCTGCCGGAAGTCGAAAAAGACAGAGTGTCCGTCTAGCCTCACAGGAAAGGGATACTGCTGAATAAATAACGTACAAAATGGTGTCCTGCTTCAGCCACGTTTATTTTTGTTTTTAGAACCACTAAAAATCTCGATGGCCTTGGCATTATCATCAGGAGAATCAAGATAATTTTAGATCGTTGGACTTGCTTGTGCCATGCACATGTGTTGTCTGTCAACACATGTGTATATCACAACCAAATCCAACCATCTAAAGATATCTTATTCATCCTGATAATGATGGCATGACAATCGAACCGCAAAATGAGCATATTTGGTAAGTACAGCATCAATCTCGTTTCTTTTTTGTCACACTTTTTCCGGCAGAGCGCAAGAACACGTCAATCGTAACCAGCTCTTTCACTGTCAACGAGTCAATCGACTTTAACGAGATTTATAGTAGCGGAAGGGCACAGTTCAGGGCCAAATAAAAGCCCTCACTAACATTCTGCAGCAGATAGCTCCTAAGTAATGCGAGCAGTGTTGATTCTTCTGCAGGGAGGTACTATGTGTGGAGTTTACGAAGCAACACTGCTCGTAAAAATGAGACGTAACACACGAAAACTAATTAGGTAACTGTGTGGCTATGTTAAAAAGGAAAGACAGATAATCCGTGTGATCTTGTGAGGGTACAGTGTCCTCACACGGCAGTGTATTCGCCGTATGTAAATAATCTAGATGTACATACGTATATAGTTATCGATAAAGTTTTCCACTGCACGTGTTGTAGCCGTGGCTACCAGTGCAAGTTAATCTTTGCCTGTCGACAATATGCTGGAGACCAGTTATTGATGTGGTGCGACATAGTTGCAGTTGGGCTCTCAGCCAGGACGGAGCTTGGATAATGCATTCATCGGCACTGCTCGGTAGCCGTCTTAACGCTTTTATAGTGTGTCCGTGTCGCGATCGCTCGTTGCTTAAGTTTCAGTGTGGTAGCGATCGGTAGCAAATTGTGGATGTAGATTGAAATGCTGGATGTTCTCACTTTTAACAGTCATCATAGTATCTCTGGAAGAATTATTTAATGAGATTAGCTGCTCGGTAAGTTTATTGGAAAAGTAAGAAGAGACTGCTACCTAATATAGCGGGCCTGGAGGAATACCGACAGGAGCTTCATAAGGTCAACTCAGCGTTTGCACAGTGGACCCCAAAAAGGCTATTATTTGAATGTTCGCAACTTCATGAATCAGTTCAGTGCTCTACCTAGCTTGGTTTACTTCAACATAGCTATTAATTTCATTATTTTTCTCATGTTTACCGTAGCCATTAGGAGAAAAAGTTGCTTCAGACTTTGTATCAACTTTTTCTTTTGAATTGTTAAATAGCAGAAAGTGCTCGCTGTTTAATTCTCTCGGAAGTAGAGTTGTTTTATTTCAGATAAGCAAGAACGTTTTAGTTTAAAGAGTAATTTTATTTACGGACTAGAGTTTTAGTTTCAGAGACGAATCTTGATTATTTTCAAGAACATATTTGATTTTAAGAAGAGTTTGTTTCCACTAATATTTCCACTAATATTTTGGTGAACCTTCTTGGGGTCCACCAACGTTTCATGAAGAATTTTCAGCTTAGAAACGATACTTTCAAAAAACATTGTAGTTGATTACGAAGGTTCTATATCGGAAAAGATTTTAGTTCTCAAGAGTAATTCTGTTTGAGACGAGAGTTTTGGATGTGAAGATGAATCTTGGTTTTCAAAAAAATTTTTGACTTAAAGACGAATTTTAGCCTTCAATAATATTTTAGCCAAAATTATTGAGAAGAGACATGCTAATTTACGTCGCCAATATTTGTCTACAAGGAGAGGAGAGGCGATACGGACAAATTCCTGACGACCAGACTTCGAGGAAATGTCCTCACAACATTTTACAAGATACGAAGGTGAAAAAAAAATCTGGATACAGGAAAACGCGAAAGCTCTGCACTCTGTTTCGTAACTCCACGTCTTTAGCAATTACGCTACGCTGAAATTGTATTTCATTTTATGATCTTCTGTAGGCTTCAATCGCCGATGTGTTATCAACTGACATTTAATTATGACAAATTCTACCACGAACGGCTCGTTTTTGATGAATCTTCAATGTGCCGCTACCCTAAAACGGAACAAATTCGGCAGTCTTAGATCCGTAGGACGCGTAAAACGAGACATATTCTATTCTAAGCTGGCACGTCTAATTGATTTACCAAGACTACGAACGTAAGACCGCCGAACTTGCTCAATTGCTGCGTCCGACTCTGCTGGCTGACCCTGACCAGCGTCCTGTGTGATACACAGCCAGTTTTGGTGAAACGATGCAACCAGTTAATAACTGTCTCTGAGGTTGTCTTGGGTTGCGATATTTAGTCATGACTTATCTCTGAACTGCAGGAGCGAATTTGGATTCATTAAACCAGCCATGAACAACAATGTGCACACACTGCACGACTCCATGGTGACTGATGACAGTAGCTCATTCGCGTGTGCCTCCTAGCGGGAACACCGGGAACTAACAGTATTAAGTTGGAATAAAACTTGAAAATATATTGCAGTCAGCGCTGTATCAAGCATTTCTGGAAGTTATTTATCCTTTTCAAAATTAAAGATTACTTTGGTATAACTAATTTATGAACGCTCTGTATAAAACCCACCACACATGGGCTTCAGCTGAAAACGACAAACACAGCATGGCGTCTCGCAAATTCTGCTTGTTCTCCAGAGAGCGTTCTAGCCTCTTATACGTTCAACATTTCGTATGATATTGTCCCCTGGCAGATACTCTCTGTTTGCTCATAGTCATCCATGTACTACGTCAGTGTTGTGTTTGGTGCTCTTCTCCTATGCGTGAAGTGCTGTGATTTTAATTGTGTGCTGGACTTATACATAGTGTTATTGTGGTTGATATGACTCTGAGCACTATGCGACTTAACTTCTGAGGCCATCAGTCGCCTAGAATTTAGAACTAATTAAACATAACTAACCTAAAGACATCACACACATCCATGCCCGAGGCAGGGTTCGAACCTGCGACCGTAGCGGTTGCTCGGTTCCAGATTGTAGCCCCTAGAACCGCACGGCCACTCCGGCCGGCAGTGTTATTGTCAGTGGTTGTTCTGTGCTACGCCGTCCGTCGATACTTTTATGATCCAGTGTGTGGTTTTGTTTTGTGTGTGCTAATTTTTTACGGTTTTTATCTCCATTTTACAGTCCCCCTCTTTTTGTCTGTTCTCTTCCGTACTGTTCCCCATTTTCTTATATCTATTTTCGCCATATTTTCTCCATTCTGTTATTTTAAATGTCTTATTTGTATAATTACTGTCTTTCGGCTGAAGAGCAGCGCATATGCTGCTGCCAGCCCGCCCCAGACGGCGCATTGAAACACAATAAAGGAAAAAAAAGTATCATATTGCTGAAATATCTCAGATATTATTTTATATTTCACACGAGGTAATGGTTCGTCAACTTGAAATAACAGTAAGCGACGTCACAAAACTCGTAAAGCTCCACGTCAACGTTAGCTAACTCGTACCGTGTGACGACGGCTTTAGCTAGCCCGTCCCGTGGGGGACAGCTTTAGGACTGAAGTCCAAAAACAACGACGACATGATCCAGAACTGAAGCTGTAAAACCGAAAAATCGGTCGGTGCGTCAAGGTGAACGCAGAAGTGTTGTATGTGGCGGAATGGTGAGCAGTCGGAGCGCAGGAAGTGCATCTGCGTCCGAGGGGCCGTGTTTGGCGAGGCGTGCGCTTGTCCGCACATCCTGGGGCCAGGGCCACCACCAACACCGCCCGTCTACTGGCCGGGCTATCAACAGCTGCGCCTCACCTCTGACCTCTTCTTCTCGTGAGCGCTCCTCCACCTCCGATAGTGTGGCGTTAAACAAACTGCGCCTCCACTGGGCCAAGTGGAACAGCAGATGTGCCACTGCACCAACAGCTCATACATCAGGTCACCCAGTATGAGGGAGACGTAACCGAAGCCGTCCATAAGGCTGCCGCACACATTTCCTCCATTACGCACTTACAAAACACTTCTGTTTAGTTCACGACAATACGTGCACGGAACTAAGTGAAAAACTTAACGTCGAAAGTAACTCTCGCATGTTGTATCACTGCTAGGTAACACAGCTAGATGAAACTTGAACTATACATAGAAAGACCTGCTCCAGAATTGGTAGGGCGTTTCATTCCCCCACCAGCGCGGCTGACGACTGCTAGATGATCCTTGGTGCATGTGGACGTCCTGAAATACGTCTCTCCAACGAAGTTGTCACGTACTCGGCGATATTTAAGTCGGGGGAACGGGCAGCCAGTCTATTCGCCGAATGTCCTCTCGTTCCAGGAGTTCCTCCGCCTGCGCAGTTCGATGCGGTTGCGTATAGTCCTAAACAAAAGTGAAATCAGAACCGAATTCACTCTGGAAAAGACGCACATAGGGAAGGCGCACAGCGCCACAATAACGTTGTCGGGTTAGCGTACCGTATTCACAGATTTGGAGGACAGTACGTCCATGCTACACTATGCCTCCTCGCACCATAACACCTGAACACCAAAATGATCATGTTTGACATAGTTTCTCGGTGCATTATGTGTTCCCACCTCTCACCATATTAGTGTACGACCACAATCTATACTGAGACTGAATCTGCTCTCATATGAGAAGAACACGCGACCTCCTCCTTGTTGGCCCACTCGCTATGCGCTTGGCACCATCGCAAATGGTGCCGCCGATGCGCGAGTGTTAACACAACACTGTGTGCTGGACGTCGGGTGAAGGTATACCCCAGTGCAGTCGCCGTGCCACTGTGGAGCATGAGATTGTGTGCATTGCTGTTCTGGTGTGCATTGCTGTTCTGCTAAATGTGGTTGCAATTGCTCCCGCAGGATGACGTGGGCCTCTTTGGTCTGTTGCACGATGTACCGGTCAAAAGAAATGTTCAAATGTGTGTGAAATCTTATGGGACTTAACTGCTAAGGTCAACTGCTAAGGTCATCAGTCCCTAAGCTTACACAATACTTAACCTAAGTTACCCTAAGGACAAACACACACACCCATGCCCGAGGGAGGACTCGAACCTCCGCCGGGACCAGCCGCACAGTCCATGTACCCGTCATCTGCTACTGCAGTTGACCGTGGTCGGCTTCTCCTTCGGCAGTAGTGTCTGTGGTTCGGACCGCTCCACAGGCCTATGACACAATGCTCCGAGCAGTACGAAACTACTGGGCTATACTCGTCACACTTCGTCCTTCATCCAGTTTCGCGATGATTCTTCCTCTTGTGAAGTCATCCAAATGCTATCTTCGGGTAATGTATTGAAGAACACCACTGCAGCGCATCGTAACTGCTGGGTGATTGACACACATTGTCGTTTTCGGTGCCTTCAACTGACTCCCGTGGTGGTGTCAAACCCATTTGGAGCTATAGTCACGCTGACCTCAAGCCAAGTGACCTGCAACTTCCTGCAGACTGCTCTTTAATTCAGTTCCACCGAGTAGTTAATATATTACGTTACTTTATCTATCTCGTCCTTAAATTTTGGAGAGCATTTGTAGCTTAAACTGTCATTCTCAAATAACTAGCGCTTTCCGTCTGTGCTACGACGCACATTATGATATTCGTTAGTTGTTAGACTGTGTGCTTTGTTATGTGTCATAAGCGATCTGCAGAGCCTTAGAATATATTTCCAAGAATATTACCTGTAGAATCTAAATATAGCTGAAATGATTAATACACCTTAACAGCGCACTTGTAAAGTATTGGTAATGTTGATCTTAATAGTTTCAGGATTTAGATAAAGTAAGTGTACAAAATGATAACATTTATATCAAGTATCTACATTATTTATGTCAAAATAATCAAGCGCTTTTCATTCTTTGACATTACAAACATACATCAATGTAACAGAAACAGTAACGTGTTGCTGTTGTTGTGACCTTCGCTCCGAAGACAGGGTTGATGCACCTCTCCACACTAATGTGTCCTGTGCAAGTCTCTTCATCTCAGCACAACTGCTGCAACCTACATCAATTTGAACCCGCTTACTACAGTGTCAAGCCTTGGTCTTTCTCTGTATCCTTACTGCCCCCGCTCGCTCACTACCCCAAACACACACACACAAACACACAAACACAAACACACACACACACTCGCGCGCGCTACCCTCCATTACGAAACTAACGATTCATTATCAGTATCCGAGCCCTTGTTTTAGTCAAGTACTACCATAAATTTCTCTTCTCTCCAATTCAATTCAATAAAAGCCCTCTCATTAGTTTCACAATCTATGTATCTGATTTTTAGCATTCTTCTGTAGCACCACATTTCGAAAGCCTCTATTCTCTTATTGGTTGAACTGTTTGCTGTCCAACTTTCACTTCCATACCATGTTATATCCTGACAAGTATCTTTATAAAACAGAAAGCAAGTGCCTGAGAAAAAGTACTTTCGGAATGCTGGTTCATCTGATGTACTGGATAGTGACGAAGCGTTCCTGTTATGTAGCGGTAGGTGTTCATCAGCACGCATTTTGTTTCCACAGGGAAATAGTAACTCGTCCGAGATCTGCCCCTACTTATGGGTTTTCTGCAGCTTGCAAAGCCTTCTGAAACCCCACTAAAGGTTTTCATATTCTCTGGCTCACTATGCGCAATTGTTATTAGTCCTACAGAAAAAATGAACACGACCTTATTGTAGGAAATGTAGTCTAGTTATATTTGCGCTGGGATACGTTTTCGCTGAATGCCACAGTTTTCGAGTTATTCAAGAAAAACGTGTTTGGAAGTCACTTTTGTAAGTTTTTCTTGGATAATTCGAAAACTACAGCCTCTAGCGAAAACGTATTCCAATACAAAATTTAACAACATAAGTTTCCTACATAAAAGTCCTGTTATTTTTTTTCTTTAGGACGAATAATTTGCGTGTAGCGAGTAAGAGAATGTGAAAATCTTGTTCACGGTATTTGAAGGCGTTGCGGGTTGCATAAAACCCGTTGGCAAGTGTATCACCTTGTACATTTCCGCCTGTTAGTGACACAAAATTTTGAGAGGCATTTCTCGCGATTCCGAGAGTAGAACAGTGCTCGGTGTTGGAGGTTTCGTTCTGGCATATATTCTGAACAACATCCACTGCTGGCCATTAAAATTGCAACACAATGAGGGTAGCAATCAACAAACGTCCAAAGCGCATGAAGTGTGTACTACATGGTTGAATATGGAAGTAATCAGCATTTCAGCACAACGGAACAAAACAGGTGGAAGTAACGCCTTCTGTATTCTGTGTCTAACGAACGATTATTGCTCATTGAGAAATTGCATTTGAATGTTGTTTAATTGTGAGAAGAACATGTCATATTTGGTGTAATAAGGAGATGGCCTTTTGGCAGTCCAAGTCTTCCTGCATTTCACTACATTCTTCTGACGTTACAAGTTCCTGTTAGTACTTCGACCACTCGTTTCTGGTTCTGCGGATGGCCGTATCCTTCGGTGGAGGCTCGTAAGAGAATGTGGTGCTACAGAAGAATGCTGAAGATTAGATGGGTAGATCACATAACTAATGAGGAAGTATTGAATAGGATTGGGGAGAAGAGAAGTTTGTGGCACAACTTGACCAGAAGAAGGGATTGGTTGGTAGGACATGTTCTGAGGCATCAAGGGATCACCAATTTAGTATTGGAGGGCAGCGTGGAGGGTAAAAATCGTAGAGGGAGACCAAGAGATGAATACACTAAGCAGATTCAGAAGGATGTAGGTTGCAGTAGGTACTGGGAGATGAAAAAGCTTGCACAGGATAGAGTAGCATGGAGGGCTGCATCAAATCAGTCTCAGGACTGAAGACCACAACAACAACAAGGAGGAGCGTCTATCAGAACGTGTCGGAGTCAGAGAGTGGGAGGATTGAGGCTGCAGTTTATCAATATTGCTGCTTGCGTTGGTTGGTATCCCACAACTGTACTGCGAATATGGAATACATGGGTTTAGGAAGTCCATATTCGACGCTATGCATGATCTTAACGGCCCCACCCGACTAGCGCCTGAGAGGGTAGGTATATTGTTTGCTTGGACGTGCAACGTTGTACAGCCACGTCACGTACCTTGAGCCAGTAAATGGGATCGTAGGCAGCAAGATAGACATCTACACGGGTGATAGGACAAAAATATAGAAGACCAGCGACTGTTAGTACTTCGACCACTTGTTTCTGGTTCTGCGGATGGCCGTATCCTTCGGTGGAGGCTCGTAGGAGAACGAACGTTGCCGAGTTACGTTCGTCATTCATCGTTATAAGACCCCAAAAACTGACGTGATGGTACGGAGCGTCATTGGGTACAAGCCCGCTGACTGCGCCCTGTCTTCGGTGACTCTTTCAAGAAGATAACGAAAGACAGCATGCTGCCTGCGCTGCCCTGACCTACCTCGATACGGAGAGTGTTTGATTCTTGCGCTGGTCATCATTTTCTGCACCCACAGAAAACACCCGGTCATGGGTTGCCCAGAAACAGCCTCTATGTCTGATAAACTCTTGCATAGAGGTGAAGTAGCATGGAATGACGTCCCGTTATCTGTAATACAGACTCACAAAGGGAGATCAAGATGTTCGGATTACGGTTTTACTTTAAACTTCGTACGCTTTTAGTAGTCCATTAGGATAACATAACGAGCAAGAAGTAAGGCGTATCACTTAGGCGACTTCGAGAAAATCGCAAGAGAAGTCTTACTCGTCAATGGTGTACCGGCGCGGTGCGATCCTGAACAGGAGCTGGTGGCGTTACTTTGGTTACGGTTCAGAGGATCGAGTCTCACTCATGTTTTTTTTTAATTTCTATTTTTTTTCAATACAAGACAAATTATTCCATACATACTACATCTGAAAGATAGTATGATGGGAGACACCCGCATTATCATGAACTTCTATTGAATTTCCTTTGTTACTTAGTTGATTGCTAATTTTTACTATCACAACAAATATGTTTGTGACTATCGACAAGTAATCGACCAAACGCATAACGTTTTCCTGAAAATGGAGGCCTGTCGTGATTTATGAAATGCCTTATACCTGCAGTCGCGTGAGGTACCGAAAACTGCTTTGCACCTGGTCGCTTCGATCTGAAGACACAGGTTTCAAGGCCGGAGGACAAGATTGGGAAGCGCGAGGTAAGCATCGATAAATAAGGTTGTAAATAACTTTATTCAATAATACAATGAGATGCAATATTCCACAATGTGAGGGTAATGTACGATTAATTGTCGGATATGCTTTCGACATTACAAGTTGCACTATGAGGCTTTCCGTACAGACAAGGAAAACATAAAACTAAAACGGCATCTACCTGAACTGCATCGAATGAATACGATTTTGCTGCATGCACAAGGAATCCCCAGAGTTTCTAACGAAAAACAAAGCTCGCTGACTTTCTGAAAATTTTTTCTTTCTTCCGACACTCTGGATGCAAAACATACATAACGTAACCTTTTCGCGAATATCGGTGCCGAAAACTAGCGATGTGCGATTAAATGTATTTTAATAGCATCGACACGAGAAGCAATTTCTCTTTCGTTTTCAGTCAAATATGCACAAGTTTCAAGGCGCTTGGTAAAGTTTTTAGCTTGCCTGTAAAAATAAAAGATGCGTAATAATTGTTGTAATAATAAAAATTAGTTTTTGTTCTTGTTGTGGTCTTCAGTCCTGAGACTGGTTTGATGCAGCTCTCCATGCTACTCTATCCTGTGCAAGCTTCTTCTGAATCTGCTTAATGTATTCATCTCTTGGTCTCCCTCTACGATTTTTACCCTCCACGCTGCCCTCTAATACTAAATTGGTGATCCCTCGATGTCTCAGAACACGTCCTACCAACCGATCCCTTCTTCTAGTCAACTTGTACCACAAGCTCCTCTTCTCCCCGATTTTATTCAATACCTCCTCATTAGTTATGTGATCTACCCATATAATCTTCAGCATTCTTCTGTAGCACCACATTTCGAAAGCTTCTATTCTCTTCTTGTCCAAACTATTTATCGTGCACGTTTCACTTTCATACATGACTACACTCCATACAATTACTTTCAGAAATGACTTCCTGACATTTAAATCTATACTCGATGTTAACAAATTTTTCTTCTTCAGAAACGCTTTCCTTGCCATTGCCAGTCTACATTTTGTATCCTCTCTAATTCGACCATCATCAGTTATTTTGCTCCCCAAATAGCAAAACTCCTTTACTACTTTAAGTATCTCATTTCGTAATCTAATTCCCTCAGCATCACCCGACTTAATTCGACTACATTCCATTATCCTCGTTTTGCTTTAGTTGATGTTCATCTTATACCCTCCTTTCAAGACACTGTCCATTCCGTTGAACTGCTCTTCCAAGTCCTTTGCTGTCTCTGACAGAATTACAATGTCATCGGCGAACCTCAAAGTTTTTATTTCTTCTCCATGGATTTTAATACCTACTCCGAACTTTTATTTTGTTTCCTTTATTGCTTGCTCAATATACAGATTGAATAACATCGGGGATAGGCTACAACCCTGTCTCACTCCATTCCCAACCACTGCTTCCCTTTGATGTCCCTCGACTCTTATAACTGCCATCTGGTTTCTGTATAAATTGTAAACAGCCTTTCGCTCCCTGTATCTTACCCCCTGCCACCTTCAGAATTTGAAAGAGAGTATTCCAATCAACATGGTCAAAAGCTTTCTCTAAGTCTACAAATGCTAGAAACGTAGGTTTGCCTTTCCTTATTCTTTCTTCTAAGATAAGTCTTAGGGTCAGTATTGCCTCACGTGTTCCGATATTTCTACGGAATCCAAACTGATCTTCCCCGAGGTCGGCTTCTACCAGTTTTTCCATTCGTCTGTAAAGAATTCGCGTTAGTATTTTGCAGCTGTGACTTAAACTGCTTTCTTTGGGATTGGAATTATTATATTCTTCTTGAAGTCTGAGGGTATTTCGCCTGTTTCAAGCACCTTGCTCACCAGATGGTAGGGTTTTGTCGGGAATGGCTCTCCCAAGGCTGTCAGTAGCTCTAATGGAATTTTGTCTACTCCGGGGGCCTTGTTTCGACTCAGGTCTTTCAGTGCTCTGTCAAACTCTTCACACAGTATCATATCTGCCATTTCATCTTCATCTACATCCTCTTTCATTTCCATAATACTGTCCTCAAGTACATCGCCCTTGTATAGACCCTCTATATACTCCTTCCACCTTTCTGCTTTCCCTTCTCTGCTTAGAACTGGGTTTCCATCAAAGCTCTTGATATTCATGCAAGTGGTTCTCCTTTCTTCAAAGGTCTCTTTAATTATCCTGCAGGCAGTATCTGTGTTACCCATAGAGAGATAAGCCTCTACATCCTTACATTTATCCTCTAGCCATCCCTGCTTAGCCATTTTGCACTACCCGTCGATATCATTTTTGAGACGTTTGTATTCCTTCTTGTTTGCTTCATTTACTGCATTATTATATTCTCTCCTTTCATCAATTAAATTCAATATTTCTTCTGTTACCAAAGGGTTTCTATTAGCCCTTGTCTTTTTACCTATTCGATCATCTGCTGCCTTCACTATTTCATCCCTATAAAAATTAGTAGACAGCCAAATTAAATTGGGAATTCAATAACAATTCACACAATTACAAGTGTATTTCCATCGTATTACCTATCATATGTAATATGTACGAAATAATACGACTGCTTTTCGAAAAAAATGAATTTAAAACAGATGAGCGGGACTCAATCCAGCAAGCCTCCGATTACGGAGCTTGAACGCTAACCACATGAACGCAGCCGCCGCCGTCGCAGAGCACCCGTACATCACTGACACATAAAATCATCTTGCGATTTCCTTCTTGTCATTGGAGTTTTAATGGAAATCATGTATTTTTCTTAATTTGGCGACTATTTACTTGATACTACACGATTCACACCTGCCGAGATCGACAACTTTTCTCGTGACATGGCGCTCCTTATGACCTGCCGTATTATGTACATCTTAGTAGCAAAGCAAGTGTAAACTGTGACAGCCTTCAACGCGTAACATGAATTCGTCAAACACCTGAAGCTGTTACAGTGTGATGAATGTTGGTGGTGCTAATAATAGTGGATGGTAACAACAAGTGAAACCAAACTAACGGTATTCCATGAGGTTTCGGGGTTGCAGACGGATGACGTCGACAACGTGCCACAATATTTCGACTGATCATGCGAGTTTTGCATTGTAAAGTGTAATGTCCAAAACTCATGAGAGATTGGCTACCTGCCGAAATATCGTGGCAAGATGTCAATGTTATCCGGCTGGTGTCCCGAATCTTATGGGATACTAATAATGCCCGGAAAACTTCAATATTCACAAACTAATGATTTCTGAAACGCTTTATATTACTCCTAACACATGCCACTGTAACATATTAAGACGATGTCAGTGATGGTTGTTCATGTGACAGAAACAGATGATATATAGTTAATTGTGAATTATAATGTTTCACACATGGTTTCAAATTGCTCGAGAAATCTCTACTGTGCATTTCATCATTTCGTTTCAGAGGTCTAGGCAAAGCAGACTTTAAACAGCAGAATAATTCAATACTCAAGGTATTTTAATCGAATACCTCTCTCTTACCAAAATTGTTACATATACAAGCTTTTTAATACTCTAAAAACTTCGACGCACAAGTCTAACTAAACTGTAGAGTCATATCATGAAAAAAATGGCGTCTGTCATGATGTGAGACAATGTTATGCAAAGAAATTATGACGATAATTGAAATAGGCTCTTTCCAACTGTAACACAAAGAGTGCTTTCATTAGATATATTAACTGCAAAACAACTCTGTATCCATAGGAAAATTCCAGCTGACGTAAGGTCTGTTTTTGCAGTAGCAATATTTATCAGCTGAACCCAGAGACGGCAGTGTCCTGAATCAGATGTTTATTCCAAAGTACCAATAGAAGCATCTGTTTCACAGACATAGTTTTAACCTTACAATCTTTCGAAGTTATTTTATATGTCTTCGGATACAGTTAAGATCAGATACCGATGTTGATAAGTCGCGATCGAATCAGGATACATGCGAGCACAAACAGTCTTTCCGAAAGAGATGAGCCAAAACACATTTTATGGTAACAGGCAAGGGCAGCTGAACCGTTTAACAACGAAGAAGTCCCGAGGAACAAAAAGAGCATAGTAGACACAGAGGATCGCTTTTGAGAACGGAAAACAGTAATTGAAATGTCTTAACAGATGTGCTGCCATCCTGTCCCTTAATCTTGCCAGTGTTTTCCATGTATTCGTTTCCTGGCCGATTCTCTAAAGAATCTCATTCCTTACCTTATCAGTACACTTAATTTTCAACATTCCTCTGAAGCACCACGTTTCAAATGTTTCGATTCTCTTCTGTTTCGGTAACAACTAGAGCGCTGCAGCAATGTCTAATGTGCAAGTTTTTAAGCAGTTACCTGATCAAAACCAACCAAATTCAGTGAAAGGGGAATAAAAAAATTAAATATTTGCAATAGCTCAAGGAAAATTTCTTCTTAAATGTCAAAATGACGTTGCGTCGGTAGCGTACTAGTTGCGGTAATGCATGTCGGCTTTGTTTCTTCAGTTACGGTAACTATATAGGTGAAAGTATTCAAAATAAACCATAAAAATATAGTAATAAATAAAACATTCTTTCTGTGTTTGCTAAGACGTTTGACTTGTACGAGCCTGCAATGACATTTACTCAGATTCTAGGTTAGTGTGATTTACGTTCCTATTGGACCCAGAATTGTTGTATCACTTCGCGTTCTGTATAGCAAAATTACTTCCGTGAGATGAATTCCATTGTACATTCCATCTAATATTGTGTCAATCCTATATCGTTCATTCTAATTGCGCTAAAAATTATAAAACGAAATCGCTAGTACGATAAACATCATATCCACCCAGTACAAAGAACACGCTGATGATAATTAAAAATTAGAAAATATTGGGTTGTTGCATAAGATCGTAGCGTTATTCCATATGTTTGATAAACACAACACATACACCTAGCACAGACTTTAGTCATGAATAACATTCTCCCTCACTACGTAGAACAGTATACCAATACATGGGTAACTTTTCGATTACGCGACAAAAGAAATCACGCTGTTTTGAGGTGAAGAACCGGTCAAGTTCGATGTGCATTTTCATCCGGAAAGGAAGTTCCTTGAAGGCTGTTTGATAAAGAGTGGAAAAGGTGAAAATCTGAGGGCACAAGATCAGGTGAATAAGATGGGTGCGGAGTGACTTCCCAACCCAACTCTTGTGTAGTGCTTTTGTCAGTCTAGCAGAATGTGTGCGGGTCTTTATCGTGGAATAACATCACTTTTCGCAGTCTTCCTGGTGGTTGCTTTTGGACTGCGTCTGCAAGACAGCTCAGTGGTTGACAATAAATATCGACAGTGATGGCTACACCTCGGGGAAGCAACTCGTAATGCACCACATCGTCCCTGCTCTACCAGATGCATAACATCATCTTTTGTGGATGCGTGCAGGTCTTGGTACGGGGAGTTGAAGCTTTTTCCTAATTTTGGCTTGGAGCGTGCAGTACCCATTTTTGAGCGTTCCTCACAGCATACAAATTTTGCACGATGGTGGAATGATCACAGTTCATTACATATGCCAGTTCTTGAGTAGAATGACGTGCATCATTGTGGATCAATGCTCTCCAACAGTCTTCATCAACTCATACAAGTCTTCATGAACATGGAGAGTCACTGTTGTGTACATAGTTCCGCGTAGTTAGCGCGTACACAACTTTCCCACCAGAGTGCGCCCCGCTAAGCACAACAGCGCATGCGCAGCGCTCATCCATCTCTGCACTACGAGATGGCGCTGCCATAGAGACGGACCAAATTCTGCTTCTGCCGATCCGTGTATTAATATGTAACGCAGCCAATGAGATTGCTGCTAACGTAGAATCTTTTCTCCTTGCAGATCACACTCGCGCAGTGATACATGAACGCGCGAGGTCTTATAACGAGTGTACAGACCTCCGATTAGTCAATCTGCATTTGTCTGTACCAGTCTGCATTAGTCTGTACCAGTCTGTACGAGTTCTACATTTGTCTGCACCAATCTATAGCCAAGTTTCAGTCTGCGCCTAATAATATTACCATATTCCTGTACATAGCCATGAAGATAAATGTATAGATACGTTTGTCAAGTGTCAGAGATATATGTGAGAATAAGATTAACGTACCAGTACCAAAGGAACTTCAGATTGTCAATTGTAAATAGCATCCAGAACCAAGTTAAGTAATTTTTATGCTTGTTATTATTTTAATAAATGTGTGTGAAAATTAATCAAGTTCTGTTTAAAGTTGGTCACCATCAATCTGCTACTCTAAGCGTGCAAGTGGCATTTCTATCATCTGACCAAACGGCAGAAGATAAAGACGCCACGATAAGACCACGAGACATATTACTGACACTCGCCTACTTCGTTAGAGCGACAGGTCAATCTGACGGTGTGTGTACTGAAGGTCTTACAGTACGCACACCACAGTCACTGATGTCCAAACAATCTTCCTTAAAAAGAGAAAACCATTTTCTTGCCATGCTTCTTCCAATAGCATTATCCCCATACCCGCCCAAATGTTTCTCGGTGCCTCCATTGCTGTCATCTCTCTACTGAACTCAAACAGAAGAATATGTCGGAAATGTTCCGATTTCTCCACTTGGCACTCCATTTTCTAGCGTACGCACCTGAAGTCACTACCTCCAAGTGATAAAACAACAGTGTGTAAACACGAAGAACAACAATGAACTACAAATAAAAAATGACGATCGATAAACGCATAGTAACAGGAAAACCAACGTGCAAAACAAAAACGCTACGAACTTACACATCAGCCTAATATTATGGAAAATTAAGAAAGCTTGAAGCTTGGCTCTCTACAGAACACGCGTAAAAGTTGAAATATTTCTTCTGATATTAGTAGGTATACCAGTTACGCTCGATTTGATACGATCATTGATCGCAAGTTCGTTCTTCAGAACCACCCCTGACGCATGTTCTGCTCTGTACATTATCTTCGCTTGCCTCTACGATCTGACATACTGTTAGAGCGCGTCTCACCTATTTGGATGTGGTTCGTACGATTCTCTTCTTATTTTGAAGAAACCTGTTATCTCCACACGACTTTCCCTCTTAGCTTTACGTGTATCATGTACTAAGGTGTTCTGCGTATTTTTAATGAATGAATATCGCGCTGGCACTCACAGTTGTTTGCCACTCGACGGCCTTTCTTAGACAAAGATAAATCTTCCTTTTTTCACGTTTTGCACAGTACATGGACAAACACGCAAACACATTAACAGACAACCCTTCTACTTTTGACCTTAGCTGCGTGCCAAACACGTGACGTTATAGTCGTACGTGGAATTCATCGGCCTCTTTGCTCCGCAACATCAGAGACAAAGGAAGGAAAGAGTCATGATTCATCAACTATTTTAAATTTCATAGAGTGACTAACACACGACTGACAGCGTGCCTTGCGGTAACCGACGTTAACTCAGCAGCCGTATTGACGATGGTCAGAACACTGAGAGGAGCAAATATATCGTTTCTCTACGTGGGAACTGAACTGTTTTATTTGATGAATAGTTTAATCTTTCTTTGCAATTTGTTTAGTGAAGTACAAATTACACATGCCTAAAGTAAGTTTAGCGTTCAATTGTACGGAACGAAGTGACAGGAGATAACGTAGAGGTGGGCAGCAAATATGAAACTGAACAAACTGTTTCGAACTACAACGAGCTACGTCTGCTCAAATCACTTTGAAGAGAAATGTATGAACTATACAAATGATCAGAGGCGCATTTTGTCCAAGTCAATCCCAACCTTCTTTACTTTTCCACGAAAGATATATATAAAAATATTCGCATATTCAGGACCCAGAAAGCGAACTTCGACAGTTTGGCCAACAATACTCTTAATGACTCATCAGCAGCACATAGTAAGTCTACTGCTTTTAAATATTTTCATACAGATAAAAATACCATTTCTATTAGCTAACCACAACGCATTTCTAAGTTTACTCTATACTCTTCAGGTGGTATCCGCACATTTTGCACTGATTTACATTCAACTGGCAAGCCACAAGAAGTTATCACGGGTTGACGAAAATGTATTCAGTCGTCTTACAGTTTTATCTTCATCGAAAATATTTTCCATATTTCGACTAAAACTTTTCTTGTTGCTGCCAGTGTTAACTGTTTGTAGAGAAAAAAATGAAGTTCCCAGTGTTGCCAACCTAATTTTCGTAGGAAATAGCAAAAAATATAGTGTTAAAGCTCTAACGACCTATCGCAACGTCAGCTCACTCAGAAACACCTGTGGTTTCTTTTAAAAATCTATAGATGCACAGACCTCTCCCCACTAATTTAAGGGATGTGAGGTTATAAAAACGATGTACAATAATATATACTTCATAGTTGAATTAACTAGCCTGATGGCTAGTAGTATTTTAATCTATATTAGTTTTTACATAAGAGAATTCGTCCTTTGTATATTAAATTAATCGTGACATACGATATTAATGTGGTAGCAACAATATTGGAGTCAGTTATTCCTTCCAGAATTCTCTCCGCTATCTTCGCAAAATAAAATAAATACAATTTTTAGGAAATTTAATACGATAGTCAAATGATGTCACATCGAATGTCAGTGAATGGTGTGGTGGTGAATGACAGCAAAACGACAGTGGAAGTCTCTTCTTACAGGAATTTGTGCTAATTCCAAAACTGGTCTTAGATTCTGCGAGTAGTAATGTTTCCTAACTTGTAATTTTGACATAAAGTCACGTAGGAAGGATGCGACCTAATTGCAAATCAGTAATGGTACTGCACAGTTGCTGTGTTGGTCACTGAATAAGAAGCCACCAGCTGATAAAATAATGGCTTTATCTGACGTGTTTCGAGAGCGGTTCGGGTCCCTGGCATCCTTGTCGTCGTGTATTATAGTAATTAATGTTTTATTATCTTTGTGCTCCTATGGTCTTTTATTATCACATTATGTATTTTACCTTTTAATGAGTTTTACTTGCAGGATCTGCCTCACCTAATCTTTTGAAAGTTTGAGTCCTTGACCCATCCTGCGACTGCTATTATTATTTCTGTTTTATTGTACCTTCTTAATCTGGTTCCCTGCACATGGTTCATTATGTGATTTTGTAAGAAGGTTTGAATTTATGTTACTGTTTTGGAATTTTTATTCTGTTTATCTGTCAGTTTAGATGTATGTCTTTCTTATCGATGGTATTTCTTAAGTTATTGTTCATTTTATTATTCACACATTGAAAATTTTCGTAAATATTTAATTTTGTATACTGTATTTCTTATGAAAAAGAAAATAATAATAATAATAATTTTTCTGCTTTTGACGCTACGTGGCGCTGTATTTGTATTCATCACTGCCCCCTGGTGGCTTAAATTGTCTTACTAGTTACTGCATTGTTGCTAGTCAGTTAGTTTGCCATGGCAGCTTTGTTACACACCGTATTTATATTTCTGATCATCAAAATGTTCATGATGTGCATTTCAGCTGCCTGATTTTGACGATAGGTAGTTTCATACTCTTGTATATTTTTTTGTATAGTTATAGTATCTGCTAGATGCTATGTATTTCTGGCTTGCAGACAATCTGATGATGGGTTTTGCCAGAAATACGTCAAATAAAGCCCGCAGTTTATCAGCTGATGGCCTTCTGTGCGGTAACAAATATAGCAGTTGTGCGGCACTTCTACTGAATATTTCCGAAGTTATGCAAAATTTAAAATTATGATTAATCCAAGTGATACATTTGGGTTACAGTTCGATGTGTAAAACATGACATTTTGTCCTCTAGCATTAGCTGAATGAACCTTGCTTTTCAGAACAGTCATTTAATTGACTTTCAATATGGCGCCATATTGATATTTGACGCAATTTGGAATTACCCAAATTAATAGGTCCCCCATGAAACCGATTGTCCTATTATGACCTTTGGGCATGATGTATCCTGAATTCGTGGTAGCGTAATATGGGATCATGAATTTAACCGGCTTCAGCATTCGAAGTGTGGTTTTTTACATGGATCCTAAAATGCAATTTCAGAAAGATTGTATGGTTTCTATGGAACCAGCAAGCAATCACCAGTGTAGTGCTGTTGTTATAAATTTGCTAGTGGTCGCAATCGACATTGCATTACTAATACAATAATCAACAAATTTAAACTTTTTTCTGCATCTAGTTTGTAAATAGGTAAATTTACCTAATTTTGCGGTCCCACGTTCACTGGTAAAATCAGCTTCTCCTTACCACGTCATATATCCTAGATACGTAGCAAAATCAGAAATAGTATTGGCGAACAATACATAGTTAAAATAAACTATATATATATATATATATATATATATATATAATCACTTTCCTTAAGAATACCCCAGCAGTAGTCGCCCATCATCGAAGCGTTCCAGTGACCTCAGTAACAGTGTCCACCGTACGGGTGTCTTGGTCAAAGTGTTCAACCTGCTCATTGCTTACAGCTCCAAAATTTTGTGGAAATAAATCAGGGTGGAAATGTAAATAATGAATTTTAAGGGACGTTATACATCCCATGTTCTTGTAACTGTCTGCCAGACCACTGACAATGGAAACATAGTTGTCATCTCTTCTGTTACCCAAAAAGCTTTTCACAAGTACTTTGAAAGAGGTCCAAGCAACTAATTTCATATTTGTGAGTTTGATATCAAAGGTTGCAAACGCACTGAAGGTAAAAGGTAAGTAAAGAATAGAATCTTTGTCACACCTGCCATTCATTGACGATAAGGAGATCTTCCTGTACCAAAACAATAAAAATTAAAACGTTAGACATCTAAAAGAAGCAACAGGAAACAGGCGAAGTACGGGAGATAAACAATTAAAAAACCTTAAAAACTAAGAAATACTACGTGGTAGAACATTTTGAAAGAGAGATTCGGACACACCAAAATAAGTGCTAATTGATACTTCACGTCCCAAGTGCAAAATGGGTGTCGAGTAGTGTTATAGTCGACTATGTTGCTGTGTCACACATTTCAGTCATCACGGCAGTAAGGCTCTCCAAGCAATTGTTGTAAACGGGCTTCTTTGTATCAGAACGGCAGCCGCGCCTGATGTGGGAGAGGGAGTAGGTTCACTTAGGTGACGCAATGCTTTCGAGGCCGACCAGTTTTTCATGAGGCGAGCGCCCACACTCACGTACGCGGCGACTGCCAGCCGTTGGATTCCAGTGTGCCAGCGTGAACGATAATGAGGTGTTAAGCCGCATTACATTTGTTTCCGCGTGTGACTTGCAAAACAGTCTCGTCACGTCATGCGGTTTGTTGTGTTTAAGCAAATGCTGTTTCAAGATTACGCTCATTTTCGGGCAGCAGATAATCCGATAAGCAGCTGTAGTTTTACTTGCTGTGTGATGGCTGCTAATGGAAGGGTAGAGGATCATTAGAACATTTATTGGGAAAAAAACCCGAATGTTACTGATACGGAGATATTTTTTTACTTATGTTTAACACTTTATCTCAAATACATTGCAAACGTACGAAAGCGTCCTGAGAAAACGTACAACTTACAAAACATTCAATGCCTCGTAGTGCATGTAAATACATTAGAGAGCGTCAGCGCGTGCATATGCTGGGTAACGTTCTGTAATAATTGTGCTCGGTTTACACAGGGTATAAGATGACTTACACATGCTTCCAGAATTGTTAGGGCAATTAAAATATGCGAACTTTTTCGTCACAAAAATAACGCTGTCACGGAGTTGTGGACTAAAGGAGTGCTAAGTAAGACGGGGTTCCAACGGTCTTATTAAGTACTGAATGCGGTTTAAGAGATAATTCTGTACATTCAAGTAGGCAGGAGACATCTTGAATTGCCAATAGCTCAGCACCGTTGAAACGACCAGTAGCTGAACGAATAACCAGAGCGGCGCTCGGCCGTTCGGGAGTGTCTATGGTCCTGTATTCTAGCTGTTTAGTATTTTGCGTCTATCGAAGCCCATGGTCATTAAACCGAGCGTTGTCGATGTACAACGGAAGGATCATTCCTGTCAACTGTACGACTGTGGAAAATATCATTTAGATTATTTAGGGAACAGCTGGCGACATACCTTTCTAGCATCGTCATTGGGAAAATGGTGATCCTAACAAATTATTATCGTATAAAATTATTTTGTTTTCACTTTTCATTACAATCGTAAATTTATCCATTTGGAAATCATTTATCGTCCAGATTTTGCAAGATACTCACCAAAATTATCACTAAATACTTAGAAAGACACTGAATTTTAATCGAGAAAGTGAACAAGTGAGTTCTGATAAATTGTATAGCACACTGAACGACTTTGAAGTTGTGAACCAAGTCACAGAACAGAGTAATGTTTAGGAACAACTAACCTGTTTCTTGGGGTTTATAGATACCGAGAAAGTTTTTGACCCAGTTTCGATAAAATATGCACTAATAGCCTTGAGCAACAAGACCTTCATTCAATCTATGTGCGTACACAGATGTATTAACGCTAGAGCTGCTATCATACTTCTTCATGGTAGTGAAAAATTAAAATCTGAAACAGAAGTGAGACAAGAAGATTCCATATTAATAGAATTACTCTTAGCAGCTCTTATTTTAAGATCCCTAAACAGGGAAAAAGAGGACTGAACACATACTAGTGGAACATACCTGAACTACCAACGTTTTGCTGTTGATCTTGTGCTTTTTGCCTCTCGTACAGATAAAATTCAATTGCATATGGTTGATCTTCTTCTTTACAGACGAATGGAAAATCTTCTTCTTTACAGACGAATGGAAAAACTAGTAGAAGCCGACCTCGGGGAAGATCAGTTTCGATTCCGTAGAAATATTGTAACACGTGAGGCAATACTGACCCTAAGACTTATCTTAGAAGAAAGATTAAGGAAAGGCAAACCTACGTTTCTAGCATTTGTAGACTTAGAGAAAGCTTTTGACAATGTTGAATGGAATGCTCTCTTTCAAATTCTGAAGGTGGCAGGGGTAAAATACAGGGAGCGAAAGGCTATTTACAATTTATACAGAAACCAGATGGTACTTATAAGAGTCGAGGGACACGAGAGGGAAGCAGTGGTTGGGAAGGGAGTAAGACGGGGTTGTATCTTCTCCCAGTTGTTATTCAATCTGTATATTGAGCAAGCAGTGAAGGAAACAAAATAAAAGTTTGGAGTAAGTATTAAAATCCATGGAGAAGAAATAAAAACTTTGAGGTTTGCCGATGAATTGTAATTTTCTCAGAGACAGTAAAGGGCTTGGAAAAGCAGTTGAACGGAATGGATAGTGTCTTGAAAGGAGGATATAAGATGCACATCAACTAAAGCAAAACGAGGATAATGGAAAGTAGTCGAATTAAGTCGGGTTATACTGAGGGAATTAGATTAGGGAATGAGACACTTAAATTAGTAAAGGAGTTTTGCTATTTGGGGAGCAAAATTACTGATGATGGTCGAAGTAGAGAGGATATAAAATGTAGACTAGCAATGGCAAGGAAAGCGTTTCTGAAGAAGAGAAATTTGCTAACATCGAGTATAGATTTAAGTGTCAGGAAGTTGTTTCTGAAACTAATTGTATGGCGTGTAGCCATGTATGGAAGTGAAACATGGACGATAAATAGTTTGGACAAGAAGGGAATAGAAGCTTTTGAAATGTGGTGCTACAGAAGAATGCTGAAGATTAGATGGGTAGATCACATAACTAATGAGGAGGTATTAAATAGGATTGGGGAGAAGAGAAATTTGTGGCACAACTTGACTAGAAGAAAGGATCGGTTGGTAGGACATGTTCTGAGGCAGCAAGGGATCACCTATTTAGTATTGGAGGGCAGCGTGGAGGGTAAAAATCGTAGATGGAGACCAAGAGATGAATCCGCTAAGCAGATTCAGAAAGATGTAGGTTTCAGTAGTTACTGGGAGATGAAGAAGCTTGCACAGGATAGAGTAGCATGAAGAGCTGCATCAAACCAGTCTCAGGACTGAAGACCACAACAACAACATGGTTGATCTTCACAGATCAAGACTGAAACTCAGTATGAAAATCCATTATAATAAGATTAAAATAATGTATAAAGGGCAATGATACTTTTCCAAGTGTATGACAGCATTTTGCTATACCGACCAACGGTCTGGCAAATACACGACCTTCATGGAGATCATCTGCTACAGTGGCCGAAACGTTGATCTAGATAACAAGATAAAATCGCCGTCATATACCCAGAAAAGTTTTACTGAAGATGACGACGGTTGTAGAAGCCTTCGCTCACACGCGTAATGAGCACACAGGAAAGAAAATAGTAACCATCATCAATGACGTCGAAGAAACAGGCAAGAGAAATATACAGTGCAGTAAAAATGTTCAGGAGTGCAATTGGTAGCAGAGAAAGTTGTGCCTTGCAACACATTTCAGGCTTCTGTCTCTAGCCAGCTCTGTAATATAAATTTAATACGTTTTCTTAATCCATTTTGAAACTATAACATTCATTTTATGTGTGCTGCAATCTTTTTCTGGAATTACAAAAATTACCCCGGTAAAGTAAGGTTTTCCCAAATGTGAAAAACATGGCATGTACCTAGGAACAAATATTGCGTTCAAATTTAAAAGTGTTGAAATCGAGGAAATATTGTCAGTACTGCATTTAATAATCTATGCATTGCGTTATTGCTCTGCCACATACCAATCATCAGTAAGTGAAACGAAATTAAGAAGTAGTAGCACCAAAAACCGGTTATAAGTTAAAACATTTTGAATCAGAAGCTATTGATAACTAAGATAGAGAAAATGTTAAGACATTGAAGAAGCTCGTTCATTTCACGGTGCAATATGGTGCAGAACCGAAGAAGTATGGCTCAATCATCCACACGCTAAGAAACTAGCTTTAAAAATTACACAGAATTTTACTCACCATAAACCTCTATGTCTGAAGAATACAGTATCCTCCAAATAGCTTTATTATCTTACACATCACTTAAATATATAGAATCAATAATATTTACAAATGCTGCACAAAACAGAACATCATGTCCCAAAATAACAATTAGGTGGCAAGTGGCGGAAAACGCTTATGGCGGTCTCTAGTGCCAAATCCTTCATGTGAGTCTAAAATCAGTCATTAGACTGAAACAACGATCAGAAATGTCATGTGTTCCCGGATACACTATCCTGTACTGTTCAACACCATTCCATACCTTACATACAGTTTTCTGAACTAAGGTACTGGTATGTCTGAAAGCAGAAGTTTATTGTTGTTGTTGTGGTCCTCAGTCCTGAGACTAGTTTGATGCAGCTCTCCATGCTAATCTATCCTGTGCAAGCTCCTTCATCTCCCAGTACCTACTGCAACCTATATCCTTCTGAATCTGTTTAGTGTATTCATCCTTTGGTCTCCCTCTACGATTTTTACCCTCCACGCTGCCCTCCAATGCTAAATTTGTGATCCCTTGATACCTCAGGACATGTCCTTCCAACCGATCCCTTCTTCTTGTCAAGTTGTGCCACAAACTTCTCTTCTCCCCAATCCTATTCAACACCTCCTCATTAGTTACGTGATCTACCCACCTAATCTTCAACATTCTTCTGTAGCACCACATTTCAAAAGCTTCTGTTCTCTTCTTGTCTAAACTATTTATTGTCCATGTTTCACTTCGATACATGGCTACACTCCATACAAATACTTTCAGAAACGACTTCCTGACACTTAAATCTATACTCGATGTTAACAAATTTCTCTTCTTCAGAAACGCTTTCCTTGCCATTGCTAGTCTACATTTTATATCCTCTCTACTTCGACCATCATCAGTTATTTTGCTCCCCAAATAGCAAAACTCCTTTACTACTTTAAGCGTCTCATTTCCTAATCTAATTCCCGCAGCATCACCCGACTTAATTCGACTACATTCCATTATCCACGTTTTACTTTTGTTGATGTTCATCTTATATCCTCCTTTCAAAACACTATCCATTCCGTTCAACTGTTCTTCCAAGTCCTTTGCTGTCTCTGACAGAATTACAATGTCATCGGCGAAACTCAAAGTTTTTATTTCTTCTCCCTGGATTTTAATACCTACTCCGAATTTTTCTTTTGTTTCCTTTACTGCTTGCTCAATATACATATTGAATAACATCGGAGAGAGGCTACAACCCTGTCTCACTCCCTTCCCAACCACTGCTTCCCTTTCATTTCCCTCGACTCTTGTAACTGCCATCTGGTTTCTGTACAAATTTTGAATAGCCTTTCGCTCCCTGTATTTTACCGCTGCCACCTTTAGAATTTGAAAGAGAGTATTCCAGTCAACATTGTCGAAAGCTTTCTCGAAGTCTACAAATGCTTGAAACGTAGTTTTGCCTTTCCTCAATCTTTCTTCTAAGATAAGGCTTAAGGTCAGTATTGCCTCACGTGTTCCAACCTTTCTACGGAATCCAAACTGATCTTCCCCGAGGTCGGCTTCTACTAGTTTTTCCATTTGTCTGTAAATAATTCGCGTTAGTATTTTGCAGCTGTGGCTTATTAAACTGATAGTTCGGTAATTTTCATATCTGTCAACACCTGCGTTCTTTGGGATTGGAATTATTATATTCTTCTTGAAGTCTGAGGGTATTTCACCTGTCTCATACATCTTGCTCACCAGATGGTAGAGTTTTGTCAGAACTGTCTCTCCCAAGGCCGTCAGTAGTTCCAATGGAATGTTGTCTACTCCCGGGGCCTTGTTTCGACTCAGGTCTTTCAGTGCTCTGTCAAACTCTTCACGCAGTATCGTATCTCCCCATTCATATTCATCTACATCCTCTTTCATTTACATAATATTGTCCTCAAGTACATCACCCTTGTATAGACCCTCTATATACGCCTTCCACCTTTCCGCTTTCCCCTCTTTGCTTAGATCTGGGTTTCCATCTGAGCTCTTGATATTCATACAAGTGGCTCTCTTTTCTCCAAAGGTCTCTTTAATTTTCCTGTAGGCTGTATCTATCTTACCCCTAGTGAGATAAGCCTCTAAATCCTTACATTTGTCCTCTAGCCATGGGTGCTTAGCCATTTTGCACTTCTTGTCGATCTCATTTTTGAGACGTTTGTATTCCTTTTTGCCTGCGTCATTTACTGCATTTTTATATTTTCTCCTTTCATCAATTAAATTCAATATTTCTTCTGTTACCCAAGGATTTCTACTAGTCCTCGTCTTTTTACCTTCTTGATCCTCTGCTGCATTCACTACTTCATCACTAAGAGCTACCTATTCTTCTTCTACTGTATTTCTTTCCCCCAATCCTCTCAATTGTTCCCTTAGGCTGTCCCTGAAACTCTGTACAACCTCTGGTTTAGTTAGTTTATCCAGGTCCCATCTCCTTAAATTCCCACCTTTTTGCAATTTCTTCAGTTTTAATCCACAGTTCATAACCAATAGATTGTGATATTTTGACTAAAGTTCAGTCTTGATCACACCACTTATGTTTTAACTATAACATGTTTTAATTAAAACATAAATGTTGTATACATGTTTTAATTAAAACATACATAGTGTTATCAAGACTGAACTTTAGCCAAAATATAATAATTAATTGATAACTGTTTTCCAAAAATGTTTACCAAAATTGTACAACAGATTGTGGTCAGAGTCCACATCTGCCCCTGGAAATGTCCTACAATTTAAAACCTGGTTCCTAAATCTCTGTCTTACTATTATATAATCTATCTGATACCTTTTAGTGTCTCCAGGATTCTTCCATGTATCCAACCTTCTTTTATGATTCTTGAACAAAGTGTTAGCTATGATTAAGTTATGCTCTGTGCAACGTTCTACCAGACGGCTTCCTCTTTCATTTCTTAGCCCCAAGCCATATTCACCTACTATGTTTCCTTCTCTCCCTTTTCCTACTGTCGAATTCCAGTCACCCATGACTATTAAATTTTCGTCTCCCTTCACTAACTGGATAATTTCTTTTATCTCATCATACATTTCTTCAATTTCTTCGTCATCTGCAGAGCTAGTTGGCATATAAACTTGTACTACTGTACTCCTGCATTACCCCTATTTGATTTTGTATTTATAACCCTGTATTCACCCGACCAGAAGTCTTGTTCCTCCTGCCACCGAACGTCACTAATTCCCACTATATCTAACTTTAACCTATCCATTTCCCTTTTTAAATTTTCTAACCTACCTGCCCGATTAAGGGATCTGACATTCCACGCTCCGATCCGTAGAATGCCGGTTTTCTTTCTCCTGATAACGACGTCCTCTTGAGTAGTCCCCGCCCGGAGATCCGAATGGGGGACTATTTTACCTCCGGAATATTTTACCCAAGAGGACGCCATCATCATTTAACCATACAGTAAAGCTGCATGCCCTCGGGAAAAATTACGGCTGTAGTTTCCCCTTGCTTTCAGCCGTTCGCAGTACCAGCACAGCAAGGCCGTTTTGGTTAGTGTTACAAGGCCAGCTCAGTCAATCATCCAGACTGTTGCCCCTGCAACTACTGAAAATGCTGCTGCCCCTCTTCAGGAACCACGCGTTTGTCTGGCCTCTCAACAGATACCCCTCCGTTGTGGTTGCACCTACGGTACGGCTATCTGTATCGTTGAGGCACGCAAGCCTCCCCAACAACGGCAAGGTCCATGGTTCATGGGGGGAAGCAGAAGCTTATAAGCTGTGTGTATTACATGTTTTGACTAGAGATGCACGCTTTAAATCTGAAAATTGTTGTCCAGATTTGCGTTATAGTCCCCATTAAAATACGTAGTGTACGAGATATTCACCAAATTTGTCATTAACCGAATAAAAAAACGATTTTAATCGAGTAAACTTATTGAGGTATCTTATTCTATTAATGTTCTCGGCAACTTCATTAATATGAACAGCTAGCGTTCCAGCACACTTCTCTGGGGCACACCCGAAATTAGTTCCACATCTATCGATGAATCTCCATTCAAGATAACTTGCAGCATCCTCGTTACCAAAAAATCTTCAATCCAGCCAGAATTTTTTCCTTATACGCCATACGATCTTACTTTAGATAATAAGCGTGGATGCGGTACTAACTCAGATGCTGCATCTGTCTGATTGCCTTGATAAAAATCTTTCACTATGTCATGCGAGAAAAGTATAAGTCGGGTTTCACATGATCGATGTTTCCCGAATCCACGCTGATTGCTATGGAGGTTTTCTGATGACATTAATGAAAGCTATTTTGAATGTTAGTACGTAAATACAGGTGTCATCGAAAAGCAACACCGTATAGGGGTGCAAATATGTAATAAGGAGGTAGAAACCAAAACCCATCAGTCTCTACAACCACAGCACTAATTGCCAGAAGGGCTGAATGTTGAACAATTTTCAGGAGTTCCTCTATGTGTGGAGTTGGTCGAAGACATTTGCAGTGTGTGGTGGTTAGACTAGAATACTGATTTTATGTACACTATTTGTAATTGTCTACGACACCTGTTGTTATTTAACCCGAGTGTGTGGTATGATTTTGGTACAGCTCTAGGTTCGGTTATACGTTTAATGACAAGCTGAAGAAAGTTTTGGGTGTAGGAACAGACTCTGCTACGTTGTTTCATCTATAATAGTGTTATATGGGACAGGACATCCGACACCTCAAGATGTCAACAGATCGTCGGGAAAACCTGAAGAATGTAATCGTATTGATACTCATACTTCTTAATAGGAGGGTCGCCCAGAAAGTAATGCACAATTTTTTTTTTCCTAGTCAACAAAAACGGTACGAATGTGAAACATTAGGTATGCATTATTTGAAGTTCCCGTAGTGCGCGTGCAAACTTTTCGTTTCCTCTAACAGATAGCGTAGATGCAGCAGTGTTTCAAAATGACGTACGTTGCAAGCAGCATGTCGTTATTGAATTTCTGAGTGCAAAGAAAGAAACTGTTAGGGATATTCACAAAAGTCTGCGTGCAGTCAGCAGAAGTACCGATAGTCACTCGGCAAAGAGGATGAGGCCATTACGAGATGGCGGTTTGGCAGAGCTCCATGACTTATAGCGTTCGGGGAGGTCATCCATGGCTCTCACATCTGACAACATGCATCTTGCTAAATGTGCTCATTCGCGAAGACAGGAGCATAAAGACTCAGCAGTTGGCCCCAATGCTATCAATCAGCAAAGAAAGTGTGGATGCAATCAGTACCCTAGGAGATTCTTTGATTGAACATGATAACGCTCGGCCACACACAAGTTCCACATCCCTGACTTAGCTCCCTCAGACTTCACTTATTTGGGTCATTAAAGGGTGCAATTCGTGGAAGAAATTTTGAGCATGACGGGGAGGTAATACCCACAGTGAAGAAATGGCTTCGTGATCAATACAAGCAGTGGTACCAACAGGGTATACACGCCCTTGTGTCCCTCTGGAGGAAAGCCATAGAATAGGAAGGAGATTTCGTGGAAAAATAGGCAGTGTAGAAGATACATCAGTCTCCCGTGTGTGTACGTTGCATTGTGTTCAATAAATAATTGTTGAAGAAAAAGAATGTGGTGCATTATTTTCTGAGTGACCCTCGTAGCATCACGGGAGCTCTTCTCTAGTTGATAACTGAACACTGAGTCTTGGGGCAGCGGTATGGAATAGTTACGCTACAGAACAGCAGCGCAGAAAATAGCCACTTCCTAGTATTAAGTGTTAAAAGTGCCGAGTGAAGCGTAACAGAAGAAAGTTAGCGCGAATGGTGTATGGCTATGTTGGGTGACAGTGTAGTGGGTACTGGTGGGATCATGTTTTTTTTTTTTTTTTTTTTGGAAATTTATAGTAAGGTCTTATGGGAACAAACTGCTGAGGTCATCGGTTCCTAAGCCTACACACTACTTAATCTAACTTAACACACACCCAAGGCCGAGGTAGGACTCGAACCTCCGGCGGGGGGAGCCGCACGGACCGTGACAAGACGCCCTAGACCGTGCAGCTACCCCGCACGGCGCACCGTTTTTAGATTGAAGTCAGCTGATAGGTATACCAGCTTAAAGGAAGTCCCTGTAACTAAGGGCTCACTTTCAGAGGACGTCATGTTTCCAGGTAGAGAAGGAATTAACATATTTCATCAAAATATAAGAGGTATTAGGGATAAAGGAGTTAATTGCGGGGTGGGAGATTGGATATGAACGTAAGAAACAGTATTCCATTTGAGTCCATAGAATATTACGGCACTGCACTGAACAGATATTTGAATGTTGTGCAGGGGCAGTTGAATTTAGTGAAACAACTTCTAATTGTTGTTGTTTACAGGTCCCCTAACTCTGACTTCAGAGCATTTCTGCTCAAGCTAGAAAGAGTTCTTGATTCACCTTGTAGGAAGTACTAGAAATTAGTTATATGTGGTGAATTCAATATAAATTTTGTGTATGATGGTGCAAGAAAAAGGATGTTGGCAGATTTCCTAAATTCATATGATCTGATGCAGACTGTGTTTTTTCCAACTAGGATGCGGGGGAACAGTAGCACAGCCATAGACAATATTTTTATTCGTTCTTCACTACTAGACGGGCATTCTGTTATTAAAACGATGAACGGCCTTTCAGACCATGATGCACAAATTTTAATACTAAAAGGCTTTTGTACTCAAACAATTGTCACATACAATTACAAACTACACTCCTGGAAATTGAAATAAGAACACCGTGAATTCATTGTCCCAGGAAGGGGAAACTTTATTGACACATTCCTGGGGTCAGATACATCACATGATCACACTGACAGAACCACAGGCACATAGACACAGGCAACAGAGCATGCACAATGTCGGCACTAGTACAGTGTATATCCACCTTTCGCAGCAATGCAGGCTGCTATTCTCCCATGGAGACGATCGTAGAGATGCTGGATGTAGTCCTGTGGAATGGCTTGCCATGCCATTTCCACCTGGCGCCTCAGTTGGACCAGTGTTCGTGCTGGACGTGCAGACCGCGTGAGACGACGCTTCATCCAGTCCCAAACATGCTCAATGGGGGACAGATCCGGAGATCTTGCTGGCCAGGGTAGTTGACTTACACCTTCTAGAGCACGTTGGGTGGCACGGGATACATGCGGACGTGCATTGTCCTGTTGGAACAGCAAGTTCCCTTGCCGGTCTAGGAATGGTAGAACGATGGGTTCGATGACGGTTTGGATGTACCGTGCACTATTCAGTGTCCCCTCGACGATCACCAGTGGTGTACGGCCAGTGTAGGAGATCGCTCCCCACACCATGATGGCGGGTGTTGGCCCTGTGTGCCTCGGTCGTATGCAGTCCTGATTGTGGCGCTCACCTGCACGGCACCAAACACGCATACGACCATCATTGGCACCAAGGCAGAAGCGACTCTCATCGCTGAAGACGACACGTCTCCATTCGTCCCTCCATTCACGCCTGTCGCGACACCACTGGAGGCGGGCTGCACGATGTTGGGGCGTGAGCGGAAGACGGCCTAACGGTGTGCGGGACCGTAGCCCAGCTTCATGGAGACGGTTGCGAATGGTCCTCGCCGATACCCCAGGAGCAACAGTGTCCCTAATTTGCTGGGAAGTGGTGGTGCGGTCCCCTACGGCACTGCGTAGGATCCTACGGTCTTGGCGTGCATCCGTGCGTCGCTGCGGTCCGGTCCAGGTCGACGGGCACGTGCACCTTCCGCCGACCACTGGCGACAACATCGATGTACTGTGGAGACCTCACGCCCCACGTGTTGAGCAATTCGGCGGTACGTCCACCCGGCCTTCCGCATGCCCACTATACGCCCTCGCTCAAAGTCCGTCAACTGCACATACGGTTCACGTCCACGCTGTCGCGGCATGCTACCAATGTTAAAGACTGCGATGGAGCTCCGTATGCCACGGCAAACTGGCTGACACTGACGGCGGCGGTGCACAAATGCTGCGCAGCTAGGGCCATTCGACGGCCAACACCGCGGTTCCTGGTGTGTCCGCTGTGCCGTGCGTGTGATCATTGCTTGTACAGCCCTCTCGCAGTGTCCGGAGCAAGTATGGTGGGTCTGACACACCGGTGTCAATGTGTTCTTTTTTCCATTTCCAGGAGTGTATGTAAGAAAGTTAATCCTACAGCAATAGTTTCTTAAACCTTGTCAAGGAACAAGAGTGGCCTCATGTTTATGGTGCGATTAACATAGATGATAAATATAATGATTTTCTTAACACATTTCTCATGTTCTTTGAGATTTGCTTTCCATTAGACCGTTCTAAACAGGGTACTAGCGGTAATAGACAGCCAAGGTGGCTGACTAGTGGGATAAGGGTATCATGTACAACATAGCGGGAATTATGTCAAAATGTTAGAAGTGGTCACAATCAAACTACAGTAGCCCATTACAAACGGTACTGTAAGGTTATTAGGAAGGCAAAGAGTATGTGGTATGCAAATAGAATAGCTAATTCACGGGATAAAATTAAAACCATATGGTCGGTTGTAAAGGAAGTGTCTGGTCAGCAGCACAAGATCGACGATATAAAATCAGTTTGTAGTAAAAATATTTCTGTTATTGTTAAATCAGATATATGTTCAGTATTTAACAATCATTTTCAGAGCACTGCTGATGAATTAAATAAAAATGTAGTTTCTACAGGGAATCATATAAAATTCTTGGCAAATGCCTTTCCGAGATTGATGTCTGAAATACTATTCTGTGATACAGATAAGGAGGTTATTGAGTCAATAATTAAATCACTGAAGACTAAGGACTCTCATGGATATGATGGAGTGCCTAGCAGAATATTAAAGTACAGTGTTGCACATGTTAGCCCTGTACTTGGCCGTATTAGTAATTTTTCCTTTAAAAATGGTCAGTTTCCTGAAGGGTTAAAGTATTCAGTAGCAAAGCCGCTTTATAAAAAGGGAGAAAGGGATAATGTAGATAATTTTAGATCTATTTCTATGCCATCAGTGTTTGCTAAAGTTGCTGAAAAGGCTGTGTATCTAAGGATAATTGCTCAGTTTATATCACACGATTTGCTATCAAATGTACAGTTCGGCTTCAGAAGTCGTTTAGCAACTAAAAATGCTATATTCTGTTTACTCTGTGAGCTACTGGATGGGTTAAACAAAAGGTTTCGAACGCCAGGCACAGTGTTTAATTTAACTAAGGCGTTTGATTGTGTTGGTCACAAAATATTGCTCCAGAAGTTTGATCGTAACGGAATACGGGGAGTAGCTCACAATTGGTTCACCTCTTAAGCAACAGACAGCAAAAGGTCATTATTCAAAATGCTGAGAATGGCTGTAATGTGGGGTCTGAATGGGGTACAGTCAAGTAGGGGGTGTCCCAGGGATCAGTATTGGGGTCACTCCTGTTCCTTACTTATATAATTTATATGCCCTCTAGTATTACGTGTAACTCTAAAATATTTCTGTTCGCTGATGACACCCATGCTGGTGGACAATCATCCACGTTTCGAACGGACACGAGAAGTTTAACTTCATCAAACACGTCAGAGTGATTTGACTACTGCGGAACATGGCTATGGAGATGTATATAGCAATATTTCAACCAGTGCGCATTCTCATAACTCGAATGGATTACTTTACTGGGACACAACAACAGAGTCAGTCTGGCTGAAGTGTGAAAGAAGTTGGTTCACATACATCGATAACGACTGCTGTAATATATGATATGTCTACGAGGCACAGTTATTGTCCAGCTGAGTACACGGAATGAAATTAGCAAAGATTTATGCCATAGTACCGACATGTTCCCTGTTTACTATTCTTGCCAGTTGCGCAGTGGAACTGCGCTACAGCGTCACACACTCATCCGTATACAATTTTCGACAGCTGTATGAATGTCAATTTGTGACCAATTTTGCATAACTTCTTTGTGGTGAATTGTTATTTTTTGTCTTAGATTGTACATTCTCAGAAATTTCTTCCTCAGTTAAGATCTATGTCTGATACTAGTTTACTTTTTTTGGTGATGAATGTTCTCTTTGCTTGTGTTAGTCTTTCTAATATTCTCCTTGCTTCGTCCGTCACGTGTTGTTTTGCTTACAAGCCAACAGAATTCCCGCACATTGTCTATTACTTGCTCCCCAGTTTCCACGTTTATTTTATGGCTAATCCCATTTCTCCTGCTTCTCTCAGTACTGTCGCCTTTCTTTAATTTACTCCCAGTCCACCTTAAGTGTTCATTTAACTATTTATCGCACTTAACATTCCGCAATTCCTTCCTCAGTTTCATAGAAGATCTTATGACGCATATTCTTTCATTCTAAAATAATAACCTCACTTCTAAATGTTTCTTTTGTTTCCGTAATGTTTCTTCGATATACAGGTTTACAACAGAGGCGAAAGTCTCCATCCCTGCATTACACACTTTTCAACAAGATCACTTCTTTTGCTCTTCCATTCTTAGTGTTCCCTCTTGGTTCTCGAACACCATGCTAACGATGCCTCTTTCCTTATTGTGTATATCAGTTTTTTTCCTGAGGATTTCAAATCTTTTGTATCACTTTAGATTGCCACTTTTCAAAGATCAACAAATCCTACTAAGGTGTCTTAAGTTTTTATAGAGTCCTAACTCCGTTGTTAAGAGCAACGGCAAAACTTTCTATTTGGCGCCTTTACCCTTCGCAAAGCCTAACTGGTAGCTATCTAAAAGGAAATCTCAGTTTTTTCCTCATTCTTCTTATGCGTATAGTTTGACTTCATAACAGCCGGCCGAAGTGTCCGAGCGATTCTAGGCGCTACAGTCTGGAACCGCGTGACCGCTACGGTCGCAGGTTCGAATCCTGCCTCGGGCATGGGTGTGTGTGATGTCTTTAGGTTAGTTAGGTTTAAGTAGTTCTAAGTTCTAGGGGACTGATGACCGCAGAAGTTAAGTCCCATAGCGCTCAGAGCCATTTGAACCATTTTTGACTTCATAATACATGTACATTGATATAGGTAGTACTCAGTTGAATGATTCATGTCTCTTTAACATCCTGCGTGTATGACCGTGCGTGAGTCTACACTGACATTCCTTCTCTGTGCAAACATCTTATATTCACATCCGCATTTTTTTCTGCAGTAGGAATTAATGTTAATAATTTACCCTTGTTGTAGTTTATCATTCCTTTAACCTTGAGTATTAGATTAATCACCTCACTTTGGAACACGTACAGGAGGTCGACAAGCCGTGGACCAAGCGAAGGTGACGCAGTGGTCAGCACACTGGACTCGCATTCGGGAGGACGACGGTCCAAATCTTTGTCCGGCCATCCTGACTTATGTCTTCTGTGATTTCCCTAAATCGCTTCAGCTGAATGCCGCGACGGTTTCTTTGGTGGGGCACGGCCGACTTCCCTTTCCATCCTTCCCCAACCCGATGGGACAGATGACCTCGCTGTTTGATCCCCTCCCCCTAATCAATCAGCCAAGGAAAAAAATGGAAACACTGAAAACACAACACATTACCGTGCCTAATACGGTGTAGGGAACCCTTTGACACCCAAAACAGCTTCCAGTCGTCTCAGAATGGGTATTTACTCGTCCTGGATGGTTTCCAACCTTCCTTTCTGCAAAACAGTGACAAGTTCAGGTATGGATGATGGAGATGGTTAACGATCACTCAGTCCTCTCTCCAAAGTAGACCATAGAGGCCAATACCCTCGAGTTCTGATAACTATGGCGTCCATGGGTAACACTGAGCTCTGGTAACTATGGTGGCCAGGGGAGATGCGACAATTCATCCTGGTGCTCACAAATCCAGACCCGGACGATGCAAGCTGTGTGAACAGGGGCCTATCGTGGACCACAGCACTACTATTGGGGAATAAAACATTGTAGCATGGGATGGACCTGATCAGCCAAAATGGTCACATAATCATTGGCAATAATACGACCTTGCAGAGTAGCCATACGCATCACGAGATAGTACGATATCGCTGCACAAATCCTCACCCAACTCCCGCCACTCTTAGGACATAAACTAGGCTAGTTTACAGAATGAAACAATACCCACCCGAACAAATGACTGTCTTCCATTGCTCCACCGTCCAGGTTTCATGGCTTCGGCCCCATGTTTTCCTGTTCCCGGAATTTGCATCACTGAAGATAGATTTTGGAATTCCAGGTCGCCCTTCAATTCCAGGTATTTGCAGTAACTTTTGCAACTTTCGCTCTCTTGTTTTTCGTCATAATCCTCCTCAATGACCGTCTGTTACGATCACTCACACTTTCGTCTGCGTTGTGACTTAGGGGATGACGTTTTTCCGATTTCCCTGTATGCGGTGTATGTCTTCGATACGGTGCCTGTTGGAACACCGACACTTCTGTTACCTTTGCTACCGAAGTAACCACCATAAGAGAGCCATCAGCTTGCTCAGGTTCCAGTTCATTTAGCTTCAACAGAATGCACTCACAACCACGCAGAACACTGTTCCGACATCGACTAACACTTACAAAATATTGAGGCCATTGCACAGGTGCCGTTTCTAGTCAAACACAACAGCGTAACCTGCAGGCTTTGATAGCATCTGTATTTATGTTCAAGTATACATTTTTCGACGTGTTAAGATATTTTTTTTCAACCCTTGTATATTTCTATTTTGCTTTCAACCCTCTGCGTGAATCACAAATAACGGTAAATATATGACTTTTCGTGCTAAGCATTCGTGTTAACTTCTGCAAAAAGATTTTGAAGGCAACGAATATGCTTCCTAAGTATTGCTGTTGTAGATTCTCCTTTAATTTTCAATCGAAAGGCACGAGCCAGCTACAGTTGCTGTCCTCTATGTAAGCAGTGGATGGCAGTCACTTGAAGGATTATGTGTCGGCGCTGTCTGCGCCTGAGGGACTGGAGCTGACCGCCTGCGGTAAATCACCTTTCCCATCTGGCGCATGAGGGTTATCTTCCGTAATAGCGTCTTAAGGACCCGCTGTTTGGAGGGTGACAAAAGCAATCAGTGCGGGACATTCCTCGCCAAAACAATTTCGTGACTGCCCGACGTAAACATATAGTTGACGGTCCCCACTCAATTGTCTCTCCCCTGTGTCTGATCTTGGAATTCTTACAGTCTCTTTACAGAACTACTTATTTATGTGTGTCACTGATAACACAATCAATTTCATATGAAGAGCCATTTGTTCTGTCGCAATACAAGACAAAAACATAACGTTCCTGTAGATTTTGCTTCATAGTGTAAGGTTCAGAGTGGAGCTATGCACTCTGATGCGAAAGACTTGAACAAACTCTCATTTACCACAAAATAAGAATTTGGGGATTCCTACCGGGTCAAAGGAAAATTATAATGATACTTTACTAGTTACTCCTTCTACAATTTATCTGAGTATCTGGATTCAGGGATTAAAAATTCCCATTATCTGCACTGCAAGTAGCAATGATATTGTAAACTGACCTCTGCTTCTACAGATACAGGTGACTTTTTTATTTAGCACGTTCACGCGGGCGTGTACCATCAATCGCTCGCCCCGGATTATCCCACTGGGCTGCGAGTGCAAGTGGTGGTTTGTGCTCGACTCTGGCAATTATGCTACCAGCGATGCAGTAGTGTATGAGCCATTGAATCGTAGGTACCAGTGGTGGCTCGTGTTCGAGTCTTATCAATTATTCTACCAGCAACACACTAGCATATGAATCATTGGCCGACGTGGTACACTGGTGACTCGTGCTCGACTCTACCAATTATGCTACCAACAATACGCTTGCCTATGAACCATTGGCCGGCATGTACGACTGGAGGCTCATGCTCCACTCTATCAATTATGCTACCAGCAATGCGCTAGCGTATGAAACACTGGCCGGCGTGTACCACTGGTGGCTCGGGCGCGACTCTACCAATTATGCTACCTGCAATATACTAGTTATGAGCCATTGGGCAGTATGTACCACTTACTGGTGGCTCGTGTTCGAGTCTCATCAATTATGCTACCAACAGTACACTAGTGTGTGATGTATGACCTATCATTCAGGCGCATCGAATAGCTGTGAACAGAATTTTGTTAGACTCTTCAACGAGAGTTGCTTCTGAAAAAATGAGACATCACATAATAATTTAGTGTAAAATTATTTTAGGTGAATTCTCGTTGTTTTAAAAGAATGCACGCAAGCCAATTTCAAAATAAAAGGTTAGTATATTGAAACAGTTGTCTAGAGATCACGAATACAACTGCCACCACAGGGTGAGGAACAGGGAAAGCATCGCAAGCAAAGCCTGAATACTCGCGCCGCTCCACAGCGAGAAGCATAATTCACAGCGGTGGTGTAAACATGTTAAAAATATGTATGTTTTGTGTAAATATGAAATTTATTTTAACGTTGTGATCAGATGCCCCTCCCCCCACTCGCCACCTCGCTGTCGCCATAGTCCTCTTTTAACCGGAAAAAGGAAAGTCATGTGCGTCATCTGACTGCGATTCATAGAAACGTATCGTATTGTCACTGTTTGTGTATCCTATTTTCTGAGACGGATATTGATAACCAGCCCAGAATTCGCCTAAATGTGCGTCAAAAACAACCTAAAAACCATACTCAAGCTGGCCGCTGTACCAGACCACGGTCGTCAATAGCCGATAGGATTCGATCCGCCTCCCTATCTGGAGAGCTAATGTGCTGAGCGTTAAGCTGTAAGACCAGCTCGTAAGTATTAAGGTACCTATAGAAGATAAACAGCAGCTGCCTAATATAGCTGAGCAAGCAGCAGTTGCGGTTTTTAGGGTAGCGGGTTTCGTTCGTGGTAAGTGTGTTACATCTAGCTGAAGTAACCACAGATATTTTAAGACTTTCTGTTTTTTTGTTAGCGTGGACATTGATCGTTTCAAATTCTTAAGCAATTTTTCCTCTTGAGGGAATCTACGAGGCACGATAAATAAGTGAATGAATGAATGAATGATATACAACCAAACAAAGCATCATGGTGGTTCAGTCATATGATTCGTATTCGTAAACAACCCGATTCAGATCCTCACCTCGCTATCCTGTCTTAAATTATGCCGTTGACTGGTTTCAGGAGAATACAGGGATAGTTCGATATCCATGACCATGACCCATTCCTTCTCTCGTTCGAGGCCATGTGACATTTTGTCTCCAATGACCTTGACGTCGACAGAACGCTTAACCCTCCTTTACGCTCCCCCTAACCTATAGTTTTCTTGGAAAGACGCAGATCACTGTGTTTCATCATTCTCTTCGCTTTTTTTCATATATGTAAGTTATTTTTTTCAACTGAACAATTCAATCAATGAAACAGTGTCAGGTGACAAGTCATGAGATACATAGAATTCATTGAAACAAGAAAAAGTAATAACTAAATATGGAATTAAAATTACAACACGAAAACAACACTGAATAAAATAACAACAATAATAAACATACAATATATAAATATTATTACTGAAAAAGAAAGGAGAAAGTGGTAACTCATACATTACTTATTTGAAGACTGTAGCTAACTGATTGGCGACCATTACACTGAAATAAACTCCAAACTGGTTCATCAGATTTCACAAGAAAAAAATTTCGTGATAGAATTACGAAAGTATGAATGTCAGATAAACATTTCGCCAGCACGCTCTCTCCGTATCAGCAACACAGCCGACACTACGAGGACATCATGCAGCAGAGCCACAAGAGTGCGAACGTGAGGACAATTTTTGAGACGACGCACAGTGCACCGACTCACTTCAAAACCTGGACAGAATAGAAAAAAGGTGCACCTTTCCCGCGAAATCTTGAGCAGATTCTACTGGTGCATGTTTTTCCAATGCTGCGGTGTCATTCCAGTCTCAAGTAGACATGATACTTGCAGTGAAAGTTGACGGTTTACAGTGAGTCGGACAGCGACATGTTTTTCAGATATCGTTTGGTGTAGCCTGTTTAACATATGAAAGTGAACCTGCCTAGTGTTGTCAGGATAAAATAACATAGTGTCACTCCAGAAGGTATGTTTATGACATTTTTAACCGGTGTAATGACACATATCGACTTAAAACCAAACTACTACCGACATTATACGAAATTTTGCTACAAAATTTCCTTTGTGTGGCTCTACTTCTGTAAATAGCTCTTCTAGTAGCTTAATAGTGTAGATAACGAGTTCAAATGTATTTGCGTGCACATATTCGCACGTTGTAGTGGACGGTCATTTTTCTACCGTACATCAGTGACACATTATCTCATAAACTATTATCTGCACAAAAAAATGTCATTAGGGTTTTCTGTAGAATTCTTGAGGAGCTATTGGGTATTGTGATTAAAATTTTATTTTCGCAAATTGGCAAATAATTTTTACCAGATTTAAATTTTCGCGTGTAATAATGCTTATTTTCACAAAATGCTGCAGAAAAATACATGTCTCTCGAAAGTCGGGTGCCAGCTTCAGCGGACTCACAATATTCTGTAGTAATGCCCGATGACGGCATCAGTCCACATACACTCCTGGAAATTGAAATAAGAACACCGTGAATTCATTGTCCCAGGAAGGGGAAACTTTATTGACACATTCCTGGGGTCAGATACATCACATGATCACACTGACAGAACCACAGGCACATAGACACAGGCAACAGAGCATGCACAATGTCGGCACTAGTACAGTGTATATCCACCTTTCGCAGCAATGCAGGCTGCTATTCTCCCATGGAGACGATCGTAGAGATGCTGGATGTAGTCCTGTGGAACGGCTTGCCATGCCATTTCCACCTGGCGCCTCAGTTGGACCAGCGTTCGTGCTGGACGTGCAGACCGCGTGAGACGACGCTTCATCCAGTCCCAAACATGCTCAATGGGGGACAGATCCGGAGATCTTGCTGGCCAGGGTAGTTGACTTACACCTTCTTGAGCACGTTGGGTGGCACGGGATACATGCGGACGTGCATTGTCCTGTTGGAACAGCAAGTTCCCTTGCCGGTCTAGGAATGGTAGAACGATGGGTTCGATGACGGTTTGGATGTACCGTGCACTATTCAGTGTCCCCTCGACGATCACCAGTGGTGTACGGCCAGTGTAGGAGATCGCTCCCCACACCATGATGCCGGGTGTTGGCCCTGTGTGCCTCGGTCGTATGCAGTCCTGATTGTGGCGCTCACCTGCACGGCGCCAAACACGCATACGACCATCATTGGCACCAAGGCAGAAGCGATTCTCATCGCTGAAGACGACACGTCTCCATTCGTCCCTCCATTCACGCCTGTCGCGACACCGCTGGAGGCGGGCTGCACGATGTTGGGGCGTGAGCGGAAGACAGCCTAACGGTGTGCGGGACCGTAGCCCAGCTTCATGGAGACGGTTGCGAATGGTCCTCGCCGATACCCCAGGAGCAACAGTGTCCCTAATTTGCTGGGAAGTGGCGGTGCGGTCCCCTACGGCACTGCGTAGGATCCTACGGTCTTGGCGTGCATCCGTGCGTCGCTGCGGTCCGGTCCCAGGTCGACGGGCACGTGCACCTTCCGCCGACCACTGGCGACAACATAGATGTACTGTGGAGACCTCACGCCACACGTGTTGAGCAATTCGGCGGTACGTCCACCCGGCCTCCCGCATGCCCACTATACGCCCTCGCTCAAAGTCCGTCAACTGCACATACGGTTCACGTCCACGCTGTCGTGGCATGCTACCAGTGTTAAAGACTGCGATGGAGCTCCGTATGCCACGGCAAACTGGCTGACACTGACGGCGGCGTTGCACAAATGCTGCGCAGCTAGCGCCATTCGACGGCCAACACCGCGGTTCCTGGTGTGTCCGCTGTGCCGTGCGTGTGATCATTGCTTATACAGCCCTCTCGCAGTGTCCGGAGCAAGTATGGTGGGTCTGACACACCGGTGTCAATGTGTTCTTTTTTCCATTTCCAGGAGTGTAGTTTTGATGCATGGATATCCCATAATCGAAGCTACTTCGTTGTCGATTGGACGGCTATCTTAAGATGCGCAGGAAGCTCGGAATCAGGAAATCCGGCGTTACCGAGAAGATTTTACCCAAAAATTCCCGTAAGAAAGCGATGCATGTCGTATTTCATTGCCCTCTGGCATCTTCGCATCCATTCTTCTCGACAATTCTGAAAATGACGGTTAAAGAAGATAAACAAATGACAGCTGAGGTAAATGATCTGCTTTTCGAACCATCTCCCAGTGGAATACCTGACAACGACCCCTCTGAAAGCAGTAATGACGCAAGGAACGGATTGACTATGGTTTAGATGTAAAAACGTAAAATATCGAACAAAACATTTCATTACGGGAATTTCGACTTTTAATTCGTCTTCAGCGACATCACAGTTATTTATACCCGAAGATGTAATCGAATATGCAAAATTTATAGTTCTTCATCCGCCGAATTGGATCAGCTATTTCGAATTCTGTTATTGCAACGTATAGAAGCCAGTTGGCGCATTGTGTGACGGTGAGAAACTTTGCAGCTCGAGAGATGTTGCTATCGCTGCGCCGGCTCAGAAACAGATTGGCGCCTCCTGCAGGGTCACACGTTCACTTGCGAGGTTAAGTGATGGACAGCAGCACTGACACTTATAAAAGAGTACATTCTTTTAGAAGGAATGCGCCAACTGGTCAAAGACATCTACATCCTGCACGTCACAAAAGGCTATGCAGAATTTTTCCAACATCCAGAGTAGGATTTTTTTGTCACGCCTGAGACCAACAAATCGGCGGGCCTGGAGATCTGCCCGTAACTACAGAACCGAGTCGATCCAAAGCAGCGCCCATACATAAAGTAGAAAACTACATTAGCTATACGCTGGAAAGGCTTAAACACTTTTACGGCTAGTTTAAATACGCTGCTTGACAGAAAAGGGGAAACAGCCAGAAGACATGGTAGAATGTCTATGCAACTTCGTATTCGTTCACACACCATCAGTCGGTATGTAAATGATTAGAGCTACAATTCTGTTTGATAGGTAGAACGGCCACCAGAATGCATTCAAAAAATGGTTCAAATGGCTCGGAGTACTATGGGACTTAACATCTGAGGTCATCAGTCCCCTAGAACTTAGAACTACTTAAACCTAACTAACCTTTGGACATTACACACATCCATGCCCGAGGCAGAATTCGAACCGGCGATCGTAGCACCAGCGCGGTTGAAGACTGAAGCGCCTAGAACCGCTCGGCCACAGCGGCCGGCCCAGAATGCAGTAATGGTGTTCGTGCTTAGTGGTGTCACCACGCCTGGCAGGGTATAGAATTCAAGGAGCACGAACAGCATCAGATGTTATGATCACTGTTAAGGCAACGGAGCTGCCGCGTTCTCGTATGAGTCGGCAGTATCAGCACTTAACAGTCGGGTCTCCACTTGGACGGCTTGTAGAATCGTGCAATATCCTGATTGCCAGGGCATTCAGATGAGACAGTGGTCCGAAATTGGACTGCAGGGGAAACTGAAGGCAGACATACTTGTCGTTAAGGTTCTGGTCGACCACATCTGGTCACCACAGGAGAGGACTATAAACCAGGCACATTGTAATCCCTTCAAGTTTACGCCTGCCAACGGAGAACAGTTGACGGACTCCCTGCAGAATTCTGTGTTATGCCACATTATTACTCGGAGAGTAGCAGCAGCCTGAATAAGGAATTATCGTCGCATGCGCAGGCTGTAGTTAACGTGACAACACATACGGCTGCGTTTGGAGTTGTTCCGTGACCGGGAAGCATGGACTGCTGATGATTGCCGTCGCATTGTGTCCAGCGATGAATCGTGGTTCTGCTCTACCCGGATGACCATCGACGACTGGTATGACGGTGACTTGGGGAGGGGTGATATTCTTTCAGTATTGTGGGGAGGCGCAGAGGCTTTGCATCTGACATCATGGTGTAGGGAGCTAATAGGTATGACTTCAGGCTGATAGTAGTTGAGAGAATTTTGGCGCCACAACTGTATATCACAGACATCCTGCGTCATCACGTGTTACCTCTCATGCAATAGTATCTCGGTGACTTTTTTTTAACAAGACAGTGCTGGTCCAAAATTGGGATGTGTCTCTATGAACTGTCTGCGTAATGTTGAGGTACTCTCGTGGCCAGGAAGATCAGTATAACTGTCTCCCATAGAACATAAGTGGTAGCAGGTCGAGCATGCAAGCATATCCGAAGGAACATTGCGTCTATTTCGGAACGACATGGACTGCAATGTCCTATTTATCTGCCGACACCGGGCAAGTGACTTTCAATCGAAATGTCTCTCCCGAGCGGGAATATACATCATGAATGTACGAGTGCAGTTTGCAAACACATGGGTTGCGACATATCGATGTTTGGGTATGGCTGTGAGGCGTGCTCGGATAGCCTATTGGCAAGGCGACCGCTCGCGATAAGCGGGATATCCCTGTTCGAATCCCGGTGAGGCATAAATTTTCATCGTCATCATTCCATTATACAGAACATGGTTGTCAACAGTCACAACTGGAAATACGTTTCGCGTATACAAAACTATATTTCAAAGGTAGTTCCAAACGATGAGTGAGTAAATACCGGTAGACTGTTCAGAACAAATATTGCATTTGAATCTCAGACTCGCCTTCCTTCTTCTGATTTTTTCCTCTAATCATGTGCATTTTCGTGTTTGTTAATGCTATATTAACCAGATTTTACTTCAGCAAAGCAAATTGCTAGTACCTGTAACTGTCTCTTCTGTCCCCCAATTCAAATTTTCTCAATGTCTGTATCAAGTCGTCTAATATTTACTTATTTTCGTGTTTTGATATTGTTTTGTATTCCTGCTGGTGTTATTAGACGTGTGAAACGACAGTAATGGTATTATTCTTCACCACTGTGGGCGTTGTAGTTGCACTTATATCCGCTTTACTAATTTAATGTGTGCTAAACGCCTAAAATACCAGTTCATGTAAACGCAGTATTAATGATTTTCTAGTTGTCAAGGAGGAAGTGAACTGTCGCTGCGGAGATAAGGATTGAAGTACGAGGGTTGTTCGGAAAGTAAGGAACGATCGGTCGCAAAACGGAAACCACAGTGAAAATCAAAACTGATTTCTTCGCACAATTAGCTACACCTTCCAGGTACTTCTCTACACAGTCGCCGCACTGACTTAGACATTTGTCGGAGCGTTATACGAAATTTCCAACACCATCGTCATAGAAGGCAGTCGCCTGTGCTTTCCGATAATTCTCTACTCTGATCTATAGCGCATAGCTTGCGCCTAAGTGTTGTCTTCGTATCCAGCGTTTCATGAGAACAAAGATAGTAATGACGACGAGCCAATTAGGGCTGTGTTGAGGGTGATCGAACACTTCCGATCGAAAAGGCTGCAGGAGCGTCTTCACTGCCCCTGCAGAATGCGGCTGAGAATTGCCATGAAGAAGGAAGTACGTGGCTGTTGTGTTAGGTGGGCTGCATTCATTAAGGCGAAGCCTGTCATTGGGCCCTCCTATTTGGCGGGAGGCGTTGTTGTTCTAGGCACCTTTACTCGCTCACAGTGCGCTCACAACTGAAAAGAGCGTCTTGATGCGATCGACGGGCATACTACAGACACTGCCCAAAACGTCTGTGTAAAGCCTAGTCGGATTTTCAGAGTGGTTTTCATTTCGCGACCGATCGTTCCTCACTTTCAGAACAGCCCTCGTACATTGCCACGCATTCTCTTTCGGCATCTGTACACAATATATGGGCACATATTTGTTCCTATACTTCAGCGAAATATCTTAAGTTTGCAGACAAATTACACCACATCATGGTCTAACGCAGTTTCCACTGACAGTGCCGTCAGCACTGTGCCACGTGAACTTGATAAAAATGTAGCTGGTATCACAGTTCTTTGCCAGCAGGGTTTTTCTCGTATATCGGCGGTAGTGGAACATTGCATCACACACAAATAGAACCAGGAATATCTGTCACTGCGTAATGCATACACTACGGCTTAAATTTAAAATGTCGTTTAAAATGCCGAAGTCTGAGGAAGGTTTATTGTTCTTATTGCTTGTTGATGCGTACGACGGTAGGTATATCTGTGACGAAATTGAAAATGAAGGACAGAAGCTATGATGAATCTACGTGACCTAATCCCTAAAAAAGATGATCTAAACGTTATTCAAGAAAGAGACTGGCCCCTACCATAACTCATATTTATTTAGAATTGTCTCACGTAACTGGGAAAGAGCACAGATCGTACTTGCTTAGAGAAAGGGCCAGATAACGGTGTTCAGACTTACTAGACAAAACCCCTAATGTCTACCAGTTGCAAGATCGTAGAGTGTATCTTAAGCTTAAATATTAACATATGCCAGGTGGAAAAAAAAACTTCCCTCAAGACACTCAGCATGGATTCAAGAGAAACTACTCGTGTGACAAAAAGCCATCTTTATTCACAATCGATATCTTGTAAACAGCAGATGCAAATGAATAAGTAGATTCCTTTTGCCTACATTTTCGAAAGGTATTTATCTCTGTTTCGCACTATAGAGTCATGACTTATTAGATACGCAATATTTTTACACGTATGCTATTGGATCGATGAACTTTTGAATAATACAATCAAATCTATTATTATATTGGGCCGCCAGAAACGTAACATCTGGAAGGAGTGTTACAGAGCCCACTAATGTAGTTAATACGAGGGACGTTCAATAAGTAATGCAACACATTTTTTTCTGAAAGGAGTTTGGTTTAATTTAGAAGTCCAGAACCCCATATTATTCCCCACTCTTTTGGCTACAAAACCCTGTTTTTCAACATAATCTCCGTCAATGTGACGGCCTTACGCCACCCTACTAGGCTTGTATGCCAGCATGTTACGACTCTACTGGTCGACGTAGGAGTCCACATCTTGCTGCATTAATAATCCCCACTCATCCACGTACTGCTTCCCGCAGAGTGCATCCTTCATTGGGCAAACAGATGGAAGTCGGAAGGAGTGAGATTTAGGCTACAGAGTGGATGACGAACAGTCCAATGACGTTTTGTGAGCTCCTCCCGGGTGCACACACTTCTGTGAGGCCTTGCGTTGTCATGGACAAGGAGAGGTTCATTTGCATATTTATGGCGACTAACACGCTGAAATAGTTTCTTTAATTTCCTTGTTGTTGTTGTGGTCTTCAGTCCAGAGACTGGTTTGATGCAGCTCTACATGCTGCTCTATCCTGTGCAAGCTTCTTCATCTCCCAGTACCTACTGCAACTTACATCCTTCTGAATCTGCTTAGTGTATTCATCTCTTGGTCTCCCTCTACGATTGTTACCCTGCACGCTGCCCTCCAATACTAAATTGGTGATCTCTTGATGCCTCAGAATATGCCTTACCAACCGATCCCTTCTTCTAGTCAAGTTGTACCACAAATTTCTCTTCTCTCCAATTCTAGTCAATACCTCCTCACTAGTTATGTGATTTACCCATCTAATCTTCAGCATTCTTCTGTAGCACCACATTTCGGAAACTTTTATTCTCTTCTACTCTAAACTATTTATCGTCCACGTTTCACTTCCATACATGGCTACACTCCATACAAATACTTTCAGAAATGACTTCCTGACACGTAAATCTATACTCGATCTTAACAAATCTCTCTTCTACAGAAATGCTTTCCTTGCCATTGGCAGTCTACATTTTATATCCTCTCTACTTCGACCATCATCAGTTATTTTGCTCCCCAAATAGCAAAACTCCTTTACCACTTTAAGTGTCTCATTTCCTAATCTAATTCCCGCAGCATCACCCGATTTAATTCGACTACATTCCAGTATTCTCGTTTTGCTTTTGTTGATGTTCATCTTATATCCTCGTTTCAAGACACGGTCCATTCCGTTCAGCTGCTCTTCCAGGTCCTTTGCTGTCTCTGACAGAATTACAATGTCATCGGCGAACCTCAAAGTTTTTATTTCTTCTCCATCGATTTTAATTCCAACTCCAAATTTTTGTTTTGTTTCCTTTACTGATTACTCAATATACAGATTGAGTAACATCAGGGGTAGCGACAACCCTGTCTCACTCCATTCCCAAGCACTGCTTCGACTCTTATAATTCCTTAGGGTAGTACAATACACTTCAGAGTTGCTAGTTCCGCCATGAGTGGAGGACATCGAACAGAATAACCCCTTCAGAGTCCCCGAACACCGTCGCCATGACTTTACCGGCTCAGAGTGCGGCTTTGAACTCTTTCTTCGGCGGACCGGTTGTATGGCTCCACTCTATAGATTGCCGTTTTGTTTCCGGTTCCAATTGATGAATCCATGTTTCATCGCCTATGAAGATGTTCGATAGTACTCGTCACGATCAGCCTCGTAACGCGCAGACAATTCCGCACTGATAGTACTTAATTGCTCTTTATAGTCCTCTATTAGGTGACAATGAACCCAGCAGGCCCACACCTTTGAATAACCCAACTGGTGGACGACTATGTCAGCACTACCAACACAGAGGTCCAGTTGAGCTGTGTACGGCCGGCCGCCACGCGGGAGATCGCATAGCTTTGCGCGACCTTGTTGCGATGATGGCAGATGCCTCGGACAGCGACTCACCGTGCTTTTGTTCGCTACTAGGTCTCCGTAGACATTCTACGAGCGTCTAAGAATATCTGCTATGCTCTGGTTTTCCGCCCAACGAATCTCAATAACTGCTAACTACTCGGAACGCATCTAAATTACAGGCGCCATTTTGAAGGCTATGTTTAGCGCCATCATCTATCTGAACTATAGCGACTGAAGTGGGAATATTCTACGATGTCCATCAACAAGTACCACATTTTTTCAACCGAAAGAGTGTGTTGCGTTACTTATTGAACACACCTCGTATGCAGTAGATAAACAATTTATCAGATAGGATGAGCAGCAGTTTCAGAATGTTCGCTGACGATTCTGTTGTCTGCAGTAAGTATCATCAGTGGATAATCATAAGAAAATACCGGAAGTCTTGGACAGAGTTTTCATCTTACGTAATGAAAGGCAGTTCTCTTTCGGGGCAGACAAGTGCGAAATGAAGTTCGTAACAAAGAGAAAAATTCCGATAGTAAGGTAAATGATGAACATCTGGAACACAGGATATATCTTTTACGTATTTTCAGATAATACTTGGGAGTGGTATGAAATGGGACGAATGGAAAACTTTGATTTGCTTGAACCGTTTTCGGGAAGCAAAGGAAGTCTAAAGTGAGATCAATTCTAGAGTACCGCAAAGGCTTTTTCAATGATTATCAAGTGAGCATGACAGAAGACAACGAGCGATACGCGCCGCTAGGCCTGTAACGGGACGGTTAGCCTATACGAAAGAATAGAGAGACTCTTTAGATGCTACTTGAACAGACTATTGAACTTTGGAGGCCGTACGCCACGACTGACGGAACTTGTGCTACCTTACCACCTGGAGTTTGAGACTCTAATTCTGTGATGATCCTGGCGATTAATCACCAAGTCAACGACTGTGCCATACAAAACAGTGAACTGTGCTTCTTACTCCCGCTTTATTTGCACACGACACGAACTGCCATACTCAATACTGGATTACGTGCGCTTGCTTCTACTCGGTACTGCCCCCCTCGCCGTTGCCTTCCTCTGTCTGATCAAATCATCCAATCCACGACGTGGACCACAGCAGCGGCAGTGGCCAATGGGCAACCGGCGCCCACAGCAAAAGTCACCGTCCCTTGTCAGGCCTGTGGTTTATACGTCCGAACAGAGTGGCTGCCCACGCAGCGAGGTCAAACGCCGACATCAGTCAGTGTTTGTTTATCAGCTCGTTGTAGTATAATGTAGTCTGTGGCACAAATCCGTGACGTGGCTTTTAGCCTCACCACGGGTAGAGTGTAGCCTTTCTCTGCCGCGGCACTAGAAGGGAGTGGGCGGCGGCGGCAGCCTTTTACTCCCGGGAAAGGGGTGCGCATTTGATATCTGGCTGCGTGAAACTGGGGGCCGTCCTGGACAGACCAGAACGAGGAAATATACTCGCTCATATTCTGGACTGTACCTGGTACATCCATGTCTGGAGACTCGTACTCTACTCACAACGGAATCATGGCCACATTGTTATATAACGCATCTACAAAATTTAGAAAATATAAAACAGTTTGTGTAGTCCAACGAAGAGAAAAGTATGCCTTTAAAAACATGGTGTGATTTTTCAGTTACTGGAGGTTGCGATATTCGTTATTTTTGGCTTCATTAAAACAGCAAATAGTTAACACTTTCAGCCAGAACGCAAATACTTGTCTATAAAGAATGATTAATGTATAATAAGATGTCGCATAGCGACGGTGGAATATCCTAAATAATGTAATTCGTTTTCTTTGGGTGGCAATATAAACAGAAAAATACAGATCGATATGCGATCCTTCACTATTTTGTTCGCTCGAGAACAAATGAAGCCCTGAGCGCTATACACTTGAACTGTTTTTCTTAAGTAAGACGATGCAGATTTGTGGCGGTCTGATCTAATTTTTTACTAAATGTATAAAAACGTGTTCCGTCTAAGTTTGAGTGAAGTGTAAAAGGAAGAACTGTTATAATTTACCGTGACGACGCACGGGCGACTCAAGAGGACAATGACTATATAAAAGAGCGCTAAATGGACATGGAACGGACATAAAAATCTACCGTCATTGTAGTACTAAGCATAAGGTACGATACACGTTTTAGTTATATTAAATATTTGTTCTGGAAGTATTGAATAATTTAGCAGTGCTCATTCCTATCATCTCCTCAGTATTATTTTCATTTCAATTATGCAGTTTTCTAAAATTACAGACACCACGATCAGCAGTCCAATGTGGGTGTTACATTGACAAAAAGAAAACTGTTTTATCGTCTTATTACATCAGCTTTAATATTGTATTTCCCTTTTGTGTGATGTTACAGTTGTTTTTGCGCCCTTAAGCACTTTCTGGTCCCTTAGGAAATTGTTTTGTCATAACAATAACTTCACGACTGGGTATGATCGTATCTACGACCATGAAGTAATTAGAAAGACAATAATGCAATTTCTTAATCAATAGCACGCAAGCTGTGACTACTTCAAGCCACGTCAAACTGCAAGTAAAGACTATTCACGTTTCATAATGCAATATTTTATGACAATGGTCGATCCATGATTCTTACGCCAGTTGTGATTGATTAAACAGTAAGCGAAATCTCCAATTCCAACTTTTCCACTGAATAACAACATCATTTTTATTTTGTTACATCACAAGGTACAGTACCTCTGCGCACTTTCGTTCCTTTTTTTCATGTCTTCTTCCTTCAGAGTGCTGAACGCTAGGCTCTGCGAAAGGTTGCTAGTATAACACTGTTTTCCGCTTGCCCTGACTGCACAAGTATCTGTGCCCGTTTCCATCCGAATTGTTGTTGTTGTTGTGGTCTTCAGTCCTGAGACTGGTTTGATGCAACTCTCCATCTACTCTATCCTGTGCAAGTTTCTTCATCTCCCAGTACCTACTGCAACCTACATCCTTCTGAATCTGTTTAGTGTATTCATCTCTTGGTCTCCCTCTACGATTTTTACCCTCCATGTTGCCCTCCAATGCTAAATTTGTGATCCCTTGATGCCTCAAAACATGTCCTACCAACCGATCCCTTCCTCTAGTCAAGTTGTGCCACAAACTTCTCTTCTCCCCAATCCTATTCAATACCTCCTCATTAGTTATGTGATATACCCACCTTATCTTCAGCATTCTTCTGTAGGACCACATTTCGAAAGCTTCTGTTCTCTTCTTGTCCAAACTAGTTATCGTCCATGTTTCACTTCCATACATGACTACACTCCATACAAATACTTTCAGAAACGACTTCCTGACACTTAAATCTATACTCGATGTTAACAAACTTCTCTTCTTCAGAAACGATTTCCTTGCCATTGCCAGTCTACATTTTATATCCTCTCTACTTCGCCCATCATCAGTTATTTTACTCCCTAAATAGCAAAACTCCTTTACTACTTTAAGTGTCTCATTTCCTAATCTAATACCCTCAGCATCACCCGATTTAATTTGACTACATTCCATTATCCTCGTTTTGCTTTTGTTGATGTGCATCTTATATCCTCCTTTCAAGACACTGTCCATTCCGTTAAACTGCTCTTCCAAGTCGTTTGCTGTCTCTGACAGAATTACAATGTCATCGGCGAACCTCAAAGTTTTTACTTCTTCTCCATGAATTTTAATACCTACTCCGAATTTTTCTTTTGTTTCCTTTACTGCTTGCTCAATATACAGATTGAATAACATCCGGGAGAGGCTACAACCCTGTCTCACTCCCTTCCTAACCACTGCTTCCCTTTCATGCCCCTCGACTCTTATAACTGCCATCTGATTTCTGTACAAATTGTAAATAGCCTTTCGCTCCCTGTATTTTATACCTGCCACCTTCAGAATTTGAAAGAGAGTATTCCAGTTAACATTGTCAAAAGCTTCCTCTAATTCTACAAATGCTAGAAACGTAGGTTTGCTTCTCTTAATCTTTCTTCTAAGATAAGTCGTAAGGTTAGTATTGCCTCACGTGTTCCAACATTTCTACGGAATCCAAACTGATCTTCCCCGAGGTCCGCTTCTATCAGTTTTTCCATTCGTCTGTAAAGAATTCGCGTTAGTATTTTGCAGCTGTGACTTATTAAACTGATAGTTCGGTAATTTTCACATCTGTCAACACCTGCTTTCTTTGGGATCGGAATTATTATATTCTTCTTGAAGTCTGAGGGTATTTCGCCTGTCTCATACATCTTGCTCACCAGATGGTAGAGTTTTGTCAGAACTGTCTCTCCCAAGGCCGTCAGTAGTTCCAATGGAATGTTGTCTACTCCCGGGGCCTTGTTTCGACTCAGGTCTTTCAGTGCTCTGTCAAACTCTTCACGCAGTATCTTATCTCCCATTTCATCTTCATCTACATCCTCTTCCATTTCCATAATATTGTCCTCAAGTACATCGCCCTTGTATAAACCCTCTATATACTCCTTCCACCTTTCTGCCTTCCCTTCTTTGCTTAGAACTGGGTTGCCATCTGAGCTCTTGATATTCATACAAGTGGTTCTCTTCTCTCCAAAGGTCTCTTTAATTTTCCTGTAGGCAGTATCTATCTTACCCCTAGTGAGACAAGCCTCTACATCCTTACATTTGACCTCTAGCCATCCCTGCTTAGCCATTTTGCACTTTCTGTCGATCTCATTTTTGAGACGTTTGTATTCCCTTTTGCCTGCTTCATTTACTGCATTTTTATATTTTCTCCTTTCATCAATTAAATTCAATATTTCTTCTGTTACCCAAGGATTTCTATTAGCCCTCGCTTTTTTACCTACTTGATCGTCTGTTGCCTTCACTACTTCATCTCTCATAGCTACCCATTCTTCTTCTACTGTATTTCTTTCCCCCATTCCTGTCAATTGTTCCCTTATGCTCTCCCTGAAACTCTCTACAACCTCTGGTTCTTTCAGTTTATCCAGGTCCCATCTCCTTAGATTCCCACCTTTTTGCAGTTTCTTCAGTTTCAATCTGCAGTTCATAACCAATAGATTGTGGTCAGAATCCACATCTGCCCCTGGAAATCTCTTACAATTTAAAACCTGCTTCCTAAATCTCTGTCTCACCATTATATAATCTATCTGATACATTTTAGTATCTCCAGGATTCTTCCAGGTATACAACCTTCTTTTATGATTCTTGAACCAAGTGTTAGCTATGATTAAGTTATGCTCTGTGCAAAATTCTACAAGGCGGCTTCCTCTTTCATTTCTTCCCCCCAATCCATATTCACCTACTATGTTTCCTTCTTTCCCTTTTCCTACTGACGTATTCCAGTCACCCATGACTATTAATTTTCGTCTCCCTTCACTACCTGAATAATTTCTTTTATCTCGTCATACATTTCATCAATTTCTTCATCATCTGCAGAGCTAGTTGGCATATAAACTTGTACTACTGTAGTAGGCATGGGCTTTGTGTCTATCCTGGCCACAATAATGCGTTCACTATGCTGTTTGTAGAAGCTAACCCGCACTCCTATTTTTTTATTCATTATTAAACCTACTCCTGCATTACCCCTATTTGATTTTGTGTTTATAACCCTGTAATCACCTGACCAAAAGTCTTGTTCCTTCCGGCCACCGAACTTCAATAATTCCCACTATATCTAACTTTAACCTATTCATTTCCCTTTTTAAATTTTCTAACCTACCTGCCCGATTAAGGGATCTGACATTCCACGCTCCGATCCGTAGAACGCCAGTTTTCTTTCTCCTGATAACGACGTCCTCTTGAGTAGTCCCCGCCCGGAGATCCGAATGGGGGACTATTTTACCTCCGGAATATTTTACCCAAGAGGACGCCATCATCATTTAATCATACAGTAAAGCTGCATGTTCTCGGAAAAAATTACGGCTGTAGTTGCCCCTTGCTTTCAGCCGTTCGCAGTACCAGCACAGCAAGGCCGTTTTGGTTAATGTTACAAGGCCAGATCAGTCAATCATCCAGACTGTTGCTCCTGCAAGTACTGAAAATGCTGCTGCCCCTCTTCAGGAACCACATGTTTGTCTGGCCTCTCAACAGATACCCCTCTGTTGTGGTTGCACCTACGGTATGGCCATCTGTATCGCTGAGGCACGCAAACCTCCCCACCAACGGCAAGGTCCATGGTTCATGGACGACACCGAATACTGCACAGAACAGGACGTAACTAGTCGAGCCTATAACTGCAATATCAGTGAGTCGCAGTTGGATTCAGCTGTCGTAGCATATCTTGACGTGACATTTTGTGGGGGTATGAAACAAAATGAACACATGGGCTCAACAGTAGATAAAACAAAATGTACTTTAGTTCATTGGTAGGAGATTGGGAAAATGTAGTCAACCTGCAAAGTACATTGCTTTCAAAACACTTGTACGACTCATCCTAGAATGTTGTTCAGGTTTATGGAACGAATAACAAATAGGGCTACCAAGCGATATTGAAGACGGGCGGTACTAATGGTCACAGTTATTTTAGGCTCGCGTGAGAGCGTCATGGATAGGCTGAAAAACCTGAACTTGTAGATGTTTGAAGATAAACGACAACTGTACCGCGAAATAGGGAGGATTAAGAGAGGAATGAATGAATGTATCGTAGTCCGCGTTTTGCACCCGTGGAGACCTCGAAGACAAGATTACACTAATTGAAACACGCACAGTGGCAGTTGAGCGGTTACACAGGGTGGTCAGAAACAGTCTGAAAAGCTTGTATGGGTGTTGCAGGTTATGCTGTGATGAGAAATAATTGTTAAGAAAAAAACTCGGTACGTAGCGCCGTTACCGAGTTAGCCACACACCAGACAGGGTATCGTCAAAAATGTTCTTCGTTTGTTTTCCTAAAACCGAAAAAGAGAGCGATGCAAAAATTGAACATGGGACGGTAGTAAGAATCGAACCCGAGCCATAGGCTGAGCAGTCTTGTGCGCTATCATCTACGCTACGAGAACGACTGACACAATAGTATCTGACTGTCCACTCGAATTTGAGGGAAGAGCGGCTAGATTGGCCAACTTCAGTACTACTTAATTCAGAAACAGCACAACGTATCGAATTTTTTAAAGAATTATTCCTCAGCAAAACCTACCCTGCACATGGAGTGCTTGTGTGTGTCAACGCGAGTAGGTGGGAGCGAGCGGGTGTCATTTTGTAGGCGTGACACCATCTTGAGCCCTTTATTTGCACTCGTGAATGGAACGAGAAGGAACCCTAATACATGGAACGACCGGAAGTGCCCTCTGCAAGCACATCATAGTGCACACTGCAACATCTCGACAGCTACGCTGTTTAGAATGTACTCAAAATAACGGTAATTATGGAAAAGAATAAAGTGATAGACGGTGGATGAATGTTACGTACAACATTAGCTTAGATACTGCAGTGAAACAGCAATAGCCCTTCGGCAATAAAACCAACAAACCAGAAGGCCTCGTTGTCAAGACAGGAAGAGAATACGATAGGCATACAACTTCAAATTATAACTACGACTAATGAGCCACAGCGGTGGAATGTGGAGACAACCAAAATTACACGAGCTTTTATGTTAACTAAGGATAATCACGGAGCTGGTGACGTATTACGCAGAGGGCGTGCTGGAGAATAGCAGTGCAGAGCATCCTATATAACCTTACTCAAAGTTGAAGTTAGGTCATCGATAGCTTTATCTACAGTCAAGAGCGCTGGGTTCACTATCGCCGCCTGTCAAAACAAATTGCTATCATACAAGCATAACCCGCGCTCCTGGGTAGAACTTTTGTGATTTTTTTCTTTTTTTTGGTATTCATCAGACTTGTATTTCGAGCACTTGCAGCTCACTTTCGGGCGCTGTACACATTACCTCCACAGAGATTCCTCGAAAATTAGTGTTTCCTTTTAATATAAATGTTGACTACGAGGAGTACTCGGATGACGAGCTGAACGGAAGTACCAACTGTGAACAGTACGCTGATCGGATTATCACTGCGATAACAACTTTGTCGATCGTGGAATATTGTACATGGAGGGCATGACGATTCGGTCATCGTCCGGAAACTTTTTTCGTACAACATATAAACGGAGAAGAAGAATATAATAATTCCAATCCCAAGGAAAGCAGGTGTTGACAGATGTGAAAATTACCGAACTATCAGCTTAATAAGCCACGGCTGCAAAATACTAACACGAATTCTTTACAGACGAATGGAAAAACTGATAGAAGCCGACCTCGGGGAAGATCAGTTTGGATTCCGTAGAAATGTTGGAACACGTGAGGCAATACTGATCCTACGACTTATCTTAGAAAATAGATTATGGAAAGACAAACCTCCGTTTCTAGCATTTGTAGACTTAGAGAAAGCTTTTGACAATGTTGACTGGAATACTCTCATTCAAATTCTGAAGGTGGCATGGGTAAAATACAGGGAGCGAAGGGCTATTTACAATTTGTACAGAAACCAGATGGCAGTTATAAGAGTCGAGTGGCATGAAAGGGAAGCAGTGGTTGCGAAGGGAGTGAGACAGGGTTGTAACCGATCCCCGATGTTATTCAATCAGTATATTGAGCAACCAAAACAGGAAACAAAAGAAAAATTCGGAATAGGAATTAAAATCCATGGAGAAGAAATAAAAACTTTGAGCTTCGCCGACGACATTGTAATTCTGTCAGAGATAGCAAAGAACCTGGGGGAGCAGCTGAACGGAATGGACAGTGTTTTGAAAGGAGGATATAAGATGAACATCAACAAAAGCAAAACGAGGGTAATGGAATATAGTCGAATTAAGTCGGGTGATGCTGCGGGAATTAGATTAGGAAATGAGACGCTTAAAGCAGTAAATGAGTTTTGCTCTTTGGGGAGCAAAATAACTGATAATGGGCGAAGTAGAGAGGATATAAAATGTAGACTGGCAATGGCAAGGAAAAAGTTTCTGAAGAAGAGAAATTTGTTAACATCGAGTATAGATTTAAGTGTCAGGAAGTCATTTCTGAATGTATTTGTATGGAGTGTAGCCATGTATGAAAGTGAAACGTGGACGATAAATAGTTTAGACAAAAAGAGAATAGAAGCTTTTGAAATGTGGTGCTACAGAAGGATGCTGAAGATTAGATGGGTAGATCGCATAACTAATGAGGAGGTGTTACTTAAAATCCGTCTTGATTGCAATTTTTTTTATTATTCATATGACCGGTTTCGGTTTATTCAGAACCATCTTCAGATCTGTAAAAATAATTATACTAATTTACTATTTCACGAGAGCAAATCTTTTTCATCCTATCTAATCAACATCAAATGTACCAGAACGTACCTGATATTTCAGTTACAGGAGTAACCCGTCCAAATCCAGCAACTTTCACATGCTACGTCACATAAAATTGGTTGGCAGAGTGCACGTCATTTATATTAATTATAACACTATTACCGACAGGTGGCGTCTGGTACATTTGTTACATTCCATTTGCACATACTGTATTCAGTAGATCTTTTTTATATTAAAAATATTTAATCAAAATATGTAGATGTCAAAGCTAAAATCTGTACTTGTCAGGATTAAAAAACAGTAAAATTATCATTTTTATACGACCTAGAAGGCATAGGGCGATTTATATATCTGTGGTGCTGGTGTGAACTTGTTTTCTTCTACGGTCTGCTTCCGTGGTTCCCGCCACTTTGGTGTTGTGCCGCGGTCCGCTCAGTCGTCTGCTGTCCATCGCCGCGGGCAAGAGGGCCGCAGAGGAGGGCCCCGTCAGCGACGCCAGGCGTTGCACGCGTCTTCCGGCTTCTCCACCGCGACCATCTCTCATCCCTCGGGCTGGATCTCCATACGCAACAGTTGTCATCTTAGTAGGTCGTCATAAATGCTAAAATAGGCGTTATGATTTAATTCGCTTTGTTCGTTGAGGATTAAATCCGGATCTTTATTTTTGTGGGTGTATATTTCGATTTATTCTAAAATGTTAAGAAACCGTCCCTTGTGAGCTCTATGCAGGATGTCTAAGTTGTTTTCAATATTCGTGACTGAGTGCTTTGTCGCAGCCATATGCGCCCCAAAAGCTGTTTTGTTTTGAGAGTTGGTGTGCTCCCTGAATCTGGTTTCAAAGTTCCTACCAGTCTGCCCTATATATTCAATCATAACGCCTATTTTAGCATTTATGACGACCTACTAAGATGACAACTGTTGCGTATGGAGAACCAGCCCGAGGGATGAGAGATGGTGCGCGGTGGAGAAGCCGGAAGACGCGTGCAACGCCTGGCGTCGTTGATGGGGCCCTCCTCTGCGGCCCTCTTGCCCGCGGCGATGGACAGCAGACGACTGAGCGGACCGCGGCACAACACCAAAGTGGCGGGAACCACGGAAGCAGACAGTAGAAGAAAACAAGTTCACACCAGCACCATAGATATATAAATCGCCCTATGCCTTCTAGGTCGTATAAAAATGATAATTTTACTGTTTTTTAATCCTGACAAGTACAGATTTTAGCTTTGACATCTACATATTGTAATTAAATATGTTTAATATAAAAAAGATCTACTGAATACAGTATGTGCAAATGGAATGTAACAAATGTACCAGACGCCACCTGTCGGTAATAGTGTTATAATTAATACAAATGACGTGCACTCTGCCAACCAATTTTATGTGACGTAGCATGTGAAAGTTGCTGGATTTGGACGGGTTACTCCTGTAACTGAAATATCAGGTACGTTCTGGTACATTTGATGTTGATTAGGTAGGATGAAAAAGATTTGCTTTCGTGAAATAGTAAATTAGTATAATTATTTTTACAGATCTGAAGATGGTTCTGAATAAACCGAAACCGGTCATATGAATAATAAAAAAATTTGCAATCAAGACGGATTTTAAGTAACATTATAAAATCACTGATTGCTGTTATCCCATAAGACATTATGTCTGTTTTTGATAATGAGGAGGTATTGAATAGAAGTGAGGAGAAGAGAAATTTGTGGCAGAACTTGGCTAGAAGAAGGGATCAGTTATTAGGACATATTCCGAGACATAAAGGAATCACCAATTTAGTATTGGAGGCAGCGTGGAGAGTAAAAATCGTAGAGGGAGACCAATAGATGAATGCACTAAACAGATTCAGAAGGATGTAGGTTGCACAAAATATTCCAAGCGATAAACTGTGATTCTTAAAACCCGAGCTCGAGGAAAATAATTTGAATGAAATTAATGCCTAAATCAGATTTCTATCAGTATCCGAAAACCCTAAAGATGAGCTCAAAACGTTTCACTGATACAAACTCTAAACGCCTTGTATGACGTAAGACCATAACTGATGTCCTGTTCCCTGTGAGTTGTTGTTGTTGTGGTCTTCAGACCGACGATTGATTTGATGCAGATCTCCATGCTATTCTATCCTGTGCAGGCCTCTTCATCTCAGAATAACTACCGCAAAAGACATCCTTCTGAATCTACTTAGTGTATTCATCTCTTGGTCTCCTTCTACGATTTTTACCCCCACACTTCCCTCCAATACTGAATTGGTAATCCCTTGATGTCTGCCGGCCGAAGTGGCCGCGCGGTTCTGGCGCTGAATCTGGAACCGCGAGACCGCTACGGCCGCAGGTTCGAATCCTGCCTCGGGCATGGATGTGTGTGATGTCCTTAGGTTAGTTAGGTTTAACTAGTTCTAAGTTCTAGGGGACTAATGACCTCAGCAGTTGAGTCCCATAGTGCTCAGAGCCATTTGAACCATTTGAACCTTAATGTCTCAGGATGTGTCCTATCAACCGATCCCTTCTTTTAGTCAAGTTGCGCCACAAATTTCTTGTCTCCCCAGTTCTATTCAGTACTTCCTCATTAGTCACGTGATCGACCTATCTGATCTTCAGCTGTCTTCTGATAGTACCACATTTCAAAAGCTTCTATTCTCTCCTTGTCTAGACTGTTTATCGTCCGTATTTCATTTCCTTAAACAACTACAATCGAGACAAATATCTTCAGAAAAGACTACCTAACGCTTAAGTCTGTGTTCGATGTTAACAATTTTCTCTTCTTCGAAATGCTTTCCTTGCCATTCCCAGTCTTCTATATGGTCTCTTCTTCGGCCATCATCAGTTAGTTTGCCGCCCAAATAACAAAATTCATCTACTACTTTAAGTGTCTCTTTTCCTAGTCTTATTTTATGTAAACTGAAGGTGGAGGGGCGAGAAAGGAGAGAAAGGGAAGGGACTGTTGATGTCAGCGGCACGAGGAATCAGTGGCAACAAGCGAAAATTTGTGCCGGGCCTGGATTCGAACTTGGGAACTCCTGTTCACTTTTTTTTATTATTATTCGCGACGTCTTATCTACGGTGCTCGACGCTTACGTTACACCTCTAGATTTTTTTATTTTTTGTTTTATTTTATTTATTCTTTCTTTGAGGAAAGGAAAATAAACATTCGCTCCAACCTGTAATGAGAATAGAATGAACAAAGTATACATCACTTCCAGGCTGCCGTTGAGCAGTATAAGAAATGAAATGTCTTCTTTAGAGTTTTTTAATTTTTTTAAATTTTTTTAATCGTTTTTTTATGAGGAAGGGAAAATAAACTTTTGCTCCAATTTGTAATGAGAATAGAATGAACAAAGCATATATCATTTCCAGGCTGCCATTGCGCAATATAAGAAACGAAATGTCTTCTTGAGGTTTTTTTTTTTTTGCCATGTAGTAAACAGAAAATTTTATGGTGCACAAAGGACTATCACTTCCTTTTTAAATTCACTAGATAGGTGCTTTAGCCACTGCGCCATCCAGGACACAGTGTTTCGCAACTGAATGGACTAGATCGGCACGCCTCATGGCTTACCCACATTCCCATCGAGCGCCACCTATCCGCAGTCCCTGTCGATTTTCCCCATGCTCGCTACTCTGTGATTCCCAGAGGAGGTGGAACGTACTTGTGCATCCACACCGAAAGAACAGACACAACACATTCACTTAACTGACCTGACTGCCTTAGAATCACCCGATCTGATTCGACTACGCTCCATTATCCTTGTTTTGCTTTTATTGATGTTCACCTTATATCCTCATTTCAAAACACTGTCCATTCCGTTCAAATGCTCTTTCAAGTCCTTTTCTGTCTTTGTAGATGCCATATAATACCATGGCTACGGTTGAGTAAAAAAGAAATAGTATCAAAAACTTAAACATGTCAAGTGTATGTGTTTTCATTTACATGCAATATTATCCAGAAGAGTGCTGTGTACATACAAAATAGTTATCTTAACCTACTATGGCCGGCCGGGGTGGCCGAGCGGTTCTAGGCGCTACAATCTGGAACCGCGTGACCGCTACGGTCGCAGGTTCGAATCCTGCCTCGGGCATGGATGTGTGTGTCGTCGTTAGGTTAGTTAGGTTTAAGTAGTTCTAAGTTCTAGGGGACTGATGACCTCAGCAGTTAAGTCCCATAGTGCTCAGAGCCATTTGAACCATTTGAACCAACCTACTATGTTTGTTTACCTCTGTCCCAAATGAATGCTCAATGTACATTGCTTTGTTGTTTCCTGTAGTGTTGTAACATCGGCAGTGCACTTCAAGGGGTGTTTTGATTCATACTACATGGTTACTGCGCTACAATTTCTTAGTTACAGTTGAAGTGTGCAAATCGTTATTATGGCTCCAAGAGTGGACATATATATAGACAAACATACTGCACTATTGTAGCACTCCGAAATACCGGTTTATCTATGCCCAAAAATATGAAACAATGTGGCACGTCTATAAGGGGATAAGGGGAATGCAGTACGCCCTTCATCGCCAGAAGATAACAGATAGCAATAAGGATTTTCATGACCAGGATAATTTCGTAAAACAACTGAAAGTTATGAGAAATTCATCAGTATTACTGGTACGAGAAATAGGTCCAAAACAGCAGCAGTCATTCGCGCAGCACTGATAGAAATGCACAGGAAAAAAACTGTTTTCACAGTAAAAAGAATACTGATTGATGCCGGCTTGAAAGAGCGTGTGACAGCGAGGAAACACCTTCTGAAGCCCATAAATAAAAAGCAGAGACTCGATAAGCTACGAAACATAGTAAGTGGACACATGAAGAACAGAAGAAGGTATTATTCACCGATCAATGGAAATTAAATTTTTATTATTATTATTTTTTTTTTTTTTTTTTTTTGCTAGAAGGAGGTCGTTTGTTTGTGGATCTGATGGAGAAAGGGTGGCCCAGATGTTCATTCTCCCTACAGTTAAACACGGTGGGTGTTTATTTATGGTTGGGGATGGGGTGGGGGGGGTGGGGGTGGGGGGGGGGGGAACATAGAGTTCACATTACAACAGGATAATGGCCAAAACACCGGTCGGCGTTCTGTAAGAAGTACATTACATCAAAGAAAAAGCAGAAGGTTCTGAAACATGTGGTGCGCCTGATTGTAATAATATTGAAACTGTCTAGAGTGCAGTGGACAGACGTATCAGGAAAGTTCATGTAACAAGGAAGTAACATCTCTAGAATGTCGTTGAGGATTTGTGGAATCATATAGACTCGCAACAGGTACAAAACTGTGTTGACTGCGTGCCTCGAGTTTGTAACATGCAGTCCGTCTTCAGGCCACAAGTGACCCATCGGATAGGAGGGGCGTGTGGTCAGCACACCGCTCTCCCGGTCGTTATGATGGTTTTCTTTGACCGGAGCCGCTACTATTCGGTCGAGTAGCTCCTCAATTGGCATCACGAGGCTGAGTGCGCTCCGAAAAATGGCAATAGCGCGTGGCGGCTGGATGGTCACCCATCCAAGTGCCTGCCACACCCGACAGCGCTTAACTTCGGTGATCTCACGGGAACCGGTGTAGCCACTGCGGCAAGGCCGTAGCCTTCGAGTTTGTAAGGCAGACATTAAATCCACGGGGATACTACAATGAAAGTAAAATATAATTTTTCATTTTATATCATAAATGTTGAAGTGTATATCATTATATTTTCTGGGAAATCAAGTCTGGCTTGTGTTCATATCTGAAATATCAGGCAATGGTCATGAGTCATTGAAATTAATGAGAGGTACTGTCTATCCGACCGATGGTGAAATATTAGGGATATTATAACTGAAGTGTATCTGCTATGTAGGAAATTTATGTTGAACAGAAAAATCATGGTTCAAGACAACACATAGTGATGTAAACTGTAGCTAGACAACAGGGAAACACATGCCATCAGACGCGCCAGTACGAGATTGTTCAGCGTGTCTGCAACAGCTTGAGTGGACGGAGCCTTTGGTGTTTTTCGTTTTTACCGTGTTATGTAAATTGAAGGGGGAGGGGGAGAAAGGAAAGGGAAGGAACAAATGATATCAGCTGCATCGGGACTTTGCGCAGAATCATCAGCGATGAGTGAATATGTGTGCCAAACTGCGACTCCAATCTGGGATCTCCTGCTTACTGGGGAACTAAGTTAACCACTGCGCCATCGGCACACAGTGTTTATCGCAAACTCGCGGACGATCTCGGCACGCTATCTGGCCAAACCACATGCCCAACTAGCGCCACCTATCTGTAGCTCCCATCTATGTCGTCCATGCTCGTTAATTTTAGATTCCTAGTGGAGGTCGAATGTAAATGTGCTTCCACACTGAAGGTTGTGGATTCATTGCACATCGCGCTGAATCAGTTATATAAATGTGTGGCGTGTGTTCTTTCGGACAGGTGCCTCTTAAATGTGAAACTGCCCTGGCGGCATGCCGTGTACGCGATGTCGTTCAGACAGCTGCGGGACAAGTGTGCCACGTGTCTTGCACCCAGCTTGAAAGAGCAGGCTGAACAACAGTGCTGAATAGAGATACGAGGATGGAGAAGATACAGAGTGACAAACGATTGCAAGTGAAATATCAGAGACAGGCGTAATAATTGAAATTAATTTAAGGAATTTGTGGAAAGGAAGAAGATATAGAACTAAACAGAAATATGTAATGTTGTTTCTTGTGAACCAACACTCAGAGCTTTGCCGCTAACATACCAAAAGAACATTCTACATACCTCCTTCCCCTAGCTAATCTGTAATCAAATATGTAAATTTCATCACTAAAAAAAAAAGAAGAAAAATGTGACCTCGTTACGTGTTTTGTGAGAGCAGGAACTTCGTATGCAAAGAAGTAATAAGGAAATTTGCGGTCTTGTGTAGGTATAGGATCCGGAAGCGGGAGCTCCGCTCTAAATAACGCTTTACTGAAGTCATTTTATCAATACGGAAAATATGACACACCAGTTGTCCAGACGTGTGCTGCATATAATTTAAAAACATGTTTCAAGAAGATATGATCGCATTATCAAGCTTTTTAAAAATATTATGTCATGCTGTAATGGGACGATGTCTTTCCGAAACATGTGTTTTTAAATTAATTACTGCATCTGGACAACTGGCGCATCATATTTTTCATGCTGATACCGTGATACAGTTTTACCGTGACATCAAAACTGATTTCTATTAATACTCTCCCATCACTGTTGCTGACGTGCTCCCCAATGTCAGTTGATAAAAATAATCCATCTGCATCTGAAACAACTAACAAAACTATAAAAGGAAAACCATTTGTAATTATGAAATGGAAATATAGTCTTATCGGCTTTCAGTCTAATGTGTCCTACCAATACAATTCAGTAGTTCCCATAATTATCAGTAGCGATCAGCAAGTTTTTATTTATCTATTTATTTGAGTAAATATTCAGGTTGCTACAGAAGTTCCGATGTTCCCATTGTCATTTAGCAACAATTCTTCGAATGGTAGTGTGCCCTTGAAAAAAGAAAAAAGATCAGTAGAGCAAGGTACATATCCAGCTCTTTAAAACACCTTCGAAGCACAACGTTCATTCACATTAGGATGTACCCAGTATGTATCCAACAATGTCTAAGGAAGATGTGGTGCCACACTACTATCTATTCTGATTTCCATTAGTGTCGAGACAAACGAGTGAGACGCCAGTGCCACGTATCTGAAACGCCATTTGTCACACCGTCTGTCACGCCACGCCTGTTACGCGCGTGACAGAGCCACGTACCGCCTGTCCCGCTCTGAGTGAGTGCCGCGTGATGGCGCGTGAGGCGATTGCCGGCCGCGTGCTTCCGCGTGCGTATGCAAAGTGAGTGATGGGCAACGCGTGAGTAAGAGCTGCTCACCCTGTTTCGCCGAGCGATGCAGTGCTGTAGTTCACGTATGGTGGCAACGGTCTCATGTGGAAGCACAATGTCGAGTTGGAGGAGAGCTCTACGACCCATTTTCCGTATGCCGCATTGTTGAATACATCGGCAGAGTTGGTGCAGTGAACTGCGGTGCCGATCACCGTCTACGGTCGTAATGGTAGGGAGACAATCCGTCACAGTATCCCTTTCTGATCCTGGAACACAGTCGCCAATTATTTCTGCACGAATAGCCCTTGCTGTTACTCCTTGGGATAAGTGCTCCCAGTATGCTTCCACTACACAGACTGGCGTTCCTTTTCTGGAGGTTGGTGGAACCATCGTGACCCGTTGATGGTGAACATACACTCAAAGAACTCCGCTTGATCTGCGCTGTACTGTTGCACCAACTGTTTGCAATCTCCACACGCTTCCGTTTCGGCGCAATGGATGTACTGGGGTACCCATTATGTACACACCTTCGTCTTCAAATCCTCATGGATCACGGTGTGGAGGGTTCCTCGTGATAGACCTGTTGCTTTCTCTAGTTCGTCAAACATGGTACACATGTGGCCCATTATTAGTTCGTCAAACATGGTACACATGTGGCCCATTATCAAGTCATTGAACTCTAGGCATTGTGTGGTTTGCTGGACGCCCAGTGCTTTCGCGTTTCTCACCACAATCCCTGCGGTCTGTGAAATCTGATACACAATGAAACACAGATCTGCTACTTCGTTGTTTCCACAGATATGGCTACTAGCCTCTTGTGGATGTCTGAAGCAGTCACTCCCTCCCTCCAGAGAAACCACTGTCCACCGTTACCCATGCTAGTCTACTTACATGTACCCATCGATGTCTCCCAGCATGCTCGCAAGCTGGAACAAGTGCTACTGCACTGCGGCACCGATGGGAAGCAGGAACGCCATCTGGTGCCAGTAGACAGAACTAAAGTCTATCTTCACGCATACAACGACACACATTTCAAAATGCCACTTTGCAGAAGTTACAGGGGAAGTGACAATCAGTACTGAACGAACTAAATAGATTGGCCAGGTAATGCCAGTCAGATGTGTGGACACGCCCATAGAAAATTTCTCAGAAAGCCAGCGGAGGGATCCTGGTAGGCCTACAGGAAGGCAGTTCAGCATCTGCAAGGGAGGTGCGCAAGACTAAGTGACGACTTCGAGCGAGCGTCGTAGCTGGCATCCACCTGCACGAGTCCGTCCCGACGCAACTGCAGCGCACGGCTGCCACTGTTAGAAGACGGTGCTCTTCAGAGCACAACGCGGACTACACGCAGCATCCACAGGGTTTCACCACTTGTTAACGGCTCACATCTAACCATTAGCGTCATAGTCATCTACTCAGTTTTCCGTTTACCTCAGGACAACAAAAAGCAACATCCAAGAGGAACGACCCAGAGAATTTCATGAATTTAATGTAGACATTCTTGTTCTCGTAATTTAATCATAGTAGTGGAAGGATATCAGTTGTTGTTAGTCGGGTTTTGAAAGACTAGCAGAAAGTAACTAGCAGTGATCGACAACAGAACATTTTTGTGAATATAAAACGACTGTTTTTACTATCTTTACATTCCTGTAAATGGAACACATTGCAATGGTCCAGTTACAAACATTTCTTTGTTTTTTGTTTCTCGCTAAAATGTTAATTACAATTGTAAAGGTAGAATAATGGAAGCCAAACTGATGCTGAGCGAAGGGAGAAGAGCAGAAAATGGGAGAAATCCTTTTATCAATAATTTTGAAAAAAAAAGTTTCATGTCTTCTGCAGAGAATGTCCGAACGTTCCAGGGCGTGCCGGACCTAGTTAAGACTAATGCAAATGCTGTGGAGGTGCAGCAGCCACGGCTAGCGGTTGTTTGCAAAAGAAGCAAGAAAAATATGAGATTGTAATAGACACTAGTTGTTGCATTCATTCTGTACCAACCGACTTATAATAGTGCGAAGTCTACTGCAACAATCATTGATATTCTTCAAAGAAATTGGGCAGTTATTTCTACAAGGTCTATTGTTTTTAGTTCAGTCATCACTGGTTTAATTTACACAGTGGTTTCATATGACAGTATGGTTAAGTATTGTCGGTATATTTACGTAGCGTGCACTTTTTAAATTGCTGCTTGAAGCTGATAGAAACTTTTACAACAGTCTAAAGCCGAGTTTACACGATGACACGAGGTTGCAGGCGACTATGCTACCGTCCACTGCGCATGCGTGCCACGCGTTTGCGCAACTCGTTGGTGAAACTAAACACCTTCGGCATGTTCCAACTTTGGCGACACTAGTTGCATGAGTTTTGAGGTTTTCTGTATTCGTAGAGTGTAGACAAACTGAAATATGAAGTTGGGAACGAAGAGTAATGTTCGCTTTTTGGATATATATGCTCTGCATAGGTGTCTGTGGGATTTCAGTGATACTGATTACAAAAATACGCAGCATATCGCTGCTCCTGAGACCGTCATGTGCGATCAGAACAAAGATGGTTTGACAGTATCTGAGCTGCAGGGCAATATTTATTGGGTTAGGAGCACTTATAAAACTGAGTTAAGATAAAGACAAGCGAGTAATTCTAGACGTGCAATGCTCTCGTCTACAAGACTAAAATCCCATCGTTTGAGTTGGCGACTGTTTGTTAAGGAATACGCTTGACAGGAGGAAGGGTTACACAAATCAAGAAGCTGTATTCTTTATCCAATATCATCTATTTAAAACGTCGCAACAGTGATCTCCAGTCACATATGTTAGGATTTTGAAATATTGCAACTGTACAGATCTATCTTCAAGAAAATAGTTTGCAAACCATTCTCTTCTTAATGCGGTCTGCTTCGAATTATTATTGCTATTAATGTTAATAATTATTACTGTTGTTGTTGTTGTTGTAGTCTTCAGTCCTGAGACTGGTTTGATGCAGCTCTCCATGCTACTCTATCCTGTGCAAGCTTCTTGATCTCCCAGTACTTACTGCAACCTACATCCTTCTCAATCTGCTTAGTGTATTCATCTCTTGGTCTCCCCCTACGATTTTTACCTTCCATGCTGCCCTCCAATGCTAAATTTGTGATCCCTTGATGCCTCAGAACCTGTCCTACCAACCGGTCCCTTCTTCTAGTCAAGTTGTGCCACAAACTCCTCTTCTCCCCTATTCTATTCAATACCTCCTCATTAGTTACGTGATCTACCCATCTAATCTTCAGCATTCTTCTGTAGCACCACATTTCGAAAGCTTCTATTCTCTTCTTCTCTAAACTATTTATCCTCCACGTTTCACTTCCATACATGGCTACACTCCATACAAATACTTTTAGAAACGAATTCCTGACACTTATATCTATACTCGGTGTTAACAAATTTCTCTTCTTCAGAAACGCTTTCCTTGCCATTGCCAGTCTACGTTTTATATCCTCTCTACTTCGACCATCATCAGTTATTTTTCTCCTCAGATAACAAACCTCATTTACTAGTTTAAGCGTCTCATTTCCTAATCTAATTCCCGCAGCATCACCCGATTTAATTCGACTACATTCCAGTATTCTCGTTTTGCTTTTGTTGATGTACATCTTATATCCTTCTTTCAAGACATCCTCCTTTGAACACACTGTTCATTCGATCAACTGCTCTTCCGGGTCCTTTGCTGTCTCTGGCAGAATTACAATGTCATCGTCAAACCTCAAAGTTTTTATTTCTTCTCCATGGATTTTAATATCTACTCCGAACTTTTCTTTTGTTTCCTTTACTGCTTGCTCTATATATAGATTGAATAGCGTCGGGGAGAGGCTACAACCCTGTCTCACCCCCTTCCTAACCACTGCTTTCCTTTCATGCCCCTCGTCTCTTATAACTACCATCTGGTGTCTGTACAAATTGTAAATAGCCTTTCGCTCCCTGTATTTTACCCCTGCCACCTTCAGAATTTGAAAGAGAGTATTCCAGTCAACATTGTCAAAAGCTTTCTCTAAGTCTACAAATGCTAGAAACGTAGGTTTGGCTTTCCTCAATCTTTCTTCTAAGATAAGGCGTAAGGTCAGTATTGCCTCACGTGTTCCAACATTTCTACGGAATCCAAACTGATCTTCCCCGAGGTCGACTTCTACCAGTTTTTCCATTCGTCTGTAAAGAATTCGTGTTAGTATTTTGCAGCTGTGAGTTATTAAACTGATAGTTCGGTAATTTTCATATCTGTCAACATCTGCTTTCGTTGGGATTGGAATTATTATATTCTTCTTGAAGTCTGAGGGTATTTCGCCTGCCTCATACATCTTGCTCACCAGATGGTAGAGTTTTATCATGACTGGTTCTCCCAAGGCCGTCAGTAGTCCTAATGGAATGTTGTCTGTTCCTGGGGCCTTGTTTCGACTCAGGTCTTTCAGTGCTCTGTCAAACTCTTCACGCAGTATCGTATCTCCCATTTCATCTTTATCTACATCCTCTTCCATTTCCGTAATATTGTCCTCAAGTACATCACTCTTGTGTAGACCCTCTATATACTCCTTCCACCTTTCTGCTTTCCCTTCTTTGCTTATAACTGGGTTTCCATCTGTTCTCTTGATATTCATACAAGTGGTTCTCTTTTCTCCAAAGGTCTCTTTAATTTTCCTGTAGGCAGTATCTATCTTACCCCTAGTGAGATAAGCCTCTACATCCTTACATTTGTCCTCTAGCCATCCCTGCTTAGCAGTTTAGTACTTCCTGTCGATCTCATTTTTGAGACGTTTGTATTCCTTTTTGCCTGCTTCATTTACTGCGTTGTTATATTTTTTCCTTTCATCAATTAAATTCAATATTTCTTCTGTTACCCAAGGATTTTTACCAGCCCTCGTCTTTTTACCTACTTGATCGTCTGCTGCCTTCAGCATTTCATCCCTCAGAGCTACACATTTTTCTTCTACTGTATTTATTTCCCCCATTCCTGTCAATTGTTCCCCTATGCTCTCCCTGAAACTCTCTACAACCTCTGGTTTAGTCAGTTTATCTTTACTGCATCACAACTCGTGCGACGTGCTGCTGCCAAAACTTTCATTTCAGGCACGACTCAGAGACCCTCATAACGACGAAACTGAAGTGTATACTGGTGGCACCGTTTCTACAGTCAAACATGAAATCATTTGCGTGCAACTCATTCCACCCAACGAGTGGCGAAACGCAATGTCGTCGAGTAAACTAGGCTTAACATATTCACAGCCGTGAAAATCGTTACCGTCTGACCGCTGGAATAACGTTAGCGTCCCTAGCGGCGAGGAAGCCATTCGTAAGATTAATTTTTGTTTCCAATTATTTTTTTAACTAACGAAGTAGTACTCATATTTTGTGTGTTCAAAGCATTAGTAAATTATCAGAAGGTATGAATGAATGTGAAATAAACGCAAAAATAGCAGAACCTCACTGGTTCAGTGACGAGATCTACAATTTATTCATAAAGAAATACTTCCCAATACGTGTATAATTATAGCTCAGAGTATAAATACATGAAAAGCATATATCTCTGTTGTTGTCTGTTCTTATTTGGATAGGCATTTTCCTTGACACTTAACAATCTCGTAGGGAGTTTAATGATTCGCACATTCTTACGCTCCACTCGTATTTCCAGAACACGAATGTTTTCGTAAATGTAAATACATTTGTTTCAAAAGCGAATGCATTCAACATTCTTATCGTTCCTTTCTCAGATGAAGCAACAATTGTGAAATTGGTTTCTTCTGTAAACGGAAACAGTTTTATTGTTTTTCACGTTTCTTATTACGTCTGTGAGGGATTCCCTTCATCTACGGCTGTGGTGGCGTCTTTGCCGCTTTTAATAATGACGGTATTAAATTCCAAACAAGTTTTTTACGTTCTACATTCACTGATTTGTATTGCAGCGAAGAAAATTGACATTGAGTAGATACACGACATCTTTCTTCTGCTGTTTACTAGCTATTTTTTGTGCTTAAAAGAAAACGACATTCTTCAATAAATATCCGTAGGTTACAAGAGAATCGTAAATAAACTGTCCTCTAATATACCGTTTCGTACCTCCCTCCCTCTTTAGAAAATTAAAGAAAGGCATATGTGATATCATTTTTTTCAGTTAATGCAGATTTTTATGGCACTACGTACGCTCCTTGTTGTAAAAACTATGTTACAAATCAGTTTAACCGATACCGTTCACACTCACTCGATATTGTATGCAGAAGAGTAGCTTTCTGTCCACTTGGAGCGCTGCTGTTGCAGTGTATAACAAATGGGCAGAACTGTTGTGACTGTCACTATGTTTACATGGGCTCCCAAAATCAGACATCGTAAACCAATATCCCAATACCGCTTTCGGCTCGTCATGTAAACATTCAAAAATCGATTCTGGAAATCAGCTTCTCGCTGCCGGGTTTCCTATTCCCCCATGTTAGCGGCCCGCCTATGTGGCTAGCGTAAGCACCTGCGCTTCACAGACCTTGGAATAGAAGATAATGTCACCCGTAGCAGGCGCGCAAAAATACTTCTTCGATTAGGATAGTGCGACAGTAGAGCCTTTCACTGTTTTAACTGAACATTCATTTCTGTCGCAGTTCCGATTTCACACGGACAATTACTGGTGTCGGCCGTTATTGGTCATTTTAATAATTTTAGAGCTTAGCTGCAGCGTAAAATGTCAGCTTTGACGTCTCAATACTAAAATACTGATATTTAACGAGGGCCTACTGAAGTAATGCCTCCGAATTTTTTATGTGAAAATTCTTAAAGCTTTTTAAATTAAACAAACTTTATTAACGCTCTACATCTTTGATCTTCACGTCTACATATTTATTTCTCAATATAGTCATACTGTCGACGAAAAGATTTCTCTCAACCGGAGACCAGTTTGTTGATACCCTCACTGTAGGAGTTTGACTTCGTTGACGGAGGCACAACCTCACGTCTACTTGCACCGCTTCACCACTATCAAATTGAAGTCCTCGAAGCTGTTCTTTAAGTTTTGGAAACAGATGAAAATTAGGTGGTGTCAAATCGGGAGTGGGTGGAGGCTGATAGATGACAGAGAGCCCCCAGGCGTCGGATTGTTGGAGAGATCGCAGCGCTCGCGTGTGATTTGTCATTGTCATACTGAAGGACAGAATTAGAAATTATAAACTCAATTGCAACAAGTCGACCGAGTAATATACATGACGTGTAATACCTCACACCCTCGTATGCTGAGGCTGAAGGCTGAAAAGACCTGAAAGTAGCACCTGTTATAACTTTCCAGCAGTTGCTGTATATTTTTATCAACATCAAATCTCCCTTATATTTCATTGTTTTGTTGCTCACTGATGACCTAGGCTTGTCTCAAAGCCACCGAAAATGGATATCCGATATACTTATAGTTCAAAATCTGAAAGATATATAGTGATGTCCACGAAACCAGTATCGAGAAAAAAATTACAAGACTCTGTCTTCAAAATGCGCTCTTTGGGTCCAAATTGCGAGTTGTGGGAAAGAAAACGCAGATGGCGCTTCATGAGCGTTCACTGAATTGCTATTGACTTTCTCTAAAACGACAGGCATTGTAGAAAGAAAGAAAGAAAGATAAAAGCAGAGTCATTTGCAATGTTTTCCTGTGTATTACACATTTCTGGTGTCTGATGTATTAGTTTCCACTTGTTCGCTGTAAAGAGAAGCTATATTCGGGCTAACTGAAGAAAAACGCTAAATAAATCAAAAAATGTTATGTGTTTAAGTGTCCACTGAAATGAGAATTAGTTTTTCCATTGAACGGGCAAGACGCCAAACCATTTCCACTCATATACTTTTGATTAGTAAAGAAAGTTGTAACCTCTTCTCACATACATTAATTTTGACCGTGAGCTCATGAAACACTGAGAAACGCGTTCATTAAACACTTAGAAACGGGCACCAACTTCGTTTTCTAAAATGAAACTACAGTTTTTTTGTGCCAGAACAGCAGATCAGAAGGAGACATTTCTGTCGACCTGATAAGAAGTTAAAGAGAAAGAAAATGTGTAATACTGGAAATTTTGTGCTGTTGCTGTGGCCGTTTGAACGGTGTACATCCAGAAGTTTACGTCACTCTCTACGGAGGCAAGCGCCGACGAGGCGAGGGATACGTGACGTTTACGTCACTCTCGACGGGCTGTGAGAGTAGAGTGAACTTTGAGACGGTAGGCCATCCAGACTGTCGCGACAACAGCACACAATTCCCAATATTACATATATTTCTTTTCTCTGCACTTCTTGTCATACCTATGAAAATGTCTTATACTGAGCTGCTATTCTGGTCCACAAACTAAAATTTCTATTTCAGGAAACGAAGTTGGTGCCTCTACTTGAGTGATTAATGAAGTTACGAGCTCGTGGTTAGAGTTAGTGTAAGTGAGAAGAGATTATAAATATCTTTAACGGATCAAAAGTGTTTGACTTAAAACACATAGAGTCTCTGTGCAAAAGCCATAATATGTGGTCCCCCCTGAACAGAACGGGAGAACTCCGATAGACGGCTTACAGATTGGTCACATGTCCTGCGCCAAAAAACCATGTTGCCTTCAGAGGTAAGAGCACCCATATCTCTAGCTGATGATTACCGATTTCCAACGAATTATTACCTCTTATACAATGAAGAGCCGAAGAAACTGGTACACGTGACTAATATCGCGTACGGCCCCCGCGAGCACGCAGTAGTCCCGTAAAACGACGTGGCGTGGACTCGACTAAAGTCTGAAGTAGTGCTGGAGGGAACAGTCACCATGAATACTGCAGGGCTGTCCATAAATCCGTAAGAGTACGAGGAGGTGGAGATCTCTTCTGAACAGCACGTTGCAAGGCATCCCAGATATGCTCAATAATGTTCATCTCTGGGGAGTCTGGCAGCCAGCGGAAGTGTTTAAACGCAGAAGAGCGTTCCTGGAGCCACTCTGTACTAATTCTGGACGTATATGGTGTCGCACTGTACTCCGGGAATTGCCGAAATCCGTCGGGATGCACAGTCATAAATGGATACAGGTGATACGAGAGGATGCTTACGTACGTGTCACGCAAGCAATCTTCTCGATGTCATTTCCAAAGTCCCAGGACCAATTACCAATTCATCATGCGGTTCTGAAAATTTTTTCGGTTGTAGAAGATTGAGAAACTTCATCGTGGAGCACATTGGCTTGAGGAGTATCATCTTTAAACGCTTCAGTTTCTAATACTTTCACTTGTGGTGATCTGCCTTGTGGTTCCGTTTTTTTATTTATTTCTTTAAACTCGGTTTTTCCCCACCTAGTGTACGTTAAACAAAACGTGACATTGAAAAGTTAGGATTCACATAATGTGCATCACACAAACATTGATATACACTGGTAACTGTTTAATCGAAATAATTACTCACCTATTTCTTATCAGATAATGTTTCTCTACAAAACAGTGCTCCAAGAAGCGCCAACATTGGAGAAAATTTCAGCAAAACATTAAAAAAACTCTAGAAGGAAAAGAACAGGCGTCCGCTAATGACTCTTATCTACAACTCCCCGAAATGACGGCTGCCAGTAGTTCCGAGCGTTATCAGACTAAAGGCGGCATTACTCACAGAGATCTGGATGTACTTGGTTTGATCCGTATATCCAGTTTTAATCAACTTTCTCCTAAATAGTGAAAGAAAATTTTGGAGAAACGGAAGAAATTTGATAAAAAATAAGGTAAGAGGCTGTAATAGCATTCCCATTCCTAATTTCGTCCCACACGGAATTTCCAATTTCCACAGTTGTTAAATGATTACATGCGCGTTTATGCGTGGCCTCAGTCCATTGTTTTTTTGGGGAGAATCTGTTGTGTGCAGCATGAGTAAGTTCCGTGTAGGGGGGAGGGAATTAAATTTTTTATGCTGAAATGAGTTAGTGCAGCTGTCAAATTAACAACCTGCAATTCCTAGCCGGCCGTGGTGGTCTAGCGGTTCTAGGCGCGCAGTCCGGAACCGCGCGACTGCTACGTTCGTAGGTTCGAATCCTGCCTCGGGCATGGATGTGTGTGATGTCCTTAGGTTAGTTAGGTTTAAGTAGTTCTAAGTTCTAGGGGACTGATGACCACAGTAGTTAAGTCCCATAGTGCGCAGAGCCATTTTTTTGCAATTCCTAGTGTGAGCACTGATCTGTGTTCAAATATTGGGGTCCTATTACAGTCGTGTGTTGTAGTTTCACGTGTGCAATCGTTATAGCGAGGGTTTAGTCTATGTTGCTGTAGCAGCCGTTATAATAAATCTGGGGATGTTCGTAATTTCGTCCCCCGTGCAGTTCCTATTTTGACCTTTTGAAAATGTTTGTACAAACTGAATTTATTCGCTGTTTGTAAAGACTACTTTACTTTTTCCATATGAGAAAACGAAGTCCGAGATAAATGGATTCGTTGTGCGAAATGCTTCCTTTGTTATCACGAAACAAGCTTTGCATCTGCATAGACATACAAATTCATATATTTCACATCTTTCGAAGGCTGAAAATAACTTGAAAAAGCTCTTTCAAGTGACTTATAATAGTGAAAGTGATTGGCAGTGTTATAACGGAAAATAGTTCCAATAATTGTATATTTGAGAATTTTTGTGAGGGACGAAATTACTAAATTTTTTTTGTATATTTTTTTAAATGTTAATGTTTATGTCAAACACTGGCTTTAGTATATTATAAAATTTAATTGTAGCTTGCTTTTTTCATGATCTTTTAGGACATATACAGGTCCTGACGTACTACAGTGACGAAATGTTGACCCCGTCCTTTATTATTTATGTCATTATCTTGATGACAGTCCTCTTCCTTTTCAATATTTGCTTCTGTATTTACCAAACTACAAAGTTCCTGATATCCTGCTTGTTCATTCGCTTTTCTAAATTGTTCCTTATGCATCCTTTTATGTTACAGATACTAGGATGCCCAGTGCCGAAAACGTTGCAAAAGGGTTGTAAATGCTCGTATATGAGATTACGTGTAAATGTCGAGAATTTATGAAATAATTTATTTTTAGTTAAAAAAAAGCTTCTGATGCCTAGGCCATGAATTTTTTCTTATACAGTTAAAGCACGATGACTTGTTTCGGTTGCTTATTACAACCATCTTCAGATCGTCAAACAATAAAAAACTGGTGAACGTGCAGCAAAAACTATCATCGTTAGCTGTATCATGCAGTTACATACATTCCTATTGAGGGTCAACAAGAGTATGACAATATGTGGTTAAAAACTTTATCTGAGTGAGACAGGTTGTAAATCATAATCTCACAAGGTGGTAAGGAAGGGGAATGGCCAGCTGCATTAGTAAAAATTGCATTAAAAGCTCACTGTACAATTGCAAATAATTGGCTTTTGATGCTCAGCCAAAATCACAAGAATCAGCGGATGGTCACATGTACGTCTCTGCTTGCTCGTCATCAACTGTCTGGTGAACAACACCGACCATTCCTATCCTGTATCGTAACTGATGACGAGAAATTATGTCTTCATGCTAACACAAGGAAAAGAAAGGAAAGGTTGAGCCCAAACAAAGCAGCAACTCCTCGTACAAAGACATGCGTGGATCCACAAAAGAAAATGTTAGGCATGTGATGGAGCAGCGACGGGTTGTGAACTACGAATTGCTTCCCCGAGGTGTAACCGTAACTGCTGAAACTTACTTTCAGCAACTGAGAAGTCTTACAGACTCAGTCCAAGAACAACAACCAGGAAGGCAGCGTGTAGTGATGCTACTCCACGGTAACGTCCGCCTGCATTCTGTTAGACTGACAGATACGCTGCACAATCAGTGGGTTGGGAAGTCATTCCGCACACGCACCTTATTCTGATCTTGCGCTGCCTATCGGACAACTATCAAGGATCTTCCCTTGCGGATGGAAATGCGCTCCGAACATGGCTCGAAGGGTTCCTCGCCTAAAAACCACCCGGTTTCTACAGTCGCTGAATCGAAAAGTTACCCCAGTGTTGGTAGAGTGTTCTAAATAGTGAAGGAGAATATATTATTGACGACTAAAGTCTCTGTGACGTGTGTCTGTCGTGTTTATAAAACTTAAGGGAAAAAGCTACGAGCTAATAGTTAAACAATAGAAGAACAAAGCGGTTGATTCGGAAGCTGTCCCAGAGCGCTGTAGCTGAGAACGCACAGCAAAAAAACCGGATCATCTCGAAGTCAACCTCAGCGCCGTGCGCGACGTCTGAGCCACATACACTACTGGCCATTAAAATTGCTACACCAAGAAGAAATGCAGATGATAAACGGGTATTCATTAGACAAATATATTATACTAGGAGTGACAGGTGATTACATTTTCACGCAATTTGGGTGCATAGATCCTGAGAAATCAGTACCCAGAACAACCCCCTCTGGCCGTAATAACGGCCTTGATACGCCTGGACATTGAATCAAACAGAGCTTCGATGGCGTGTACAGGTACAGCTGCCCATGCAGCTTGAACACGATACCACAGTTCACCAAGAGTAGTGACTGGCGTATTGTGACGAGACAGTTGCTCCGCCACCATTGACCAGACGTTTTCAATTGGTGAGAGATCTGGAGAATGTGCTGGCGAGGGCAGCAGCGGAACATTATCTATATCCAGAAAGGCCCGTACAGGACCTGCGACATGCGGTCGTGCATTATCCTGCTGAAATGTAGGGTTTCGCAGGGATCGAATGAAGGGTAGAGCCACGGGTCGTAAAACATCTGAAATGTAACGTCCACTGTTCAAAGTACCGTCAATGCGAACAAGAGGTGAGCGAGACGTGTAACCAATGGCACCCCATACCATTACGCAGGGTGATAGCCAGTATGGCGATGACGAATACACGCTTCCAATGTGCGTTCACCGCGTTGTCGCCAAACACGGATGCGACCATCAGGATGCTGTAAACAGAACCTGGATTCATCCGAGAAAATGACATTTTGCCATTCGTGCACCCAGGTTCGTCGTTGAGTACACCATCGCAGGCGCTCCTGTCTGTGTTGCAGCGTCAAGGGTAACCGCAGCCATGGTCTCCGAGCTGACAGTCCATGCTGCTGCAAACGTCGTCGAACTGTTCGTGCAGATGATTGTTGTCTTGCAAACGTCCCCATCTGTTGACTCAGGGATCGAGACGTAGCTGCACGATTCGTTACAGCCATGCGAATAAGATGCCTGTCATCTCGACTGCTAGTGATACGAGGCCGTTGGGATCCAGCACGGCGTCCCGTATTACCCTCCTGAACCCACCGATTCCATATTCTGCTAACAGTCATTGGATCTCGACCAACGCGAGCAGCAATGTCGCGATACGATGAACCGCAATCGCGATAGGCTACAATCCGACCTTCATCAAAGTCGGAAACGTGATGGTACGCATTTCTCCTCCTTACACGAGGCATCTCAACAACGTTTCACCAGGCAACGCCGGTCAACTGCTGTTTGTGTATGAGAAATCGGTTGGAAACTTTCCTCATGTCAGTACGTTGTACGTGTCGCCACCGGCGCCAGCCTTGCGTGAATGCTCTGAAAAGCTGATCATTTGCATATCACAGCATCTTCTTCCTGTCGGTTAAATTTCGCGTCTGTAGCACGTCATCTTCGTGGTGTAGCAGTTTTAATGGCCAGTAGTGTATTTTAACGTCCCACTGCTGAAGGCCATCGCTCGAGATCCGTGACTGAGCTGAGCGAGAGAGAACACACACTAGCGAAGAAACGATACGAGTAACAGCGCTAGGAGTCACGCGGGCCGCAGCACCGGCGCAGTTAATTTGCTTGCGCAATGCGCTAGGGCGGTAGGAGTGCGGCTGCTGCTGCGACTGTCGCGGCCACTTTACGCGGCGTGTCCGCCGTAATTCAAGCCCGGCGCGATACGTGCGGCCACGGCCTGGGCGCTTCCGCCTCGCCGTCACCTTGGACCGGGCGCCGCCGATTGCGAAAGCTGGCAGAGAGGGCCGGCGGCTGCGGCTGTGGCTGGCGGCAGAGGTCAACTCGTCTGGAGACGCTGCTGAGGCGCGGACACGGCGCTCGGCTGGCACAGCAACAAGCACGCGGCAGGTCCAGCCGATCTCTGGCTCCTATTTATCGAAGTGAACGATGCTGAGGGCAAAACAGGCACTGCAGATTCTAAAAATAACCTCAAAAATTTTGGTCGTACGTAAAATCTATGAACGCTACAAATAATTCAATAACTTCTTTTGCTGACAGTATGGCTAATGTAACTGATGATGATAAACAGAAGGCCGAAATTCTAAACCTAGCTTTCAAAAACTCGTTTACGGTAGTGGACTGCAGCACCATTCCCCCTTTCAGTTGTCGAACAAACGTAAGGATGGCTGATATAGTGCTTAGTGTATGGTTCAAATGGCTCTGAGCACTATGGGACTTAACATCTGAGATCATCAATCCCCTAGAACTACTTAAACGTAATTAACCTAAGGACATCATACACACCCATGCCCGAGGCAAGATTCGAACCTGCGACCGTAGCGGTCGCGCGGTTCCAGACTGTAGCGCCTAGAACCGCTCAGCCATCCCGGCCGGCTGTTTACTGTATCTGGAATTGTTAACAGTTAAGATCCTTAGACGCCAGGAAGACATCTGGCCCAGACGGTATCTCCGTAAGGTTATATATTGACTATGCTACAAATACAGCACCATTCTTATCCATCATCCATCAGAGATCATTGGAACAGCGGAAAGTTCCACGGGACTGGAAGAAGGCCCAGGTCATAGCGGTCTATAAAAGGCTGGAAAATCGGATGCAGAAAATTACTGGCCAATTTCACTGACTTAGATTTCTTGTAGAATTATGGAACATATTTTGTGTTCAGACATAACGACGTTTCTAGACTCTGAGAAGCTCATCTGTAGAAACCAGCACGGTTTTAGGAAACAGCAGACATGCCAGACACACTGACCCTCTTTGTGCATGATATACAACAGGCTCTAGATACCGGCTCCCAGGCTGATGTTATATTTCTCGAATTTCGAAAGGCGTTCGACTCAGTTCCGCACTGTCGCTTGCTCCAAAAAGTGCGTGCTTACGATCTATCCGATGACATATGCGGTTGGATAGAAAGTTTTCTAACAGACAGAGAGCAGTATTTCGTCCTGAATGGGGTGACTTCAACAGGTGTGCCCCAGGGCAGCGTAATAGGTCCGCTGCTTTTCACGATTTACAAAAACGATGTGGTTGATGGTATTAACAGTGGCCGATGATGCTGTAGTCTACAGGAAAGTATTACCACACCAAACTTGTGAACAAATCAATTAGGATTTGCAGAAAATAAATGCGTTGTGTAATGGCTGGCAGCAATCTCTCAATATTAGTAAGTATAACCTACTGCGTATAACAAGGCGAAAATCCCCATTAATGTACGAGTACAAAATAAATGCCCAGTCTTTGGAAGCGGTAACATCTGTCAAGCATCTGGGTGTGACTATTCGAAATGATCTCAAATGGAATGATCAGATTACACAAGTAACGAGTAAGGCGAACTCTAGATTGCGGTTTATTGGTAGCATCCTGAAACGATGCATTCCTTCAACAAAGGAAATAGCTTACAATACGTTAGTTCATCCAGTCTTACAGTATTGTCCGTCTGAATGGGACCCTTACCAGTTTGGTCAGATTCAAGAGCTTGAGAACGTCAAAAGAAGAGCGGCAAGATTCGAGACTGGTACATTTAGCCATCGCGAGAGCGTTAGAGATCTCATAGACAGTTTGAAGTGGGACACACTTGCAGATACACGGCGCGCTAAACGGAAGGGGCTCCTCACTAAATTCCGAAATCCGATCTTCACCGAGGATGTAGAACATACATTATTACCACCAACTTTCAAATCGCGCAATGATCACCATTCAAAGATAAGGGAAATCAGAGCTCGTACAGAGGCTATCAGACAGTCGTTTTTTCCTCGCACTATCCGCGAGTGGAACAGAGTGCGGAAATATGACTTTGGCGTGAGTTGTGCCCCCCGCCACATACCGCTTGGTGGCTAGCTGAGTGTATATGTAGATATAGATGTAGATGTATCAAGTAGTGTAGTTCAAGACATACACTGAGGTAACAGATGTCATGCGATAGCAATACGCACATATAGAGATAGCGGTAACATCGCCTACACAAGGTATGAAATACCGGAGCATTGGGGGAGCTGTCATTTATACCGAGCTGATCCTCGTGGAAAGGTTTCCAATATAATTATGGAATTAATAGACTTTGAATACGGAATGGTAGTTGGAGCTAGACACACGCCAATTTCCATTTCGGTAACCGTTATGGAATTCATTATTCCGAGATCCACAGTGTCAGGTGTGTGCCGAGAATAGCAAATTTTAGGCACTACGTCTCACCGTGGATAATGCAGTGGCCGACTGTCTCCACTTAACGACCGAGAGCAGCCGCGTTTGCGTGTAGTTGCCAGTGCTAACAATCAAGCAACATTGCGTGAAACTTCCTGGCAGATTAAAACTGTGTGCCGAACCGAGACTCGAACTCGGGATCTTTGCATTTCGCGGACAAGTGCTCTACCACCAATGCCCGCGAAAGGCGAAGGTGCCTAGTTCGAGTCACGGTCCAGCATACAGTTTCAATCTGCCAGGAAGTTTCATATCAGCACACACTCCGCTGCAGAGTGAAAATATCAATCTGGAAACATCCCCCAGGCTGTGGCTAAGCCATATCTCCGCAATTCCTTTCTTTCAGGAGTGCTAGTTCTGCATGGTTCGCAGGAGAGCTTCTGTAAAGTTTGGAACGTAGGAGACGTGGTACTGGCAGAAGTAAGGCTGCGAGCACGGAGCGTGAGTCGTGCTTGGGTAGCTCAGATGATAGAGCACTTGCCCGCGAAAGGCAAAGGTCCCGAGTTCGAGTCTCGGTCCAGCACAGTTTTAATCTGCCAGGAAGTTTCATATCAGTGCACACTCCGCTGCAGAGTGAAAACCTCATACTGGAAACACCCCCCAGGCTGTGGCTAAGCCATATCTCCGCAATATCCTTTCTTTCAGGAGTGCTAGTTTTGCATGGTTCGCAGGAGAGCTTCTGTAAAGTTTGGAAGGTTGGAGACGAGGTACTGGCAGAAGTAAAGCTCTGAGGACGGAGCGTGAGTCGTGCTTGGGTAGCTCAGATGGTAGAGCACTTGCCCGCGAAAGGCAAAGGTCCCGAGTTCGAGTCTCGGTCCGGCACACAGTTTTAATCTGCCAGGAAGTTTCGTATCAGCACACACTCCGCTGCAGCGTGAAAATATCATTCTGGAAACATCCCCTAGGCTGTGGCTAAGCCATGTCTCCGCAATATCCTTTCTTCCACGACAACAGACGACCGATGAGAGTGCTTTTGCTAACAGCACGACATTTGTTAACAACGCGACATCACCTGCAACCCTTCTCCTGGCTTGTGACCATATCGGCTGCACCCTACACAACTAGAAAACCGTGACCTGATCAGGTGATTTCACCTGATAAGAGCAGATATTAGACCCGATGAGGCCATGGACTCAAGTTGTTAATGAGGCACTGTGCAAACTGGCAGTGGCTCCATAATGGTGTGGTCTCTGTCTACATGAAATGGTCTGCGTACTCTGACCCAATTGAAGCGATCATTGATTGTGAATGGTTGTTTTCAGCTACTTGGAGACCATTTACAGCCATTCGTGGACTTCATAGTCCCAAACAACGATGACATTTTTGTGGATGACAATGCGCCATTTTGTCAGATCACATTTGTTTGCTACTGGTTTGAAGAACATTCAGGACAATTCGAGCGAAAGATTTGGTCACTTCGATCGTCCTACATGAATCCCATCGAACATTTCTTGGACGTAATCGACAGTTCAGTTGGTGCACAAAATCCTGCAGCGGCAACACTTTCGCAATTAGGGACAGCTGTAGAGGTAGCATGACCCAGTATTTCTGCAGCGGACTTCCAACGACTTCTTGAGTCCATGCCGTGTCGAGTTGCTGCAGTACGCTGGGCAAAAGAATCTGACACGATATTAGGAGGTATCCCATGACTTTTGTCACCTCGGTGTAATCTGATGCAAAAAAAAAGAGGACTCAGTTTTGGACCTTGCCGTTGGTGGGGAGGCTTGCGTGCCTCAGCGATACAGATAGCCGTACCGTAGGTGCAACCACAACGGAGGGGTATCTGTTGAGAGGCCAGACAAACGTGTGGTTCCTGAAGAGGGGCAGCAGCCTTTTCAGTAGTTGCAAGGGCAACAGTCTGGATGATTGACTGATCTGGCCTTGTAACAATAACCAAAACGGCCTTGCTGTGCTGGTACTGCGAACGGCTGAAAGCAAGGGGAAACTACAGCCGTAATTTTTCCCGAGGGCATGCAGCTTTACTGTATGATTATATGATGATGGCGTCCTCTTGGGTAAAATATTCCGGAGGTAAAATAGTCCCCCATTCGGATCTCCGGGCGGGGACTACTCAAGAGGATGTCGTTATCAGAAGAAAGAAAACTGGCGTTCTACGGATCGGAGCGTGGAATGTCAGATCCCTTAATCGGGCAGGTAGGTTAGAAAATTTAAAAAGGGAAATGGATAGGTTGAAGTTAGATATAGTGGGAATTAGTGAAGTTCGGTGGCAGGAGGAACAAGACTTCTGGTCAGGTGACTACAGGGTTATAAACACAAAATCAAATAGGGGTAATGCAGGAGTAGGTTTAATAATGAATAGGAAAATAGGAATGCGGGTAAGCTACTACAAACAGCATAGCGAACGCATTATTGTGGCCAAGATAGATACGAAGCCCACGCCTACTACAGTAGTACAAGTTTATATGCCAACTAGCTCTGCAGATGACGAAGAAATTGAAGAAATGTATGATGAAATAAAAGAAATCATTCAGATTGTGAAGGGAGACGAAAATTTAATAGTCATGGGTGACTGGAATTCGAGTGTAGGAAAAGGGAGAGAAGGAAACATAGTAGGTGAATATGGATTGGGGGACAGAAATGAAAGAGGAAGCCGCCTGGTCGAATTTTGCACAGAGCACAACATAATCATAACTAACACTTGGTTTAAGAATCATGAAAGAAGGTTGTATACATGGAAGAACCCTGGAGATACTAAAAGGTATCAGATAGATTATATAATGGTAAGACAGAGATTTAGGAACCAGGTTTTAAATTGTAAGACATTTCCAGGGGCAGATGTGGACTCTGACCACAATCTATTGGTTATGACCTGTAGATTAAAACTGAAGAAACTGCAAAAAGGTGGGAATTTAAGGAGATGGGACCTGGATAAACTAAAAGAACCAGAGGTTGTACAGAGATTCAGGGAGAGCATAAGGGAGCAATTGACAGGAATGGGGGAAATAAATACAGTAGAAGAAGAATGGGTAGCTTTGAGGGATGAAGTAGTGAAGGCAGCAGAGGATCAAGTAGGTAAAAAGACGAGGGCTAGTAGAAATCCTTGGGTAACAGAAGAAATATTGAATTTAATTGATGAAAGGAGAAAATATAAAAATGCAGTAAGTGAAACAGGCAAAAAGGAATACAAACGTCTCAAAAATGAGATCGACAGGAAGTGCAAAATGGTTAAGCAGGGATGGCTAGAGGACAAATGTAAGGATGTAGAGGCCTATCTCACTAGGGGTAAGATTGATACCGCCTACAGGAAAATTAAAGAGACCTTTGGAGATAAGAGAACGACTTGTATGAATATCAAGAGCTCAGATGGAAACCCAGTTCTAAGCAAAGAAGGGAAAGCAGAAAGGTGGAAGGAGTATATAGAGGGTCTATACAAGGGCGATGTACTTGAGGACAATATTATGGAAATGGAAGAGGAGGTAGATGAAGATGAAAGGGGAGATATGATACTGCGTGAAGAGTTTGACAGAGCACTGAAAGACCTGAGTCGAAACAAGGCCCCCGGAGTAGACAATATTCCATTGGAACTACTGACGGCCGTGGGAGAGCCAGTCCTGACAAAACTCTACCATCTGGTGAGCAAGATGTATGAAACAGGCGAAATACCCTCAGACTTCAAGAAGAATATAATAATTCCAATCCCAAAGAAAGCAGGTGTTGACAGATGTGAAAATTACCGAACTATCAGCTTAATAAGTCACAGCTGCAAAATACTAACACGAATTCTTTACAGACGAATGGAAAAACTAGTAGAAGCCAACCTCGGGGAAGATCAGTTTGGATTCCGTAGAAACACTGGAACACGTGAGGCAATACTGACCTTACGACTTATCTTAGAAGAAAGATTAAGGAAAGGCAAACCTACGTTTCTAGCATTTGTAGACTTAGAGAAAGCTTTTGACAATGTTGACTGGAATACTCTCTTTCAAATTCTAAAGGTGGCAGGGGTAAAATACAGGGAGCGAAAGGCTATTTACAATTTGTACAGAAACCAGATGGCAGTTATAAGAGTCGAGGGACATGAAAGGGAAGCAGTGGTTGGGAAGGGAGTAAGACAGGGTTGTAGCCTCTCCCCGATGTTGTTCAATCTGTATATTGAGCAAGCAGTAAAGGAAACAAAAGAAAAGTTCGGAGTAGGTATTAAAATCCATGGAGAAGAAATAAAAACTTTGAGGTTCGCCGATGACATTGTAATTCTGTCAGAGACAGCAAAGGACTTGGAAGAGCAGTTGAATGGAATGGACAGTGTCTTGAAAGGAGGATATAAGATGAACATCAACAAAAGCAAAACAAGGATAATGGAATGTAGTCGAATTAAGTCGGGTGATGCTGAGGGAATTAGATTAGGAAATGAGACACTTAAAGTAGTAAAGGAGTTTTGCTATTTGGGGAGCAAAATAACTGATGATGGTCGAAGTAGAGAGGATATAAAATGTAGGCTGGCAATGGCAAGGAAAGCGTTTCTGAAGAAGAGAAATTTGTTAACATCCAGTATTGATTTAAGTGTCAGGAAGTCATTTCTGAAAGTATTCGTATGGAGTGTAGCCATGTATGGAAGTGAAACATGGACGATAAATAGTTTGGACAAGAAGAGAATAGAAGCTTTCGAAATGTGGTGCTACAGAAGAATGCTGAAGATTAGATGGGTAGATCACATAACTAATGAGGAAGTATTGAATAGGATTGGGGAGAAGAGAAGTTTGTGGCACAACTTGACCAGAAGAAGGGATCGATTGGTAGGACATGTTCTGAGGCATCAAGGGATCACCAACTTAGTATTGGAGGGCAGCGTGGAGGGTAAAAATCGTAGAGGGAGACCAAGAGATGAATACACTAAGCAGATTCAGAAGGATGTAGGTTGCAGTAGGTACTGGGAGATGAAAAAGCTTGCACAGGATAGAGTAGCATGGAGAGTTGCATCAAACCAGTCTCAGGACTGAAGACCACAACAACAACAACATCATATGATTCAGCTAAAGCTGATATTCTGGTTGCACAGAATGAGCATATGATCAGTGAGTCTGAACAATACAAATTCCAAAGTGTTCAGATAGCTGGTAAGCTGTCATGGAACGTCCATGTACAGGATTTTGTTCAAAAGATGAATGCAGCTGCATGTACCATTGGAGCAGTATCTGCAATAAATGATGTTCCAGCACGAAAATTAGTTTAAATTGCTTGTTTGGATGATGTAAAGCATTATATTCTTCCCATTTTCAAAGGGCATTTTTGTCTCAGAAATAGGCTGTTAGAGCAATGTGTGGTGAAAATTCGGGAATATCATGTCGACCTCTGTTCAGGATTCTGGGAATACTGGCATGGCTTTTCTATATATATTTTCTTTAATGTCGTTTATTGTTAGCGATATGAGCTTATTCCACAGATTTAGCAGCTTTCATTTAGTTAATATTAGGTAGTAATCCAATCTGAATTTGCACGACAACTCCTTGATTCTTATGCACAGAGGGCGGCAATCATTTTCGATAACATACAAAAAAAAACAACAAATTATCAATAATCTTCGTTCTTTGAGGTCCAAGGTGAAGAATTTTGTAATGGCTCATTCCTTTTATTCTCTCTGGGAGTTATTGGAACAAAATTTAAGCAACTTCCCTTGTTATATTATTGATTACATGAGTAAACTCAACAGCTGGTCATCTGCATTGGATTTGTCTGCATTTTATTTTATTTATAATTAATTTTTCTGATACAATTTCATATACTGACTCATTGCAAAACCATAGAGATTGGGTCTTCGATTTCATCCTATTTGAACTGGACGTGTAAATCTGTTTTATATATATAGTAGTGTCTATATGTGTATGTCTGTGATCTCCTCACAAATGTCTGGATAGATTTCAGTCAAATCTGACACAGAAACAGCAGGCCTCAGGTGTATCAGCACTGTGGGATTTGTAACCTCCTACCTCCAATAGGAGTGGAGATACACAGAGAAACCTCTTTTTTCCATACACAGAGAAACCTGTTTTATCCAGCCCCTGGCATATAGGCTGCCCTGCATAACAGGTATGTTGTATGGGAACAGTATCGGCCTACTAAATGACCCTAATTTGCAGGTCAGCCTTCATGTCAGGGGCAACGAACATTTTTCTGGTCTGGAAATGTAGGTTGCCCTGTATGACAGATGTGTTGTGTTTGAGTAATGTTGGCCTGCTGTATCGTCCTACTTCGCACAGTGACCTGTACATCAAGGGCAAGTAAATGACATTCAAGCCCCTGATGTGTAGCATGCTCTACACGACAGCCATGTTGCGGGAGCAATGTAGGCCACTTTATTGAATTGTATTCCAGGGGCTACACATGTCAATGAGCATTGCTGGGGACAGGTTGAGATGGATAGAGGAGGGGATGAACAGAGTGAAGGAGAGGAGGAAATGGTTAGAGAAAGGGGAGGTGGGAGAGATGCCTGAGGCAGGTGAGAAGTGTAGAGGGATGGTGGGCAGATGGAAAAGGAAAAGAAGTAAATAGAGATGGAAAGAGAGAGGGGGGGGGGAGAGGATATGATCAGAGAGAGGAGGAAGGAATAGATGGTCAGAGTTGGGGGTGGAAGAAATGGGCAAATGGAGGAGGAGGAGATGAAGAGACAGAGAGAGTGGGGAGGACGAGATAGATATAGTTGGGCACATAAGGTGAACAGACAGAGAGAGGAAGAGGTAGACACAGGGAGGGGGAGCAGGAGGTGTGTTCAGTATATGTGTCGAACACATACGCAGACGAAACCGCAATGAAAAAGTTAGTATAAATATATAAAAGAATCTCTTGCACAATGAATAGCCCTGTAGGCTGAAAAAGTCTGTAAGTCACTCCTGTTTACAAAGAGGGTAAGAAGATTGGCTGCATACTATTTAAGATCAAAACCACTGAACTATATCTGTTGAAGGAGCCTACAGCATACTCTAAGCTAAAAAATTGTGACGTTGCTGAAGGAGAACAAGCTTCTCTCAAAGTACTGGCGAAGATTCAGGAAAAACCACTCGTTTGAAAACAGCTTGTTTTATTCATACAGGAAATTTTACAAACACTAGAAGGGGATAACAGGTAGATACCATCTTCCTGAATTTCCGAGAGGCGTTCCACACTGTACCACGTGATTGTTTCCTACATCTTACGGGGACTGGTTGGAGGAAAATTTGACTAATAGAACTCCGACCGTTATAACGGTCAACAAATGTTCCACAAAAACGAAAATAACATCGAATGTCTCTGAAGGTGGAGGGAAAAGACCTCTAATGTTTTCAGTTTATATAAACAATATATGACACGGGATCAGCAGCACTACAAGACATTTCGCTGTTGTGCACAGGAAAATATCGTTGTTTGGAGAATTTACGGAATTGCAGAAAGTCTCGGCGAATATTTGCACTTGCTGTAATGAATGGCAGTTCTCTTTAAACGTGAATAAACGAAATATAACGCCCATAACAAAAAGAAAGATCCCAATAGTATCCGGTTATGAGGTAAATAATGAACACACACAGTGCAGTCATATAAATGTGACTACCGTCTATATTCGGCGTCAAAGTGCACAGGCGGACGGTGGTAGCACTATCAGTGAGGGTATACACGGCATGTCAGGGGGACGCAGATAAAAGTGCAGTCGTTGTCTTAATGCGGAAACGGAACGATTTATTTGATGTTCAAACGGACATGTTCATTGTGTTTCGGGCCAAGGATGGATGCATTTCCAAAAAGGCAAAGTTTGTAAATTATTTGTGTGGAGATGTAGTTCAAGTACACCGTGATTGACAAGATAGCAGTTTCCAAAACTGGCGCAGAGGCACCTGTGGTGCACCAGAAACCATGGACGACAGGGGTGAACGACGGCAGCGGAGGTGTGTACGGGTGAATAGACGTGCAACTGTTCAGAAACTTACCGCCGAGATGAGGCAAGAGGGTTTCAATAGTGTGTTCTCAACTATCATTCAGCGAACGTTACTGCGTGTGGACCTCCGCACCAGGTGCTCGGTTCATGCAGCCATACTGACTGCTGTTCGTCGGCGACGAAGGCTGGAATTTGCACGCCAACACTGGATGTCTACTGAGTTACGGGAGGTGGCCTTTTCAGGAGAACCACTTTTATGTCCCATCGGACAAATGGTTGCAGCAATCGTCAAATGGGTCCAGGCCAGAGGATGGAACGTTATCGTCTGGGTAATGTGTTCCTGGTATTCCCTCGGTGGACTCATCATTCTTGAACGCTCAATAATTCAGCGCAAGTGTGCATTTATCATTGGGAACCATGTGCACCTCCACATCCAGTTTATTTTTCCTCTTCATAGTGGCATCTACCAACAGGGAAATGTAACGTGTCACACAGCTAGTAGTGTACATGTGTGGTTCGAAGTGCACCAGGATGAGTTTACCATGCTCCCCTGGCCATCTCTGGGTCCACTTCGATCGGCCTGTCCGCGCCCTGGAGATTCCACCGAGAAACCTAGCGTAACTGGCTAGGGTGCTGGAGTCAGCAGGGCTCCACATCCATGTCGACACCTTCCAGAAGCTCAATGACACTTCTTTCACGCCTCGCAGTGGTTCGCGCTGCAAAAGGTGGTTATTGAAGCTTTTGACATTAATCTGACTGCACGGGGTATGTGAGCGTCAAATCATTTTTCGGGGTAATAAAAAGCGATATGAATTAGAATGATCACGTAGAATAAGTATCGGGTAAGGCGGATCGAGGACTCAGACTTGTTCAAGGGCTCTGGGAAAATGCAATGGACCTGTGAAACAAATCGCATATATGACGCTAGTTCGATCAGTTCTGTTGTCACAGCGTTTAGAGTAGACATCAAATAGGCATGACAACACACGTGAACTGACTAAGAGATGCGGTGCTAAGACTGTAACAGATTATAGCCCATTCGAAAATGGAACAGCAGTGCTTGGGAAGTGAAATAGGAATATTTGGAAGAAACACGACGTAGTTCTTCCGACACCTGTTTGTGTTAATTTAGAAAACTTGTAACGAAAATGACTGTGCAACCTTTATGCTGTCAGCAACGTAAATATCGTGTAGGCAACACGGGAATAAGATGGGAGACTTTAGAGTACACATCGAAGCACATGCAGCCTCTTTTCCATCGCTCATTTACGCGAATATAGAAGAAAGAAAATCGATGATATAGTTACAGTGTATCCTGCACCATGGACCGTAAAGTGGCTTCTGGAGTATATATGTATAAGGAGCAGTCAAATAAAAACAGTACAAATAAAAGAAGGTAATCGCCGCAGCTGTTCATACATTTCTCCCACTGTGGGACAAGATAGTCAATGCCTTTATGGAAAAGTGTTGCCTGCGGTACCATGATTGTACCAAGGCACCTTTCGTTCGAAGCAAAGTGGCGGCCACGAGTGTCTTTCTTCAGGGCTCCAAAAATATGTAAATCGCATGGGGAGAGACGGATTGTACGGATTATGTGTAACAGATTCTCAGCGAAACTTCTGCAGCGTAGTCTAAACAACCTTGGCAACATATGGGTGGACCACAAGATTCTCTGGGAAGGCCTTACACATCCCCCATATAGTTCCCATCTCTCACCGTGCGATTTCCATATTTTTGGAGCCCTAAAAAAAGACATACGTGGCTGTCGATTTGATTCGGACGAAGATGTCCAGGCCTGGGTACCATCACGATTCTGTAGCCAACCGCAGATATTTTTCCATGAAGGCCTTGACTGTTTTGTCTCGCAGAGGGATAAATGTATTAGCAGTTATGGTGATCACTTTTGAAATAATAAATTGTTTACTTAATTTTTCCCATGTGCCTTGTTTTCATTTCACTACCTCTTGTAGATCCCCTCAAGCATGAAAGTGGAATTTGATGTCTCAGACGTTCCACAAAACTCTAGGAATCTTGCTGATTCCTTTCGTCATAGGGATAAAAATTATGCATCAACTTTAGACAGATGAATGCAGCACTGGATCGGCTACGGCCCATAATCAATTCATAGCAGATCGACTTACGCACGCACGTATCACAAAGGCGGTAGGACAATCATCTTGTAAACACTATGTAGAACAGTAGATGCTTCTGGATTATTTTTTCGACACTGTCAACTTTGCTTTTTATCTCTGCTGTTATCACCCAACACTACTAAACAGTTAGCAGTGATGAACTGTTGAATATACAGTATAGTCACTGGCCTGACATTCTGAGGCCGTTCTTAGTATAGTCTACATGTTATTGATACATTTGATCAGTGTTTTGATATTTATATCTACCAAATTAAATGGGAGTAACAAATGCTGAAAATGAAGAAGTTCATGTTAACAATGTTTAAGGTTGCAGCTTATTACTAACGGCGTTCAATTTGTTTGTTAAAGAGGTAATAGAGAAGGTGCGACGCAAGGCTGGTAACGATAATAAACTGCAAGGATAGTGCAAAACAGTTACCAAAGCTGAGGTCCATAAAGGGCGCGGCCCCTTCTGCTGAAAGAAGGGAAAGTTATAATAGACAAGAAACATAGCAGAGAATTCACAGGTCGGGAGAAATAAAACAAAGATGACACTAAAGGAGCGCAACAGAAAGGAGAAAAATGCTTTGTTAAACTACAAAATTTGGATAAACCCAGTGGAAAAGGAGAAATAATTGTAGGAGAACAAGATGGCGTGATATGTGGTAAGGTATTAACATAGTAGTGACGGGTACAGCGAATGTAACAGTAGTTGAAGGAGACAAAGCTTGTTTGCGGTTTGTATACAGAGAGAAAGAGATAGACAACGACCAGGAAGAAGTGGAGGATGATGTATGCAGGGTCGGAAGACTGATGATTATATAAGAAATGGTGCCTAAGAAAAGATGGGCTGCAAACAGCCTCGTAACGGAAAAGCCTGATACGGTGAAGAAATACCTGTAGGAGAATAAGAGCAAATAAACACCTGAATTGGCCATGACCATGAGAATGTCAGAGTCAAAGCGAGAATCTAACCACAAAAGCCTTCATCTATTTTAAATGTCGTTTTAATTCTGTGGTTTCCCTTAGACATCACTTTCTCTTCATTTCTTGTGAGAAAGGGAGTTAGTGTCGTCGTGCTGATACACAGGGTTAGTGGCGATTTGAATCTTCATGCATATGTCATGTTCAAATTAGGAATCTTGTAACGGAGCTGTTGTGGAATGTTTGGAATGGAATACGGCAGTCTGTATAATACGAGGGCAGTTCAATAAGTACTGCAACACATTTTTTTTCTCGGCCAATTTTGGTTGAAAAAACCGGAATTTTCTTGTGGAATATTTTCAAACATTCCCGCTTCGTCTCGTATAGTTTCATTGACTTCCGACAGGTGGCAGCGCTGTACGGAGCTGTTAAAATGGCGTCTGTAACGGATGTGCGTTGCAAACAATGGGCAGTGATCGAGTTTCTTTTGGCGGAAAACCAGGGCATCTCAGATATTCATAGGCGCTTGCAGAATGTCTACGGTGATCTGGCACGGTGAATCGTTGGGCAAAGCGTGTGTCATCATCGCCGCAAGGTCAAGCAAGACTGTCTGATCTCCCGCGTGCGGGCCGGCCGTGCACAGCTGTGACTCCTGCAATGGCGGAGCGTGCGAACACACTCGTTCGAGATGATCGACGGATCACCATCAAACAACTCAGTGCTCAACTTGACATCTCTGTTGGTAGTGCTGTCACTATTGTTCACCAGTTGGGATATTCAAAGGTTTGTTCCCGCTGGGTCCCTCGTTGTCTAACCGAACACCATAAAGAGCAAAGGAGAACCATCTGTGCGGAATTGCTTGCTCGTCATGTGGCTGAGGGTGACAATTTCTTGTCAAAGATTGTTACAGGCGATGAAACATGGGTTCATCACTTCGAACCTGAAACAAAACGGCAATCAATGGAGTGGCGCCACACCCACTCCCCTACCAAGAAAAAGTTTAAAGCCATACCCTCAGCCGGTAAAGTCATGGTTACAGTCTTCTGGGATGCTGAAGGGGTTATTTTGTACGATGTCCTTCCCCACGGTCAAACGATCAACTCTGAAGTGTATTGTGCTACTCTTCAGAAATTGAAGAAACGACTTCAGCGTGTTCGTAGACACAAAAATCTGAACGAACTTCTCCTTCTTCATGACAACGCAAGACCTCACACAAGTCTTCGCATCCGAGAGGAGCTCACATAACTTCAGTGGACTGTTCTTCCTCATGCACCCTACAGCCCCGATCTCGCACCGTCGGATTTCCATATGTTTGGCCCAATGAAGGACGCAATCCGTGGGAGGCACTACGCGGATGATGAAGAAGTTATTGATGCAGTACGACGTTGGCTCCGACATCGACCAGTGGAATGGTACCGTGCAGGCATACAGGCCCTCATTTCAAGGTGGCGTAAGGCCGTAGCATTGAATGGAGATTACGCTGAAAAATAGTGTTGTGTAGCTAAAAGATTGGGGAATAACCTGGTGTATTTCAATGCTGAATAAAACAACCCCTGTTTCAGAAAAAAAATGTGTTGCATTACTTATTGAACTGCCCTCGTACAATGACAAACCTCTGCCTTTAGGAGCTATCAGGACTACATTCTTTGCCAGCTGTTCTCACTAAATCCTCTTCGCGTGCAAAGGATACGATGGACGGTAACCAGAAATTTATCTTGTCAGAACTCTTCGTCGTTAAAACTCTCTCCTCCAGAAGCAGAATAGCCAATCTACTAAGCAAATACTGACGGACAGAGAGGATTACAAGTATATATAGATAGCATGCAGATCTGTGAATGCGTGTTTGAAATGAGTCATCAATTTCTCATGAATGATTCTCTGGCGTTTTGTTGGTTGGTGCCACAGTAAACTACATGCAGGACTGAATTAAGAAAGGAGCAAGATCTGATTAGGCATATACACTAAATCATGTTCTTATTGATTCATATGAAACCTGGTATATAACTTTGTAATAACTCGTCGCATAAATGGAAGGCATCATCTAATGTTTTAACGGCGGTAGAGAATTGTCGGCAGTCTCCGCATCATACTTAATAAATTCATTCCAACATTTTGTGGAACAGATCACTTACAACTACCGCGTGTCGAATGAACCGTATCCCTCTTTTCGAAGCTCTCGAATACTGTCTGAAAGAGTACACAGATAGATACAAAAGTCGTAGTTTTTTCTCTGTCCTGGAAGGCAGAAAGGTTACGAGCGTTGGCTACACTGTAAAATACATGTCATTTCACTTATTATCACCTGCTAGAAGCCGGCCGGTGTGGCCGTGCGGTTAAAGGCGCTTGAGTCTGGAACCGCGTGACCGCTACGGTCGCAGGTTCGAATCCTGCCTCGGGCATGGATGTGTGTGCTGTCCTTAGGTTAGTTAGGTTTAATTAGTTCTAAGTTCTAGGCGACTGATGACCTCAGAAGTTAAGTCGCATAGTGCTCAGAGCCATTTGAACCACCTGCTAGAAAATGTTGAACCGCTTAAGAACCGTTTAAGATATCATAATTCTGTGTTCACCCACTTGAATTAGGAAAAAGTCCTCACTAAGCGACGCACTACATCTTTTAATAGCCATATTAGTTAGAAAGATATCAGTATCAACTTCGCTTTTCCACATGGATATAATAATGTTTGCTCCTAGTATCGAAATTTTAAAAGAGACGAATTCGACGGCATTCTTCACTTTAAAATTCAATTAGTAGTTTCAGAGAAATTACAATATTTACAATTTTGGATTTATCTCTTTTGAACATGAAATCTATTGCTGTCTTACGCACAAGTTCGTGTTATACGGAACTTCTGCGTTAGGCTGTGGGGCGCTCCAGCTTGACGTAGCTAAGAGCCTTCTTAGAAATGCGAAATAGTGGAGAGAGGTTTAGTTTAAAACTGATAATAATCACACTTTACTACATGTGGTAGCACCGACACACCAACTAGCAGGCGAAGGACATAGCATCTAAGGATAATTCAACAGTTAACTACTGTAACATTTCTACTCTTGTTTCTGCCAGAGCTTGCAAAGAAAGGTCCACGTCAAAAATTGAATGGATTTGTAAAACAAGAAAACTGAGGTATGAAGATTGTTAAGTAGTAACTTTGCATCATGAGTTTAATGACAAGATACACAGCTAAATTGTAAAATGACATCAGTGACAGCAATAAAAATGAAATCACAATAATAAACACTTGCTTAAAAGGCCCATCGTTCACTGCAGTGCACTGCTGCAGTCGCTGGTGCAAAAACTTCTGGACAGACCGAAGAAATTCTCCCGTGTCATTACACATGCGGCAACAATGGACTTTTCAAGTCCTCTTGGTTCGTCGGAACTTGTGCATAGATTTTTTGATCTCGCCGAAACTACCAATCGGATTTTGAAGAGTGAAACTCCATTCAGTTCGTCTGTTTTAGAATGACGATACTATATAGCAGTAATAATTACCATAGTCCCACTGGAACCAACGCGACCATGAAAGGAGACTATACGCCGTTTAGTGAGGACTTTCTCATACTGCATCTAGGAAAAAAGAGGGTTGTAATATGTTAAACGGTCCATGAAACATCTGAGGTGAAGCCGGCCGCGGTGGTCTAGCGGTTCTAGGCGCGCAGTCCGGAACCGCGCGACTGCTACGTCGCAGGTTCGAATCCTGCCTCGGGCATGGATGTGTGTGATGTCCTTAGGTTAGTCAGGTTTAAGTAGTTCTAAGTTCTAGGGGACTGATGACCACAGATGTTAAGTCCCATAGTGCTCAGAACCATTTGAACCATCTGAGGTGAACATTGTAGCTGGCTCACCCTGTATTAATGTTTATAGTGATCTCCATGGTGTTTTTTCTGAATATTCCTGCAAAGAAGATGACATAGCTTTTATTTAGTGATATCGAGTGTGGCCATGATTTCTGTGTAAATGAGTGGCGCGTATTCCAGTAAAGTTAGTCTGAAAGCAGTGATTTTCCACAAAGGACGCTTACTTCCTTCCATTCCAATTGGACGTGCAATTAATCTAAAGGAGACATATGAGAACTTTAAAGTACTGATCACATCTATCCAGAATGAGAAATACAAATAGCGTGCAAGTGGACGTCTGAAGGTAAATGAAATTCTTCTCGACATCTGTATCTACATATATATTCCGCAAGTCACGTACGCTTTGTGGCGGGGTACCCTGTGCCAGTACCAGTCATTTTTATTCCTGTTCCACTCTCAAATAGAGCGAGGGAAAAAACGTCTATCTATGTACTTCCATGCGGACCCTAATTTCTCTTCTCCTATTTTTGCGATCCTTCCTCATAATGTACGTTGGCAGCAACTTTAAATATCTGTTCTCTAAATTTTCTCAATAGTGTACTCGAAAAGAACGGTGCCTTCCCTCCAGGGATTCCTGTTTGAATTCCTAAAGCGTGTCCGTAATACTTACGTGTTGTTCGAACGGACCGTTAACAAATCTAGCAGCCCGCCTCTGAACTGCTTCGATATCCTCCCTTCAATCCGACCTCGTAGGTATCCTAAACACTGGAACAGTACTCAGGAGTGGGTAGCATAGTGTCCTGTGTGCCGTCTCCTTTGCAGACGAACCAAAGTTTCCTAAAATTCTCCTAATAAACGGAAGTCGACCATTCGCTTCCTCTACTACAATTATTACATGCTCGTTCTATTTCATATCACTGTACAACGTTACGCCTGGGTATTTAATCGACGTGACTGTGTCAAGCAGCACACTGACAATGCTGTATTCCAATGTTACGGGGTTGTTTTTCCTATTGTATTAATTTACATTTTGCTACACCTAGGGCTAGCTGTCATTGATCACACCAAGGTTGGTTTCTTGGTTCGTATTTTGTGGGAGGGGACCAAACAGCGATTAGCCGAGCGGTCTAGGGCGCTGCAGTCATGGACTGTGCGGCTGGTCCCGGCGTAGGTTCGAGTCCTCCTTCGGGCATGGGTGTGTGTGTTTGTCCTTAGCATAATTTAGGTTAAATAGTGTGTAAGCTTAGGGACTGATAACCTTAGCAGTTAAGTCCCATAAGATTTCACACACATTTGAACATTTTGAACCAAACAGCGAGGTGATCGGCCCCATGGATTAGGGAAGGATGAGGAAGGAAGTCGGCCGTGCCCTTTCAAAGGAACTATCCCGGCATTTGCCTGAAACGATTAAGGGTAATCACGGTAAACTTAAATCAGGATGGCCGGATGCGGGTTTGAACCCTTGTCCTCCCGAATGCGAGCCCTGTGTGCTAACCGCTGTGCCACCTCGCTCGATCATATCAACTAGAAATTGTGTCTACTTTGTATTTTCAGTATGTTCTCCTTGAATCTCAAATTATCTCAGAGCTTTCTGCTACGTTTTTCAGCCTGCTCTCGGTCCCGAGAATAATTTGAGAGTGTGTAATTTCCTGGAGAGCAGTAAATTCGGGAACTTTGTTACCTATACAACCACAATTTAGTGATAAAATTTTGACAGTCGAAGTGTCATTACTCTGAAAGCGGTCTGGCTTCGCCCTCCGTGTGTCTTCTGGCAAGTGTTCATCAGAATACATCAAACTGCCGTTTATCCTAAAATAGCCCCATTGCACCCCGCAAGTGTTCTGTGACCTGAGTAGCTGCTTCCTTTGTGCAGTGCACCCTTGAAGGGGAGTCCTACATTTCCCCATCCCATAACGCCCCGAATGGGACAGCAGAGAAAGAACAAATCGCTGTTGGGGAAAAGAATCGCTTGCTCGTTATGAGCTACTGCTTGGACAGAAGTATGTGATGAAAACTCGCCTCTGTTTCTGTCTACTCCACTCTACCCCAAGAATGAGTGACTACCTCCGGTACACATTAAATTGGGTCTCGTCAAAAGATTTAGTGAAAACTATGGGCAAAACTTCATTCACATTCATTCATTCTCGAGAGAAGTCTGCAAGGAGCAAGGAGCAAAAATAAAGCAGGAAATAGTTATAGGACCACAAATTAGGGAATTAAAGTCTGGTGAACATTTCCTTGATTTGTTGAGCGATATTGAAAGTATGCCAAGGCTCTCTATAATAAGTGGCAGCAAGGAGTTTCTAGCCAACCGCAGGGCACAGAACTATTGCGATGTACAGAAACTACTGAGATCGTAGCAACTTATTGAATGTAATATATTATTTCTTGTATCATGATTTGGACTTCTTACTTTCTAACCTTGGCGCCGTTAATGACGAACACTGAAAACGGTTTCCCCAGGACATTTATCAAATGGAAAAACGTTATCACGGGAATTGGAGTACCACAGTGTTGTGAGACTGCGGGTGATTCGTATGATGCGGCGTTCCTGAGACAAAGTATTGCAGAAAATCAGGAAGAAAATACTTTTCAATATGATTCCTTGCTCTGTTACATATTCCTTTGTTCTTTTGTGTACTATTCTTTTGTGTGTTATTTGCTTTTGGAAGTCTCGCTGCGAGAGCGTGTAATTTTCCTAGATACGTACATACATACTCACGCACGTAAATACATACGCGTACAATGATAAATCAAAACATTACGGTCACTGCCCAACACTGATGGTGTTACGGGCACGTGACGCAGTTGGGGAAATCTAGAAACGGAGCAGAGACGAAAGGGAACTCATTCTGGCAGCGATACCGATGAGGAAGTCCACTAACATCAGAGACTGTGACAAAGGGCGGATTTTTATGGCCCGGCACCTGGGAACGTGCACCTCGGAAACGGTGAAGTTCGTCGGCTGTTTGTGCGCTATTGCCGTGAACGTCTACGGAAAGTGGTCGAAGGACGGTGAAACCACGAGTAGGCGACAAGGTGTTGGTCGTCTACGCCTCGTCACAGAACGTGGAGGTTGGAGGCTAGCGCACTCTGTAGAGCAGGATGGGCGACAGTGTGGTGGGAAAAACGACGAGAGAGTACATCTACATCTACATCTATACTCCGCGAGCCACCTTACGGTGTGTGGCGGAGGGTACTTATTGTACCACTATCTGATCCCCCCTTCCCTGTTCCATTCACGAATTGTGCGTGGGAAGAACGACTGCTTGTAAGTCTCCGTATTTGCTCTAATTTCTCGGATCTTTTCGTTGTGATCATTACGCGAGATATATGTGGGCGGTAGTAATATGTTGCCCATCTCTTCCCGGAATGTGCTCTCTCGTAATTTCGATAATAAACCTCTCCGTATTGCGTAACGCCTTTCCTGAAGTGTCCGCCACTGGAGCTTGTTCAGCATCTCCGTAACGCTCTCGCGCTGACTAAATGTCCCCATGACGAATCGCGCTGCTTTTTGCTGGATCATGTCTATCTCTTCTATTAATCCAACCTGGTAAGGGTCCCATACTGATGAGCAATACTCAAGAATCGGACGAACAAGCGTTTTGTAAGCTACTTCTTTCGTCGATGAGTCACATTTTCTTAGAATTCTTCCTATGAATCTCAACCTGGCGCCTGCTTTTCCCACTATTTGTTTTATGTGATCATTCCACTTCAGATCGCTCCGGATAGTAACTCCTAAGTATTTTACGGTCGTTACCGCTTCCAATGATTTACCAACTATGGCATAATCGTACTGGAATGGATTTCTGCCCCTATGTATGCGCATTATATTACATTTATCTACGTTTAGGGAAAGCTGCCAGCTGTCGCACCATGCATTAATCCTCTGCAGGTCTTCCTGGAGTACGTACGAGTCTTCTGATGTTGCTACTTTCTTGTAGACAACCGTGTCATCTGCAAATAGCCTCACGGAGCTACCGATGTTGTCAACTAAGTCATTTATGTATATTGTAAACAATAAAGGTCCTATCACGCTTCCTTGCGGTACTCCCGAAATTACCTCTACATCTGCAGATTTTGAACCGTTAAGAATGACATGTTGTGTTCTTTCTTCTAGGAAATCCTGAATCCAATCACAAACCTGGTCCGATATTCCGTAAGCTCGTATTTTTTTCACTAAACGTAAGTGCGGAACCGTATCAAATGCCTTCCTGAAGTCCAGGAATACGGCATCAATCTGCTCGCCAGTGTCTACGGCACTGTGAATTTCTTGGGCAAATAGGGCGAGCTGAGTTTCACATGATCTCTGTTTGCGGAATCCATGTTGGTTATGATGAAGGAGATTTGTATTATCTAAGAACGTCATAATACGAGAACACAAAACACGTTCCATTATTCTACAACAGATTGACGTAAGCGAAATAGGCCTATAATTATTCGCATCTGATTTATGACCCTTCTTGAAAATGGGAACGACCTGCGCTTTCTTCCAGTCGCTAGGTACTTTACGTTCTTCCAGCGATCTACGATAAATTGCTGATAGAAAGGGGGCAAGTTCTTTAGCATAATCACTGTAGAATCTTAAGGGTATCTCGTCTGGTCCGGATGCTTTTCCGCTACTAAGTGATAGCAGTTGTTTTTCAATTCCGATATCGTTTATTTCAATATTTTCCATTTTGGCGTCCGTGCGACGGCTGAAGTCAGGGACCGTGTTACGATTTTCCGCAGTGAAACAGTTTCGGAACACTGAATTCAGTATTTCTGCCTTTCTTCGGTCGTCCTCTGTTTCGGTGCCATCGTGGTCAACGAGTGACTGAATAGGGGATTTAGATCCGCTTACCGATTTTACATATGACCAAAACTTTTTAGGGTTCTTGTTTAGATTGTTTGCCAATGTTTTATGTTCGAATTCGTTGAATGCTTCTCTCATTGCTCTCTTTACGCTCTTTTTCGCTTCGTTCAGCTTTTCCTTATCAGCTATGATTCGACTACTCTTAAACCTATGATGAAGCTTTCTTTGTTTCCGTAGTACCTTTCGTACATGATTGTTATACCACGGTGGATCTTTCCCCTCGCTTTGGACCTTAGTCGGTACGAACTTATCTAAGGCGTACTGGACGATGTTTCTGAATTTTTTCCATTTTTGTTCCACATCCTCTTCCTCAGAAATGAACGTTTGATGGTGGTCACTCAGATATTCTGCGATTTGTGCCCTATCACTCTTGTTAAGCAAATATATTTTCCTTCCTTTCTTGGCATTTCTTATTACACTTGTAGTCATTGATGCAACCACTGACTTATGATCACTGATACCCTCTTCTACAATCACGGAGTCGAAAAGTTCCGGTCTATTTGTTGCTATGAGGTCTAAAACGTTAGCTTCACGAGTTGGTTCTCTAACTATCTGCTCGAAGTAATTCTCGGACAAGGCAGTCAGGATAATGTCACAAGAGTCTCTGTCCCTGGCTCCAGTTCTGATTGTGTGACTATCCCATTCTATACCTGGTAGATTGAAGTCTCCCCCTATTACAATAGTATGATCACGAAACTTCTTCACGACGTTCTGCAGGTTCTCTCTGAGGCGCTCAACTACTACGGTTGCTGATGCAGGTGGTCTATAGAAGCATCCGACTATCATATCTGACCCACCTTTGATACTTAGCTTAACCCAGATTATTTCACATTCGCATTCGCTAATAACTTCACTGGATATTATTGAATTCTTTACTGCTATAAATACTCCTCCACCATTGGCGTTTATCCTATCCTTGCGGTATATATTCCATTCTGTGTCTAGGATTTCGTTACTGTTCACTTCCGGTTTTAACCAACTTTCCGTTCCTAATACTATATGCGCACTATTTCCTTCAATAAGAGATACTAATTCAGGAACCTTGCCCTGGATACTCCTGCAGTTTACCAATATTACGTTAACTTTTCCTGTTTTTGGTCTCTGAGGACGGACGTTCTTTATCAACGATGATAATGTCCTCTCTGGTAAGCCGTCAGGTATTTTATCGTTTCGCCCAAGGGGGGGTCCCTCTAACCTAAGTACGGTGTTTGAGAGCACCCCGTTCAGCACCCATTGCTGAACCTGGTACACCGCCGCAGACGACCCATGCGTGTTTCCATTTTCAACCAACGACATCGTCTGTTATGATTGCAGTGGGCACAGGATCGTCAAAATGGACCGTGGATCTATGGAAATATGTCGCCTGGTCACATGAACAACGTTTATTATTACACAACACGCAAGGTCGATGGTCGTGTCCGCATACGCCATCATCCAGGCGAACCGCTACTCGAGACATGCATGGTGCCGCGGACGCAGGACGGTGGGGCAGAGTTTTGCTGGGGAAAATTCCAAGGAAGTGGAATTCACGCACGAAACAGATAACTTGTTCGTTGCAAGAATGCCATTCTGCATCACGGAGACTCTTACTCACAAAATTCCACGAGTTCAAGTTTCAAAACAAATCAAGGGACACCCAACCTCGCGCACCATACATCTTGCGTAATGATCACGGTGCCACAGCTAGATATATCATGGCATAAAAAGAGGGGAACCGACACTCTTTATTTCAAATGGTTCAAATGGCTCTAAGCACTAAGGGACTTAACATCTGAGCTCATCAGTCCCCTAGACTTAGAACTACTTAAAGGTAACTAACCTAAGGACATCACACACATCCTTGCCCGAGACAGGATTCGAACCTGCGACTGTAGCAGCAGCGCGGTTCCGGACTGAAGACTTTATTTCCACGAATCGAATAAGAAGGGGGAAAATGAAACTGGATCACTACGTATTCTCCACCACACAGCATAAGGTGACTAGGAATTCAGATATGGATGTAGATGCTCAATCTGCCGTTACCTCTCTGCTGGTGTTCCATGCTTTGCAGGAGTCCCTCTTGTATACTTTTCTGTGTTGTTTTCCCCGGGATAAATCATTTAACTGTTGTACCATAGTCACAGACTAGTGTTTTGTCGAAGAACAGAAGTATTCCTTTAAGCGATGCAGGCCATGAAGGGAAATTTTGTAGTAGATAGTAATTGTGAACCTAGTCACGTATAGACACTTGAACTTTTCCTTTGGCAGGCGTACGAAATCCAATTGAGCACTGTTCTGGGTTATTGTTTAACCATGTCATATCTTAGGTATTGTGTCTTGAAGTGCGGAGAGCGACAGTGAAAACTGAATTCAATTACTGCCAAGTTAGTGGCCACATCCACATACATGCTAGGGAGACAGTTGTGTCCTAGATTATGTCGATGGTGGACTGTTGTGATTGCGGTGACCATGATTTGAGAACACAACATCGAGGTTATCTGTACCCGTACTAAAATAGTTTGAGTCAAATGTCGTTAGATATTTCAAAAATTGCGTTCTGAAAAGCTAAACCTCAAATTTAAATGAGAACCATTCCCCCCACTGCATCATACATTCATTACAGTTCCACGTAGAAGCATACGATTCATAAGAATCTTTTGTTCAGAGGCATGAAAAATAATAGAGCAATAGGTAAAGTGAACTGTGGTTAGCCGATCACTGAGGAAGAAGAGAAGTTTTCATTCGCTTCAAAGAGTACCTAACAATTTAGCTTATGGACTGACGCAGCCTCCACTATTTCAACTCGCACCACATTCACCTGGGAACTGATTGCTAGCACCTTGTCACGATATAAAACACATTCATATGATGTTATTTTATCCGTGTTGGATCTTGTGAACTCCGCTGCCGTTAATGATAGTTAGTGAATGACGCAACCAGCCACAAATACTTTTTTAATGTTTTATTTTAGCGCCATAACCGGTTTCGGGCTAGCATGCCAATCCTCAGACGGATAATATTTTTCGTTACACTTATGTTTTGGTGAACAATGTGCTGCCTGCTCCACAGTGTACAAGAATATTCGAGCATTTAGTGCTACCTGTCAGTTGGTTCATTAGTAAAAATACGCTGAAGTGCTTGCATTTTTATATATGATGCAAATAGTTGTAATCACTTACATACGTTCCAGTAGATGACGACTTGTGTTGTTGCGGTACATTTGATTTTCTAGCTCGATGTATATGTTCTTGAATTCCACATGGCATACATGTTGTAAATAAATTATTGTGGCACATTTCGTAATATTTTTAAAATGTGTATTGAGCATCACACATGTGCTATGCACTTAATTTTTTTTGTTTACAATGCAAAGGTTATCATTAAGCAAAGAAATACAGATATCGTTCATTAATTATTAACCAAGGATGTAAACTGAGAAAAGATGATATGTGGGATGTGCGAAATGTAACACGTTAATAACAGAAAAATGTTTACGTCTAATATAAACTTATTTTTAAATGCTCATTTAGAATGTGTTGGGGTCAGCTAGCCAATAAACATTTTCTCTATAATTTCCTTGGGCTGTTTACGGAAATCAAACACAAATTGCACCCTTAACACTCACACCACTGCAACTAAAAAATGGTGTCTTGAAGCTCATCAAGCACTCCAACTTCTTGACGGTTATTATTATTTAAGGTGCAACAGTAATGTAAAACGGGTCGTTTTTGTTGCTTAAAAACTTAGTTGTAACTTTCTAGAATGACGACCAAGCCTCACTCAGCTATTTTTGATTCGAAACAGGACTCGAACATAACTTTTCGTGTGTCAGGTCCAACAGACACAACTTATTACAGTTTCTCTTCCCATGGTTGAGGAAAAATCTGGAAGACATACTCGAAACAGTGTCCATCTTTGGTTAAGATGGTTAAGGCTTTCACAAGCTGTTAATTTGGCCCAGCTTAATACGTGGAGCTAATGACGGATTTTGTTACGGATCCAAGGGGTTACTGCGTAAGAAGAGGTAGGGCCAAAGAGATTATCATAAAAGTTACAATATTTATCAAGCAGTACAACAGTTGCACAGAAATTACAATTTCATATTATTATTAATTGAAGTAACATATAAATTATGTCTCACTAAAATCTCTAAAAATGTTTTTTTTAATTTTTTTAGAGAAAATACCAATTCTAACTGTAATGATACACCACATTAAGATTCAGCACACTAAAAAGAACATGAATAAGACATTTGCATTAATAATGCCTTTTTTCGGCGTTAGCCCCGTGTAATGCATCTAACAGACTGAGTTACGAGCTTATCTTTACATGATTTATGACGAATCGGTATGTAACGTATTAAGAAGGCAAAACTTGTTAGCGTTGTCTTATTGCGTGAAAAACGAACACTGGTATAATAACGGTCTACGTTTATAATGTTGTGCAGCAAGGAGATTTGTCAGCAGATGTCTGGAAGACGCCACGAAAAAGTAATTCCAGTACTGAATCTTCGAATGAGTGTGATGAATGTTTTGTTACCCTGTACCGATTATGATTGCAAATAGCGGAATTATTAAACACCAGGCCGTTTCTCTGGGGACCTGAATTCAATACGTAATTGACTGAAATGCAAATTTGCTGAAATGTTATGTGAAGCTGAAGGATATAACATTGCTGGTTTTAGCTTCAATTACAGATTCATCTTATAGGACAACACATTTCTTGTGATCATTTATCGAATAATTGTGTTCCTGATCAGTGTAGACGATATTTTTCTAAAGTCAGTCTCTACATCGCAAAGAAGGCGCTATTGTTCTTTTACTTTGGCGGCATTTTCACGTAGCGTGGAGTTGGGATGTAAAGGAGTTGATGGAGGTAAAAGTTTATTTGAATGCTCACATCAACAGTTTAACGGCTATTACGGTTTCAACTGACTAATCATGTCGAATACCTCATACCCACTTCTTGAACGATGGCTATGTCAAACTGTTTATGGACTACTGGTACTGAAACTGGTATAGTCATAAATACTTTACCTGTGTACTGACTGAAACAAACTTTTTAGTTAAAAGTAATGCACTCCCTGGAGGTGTTAGTTACTAACAAATGAAAAAATCTAACAGAGACAGAGAGACGAGGTCGACGATCTGAATACCACCAAAAGGCTTTGTTCGTTTCACGAGCAGCTGTTGCTTTCCTGTAAGACACCGCGGTTGTGGAAGGTCGCGTAAGAAGAACTGTAAACCGGTCGGTGGGTCTGGCAGAGAAATTCGTACGAGTGGTAGGACCAAATGTTACATAAGAAAAAGAGTCCATTTTGATGCCGTGTTGTTTGACTTACAAAAGAGGTTCCATAGTGCTCCACATTGTCGTTTGGTGAACAAAATGCGAGCTTATCGAGTATGAGACCAGATTTGTGACTCCCGAGTACCACAAGGGAGTGTTGTAGTGCCATTGTCGTTAGCAATATATAAAAATGATCTAGTGTAAAACGCCGAAATCTCTCCACGAGGTTGTTTGCAGATGATGTTGTCGTTTGCAGGACTGTGGTAACACAAGAGGACTTAGCCAAACGCAGGACGTCCTGTAGAGTAAGGAAGATTGGTATCTGCACTGGCGGTTGAACATGTGCGGAGCGAAATGGAACATACTGCACGTAAATAAGTACAGAGATCGATTACTGCTCGATTATGCTGTTGGTGAAAGGTAACAGTAAGCACCGTACAATACTTATGGATAACAGTCCGGAGCGATCTAAATACAGGGTTTAACATGGGGAATGGTCAGTATTCAGGCCTACATGACAGGAACGATCATTCGAAGCAATAGAGTTTAGTAAATATGGGCTCTAAAATGCGTACCTTAAGAGCTATGAGGTAAATCTTCGATGCTGTGAAACAAATCTCTTCTAATGCAAGCTCTTTGCTTTCCGTATTTTGAGAGGTAGTGGTATCCAGCAAAAAAATAAGAAAAAAATGCCTAGTTGACATGGGCTCTGAGATGCATACCTTAAGAGATATGATCACTTCTTCACCATCGATATTGTCAAATAAATCTCTTATTGCGCAAGTTCTTTTGTTTCCTTGTGTTGAGACATGGTAGTATGGACGCAAACAAGAAAAAAAATGGTTCAAATGTCTCTGAGCACTATGGGACTTAACTTCTGAGGTCATCAGTCCCCTAGAACTTAGGACTACGTAACCTAACTAACCTAAGGACATCGCACACGTCCATGCCCGAGGCAGGATTAGAACCTGCGACTGTAGCGGTCGTACGGTTCCAGACTGTAGCGCCTAGAACCGCTCGGACACTGCGGCCGGCTAAACAAGGAAAAAGTGTCTAGTGAACATGGGGTCTAAAATGCATGTCAAAAATGAAGTAGTGCCAAAAGCTCTTAAGGTATACAATTTAGAACCCATTTTTACTCGACTTTCGAATGATCATTCCTGTCATAGCCCTGAATATTAACCATTCCTCCAGAGACAACCTGTATAATGACCACACACCTCTAATTGTAGAACGTGTGATGCCGGGTTGGAATTCATTGGAACCGCCTAAGGAAAAGCAATTCAACCACGAAATAAACGGCTTACTACAACGTGTTTGATATATTCTTGAGTGTTATTTATTAGTCTGGAACCGTTACCAAGTAGGAATAACAGAGGAGAGAGACGGAGAAAGACAGAAAACCCAACGACGACGGCAACTATTGTCACGATGTTGTTCAGTTGGAACGAGAGCATTACAGAAATGCTCAACAAACTCCCGTCGCAGTTGCTTCAAGACAAGCGTCGTGTATGACGCAGAGGGTCGCAGCTGAAGTTCCGACAGCATACGTTCAAAGAAGAGTCAGACGATATTCGGCACCTCCCACATGTGTTTCGCTAATTGACAACAACCAGAAAATCAGAAATATAGCAGTTCATGCGGTAGTTTATAGACTGTCGTTCTTCCCATGCACCATTTGTGAATGGAACAGAGAATGTGGGAAGTGATAGTGTTACCAGAATTAATATGCGTCGCACACTGTTAAGGTGGCTTGCTGAGCTGTAGATGTGTAGAGATAAGCCAAATTACCACAAAATGAATTCCGGAACGAACAAGCACACATGCTGAGAACGGCAGAGTACTCACGAGATATACTTCTGGCGGAGCAGCAGCGTCTGGTCCCTGGTCAAGCTGTCGCCATCCGAACAGCCGCCGCTGCGCGCGTCCATCGCTCGCACTCTCTACTCGCGCCTTGCGCCCAGCTGCGCCAACAGCCGGCAGTCTACGATCGGCGTCGGCCGGCGGGTTCTACCTGGACCGCCGCCAGCTCTCCCAGAAGCCGTGGCTTTCTGCCCGCCTGCTAGGTGGCGCTGTCGGCGCGTAGTTCGCCGTGCGACCGTGCTGCGGCAGCACCGTGTAGTGGCTGCGTACCTCCTGTCTCTTGTTCTCGTACTCAGTTTGATAACGCCACAGAAAGAGAACCACGGCTCAGAATGACGTCAAATTTGACAGTTTATTTATGAATATGGGGAAACGTCACGAAAAAAAAAGAACACGCAGCACACAGCTGCTCCTTAGTTCACGTCTGAGCCGCACAACAGGACCGTATCCATGACTGATCGCGCACTGCTGGTAAACCTCTTTCATTCAAGAAAGCAGAGACTATGAGCCCATAATCCTGCAGAAGTTCCAGACAGAGTATGAAGAAAAGGAAAAGGGCACAGATCATCCCCGTTTGCAAGAAGGGACGCCGAACAGATGTGCAGAACTATAGACCTGTACCTCTAACGTCAATCAGTTGTAGACTTTTGGAAAACGTATTATGTTCGAGTATAATGACTTTTCTGGAGACTAGAAATCTACTCTGTATGAATCAACATAGGTTTCCAAAAAGACGATCGTGTGAAACTCAACTTGTGCTATTCGTCCACAAGACTCAGAGGGCCATAGACAAGGGTTCCCAGGTAGATGCCGTGTTTATTGATTTCCGAAGGCGTTCGATACAGATTAGATTAATACTAGTTCCGTGGATCATGAATACGATATTTCGTAATGATGTGGAACGAGTCAAATTTTCCAGTACATGACATAATTAAGTTAATTTAACAACATAATTAAGTTAATATAACAACTTTTTATTTTTTGTTTTTTTTATTAATTTTTTATAATTTTTTCTTTTTTTCTTAATTTATATCTAAAAATTCCTCTATGGAGTAGAAGGAGTTGTCATTCAGAAATTCTTTTAATTTCTTCTTAAATACTTGTTGGTTATCTGTCAGACTTTTGATACTATTTGGTAAGTGACCAAAGACTTTAGTGGCAGTATAATTCACCCCTTTCTGTGCCAAAGTTAGATTTAATCTTGAATAGTGAAGATCATCCTTTCTCCTAGTGTTGTAGTTATGCACACTGCTATTACTTTTGAATTGGGTTTGGTTGTTAATAACAAATTTCATAAGAGAGTATATATACTGAGAAGTTACTGTGAATATCCCTAGATCCTTAAGTAAATGGCTGCAGGATGATCTTGGGTGGACTCCAGCTATTATTCTGATTAAACGCTTTTGGGCAATAAATACTTTATTCCTCAGTGATGAATTGCCCCAAAATATGATGCCATATGCAAGCAATGAGTGAAAATAGGCGTAGTAAGCTAATTTACTAAGATGTTTATCACCAAAATTTGCAATGACCCTTACTGCATAAGTAGCTGAACTCAAACGTTTCAGCAGATCATCAATGTGTTTCTTCCAATTTAATCTCTCATCAATGGACACACCCAAAAATTTTGAATATTCTACCTTAGCTATATGCTTCTGATTAAGGTCTATATTTGTTAATGGCGTCATATCATTTACTGTACGGAACTGTATGTTCTGTGTCTTCAGTGAGAGTCCTTTTACAAGGAACCACTTAGTAATTTTCTGAAAGACATTATTGACAATTTCATCAGTTAATTCTTGTTTGACAGGTGTGATTACTATACTTGTATCATCAGTAAAGATAACTAACTTTGCCTCTTCATGAATATAGAATGGCAAGTCATTAATATATATTAAAACAACAAAGGACCCAAGACTGACCCTTGTGGAACCCCATTCTTGATAGTTCCCCAATTTGAGGAATGTGCTGATCTTTGCATATTATGAGAACTGCTTATTTCAACTTTCTGCACTCTTCCAGTTAGGTACAAATTAAACCATTTGTGCAATGTCCCACAGTCGTTTAATGAACAGAGTAAGAGCATACGGACTATCAGACCAATTGTGCGATTGGATTGAAGAGTTCCTAGATAACAGAACACAAGATGTCATTCTCAATGGAGAGAAGTCTTCCGAAGTAAGGGTGATTTCAGGTGTGCCGCGGGGGAGTGTCGTAGGACCGTTGCTATTCACAATGTATATAAATGACCTTGTGGATAACATTGGAAGTTCACTGAGGCTTTTTGCGGATCATGCTGTAATATATCGAGAGGTTGTAACAATGGAAAATTGTACTGAAATGCAGGAGGATCTGCAGCGAATTGACGCATGGTGCAGGGAATGGCAATTGAATCTCAATGTAGACAAGTGTAATGTGCTGCGAATACATAGAAAGAAAGAGCCTTTATCATTTAGCTACAATATAGCAGGTCAGCAACTGGAAGCAGTTAATTTCATAAATTATCTGGGAGTAGGCATTAGGAGTGATTTAAAATGGAATGACCATATAAAATTAATCGTCCATAAAACAGATGCCAGACTGAGATTGATTGGAAGAATCCTAAGGAAATGCAGTCCAAAATAAAGGAAGTAGCTTACAGTACACTTGTTTGCCCACTACTTGAATACTGCTCACCGGTGTGGGATCCGTACCAGATAGGGTTCATAGCAGAGATAGGAACATCCAACGGAGAGCAGCGTGCTTCGTTACAGGATCATTTAGTAACTGCGAAAGCGTTACAGAGATGATAGATAAACGGCAGTGGAAGACTCTGCAGGGGAGACGCTCAGTAGCTCGGTACGGGCTTTTGTTGAAGTTTCGAGAACATACCTTTACCGAGGAGTCAAGCAGTACATTGCTCCCTCCTACGTATATCTCGCGAAGAGACCGTGAGGATAAAATCAGAGAGATTAGAGCCCACACAGAGGCATACCGACAATCTTTCTTTCTACGAACAATACGAGACTGGAATAGAAGGGAGAACCGATAGAGGTACTCAAAATATCCTCCGCCACACACCGTCAGTTGGCTTGCGGAGTATGGATGTAGATGTAGATGTAGAAAAGGCTATGTTCCGATGTATGCTAAGGCTTTGGAGAAAGTAATTTCAAAATTCGAATACGCAGGTTGTTTTGAAGCACAATGCGACAAAGGGAGGAAAGCAGTTGATCAGACTTTGTAGAAGATGTTGCCACAGCACTGCAGGGGGGGGGGGGGGGGCGAGCGGTGGTGTCCAAACATGCAGTGTGTGGGGAATTGCTCGAAAGTTGGACATGCCTGAGAGCACAGTGCATAAAATCCTACGAGTCATACGGAATTGCTATTCATACAAAATCACCCATGTTCGGGAGTTGCATCCTGATGGCCTACCACTAAAACAAACGTTCGTTCTGGAATATCTTGCTGTCATGGAAATGGCAATTGAATGGCTATGGAACATTGTGTGGACATACGAAGCCATCTCTAAGGCACATCAATACGTAGAATTGCATCATTCATTGTAGGGCGACATTTTTTCGAGGAGGTGAGTCCTGCGGGTCCTGTTACCTGCACCATCAATGGCAAACGCTATGAGAGTATTTTGCGCACTAATGTCATTCCAAACCTTCAACAGCGTGGATGTGTGGGTAGGGTCATTTTAATGCAAGACTGCGCTCCTCCGCATGTTTGCACAACCAGTGAAGTGTCTGCTGCAGAGAACTGGCCGTCCAGACCACTTGATTTAATCTGTGTGACTTCCGGCTGCGGGGTTATCTGAAAGATATTGTGTTCAGTGTTCCAACTACGAACGTAGCTGAACGGATGGCACGCTTTGTGCAACTGAACGTGACCCTCGAGACACTCCACTCTGTTGTGAAACATACTGTTTCTCGATTCCGACTTATGACAGAAAACGATGGACTGCATACTGAACATGCCTTGCGCCAGTCACACGACAATTCTCATTTCGCTTTTTAAGCGCTTTTTGACCCCAGGAAAATTCAAAATCGATTTCACTGTTACTTTTTGCACGATTTTTGGCTTCAGGACAATTCAAAAATGAGTTTTACCATCCAATGTGGTACGACCTTGCCATGGTGGATGGGCTTACCTTGAAAGGGTACAGTACCGCCCGACATTGAAAATAGGTACAACATACTTCATTATTTTTGTCAGAAGAACACATTATTTTGTAAAATAACTCAATTTCAATTAATACAGCGAAGCCGAATTCCAGTGTGGGAAAGAATGACAATTTATTTATTTAATTGATCACATGTGCACTCCCACAAAGTAAATCCCTACATCCAGTTTGGTGAGATCTGTGAAATGAATGAATGTATGGTCGTCTGCTAACCGCAGATAGTGAATGTGAATATATGATCATCTTTGAGTCGATCCTTTGGCCACCTTTGGTGGGACCAAAGAGATGAAATTTGCCTAAGCTTTGAGTGCCTGAAATGTGGCTAACCAATGCGGTAGAAAGGTGCTCCCCCACTTCGACAGAGGTGGGAGAGAACCTCAAGAACGGCCATGTTTCAGCACTCTGCCGCTGGATCTTGTGCTGTTAAGACCTGTTTTAGTTGTGCTCCGTAATGATGAAAGAGTGGAGACATGGTATGCATGTGGAATATTTGAGAGTAGTTTGAAATAATAATTTCTCTATTTCAGGAACTTTTGTGGGGAGAATTAAATGTCAGGCAGGTAATATTAAAGGGATTGTAGTAATCTTCGGAAGTGACCAATGGTCACAATGAAACCACATGTAGCAATAAGTTGAAATACTTCCGTGTGCTTAAGTTAAGCTGAATTACTAGCGTGTGTACAATAAGTTGAAATATTTAAGAAATAGCGTGTGTACCATAAGTTGAAATATTTAAGAAATGGCGTGTGCAGGACTTGAAATTAGAGACGAGTACTTCCACGTGGTGAATACTGTGTGAGTCTCAATCTGTGTATGAGACAAAGGATAAAGAGAAGTACTCGTCCATGGTATCAGTTGAGAACTCGCGTGTGTGATGAATACGTTCTTAATATTACCTTGCGTGATATAATTCCGTGTGACGCTAGATTCAAACTCTGAGAGAGAAGCAAGGTGAGTCGGCCGTCTATCCAGCAACGCCACTTGGCTTGCATTGCACAGGAAGACGTGCATATATCTCCAGAGTTCATAGTTGTTGTTGTTGTGGTCTTCAGTCCTGAGACTGGTATGATGCAGCTCTCCATGCTACTCTATCCCGTGCAAGCTTCTTCATCTCCCAGTACCCACTGCAACCCACATCCTTCTGAATCTGCTTAGTGTATTGATGTCTTGGTCTCCCTCTACGATTTTTACCCTCCACGCTGCCCTCCAATGCTAAATTTGTGATCCCTTGATGCCTCAACACATGTCCTACCAACCGATCCCTTCTTCTAGTCAAGTTGTGCCACAAACTTCTCTTCTCCCCAATCCTATCCAATACCTCCTCATTAGTTACGTGATCTACCCACCTTATCTTCAGCATTCTTCTGTAGCACCACATTTCGAAAGCTTCTATTCTCTTCTTGTCCAAACTAGATATCGTCCATGTTTCACTTCCATACATGGCTACACTCCATACAAATACTTTCAGAAACGACTTCCTGACACTTAAATCTGTACTCGATGTTAACAAATTTCTCTTCTTCAGAAACGATTTCCTTGCCATTGCCAGTCTACATTTTATATCCTCTCTACTTCGACCATCATCAGTTATTTTACTCCCTAAATAGCAAAACTCCTTTACTACTTTAAGTGTCTCATTTCCTAATCTAATCCCCTCAGCATCACCTGACTTAATTTGACTACATTCCATTATCATCGTTTTGCTTTTGTTGATGTTCATCTTATATCCTCCTTTCAAGACACTGTCCATTCCGTTCAACTGCTCTTCCAAGTCCTTTGCTGTCTCTGACAGAATTACAATGTCATCGGCGAACCTCAAAGTTTTTACTTCTTCACCATGAATTTTAATACCTACTCCGAATTTTTCTTTTGTTTCCTTTACTGCTTGCTCAATATACAGACTGAATAACATCGGGGAGAGGCTACAACCCTGTCTCACTCCTTTCCCAACCACTGCTTCCCTTTCATGCCCCTCGACTCTTATAACTGCCATCTGGTTTCTGTACAAATTGTAAATAGCCTTTCGCTCCCTGTATTTTACCCCTGCCACCTTCAGAATTTGAAAGAGAGTATTCCAGTTAACGTTGTCAAAAGCTTTCTCTAAGTCTACAAATGCTAGAAACGTAGGTTTGCCTTTTCTTAATCTTTCTTCTAAGATAAGTCGTAAGGTTAGTATTGCCTCACGTGTTCCAACATTTCTACGGAATCCAAACTGATTTTCCCCGAGGTCCGCTTCTACCAGTTTTTCCATTCGTCTATAAAGAATTCGCGTTAGTATTTTGCAGCTGTGATTTATTAAACTGATAGTTAGGTAATTTTCACATCTGTCAACACCAGCTTTCTTTGGTATTGGAATTATTATATTCTTCTTGAAGTCTGTGGGTATTTCGCCTGTCTCATACATCTTGCTCACCAGATGGTAGAGTTTTGTCATGACTGGCTCTCCCAAGGCCATCAGTAGTTCTAATGGAATGTTGTCTACTCCTGGGGCCTTGTTTCGACTCAGGTCTTTCAGTGCTCTGTCAAACTCTTCACGCAGTATCTTATCTCCCATTTCATCTTCATCTACATCCTCTTCCATTTCCATAATATTGTCCTCAAGTACATCGCCCTTGTATAAACCCTCTATATACTCCTTCCACCTTTCTGCCTTCCCTTCTTTGCTTAGAACTGGGTTGCCATCTGAGCTCTTGATATTCATACAAGTGGTTCTCTTCTCTCCAAAGGTCTCTTTAATTTTCCTGTAGGCAGTATCTATCTTACCCCTAGTGAGACAAGCCTCTACATCCTTACATTTGACCTCTAGCCATCCCTGCTTAGCCATTTTGCACTTTCTGTCGATCTCATTTTTGAGACGTTTGTATTCCCTTTTGCCTGCTTCATTTACTGCATTTTTATATTTTCTCCTTTCATCAATTAAATTCAATATTTCTTCTGTTACCCAAGGATTTCTACTAGCCCTCATCTTTTTACCTACTTGATCCTCTGCTGCCTTCACTACTTCATCCCTCAGAGCTACCCATTCTTCTTCTACTGTATTTCTTTCCCCCATTCCTGTCAATTGTTCCCTTATGCTCTCCCTGAAACTCTCTACAACCTCTGGTTCTTTCAGTTTATCCAGGTCCCATCTCCTTAAATTCCCACCTTTTTGCAGTTTCTTCAGTTTCAATCTGCAGTTCATAACCAATAGATTGTGGTCAGAATCCACATCTGCCCCTGGAAATGTCTTACAATTTAAAACCTGGTTCCTAAATCTCTGTCTTACCATTATATAATCTATCTGATACCTATTAGTATCTCCAGGATTCTTCCAGGTATACAACCTTCTTTTATGATTCTTGAACCAAGTGTTAGCTATGATTAAGTTATGCTCTGTGCAAAATTCTACAAGGCGGCTTCCTCTTTCATTTCTTCCCCCCAATCCATATTCACCTACTATGTTTCCTTCTCTCCCTTTTCCTACTGACGATTTCCAGTCACCCATGACTATTAAATTTTCGTCTCCCTTCACTACCTGAATAATTTCTTTTATGTCATCATACATTTCATCAATTTCTTCACCATCTGCACAGCTAGTTGGCATATAAACTTGTACTACTGTAGTAGGCATGGGCTTTGTGTGGCCACAATAATGCGTTCACTGTGCTGTTTGTAGTAGCTAACCTGCACTCCTATTTTTTTATTCATTATTAAACCTACTCCTGCATTACCCCTATTTGATTTTGTATTTATAACCCTATAATCACCTGACCAAAAGTCTTGTTCCTCCTGCCACCGAACTTCACTAATTCCCACTATATCTAACTTTAACCTATCCATTTCCCTTTTTAAATTTTCTAACCGACCTGCCCGATTAAGGGATCTGACATTCCACGCTCCGATCCGTAGAATGCCAGTTTTCTTTCTCCTGATAACGACATCCTCTTGAGTAGTCCCCGCCCGGAGATCCGAATGGGGGACTATTTTACCTCCGGAATATTTTATCCAAGAGGACGACATCATCATTTAATCATACAGTAAAGCTGCATGTCCTCGGGAAAAATTACGGCTGTAGTTTCCCCTTGCTTTCAGCCGTTCACAGTACCAGAACAGCAAGGCCGTTTTGGTTAATGTTACAAGGCCAGATCAGTCAATCATCCAGACTGTTGCCCTTGCAACTACTGAAAAGGCTGCTGCCCCTCCTCAGGAACCACATGTTTGTCTGGCCTCTCAACAGATACCCCTCCGTTGTGGTTGCACCTACGGTACGGCCATCTGTATCGCTGAGGCACGCAAGCCACCCCACCAACGGCAAGGTCCATGGCTCATGGGGGAAGGAGTTCATAGTAGGAAAGTAGAATTACGAAGTGGGGCAGTGTCGTGTGAAACTGGGATAAATATTAATTGAAGTGGGAAAGCTGAAAGTGATAGTGTTTTATATTTCTTATTGCAGTGTGATGTATGTCATGTAATTTGGGTATGTGTGGTTTGCATGGGAGAGTAGCAAGGTAGTTTCAAAAGATTAGTGGGTTATGCTTGTTCCTTCGGTACCACTCGGTCTGGAGGAAAGTTTCGTGATGATGATTGTGAGAGTCGAAGTGTGAGGTATAATAAAAGATCCACCATCCTATCCAGAAAGTGCACTGTAGCGTTAAATAATTACGAGACCATAATATAGAGATACACCAATGTAAAGCCATACCCACTGGGCAGAATTTCTCATGTGATATTGTTGTAGGTTATAGAATTTGTGTGTTTAGGTTAGAGAATTTATCAGAATAAATAGGATAGTGAAAAGAAAAAGATTGGTGGACTTTTCCTTCGAATTGTATGTTGTCATAATGTCCCAAATTTATAATGTGTGCGCCATTCATATTCAGTGTGGTGGCCACATGTTGACAAAAGCCGTTAAATGAAAAAAGAAAGAAAATGTGGTATTGCCAGTGCGTAGTGTACAGTCAGAGTTCTGTAAATTACTGATAGTCAGATGCGTGTTTCCATTGCGTATTAATCATATAGGAGGATAACTTGAAACTTAAGTGTGAGTACTAGAGTTCGTGTTACTCGATAAATAAGAATGAATCCACTCGCTTGGCAGACCACTCATCTTGCAGGCCTGATTGCTTGATGCCACAGTATGAGTAAGGCATGTGGGTGCCTCTCATAATTTCGACCCTGCCAGGATATTTTGCTGTTAGGGTTTGCTGTTGGGATTTTTTTTATTTTGATGGAATATATTGTGATAGCGCTAAGAAGTAAAATTTTTTCTGTTTGCTATTTCTTTCTGGATTGGTGAGGATCTTTTATTTTTTTTATGTAATTAATAGCTATATCGCACAAGGCTGGAAGATCGTTGCATAATTTTTTTGCGTAATGTCGTAGTAACTAGGTCGCAGTCGAAAAGTGTAGTCACCATGGAGAATAGTGATTCTAGGGTGAACGTAGCAGTGCAGCAGGAAGTAGCTGTTGACCATGGGCTAATGAGCGAGAACGACAAACACTCAGAAGGGGCTAAATTGTTCAGTGGACCGCTGCTGGGTGATCCTTTATGCGGCGGGCTTTGTCCACAAACGCGGGCTTTTCCCGACGACGCGGGCGAGCCGGGACTAGGTCAGGTATGCAGTGAAAGTGCAGCTACCCTTAACGAAGCTACGGTTTCTCAGGCGAACGAGGTGAGCGCACCGAAAGTAGCAAATGACAGTGTGCTGCTGCAGTTTTTACAGAGGATGGATAGAGATAATAAGGAAAGATTAGAAGCGATGAATAGAGATAATAAGGGGAGAGATAGGGAGAATAAGGAGAGAGATAGGGAGAATAAGGAAAGATTTGAAGCAACTAAGGAAAGATTGGAAGCGATGGATAGAGATAATAAGGAAAGATTGGAAGCGATGGATAGGGAGACTAAGGAAAGATTGGAAGCGATGAACAGAGATAATAAGGAGAGAGATAGGGAGACTAAGGAAAGATTGGAAGCAAATAAGGAAAGATTGGAGGCAATGGATAAGGGAAATAAAGAGGCAATGAGGAAGCTACACACAGTTATCGATGAGCGTCTGTCCGCAGTTAATAATCGGTTAGATGAGGGGGAGAAGACTCTGGATGCAGTGAAGCAAGAATGTGATGCCGTGAAAGTAAAAGCCAATAATTTGGAGGTATGAATAAGTGCAATAGAGAGCGGTATTACAGAACGTAGGGACGTGTTGCCAGATGAGCGAATCAAAGAGATAGTGGAGGACTTACTTGCAGATAAACAAGGGGCATTAGACAGCGTGGAAGCTCAAGTCAGCCGGCAGGAAGTGGCGCTAAATAAACACAGGGATGAAGTTGCGGAGGTAGTGGTCAGAATGAATACGATTAGCGCAGATGTAGAAAAGATCGGATAAGAGGCGAAACAGGCTCTGATAGTACGCAGCGAGAGGTTTATGCCGACCAGGAGGAGATACAATCACTATTACAGTTTAAAGAGGCACAATTAGAAACAAATAGGAAACATAGGGAAGAACTTGCACAGTTGCAGTTAGCGTGCAGAAGTGAAGGTGAAACAGCACCAGGTAGATTGCAGAGGGAGAGTGAGATAAATTCAAAAAACGAAAATAGGCAGAAAGAGGAAGACGAACTCAGAGAGTTAGAAGAACGGTTGTGTCGGATAAAACAGGTGGCAAACCCAACTGGGTATAGTCCAAGGTCGGAAAACATAAATGCGGAAGAAGAATGTAGGAGGCACTTCGTGACGGTACAAACGTACACTTGTTTTCCGGATCCTGATAACTACCAACACCCATGCCTGTGGCTGTCTCAATTTCAAGATTCATTACCTTCATCGTGGGGACCGCTCCTCAAAATGAAGTTTGTGTGTAACCATTTGAGGGACGAGGCTAGAGCGGAAATGCAGGAAGTTATTAAAGACTGTAGTAGCTACAAGATATTTTGTGACAAGTTTTTAAATGAATTCTGGTCGAAAAGTAAGCAGGACCAGGTTAAGCAAAGCATATTGATGATGCCAAATTGTGACGAAGGTGGTATAAGAGATCCAGTGGCGTGCTATCAGGAAATGCTGAGACGAAATAGGTATTTGGATGTGCCATACGAACCTGGGGAGTTCATTAGGATCTGTATAACAAAGTTGCCAGTGAAATTGCGCAGAGATATAGCGATAGCAGGCAGAGGCGTAGACGATTCTGCGTCATTTCAGCACTTGTTACAAGAATTGGGCAATGAGAACAATATCGTGAACGGAGACACGACTCATAGGTCAGATAGTGTCGAGGATAGGAACGGCAGAAACTATCAGAATGACAGGAGAGCATGGAATCCTGGCATTTCATTCTTGTCATAATGGATTGAAGGATAGGAGAAACTAATCCAACATATCAACCCTTAATATCTTGCTTTAAAACACATGCAGCTGGTACTGAAAATTGTCTATGTAGCAGACATAGTCTACTAATATGTAGGAATGCAAATACCATACTTCTGATCAGAGAATAAAACACCAGTAATGGCATCTGTTAGGCTGGTATCTCAGCAAAATTTGCAAATTTTTATTTGGAACACTAAAGTAAAAGGATTGTTTCCTCAAAGACCAGTTGCTAAAAAAATGTTATGTAATAATGCCAATGAGTCCAGTATAATTAGTGCGATTTGACTATTGCAGGTACTTAACACGTAATGTAAAAAGTCAACATTGTGATCGAAGTTTTTAGATTAGCTGCCATCTGATCGGCAGTATGTCATTGTCATAGCGACAGTTATGAGGTGCTGCGTATGGATGTTCAGAATCTGGTGTTAGGGAAAGAGACCACTAGCACCAAAGTTTCTAACACTTGGGCTGTCCCGTTTCTCCCAGCTTGTATATTCTCTGCACACATTTAATTTTCATATAAACTTAGATTCCTAACCAGCAAATTCTTTACTGTGTATAGTAGACCATTCAGAGTGAGGCGGATTGTCCATGAAAATGCTGTACTGATTGAGACAATCAAGGGAAAACAATCTCGTGGGCTTCATCACATTTCTAACATCAAATTATGGAAAAGTGAAGGATAGATCGAAAGTAGGCAAGTTATGGTAGATAGTCAGTGTATTTATTTGTGGTGTGTAACGTTGTGCAGGTTCAAATCGAACATAAGAATTTTCAGGCGGGATGTCAGGAAGTATGACGGAATAGACTGGTCGAATGAGTCATGAACAGGAGTCGACAGAGTGGTGTATGTACGTATTTTTTGTCATATGAATAAGGATCAAGCAGAAACGACGTGATGATTAATGAGTGGATAAAGATGGTAGATAGAGAAGCGACGTGATAAATAGTAGTGGATAAAGGTGATATATAAGGAGAGAAGCGACGTGGAGCAGTGTGATTAATAAAGAGAGATTCGACGTGATGAAACAGTGGTAAATAAAGGTGAGTAGAATTGAATAATGTGATGTCTTAGATGCGTGTTACAGAGAGGCCGGTGTATGCTGCAATCGAGATAGATGCGAATGGCGAAGGAAGACCAGGAAATGATGGAGTAATGGACGGACGGAGAGCCGAAATACGAATGAAGAGATGAGGACAACTGCACAACGTGAAAAGACATAAAGGGAGTATGAGATCCAGATGGTGAACGTTGTGGAATACTGACGTAAGATGTAATATAAGTGTAAAACTAATTCTTACCATAAAAGTTGCTATGTGAAAAAAATAATTTTTGTTGTTGTTGAAGCCTGGTACCAGTATAACTAATCAAAACGGTACCAAGAATGTGTACTGTTATTTTGCAGGAGGAATAATTTGTGTATTTTTTGTTCTTAGATGAAATGTCGCAATTCTAAGTGATATTTAGCAGGATGAATAATCAGTAAAGTGAATGCAGAGGTAAGCCGATGGAGAGAGGTGCCAGAGTGAAAGGACGAATTAGGAGACTGGAAAGCTATCTCCGAAACAGCTTCATGTGTTATGTGGTTGAGTATAAGGGAGCAAAGGTATAGTATGTTGTCGTGAGTGTGGTGGTGTTAAGGTTAGCTGACTTCTAGACCTATTCTGTTAGTGTATTAATGGATTGAATGAGAAGGAAAATGTGATGTCTGGTGAGTGAGAGTCGTAGAGTAGTGTGAGGAATGCTACCGATCCGTAACTAAAACATTATTGTGTATTGTTTGATTTGGATGAACCTCGATGGCAGGTCAGGATCTGACATCATGTGGATGGTACATACGTGTCCTAGAAATGTTGTTATATATAGTAAAATGTAAAATATATAAAGAGATACTAATTTCAGTCTGTCACAAGCACAAAGGTGCATTGTATGTTGTAGATTTAGGGTCACCAGTTTCTAAAATGTTTATTGTGTTAGGGTGTTAAAGTAGTTTACTATTTAATAACACGTGGTAGGTGATTGTGAGCTGTGTAGATTATTTCTTATCTTTTTGTTAGAACACTTTCAAGTGGTATTAATTTTAGTCTGTCATAAGCACAAAGGTTCACTTTGTATTGTAGTTTTAGAATAAACAGTTTCTAATATTTTCACTGTGATAGGATGTTAGAGTAGTCTACTATTTTATATTGTAATTATGAGTTGTATAGATTGTTTATTATTCCTTTTGTTTTTTTACACTTTCATGTTTTGTATGAGGGACGACAGGTACAATGAATAGCACAAGTGTGGGCTGTATATAGAAAAGGGATAAATGTTGATATTGTATGTGTAGAAAACTAGGGGGTATGATTTTATGTTTTTAGAACAAAGATACTTTTATTACCAATGTATCTAATAGATCATACATGTAATCAATGAGTATTTAGATACTGTAAGAATATCCTTTTGTCTGTAATGTTGCGAGATGCATGGAAGGGTGTCGTAACACACATACCGCTAGCGGGCCGAGCTGACGTCGCCATGGCGGCGGGCGACAGAGCCGCGGCACTCCCCACTCCACTGCCGGTCGGGGTACACTCCACGCGCCCACTACAGCAGGTCAACGGCCTGGGGCGACACGCACGTACCACTGGCCATTCATAAGTTCCGCCACCCTTAAGACTGGGGAAAGTATCCCGCGGAGGCAACAGCCGGTGGTTTCTTCTGCTCAATGGCGGAGCGACGGCAGAATGAACGACGTGCGGCAGAGTCCGGCGGGCATTTTTTACCAGCAGCTATTAACTAGTACTGGACTGTGGAGCCGTGAAACAAGATGACTGCGACTTTCCATAAGGTGGAAAGTGAAGGACTGGTGTTTCCACGTTGTGAGTGGTGGAAAAGATTTTGTCTTTAGCAGACAGGACGATTGTTTTGTTTTGTCTTGACCACTGGACGGAGGGATCCATAAACTTTTGGCAGTGACTTGTTAAGTGTGCTTTGTGAATTGCATGTGGGACGCTTGGTATTCTTGAAGAGGACATTTGTCGTTTGGTGACTAATTATTGTATGAACGCAAGAAACTAGAGTGGGACATTGACATTTGCATCTGTAGTAGGAGACATTTCTTTAATTGGTGCGGGAATAAGTGCTGTTTGTTGGAACTTACGACTTTTAATTACACCATGAACTGAAAGGACAGAACCGTGGGTAATAGTAGTTGTAGGGCCATTTCTGGACGACCAGATTCGTGTGGATGGTACGCTGAGAGTGACTATGGCATTCGTGTTTAATGTGAGATACAGTTAACTGTTCAGTGCGTGTTCAAAATGCCGATTTGAGTGACTTAAAGGCTTTCGTCCGGGAAACCATGGGAGAGCTTTGACACCGAGACAGTGTTTCTAGGCAAACTATCAGCAACTTTTTGACCCCAAGAAAATCACAGAATGAAATGTTTCCGTGTGACTCGCAAGATAGGGAATAATGTATTTGTAATTGTGTAAATGTTTTTTTTTTTATATGTTTCATTCCTGAAGGGACAGCAAGTGTAATTGTATTTCTTTAACATTTGTGTATAGAATAGTTAGTGTTTGTTTTTTGTTTGTTCTGAGTTATCAAGTTCACGTAGCATGTTTATTAGAATATTTGGTACAATGATGCTTAAATTATTAGCCAGTGGCGTAATACTAACGTAGTGGCTCTTGTTGCATTGGTCAGTAAGGTTGTCACAGGGGACAAGAGTTTGCATTGCACATCAAATATCGGAATTAATTGATGCATTTTGATGTCGTGGACAGTAATGATCTTGTTGGTGTGTTGACTGAAGCCACTTATTTTTTTATCACAGTGATGATATTTCACATTAAAGTGTAACGAAGGCTAGTCGAAATGCAAGTTCTTGTCGTCTAAATGTGTAACAACAGAGAATTGAGCAGTAGAGTAAGATACGAGAGCTACTGGTGGATTCAAGCACTTATTGCTAGCTATTTATTGCGTGTATTGATCAAAGTTGATGGACTGACTGGCTCAGCAGCAGGTATTTGTACTGGTGAATAAGGATAAGGTTAAACTCACTGTCGAGTAGTTGTGGCAATTGCTTAGGTGATGATAGTTAATGAGGTATGACATGATGTCTTAGATGAACTATATTACGTAACCAGTATGTAACTTGTGGTATATTTCATTGTTTTTCTTCTCAGTTTTATTTCTCTGTAGGTTTGATGTATATTTTAGAGTAATGGTATGGACCCTTACATTCTACGTGTAACTAGCGTACGAAATTTTTTCTTTTCTTGATTTTGTTTTGTATTTAGACATTGCCATGTAAAGATGATTACAACGCAATTTATGAATGTCAGATAACTTGTTCTGTGTTTGGACGGTGAGCTACTTAAAATTTCATTAGTACATTTAGTATTTTTTTTATTTGTCATAGAATTAGTGAAGTTTGGACTACTCATAAAAATAACGAAGATCCCAGTAACTAAGCAAATTTTTATCTCAACATTATTTTTTATATGTGTGATGTAATGTTTTATTTGTCATGTGGATTGTTGCAAACTTGTATGTGTACGTTACTCCGGATTGTGGAGAGTACAATAATGGAACAACTGTGTCAATACTTTGGTAAAGTAACAGCATTTGGTCGTCTATTTGAGGTCACCAGGGGCTAAGGTCTCCTCCTGGTTATTTTGATGACTTGCTACGTTTGTTCTAATACAGATTTCTTAAAAAAATTTTTAGAACTACCCTCGCATTGCAAGGATAGTACCATGCCATTTTTTTCTACATGGGTAGCCGGTGGTGAAAGGGTACAGTACCGCCCGACATTGAAAATAGGTACAACATACTTCATTATTTTTGTCAGAAGAACACATTTTTTTGTAAAATAACCCAATTTCAATGTGGGAAAGAATGACAATTTATTTATTTAATTGATCACATGTGCACTCCCACAAAGTAAATCCCTACATCCAGTTTGGTGAGATCTGTGAAATGAATGAATGTATGGTCGTCTGCTAACCGCAGATAGTGAATGTGAATATATGATCATCTTTGAGTCGATCCTTTGGCCACCTTTGGTGGGACCAAAGAGATGAAATTTGCCTGAGCTTTGAGCGCCTGAAATGTGGCTGACCAATGCGGTAGAAAGGTGCTCCCCCACTTCGACAGAGGTGGGAGGGAACCTCAAGAACGGCCATGTTTCAGCACTCTGCTGCTGGATCTTGTGCTGTTAAGACCTGATTTAGTTGTGCTCCGTAATGATGAAAGAGTGGAGACATGGTATGCATGTGGAATATTTGAGAGTGGTTTGAAATAATAATTTCTCTATTTCAGGAACTTTTGTGGGGAGAATTAAATGTCAGGCAGGTAATATTAAAGGGATTGTAGTAATCTTCGGAAGTGACCAATGGTCACAATGAAACCACGTGTAGCAATAAGTTGAAATACTTCCGTGTGCTTGAGTTAAGCTGAATTACTAGCGTGTGTACAATAAGTTGAAATATTTAAGAAATAGCGTGTGTACCATAAGTTGAAATATTTAAGAAATGGCGTGTGCAGGAATTGAAATTAGAGACGAGTACTTCCACGTGGTGAGTACTGTGTGAGTCTCAATCTGTGTATGAGACAAAGGATAAAGGGAAGTACTCGTCCATGGTATCAGTTGAGGACTCGCGTGTGTGATGAATACGTTCTTAATATTACCTTGCGTGATATAATTTCGTGTGACGCTAGATTCAAACTCTGAGAGAGAAGCAAGGTGAGTCGGCCGTCTCTCCAGCAACGCCACTTGGCTTGCATTGCACAGGAAGACGTGCATATATCTCCAGAGTTCATAGTAGGAAAGTAGAATTACGAAGTGGGGCAGTGTCGTGTGAAACTGGGATAAATATTAATTGAAGTGGGAAAGCTGAAAGTGATAGTGTTGTGACTATTTAGTGTTTTATATTTCTTATTGCAGTGTGATGTATGTCACGTAATTTGGGTATGTGTGGTTTGCATGGGAGAGCAGCAAGGTAGTTTCAAAAGATTAGTGGGCTATGCTTGTTCCTTCGGTACCGCTCGGTCTGGAGGAAAGTTTCGTGATGATGAGTGTGAGAGTCGAAGTGTGAGGTAAAATAAAAGATCCACCATCCTATCCAGAAAGTGCACTGTAGCGTTAAATAATTACGAGACCATAATATAGAGATACACCAATGTAAAGCCATGCCCACTGGGCGGAATTTCTCATGTGATATTGTTGTAGGTTATAGAATTTGTGTGTTTAGGTTAGAGAATTTATCGGAATAAATAGGATAGTGAAAAGAAAAAGATTGGTGGACTTTTCCTTCGAATTGTATGTTGTCATAATGTCCCAAATTTATAATGTGTGCGCCATTCATATTCAGTGCGGTGGCCACGTGTTGACAAAAGCCGTTAAATGAAAAAAGAAAGAAAATGTGGTATTGCCAGTGCGTAGTGTACAGTCAGAGTTCTGTAAATTACTGATAGTCAGATGCGTGTTTCCGTTGCGTATTAATCATATAGGAGGATAACTTGAAACTTAAGTGTGAGTACTAGAGTTCATGTTACTCGATAAATAAGAATGAATCCACTCGCTTGGCAGACCACTCATCTTGCAGGCCTGACTGCTTGATGCCACAGTATGAGTAAGGCATGTGGGTGCCTCTCAACCTAAATGACAATGTCACAACTGTTTCCTGTCGAATTTGTGTAGCTATGCACATTGAACAGTACAAGTCAAAGTATAATCGTCGTATTGTAATTCAACTGTCGTTTGTAACCAACCCCATTTACGTTAAGATGCTTACAGTGGCATCTATTGGTAACTTTTTTGTTTTATGTCGTTTTCCTATGCGTAAATAACACGCTGTTCAAATATGACGTCATTCTGTGAACAGTGTTCTCTTTCTACAGCGTTCTGAATCTGGAACTTTAACTACGGACATCCTGAGTTTTTTTAATTTAATTTAGTTTTGTTATTTGAGTTTGGTTTATTGAATCATGCTGTCAACAAAAAGCTGTACACAGAGAAAACTCACTATTAAGTACTCATTTGACAGATGTTTACTGACACAAATTGTAAAGGGATGCGAAAAATCCGGCCGCGGTTTGGCAGACGTGATTTATTCCTTTTTTTTTCCTTTTAATTTGACCTCCGGAGAGGGGTCTCTATTTAGCCATCAAACACACATGGTTACAATGTCCACTGAATTATATGAAGAGAATAGATATTGACAGATGTAAGAGGCCAAGATGTCACAATTTTGCTCGCCATAAATTGTTAACAAATAGATCTAGAAGTAAATTAGGCAGCTATGACTTATCATTTCCCGCCATTTCTGAGATTTCGTCACAGAATGGTTCAAATGGCTCTGAGCACTACGGGACTTAACATTTGAGGTCAGTAGTCCCCTAGAACTCAGAACTACTTAAACCTAACCAACCTAAGGACATCACACACATCCATGCCCGAGACAGATTTCGTTACAAGTAAGTCACAGAAATGAAACGTGCGTACCATCAAAACCCACAAATTTTTGCCAATACTCTTGCAGAAATTAAAAATCGTTTTATAAAGGCGAATGTGTTTACTAATCAAATTAGAAGAAGCCGACTCAGGGTGATGGTACCTCATACTCAGCAGTATTTTGAAAAAGCCCAACCTCTCACAGTCAAATGTGGGACAGAGAGCGTGGTGTGGCTTACGTCAGCTTCCGATCCAGAACAACACTCACAATAACACTCACATGTAGGAGAACTGTGAATGTTGATTCTACGTAGCTGGAGAAGGAAAGAGGCGTAGTTGAAGAGGAATCGAGAGATGGTGGTACAACGCATCTTTTTGTGAAACGTAAGAACTAAATGATTTGTGAGTGATTAAAGTGTCTGTGAACATAAGTTTCGATAAATGAACGGTACAGGTCTACACTTGTAGAAAAGTCAAATTATTTTTTGAAACTCATCTTTACAAATAGTTGACTTCGTGTTAATCTTTGTTATATGAATGTACAGTTACTTTACCTGTGTGTGTAAAAAAAAATTAAAGAAAGTTCTGCTTTTGTCTTCTCCTTTTTCCTCTGTTGGCAGCGGCACGAATTACCAGTAATAATTGGACAATTTATCCCAAAATGTGTTTTAATTTGTAAAATAATCTGTATTTCAATTTTCTTGTTTCATTTGTACGAAGTAAATGATTTTTAGGCATTTAATCTCACTGGGAGCCACTTGTTCGTTGACGCAACAATCTAGCGCCGTAAGTGCTCTGTTGTTAGTTCTGAACCATTTGAAGGCTGAGCCTGCGTCTTAACACGAAGTCAGATCAAGTTTGTACAAAGTAATTTCCTTTGTGTATTCTAACTACTAACACGGTTATTCGTCATCAAGCAGGTCGTCAATTAACAATGACCATTTTCACTTGTATATAACATCTATATTTTGGAGATAAAAATCAATAAGTCTGACCTTGTTAAATGAAAAGAAATCATTATTATTATAAAGTCATCGGAAAATGAAAATAATTATACTTTGCCCTCTTTATAGCATTTGAAGTGGATTCTGTTTCTTTAAAACTTTACGATACATTACAACAGAAAATCGCGTGTATTTATAAACATGGAAACCAAGGAACCATTCCAATGGAAATCGTCGATATCTCCAGAGATGTCCAGAATTAGGGGTTATAATACTCGTTTGTTGACGCACGTTCGATATCTCACGTACTTGATGTTTTCCCTGGCACTTGACCTCACCTAAGTAGTCTGTATACGGTACGGCAATTTCGGGTCGAGGGCAGTGCCTACAGATGGAGCTTGTCAACTGAAGAATTAAAGCCTGTAAATGAGCACGCGATCATGCTATGGCACTTCATTTGTAATTTTGCCATATGAGGTAATTTTAATTAGTGACCTCACACATTCCATTTTAACTATCGATTTTATGATACTGATTAATCATGTATCCTAGCTGTAGTGCCCTCTACTGGCCTCGGTCATTTGTACAAATGCTGCACGCATCCAGACCGACACCCGCACTTACTACGTACCTGCACTTATAGATTTTGGCAATTATACCTACATCAGAATATTGTTATGGTATGTATGGCTGGTATGCATGGCTGTTAATCATGTTAATATTTTTATTTTTCTTACGTTTCTTTAGACCTAATACAGAGTTTGCTTCAGATAATTGAATTTAGTTGCTTACACCACTGTTTTTCTATTTGCAACAGATCTCAAGATGGGAATAGCCGAAACCGGTAGTTGTGAGTTGTACACTTTATGTGATAAAGACGGACCTTTACGAATAGAGATGCAGCTTGCTTCGTTAATAAGTCAACTTCTTTGCTACAGCGGATGCCAGCATGGGAAAGCACACGCAGCAAATGAATTGTTTGCCCCCTGTGTACACAATGAACATATTCGAAAGCGACATCAAATATTAACGGTAGTTTGTTTGTTCCATCTCCGGTGTTGAATATTTTTAACGACCCTCTGGTAGTCAGAGACGATTAATAGCTTTCAGGAAGCAACTGAAGATACGAAATTGAGTGCTTCCAAATGTTCGACTGTCTCTGCTTTAAAAATAGAGGCGCTTTTATTCATTTAGAAGGCTATTCGGACTTGTTGCTGAGGATATGTAAAAGCATATCCAGTATATTTCTCTTATGGAATTTTCGATCAATCGACACACATACATATATAAGCAGGCTACTGAGCTTCAACAAGACGATTAAAGCTGTAGTTTACATACACGAATTACGATCCGGTCGTATTAAAATAATTGGCTGGAATGTGACGCCTGAGTCTGTCGAGATCACATTCAGATAAATGCAGGGGCCACAGGGGGGTGCCTACAGAAAGGACGTTGGGTCACCCATGCCACTACATGGCACTAACAATGCCAAATCCAAATTAACATGCCGACCGCGTGAAGATACGGGAGAAAGGCCGGAAAAAAGAAGAAGAGTTAAGAAAGGTACCAGTATAAGATTCAGTGAAAGAAACCTCGGGAACTGTAACCCACCACAAAGGAGATGGTTTGCCAATCCCTCGTTCGACCAACACATGAATATTGCTTTTCAGTCTGGGATCCGTACCAGACAGGACCGATAGAAGAAATAGAGAAGATCCAAAGTAGAGTAGCGCGTTTCGCTACAGGTTAATTTAGCAAGCGCAAAAACGCAGCGGAAACGATCTTCGAAATCCAGTTGCAGACACTACAAGAGGATCCGTCTGCATCACAGTGTGGTTCACTGTTAAGCTCCGAGAGCGTGCGTGCGTTCATTTCGTGAGAAGAGCAGGAAGGTGAAATGAGAGAAAATCTAGCAGACATTGAGGCGTACCATCAATCATTCTTTGCGCAGACAAGGAAATGGGATAAGCGACAGTGACACACAAAGTACTCTTCGCTATACACTGTAAGGTGGCTTGTGAAGTATAGATGCAGATGTGCTTGTAAAGAGTTTCAACTACGATTTAAATTTAACAGTATCCTCATAGGCACAAGACTAATACCTAAAGAATCTTGACATGATACCAGCTATAGACAAAACAGAATATTAAAAAAAAAAAAGCTCAACAGATATTGAGGCATACACCTGGAGATTAGATTGTTTAAATAACCAGGGTCAGTACACCAAATTTAATAAACATACGTTACTATCTCGTATTAAACAAAGAAGGACTTTGTGTATTTTAGTGTGTTTTAACACAGGATAAAACAGGAACTGCTATTCGAAGCTACACCTATTTTACAAATTTGTTACAACAAGCGGTACTGCTGTACTTCGAAGAAACTGCAGGAAAACAGCAAGCTATTCAAAACACCTTCTTTCTTTCGACAGTTGTAGAAATGATTATCGTTGGCACCTGTCCGATGAAAGTGGGAAGGAACTGAACCATAGTTACTACGCGTTCAGTATCCTGTCACCTGAAATTTTCGAAAGCATGAGTAGTTTCTATTTGCTGGTTGGGTCGTAGCCTAATATTGCAGCTCATGGGAGACTAACCTCTCACCCGCTGCTTCGCTTGCACTTGACAAATGTATTGCACACAACCCCTCCTCCTCCTCCTCCTCCTCTCGCTCTGTCCATCTCCTCATCCCTATCTCTCTGCCCATCTCTTTATCCCTCATCCCTCTATTCATATCCTCCTCTCTTCTGCTCATCTCCTCCTTCCACCTCTCTCTATGAATCTCCTCCTTCCCCTTTTCTCTGTCCATCTTCTTCCATCCCTCTCTTCATTTCCACCTCCGCTCTTCCTTCTCCACCTGCCCACTACCCATCTCCACCTTCCACCTCCCCCTTCTCCCCCTCTCTCCATCCATATCATCGTCCCCTTTGTCTGTACTGTTCTTCCTCCATCCACATATCTGTCCAACTTCTCCTCCCTCTGCCTCTGTACACCCCTCCTCCCCCCAGACTCTTTCCATCTCCTTGTCCCCCCTTCTCCCTGTGCATCCCTTCCTCCCCCTCTCTTTGTCTATCTCCTCTGACCCTATTCCTTTTCCATCTGCCCACTACCCCTCCTCCACATTCTTCCTTTCCTCCTGCCTCTCTCTCTGTCCATATCCTTCTCTCCCTCTCTGTTCTTCTCATCTCTGTGTGTGTTTGCCACATCCTTCCACCTTTCTCTATCCATCTCCTTCTCTCCTCTGTGTACGATATGACTGAAAGGCTCCACTCCCATGCTCATGCTCCCACGCCAGTTACGATATCAATAGAGTGCAATAGAATTATGGTTGACTGATTTTCATTACGGTGTCAGAGACACAAATTAATCTTGCAACAGTCAGGGATACGAAATGGGTGCAGCTCGAGGTAATGTCCTATGAATCAGATGCTTATTGAGACTCCCCGTTTCTCTCTTCGGGCAAAACCCACGGGCTCTTGTGGCTCGTTACAGGGTTACTGAATTTCATTTGGTTTCTTGCCCCAATTAGCTCTGTACCTGAAATTGCACTGAAGACGGTGCACAACAATGCGGACATCACCGGCATTTGATACTAACGGACTTCTTTTCGTCTTCTTCTGGGAGCATTTAAAAAACGTAGTTTACGAGATTCCTGTCGATATTTACAATGACCTCGTTGCTAGGATTATCGCAGGCGCGGAAGTAGTACGTCAAAATTCTGCATTTCTTAAGCGTGTAGATGGTGCGTCGCTGTACACTATGCCGTAATCATGGTGGTCGACAATTTCAATACCTCTCAGGGAACAGCTCTACATTTGTTACGTGCTGTACTACACACTTACAGAACAGGTTGAACACAGTCTGAAAAAAATATTCGTGTTTCGTCTGAGTGTTGCTGCATTACTCTGTGTGCCGTGTTGTATCTGTATCTACACATATACTCCGCTAGCCACCAAGCGGTGAGTGGCGGAGGGAACAACTCACGCCGACGTCATATTCCCCCCTCTGTTCCACTCGCGGATCGAGCGAGGGAGAAACGACTGCCTGAACGCCTCAGTACGAGCTCTAATTTCCCTTATCTTTGAATGGTGATCACTGCACGATTTGGAAGTTGGTGGTGATAATATATGCTCTACATCCTCGGCGAAGATCCGATTTCCGAATTTAGTGAGCAGCCCCTTCCGTTCAGCGCGTCGTCTGTCCTACTTCAGCTTTCAATGAGATTTGTAACGCTTTCACGATGGCTAAATGTGCCAGTCACGAATCTTGCCTCTCTTCTTTAGACCTTCTCAGTCTCTTGAATCAGACACAACTGGTAAGGGTCCCATACAGACGAACAATAAGACTGGACGAACTAACATATTGTAAGCAATTTCCTTTGTTGAAGGAATGCATCGCTTCAGGATTCTACCGATAAACCACAATCTAGAGTTCGCCTTGCCCGTTACTTGTGTAATCTGATCATTCCATTTGAGATCATTTCGAATAGTCACACCCAGATACTTGACGGATGTTACCGCTTCCAAAGACTGGGCATTTATTTTGTACTCGTACATTAATGGGGATTTTCGCCTTGTTATACGCAGTAGGTTACACTTACTAATATTGAGAGATAGCTGCCAGTCATTACACCATGCATTTATGTTCTGCAAATCCTCATTGATTTGTTCACAACTTTAGTGTGATACTACTTTCCTGTAGACTACAGCATCATCGGCAAACAGTCTAATGCCACTGTCAATACCATCAACCATATCGTTTTTGTATATCGTAAAAAGCAGCGGAACTATTACGCTGCCCTGGGGCACACCTGAAGTTTCTGTTGAAGTCACCCCATTCAGGACGAAATACTGCTCTCTGTCTGTTAGAAAACTTTCTATCCAACCGCATACGTCATCGAATAGACCGTAAGCACGCACTTTTTGGAGCAATCGACAGTGCGGAACTGAGTCGAACGCCTTTCGAAATTCGAGAAATAATAGCATCAACCTGGGAGCCGGTATCTAGAGCCTGTTGTATACCATGATTTGGCCGGTAATTATGTGCATCCGATTTTCTATCCTTTTTATAGATTGTTATGAGCTGGGCTTTCTTCCAGTCCCATGGAACTTTCCGCTCTTCTAATGATCTCTGATAGATGATGGATAAGAATCGTGCTATAATTGTAACATAGTCAACATATAATGTTACAGGGATACCATCTGGGCCAGATGCCTTACTATCGTCTAAGGATCCCAGATACACTAATCACTATGTCAGCCATCCTTGCGTTTGTTCGATAATTGAAAGGGGGAATGGTGCTGCAGTCCTCTGCCTTAAACGAGTTTTTGAAAGCTAGGTTTAGAATTTCAGCCTTCTGTTTATCATCATCCGTTACTTTACGTACGACCAAATTTTTTTGGGGTTATTTTTAGAATCTGCAGATAAAATATTGCTTTCAAATTAGTTAAAAGAATCTCTCATTGACCTTTTGACAGCTGCTTTCATTTCCCATAATTTCTGTTTGTCAGCGGGGCAGTGACTACGTTTAAAACGACTGTGCAAAATTCTTTGCTGTCTCAGCAACTTCCTAATATGTTTGTTGTACCAAGGTGGATCCTTTCCCTCCCCTATATTTTTGTTAGGCACATATTTCTCTAGCACGTGGTGGGCAATACCTATAAATTCCGACCAAAGATGCTCAATATCTTTGTGTCCCGCGGTGAACGCGGTTAATGCTTGGAGCTGACTACATTATGCTCGCTAATACCCTCTTCTAGGTTAACTTCCTCAAAGAGATTAGGTCTGTTTGTCGCCATGTTCCCATTTCGAGTTGGTTTCCTACACAATTGCTCAAGGTTGTATGTTGTGAGCGCTCTTAGAATAACTTCACACGAGTCTTTGCTTCTGCCCCCTGCGATAAACTTGTAATTTTCCCAGTCAATTGATGACAGATTAAAGTCTCCACCTATAACTAATGGATAATTTGGATATTTATTTCCTATGTACTCAAGTCTTTCCCAGAAACGTTCTGCCACGTTTGTTGCGGATGCTGGTGGTCTGTAAAAACATTCTAATACAATGGCCAATCCTTGTCTGATTGATAGCTTTAGCCAGACTATTTCACAGTCCGACACAGTATCGATCTCAACTGCGTTTAAAGAGCTTTTAACTACAATGAACACACCACCTCCCATAGCATCCTTCCTAAACATTGTCCAAGATTTCACTGCTATTTATGTCTGGTTTTAACCAGCTTTCGGTACCTAATACAATATTGGCATTGCTACTGTTTATTTAGGAGATTAGCTCGGGGATCTTGCTACAGACACTTCGCCAATTTACTGACCTGAGATTTAGCATATTTAAATCCTTTGGAATGATCTGTTTAGGTGAACTAACAATTTTTACATTTGGCACACCCAAATTAGTGTCATGAACTGGTAATTTTTCAGGCCAACCGTTTGTTTCCCGTGTGTTGGAACCTAATCTAAAAAACCCCCATGTGCATGCCACAAGTACCGTGCTACTCGTGTAGCTGCTTTCTGTGTGTAGTGCACCCCTGATCTATCGAGGGGCGTCTTACAACCTTCCACCCCATAGCACGTTTTGGTCACTGCGTATTACAGGATACTTCACTATGCTGTAGATATTTTCACAGAAACAAGGATGATTAGGGTAACAAACCGAATAAATCATAATTGCGTTGTTGCTCCGTAACGAGCTGCCAGGGACAGTGGGACCCTTGTACCAAAACACTCAGAAGGTATGCCTAAACAACTTCTGAAAGTCTGTAGCTATAGTTCTGGTATACTCAAAGGCAGCCTGATCTTGCCCAGTTCTCGTGACCTATCATTGAAAACATTATAAAAATGTTTCAACAAACTGGGAGTGAGAAGACTAAAATATGTGACCGAAAACCACAGTCCACATGTCACTAGGAGGCTACTTGAATATGGGAGTTGGGTGAGCGAAAGGAATGTTCTGCGAATACTACAGTATAAAGTATTTCATCCTTCCATATATTGCTCCAAGGAAATGACTTTCAACCTCTGTTAGAATTCTCCAAATGGTTCTACGAAAATTCAAAGTGTAGCTGTGTTGTTTACAAACCAAGAGCAAATCAATCTTCGCTATATGCGCAACTGGACAGTGGAAAATCCACCCTCGCTGAGAAAAGTGGGCACACAATGTCCTTGGTCTGTCAATGTATGCAACAACTGTTCAATAACTGCGTCATTGGTCCCTGTTTTATTGAAGGGATTCTAAATAGCCACAAGTATCTACAGTTCCTAACTGTACGTTACCCACTGGATGGAAGACAGTTCCTATGGTACCAACATGGTGGATGTCCCTCCGATTCCGAATACATAGTTACAGATATGCTTAGCAGAATATTCGGAGGTCGTTGGATCGGTCACTGGGGAAACACAAAACAGCCTGTGCAATCACATGAGTTAACACTTCTGGGCTTTTATTTGAGGGGGAAATTAGAACAAGAGGTCTGTCAGCAACAATGATGACTCCCTAAGCTTATGAAATTCCTATGGCATTATAAGTCCACATGTCCATCAATGTTTGAGGTCAGCATTTTGAGTCCTTCATATATCTCTGAACTAACTGAGTACCTGCCGTTGCCGGAGTTTGTATTTACTCTAGGCCTCTACTTGTCCGTCTCCTCCGTCCCTCTCCCTCTCTCTGTCCATCTCCTTCTCTCCCCTCTCTAAACATCTCCTTCTCCCCCCTCCCTGTGACCATCTGCTCCTCCAAAAACATGGATACTTGGTCCTGCTAGGCTCTGAGAAGAGCCTTTGTTGCAGTTCGTTTTCTTGTGCACAAGACTGAACAGGGCAAGAACCAGGTGCAATGTTACGATAACAAACCGCTCCGCATGCTGTCAGAGGCTGCCGTCTGAGAAAGTACCCAGGATCGCTCAGTGACTTGATTAATACTACTCCGCCTGTTATCAATTGGTTTCATTCACTAGATGCTGAACTCCGATTAAACGTATCTGTTTTAATTAACAGTCCTAGTTATATAGATTAAATGTTCTCCTATTGTATTACTGAATTATTAATCTTCAGAGTTTAAACATATTAGATTTGTGCATAAATGCTTAAATGTATAACTGTAAACTCTATGTACGAGGAACAGACAATAAACAATGCAACATACCTTTTCTCCCTCAGTTTTGATTGAAAAATTCGGAATCTGTTATGAGACATAGTGCATTATTCCTGCTTTAGCCCCTCTAGTTTCATGAAGTTGCGACTGGTGGCCGCGCTATGAGTAACTTTCAAAATGGCGTCTGTAGTGTAGGTGCGTTCCAGCCAGAGAGCTGTCACTGAGTTTCATTGGCAGAAAACCAGAGCATGTCAGATATTCACAGGAGCTTGCAGAATGTCAACGGAGAGCAGGCAGTGAACAAAAGAGTGGTGAGTCGTTGGACGAGGCGTTTGTCATCATTGAAACAAGGTCGTCTAAACCTAGCCGATTCCCCTCGTGCCGGCCAGCTACGCACTGCTGTGACTCCTGCAACTATGGAACTTGCAGATACTCTCATTCAGCGTTTTCGTTGCTACAGAAATGCAAAATACCTTCTCTTTCTCTATGACAACGCCAGACCTCACAAAAGACTGAGCAACCGAGAGGAGCTCACAAAACTTCATTAGACTGTTCTTCCTTCTATGCCCTACAGGCTGGATCTCGCCGTTTCTGACTTCACCTGTTTGACCCAATGAAGGATGCACTCCGAGGGAAGCAGCAAGTGGATGATGGGGGGTTACTGATGCAGCGAAACGTTGGCTCCGACGTCGACCATTAGAGTGGTACCACGCGGACATACAGTCTCTCCCAATAAAGTGATGCAAGGCCGTCGCATTGAACGGGGATCATGTTGAAAAATAGAGTTTTGTAGCCAAAGTAGTTGGCAATAATATGGCATATTGAAATCCTGAATGAAATCAACCTGCTTTCAGAAAAAAAAGTGTTGCTTTACATATTGAACGCCTGTCGTGTTTCTTAATGTTTGCTGTTATCGCCTCCCCACTCTCTCTGTCCATCTCCTCCCCCTTCTCCTCTATCTGCCTGTCTTCTCCTCTTTCTTTTTTTCCTTCTCTTCCCTCTCTTTGTATATCTATTCCTCCCACCTCCGTCACTGCATCTCCTCCTTCTGGATAGATCTGTCTATCTCGTTCTCTCCGTGTGTCTGTCCATTTCCTCCCCCTCTTGCTGTCCATCTTCTTCTCCTCCTCCTCGTTCTATCTCTGTCCAGACCCTCCTCTTTCCTTTCTCTGCCCATCTCCACCTCTCTCCTCTCTCTATCCTAGCCGGCCGCGGTGGCCGTGCGGTTCTGACGCTGCAGTCCGGAACCGTGAGACTGCTACGGTCGCAGGTTCGAATCCTGCCTCGGCCATGGGTGTGTGTGATGTCCTTAGGTTAGTTAGGTTTAAGTAGTTCTAAGTTCTAGGGGACTTATGACCTAAGATGTTGAGTCCCATAGTGCTCAGATCAATTTGAACCATTTTGATCTCTATCCTACTCCTCCTCTTCCCTTTTCCCTATCCATTTCCTCCTCCACCTCACTCTGTCCATCTCCTCGTCTTCGCTCTATCTGCTCATCTTTTCCTTCCTCCTGTCTCTGTCCATTTCCTCTTCTTTCCTTTCTATGACCTTCGGTTTATCTTCTCTCTGTCTATCTTCTCCTCTCCTCTCTGCCCATGTCCTCCTCCCTTTCTATCTCCTCCTCCCCTTCTAGCTCCTCCTGCCCTTCTGCTCCTCCTGCCCTCTATCTTCTCCTCTTCTCCTCGCCTCCTCTAAGCTCATTTCTTCCTTTCCCCACTATATCCATCTCCTCATCCTCCCTTTCTTGTCCATTTCTTCCTTCTCTCTCTCTGTACATTTCCTCCTCTCTCTCTCCATACACCTCCTCCTCTTCTCTCTCTCTCTCTCTCCATACATTTCCTCCTCCCCCTCTCTTTGTCCATCGCCTCCTCCCCACACACTCTGCCTATCTCGTCTTCTTTCTTTTCTTTATCGATCTCCTCCTCTCCCAACCCCCTCTCTCCATCTCCTTCTCTCCCCTCTCTATGCCCATCTCCTCCTCTTCACTTCCTGTCCATTTCTTCTTCCCAGTCTCACCGTCCGTCTCCTCCTCCCGCTATTGTGTCCATCTCCTTCTTCTCCCTCTCAGTCTGTCCATCTCCTCCTACACTCTTCTTTCTCCGCGTTAGCTCTCCTACACCAATAGGAGGTTGCTGCTTATTACCCTCACAGTATTTGTGGGCAGTAGGTAGTAGTAAATTTATTTGAAATCGATCCACGAGTTTAGGAGTGTTTTATCCAAGGTGCTGCCATTGTACGGACGTGTCACATATATTTAACGTATTTCACACATATATTTGTGCACATAGTTTACTTGTATATCTAGGAATTTCGTCCTACAGTTTCGTTTTAACGCAGTTGATTGTTTATGACTTCGGAATTTCAGCGGCATATGTGGATACTGTCTGCAAAACGTGTTGCGAATATTATTAGTAGCAAAGAAGTAATGAATTGCAACGTGACGCATGGAGCTGCAGTTTTTCAGGCATCAAAGTGTTTATGACGTCATATCTCTCGTCTATGTGTTTTACAATGATATAATTTTGCTAATACTTTCATTGTAATATGTGAAACTGTCTGAAAATGTGTGTCACGAATGCATTTTATACCAGACAAGTAAAGTATTAAAACGTCGTGCCTGATGCGGCAGTTTTACTGCATGAGCAACGAAAATGTAGAAAGCGATAAAGTTTCTTCCTTTGCTTATTTTATGGGGTCTGTCAGCGAGAAAAAAATTCGTATAGGTTTGAAATTTTGTCTAAAGTTTGTTGCAAATCTCTAAGTGATATCATTCTGAAATACTAGATGGATGAAGTCTGGAGAGTCGTGTGTCGTGGACTACAATATTTTTTCAGCTTCACCACTTTGATAGGTGGGTGGTTCTTACCGCACAGCGATTTTTTCCAGACAGTCAGCGATACGTGTAATAAATTTGGTTAACATCGGTTGAGTGGTTTAGATTCAAATGGTTCAAATAGCTCTGAGCACTATGGGACTTAACTTCTGAGGTCATCAGTCCCCTGGAACTTAGTACTACTTAAACCTAACTAACCTAAGGACATCACACACATCAATGACTGAGGCAGGATTCGAACCTGTGACCCTAGCGGTCGCACGGTTCCAGACTGTAGCGCCTAGAATCGCTCGGCCACAACGGCCGGCTAGGTGGTTTAGGAGGAGATGTGGAACGTATACGCATAAATACATCTATTTTTGTAATACGTATGGGCTGATGTTTGCTTACGTTTGGTACTTTGAGACTGATGATTGTGGAACCTCGTCTCCTGAAGGCGGGACAGTGGTTTGCAACACTCTTATCGTGTTACTATGTGATCACGTTCCACTCATGTTATGTTGGTGAAGTCCTCTTAGAAAGTTCTTTCTAATACCACAGAAAGAAGTACGTAGTTCTATTAAAAAGTCGGTGTCATAACTCAGCACCTATAACGTTAGAAATTACATCATGTGTACGTTAGAAAATTCGTCTGTTTGCTCCTTGTAAGTTAGTTAAAACAGAATCATTTATTTTTTACTGACTTACAAAACTTACAGGTTACAATGGCACATTTAGCCAATAGCAGCTGTACGAAGTAACTATTTGAGTCCCGATACTCCGATAACGTGCGTTTAACGGGTACATAAAAAAATGTTTTTCTTTTTCTTTAAAAAAATTTCTGTCCAGACAAATCATAAGCCTTGAACATGCCGACTGCTGTAGTGTCAAGAAAACATCATATCTATTATTTGGTTGCAAGAGAATTTAACGCATTTTTTTAAAAAGAAAGGCGCCGGCCAGTGTGGCCGTGCGGTTCTAAGCGCTTCAGTTTGGAACCGCGTGACCGCTACGGTCGCAGGTTCGAATCCTGCCTGGGGCATGGATGTGTGTCATGTCCTTAGGTTAGTTAGGTTTAAGTAGTTCTAAGTTCTAGGGGACTGATGACCTTAGAAGTTAAGTCCCATAGTGCTCAGAGCCATTTTTTAAAAGAAAGGCAACTGATGTGTAGTCTATACAACAAGCAAGGAAATTGGAAACGGTATTACAGACGTTTAATGCACCTCACAAAAAATAGTGAGTTTTGTTATAAAAATAAAAGATATTTCGTGGAAATCTGTCAAATTTTACATTATGATAAAGTTAAAGTCCTTTACGAAGAATTACACCCACTGATATAAGGCAGCTAATACAGCTACAAAATGATGATATGGGATCTTAATGCGAAAGTAGAACAAAAACTGAAAAATCATAAAAGAAAAAAATGAAAAGGTTCTTAAGTTGGAAACTTTGGATTTGATATATAAAATGATAGAGGTCTTAGGTCAAATGACTGAGCCGAGAAGAACAACATGTTTATTTAGTAAAAAATTTACTTGCAATGTATTAAATGAGACTAAAAATGAAACTGACTACTTTATCTAACTTTATGGGCATTGCACAGAATGAGACGATCCTCATCCCCTTTAGTTACAAAGTTTGAAGGAAAGAAACTCACTATGTAGCAGATAATAAATATAAATCATAAGAAATTAGCAACTTGGAAACTGTACGAACCTAGACGATAAGGGACGATTATGCATTAAATTTACTTCAGCAAACAATAAGATGTGTTGCATGTATGAGTAGGCAAATGAAGAGAAAAACTCAAATAGAAGAAGACTACTAATAAAGCCAGCGATATGAGAAACATAACAGAATGTGCTGAACTAAGTAAACTATTCGAAAATGTCTTCGAGAGACTGTGGGAAAGAACAATCAGAATTTGGAAAGAGAATCTATTTAAAACTATAAGAATACGAAAAAAATAAAATAGAAACTTATATTGGATAGACATCAGATTCATCTATTAAGACCGCAATGGCTTTTGACGGAGAGAACATTGCGCGAAAATTTCTTTCCATATCTGTGTACCACAACAGTGACTCAGACATGTTAATAATGAAACTAGCGTCATTCTAGATGTAAGGCCAGGCAGTATGTATGAACCCATTAGAGATATGAACAGGGAAAAAAAGAAATGTATTAGTGTAATGGAAATGATTGGAAGTCAAGAAGAAATAATACCAGAAGATCGTAGCAAAATTATTTACAGAAAGTTTTCGGAAAGCTACAGTTCACCAATACTGAAATATTGTTGTTTCACAGGATGTGGTGCAAACATGACATAAAAGACAGAGGCTTTTCTGCCTCTATAAGACTGAAATCATTAGCAACGGCATAGGAAAAACATTGCACTTTAATCAAAGTAAGGAACGAGATGGCTTGAAAATGGATATAGTACAATAGACTACTTGGAAGTCGAGAGTAAAATAATACAACGCGAAGATGCGTATGTATTACTCCTTTGCCAAAGACTTATACATTTAGATATAGATTTTGAATAAAATTCAACGAAAAATGTAAGACATACATTTATTCAACCTGTCTTAATATAAGAAGCAATAATGCGTCAATATTTCAGCTTCTATTGAACGTTATGAAGTAAATGGGAAATTAAGAATTTAATTAGGAGTTAGGAATCTAGGTTCTGTGTCATCAAAAGTATTCGCAGCCGTAGTGAAAGTGCTGAGATACTTTAACCGCCAAAGCGAAAAGGAACGCTTGTTAATAGAACATACGAGAACCGTTTTGGTAATGGCAGAGTACGGTTTACTTCTAGTGCAGGTGAACTTCGGAACATAATGTATGCTTCTAGTAGAGCGGATTGGAAATTATGACCGATCATCGATCATAACAAGCCTAAAATTCAGTATTCAGAAGGATGTAGGTTGCAATAGGTACTGGGAGATGAAGAAGCTTGCACGGTATAGAGTAGCATGGAGAGCTGCATCAAACCAGTCTCTGGACTGAAAACTACAACAACAACATAGTTACCAAACCGAAAATAATGTATAAATTAAAATGTTTGTTCTAATGAAAGTCAAGGTCCTTAGAGCTGTACTTTTTAATTTAGTGTGATTTTTATGTGATGTATGTACAGCTGATTTCAAGACAATACTGTTTCATCTTCATGTATCTGTTAGGCGTGCTTCATGAATCAAATGTCGTAAATGCTGTGCTGTTCCATCAAGGGAGGCGCCTATGATGCGTCTGCAACACATTTTGATAATTAGTTTGAAACGTAAAAGAAAATCATTTCGATACAGAAAGTAGAATGTGATTGACACGAACGAATTAAAAAAACTGCGTGGTAGACTCACCATAGAGATCCCCCGCAATGGAACGACAGTTAACAGTGTTTACAGCCTTCAGTCCATCAAGTACATTTAATAGATACCGGAAGTTGAGACAATATTTTCTAGAAACCGATTGTACAAACATTAGAGAAAACCAAAATAAAATAAAAAATACAGCTGCAGTAAAACTTTCATTAGAATAATTAAAAAAACTGGAAGTCCTATAGTCAACTTCACGAAAATTAACAGTGTTTTCAAACAACCAGTTGATAAAATTTCTGCATGAAAGTCAAAAATCAATTAGAGAAGCAAGAAAAGAAACAGTTAGAGGTTCAAAAATGTTCTGGAATCATTTATGTGAACTAAACAAAACTTTAGGAACTGAGTTTCGACGTACTCGAAACGGAAAAATTTGCATACTTCATGGCATGATCTAGTTCTAGACAGTGTTCAGCAATGGCTAACTTAGTCACCTGTCTTAATCTAGTGTGCCTCTGATGTTCTTTGCACCTGATCTCCACAGTTGAGGGTTGCTCAGCGGGCAAAAGAGAGAAGCGTTTTAGAATTTACTGGCACAAACAGATATCAAACAAACAGATCAAGAACTGTAATGAAAATGAAAAAGACGACTTAAACAAAAAGGAGTGTGCTGAAGGTGTTTTTTCACCAATTGGCGTCAAATAGTTGATAAGGACCATAGTTGTGAGCAGGGTAGGGATAAAAGAGAACAAAACTTTTCGGGCAGCAGAAGCTTCGCAAGCATACTGATAGTGGTGTTATATAAAGGGAAAAAACTTTTCGGGCAGTGCAAATTTCACAAAAACTATTGAATTGCCCAAAACGTCTGTACGAAGACATAAAGAAAATTATGAGTTTTGCGTACTGCCAATATACACCTAGAGACTTTTAATTTCAATTTTAAGTTAAAAGAGAGAAAAAAATTTTCAAAAAAAAATTAATGAAGAATATTTTACATGATTCGAACAGAGGATCCTGCAGCATACAATTCTAAATTATTTACATCTCCACATCGAAACTGAGGTTATCTTGTTCATTACAAACATGTACAAACACTAGAACCGCAGCTAAAGGTGGAGATAATTCTTGAAGAAAGTAAGCCAGGCAAAGTCTTTCTATTTTGGAAATATTAGTCTCATTAAATGCTGAGATAAATAATATAACGTCAAACGCCGTTTGGGTATGGTGGTATAAAAAAATGAATCTGGTGCTAGTGCCTGCTACTACTGCAACAAATGATGGCATATTTTAATTTATACTAGATCACTGCAACTTTCTCTACATTTACGACCATTATGCTGTGATTTTTGCAATGGGAATGTTGAAACTTAGAATCAAGTTATTAGAAAACTGCACAATTTAAACAAACATGCAACTATTGCTATTATTTCGATAAATCTTTCTAAATTGAATCACCTAAAATTGATTGCAATCGATTTTCAGTCTAAAGGGAATTATAGGTTTGAAAGGGAAAATATGTCTAAAGTCAAAGAAGAAACTAGTGATAGGCTCCCTCGTGCAGACGTCCTGATACACACTTCCTAAAAAGTTTACAATCGTGATACCGATGAGAAATAATTAACTAAGGACTTTTACATTTTTTCGGCAACTTTAGTCATGTTGTATTTGTACGTTGCGCCTGAAGAACACATTCTGCAAAACTTTTCTACACAAACCATAGAAAGAAGTACGTCCACTGCACCTCGACGGTGCCTGTCTTCGCTGATAGTGCGGTCTGTAGGCTGTTGCCCCTTTGGACTACCTTCTGTGGCACGGGAATGTAATACTGGTTGCCGCTCGCAAGGCGCTGCAAGGAAGTGCGCCTTGTCTACTGCATGGGCAGGGTAGCCCTTCTGGCCCAGGGTTAGGCTTCTTGGGGTGAAAAATATGGTCACATTAGTGACGGCTGTTATTATATATCTACATCTTCATCTCGTATATTTATATTCTACAAAACACTCTATCCTTCGCGTGTGGAGCAATGGCGAAACAACTACTAGTGTGTTTTAGTATGCTCTCTAATCCCTCTTAAATTATTACAGTTACCCGCGCGCGAGGAATAAGATGGATGCAAAGGAACTTCCGTACAGTCTTTCTCGTATACTGGCTTTCTAAATTTTCTGAACAGGGTTTTGCGAGAAGAACATTGCTTTTCGTCCAAATATTTTTTATTAAAATTTCCTGAGTCTTTTCTTACCTGTTCGTGTCGCGTTTATCGATCTGTCATAATCCTGGCAGTGAGACTCTTAATTCCTTCACTGTTTGCGACTGTAGTGAGTTCGCTTATTATTGGGTGGATGGTGAAAGTGGAAACTGCCCACAGGGCTGCTTCTTTACGCCTTACGCTTCCCAGTGTTGGTAACGCATCTGAGCCAGCACGGAATCCCTCATCTGTTGGGTCAGCGGCCGATTTCACAGCTAAGTCCGGTCTGTTACAGATGGTCAGTTTGTTGGTCATTGAGAGCGCCAGCGTCACGTAGGTGAAAATTACCTCGGACTGATAGTTAACGAACCGACACTTCAGGATTATGTGTTGGAGATCCTATGTTTTCAGACAGTTAACACCGAGAAGGGAATCAAAGTCATAAAGCTGTGATAGCATTATTAAGACTGTTACAAGGAATGTTAAAAAAAGATGGGAACATATTTTTGGGGTAGAAAGTGTTGCAGGATACAAATTACAGAGTACCTGAGTAGCTATCACCAAATATTGACCGCTGACGACGAAGATGTGAAGCACAAATGGGTAAAATTTAAAAGCATTGTATAATTTATCTTAGACAAGTATGTGCCGAGCAAGGTTGTGAAGAATGGAAAAGATACGCCGTGGTCCAGTAGTCGTGTTAGAAAGTTGCTACGACAACAAATAGATCTTCTTTTCCTATTTAAATGCAGAGAAATCCTGGTAGAGAAGCAGAAGATGAAAAATGCCAATATGCACGTGAGGAGAGTGCTGCGTTATGGCAGTTAATGAATTTTGATGTGAAAACCCTTAAGTAGTTTTGGTCTTCCGTAAAGTCATTAAGCGGGATTGAAATCACTGGCCATACTGACACCGAAACAGAAGATGACAGAAGTAAAGCTGAAACTGAATGCGGTATTTCGAAATTATTTCGCCGTGGAATATCGTAGCACGGCCTTGCTTTTAACCATCGCTCGGTTGCCGAAATGGCATTTATTGAGATAAGGGATTGCAGATTTGAAAATCAACTAAAAATGCTCAATAATAGAGAGGTAACTGGACCAAATGATATACCTGTGAGGCTCTACAGAGATTATGCGAAAGATCAGTATCCATACTGTTGATTTCATCCTTCTGCAGCCATCGAGTTAAGTATGAATTAAACCATATGTGACTATCCCACTCATACCACAATATTTAAGCTTATGTAGAAATATTTCATAATTCATACAGTCAAAAGCCTTTGAGGGATCGCAAAAATTTGCAATGAGCGATGTTCGGTTATTCAGAGCATTTAATATTTGATCAGTGATAGCATATATAGCATTTTCTGAAAGCCAAATTGACATTTCGTTAGTACTTCATTTTTCCAAATATGTGAAACTACTCGTGAATACATTATTTTTTCAATAATTTTGGATAAAGCTGTCAGAAATGAGACTGGATGCTAGTTTTTGGCATCAGACCTATTCCCTTTTTTATGCAATGGTTTAACATTTCAGTTAGCTACTGCGTATGTGGCTAAGAATTCTACTTATCTGTTAGGAAATTCCATGTGAACGTTAACTTTACAAGATACATTTCCCTTTTCTGTTTACAAGATTTTTTATCCCTTTAGCAAGCCACAGTTTTTTAAATGGTATCTTACAGATATGTTTCACTGTTTTCTAAGGGAAACTTTTTCAGATGTACTCATAGAGGTATCATGAAATACGTTAAATTTAAAATTAGCATCACGTGTCCTGTACACTTCATCCCAGTGTAATTGTACCAAGCTTTCCCTAAAATTTGCAGTTGTTAAATCGTTAACTAAATCACTATTTTGAAGGACTGTTTTGCATTACTGTATGGAGCTATGTCATATACTGTAGCTAGCTGTGCATCATGATCAGAAAGACTATTCTTAACAGGAAATGTTTTTATTTGATTAAATTTATCTTAGTCTGTTAAGACATTATCTATCAGTCTGATGCTTTCCTGTCCCACCCGAGTAGAAAAATCAATAACTGATGTCAAATTGAAAGAACCAATTAATACTTCAAGGTCATTCCTTCTATCAGACTCTTTCAGAAAATATTCATTGAAATACCCACAAACAATAATTTGCTTCCCTCTGTCTGGCAGATACTACAGCAAAGAATCCATGTTTTCCAGAAACAGCTAAAAATTTTCCCAATGGGGACCTAAATACAGCTACAATTATAGAAGTACCATTATTTAGTTTAAGATTACAGGCACGTACTTCTATATATTGCTCCAGACAAAAAGTTTTAGTTTCTAAACTTTTCACACTGTTTTAACATGCATGATAATTCCTCCTCTCTCCATAGTGTCTCTACCTGCATGTGCTGAAAGCTTGTATCCAGCTTCATTTACTTTTTCCGTACCTGTGACTATATGATGTTCAGATAGGCATAGTACACCTATTCCACACTCAGTTTCTAAATCTTATAAACAAACAAAAAGCTCATCTACTTTGTTTTCTAGCCCCTGATATTCTGATGCAATATACTAAACATTATTTTTAACTGACATCTTGGGTTGTCGGGTGTTCTGCCGGATATCAGCGACGTACTTGCACGATATTTCGGTCACGTAGCTCGTGACCTTCATCAGGTGCGACCTGAGACTGCTCCTCGAGTGGACCTGGTCCAGTATTTATGCCTATGGCCTTCCCCCTCCACCAACGGCTGCAGGCGCTTCCTCTATGGTCGGCGCCCATTCCCTGCGACCTGCTGGAGCGTTGCTGCTCCGTTTTCCGTCCGCTGCGGTTCTAGGTGTTCCCTCTGCTGTCCGCGCCCACCAAACCCGCTCCTGGGGGTTTCATCTACGGTCTGGGGTACCAAGCGTTCCCCCTGCGGTCCGCGCCCGATCACCACGACCTGTTGGAGCGTTGCCGCTCCGTTTTTCGTCCGCTGCGGCTCTGAATGTTCCCTCTGCGGTCCGCGCCCACCAGTCTCACTTCTGGGTGTTCCATCTTCGGTCTGGTGCGCCTGGCAGTCCGTCAGGGGCTCGTTTTTCATCTCCATGTCTCTGGTTCTTCTGTTTGTGCAGTGTTGTAGCTCGCCCCATTGCTCCTTTGACAATTCCAGAGCCGGATCCCAGGCTCTGCTTAGCTGGTACCCTGTGACACGGTTCATAAGATCGTCAGCCATTTTAATTTCTATCGATTCTCTTATAACAATGTCCCAAAATCTGGGTGTTTGTGCTAGAACCTTGGTATCCTCATACTTCATGGCATGATCTAGTTCTAGACAGTGTTCAGCAATGGCTGACTTAGTCACCTGTCTTAATCTAGTGTGCCTCTGATGTTCTTTGCACCTGATCTCCACAGTTCTTGCCGTCTGGCCAATGTAGGACATGCCACATTGACAAGGTATATTGTAAATCCCTGGTTTCCGTAACCCCAGGTCGTCTTTGACACTCCCCAGCAGTCCCCCGATTTTTCACTGTCCATTTATGAGAATATTGTGGTATTTTAGCATATCTAGTACGTGCCTGTCCGAGTTTCTCATTAAGCTTAAATTCATTCAATGTTGAATTACTGGACACTGATCTCAGCCTGAAAGAGGAATACTCCCACGAGTTTCTCTGCCCCCTCCCCCCCTTAAAGATTTTGCTATCATCCCTTCGAATTTATCCTTGCCTTTCCCACTGACATGCAGGCCATACCTTGTGAAGCCCCACTTACCAGTAGTATCAACAGAAAACAAACCCATGTCTGTCAAAATAGCCGCTGTAAACAGCTGATCTAACTCCATATTGACTCTCCTGACAGAGCTGTTCAGTTCGAGCCGATCGTACCGCATGCGAGCTTGAACCAAGGCAACATTTTTATGGTTCGTTGCAGATGCTTGCGAAACTCAGCTCGTTCAGTTCGTGCATAGGAACCAGGGTGCCGTGACAAGGCACTCAGTTTCATGCCGTCTTCCTTGATTTTCAGAAGTTATTCTATACAGCTCAGGGGTGTCGTTTAGTGACCAAATACTAGCTGACGGAGTATCTAACCAAATTTCAGATTAAATATAAGACCTTATTGCAGACAGAATTCAACACGTCGTTCTCGACGAAACAAAATTGATATATATACCCGTAAACATAATTGCGAGTTACATGGCCGCTATTGTTTACAATATATACAGTATTAAGGATCTAATAGATGAGATTAGATATCCATGGCGGTAATCGTGACGATACTGTTGTCTGTTGGATGGTTACAACTACAGAAGGCTGTAGCGAAAAGCAGAACGACCTACAGAAGTTGGACGTTTGTTGCAGCTACTGGCAGTTGATCCTGAACGTAAATACATGTCACATTGTGCATAAATAGATGAAGAGATGCACTACTGTTCGGTTACACTATTGCTGATAAATCACTGAAAACAGTAACTACTGTAAAATATCTACGAGCAAACTTCCGAAGCAATCTGTAGTGGACTAACTACTAAAAACAAATAGCAGAAAAAACAGGTTTCAGATTGAAAGTCCTTGGGAGAACCGTAAAGAAATTTAATTCATTCATGAAAGAAGTAGCTTAAAAAACTCCTATTCGACCTATTCTTGAGAACTGCTCACTAGTCTGGGCCGTTACCAAGTTGGATTAATTTAAGACATAGAGAAGATTCAACGAAGAGCGGTGCGTTTTGTCACAATATTCTTTACTCGGCGCCAGATTAGTACGGAGATGCTAGATAGCATTCAGTATCAGTCGCTACAAGAGAGGCGTTGTGCATCATGCAGAGGTTTACTATTGAAATTTAGAGAGTGTTTTTTCAAATAACAGTCGAGAAACATGTACCTTCCTACCGCAGATGTCATGCGCAATGATCACGACGCGAAAAATTAGTGATATTGAACCTCATATGGATTTTCACAGACAGTCATTATCCCCTCTCTGCATCCATGAATTTGACAGGAAAGGGGCGGAAAGGTAGTGGAGCCAGAAGTACCCTCTGCCTCACACAGTAAGGCGTCTTGCAGGATATAAATGTAGACGTAGGAGTAAATGGACGAAGCGTCAGACCATTTCTCTGTGATGAACTGCGAACCGGAAAGGAAGTGGAGGCCCTGGTGCTCGAAGACCGGCGTATCACAATCGAGTGGATATTTGAAATGAGAAAATCAGCCATCAGCTTCCGACAGGTTGCACAGCATTTTGAACATGACAAAGGGCGTCGGCCACTGGGTCTCACGACTGCTCAGACCACTTCGAAAAGCCCTCAGAACCGTGACAGCAGCGGGAGTCTTGGAGCTGTGTAAGGCAGTCCAGACGACTTCTTTAGGCGTCCAATCACCATAGACGAGTGCTGAAAGCATCACACGACTCTGAGACAAAGGGGGAAAGCAAGCATTGCAAATATGAGGATTCAAATGTTACCTCATCCACGTATTCTTGTGACATTGCACCCATTAACTCCTTCCTCTTTCTTCGGATGAAGAAACCATTACGTTTTAGACATTTCTAGAATTCTTGTCAAAGTAAGTCTGTAAGTGCCAACGGCCTAGCGGCAGTGGTAACACCGGTTCCCGTCAGATCATCGAAGTTAAGCGCTGTCTGGCTGGGCTAGCACTTGGGTGGGTGACCATCCGGTCTGCCGAGCGTTATTGGCAAGTGGGGTGCACTCACCCCTTGTGTGGCAAATTGAGGGGCTACTTGATTGAGAAGTAGCGGCTCCGGTCTAGGATACTGACATTGGGCTGGGAGAGCTGTGTGCTGACCACATGCCCCTCCATATACGCATTCAGTGACGCCTGTAGGCTGAAGATGACACGGCCGCCGGTCGGTACCTTTGGGTCTTCATGGCCTGTTCTGGAGGAGAGATCTGTAAGTAGATGCGGTAAACAAAAATATGTAAACACTACACGCACTACTCATTACCTCGCCTAATCCAGTGTGGGGTAACAGTTGAATTCAAAACAGCGCCCAGTCGTCCCGGAATGAATAAATAAATGTCCTGTATGGTTTTCAAGGGTATCTTGTACCATTCTTGCTGAAAAATAGTGGCAAGTTCAGCTGACGTTGATGTAAGTGGATAGGGATTACGTACCCTTGTCTCGAAAATGGATCACACTGGCTGAATAATACTGAGATCTGTTGACTACGGTGCCCGGGGTAGATGCCACAATTTACCCTCGTCCTAGAGGAAGCACTCTACATCTACATCTACATCCATACTCCGCAAGCCACCTGACGGTGTGCGGCGGAGGGTACCTTGAGTAGCTCTATCGGTTCTTCCTTCTATTCCAGTCTCGTATTGTTCGTGGAAAGAAGGATTGTCGGTATGCCTCTGTGTGGGCTCTAATCTCTCTGATTTTATCCTCATGATCTCTTCGCGAGATATACATAGGAGGGAGCAATATACTGCCTGACTCCTCGGTGAAGGTATGTTCTCGAAACTTCAAAAAAAGCCCGTCCCGAGCTACTGAGCGTCTCCTCTGCAGAGTCTTCCACTGGAGTTTATCTATCATCTCCATAACGCTTTCGCGATTACTAAATGATCCTGTAACGAATCGCGTTGCTCTCCGTTGGATCTTCTCTATCTCTTTTATCAACCCTATCTGGTACGGATGCCACACTGCTGAGCAGTATTCAAGCGGTGGGCGAACAAGCGTACTGTAACCTACTTCCTTTGTTTTCGGGTTGCATTTCCTTAGGATTCTTCCAACGAATCACACTTTGGCATCTGCTCTACCGACGATCAAATTTATATGATCATTCCATTTTAAATCACTCCTAATGCGTACTCCCAGATAATTTATGGAATTAACTGCTTCCAGTTGCTGACCTGCTATATTGTAGCTAAATGATAAAGGATCTTTATTTCTATGTATTCGCAGCACATTACACTTGTCTACATTGAGATTCAATTGCCATTCCCTGCACCATGCGTCAATTCGCTGCAGATCCTCCTGCATTTCAGTACAGTTTTCCATTGTTATAAACTCTCGATACACCACAGCATCATCTGCCAAAAGCCTCAGTGAACTTCCGATGTCATCCACAAGGTCATTTATGTACATTGTGAATAGCAACGGTCCTATGACACTCCCCTGCGGCACACCTGAAATCACTCTTACTTTAGAAGACTTCTCTCCATTGAGAATGACATGCTGCGTTCTGTTATCTAGGAACTCTTAAATCCAATCACACAATTGGTCTGATAGTCCATATGCTCTTACTTTGTTCATTAAAAGTGTGTGAACAGGGAAGCTGTCGTCTTGGAACACAGCACCTTAATTGGGGAAGAAACATTGTACCATGGGACGGACGTGATCAACCAGAGAGGCCACATAATCCCTAGCAGCAATGCAACCTTGCGGCGTAACCATGGGCCCCATGTAACGCCATGGTATGGCTGCCAAAATCACCACCTAACCGCCACCATGTTTCACTTTTGGGACGTAAACTCGGGCAAAATTTGAAATCAATGTGAAACAGGACTCATCCGACCAAATGACTATGTTTCGTTACTGCATAGTCCAGGTTTTATGGCTTCAGTGCCACGTTTTCATGTTTTCGGGTATTTGGGTCACCGATGAATGGTTCTGGGCTTCAGCTCGCTTTGAAATTCCCTGCTTCTGGACTTACGTTCGTATTGTTTTGTGCTGACAGGGTGCGCGAGTGCGGCATTCAGTTCTGCATTGACTTTTGCCGCTGTCTTCCTCTTATTTTTCGTCACAGTCGTCTTCAATGTATGACACGAGCACTCAATACAGACTTTCGTCCGCGTTGTGACTTGTGAATGATGTTTCTCCACTTTCCCTGTATGCGCTATAAATCTTCGATACGGTGTCTCTTGAAACATCAAACACTTCGGTAACTTTCGTTACAGAAACAGCCATCGTACCAGCACCAACAGCATGTCTACATTCTAAGTCACTTAGCTCGAACAAACTGTACAGAACACTGTCCGGACCACGGCAGACATTTGCAATGTATTGAGGACACTGCACAGGTGTCGCTGGTGCTCAAATACAACAGCGTATCGTGCATGCTTGGTTAACATCTGCATTTATGTTCAAGCATGCATTTCTCGCGATGTTTCCATATTTTTGTCCAACTCCTGAATGTAACTGCCTGTATCTATGAACTTGTTTTCATTAGCTGTTCGTAATTTATAATACTGTGAGATGCCCAACTGTTCTGTAAAAGTGATCCACGGACGATTAACGCTGCTACTACTACTGTTAAGGCTACTGAACGGCCAAAATAAAGATCTCTGCATCCAAGGTCTCCGTCAAGTCATCCAGCGTTGTGAAAAATATGTTGCATTGAAGGGTTAGGATGAAGAGTACGATCAACACCAAGTTGCTCGTCGCAGCTTGATTTTTTCGAGGTAATATTTAAATCTGTATGACTACCTTTCGTGGGTACTCGTAGAACTGTGTAAATACGTGTCGTGGTGTTCTAACCCATAAATTACGATGCCATAAACGTTTACAGCGGAAACTAAAGATGAGCCTCTGTCGGACCCAGTTGTGGAATTCAGAAGTGGTAAAAGTACGGCAGTGTCCTGAAATGTAAGGTTTTTCTGCCGACCTCCTTTTCTCTCTTCGTGAGCCATTACTTTCTTTCCTCGCTGTTGCTGCTGGACAGGTACTCACAGCGAAAGACCCAGTTCCGCGGTCATAAAAAGCACTGAAGAGCAGTGCGTGCGGCGCGCATTTACGGCCCTGCGCAGTGTGCTATAAGGCAATCGCAGCCGCTACCGCTGCGGCACTCAACCAGCCTTTGTTCCGAGTTACAGCGTAGGATGGATACAGTCACTGGGCAGCGCCTAGTTCTGCTTCTGCTAGCGGCAGCGCTGTTGTTACCGTCGGTGCCGGCGGGGGAATCCCCTATCTCGCAGCAGTCGCTGCATCTGGTGGGTAAAGGTAACATGTTAAAGGATGGGCGCTTTCTGTCCGTTGTAAATAAACTGCTTTCGTTTTAAAGCACGAAACATTGGTGCAGTTGGCGTCTGTGACTGTGAAAGAAACCGAAATTTTCTTGAAAGTAAAAATCTTTCGCTTCGTCAGTTGGTAGTAAATCCCCAAACATTCGGATGTCATGAGCGGCGTTTCTACTCCTGATGATGAGAACAGGGTCTGTGACATACAGTGCTGTTTTTCGCCGCCCTATCCCCCCACTCCCACCACATACACACACGAACATTGTATAGACTTGCAATTTCCCTGACCCCCCTCCCCCCCCCCCCGGTTCCGATCACGCTCTTTGGGAGATTTATCTTGTTCGTAAGACAAATACCGGCACTTGTTCCTAATTGGCAATATCTCAGCACCACTACAAGTTCGCCTGGTACCTAGTTGGACGCAACTGCGACTCTATGATCAGCCATATCTCAAAGAGACCACTGAACTTTTTAGATGAAACGTGAAAAAAAAACAAGGTATGGTGGGAGGGAGGGAACAGTTTAGAAAGCTTGAGATCTTATACTGAACTGGCTCAGTAGGGTAACCGAAAGAAGATTATTCCCAATGCTTTTCCTTGCTAAAAGTCAATATATTTCATAAGCTAGTCTCCATTACCTGACGATATTTCATCCACCAGACTTCCGACTTTTGTAAGACCTCCAGGAGTAATAGATTTGGCAGAATAAAAGGACTTGTGACTTCTACATTAGGCTCGAATTTTTTACCAGCAAGCCACACAGCGGAATATATGAAAAAAAAATTGTCGCAAGTGGCAAAATCTGAAGAAAACGGTTGAATGAGATTGTGATTAGCAGGGAAATTTGTTAATTCTCCCCACGAAAATCGTGGACATGTCAGAGGGTGCATTGTTCTCTTAAAAGGCGATTTTTTTCTTAGCTAAATGTTGTACTCATTCCACCAGTCGATTGTGATATCTATGTGTGACATGTTTTCCAGTAGGCTGTAAGTATTATGCCTTGCAGAGCATGAAAATATTACCTTCATAGCTTTTTGCAGCTGACGGACTGGTTTTTCCCTTCTTTGGAGTACTTGCACATGGAGACATCTGCTTTGAGTCATTTTCGTTCTCAGTTTGAAAGTAATGTGCGCACGTTTCGTTTACCGTCCAATAGCACCTAAGAGATTCAATACCATTAACGCATTTTATGGACGTCATGTGCTCTGTCCATGATCCATTCAACAACCATTTTAGTGAATTGCTTACGGACTATATCAAGCAGCTGACCAGAGCCCCCAAATTTTTTTTCTAAATTTGTGTTTTTTTATTGTTCACTTTCCACAAAATAGACTTTAAGTAAAAAAAAAACTCTTTGGTTGCCATACGTGGCATCCTTACACCACAGCGATACGTCCACGATATTCTACAGTTTCATTCCTTTTGTTGCCCTTCACGGCAAGCCGTCCTGGGCTTACATTTCAGTAAGATAATGTTCGCCCGCGCACGGTGACAGCTTCTACTGCTTGTCTTCCTGCTTACCGAACCCTGCCATGGCCGGTAAGGTCTCCAACTGAGAATTTGTGGGGCATTATGGGAAGGGCTTCCAAACCAGCTCGAAATTTTGACGGTCTAACGCGCCAATTGGACAGAATTTGGCACGATATCCCTCAGGAGGACAGCCAACAACTCTGTCAATCACTGCGAAGCCGAATAACTGCTTTCATAAGGGCCACAACAGGACAAACGCGTTACTGATTTGCACAGTCCCTCCAATCTTTCTCTTGAAAAAATCATCCAATTTGCCTGAAATTGTAATCATTTGTTTGTCTGTACATGTACATCATATCTACGAATTTTAGCCCAGTTCTGATAATTCCATCGTGCTGTGCCGTTTTTCTTTGCACACACACACACACACACACACACACACACACTCATACATAACGCTTGGTTACCTTTCTGTTTTTGGGCGCCATCAATCTATTTCTTGTGTTCAGTCTCTTCCGAATATTGTCTCCAGTCAGTGCTGCTCTCTGCGGATGGATGCCCCGCAGCCTTGTCAGCTGAAGCCATCTGAGGGTGCGTTCCTAAGGACAATAGGGGAAGATTTTCGCCCTGTCCGGCTGAGCACGAGAAGCAGAGCTGTGGCGGTGCTGTAGTGGGCAGTGCCGTTGCCTTTCTCCAAGCTTCCAGCTGACTTGCTCGCCAGTTACGGGGACCTACAGTTTAACGTGGAGTCTGAACTACAGAGCGTCGCTGTTTTTCCCATTAAAAAACACTGCCAGAGGGGAAAGAATTTTTTTGCGACGAATAAAGAGGAATCTAGGACTACCGCGTATCGGATCTGAGATTGTTGGGTGAATAGTGCGGCTTCATGACTGAATGGCAAAGTGGCTAACTGTGAATAGAAAGGTCTCAGCTGCGAACCCTGGTTAATCCTAGGATTTTCGCTGTCGCTTATCATTTCTTTCACCTGTGGCAACATTTGTTAATATGAAAACTGCCGAGTCGTTTGTGCACCCAACCACAAGAAGCAGCATCAACTGGACACTAAAGTCGGAAGACACTGAAGATCTAGTGAACTTCTGCGTGCTACTATAAACTTTAAAGGTATAATGAGGCATTTGTTACTAGAAATACATTTTAACATGCAATGACTACAGAGCTTTTATAATCAAAAGAACCTTCCGATTTTACAAGGGTAGATCTTTAATACGTACGCTCATAAAATCGTGGGGAACTATTAAGAAATACATTTAGGATGAAAAATTTCGTTACCTCCCGCGGCAAACATCCAGACGACAATCAAAGTCGCTCCTACTTTGGCGAGCACCTCTGGAGTCACTGAATTTACTGCTGTCGTTGGGCGGCGTCGCAGTTCACCCAAAGGGAAGGCACATAGACGGAGTCTTTCACGCCGAAAAAAAAGAAAAAAGACCATCAAATACCAATAGGCCAGGAGACCTTGGGGGCCAATGGTGCAATGCGAGATCCGTACGCCCCTGAACCAAAGACTGCGATTTATTGGCAAAACACTTAGAAAATGCAACAGGTCAACTGAAGAGACTTACACTATGCTTGTCCATCATCTTCTGGAGTATTGCCTTGCGGTATAGGATCCGCATCAAATAGGACTGACGGAAGACATCGAAGAAATTCAGAGGGGGAGAGAGCGTCATGGATATGATAAAGAGCTGGGATGGCAATCATTAAAACAAACGCGTCCTCCGTTACAGCGAAGTCTTTTCACGAAATTTCTGTCACCACCTTTCTCCTCTGAATTTGAAAATATTTTATTTTTGCCAACTCCCATTGAGAGAAATTATCACCACAACAAAATAAAAGAAATCAGAGCACATACAGAAATATTTAAGCATTCATTTTTCCCTCGCTCTGTTAGTGAGTGGAACGCTGGAGAAATAGTCTGAAGGTGGTTCGAAGAACTCTCTGCCAGGCACTTAAGTGTGGATTGCAGAGTAGCCATGCAGATATACACCACAGCTTCATCAGCAAACAATCGCAGATTGCTGTCCATCCTGTCTGCTATATCAATTATGAATGTAGAAAATAATAGCAGTCCTCTCACACTTCCCTGTGGTACTCCATTTAAGTGGAGCGTAACCACATCACTGAACAACAAACATGAAAGGAGATTGTTATCTCCCATTTCCATGCTCAGAATAGATTCACGAAACTGTACACATTGTTGTTTATCACCGCCATGAAGAGTTCGCAACAATTGGATTCTGTGTGACCTGATGTACCCGTGTTCTAGGGTTTCCGCCTTTGGCTAGTAGTCAAACTTTGACTAAAAACCGTCAGCAACGGCGGATGAAGAATACTAGCATAGAAAAACACCATCATTATGCCAATGGCCTTGCAAGTAGTGCGGAGGATAAGTCAGAGACTCAGAACACTCTCTTGCCCTTGGGGTGGAAAACTGCCCCTAAAAGGCGGGAGAATCAGTAATGATCACCGTTAAGAGGATGTAGAAGGCAATGGATAGCACTGAATTAAAGAAACATAACGTATATCCAAAGGAAATGAGACCTGTCATTGAAAAACTGTCGTGATGATCTCTCCATTAGATTCCGAACTGCGAGTCGGGGCGTGTAATATTAGATGTTTGAACGTGGTAGGAAGGCTAGAAAATCTGAAAAAGGACATGTTAAGGCTCTGTCTGGATATAATGGGCATCGGAGGAGTAAAATAGAAAGAAAATTAGTATTTCCGGTCAAATCAGTATTGGGTAACATCAATAACGACAGAAAATGATTTAACAGGAGTACGATTCGGTTTGAATAGGAAGTTAGGACAGAGAGTGAGTTACTGTGAATAGTTCAGTGACAGAGCTGTTCTCATCAGAAACGACAGCAAACCAACACGGACAACAAAGTTCACACACATATGCCGACGTCGCAAGCAGAAAATGAAGAGATACAAAACGTTCATGAGGATGTTGAACGGGTAATTCAGTACCTAAAGGGAGAAGTTAATCTACTAGTTATGGGGGATTGCAATGTGGTTTTAGGGGAAGAACGGGAGAATATGGGCTTCGTAGTAGAACTGAGACTAATTAAGTTCTGCAACAAATTTTCGTTGTAATAGCGAATCGAAGAGGAGGAGGTATACTTGGAAAAGACCAGGAGATGTGGAAAGATTTCTGTTATATTACATCAAGGTCAGATTCTAATATCAGATATTGGATCGTAAGGCGTACGCAGAAGCAGATATAGACTCAGATCACAATTGAGTAATGATGAAAGCAGGCTGAAGTTTAAGATACTAGTCAGGAAGAATCAATGAATGAAGAAGTGGAATATGGAAGCACTGAGAAGTGAAGAGACAGACATGAAGTTCTAGAAGGCTATAGATGCTGCGATAATGAGTATCTCAGTAGGTAGTTCAGTTCAAGAGGAATGGACATCACTAAAAAGAGCAATACCAAACGTTGGAGAGAAAGACATAGGTATAAGGAGAGTGACAACGGGAAAACCATGGGTAACAGAAGAAATACTTCAGTTGATCTACGAAAGAAGGAAATACTTAAATGTACAGACAAATTGAGGAATATAGAAATACGAATGAAATGAAATAAATAGGAAGTGCATAGAAGCTAAGGCGAAATGACTGCATGAAAAATGTGAAGAAATGGAAAAAGAAATGATTATCCGAAGGACTGACTCAGCATATACAGAAGTCTAAATACCCTACAGTGAAATTAAAAGCAAGGGCGCTGACAATAAGACTTCAATGGAAATTCCACTGTTAAATGGATGGGACAGAGCGGATAGGTGGAAATAATACATTGAAGACCTTTATGACAGGGAGGACTTGTCTGATGCCATGAAACAAGGAGAAACAGAAGTCGATAGGGATGCGATAAGAGATCCATTATTAGAGCCAGAAATTAAAAGAGTATTAGAAGACTTGCCATTAAATAAGGCAGAGGGGTAGATAACATTACATCGGAATTTCTAAAAGCATAGGGGGAAATGGCGAAAAATGAAAAAAAAGAAACGACCATTTACCTTGGTGCATAGAATGTATGATACTGACAACATACCATCAGACTTTCAGAATAACATCATCCACACAATTCTGAATATTGCAAGAGCCGACAAGTACGAGAATTATCGCGCAATTAGCTTAACAGTTCATGCACCCAAATTGCTGACAAGAATAACATATAGGTGAAAGGAAATGAAAACTGAGGGTATGTTAGTTGACGATCAGGTTGGCTTTAGGAAATGTAAAGGCACCAACAGAGATTTATGACATTGCAGTTGGTAATGAAAGCAAGACTGAAGAAAAATCAAGACATGTTCATAGGATTTGTTGACCTGGAAAAAGCGTGCGACAACGTAAAATAGTGCAAGTTGTTCAAAATTCTAAGCCGTACAGAAAGATGAGTAATATACGATATGTTCAAGAGCCAAGTGGGAACAATAAGAGTGGGAGACCAAGAACGAAGTGCTTGGCTTAAATAGGGGATAATACAGGGATTTAGTCTTTTACCCACACTATTCAATCTGTACAATGTAGTCTTTTCCCCATACTACTCAATCTGTACATCGAAGAAGCAGTGACGGAAATAAAAGAAAGATTCAAGTGTGGGATTAAAATTCTAGGTGAAAGGATATTAAAGAGAAGAGTCACTGATGGTATTGATACCCTCAGTGAAAGAGAAGAAGAGTTACAGGATCTGTTGAATGAAATGAACAGTCTAATGAATAAAGAATATGGATTGACGGTAAACAGAAGTAACAGAAGTGAGGAAACCGAGAAACGTAACATCAGAATTGGTGATTATGAAGTAGATGAAGTTAAGGAATTCCTCTACCTGGGCAGCAAAGTAACCCATAACGAATGGACCAAGGAGGACATAAGAAGCAGACTAGCACTGGCAAAAAGGGCATTCCTGCCCAAGAGAAGTTTACTATTATCAAATATAGGCTTTAATTTGAGGAATAAAGTTTCTGAGAATGTGTGTTTGTAGCATGGTTTTGTATGGCAGTGAAACATGGACTATTGGACAACTGGAATAGAAGAGAATCAAAACATTTGAGTTACGGTCCTACAGAAGAATATTGAAATTATGTGGACTGATAAGATAAGAAACAAGGAGGTTGTCCATAGAATCAGGGAGGAAAGGATTATATGGCAAACACTGACAAGAAAAAGAGACAGAACGGTGTGACATGTGTTTAGACATCAGAGGGAGCTGCAGAGGACAAAAACTGTAGGGGAAGACAGAGATTGGAAAAAAAATTATAACAAATATAAGAGTGGTTCCTTCAACAAGATCATTTCTGGGTGAAGTCTTTTACTGTTCAAGATTGTGGAAGATCATGATAACAAGTGTCAGGAGATAAAAGGTGAAATGGACATGTGTGTGTACTTGGAGAAATTCTGCAAGCATCCTGGGTTGTGTGACACTGAAATATGTTTGCCTATAATTAGATTGTGAAATATTTCTGACAAGCGTCAAACTTAGGGTTATTCAGGGCCACGGTCACAGCAAAATTGTAACAAATTATTTTAAGCTATAGCTAAATTGTAGCAATATGCCCCATTTTACAGAAACAATCTAACAAACTGCTCAGGCTGGAGTGATAATGTAGTAAATTGCTCAGGTTACAGAGAAATGTGTGTGTTCTGGGACAGGTGGCATGCCTCATACGACTGGGCACCTAAAGCTGTGCTCTGCCATGGCACCTTCAGTTTCCATGAGGGCTGGGAGTGGCCCCAGTCATGGTGAAGCATGGTCATGTGAATTACCGTTTGCCTGCTCTCCTGGCTACATAGTTCACCTTTTTATCCAACAATATGCATTAGGGGGCTAGTGCCTAGTACTATTGATAGTTCTTTATTTTAAAGGTACGCACAACTAGGTTACAGACCTATACTTTTGTTGTACAAAATTCTTTTTTGCCATCTATATTTGCAAAATTTGTGAAGCTCATGATTCATCTCGTCACTTCAAATAAATGTGCTCCACTCTCAAATTCAGAGGTACATGCTGGTACATATAGGTGTATGTGAGGTTTATATGGTTTGATAGATGTTGAATTATCTTGTATGAAAAGAGAAATTTCAAAAATACAGCCAGATGCAGTGGTACATAAGCTTGGGCTACTGCACATCTGATACCATTTTAGACTTAGGACAATTTTGAAAATCCCACCATTTTTTAATGTGGGGTAATGCCTATGTGTGCTCCTTGCAGTCTCATTTAAGACAGATTATACTTAGCACAATTAAGGTTGCAGCAGATATCTCAGATTATGTACATTTCCTGCTGTCTATATTCCAACCATATGAGAAATGGAAAAGTTAGCCCATTGTGATGAGGTGAGGGGACATATGTATGCTCGATGGAATGACTGATTCGTCTGTGAAGGCTATCTATTAATATCCCTTTACCATCGAAATCTGTATGTTAGCAGTTGTATCAATGTAAAAGTGAAGTACTTGGTTTAAACTTAGGGTAAGAAGGATCCTTTATTGTATGATTATATGATAGCGGAACAAACACTGGTAGCAGTTACTTCTGTAAAATATCTGGGAGTATGCGTGCGGAACGATTTGAAGTGGAATGATCATATAAAATTAATTGTTGGTAAGGCGGGTACCAGGTTGAGATTCATTGGGAGAGTGCTTAGAAAATGTAGTCCATCAACAAAGGAGGTGGCTTACAAAACACTCGTTCGACCTATACTTGAGTATTGCTCATCAGTGTGGGATCCGCACCAGATTGGTCTGACGGAGGAGATAGAGAAGATCCAAAGAAGAGCGGCGCGTTTCGTCACAGGGTTATTTGGTAACCGTGATAGCGTTACGGAGATGTTTAATAAACTCAAGTGGCAGACTCTGCAAGAGAGGCGCTCTGCATCGCGGTGTAGCTTGCTCGCCAGGTTTCGAGAGGGTGCGTTTCTGGATGAGGTATCGAATATATTGCTTCCCCCTACTTATACCTCCCGAGGAGATCACGAATGTAAAATTAGAGAGATTAGAGCGCGCACGGAGGCTTTCAGACAGTCGTTCTTCCCGCGAACCATACGCGACTGGAACAGGAAAGGGAGGTAATGATGGTGGCACGTAAAGTGCCCTCCGCCACACACCGTTGGGTGGCTTGCGGAGTATCAATGTAGATGTAGATGTAGATGTAGATGAACTGTCATGGCATAGTCAGACTTGTTACATCATATGCTGATACTGCTGTAGCCTAGGGGACTCATCACGCTGTCATTGCTAGTTCTGCTCTACCCTCCCCAGCCCACCTTGGTGGTTGTCTACAGTCTGCAGTGGAAAGGGGAGGCCTTGTGAGAATGTCCCACATCTGTGTAAATAAATAAAATACTTCCTATCCCATCCCAGTGGTTGTATCAATGTTTTATACAGTAAAAGTGAAGTACTTGGTTTAAACTTAGGGTAAGTGGGATGAGGGAAATTGTTTTAAACTTAGCCAAGAGTATTCTTCGCACAAGTGAATAGTGACATCATAAGAGTGGGAAAAAACCATTACTTCTAAATTACCCATCATCTTAAACGTATGATAATGTTCTAAACTTAGCACAAGCGATCTGTAAACAATGAAACGTGGGCCCATATTCCTACATTCCTCCATCTTGCATTGTTAACTTTCCAGAAGTAACCTGGCAACCAAGAAGTCTGGATGTGAAGCTGTAGGTCTGTCAATTTTGACTTCTGATATTGTAGGACCAGGGTAAATACATGATGTCAAGTGACCTGGCAACTATTCAGGTGTACTCATATGCCCAGGTGCACCATCTTGAATTGCCATCTTGGATTCTGATATAGTGCTGCGGTAAACCGAGTATGGCAAGTGACTAGGCAAGCATGAAGGCTGTGCTAGTATATACAGGTATGTCATCTTGGATTTTTTAAATTTTGCACCATTTTACAAAATGGTTCAAATGGCTCTGAGCACTATGGGACTTAACATCTGAGGTCATCAGTCCCATAGAACCTAGAACTACTTAAACCTAACTAACCTAAGGACATCACACACATCCATGCTGCAGGTGCACCATTTTACATGTAGAGCATGTGTCTTGTGATGACAGGGGTGAAGAAAGTGTGATATCACAATTTGAATTTCCCACCCATTTTTTAATTTACTACCATTTTATGTATATGGCAATTGCCCTAGGCCCATTTGACGCATTGGAGGGGGGGGGGGGGGGGAGGTGAGAGGTAGAAATCTGGCAACTGCGCATGACTTATCAGATGAAATATTTGAGGAAGTCATTGGAAATCTGACAACACTGCAGAGTGTGCTCGTTGTGTCACAGCCCCACTACTTACTCTATGTTCTGTTGTGTCAGTAGCATCTTCTATTGACTTTTGATTGTTCAGAAGCTTATTAGCCACTTTCTCTGTATTTTCAATCGTATCGGTTATTAATGAAATACTTGAACTGTGGTGTACTGGAAGGACAATCGACTTTAGTGCTCTGTCAAATTCTTCTCGCAATACCATAGGTCTCGTCTCATCTTCATTTACATCCTCTTCCTTTGCTATAATCATATCTTCAATTTATATGTAGAGTCCTTAATTCTTCCACCTTTCAGCTTTCCCTGCTTTGCTTGATTCCTGCTTGCCGTCTGAGTATTTGATATTCACACAACTGCTTCTCCTTTTCCCAACGGCTTGTTTAATTTTCCTATATTTCCAATATTGGTGCACGCTTTTACAGGTTTGCATTTGTCATCCGTCTATGTAGACTATCTGATGAAAAGTAAGCGAACATCTATTAGTGGACATTAATATGGGTATGTCTATTCTCAGACGTTATTGCAGCTTGAACTCCGCTCTGGACACTTTCAGTGAGGTGTCTGAATGTCTATGGAGGGATGGCAGCCCATTCTTCCACGAGAGCCGAAACCAGACTAGGTAGTGATGTTGTATGTTGGAGTATGGGAGCTGTCTTTTTGCCTATCGGATACGCTGCCGTCTTCACTACTTCGTCTCTTGAAGCTACATATTCCTCCTGTACTGCGTTCCTGTCCCCTGTTGCATTCAATCATTGCGTGATGCACCTTTTGAAACACACAGCGACCTCTGGTTGTTTGAAATTATCCAGGACGCATCTCCTTAATTTCCAACGTTTCTGCTTTTTCCTTCAATTTTAATTTGCAGTTCATAACCAATAAACTACGGTCAGGGCTCATACCTGACCTAGGAACTGATTTGAAGTTTGAAATCTGGTTTCGAAATTTTTGTATGGCATTAGACAATCTAGCTGAAACTTCCTCGTGTTTTCAGGTCTCTTCCATGTACGAACAACTTTCTGTCATGATTCTTTAACCAAGTGTCTGCAGTTTAGAGTTTATGGTCTGTACAAAATTCAACCAGATGGCGCCCCCTTCTACTCCTTCCCGCAGTCCATGTTCTACAACTATTTTTCTTTCTGTTCCTTGTCATGCTACCAAACTGATGTCTTTACCTTTGTCTCTCTTAACTATATGAATAGTTTATTTTATTTCGTCATACATTCTTTCCGTCTATTCATCATCTGCGGAATCAGTAGTTGTATTAAGTTCTACTAATATGGTAGGTGTTAGCTTCGTGTCTACCCTGCCCGAGATGTTGCGTTCACTGGGTCTTCACAGAAGTTTGCCTGAATCCACATTTCCTTATTCATTATTATACTTAATCATGCGTTATCCCTATTTGTTTTTGCATTCTTAACCCTGTTTGATTTTTCCTCTAAGCAGAAGTTGTGTTTTTCCTATCACCTTACTTCACTAATTTTTGGTGAACTTAAATTCAACCATTCCGTTTCCTATTTAAATTTTCTAAGCCACCTACCTGATTAAGGGATCTAATATTCCATATTCAGGAGAGTAGAATGTTTTTCTTTTTATTGATGACGACATCGTTCTAAGTAGTCTTCGCCTGCAGATCAGAGTGGTGAACCCCGTAATGTTTTACCCAAGAGAATGCCATCATCACTAAACCATACAGGAGAGATGCATGCCCTCGTGAATAAAAGACTGTAGTTTCACCTTGCTTTTAGCTGATCACAGTACCAACATAGCAAAGCAATGTTAGCAGTTATCCAGACTGTTGACCCTTGCAACTACTGAAAATGCTACAGCCCCTCTTAGAAAGCAAAGGCTGTGATTGCACCTACAGTACGGCTATCTGTATCGTTGAGGCGTGCAAGCCATCTCAACTAGGGTATGTCCATGGCTCATGAGGAGGACTATGTCATTATAGAAAAACAGTTACTTCAAGTGTAGCTAAAAAACAAAAATAAACATTTATTTTAAATGTGGCAACTGTATAGCATTGTGTATATTTGAGTTACGAAGTCTCTTAGCGAAGTTGTCGGGCAGTAGTCACAGGAGATTACAGGCTCCTTGCAAAAAACTATTGGTATCCATGACTAGACAGTGTCCGGAGGTTTGTTGTTAGGGGTCATGTGCGGACGGTAGAAGACCTGCTGAGTGTAGCTCAAAGTGTGTCTGCTGCAGGAGCCGCCAGAGGACAGGTTCGGTGGCGCGTGGGCGTGTCAGCTGGCCTGTCGCTGGAACAAGCCGCTGCTGTGCCAGCTCTGCATAGCGGCGGGCAAGTTCTCCACCACCACAACCACCACCACCACCACCACCACCTCCACCACGACCACCACCAAAGCGCCGGAACCAACCGCAAAGCCCACTGAGTCCGCTTCGAACACTACGAAGAAGACATGAAAGTACAAGCTTGTAAGTTTTGGCGATATGTATTAATGAGAACGTAAGCTAAAATAATGCTTCTGTGCCAGCCATGATTATATAAGAATCACGAATCATGTCGCAAGTACTTACGGCAATATTTATGTAAACAAAAGTCTAGGAAGATCGATTTTTATTATACATTTATTACTGACACTCCACGGGAATGTATTTCACTGTAATTCTTCATCTAGCAAAACTCAATAGTTGCACAAAAGAAAGTAATTAAAATTTTATGTACGACCTACATATGTATAATATGCATGCGCTTGTTATAATCTAATTATTGTGAATAATAAGAACAGCTTCACACAGAAATCGCTCAAAAACGTTTTGCATCTCCCACTTATCTGCGAACGTATATGCACTTAGATTCAAAGGGGGCAGGGAATTAGAGAGTCAGTGTTATTAAACTCAAAAGATAACTTTACTGTGAAATAACAAAAAAAAATGGTTCAAATGGCTCCAAGCAATATGGGACTTAACACCTGAGGTCATCAATCCCCTAGACATAGAACTACTTAAACGTAACTAACGTAACGACATCACACACATCCATGTCAGAGGCAGGATTCGAACCTGAGACCGTAGCAACCGCGGGGTTCCCGACTGAGGCGCCTAGAACCGCTCGGCCACACGGACCGGCGTGAAATAACAACAAGACATTAACCAAAATAAAGGCTAGCTCTTTGAATGTGCGCAATTGTGAAATAAAAACTACTGACGGCTAATATTCAATGTCGTAATGTGGCAAGGATACATAGTCATAACGCAGTCAATGAATACTGTCATTTCTGTTACCACCGTTGCAATTGAAATAAATGCATTGATGGAAGAAATCGCAGTACCAAAATATAATTAATGTAGAGAACTGAAATACTGGGAATATATTTGTGTACATACGAAAGTGATTACCGTTGCAAGATCGCAGTTTACCATAGGCGTGAGAAAAGCCATTGGAAGTGTGAAATTCTGGTTCATTAATAACCTGTGTAACCGTCGGAATGTTGAATGCAGGCATGTAAAAGTGCATGCACTGTGTGGTACAGGTGCCGGATGTCAGTTTGTGGGATGGAGTTCCATGTCTGTTGCACTTGGTCGGTCAATACAGGAACGGTTATTGCTGGTAATGGATGACGCGGGAGTTGTTGTCCGATGATACGTGCTCGAATGGAGACAGATCTAGTGATCGAGCAGACCAAGGAAACATGTTGACACTATGTAGAGCATACTGAGTTACAACAGCGGTTTCTGGGCGAGTGTTATCCAGTTGGAAGACACTCCCTGGAATGCTGTTCATGAATGGCAACACAACAGGTCGATCACGAGACTGACGTGTAAATTTTCAGCCATGATGCATGGGATGACCACGAAAGTGTTCCAGCTGTCAAACGAAATAACACCTCAGGGAACAACTTCACGTGTAGGTTCAGTGTGTCCAGCACGCAGACAGGCTGGTTGCTGACCCTCACCTGGCCTCCTTATAACCAAAACGCGACCATCTCTGTCACTGAGGCAGAAACAGCTTTCATCAGAAAACACAATAGACATCCACTCTGTCCTCAAATGAGCTTGACACCACTGACGTCGCAAATGGCGGTGGTTTGGAGTCAGTGGAATACACGCAACTGGGCATCTGACTCTAGGCTGTCCATGAAGTAACTTATTTGTGACGGTTCGTTGTGTCACTGTGGTGCCAAGTGCTGCTCAGATTGGTGCAGCGGATGCAGTACGATGCGCCAGAGCCATGCGCCGAACAGGATACTCTTCCCTATCGCTACTGCCACATGGCCCTCCAGAGCCGATCTTCTTGTAACCATACTTTCCAGTGATACCGGTGAAAGCAATCATGTACAGTAGCTACATTCCTAAAGGCATCCTTGACCAACATCAGCGTACCACATCCAGTCTCAAAGGTAAATAACGCTCACGACTGTTATAGCGTGTATTTAAAGCAAACCTAATTTGCATCCTCATAATGGGGCTACTAGCGCCACTCTTATGCAAAAAAAAGTGTTCAAATGTGTGTCAATTCTTAATGGACCAAACTGCTGAGGTCATAGGTCCCTAGACTTATACACTACTTAAACTAACTTATGCTAAGAACAACACACACAACAATGCTCGAGGGAGGACTCGAACCTGCGGCGGGAGAGGCCGCGCAAACCGTGACATGAAGCCTCAAACCACGCTGCCACTCCGCGCGGCCACTCTTATGCGACTGGCGCGAAGTCTGAATAGACATCATCTGCCAGATGTAGAAACACGCCTACGAACATTCGTTTATGTCGCATATCTCCTTCTTGGTGTTGCAATTTTTTCCGTCAGTGTATTATTTTCAACGACCATAAGCGGAATGCCTACATTCATTCAATACTGTGTTACTTGACCCCACGCATTCCAGTAAGTTTGAACCGTCTTTGGCAAGCAGTCCATAATGTGGTTGGGGCGCTGTTGTTCAAACAGTTCATCCACGGCAGGCCTCCATTGCCCACCTAGTGTGTGAGGAGTGTTCCTGCTAGGGCGCACTGCAAGTTTCAACTGGTCCCAAGGAAGCTCAGACTAGTTCATGTCTGCACATACCACAGATCATTCCATTAACTTGCTTCCTGCTTCCTTGAGGGAAATGTTCATGTGGTGAGCATTGGTCACTCATGTGTTATCGTCTTGAAAGACGAAGCCATTGCTGAAATGTTGACTACACGTTTGGACAATATATTCGAGAATTCTGCCTCGATAGTGGACAACCTTGACAGCCTTGAGAGGCTGCGACATCCGTATATCATACAGTCGCAAAACGTGACTAACCTATCTCCCTGCTGAACATCTGTGACTGTGCTGTGCATTGGACCTCGATCGTCTCCGATATCTTCTGCTACGACTATCACAAGGGTCAGACAAGTCCTGTAATCAACAGCGAAGAGAACCCATTGCCACTGACCCCAGGACGTGTTCCTATTCCAACCGTCCCCACCATAACGGGGGCGGGGCGGGGGGGGGAGGGTGGAATTGTAACGTTGTAAGCGAGCATATAAGTTAGAGTCATTGTGTGGAAACTGTTTCGTACCGTCTGTCAGCACAGGTCAACCAGTTGTCGCCAAAACTGAGGCGTGCAGTTCTGTTCCATCCTTTTTGGGGAACCTAAGAGCCATGATTTGTGTATAGCGGTCACCAGCTTGTGTCGTTGACTGGTGGTGACGATTACTATACAAGTAATTAATGTTTTGTATCTCGCAATAGCGTTTAACATTCGAATGAAGTCGCTGTGGTCGACTATTTCCGTACAATGCTAAGGAACGCACTGTGCCGGCCAGTGTGGCCGAGCGGTTCTAGGCGCTTCAGTCTGGAACCACGCGACTGCTAGGGTCGCAGGTTCGAATCCTGCCTCGGCCATGGATGTGTGTGACGTCCTTAGGTTAGTTAGGTTTAAGTAGTTCTAAGTTCTAGGGGACTGATGACCTCAGATGTTAAGTCACATAGTCCGCAGAGCCATTTGAACCGTTTTTTTTTAATGCACTGTGTAAACTGGAAATTACACTTCGAGGAACGTTAACGGACTGGACATTGTACACGCATTTCGTTATTCCATTCACGGCTGGGGACATAGCGCGCTGTTCTGAAATATTCTGAGAATCAATGATTACTCTCTTCATCATTAGGCAGAGCAATTTTTTGTGGTCAAAACAGTGTTGAGGAATAGGTTTCCGATAAAAGAAACGCAAAGTGTGCAAGTCACGAGGATGACGAATTCTATTTCGATCAGATTCTTTGATGACATCTACGGTCAACAAAAACTGCATAAAGTGGTGAAGGAATTCTAAAGGTATAACATTACCCGAAGAATTTTATTTTTGCGCACTTAAATCCTTTCTCAGCTGTTATCAGATTCACTAGGAGGCAGTATAAAGAGTTTCGCTTATATTGTAAATACCACTGCTTTTTTGAATACTGGAATGAATTCTTGACTAATAATGTCTTCAGTGAATAAATATGTGAGCTTATTATAGTAGTCTGAAAAGAAGCATGCTCATTGTGTATACTTGAATCGTGGTAATAAGTCCGTTTATTTTCTCTGTGCAAAAAATCCTTTTTTTTTTTTAGGTGAAGATTTACACTAAAGTATCATAACTTAGGAGTGTAGTCAATACTGAACTTACGATGTATGTGTTCTCAAAGGTGACAGCTACACTTATGGCTGTGGTAATTGTCCCTATGATTAATTTTAGTATACATGCTCGATGTAAGTTCCTGTATAATCTTTGATCATATTTACTATGAGGCATTTGGTGAAGTTAGCCTGTGAATGTGATAAATTTGAAGTTGAAATAAGATGAACTAGCACTCTTGCGACAGCATTATCCTTCAATTTAGCGCGTTTCCCGATTATTATTCCCAAAGTTTCACCCTAAACTTTGGTAAATACTGTGTCTTTGTTCTTTTATTATATTGATCAACAAAATTTTTCTTCCAAAGAGTGTGCGTGGTGTCGTTTGTTAAGCAGTGGGTGGTGAATTCAAAAATGAAAGCAGTTTTTGGTTGTCGGGCTCCCTTTTCTGCTGAGACTCTATCCTCTAACTATCGAAAACCTTGGAAACGCTGCATGTCAATTATTTTTCTGGAGCTTAACTTAAATATTATACAGACTTAACAACCGAAAAATAATTGAAACATTTACAAAAAAGTTACTACGAATGACCCTCCGTTCAGAAATCTAACTCCAGAAAATGAAAGTGGTTTGGCAGCACGATAAGTCATGCTTGAGTATGTAGAGCCATATTTTAAGTTGCCATTGCCATCTGAGCATTGAGAGTTCTGACAATTGTTGGGATAGACACTGTTTGTTGTTCTAAGTTCAGGAAGATTTTTGATTTATGTTTTGCTTTAATTCAGAAGGAGAAACGCCTCATATGTGTGTAAATTGCTCAAATTGTTTTTGTTATATCTCTGAAGAGTTAATTTTGAAACAGCAAAAACAGAAACAGGCTCTTTTAAAGAAGTGTTACGTACTTTATTTCAGGTGTAACTTTAGCGACCAGAACAGGAATTTAGCCTCTCAAGTATTCTGTTCGTTTTGCATTCAGTCCTGATGTGCTGGTTAAAAGGATCACGTCACTTATCCCTCGTCGTCCCCTTGATTAAGACGTAACCACGGACCACCAAATAGACTATTATTTTTGTCTGACAAAAATAGATGGAATTACCTTGTAATGAAGGAAAACAATGCAATATCTTAATTTATCGTCTCATATACGGGCTGCAAGACAGTGAAGAATTGCCGAAACCAGCGCCTCCTGAGGATGTGACTGTGAGTGAAGAAGAACAGAGTGACTAACCGCAGAAGGAAGCGAAGGAGGTACGCCAGCCGAACGAAAATTTTAAGGCCACTGGTGGATCTCAACGATCTTGTTCACGATTTAAATTTTTCGAAGCAAAAGGAAAGTTAGTGGTTATCGTGACCATCATGATATTTTTTCTGAATATTTCTTCAGCAGAGGTGAATGGTTTTTGTATCGATACCGAATCTGTTATGGAGATCCTTGGCCATGACATCAGTGCAAATGAGTTGCGCCTATTCATAGATTACAGTAAAATTATCCTGAAAGCTGTGCTTCCTTCTGTTCTGATTTTTCATGCAACTAATCTGAATGAGACATATGGGAACTTTAAACTACTAATCACATTTATCCGCTATGAGAAAAAATTGCGTGTATGTAGAGAACTCAAGATAATGGCAATTTGTTTAGGCCTGCAGCTCGGGTACTCAAACCACTGCAGCATTCTATGCGACTTGGGCAGCAGAGACAGAAAAAACCATTATTATGGGGAAAAATTGTCTGCTCGGAATGAACTATCGTCTGGACTGAAGAACGTGATGAACACTCCCCTCGTCTACCCTAAAATGTGTATCTACTTCTGCTTCACATTAAATGGGGTCTCGACAACAATCTTGTGAAAACCATGGACACAACTTCAGACGGATTCATATATGTGCGATATAAGTTTCCAAGATGAAGTGAAGCAAATATAAATGATGGAAATGTCCCCACTGCTGTCCAACTGTTTACTACAAAAGGTAACCAGGGAATTGAATAAAAGAACAGAGGAGGAAGGAATTAAAAAAATTACAATTGGGTGAAAGGAGATGTTCTGAGTTTCGGCTGCTTGGCTTTTGAAGGTGATCTTGCCTTATCTGAATCATAGTAACTGCAAAAATGCAGATAAATCTGCTACATGAGGACTATGTGTATCTTTGGAAAAGAAATATAATATATGACAGATGCGAAGGAGGCACCATAATACATGGAAACTGGTTATGGAAGAATAAAAGAGACCACAGAATGTAAATATCTAGGTGAAATGATTCCACCAAATACATTGGACAAAGAAGCTAACTTAGTAAGGAAAAGAAAAGTGGAGGTTGCTTTTCAACTAACAAAAAACCTGTACAACAATAAATCTATTTCCATAAATGCATAACTCCAGCACTACAATACTGTCATTAAACCAGAATGGCTTTACGCTTCAGAATGCCTTTCTTTAAATACACTAAACCATTAGGGGAAACAGAATAGAAGGACAAATATCAGGAAAGTCTTTGAGAAAGGGAAATGGAAATAAAGGAGTAATAAAGAAATTTATGAAAAAATGCAACTAACGTCAGACACAATGAGGAAGAGAAGAGTTGTATTCTATGGACACTTCAGAAGTCTAGATTAAAAGAGGATAACAAAAAGCATTTTTAACTTCTTGACAGAAAGCCAAAATATCAGTGCTATGGATGAGAAAGTTAAAGCAGATTTTAGAGAAACAGAAATAATGGAGGAAGAAATAGGGGAAAGCAAAACTCTCACAGCAAAACTAAAAAGTTTCAAGATGTTCGAGGAGACAGCAAAGAAAAGGACAGGTGATGGACAGAAGAAAGAGGAGAAAACACAGGGAAGGAATGGTTAACTACTGGGAGGAAAGAAAGAGAGGCAGAGAGAAAGATGACATGAGTTACTTCAGGTGGTCCTTAGTAGGCCAACCAATAAAAAACAGGAAAGAGTATTTGTAGGACGACACATTAGGAAATTAAAGTCTGGTGAACATTTCCTTAATTTATTGAGTGATGTTGAAAGAATGACATGGCTGTCGTTCACAAGTGTCTACAAATAGTTTTTTTGCCAACCATGTGGCAGAGAACTATGGCGATATACAACAACTACTGAGATTATACCATGTTATGGGATGTTACATATTACTTAAACTATATCTCTTGAATTGATATTTGAACATGTTATTGGATAACCTTGGCGCCGTTAGTGGTGAACATGGAGAACGGATCCACCAGGTAATTTCTCAAATAGAAAAATGGCAAATGGCAAATGGAAAATGACAAATTGAGTACAGTAATGACAAACGACTACTGTTAATCCTTAAGAGGCGACGTTTCTTCGGTGGAGTATCATAGGAAATTGGAGAAGAAATATTTTAAGAGATGATTCTTCACTCTAATGTACTAATTTCATTGATTCCTTTGTGTACTGATTTATGTCTTTGCTATTTACGTTTGGAAGTACTGTTGTGAAAGTGTGTAGTTTTGCCAGATACATACGCAGATGAACCAAACACTAATGACCACTGCTCACCAAGATACTGAACGCTGTGTTGTGGGGTTGCAGGCACTTGAAGTTGTAACAAAAGTATGTAAATGGAGCATAAGCGATTGGAGAATGATTTCAGCGCCGATAGGGAAAGGTCCCCCCCCCCCCCCCCGGGAAAGGTCCCCCCCCCTGAACTATGGACCTTGCGTTGGTGGGGAGGCTTGCGTGCCTCAACGACACAGATAGCCGCACTGTAGGTGCAACCACAACGGAGGGATATCTGTTGAGAGGCCAGACAAACGTGTGGTTCCTGAAGAGGGGCTGCAGCCTTTTCAGTAGTTGCAGGGACAACAGTCTGGATGATTGACTGATCTGGCCCTGTAACACTAACCAAAACGGCCTTGCTGTTGTGGTACTGCGAACGGTTGAAAGCAAGGGGAAACTACAGCCGCAATTTTTTCCGAGGGCATGCAGCTTTACTGTATGATTAAATGATGATGGCGTCCTCTTGGGTAAAATATTCCGGAGGTAAAATAGTCCCCCATTCGGATCTCCGGGCGGGGACTACTCAGGAGGACGTCGTTATCAGGAGAAAGAAAACTGGCGTTCTACGGATCGGAGCGTGGAATGTCAGGTCCCTTAATCGGGCAGGTAGGTTAGAAAATTTGAAAAAGGAAATGGATAGGTTAAAGTTAGATATAGTGGGAATTAGTGAAGTTCGGTGGCAGGAGGAACAAGACTTTTGGTCAGGTGAATACAGGGTTATAAATACAAAATCAAATAGGGGTAATGCAGGAGTAGGTTTAATAATGAATAAAAAATAGGAGTACGGGTAAGCTACTACAAACAGCATAGTGAACGCATTACTGTGGCCAAGATAGACACGAAGCCCATGCCTACTACAGTAGTAGAAGTTTATATGCCAACTAGCCCTGCAGATGACGAAGAAATTGAAGAAATTTATGATGAGATAAAAGAAATTATTCAGATCGTGAAGGGAGACGAAAATTTAATATTCATGGGTGACTGGAATTCGATAGTAGGAAAAGGAAGGGAAGGAAACGTAGTAGGTGAATATAGATTGGGGCTAAGAAATGAAAGAGGAAGCCGCCTGGCAGAATTTTACATAGAGCATAACTTAATCACTTGGTTCAAGAATCATGAAAGAAGGTTGTATACATGGAAGAACCCTGGAGATACTAGAAGGTTTCAGATAGATTATATAATGGTAAGACAGAGATTCAGGAACCAGGTTTTAAATTGTAAGCCATTTCCAGGAGCAAATGTGGACTCTGACCACAACCTATTGGTTATGAACTGTAGATTAAAACTGAAGAAACTTAAAAAAGGTGGGAATTTAAGGAGCTTGGACCTGGATAAACTGACTAAACCAGAGGTTGTACAGAGTTTCAGGGAGAACATAAGGGAACAATTGACAGGAATGGGGGAAACAAATACAGTGGAAGAAGAATGGGTAGCTCTGAGAAATGAAATAGTGGAGGCAGCAGAGGATCAAGTAGGTAAAAAGACGAGGGCTAGTAGAAATCCTTGGGTAACAGAAGAGATACTGAATTTAATTGATGAAAGGAGAATATATAAAAATGCAGTAAATGAAGCAGGCACAAAGGAATACAAACGTCTCGAAAATGTGATCGACAGGAAGTGCAAAATGGCTAAGCAGGGATGGCTAGAGGGCAAATGTAAGGATGTAGAGGCTTATCTCACGAGGGGTAAGATAGATACTGCCTACAGCAGAATTAAAGAGACCTTTGGAGAAAAGAGAGCCACTTGTATGAATATCAAGAGCTCAGATGGAAACCCAATTCTAAGCAAAGAAGGGAAAGCAGAAAGGTGGAAGGAGTATATAGATTCTATACAGGGGCGATGTTCTTGAGGACAATATTATGGAAATGGAAGAGGATGTAGATGAAGATGAAATGGGATATATGATACTGCGTGAAGAGTTTGACAGAGAACTGAAAGACCTAAGTCGAAACAAGGCTCCAGGAGTAGACAACATTCCATTAGAACTACTGACAGCCTTGGGAGAGCCAGTCCTGACAAAACTCTACCATTTGGTAAGCAAAATATATGAGACAGGCGAAATACCCTCAGACTTCAAGAAGAATATAATAATTCCGATCCCAAAGAAAACAGGTGTTGACAGATGTGAAAATTACCGAACTATCAGTTTAATAAGTCACAGCTGCAAAATACTAACGAAAATTCTTTACAGACGAATGGAAAAACTGGTAGATGCTGACCTCGGGGAAGATCAGTTTGGATTCCGTAGAAATGATGGAACACGTGAGGCAATACTGACCCTACGACGTATCTTAAAAGAAAGATTCAGGAAAGGGAAACCTATGTTTCTAGCATTAGTAGACTTAGAGAGAGCTTTTGACAATGTTGACTGGAATACTCTCTTTCAAATTCTGGAGGTGGCAGGGGTAAAATACAAGAAGCGAAAGGCTATTTACAACGTGTACAGAAAGCAGATGGCAGTTATAAGAGTCGAGGGACATGAAAGGGAAGCAGTGGTTGGGAAGGGAGTGTGACAGGGTTGTAGCCTATCCCCGATGCTATTTAATCTGTATATTGAGCAAGCAGTAAAGGAAACAAAAGAAACGTTCGGAGTAGGTATTAAAATCCATGGAGAAGAAATAATAACTTTGAGGTTTGCCGATGACATTGTAATTCTGTCAGAGACAGCAAAGGACTTGGAAGAGCAGTTGAACGGAATGGACAGTGTCTTGAAAGGAGGGTATAAGATGAACATCAAGAAAAGCAAAACGAGGATAATTGAATGTAGTCGAATTAAGTCGGGTGATGCTGAGGGAATTACATTAGGAAATGAGACATTTTAAGTAGTTAAGGAGTTTTGCTATTTGGGGAGCAAAATAACTGATGATGGTCGAAGTAGAGAGGATATAAAATGTAGACTGGCAACGTCAAGGAAAGCGTTTCTGAAGAAGAGAAATTTGTTAACATCGAGCGTATTTTAAGTGTCAGAAAGTCGTTTCTGAAAGTATTTGCATGGAGTGTAGCCATGTATGGAAGTGAAACATGGACGATAAATACGTAGTTTTGACAAGAAGAGAATAGACGCTTTCGAAATTTGATGCTACAGAAGAATGCTGAAGATTAGATGGGTAGATCACATAACTAATGAGGAGGCATTGAATAGAATTGGGGAGAAGAGAACTTTGTGGCACAACTTGACTAGAAGAAGGGATCGGTTAGTAGTACATGTTCTGAGTCATCAAGGGATCACCAATTTAGGACTGGAGAGCAGCGTGGAGGGTAAAAACCATAGAGGGAGATCAAGAGATGAATGCACTAAACAGATTCAGAAGGATGTAGGTTGCTGTATGTACTGGGAGATGAAGAAGTTTTCACAGGATAGAGTAGCATGGAGAGCTGCATCAAGCCAGTCCCAGGACTGAAGACCACAACAACAGGGACAGGTAGCGCAGGAATCCAGTGACATAAGCGCATTACCATAGCTAAGACAGAAATGAGGTCCACACCTACCATCATAGTAAAGGTTTATATGCCAGCTAGCTCCCCAGATGATGGAACGGTTGAAGAAATGTATGATGAGATAAAAGAAATAATTCAGTTAGTGAAAGGAGACGGAAATTTAATTGCGATGGGCGACTGGAATTCGATAGTAGGAAAAGGAAGCGAACGAAAAATCGCAGGTGAATACGGACTTGGCAGAAAGGAATAAAAGAGGAATGTACCTCGTAGAATTTTGTATAGGGCATAATTTTTAATCGTAGCTAACACTTTGTTTAAGTATCTTGCAAGAGGGCTTTATACGTGGAAGAGACCTCGAGACACCGGAAGGTTTCAGATTGGCTATATAATGATAAGACAGAGATTTAAGAACCAAATTTTAAATTGTAAGACATTTACAGGGGCAGATGTGGACTCTGATCATAGTTATTGGTGATGAACTGTAGATTAAAACTGAAGAAATCGCAAAAAATATAGGAAATCGGGCGGATGGGACTTGAATAAGTTGAAAGACTCAGGGTTTGCTGAGAGTTTCAGTGGGAGCATTAGGCAATGGTTAACTAGAACAAAGGAAAGAAATATATTGGAAGACGAACTGTTAGTTTTAATAGATGAAATAGAAAAGTAGGCGCGGGATCAAATAGATAAAAAGACAAAACTTCGTAGAAATCCTTGGATAAAACAGCAGATATGGAATTTAATTGATGAAAGGAGAAAATATAGCTAGAAGGCAAGACAAATGTAAGGATATAGAAGCATATTTCACTAGGGGAAAGATAGATACCGCCTACAGAAGAATTAAAGTGGCCTTTGGAGGAAAGCGAAGCAGCTGCACGAACATAAAGAGCTCAGATGTAAAACCAGTTCTAAGCAAAGACGGGAAAGCTGAAAGGTGGAAGGAGCACATACAGGCTCTATACAACGAAGATGAACTTGGAGGCAGTATTATAGGAATGGAAGAGGACGTACATGAAGGTGCGGCGGGAGATATGACATTGCGAGAAGAATCTGACAGAGCACTGAAAGGCCTAAGTCGAAACAAGGCCCTGGGTGTAGACGACATTCAGTCAGAACCACTGATAGTCTTCGTAGAACCAGCCGAGACAAAATTCTTCCATCTGATGTGCAAGACGTATGAGACAGGCGAAATACCCTCAGACTTCAAGAAGAATGTAATAATTCCATTACAAAGAAAGCAGTTGCTAACAGGTATGAAAATAACCGAACTAGTAGTTTAATAAATCATAGTTACAGAATACTAACATAAATTCTTTACAGGAGAATGGAAAAACTGGTAGAAGCGACCTCAGGGAAAATCAGTTGGATTTCCGAGATATGTAGGGACACGTGAGTCAATACTAACCCTACGACTTCTCATAGAAGATAGGTTAAGAAAAGACAAACCTACATTTATAGCATTTGTAGACTTAGAGAAATCTTTTGACGATGTTGAAGGGAATGCTCTCTTTGAAATTCTGAAGGTAGCAGAGGTAAAATTCAGGGAGCGATAGGATATTTATAATTGTACAGAACCCAGTGGCAGTTATAAGACTTGAGGGGCATGGAAGGCAGGTAGTGGTTGACAAGAGAATGGGACAAGGTTGTAGCCAAGTTATACAGTCTGTACATTGAGCAAGCAGCTCAGAAAACCAAAGAAAGATCTGGAATATGAATTTAACTTCAGGGAGAGGAAATAAAAACTTTGACGTCTGCCGAAAACATTGTAATTCTGTCAGAGACATAAAGGACTTGGAAGAGCAGTTGAATGGAATGGACAATGTCTTGAATAGGAGGATATAGGAGGAACATTAAAAATGGAAACAAGGACAACGGACATAGTCGCATTAAATCAGGTGATGCTCCAGGAATTAGACTGAGAAGCGAGGTATTTAACTAGTAAATGCGTTTTATTATTTCGGCAGCAAAATAGATAATCATCGCTGAAGTAGATAGTATGAAAAAAAAAAAAAAAAACAGACTGGCAATGGCAAGGAAAGCATTACTGCAGAAAAGAAATTTGTTAACATCGAATATAGATTGCACTGTTAGGAAGTCTTTTCTGAAGATATTTGTCTGGAGTGTAGTCATGTATGGAAGTGAAATATGGACGATTAACAGTTTACTCAAAGAGAGAATAGAAGCTTTTGAAATGTGGTGCTACAGATGAATGCTGAAGATTAGATGGGTAGATCATATATCTAAGAAGGAGGTAAGTAGTGGAACAAAGCAGACATCACCCCACTCTCCATAGTTGCCAGATGAATCCAAGATGGCGGTGATGACGTCATCCAAAACGGCGATCTGTAGCCTTTGCAACAGCGAATGACGTCAAACTAGATGGTGGCCGTTACGTCAGCTCATGACGCGAGGACCGTTATCCAAGATGGCGCCTTTTGGTGGGAAAGTGCCATGCTCCCTTGCCATGCCCTCCTGGTGGGAAGTTCAAATTCCATCAGTACAATGCAACACACCACGACTACCTCTACTAACCTAAGAAAATGGCGGGAAAAAGGACACTTAGGCTACCTTCACTAACCTAAGTCACACGTCCGCCACCTCTTCTTAGGAACTGGTGGAAAAACAACTCGGCCTGTGCTGGACATGTCTTTATTTTCAGTCTTTATTTAAACAATTAGAGTCAACACCACCATCAAGTGTGTTCACCATGGAGTCCGGAGTCCAACTGACCTAGTACACAGTACTGCCACCAGAGGGCGCCGTCGCCCCTCCTGTGACATAAACCAAGATGGCGGTCTGGAGGGGGAAAAATGGCGGGAAAGGGACTGAGCCTGTTCTGGGCTGCTGGAAAGAGGAAGGAGTGTACTTTATTTATTTTTGGAACAATTTATGTAGGGACAGATTTGACATAGTATATTTATTATGCTGATGCACTCACCCTGATTTGCTTGGGATCACAATACACAGTCTGCAGACCTGAAGACTACTCGTAAATAATGCAGTATACTGATGTTCAGACATGCAAACAACTAGTAAATTGCCGAAATAATGCAGCACACAGCATACAGACCTGTAAACTACTCGTAATTCACCGAAATAATTCAGTACAGACACGAAAACAACTTCTAAATTATCAAAATAACTCATGTAAAACGCTCTGCAGACATGCTCACAACTCGTAAACTGTCCAAATAACACATAGCAACAGACTACAGAGCTGCTTTCAAAATAATACAACAGCCTCGAAAACAACTCGTAAAAAATAGGCTCCAACGCAAGTACACTCCACCCGCCACGCCCTGTCTACTGGACCACACAGGACACTACCACATACGCTCACAGAAAGCGTTATGCACCAGCAGTCCCTGGGAAGTGACCATGAGGCTGTCAGCTGCCAAGACACACACAGGTGCCCGTTTGGGTCCTGCAAGCATGAAGAGGCAGCATCCCTTTCATACTTGACATGTGAGAAATTCCTGTCTAAATATGTGTCCACCTAGGCACCATTGTTCAGGCTAAGCTGTGGTGCAGGAACCGTGCTGAGAGAGATGTTTGCATAGCAGCTAAAGGGTTTTGCAATATTGTACTGATGTCACAGGTCATGCTATCGAAATATGTTCAGCTGCGATCCTACTGGGACAGCCTGTTCATCACTGAATTTATCCATCAAACTGCTGCTGGTGTGGGAGCACCGTCCACCATTGTTTTCTGCAGACGAGATTTTCAGAGGCAATAAACTATTGTTTTACTGATCACCATATTGCACTGACAGTTAAATTCGGGAAAAGAGCCCTACATATCGTCAAATACAGAAAGACTCTTACTCAATTACACTGCTCTGCCACTGATGAAGGGAACGAAGACTGGATGCGAGTGAAGACCAAATTGTAGAGTGACTCACCCTTGCAGACACTGCATAAAATCCGTTCAATGTCTTTCTAGTGTATTACAGGCTGCTTTCTCTTCCTCGTGATCCTATCGAGACATTCGAATTGTGTCAAGCCATGCACGCGTCCTTACCTGCCCAGCATGGCTGATGCATCATCACGAAATGCGTGCGCATAGCTACACACCATCGGAAGTGCATCTAAAAATGTTCTCAATGTTATACTGATGTCACATGGCTATGTAAAATCAGAACCAAGTCGACCTCTCGGAAATTGTATAGTGTCCCAGAAATAGTTAACGCTCGCTTTTGTAGGAGCTTTCGTGATCTCTCAGCTTGTCTGCATGGAAATTCTTGCCCTAACAGAAACTGTTTACGAAAATGGCGCAGAATAACGTCGAATGCATTCTTCCTTGCGGTCCTAACGTGGACCCCATCCATCATGTGTTACCCTTCCTGCTTTCAACATATGCAAACGTTCTCACCGCTACATAGAGACTCCTATATCTGAGCACGAAGGATGTCTTGTGAATGAATGGAGCATTATGACTGGTTCTTATCCAATTTACCAGCCTAATTATTGATACTGCCAGTGTGGAAGCACCTTCCACCATTTCTTTCTTCCTGCAGACGAGATTTTCAGCGGCAAAAAATTGTTTTACGCAGATCGTCATATTAAACCAACAATTAAACCCTGCAAAGTGCCCCTACATATCGTCAAATATGGAAAGACTCTTACTCAATTACACTGCTCGCCTGAGGACAGGAGATTGAATATTAGAGTGTGAAACCAATCTCCAACTCAGGAATATATCACCGTGTACTGTGTCAATGTAGTAATCGTAGAAGTTGTATCCTATGCCATACAAAATCGCCCCTTTTACATCATTCATACATATATTGCGAAGACAGACAGCATAAGCACATGCACCATAAGTATACTTGTGCCATTAGATATTTCTCGCGAAATCGGGTAGTCATCCACAGCCAACCTGTGACCAGAGTGCCTTCAGGGGATCAAATTCACTCTCAGAACTGTTGTGCAAAGATGGACTCGTTTCCCCTCAGCACAAATGCATTACCGTTTCTAGACCCGATCTGTTTCCTTGCTTGCTTTTCTAAACACATCTGCAAACTCTGGGATTACAAGAACACATGCATTTTGACATGGTGTGCCATAATATTATACCATTTTCGCGATACATCTCGATATCAAGCACATAGCAGTATTATAACAATTGCTCGCCCACCATAACTCTGAAGATATAGACTGGAAATTATTTCTCTACAAATCTGAAACCTTAGTGAGGTGGAGCGTGCTGTAAACCATTGAGTAACTAGAAACGTATCCCGTCTTCGAAGACCTTTATGTGAGGACTCGAAAAAAATAGAGTAAACTGATATTTCCACTCGTAAATGCGGATGTCATTGATGTAACAGATTCCAAATCATCCCAATGATTTACAAAGTCAACCAAGGTGTTTCTCTGTCTAGAGAACCAGAAAACGTGTCTTCCATCTGCTTTTCACCTGCTGGATGCACACACCACAATTGGCGTACTCTCAACTAAATAAAGACGCGAAATGTGAAGAAATAGTCAGTCAACCGAACAATTTTCATGGGAGGAAATAATGGTCATGTGCGAACACCTGTCCATGTTGAAGCTTCTCAGATTTCCACGCTATCACTAAAGCTGCCCAACACATACTAAGTATTAGTTCGCTATTCAGTCTTCTAGAGGATGATACGGTTAAGTCAGCTACATTCCTGCACACCCAACAGACCTCCCCATTCGGACAGCTCCTGCCGTTAATGGGAAACGAGAATCATTGCTGCCACAGGACACCAGCGCTGCACATCGAGCACAACTAGACAGAATTATCCTAGGAAATCAGTCATATATATATTTGATCACTGTACTTACAATTAAATGTTACGTTCGTGGTCTCAGCTGAAAGATATTCGACAATGAATGGAAATACACCCTGCTGATGGTTGTGGCTCAGGAAATAGAAATATCTGTACCATTCTTATGACTTGACATATTCTTCCCTTTGCTATCACTGTATTCCACGTCAAATCCATACCTTCCTTACGACTGGACATAGTCGTTTCCTTGTACTTGCGTGTCTTCTGGTTGGCGCAGAACAATTTATACATGGGAACAAGTATCCTACAGCAAGAGGAATCCGACAACACGTCGACTTGGAAGCGAAGGGAATCAGGGTAACAGTCACCTTTTTTCCGTCGAGGCAGAATGTCTATTGAGGTAACAGTGATGCACGCGAGTTGACTACTGACTATTGAAGACAGAGGACTATCTGCCCGTAAACTTACCTGCATCTGCGTTAAGGATGACATAGGGGTGATCGACTGAGATGCAGCTGTAACGAGGGACGATTTAATGGCAGACTGATGATGCATTCTAGAGAGGGAGGGAGAAGTTGTTGCAGGTCATTTGACCATTTTTTCCTGATGTTCTGTCAGGAAGCATCAGTTGGGTGACATAGCCTGCGTTCGACTCGTATACTACCATGTGTTCTGTGTTCGACTTAGAGCACTGTCTACCTGTGATAGTTAACAGTAAACCTCTCCATCATCAGAGAACTTCCATCTCATGTGTGATGAAACGTGACACATTCCGCTAAACGAATGAAGACTTATGCGATGTACCCCACCCTCTTGTCGCATGTTGGGTATAAAATCGAGACTTCAGTTTCATAACTAAGTTAGCGATAGGAGTTTGTGAGACAGTGCAATCCCCACGTATACATCTGCTTATCAGATGTGCTGTTTACAGAGTTAGTGGCGGCATGACTTGTAATTTCACATGTCGGACGCCGCTGCTATGCCTTTATCTGTTTCCTTGTAAGACGTATTCCTCATTACTAACGATCATTTTATATTGGACTGATGTGGGCATAGTATAATTTCTAAACCGTGATCGGGTGTGGACAGTGGACGCTATACATCTCTGGAAAGCTGCATTGTGCATGTATCACAAGGAAGTAGTTTTTTCGTTTTACAGTTTGTTACCATAGTTTATCGTAGAGAAACCTGCAGGAAGGATTTATGTCATGCGCTGGAAATAAATTTCTTCCATTAACAGCACTGCATTCCACATGACCGATATGTGGGAAACTGAAGCGATCTAACATTATAGCCTGTTTCAAGTGCAGAACCGTGTAGCCTTAGGGGTGTGTGTGTTTATGTTCCCTCTTACCAATACTCTCCTGGTACTGACCACAGACACTGGAACTATACTTTAAAATTGATAGTGTAGTTGATTTACGTAAAATGCTTCCAACTCCATCTGCCTGGAGCTCCATCATACATAAAAATTACCGGTTTCTTGTTCTTCTTAACCGTCTGCCATTACATACAACACTTTCAAATCTACTACTATACACCGATAAGGGGTGCTAACCTCCTCGACATGGGTGCCTCTGGAGAAATCTTGTGTGCTTGGATGGGCTAGGACTCAGCAAGCTCCATCCATTCAGGAGATGCAGAATGTAGCAGTCTACTTCTGGTCAGATGCAGATTAAATTAACAATGGTGCTGCAAAGCGGGTTGGTCAAACAAACACAGTCTATAATTTTATCATAAGACTGCGAGAATGCTCTGTGACTCTCATCCACATAGAGATAGATTGTAAATTAAGCACTACGCTCGAGGTGCTAGAAGTATGTCTGGTATACTTTGATGATGGATATGTTCGGGAATTAAAAATGAATGGAGGTACTGCACAGTCATCTATCTACATTCACAATGATACTCACGAAGTAGGGAAGGGGCGATTTAGCTATGATAGTGAAATTGGGAAACATGCTGTCGCACCATGAGTCTGTGTTGAAATTACTGTAAAATTGTTAAAATTGTTTGCACTATCAACTGTGATGCTTATTACTACAGTACATTGACAGTGTCTTTTCCATCCAATCCATTCACTGGAACGCTGTTGGGTACCACATAATTATTGACTGACATCGCTTGTTTGAGTTGGAAAAAGAGTTTTGGTAGAGAGAGAACACCTTCTGGGGATGGCTAGCTCCGAAACAGTGATCACATACACGATAGCATTATGAGGAATCACTCGAAACGGAATGCAGAGCCATCAGCAATTCCGTACTTGTGACAGATGAGTTTAAATGTAGAGGTCGTCAGTCACCTTTGGAAACTCTCCACAACACCGTCAAACTTTTACAGTTTCTTTATGTTGTAACTGTCTTTTATATAAAATCGTCCAGTGTGTGTGTGGTGTGTTATGGTAGCAGCAGTATTAATATGACTTATACCATGCGATGTCTAGTTTTCTGTGAGAAGCAATGGAGCAGAACGTGTTAATGTCAGTTTAGAACCTGACACAGACCTCGAAGTTATGGCGGAAAACAGCAAAATATATGACAGTGTACAAAGTGCGTTACAACAGAAAAAAGATCAATGTTTCAAACAATGACAAGGGGCACGGGAAGGGTTTCTTCGATGTATAGTATGGTTTGTGGGATATGGTCATTCTCCTAGAGTACAGGCGATGCACCTTTACACTGGTCCATGCAATGGATCAATAGCTGTATATGTAATAGAATTGCCACATGTACTATATGCCGGAAAGCAGACGGTATTTATTTTCGATGTATGGGAGCAGAGAGATGTCGTAAAAATCTTATCGAGTCCCCTATCGGATGAAGTTAGCCGAATTTTTATAGTTCGTGATTTTTCTCTGTTGGATGGTACAGAATAACGAAGGTAGCATGTTGGGGTGATAGATGTGAATGGGTCCAGAGGGATGCGGATCTGTAGCACTTGTATGTAGTTTGGGGATGCACCACAGTGTAGTAGTAAAATCCTCATCCTTCTCCCAGTTCCCGTTTCCATCGAGTGGTTAAAACACAGTCCTGTCACAGTAACTCAGCTTAACCTGTTTCTACATGAGTTGCAGATGGTGGTAGATTCTTATCCTACTTCTACTCAGTTCCAACTTATATTGGAAAGATCACATGCGCTAAGCTGCAGGTATGGTAGCGCAGAGTCTGAGGGGCAGTTGCAAGATGCATAGGGACTACCTAAAACCACACTGGCATTTTACTGCAGCAGATAGGTTTGAGAAAGGTGACTCGTTTCAAGATATGAGAGTGCCAGAAATATGATTCACTAGTGGCTGTAATCATTAAAGCAATTCTCCATAGGATCTAAAACAGCTATGTGGTTGAATGGAAAGACTTGATTCCAAACCCCAGACAGCATTTCTACCGAAAGCGTAGCACTAGATATCTGAAAAGTTAGTGTACATTTCTTATGGCCTCAATCAGCACACCATTGCCTATAACCCCGTCAATATATCACCCAACCTCTGACATGCCATTGAGACAGAATGCGTTACAAATTCTGGAGAAATATCTAGCGGCGGTGGTGTGAGGGAGTTGTAAATACCGGTTTCATACCACTTTCAAAATTCGGTAATTTTATTATGAGGTTGCACTGTCGGCGATGTGTAACTGCACTGTTGGTCTGACACTATACATTCCGGCTTTCACCATCTATATTCAGTGTCACAGTATTAGTCTGGAAAAACCACTTCATTCAGAGGTAATGCCATACATAAATTTATAAAGCCAGGATAGCTTTTAACATAGATACTTGTATGCACCTGTAGAACCAAGACTGCTTGTGTGGTAATATGGTTGTGTTTTTTAACATCTGGTGGTTTGTAAGACGATTACACATCTCTTTCTAAGACACAGTGGTACTGCTCACAAGAAAAACTTATGAGATATGTCCACACATCGTTTATTCTCTGTCAGTATTATTTCGTATCGCTGGCTATCATTTATTCACGAAGTATTATACTTAGTAGTAGGGTGTGTGTGATAGGTTCGCCTTGAGCATCAGCCTTATAGGGTATGTGTTTGTGTTCCAACATGTGCAAAGGAAACGAATATGTCCAGTGGTAAGGAAGGTATGGATTTGACGTGGAATACTGTGAGAGCAAAGGGAAGAGTATGTTAAGTCACAAGAATGGTAGAAATATTTCTATTTCCAGAGCCACAACCATCAGCAGGGTGTATTTCCGATACTTTGCTCATTGTCGAATGTTGTTTAGTTGAGACAATGATCGTAACCTTTAATTGTAAGTATAGCGATCAAATGTATATGTGACCGATTTCCTAGGATAATTCTGTCTAGGGTTGCTTGGCGTGCATCGCTGGTGTTCTGTGGCAGTAACAATTCACGTTTCCCGTTAACGGCAGGAGCTGTCTGAATGGAGAGGTCTGTCGGGACTGTAGGAATGTAGCTGACTTAACCGTATCGTCCAATAGACGGCCGAATAGCGACCTAATACTTAGTATGTGTTGGGTAGCTTTTGTAATCTCATGGAAATCTGAGAAGATTCAATGGACATGTGTTCACACTTGGCCTTTATTTCCTGCAATGTAAACTGTTCAGTTGACAGACTGCTTCTTCATATTTCACGTCTTTACTAAGTTGAGAGAACGTCGATTGTGGTGAGTGCACCTAGCAGATGAAAGACAGATAGAAGACACGTTTGCTGGGTCTCTAGACAGAGAACACCTTGGTTGACTTTCTAAATTATAGGGATGATTTGGAATCTGTTACATCACTGACATCGATATTTGCGAGTGGAAATATCAGTTTACTCTATTTTCTTCCAGTTCACACATAAAGATCTTTGAAGACGGGATAAGTTCTAGTTACTGAGTGGCTGACCACATGCTCCACCTCACTATAGTTTCAGGTTTGTAGAGCAATAATCTCCAGTCTATATCTTCGGAATTATGGTGCATGAGCAATTGTTAGAATACTGCCATGTGCTTGATATAGAGATGTATCGCGAAAATGGTATAATATTATGGCACACCATGTCAAAATGCATGTGTTCTTGTAATCCCAGAGCTTGTAGATGTGTTTAGAAAAGCAAGCAAGGAAACAGGTCGGGCCTAGAAACAGTAACGCGTTTGTGCTGAGGGGAAACGAGCCCATCTTTGCACAACAGTTCTGAGAGTGACTTTGATCCACTGAGGGCACTCTGGTCACAGGTTGGTTGTGGATGACTACCCGATCTCGTGGGAAATATCTAATGCCACGAGTATACTTACGGTGCATGTGCTTATGCTGTCTGTCTTCGCAGTATATGTATGAATGATGTAAAAGGGGCGATTTTGTATGGCATAGGATACGAATTCTATGCTTACTACATCGACACCATACACAGTGATATATTCCTGGGTTGGAGATTGGTTTTATGCTCTAATATTCAAGCTTATGTCTTCAGTGGGAGAGTAGTGTAATTGAGTAAGATTCTTTCTGTATTTGACGATATGTAGGGGCACTTTACAGGGTTTCATTGTCGGCTTAATATGGCGATCTGTGTAAAATATATTTTTGCCGCTGAAAATCTCGTCTGCAGAAAGAAAGAAAAGGAGGAAGGTGCTTCCAAACTGGCGGCATCAATAATTGGATAAGAACCAGTCATAATGCTCCATTCATTCGCAAGACATCTTTTGTGCTCGGATATGGGAGTCTCTACATAGTGGGGAGTACGTTTGCATATGTTGAAAGCAGGAAGGGTAACACATGATGGATTTGGTGCCACATTAGGACCGCAAGGAAGAATGCATTCGACGTTATTCTGCGCCATTTTCGTAAACAGTTTCTGTTAGGGCAAGTCTTTCCATGAAGACAAGCTGAGAGATTACGAAAGCTCCTATAAAAGCGAGTGTTAACTATTTCTGGGACACTATACAGTTTCTGAGAGGTCGACTTGGTTCTTATTTTACATAGCCATGTGGCATCAGTATAACATTGATAACCTTATTAGATGTGCTTGTGATGATGTGCAGCTACACGTGCGCATTTTGCTGCTACGCATCAGCCATACTGGGCAGGTATGCACGCGTGCTTGGCTAGATGCAGTTTGAATGTCCCGTTAGGACTGTGAGGAAGAGAAAGCAGCCTGTACTACTCTGGGAAGCAATGGAACGGATTTCTGCAGTGTCTGTGAGGGTGAGTCGATCTGCAATTAGGTCTTTCATCCAGTCTTCTCTCCCGGTCTCAGTGGCAGAGCAGTGTAATTGAGTAAGAGTCTTTTTGTAATTGATGATGCTCTTCTGCACGGGTTTACTGTCATTGCCATATGGCGAACAGTAAAAAAATATTTTTTTACCACTGAAAGTCTCATCTGCAGAAAACAAAGACGAATGGTGCTCCCACACTGGCAGCAGTTTGATGGGTAAATTCAGTGACGAACGGGCTGTATGGGTAGGATCGCAGTGAACATATTTCTTTAGCGCACTGGACCCACACTGCAGTTATATGTCATCGTGTCAGCAATGGTGTCTAGTTGCACATGTATTTTGACAGGAATTTCTCATGTGTGAAGTATGAAAGGGATACTGCCACCTCATGTTTGTGGGATCCAAACGGGCACCTGTGCATGACTTGGCAGCTGATGGCCACAATGTCCCTCTGCGGAGGCTGCTGGTGCATCCCCACTTGGCTGGCCAGTGTGGCTGAGCAGTTCTAGGCGCATCAGTCTGGAACTGCACGGCCGCTCCGGTCGCAGGTTCGAATCCTGCCTTGGGCATGGATGTGTGTGAAGTCCTTAGGTTTTTATTTTTTTTGGTCATCAGTTTACTGACTGGTTTGATGCGGCCCACCACGAATTCCTTTCCTGTGCTAACCTCTTCATCTCAGAGTAGCACGTGCAACCTACGTCCTCAATTATTTGCTTGACGTATTCCAATCTCTTTCTTCCTCTACAGTTTTTGCCCTCTACCGCTCCCTCTAGTCGTTAGGTTAGTTAGGTTTAAATAGTTCTAAGTTCTAGGGGACTGATGACCTCAGATGTTAAGTCCCATAGTGCTCAGAGCCACTTGAACCATTTTAGCCATCCCCACTTCTGTGAGCGTGTGCAGTAGTGTCCTGTGAGGTCCAGTGGAGTGGGGATAGGAGGCGGTGCGTGTGTGTGTTGGAGCCTTTTTTTACTAGATGTTTTTGTGTCTGTTGCATGCTATGCATTATTTGGACAGTTTACGAGTAGTGAGCATGTCTGCAGAGCGTTTACATGCGTTATTTTGATAATTTAGGAGTTGTTTTTTTGTCTGTACTTTAGTGTACGGTATTATTTCGGTGATTTTCGAGTAGTTTATAGGTCTGTATGCTGTGTGCTGCATTATTTCTATAATCTGTGAGTTCATTGCGTGTCTGCACAACAGTGTGCTTCATTATTTACTAGTAGTTAGCAGGTCTCCAGACTGTGTACAGTGACCCTAAGCACATCAGGGCGAGTGTTTTGTATCAGTGTAATAAATATGCTATGTCAAATCTGCCCCTAAATAAATTGTTCTAAAAATAAATAAGGTACACTCCTTCTTCTCTTCAGTAAACCAGAAAAGGCGTAGTCCTTTTCCACCATGTCCCCCCCTCCAGATCACCATCTTGGATTACGTCACTGGAGGGGCGATGGTGCTTTCTGGTGATAGTGCTATGTACTACGTCACTTTCAATGCGGACCTCATGGTAAACACACTGGAATTGTTTAAATAAAGACATACATCCAGCAGAGACTGAGTCCTTTTCTCGGCATTTTCCCCCAACCCAGACTGCAATTTTGGATATGTCACAGAAAGGACGACAGTGCTCTCTGGTGGCAGTACTGTGTACTAGGGGACTCTGGACCAGAGTCCCCTCAGTTGGACTCTGGACCTCGTGGTGAACACACTTGATGGTGGTACTGCCTCTAATTGTTTAAATAAAGACTGCTTGCAAAATAAAGACTTATGTCCAGCACAGGCTGAGTCGTCATCTCTGCATTTTCCCCCACCCTGGACTGCCATCTTGGATTATGTCACTGGAGGGGCAACAGTACCCTCTGGTAGCAGTACTGTGTACTAGGCCAGTTGGACTCCAGACCTCATGGCTAACACACTTGATGGTGATACTGACTCTAATTGTTTCAATAAAGACTGAAAAGAAAGTCATGTCCAGCAGAGGCTGAGTCATTTTCCTGCCAGTTCCTAGGAAGAGGTGGAGGTCGGGTGGCATAGGTTAGTGGAGGTAGCCCAAGTGCCTTTTTTCCCACCATTTTATTAGCTTAGTGGAGGTAGTCGTGGTGTGTTGCATTGTTCTGAGGGAATCTGAACTTCCCACCAGAGGCATGGCAGGGGGGTGTGGGACTTTCCCACCATCTTGGATAACAGTTCCCGCTTCATCAGCTGACGTGATGGCCGCCATCTTGGATACATCTGGCAACAATGGAGAGTGAGATAATGACCGCTTTGTTGCACTACTGAGGTACTGAATGGAATTGAGGAGACAACTTGACGAAGGGAAAGGATCGTTAATAGGACACATTCTGATACATTAAGGCTTCACCAATTTAGTACTCATGGGAAGTGTGTGTGTGTTTGGGGGGGGGGATAAAAATTGTAGAGGGAGACCAAGAGATGAATATAGTAAGCACATTCAGAAGGATTCAGGTTGCAGTAGTTATTTGGAGATGAGGAGGCTTGCACAGGGTAGACTATTGTGGAGAGCTGCGTCAAACCAGTCTTGGGACTGAAGTCCACAACCACAACAACAACAACTGATTTTGATAAAGGAATGGTTGTTATGCCCAGGAGTCTGAGAAACGAAGATTGCAGAAGAGGCAAACATGGTTGATGGTTGGCTGTTCGCATGCATCTTTTGTGGGCATCTACGGATGTTATTGAAGAACGGTGAAACCACGAGGAGACTACAAGGTGCTGGACGCCAATGGTTTATCACAGCATGTGGAAGAAGAAGGTTTGTCTGCTCTATAAAGCAGGATAGGCAATGATCTGTGACAGACCTAACGATAGAGTGCAAAACTATGCAAGTACAAGCGTTTCGGAGCACTCCATGCAAAGCACATTGTTGAACTCGAGGTCCTGCAGCACACGAACCGAACATGTTTCCATGTTGACCCAACAAAATCGTCAGTTAAGACTGCAACGGGCTTAAAATCACCGAGACTGGACCGTTAATCAATGAAACCGTGTCGCCTGGTCGGATGAATCACGTTTGTTGTTGCACCCAGTCGACAGTCGCGTCCGGATCTAGGCGAACGGTTGCTAGAAAAGTGTACATAGTCACGAATGCGGGCTGGTAGAAATTGTATTACGCGATGGGGGACACTGCCTTTTGCTTCCGAGGATCTGTGAAAGTAATCGAAGGCATCATGGCATTCGAAGACTACGTGAATATTACTACTGGCGACCTTCATCCCTTCATGCTTGATGTCTTCTCCAATAGTGATGACATCTTCCAGCAGGTAGCTGTTGTGCTAAACGTTTCGAATCGTGCTCCAGTGTTTCGAAGAGCATAATAGTGAACTCATGTTGATGTTTTGGCCATCAGATTCGTTTGATCTCTACACAATGGAACACATCTGGAAGCCTACAGGTGCCAGCTCAGCATCAGGAAACCAGTGGTCCGTAATTTCCGGGAATTGCGTAACCTGTAGGTAGGTATCTGGCGCTACGGACCCACTGAAACCCACCAAGGATTTATCGAATCCATGCCACACCGAATCGCTGCTGTATTCCGTTCCAAAGGAGGACCGACACACTGTTAAGCAGGAGAAAAAAATATACTGACGTAAAAGATAATCACACACCAAGAAGGAGTTGTGTAACATCAACGTAAGTTGGTAGGCGTGTTTGTACAACTGAAAGATGATCTCTATTAAGATTTCACACCAGTCGCATAAGGACGCAAATCATGTTTGTTATAAATACACGCTGTAACTGTCGTGAGACTCAGTCACCTTTGAGATTTGACGTGATGAGCTGGTTTTGCTCGATAATGCCTTTTAAAGTGACGATGACGTCATAATCAATACCCCTTTGAGTTTGAATAAGGTCTTATAAAAAGGCTATGAGAAGCTGGATGTTCCTTCTGCGATACTGCAGAAAGAGTTGGTAGTGGCAGCGATGGTCACTAGAATGTATGGTCACAAGAAGACCGGTCTCCGGACGGTAACGTGGCACTACCGAGAGGGAAGTTCATCGTGCTCAGCGTGTGGCTCTGGCACATCGTCCTGCATCTGCAGTAGTAATTTGAGCAGTAGTGGGCACCACAGTGACACAATGAACTGTTACAAATCAGTTACTTCAAGGACAGCTCCGAGCCAGACATCCCGTAGCATGAATTTCAGTGACACCAAACCACCACCTTTAGCGACTTCAATGGTCTCAAGCGAGAGCTCACTGGAGGGCAGGGTGGAGGTCTGTTGTGTTTTCTGATGAAAGCTGGTTCTGCCTCGGTGCCAGTGTTGGGCGTGTGTTGGTTAGAAGTAGGCCAGTTGAGGACCTGCAGCAAACTGTCTGCGTGCTAGACACATTGAGCTGGAGCTAAAGTCTGGGGTGTGATTTCGTATGACAGCAGGAGCACTCTCGTGGTTATCGCGCACATATTGACTGCAAAGCTTTAGGTGAATTGGTGATCGACCCGTTGTTCTCCCATTCATGAACAGCATTCCAGGGGCTGTTTTCCAACTGGATAACGCTCTCCCAATACCGCTTTTGTAACCCAACACCCTCTGCGGAGTGTTGACAGGTCCCTCGGCTTGGTTTGGGCCCCCCCTCACCATACCTCTCTAGAATCGAGCACATATGGATATCATCGGACGACAACTCCAGCGTCAACCACAACCAGAATTAACCGTCCCTGTATTGTCTGACAAAGTGCAACAGGCATGGAACTCCATCCCACAAACTGACATCTGGCACCTGTATAACACACTTCATGCACTTTTGGAAGCATGTATTCACCATTCCCAGCGGTTACACCAGTGATTAATGTACGAGCATTTCATATTTGCAAGGCTTATCTTGCGCTTACATTAATGTGTGATCTTGAAAAGGTTAATCATTTAAATATGTTACCTAGACAAATTTGTTCCGGAAATTTAATTACTCTACATTAACTATTTTTTTTTTTTTTGGTGTTGCGATGTTTTCCCGTCAGTGTATTTTGGCTATCGTAAACAGTTACAATAACCATTCTCACGTGAAAACTGAGGCTCGCTAAGAAATTCTGAAATTATACAACATTGACGAACAAATCATCTTGCGGAAGCAATGTGTAGTGTTCTCATAACTGGAAGTTTTTTCTTTGTTGACCAGTGTTAACAACCGCTATCGAATACTGTCGCGTAAAACATATACTACTGCATTGATGCTCATCGTTGTTTCTGTTTATCCGTGCATAAAACATTAATCGTATGAATTCTTTATAGCTAGCTTGAATGCCACCGGCGTAGCCCGGGTAGCTCCTGCACCAGCAGCAGTTCCAAATCATCCGACAGCGCCGCTACTCCGCGGGGTCTCTGCTATGTCCGGACTGCACAGCTCCACGGTCGCAGCCTCAACAGCCCCAAGCAAAATGTGACGAAGCAGCTCTCCTCATTCTGCAATTAACGTGGCTTGTTTCCGGAGAAACCTGCGTCAAATAATCCCTCAGATATGAATCATCCACATCCAATGAAATGAACAATCGCCTTATTCTGTGTGTCATTATTTCCCGCACATTCCAATGATTTGTCACTTTTTATGGCAGCCATTGCACGTAGCTATACTTATATGTTCATTTATTCTATTTTCGTCGTCTTTTGAAGTTTTGCGTCTATAATACACTTTCCTTATATTTATGCAATATAACTGCTGTAAGGAATGAAATTATTAGCTTATTTAGTAGATGGTAATGTGCTCTCTCTACTATTACTACTATTACTATTGCTGGTTTGTATTAGTATTTACGAACTTTTCAAGTAATGGTGATTTGAAGACAACATACGATAAAAGAAGGAAAAGGGATGAGGGGAAATAAGAGATGCAGTTTTGTTAACAGCATCGCACTGGTTTCTTTTGCTAATAACCTGCAAATCTTATATTCACTGTTAAAGCTGATTCTCGATCGAAATAAGTATGAGCAAATAAGAGATAAGGAATGGAATTTTTAATTAAGTATGTGTCAGTATCGCTCTGTATGACGTAACAAATAATATTAGAAACTAATTTATAAACTTCAGACTGATATAAAGTCTAATGTTTTTTATCTCAATCTGTTCCAGGCGGCACATAAGAAACATCACTTGTCCTTAAGGGAAATAATTCTGTTACTATTACATGTAGCTGCTGTTTTGTGAGCAGAACATTTCTTTAAGCCAGACGAAACATTTTTGGGTAAACAAACAAAACAATATTCTCAATATGCATTAATTTAAACATCTTGTCCGACTATTATGATCTCAAACGAAATGAGTATAACTGACGCTATGGACACTAAAACTGTGTCATACAGCTATTGCTGTAGCAAAACTTTTAGCTAAATCAAGGGCAATAACTTCTAATGATTGTGTTGACCGCTCTGACATAGACCAAATAAGCTAATAATTTTAATTCTTACAGCAGTTAGATGACATAGGGACAAAGAAAATATATTATAGACACAAAACATCAAAACAAGACGAAAACAAAACAGTTGAATACAAATGTATAAATGTACGAATAATGACGAATAGTTAGTCTGAAACTTCCTGGCAGATTAAAACTTTGTGCCGGACCGAGACTCGAACTCGGAACCTTTGCCTTTTGCGGGAAAGTGCTCCACCATCTGAGCTGCCCAAGTATTCTTGGAATAATTAGTCTGTCAACAGCAATGACACACAGAACAAGGCAAGTGTTCATTTCATCGATTGATGACTATTCTTATCGAAGCGGTTACCTTATAGAGTTCTCTGGATATGAGACACTGTAGATTGTGGAGAGCTACTTCGTGTTCGTTTAAGTTTTGATTGTGGATTTCTGTTGTGAATGAATATATTTTTAAATAAAGACAACATTATAACCAAGAGGTTCTCAGACATATGTTGTATCGTGTAAATGTGTACTACGCTCCTTCTATTACTTAAGTGAGTAAGTAAAAAATTTTTAGGTCTGACGTTAAGACGGCGATGACAGCACTGCATCTCTCCTTTTGTTCTTTCAAAAGGGGGAAAAATATGCTTTCATTTGAGCAACGCAGCTGCCCTCGCTGATGTTTCCTCATTGACAAACATGAATGTTACAATGTAAAATTGTTGAGCTTTTCTTGTGTCGAGAGGAAATGTTGTGAGGGCGGTAGAGGGGTACTTTGCAAGTGTTCCGGGACCAGAAGTCAAGGCTGGAATCTACTCACCCGGAAAAGTTGGACAACGTGCATTTGTCCTAAAAGGAAACTACATCGAAAAGTAAGCGCATTTAGGAGTCAAAAACAGTCTTCATCTGCCAGGGCAAACAGTTTTTTCGCCGCCTTCATATTGCTTCTGTGCTTAGGGACTGAATGTAAGAGAAAGCGTGAAATACAGTCAAACATATTATTCCTTTCGTGTAACGAAGCTGAAGTCACCGAGTTTAACGCCCCTATTTAGAGTATAGGTCACTACCGACAGCGTCACATACTCTGTACAGAGGAATGGACTCATTCCGAGACAATAGCATTCAATCTGATGATAACGAACTCCAATACCGGAGAAATTATTACACAACAATTATAGGTTTACATTACACTCCTCATTATCGTATGCTCCATGACGACCATATCTGCGTAGAAATGGATTCAGCTTTATGCTTCCCCTGAAACGACTCGAGTGCATTGACGATTGTGTAAAGTGATCGGCATATTTATAATGAGGACTATCTAACAAAGTGACTGGTATATATTTGTAGTAACTAGAAGCAGTAAAAAGAGCAGTGTCTCTCAAATGAATCTGTCCATACTCAAAGGATATCAATCACAATTTTGAGAAAATTAGCTACTGACAGAAAAATACACCTTGGGTTTAAACTAAAGTTTTGTGACGAAAAAATCTTATTTCCATGCTCATAAATCCAAGAAATCTATACAAGAGTTTCATAACTACACAGAGAAATGATCTCAAATGGCGATTGAGGCCCTTTATGTGCGTTACTGTGGCAACGCTTGAGACCGTTGACTCGCTTATTTACTTCCTCGCTTCCTGCTGTTTCTTATCACGCACGATACGAGTGGTCGGTTTATTGCAGTTTGTCGTACGCTGTTGTGAATGAAATAAAATATTGCTTACAAACAGAAGAAATTGCTGTAAATTCCATAAAGAGACTGAGAATTGCATCTTGTGGGAAGAAAATCGAAATCAAACGTACAAGAATTAAGGGCGACTCGAATCCCAATTACAAGGGCATTGTAGGCAGGTCTCATTTCTACCTTCCTTGCTACAAAGAACTTTGATCTTGGAATCAATCGCTAAGAAATCTATAATATGTTCGAATCTATAATATGCTTGAGATATCGTTGTAAACTTCTGCAATATCAACTAATTTGTTGTCAAGGATGTGCACACGCAGATGTTTTTCATTTTAAAAAACGTGTAGCAAAAGAACACTTTTCTGTCAGAAGAAACTGCTTAGACAAACATTTCTAGAGACCAGAAAATGTAGTACATCCACATGCATACTCCGCAAATCACACTTAAGTGCCTGGCAGAGGATTCATAATTCTCTGTTATTTCACTTTCGAATAGCCCGCGGAAAAAACGAACACCTATATCTTTCCGTGCGAGATCCGATTACCGTTGTTTTATTATGACGATCGTTTCTCCATACGTAGACCGGTGTCAATAAAATATTTTCGAATTCAGAAGAGAATGTTGGTGATTGAAATTTTGTGAGAAGATTCCGCCCCAACAAGAAACGCCTTTGCTTTAATGTTGCCCCTATTTCTCGATAATACAAAACGTGCTGTCCTTCTTTGAACTTTCTCGATGTACTCCGTTAATGCTATCTGGTAAGGATCGCACATTGCGCAGCAGTACTCCAAAAACGGAAGGACAAGCGTAATGTGGGCAGTCTGTTTGGTAGATCTGTTGCATTTTATAAATGTTCTGCCAATAAAACACAGTCTTTGGTTCACTTTCCCCCCTACATTTCCAATGTGATCTTTCCAATTTAAGTTGTTCGCAATTGTAATTCCTAGGTATTTGGTTGAATTTACGGCCTTTAGATTTCATTGATTTATTGTGTAACCGAAGTTTAACGGATTCCTTTTAGCGATAATGATGATGGCCTCACACTTTTCATTATTTAGGGTGGATTGCCAGTTTCCGTACCGTACAGATATCTTTTCTAAATCGTTTTGCAATGTAAATCCAGGAATCAGTTACTGACAACGTTACATGATGCTGTCTGTATTATTGCATTAGTTGAAAATACAGGGAACTAAAATTTCTTTCGTACTAATTTCAAATTTGTGGGGTCCACAAATTTTGATCTCGATGGTTTTCCACGTATTCCTGCTGAAATACAGACAAAAGTTAATAAAGTGCATCAAAAGATATCAGAAGGACCTCTGTCCATCTTCTTCATTTCACTACCCACATTGAGCTAACATCCGAATCAAGTCATATTACGAAGTAATATTGCATATGGAGAGTGTTTCAAAAGTTAAGATATATTCTAAGAGCGTTAATCTCTTTTTCGTTTTACTCGAAAATCACTGAACTGGACAGAGGCCCTTTCAGTATGGACCAGTTCAAATATTTTTGCTGCAGTTTGTTTTCTCCTCAGTAAACTGATTGCCAGGACAGTGACTGAAAGCAAGGTAGTTTGTTTGACTGCACAACCTGCGTATCGCACCTGTACGTCCATATATATTGATCCATCAGGTTTTTGGCCTTGTGCGCCAAGTTGCCTGTCTTTGATATCAGAAGCGTGCACAGTAGAAATAAAGAGTAGTTTTAAATATATCTTTCAGAACCTAAACAGGGGCAACTGTTAGTCCCGCGTTGATGCTTCCAACAATTCGATCCCCCCCTAAAGAAACGTTTAAAAATTAACTTCATTAAAACTTCATCCTGAATTTGATTGAGATACGCTCGCCGAGGTCGACCCCTCTCAACTCTTCCATCCACATTCGTCTTGTATTCTTGTATCGTTCATCATCCCTCTATGCCCAAACCATTTCAACACCCCTTTCCCTACACTTGGCGCTACATCTGTTTTCGCTGCACAAAGCTCTCTAAAATAACTTAATAAATTTTACATAAAATGTTAAATCTTATTTAAACTAAAGATGTGTTGAATACAGTTTGATATCATACTTACTACCGATGTCATATACATCGATAGAATTAAACTGTAAGGTATTCGTAAAATTGAATCATCACAATGACTGACAAACACTAACGTGAATAATGGCCTTGTATCTCCTTGAAAAGTTTTGGCAAGTCAAGTTCGTATATTATTTTTAATTTTGGGCCAATTCCAGGTTCTCATCAATAAGACGACTCCTCAATTTAGTTTTGGTGAGATTCATACTCGATAAAGATTGGTTGTATCAATACGTTGGCTGGAATAAGGAACTAACAGCAAACACTATGTTTTCCGGTGACTATACGAGTCAGGAATGCTATTTCATGTGTTAAAAATGAACACATCTTACTTCTCCAAGTCTTCCAAAGCAGATTACTTGTGCAGTGAACTAAGTTTGCATTCGTTTTTCTACAGTAGTTCTATACCAGCACATAAATTTTCAAATTTAGAGCTTCAAAATTCTATGTATTTTTTTTAATCCAACAGTTGCATTTCAGTGTCAATATTAAAGGGATAAAAATTTAATTCTGTTACACTAGCCTTAAGAGAGATTTTTTGAAATGAAGGCTTACGCCACTTTTGATGTTTCTGAATTCCCGAAACCTATTGAGAAAAACTTCCCACATATTTAGAAGTGCTGTTCTGAAGTAGCAAATCTCAGTATCAGAATTATTTTCTTGGCGATGTTTCAACATGCTTAGAAAGTGAATCGAAGTTTCTCTTTCAAAAACTTGAGCAAAAAGATATAATTTGTCTTCGAATGAAATAAACTGTAACACCAAAAGATTTGTGTTTCCTTTCCAAAATGAAATACAATTTTTGGAACCTCTGATCGCTAGTTGGTTCTGGGTGGCGAACAACCTTCATAATTAGTTCAGTTAGCTTTTGTTAACAAGGAACCGAAACGTTTCAACACGTTTCTTCTTGATAACTAATGCAGCAGAAGATCAGCGTACTGACTCTCCATTTCAACGAAAACTATTTGAAATTCGCGATGATTACGAGCTTTATCTACAATGAAGTTGATAATCTTAACCAAAGGTTCCGTCAATTTCTTCTGGAAATTTCTGTGAATAATTCATTTCTTGATGAATTATAAAATGACAAGTACACCGTGATTAATTTTTTTCTTTCAAAACTGCAACAAACCCGTGCAGCGAGTGCACGTGGTATGAATCCCCGGAGAGACCTGCAAGCCCGTTTGATGCCATGCACTACTGCGAAGTACACTCGCCAAGGGAGAAAACCGACTTCAGTGCATCGGCCCCGAAGTTTAAATCGCCCTATCCGTACGCATCCTCACATGATATTTTTGTGGAAGAGCCACACTCAAGGGTCCAAAAAGAGCCATACTTGGCTCGCGAGTTGGGGTTTACCAATCACTGGGCTAAGCCATTTCTCAGCAGTATCCCAACTTCCGGAAGTGCTAATCACTCAAGGCATGTAAGTGTATTTCTGTGAAGTCCTGAGAGAGGGAGAGAGGCACTGGCAGAAGTAAAGCCTGCCTGGATAGTCGGTAGGGTATTTTCCCACGAAAGGCAAAGGCTCAGAGTTCGAGTTTATTTATCGTTTTTAGTAGTGGAGTTTATTATATTTTAAGATTTTGCGTATTTTTGGATTGGTTCCGCAGAGAGAGTTAACATTATAGTATAGCTTCCCCCCGCTGTGTTCGCTAGTGTCACTTTCTTTATGTCGGTGATCTTTGCGATCTGCTTCCTCTTTCTAAGTTGCTCCCTGATAGACTAGTTTGTAAATTTATTCGTGATTTTATAGAGGTTTTTTATATAGTGCAAAATGAAAAGGGCTATGTTTGTGATGCGCAGACGTGAGGAGTATTGTCCACTGTCTGGAAACAACTAGAATCTACTTTGATAGTGTTCTATTGGTCTCAGGCTGCTGTCCTAAGCTGTGGCAACGTTGAGGTACCAATTCCGAAAGCTTTATAAGTTCTGGTACCGCTGGAATCGTGTGGCAACACTATCTCACTGCATCTTCCTATATGAGACACCTCAACAGTTTGTCCTCACTTGAGGTGCAGTGGCCGACTGTTTGGGTTCGGATATCTATGGGAGGGAGACGAAACTGGAAACAGACAGCATGGCTGGCGCCTCACGCCTTAGCACCAGATACGAGGTGATGCCCACAGCTGAGCCAGCATTGGATGTGTTGCCTGTCGGGCCAGCGACCGATTTTCCTGCCAATTTCGGACATTCACTCACAGTGGTCGAATTTATTACTCAGTAGGAACCCCAACGTTACGCTGATAATGGGAAGCTAAGAGAAATAGAGGGCATGCTTGGAAAGAATGTTAGTGTGCACTAGGTATGTATGCCGGAAGATCTCGTCCTGGATGTGGTGGAGGCTCTGTCGGCGCTTACTGAACGCACTTGATGCAACCGGTTATGGATTGCGGCTCATGTAGAAATAAACGACGCTTGCCGCCTTGTTTCTAAGGTTATCCTCGGTTCCTTTAGGCGGTTAACTTGACCCACATTCCCATAGCATGTGGAGGGCAAGCGTAACTCATCATTGCCTGCATAGTGCCCAGAGTCGATTGCGGTCTTCTGATCTGGAGCAGATTTGAAGGTCTAAACCAGACGTTGAGACCATTTTGTGACGATGTCGGATGTAAATAGCCGCAGCTCTAGGGCGGAGAATTGTAGGGCCCCCTTCGACTGGTATGGCATGCACTACACACAGGAAGTAACTACTCCGATGGCTGAGTGATTTCTTAACTTACAGGACCCTCTCTTTAGGGGCTATGGTCATACTCCAGCCGAAACTGAAGATAGATCATCCACATTACTCTCAGAGGAGAACGTTCGCAATTGCAGATTAGAAACAGAAAAGGCTAATACGTTATTAGTAAATTGCAGGAGCACCTGTAGTCAGATCCCATAATTAGTCTCGATTATTAAAGGTAATAGTGACCAAATAGTATTAGGAACACAAAAATGGTTGAAACCGGAAGTGAACTGCAACAAAACCGTAAATACAGATTGGGATATATATCGGTGACCATGCAGCTCGTTAGAATGAAGTTACAATGAAATGATTACCCCTAGCTGCATACAGGGTTTGATATAATTCAACGGGGACAGTTGAAAATGTGTACCCCGACCGTGAATCGAACATGGGATCTCCTGCTTACATGGCAGATGCTCTATCCATCTGAGCCACCGAGGAGACAGGGCATAGTGAGACTACAGGGATTTATCTCTGGCACGCACCCTTGAGACCCACATTCCCGACTTATTGTCCCCATTATATTCATAGTGCCCCTGGCCATTACACTCATTACTCGCGGCAGTCAATCGACCGATTCCCGTATGATTTCGGGCACTGTGTGTGCATCCGCACATAAGAAGATGGTTAAAAGGTGGTGACTCTTCACTATATATGAAGATGGCATCTGTTCTTTCGGATATATATATATATATATATATATATATATATATATATATATATATATATATATATATATATATATATACAAAAAGTTAAGGCTCACTGGCCATTTGACCATCTTCTTCTGTACGGATGCACAAACAGTGCCAGAACTCATACGGGAATCGCCAAAAAGCCGCGAGTAATGAGTATAATTGGCAGGGGCACCACGAATATAGTGCGGGACCATAAGTTGGGAATGTGGGTCTCACGGGAGGCGAGCCAGAGATAAGTCCCTGCAGTCGCACTCTCCTCTGTGTCCTCGGTGGCTCCCGGTGGCTCAGATGTTCAGAGAGTCAGCCATGTAAGCAGGAGATCCCGGGTTGGAGTGCCAGTCGGTGCACACATTTTCAACTGTCCCCGCTGACTTACATCAACGCCTGTATGCAGTATTCATTTCATTGTAATTTCACAGATTGGAATATACACTAACGGAAAAAATAACAACGCCAAGAAGGATTTGTTAGGGGTGTTTCTAAATATGAAAATCGATGTCTATTAAAATTTCGCGCCAGTCGCATAGTAATGCCACTAAGAGGATGTAAATCAGGTTTGCTTTAAATACACGCTGTAACGGTCGTGAGCGTTAGTTACGTTTGAGATTGGACGGGTGAGTTGATGTTAGTCAAGAATGCCTTTAATACGACATGACGTCATTATCGACACCTCACTGAGTTTGAAAGAGGTCGTGTAATAGAGCTACGGGTAGGTGGGTGTTCCTCCTGCGACATTACAGAAAGACGTAGCAGGAATGTAGCCACTGTACATTACTGCTTCCAGCGGTGGTCACGGGGATGTATAGTCGCAGGAAGACCAGGCTCTGGATGGCCACGTGGCACTACCGATAGGGCATACCTCGGAATGTGGTTCTTGCGCATCGTACTGCATATGCAGCAGCAATCTGAGCACCAACTGGCCCACAGTAACACAACGAACTGTTAGGGATCGGCTAATCTGAGAACAGCTCCGAGACAGAGGCCTTACAGCATGCATACCACTGATCACAAACCACCGTCATTTGAGACTTCAGAGTTATTAAGCGAGAACTCATTGCAGGACAGGGTGGAGGTCTGCTGTGTTTTCTGATGAAATTTGGTTCTGCCACGGTGTCAGTGATGGGCGTATGTTAGTCAGCGTGCTAGACACACCAGACCTAGTCCTGGATTTATGGTCTGCGGTGTGATTTCGTATGACAGCAGGAGCACTTTCGTGGTTATCTCATGCATCGTGATGGTGATTCGACCTGTTGTGCTGTCATTCATGAAGAGCATTCCATAAGCTGTTTTCCAACAGAACAGTGCTCACCCTCATATTACTGTTGTAGCCAAACATATTGTACAGAGTGTCGACATGTTGCCTTGGCGTGCTCGATCACCATCATTGTCTCCAATCGAGCACATATGGGACCTCATCGGGCAACACCTCCAACGTCATCCGCAACCAGCAATAACCGTCCCTGTATTGACCGATCAAGTGCAACAGGCATGGAACTCCATTTCACAGAGTGACATCCAGCATCTGTACAACACAATGCATGCACGTCTGCACACTTGCATTCGACATTCTGGCGGTTACACCTATTAGTAATGTGTCACAATTTCACATTTAAAAAGGCCCACCTCGCTCTTGCATTAACCTGACATCTTGCAATGTTAATCACTTATATATTTTACCTATACAAATGAATTCCCGAAGCTTCATTACTTTGCATTAATTATTTTTTGGTCTTGCGATTTTTTTTCTATCGGTTATATCACAAGGATAGGTTATATGCCAATGGTGGCGGAGTGTTTATTGCTGTAAAGAATTCGATAATACACTCCTGGAAATTGAAATAAGAACACCGTGAATTCATTGTCCCAGGAAGGGGAAACTTTATTGACACATTTCTGGGGTCAGATACATCACATGATCACACTGACAGAACCACAGGCACATAGACACAGGCAACAGAGCATGCACAATGTCGGCACTAGAACAGTGTATATCCACCTTTCGCAGCAATGCAGGCTGCTCTTCTCCCATGGAGACGATCGTAGAGATGCTGGATGTAGTCCTGTGGAACGGCTTCCCATGCCATTTCCACCTGGCGCCTCAGTTGGACCAGCGTTCGTGCTGGACATGCAGACCGCGTGAGACGACGCTTCATCCAGTCCCAAACATGCTCAATGGGGGACAGATCCGGAGATCTTGCTGGCCAGGGTAGTTGACTTACACCTTCTAGAGCACGTTGGGTGGCACGGGATACATGCGGACGTGCATTGTCCTGTTGGAACAGCAAGTTCCCTTGCCGGTCTAGGAATGGTAGAACGATGGGTTCGATGACGGTTTGGATGTACCGTGCACTATTCAGTGTCCCCTCGACGATCACCAGTGGTGTACGGCCAGTGTAGGAGATCGCTCCCCACACCATGATGCCGGGTGTTGGCCCTGTGTGCCTCGGTCGTATGCAGTCCTGATTGTGGCGCTCACCTGCACGGCGCCAAACACGCATACGACCATCACTGGCACCAAGGTAGAAGCGACTCTCATCGCTGAAGACGACACGTCTCCATTCGTCCCTCCATTCACGCCTGTCGCGACACCACTGGAGGCGGGCTGCACGATGTTGGGGGGTGAGCGGAAGACGGCCTAACGGTGTGCGGGACCGTAGCCCAGCTTCATGGAGACGGTTGCGAATGGTCCTCGCCGATGCCCCAGGAGCAACAGTGTTCCTAATTTGCTGGGAAGTGGCGGTGCGGTCCCCTACGGCACTGCGTAGGATCCTACGGTCTTGGCGTGCATCCGTGCGTCGCTGCGATCCGGTCCCAGGTCGACAGGCACGTGCACCTTCCGCCGACCACTGGCGACAACATCGATGTACTGTGGAGACCTCACGCCCCACGTGTTGAGCAATTCGGCGGTACGTCCACCCGGCCTTCTGCATGCCCACTATACGCCCTCGCTCAAAGTCCGTCAACTGCACATACGGTTCACGTCCACGCTGTCGCGGCATGCTACCAGTGTTAAAGACTGCGATGGAGCTCCGTATGCCACGGCAAACTGGCTGACACTGACGGCGGCGGTGCACAAATGCTGCGTAGCTAGCGCCATTCGACGGCCAACACCGCGGTTCCTGGTGTGTCCGCTGTGCCGTGCGTGTGATCATTGCTTGTACAGCCCTCTCGCAGTGTCCGGAGCAAGTATGGTGGGTCTGACACACCGGTGTCAATGTGTTCTTTTTTCCATTTCCAGGAGTGTATATAGCGACTTTATTACGGATTTCAAATTGAAAATAACATGGCTGAATTTAGGCACCAAAGGCAGATCAAACACGGTAATCGGATGGCTGAATAGACCACCTCCGTCAGGAACTGCAGTGGCAGAGCACTTCAGAGAGAAACTGCAGAATATACTGAATAAGTTTCTTGATCACGATGTGTAATAGTATAGTTCAGTTTTCCACCTACAGAATGGCAGAATCGTGCGTGATCTCATAATAACTAACAGACACGAACTTCCCGAATCATTTAACATCGAGGAGGAAACCAGTGATCGTAACAATGTGTCAGCACCAATAACTTGATACAGTTCTCAGACTCATCTATAGCCAGCCCTGTGACAGAAGTTTAACATATTTTCTTACTCCATTTTTTAATGATGGGATTCAGTTTTTATTGCAACAGTCCTTTAGTGAAATTATAAAAACTACTCTAAAAATTAAGGTTTTCCCTAATTTGAAAACACGTTGCAAGGTACACCATGGTCATGTACCTAGGGACAAATATTCTATTGAAATTTAAAAGTGTTGCAATCTAGAAAATCTTGTCAATACTGCGTTCAGTAGTCTATCTGTTACATTATTATACTACTACACGCAAATAATCAGTAAGTGAAATCAAATTAAGGAGACATATTATCGATAACCAGAGAGAAGTTAAATACATCCTGAAACAGAAGGTATTGGAACTAACACAAATTTCCATTTTCAGAACACGTAAACTGTTGAGACATTAAAGAAACTCATTACATTTCCAAGTATCACATGTTCCATGGTAATGTGTCTTAGACATGTATCTGACGATATGGGGGATGGAAAAAACCCACTGTGGTGCAATAGGCGTGTTAGAAAGCTGCTGCGAAAACAGTGAGAGATTTATCTCCGATTTAAGCAAAGACTGGTGGAAAAATAGAAACTGAATGAAGCCAAAATAAGGTTGAGGAGAGTAATGCTAGCAGCACTGATTGATTTTTGAAGTGAAAATTTTCTAAACGATTTAATTAAAAATCCTGAGAAATTTTAGTCTTATGTAAAGTCAGTAAGCGGATCGAAATCCTGTATTCAGTCGCTAACTGCCAATACTGGCCCCGAAACACATGACAGAGAGAACTAAATTCGGTCTTCCGAAATTGTTTCACCTCGCAAGATCGAAATACTGTTACTTCTTTCAATCATCCCATGAATGCCGAAATAACAGGTCTTGAAATAAGCGATCGCGGAATAAAAAAAATCTACCAAAAGTACTCATCAGGAGACAGGTAGGAGGATTGGGACGAGATGAAGTTCCCGTAAGGTTATACAGAGATTATGTGAACGAAATTGCTTCTCTTATAGCAGTAGTGTACCGTAGATCACTAGAGTAGTGATGGGTACCTAACGGTTGGAAAAAAAGTGCAGGTCATTCCCGTTTTCAAGAAAGCCCTTCGGAGAGACGCACATAATTATAGGACTATATCGCTGACGACAGCCTATTGTAGAATTAAGGAATACGTTTTATGCTCACTAATTATGAAGTTCTTGGAGAACGGGAGTCCTTGGAGAAGGGAGTCTCCTCTATAACACCCAACATGGAGTGTGCAAAACGATAGCTTGCGAAACTCAGCTCGCTCCGTTCTTCCATGAGATACAGTGCGATACAAGCGAGCTCAGGTTGATGGCATGTTCCTTTATTTTAGGAAGGCATTAGATACCGTTCTCCGCTGCCAAGTACGAGCTTACGGAGTATAGGACCAGATTTGTGGTTGGATACAGGACTTCCCTGCGGATACAATTCAGCACGATTTCCTCAGCAGCAAAAAATCGATACATGCCAAGGTAATTTCTGGATTACCCCAAGCGAGAGTAACAGGACTACTGTTGTTTACAGTTTCTTATTAATGATGAGGTGGATAACGTTGGTGGCTTCACAAGACTATTCGCAGACGAGGCTGCTGTCTGTAGAAAATTTGCAACGCCAGAAAACTGTAGCGAAATGAAGGAAGACCTACAGAGGATCTGCGATTAAAGAAGGGGCTAGTAGTTGATCCCGGACGTGAATAAATGTGGAGTATTACACACAATTACACGAAGAGGTACACTGCTGCTCTATAGACTATGAGTGACAAATTACTGGACACAGCAAAAAAAAGTACAATATTTATAAGTAATCATCAAGAGCGACCTAATGGGGAATGACCTCATAAAACAAACAGTAGGAAAGATGGATATCAGGTTGAGATTCATTAGGAGAATTTTGAGGAAATCTGTCATCCACGAAAGTGGTGGTTTACAAAACATTCGTTCGATCGATTCCTGATTACTGTTCTTTTGCCTAGGACCATTACCAAGTAGGATTAACATAAAAGATAAAGAATGTCCAACAAGGAGCAGCGCGTTTTTCACGTGATCTTCTACATGGCGGGAGAATGTTTCGAAGAAGCTTGACGACCTCCAGTGACACACCATATCAGAGAGTTTTACTGTGTCGTCGATCATTGGGAACATCTACCGCAATCGACCACAGCAAAGATGCTACATGTTGATACAGTGTAACCGACGGCACAAATCCAGATGAGGCCTGTGCGACACACCCGGGAGTTGCGAGGTGCCACCGTTGCACAGTGGTTATAAAATACAGCCACAAGGGACAAACGCGACAGTTCCAACCTGGTTTCCGTTTCGACAACAGCTCGATTTCCAGAAAGTCGTCACGTCATCGATCTGCTGAGTCTGTGTCAGACTTGCGTATTATCCAACGGACAACCGTTTATACTAACAACATTTGGAACGCTCTGAGTTCCATAATTATAGACTTATCATACCACGTTGTGTCTTCGGCTGCTTCTGTATTTACTTGGAAATCAAGAGTTGTATTTGTGCACATAACACCACACAGTCTTAACTAAGTCACAGCAGTGTAGAGCTACAAAAATAATTTTGTTTCCATAAAGACATGTGTTACCTACCTGTTAATTTGTACTGTTCTCTTCGTCCAGGTAGGTGTACGAAAGGAGAATACAGAAGATTTTGTACATCACAGTCAGGTATATGTTTGTTGAAATTTCGCGAGCTCACGTATCAAGAAGAGTCGGACAAGAAATCACTTCCTCCTATGTATGTCACCCAAAATGATAACTACAAAAAAATTAGCTGTCAGTTTTACCCCCAATGCGTTTTCCCAGACGCAGTTCGTAAATGGAACAGGAACGGGTCGAAAAGATAATGGTACCAGAAGCACCGTCCACCACGTCTTGTGGAATATATGTAGTACGATTGTGGAAAGCCTGGTGCACATTGTTTACATTTGTGACGTTATTTGCAAAGGTTAGTTCCCTACCCATGACAAGCCCCTACCGCTTATCTATGACGTCATCATGACGTCACAAGCCACGGCTCCAAATTTATGCCATCATCAATATGATGTCACAAACTTCATCCCACTACTTCATGAATTATACTACTGAAAACTAAACACCCAAACACATCCCAATATTTTACCGGTCATTAAAATGAAACAACCAATCTCAATGCAGCCCCAGAACCTACTTATTAGTAAATTTCGTCTTACATATATGCACACAGCAACAGAATTTACGTTATGTATGCAACTTACAATATTTCCACGTCTGTGACGCATATCAAAACTATGCAACCACTTAAAATTCCACCTCATCAATGAAGATCTATTTGTCTTATTTATACTTCACCTAAAAATGTTTATATCGCATATATGACTGCCTAATCAGTAAATTTAACCCCTGTCTGCTTATATACTTCACTAAAAATATGTCTGTTTCAAATATCGTGCTGCCTCAGTAGCAAATTTCATCTATATCTGTAATGATTACTTTACACAACAGTACAAAACACATATAAAAATAACATGCTAAGCAGGCTCCTGACACTAAATTTAAGTCTAAATGAGGCTATGTACCAAAACGAACCAAAAAAGCCTATAACTCTACAAAACACATGTTGACTAAAATACTGTTCCAAGCAAGCAAGCACACAAACAAATAGGCAACCTTAATTATTGTTCTGTAGCTGTCAGGCACTGGAAGAGCGCAGTTACTGCGTAACATACACTTGATGACTGCAACATGACATGAGTGCCTCAGGGCTATCTCCATGACTAAATTATCTGAAATATTTACCAAAATACGTATAATATACTAACAGTGAGCATTTGTGGAGATGCGGTTTCCACAAACGACTAGGCAATCTGAATTATAGTTCTATAACTGTCAGCTGCAGCAAGAGTGGGATTAATGTATAACCTACACGTGACGTCTAAAACATGACTGTGAACTCTAAAATTAAGATCCGCAGTGCTAGGGTACTTCTGTGTATTAATCATTTGTGTTGTTGATCAAAATATTTAAGATTTTACGTACAAAACATACCTGGCACTACTGTCTATAACATAAAAAAAACTCATGGCTCACATATTAACACTGCTGAAATAACTTACAGATCTAGGACCACTTCTCAACAAGCTTAATTTCACCTATGTGATACACATTAAAGAAACATAATTCATTCCACTATTTATTAAAATATTTAAAGATTTTTTCTATAATATTGCAAAACACCAAGGTCCTACTGCTGACCTAACTTAAGCCTTAAAGTGCATTTATTGACGAAAGTAGTTTGATGTTTGTATCAAAGTAAACAACATTATTCCCACAACTAAACTCTCTGTATCATTTGTCATAAAAATCTCTTCTTAGTTTGGCTAAAACCGATATCAAAGTCAGCCAAACATTGTAGTGACTCCAATGCTAGGGTATTACCTTTATCTTGGAGTCATCTTCTGTTGATAATGCTAACTTATACTGTTGCACACAGAAGACTACATGACATTTTGATCTATACCATACTGGTGTACAGCAAGTTTGTAACATTTCGCCCATACATACCACGTTACAGCAAAATTGTAACAAATCACCCCCATTCATCACCATGTTATAGCAAAAATTGCAGTGAATTGCCCATTTACGAAATGTCTAAAGACCATAACTTGTCTATGGGTGTTAGCTGTTTGATTATAAAACTATTTTGCAACACCAGAAGCTGACAATGTATATGTGCGGAGAGTATCAGCTATTGGATCATAAACTGTATTGTAACAGCTGTAGCTAACAATGTGAATGTGCAGTGCCGACCAAGATTGAAATAATATCTAATTCCATAACCTGATAGTGCTGTCATCTAATGTATCTTAAAACTGTATTGATGTGCTTGTAGCTGGTACAGTGCATGAGTGTGTGTGTGTATGTATAGTGAGTGTCAGCTACTGGATCACAAATGGTATTCTTGGTTACAGATAAATAACAAACAAATGCCCAATAAATTTCTGTGTTACAGCAAAATTGTAACTGATTGCTCCATACATTTTTATACATTTCAGTAATACTGTGACAATTGCTCCATGTTGCAGAAAAATTGCAACAAAATCTCATACACATCGCCATGTTTCAGCAAAATAACAATAGTTTACCCCCCCCATACAGACCACTGAACAAGAAATTGTAATGAACTGTCTCATACATCGCAGATGTATAGGCAATGATGGTCTGTTGAAGTGATGGATACCATTACCACAGGCACTATTGTGGATTAACGATGGGCAGTTGACATTTATTGACAGCCATACGTTGAATGCAATAGGGGCATTAAGGTCAATTAACAAAGTAACTATGACTACGCAATTGTAGAGCACTGATGGTAACTTGATATGGTGTCTGTTATTATTCCAGATATTATTGTGAGGCAATGATTGTCGGTTGACAGGGTAACCCCCATTACAGCCCCATACATCTTCCCTGTCACATGAAATTGTAACAAACTGCCATGTACATCACCACTGTAGCAAAAAATTTTAATGAACTACCCCATATGTCACTGACTAAGCAAATTGAGATTTGTTCCAGCAAGCTGTGAATTGTTCCAGTAAGCAAAACTTATTGATCACCAAGCTGATACTTGTTGATGCCAGCAGGTAAAGAGTTGTTACAACGCTTAACGAGATTTGTGTTGTCACTTGTGTAGGCCAGTAGCCTTCCATGATGTCATGAGCTATACTCCCTTAACTATGACGCATAATGAAGTCATATGTAGGTCAATGACCCTGACCACATGATATCATAATCCAGTATGGTCGGATTAGCGATGTTCGTGCAATATTTGGACAGAAAAATATTGTTCTGTGATTAGGTGTTAAGTTTTCATGACAACCCCTTGACTAGAATTTCGAACCATTGTGGCATGAGGAATCGCTTCATCTTGGTTTGTGATGTCGATGACCAATATGTGATGTCGTTATCACATTATAGTAAACATGGGTGTGGCTTGTGGTCTCAGAAACAGTTCACTGACCTGCACACATGAAATCATGAATCTGCCTAAACATTATGTTGGTTGTAGCAAGTCTTGACAAGTCTCAAGTTACTGACAAATCGTTTTTGTTTTACCATAGCAAGTTGCTACTTACCAGAACAAGTCTCAGTTTGGCAAGTCGGCAGTGTGTAGGACAAATTATTACAATTTTTTATAAGAATGGTCATGAAGCGGGTGATTTTTAAAAAATTTCATGTATCAGTGGTGACGTGTATGCCTTCAATGGTAGTAACCAAATCGATGGACCACCATTGATCCATAATAGTATCTGGCTAAAGTGTAGCCTCTGTGGATGTCCTATATTGAACACTATAAAAAACTACTTTAGCTACTTAATAACATTGTTTATATTTTCCTAGTGTAGGCATTATCATTACCTTCATGCCCCCTAAAACGATACTTGGTGAAGTTAATGGAGAATGTTGTAACTAGAGGATACAGTACTTACAAACGCAGATTGTTTCCTGCTTCATATTTCGCTCTAGGTACCGATTTTAGAGTCACGTGAAGGACTGTCCAATAGAGACCACTATAAACACTTTCTGTCATTTTCTACTGTTTTTGTTGTTGTGAGAGATTAAGTTGTGTTATGTGCAGTGTTGGTAAATATCACAAGTTTTACCTTACATATTTATAGTTCTGCAGAGTATTTTAAAACTATTTGAGCAATATTCCACATCTGAAAAAATCGTGTAATTTTTGTAATTTCAGAAAAAGGCAGCAGCACGCCACATAAGCTGAATTCTATCATTTCAAAATAGAAGAGGTAAATATATTTAATTTCTATTACAGAACTTGCTAGAGGCGAAAGTACAAAAATGTTTTCCAAAACGCAACACTGCCCCACACTGAATAACTTAGAAAAAGACGTTAGGCGATCATAGTTCGATCGTTGAACAGTGAGTAACATAGTTTCAAGTACGCCTACTATCAACATGGTGATATCTTTACGTATTTTGATAAACACTACAATCATGACATGGAAGTAGCATTTTTTCACTTAGCTCGAGAGTTCACAATCATATTTTATGTGTCAATTGAAGGTTACACATTAATTGCACTCTTCCAGTAGCTGACAGTTATAGAACAGTAATTCAACCTGCCTGCTTGTTTGTATGAACTATTTCTCATCAAAATGCATAATTTTTAGTATATTTTTTTGTGCTAAAGTAGCGGAAAATGTATGGTTCTCGGGTAACCTTGCTACCACAGGTACGTGCCATATCAAAAAAGGGGACTTTAGCTAGTCCGTAACAATGATCATATTTTTATACTGCAGAAAACGATGCATTACGTTCAACCTCACTAAAACGGTACTTGGTGAGGAGAAATATTACTGAAAAACTTCTAAGAATGTCAGGTGATTGTAATTTGAACTTTGTATCATGAGTAACATAGCCTCAAGAATGTCTAAGATCGAAATGCCAATATCGTTACTTATTCTGATAAATATTACAGGCAATGTAAACATGAAAATAGCACCGTGGCAATTAGTTCGAGAGTCGACAGTCACGTCATGTCACAGGCACCAAGCTGCAGATTAATTGCACTATTCCAGCATCTGGCAGTAATAGGACAATAGTTCAGGCTGCCTGTTTTTTAGTGTACTTGCTGCTTAGTATAATATTTTAGCCGATAAATGATTCGTACAGTTATGGACTTGGTCAGATGCGTTTTGATACATGGGCTCATTTAGCCTGTAAATGAATTGTCAAGTGCCTGTTTTGCATGTTACTATAGTCACATGTGTTTTGCACTATTGTAGAAAGTAACAATGAGAGAGAGACAGAGAGATGATATTTATTGACGAGTCAGAACAGAATTTGGCACAAAAAATTTATTGTTATGAAAAAAGACACACTCATTTTTGAATGAAGGCACGCACACTCAGACTGTCTGCATTATTTATGAAAAGTACTTTCACACACATACGTGTATGTTTGTGTGTCATATATATATATTTTCTAAGTACGACTTCGGGATCTTATCCCAGAAAAGATCCGTTGGTCTTCTACCAGCTCCCGTCTGCTTCTGCAGTCGGCGATGCGTGATCGACCGGCGGATATATAATCATTCATTAATGACACACACACACACACACACACACACACACACACACACACACACTCGCACACCTGCCGAAGGACAATCACCGGTAGACATCCATCGGAGAATGAAGAATGTGTATGGCGCAGCATGTCTGTTGAGAAGAACCGTTCAAGTGGGAGACACTCGATGACTCGCTCTACCACACAGTCCGGATCTCTCTCCGTACCATTGTCATGCCCTAGGTCCCTTAAAAAAGGCCTTGAAGGGCCGACGATTCCTGTCGGACGAAGGTGTGCAGCATGCAGTTACAGACTTATTCACGTGGCAGGACACGGCGTTTAACCAAACGGGTATCTTCAATCTGGTGCGACGGTGGGATGGCTATTTTGCCTATTTGATCTATCGATTCTGGACGGTACGCCATTTGAACTGATTTTTTTTGTCGCTCCCTTATATATCTTCATTTACATACATACTCCACCAGTCACAGTATGGTGCGTGACGGAGGGAACCTTCTACTATTACTAATCATTTCCTTCCCTGCACTTGTCGCAAATACAGCGAGGGAAAAACGATTGTCTGTATGCCTGTGTACGAGCCCTAATTTCTCTTATCATTGTTGTCCTTACGCAAAATGTACGTTGGCGGCAGTATATTCGTTCAGAATTCAGCTTCAAATACCGGTTCTCTGAATTTTCTCAATAGTGTTTCTCTAAAAGAATGTCGCCTTCCCTTCGAGGATTCTAATTTGTGTTCCTAAAGCATACTTTTGAATGTGGCCAAGATGGCGACTGTAGGGTTACGCTGTGATTGGCTCTTTCAATTTAATGGCCAGAAAAATAATGGGATATTTCTGGCTGTTTCACTTCAATGGCCAGTAAAATTCACAGAAGAAGTTATGTCAAGATGATAGTGTCACAGATATGGAACGTGGCTTGTGAAGCCATGGTTAAGGCGCTGATCTGCGCAACTGACATCACAAACATAGTTCCGCAGGCTGCCCGAAGCCATACTACTAGTTTAGCTTTATGTTCCTTCATTTTCCAGTACCTGAACTATCCTCGTTATTTTAAAATAACCACAACTTGTTTTGGGAAAGGACTTCGAAAGTTAGTAAACTAAATCCATACTTCAAATTATGTTTGAAGAACATTTTTGGAAGGTTACTTTCAACAGCCCTTACATAGTGCGTGAAGTGAATATTTCAACCTTCAGCTGTTTCTATTTTAAGCCCACGCATCTACCTGTTTCGGTGTTGGCACACCATCACGAATGAAGGGTTAAAATGGTTTAAGGCACCATATTGCATTAGTCATTACTTAAATTGTGTTGTGCATGCCATGAATGGACATAGGACATTTTAAAGCAAACAAACGAATACTAAATGTGTACAGAGCAGTACTTTCCTGTGTCATATATTTAATGTCATGCACAATACATTTTAAGTAATGACTAATGAAATATGGTGGTTTAAACCATTTTAACTCTTCATCCGTGATGATGCTGGAAGACCGAAACCAGTAGATGTCTGGATTTAAAATAAAAACAGCTGATGGTTCAAGTATGCATTTTATGCGTTTGAAGAGTCTCTGTTGCTTTTCGAAGATTATACATTTACATTATTACATGAAAGTGTGCGCCACTGAATTTCCTGTTTTGATACCTGCCTTCACATCTACTTCAACAAGCCACATTAAGAGGTGTGATGCACGGTGCTTCCGCTAGCGCTATAATTTGTCCCCTTTCCTATCCCATTCGTGCACGGTGCTCAGAAAGAACAACTTTTAGCAAGCCTCTGTATAAGCTCTAATTTCTCCGGTTTTCCCGTCATGGTGGTTTCGCGAAATACTTGTGGAAGGGTGTAGTAACGTCCCTGACTCTTCTTGGAACGTACACTCTCGGAATTTTAACACGAAAGCTCTTCCTGATGCCTTTCTTGTAGTGCCTGGCACTAGAATTTATTAAACATCTCCGTTATGCTTGTGGGCTTCCTAACAGATTTTGTGACGTGGCGAGACTCTCTTCTTTGGGTCTTGTCTACCTCTTCCATTAATGCTATTTAATAAGGGCCCTAGACTGGCGAACTGTATGAGTGAGAGTTTTTATGTTGAGAAGCGAGAAGGGGCGACCTGTTTTACTTGGTGCAAATCTCATAAATACTCCTTTATTTTAGACAACCTGTTTCTAAAGACTTCACTGTCATCTCCTGGTCCGCAACATAGTGCATAAACCGGGGATACATCCCTTATCATGATGTAATGTTTCGGGAAAAAGCTTTTAATTTGACATTACAGCAAACAGAAATGGCAACTGTTCTTTATATACCTTCAAAAATTTTTGTTACAAGACTTGTTCATTGTATGTTGGAACCTCATGACAAATTATTATATTAATGGATAAAATGTAGCAAATTAAACAACTATTTATCATAAATAAAACATTTACAATCACGAAACAGCTTTAGCACATACACTCGCACACACAACGAAGGAACCGCCTTCAGAAGAGGTCTGGTACGCCATCAGAAAAGGAATTAGCATATTTCATCAAAATATAAGAGATATTAGAGATAAAGTTAGTGAACTGCTTTAAATGTTGACTCTGACATCATTGGTATATCGAAGCACCACTTAAATAATTTGACAATTCAGAGGCTTCCTTTACCAGGATACAGATTAGCTGGCTGTTTTTCAAGCAGTTGTTGCGGAGTGGAGAAGTGGCCATGTACGTAAAAAACAGTATTCTGCTTGAGTCCATAGACGTATCACGGCACTACACTGAACAGATATTTGAATTTTGTGCAGGGGCAGTTGAATTTAGTGAAACTAAACTTCTAATTGTAGTTGTTAATAGGTCCCCTAACTCTGACTTCAGACCATTTCTGCTCAAGCTAGAGAGGGTTCTTGGTTCACTGTATAGGAAGTATCAGAAATTAGTTACATATGGTGAATTCAGTATTAATTTTTTATATGATTGTGCAAGAAAAAGGATGTTGGTAGAGCTCCTAAACTCGTATGATCTGATGCAGATAGTGTTTTTTCCAAGTAGAGTGCAGGGGAACAGTAGCACAGCATTAGACAATAGACAATATTTTTATTCCTTCATCGTTACTAGATGGGCACTCTGTTAGTAAAAGGGTGAATGGCCTTTCAGACCATAAAGCACAAATTTTAATACTAAAAGGCTTTTGTACTCAAACAAATGTTATATGTAATTACAAACTGTGTAAGAAAGTTAATCCTGCAGCAAGAGAGAGTTTTTTAAACCTCGTTAAGGAACAAGTGTGGTAGGATGTTTATAGTGCCAATAACATAGATGACAAATATAATGCTTTCCTTAACATATTTCTCGTGCTCTTTGAGAGTTGGTTTCCATTAGAACGTTCTAAACGGGGCACTAGCGGTAAGAGGCAGCCAGGGTGGCTGACTGGTGGTATAAGGATATCATGTAGAAAAAAGAAGGTATTATATCAAAATGTTAGAAATAGTCACAATCAAGCTACAGTAGTCCATTACAAACAGTATTGCAAGGTGCTTAGAATGTTATTAGGAAGGCAAAGCTAATGTGGTTTGTAAATAGAATAGTTGATTCACGGGATAAAATTAAAATCGTATGGTCAGTTGTGAAGGAAGCATCACAAGGTTGCTGATATAAAATCAGTTCGTAGCAAAAATATTTTGGTTGCTGATAAGTCAGATATATGTATAGTATTTAAGAATCTTTTCTGAGCATTTCTGGTGTGGTAAATAAAAATTTAGTTTCTACAGGGAATCACATAACTCTCTTGGAAGATGCCTTTCTGAGACTGATGTCTGAAATACTCCTCTGAGATGCTGACAAGGGAGAGATTGAGTCAATAATTAAATCGCTGAAGACTAAGGACTCCCATAGATACTGTGGAGTGCCTAGCAGAATATCAGAGTATTGTGCACCACATTTTAGCCCTGTACTTAGTCATATTTGTAATTTTTCCTTTAAGAGTGGCCAGTTTCCTGAAGGGTTTTAGTAGCAAAGCCGCTTTATGAAAAGGGAGAAAGGAATAAAATTGACAAGTTTTGACCTATTTCTATGTCATCAGAGTTTGCTAAAGTTGTTGAAAAGACTGTGTGTGTAAGGATAATTCATCATTTTATATCACATAACTTGCTATCAAATTTACAGGTCGGCCTTAGAAGTCGTTTAACAACTAAAAATGCTATATTCTCTTTTCTCTCTGAGGTATGGGATGCATTAAACAGAAGATTTCGAACGCTAGGTATATTTTTTGATTTCACCAAGGCGTTTGATTGTGTTGATCACAAAATATTGCTCCAGAAGTTGGACCATTATGGAATATGTGGAGTAGCTTACAATTGGTTCACGTCATGTCAAGTAGCACAGCAATAGACAATATTTTTATTCATTCATCGTTACTAGATGGGCACTATGTTAGTAAAAGGGTGAATGGCCTTTCAGACCATGATGCACAAATTTTAATACTAAAAGGCTTTTGTACTCAAACAAATGTCATATGTAATTACAATAGGTCATTATTCACAGTGGTGTGAATGGCTGTGAGGTGGGGTCTGAGTGGGGTACAATCAAATGGGGGATGCCTCAGGTATCAGTGTTGGGGCCACTCCTATCCCTCATTTATATAAATGATATGCCCTCTAGTATTATGGGTAATTCTAAAATATTTCTGTTTGCTGATGGCACTAGCTTGGTAGTAAAAGATGTTTTGTGTAACACTGGCTCTGTTTCAAATAGTCTACATCTACATCTACATGATTACGCTGCAATTCACATTTAAGTGCTTGGCAGAGGGTTCATCGAACCACAATCATACTATCCCTCTACCATTTCACTCCCCAACAGCGCGCGGGAAAAACGAACACCTACACCTTTCTGTTCGAGCTCTGATTTGTCTTATTTTATTTTGATGATCATTCCTACCTATGTAGGTTGAGCTCAACAAAATATTTACGCATTCGGAAGAGAAAGTTGGTGACTGAAATTTCGTAAATAGATCTCGCCGCGACGAAAAACGTCTTTGCTTTAATGACTTCCATCCCAACTCGCGTATCATATCTGCCACACTCTCTCCCCTATTACGTGATAATAAAAAACGAGCTGCCTTTTTTTGCACTCTTTCGATGTCCTCCGTCAATCCCACCTGGTAAGGATCCCACATCGCGCATCAATATTCTAACAGAGGACGAACGAGTGTAGTGTAAGCTGTCTCTTTAGTGGACTTGTTGCATCTTCTAAGTTTCCTGCCAATGAAACGCAGCCTTTGGCTCGCCTTCCCCACAATGTTATCTATGTGGTCTTTCCAACTGAAGTTGTTCGTAATTTTAACACCCAGGTACTTAGTTGAATTGACAGCCTTGAGAATTGTACTATTTATCGAGTAATCGAATTCCAACGGATTTCTTTTGGAACTCATGTGGATCACCTCACACTTTTCCTTATTTAGCGTCAACTGCCACCTGCCGCACCATACTGCAATCTTTTCTAAATCGCTTTGTAACTGATACTGGTCTTCGGATGACCTTACTAGACGGTAAATTACAGCATCATCTGCGAACAACCTAAGAGAACTGCTCAGATTGTCACCCAGGTCATTTATATAGAGCAGGAACAGCAGAGGTCCCAGGACGCTTCCCTGGGGAACATCTGATATCACTTCAGTTTTACTCGATGATTTGCCGTCTATTACTACGAACTGCGACCTTCCTGACAAGAAATCACGAATCCAGTCGCACAACTGAGACGATACCCCATAGGCCCGCACCTTGATTAGAAGTCGCTTGTGAGGAACGGTGTCAAAAGCTTTCCAGAAATCTAGAAATACGGAATCCCCTGTCGATAGCGGCCATTACTTCGTGCGGATAAAGAGCTAGCAGCGTTGCACAAGAACGATGTTTTCCGAAACCATGCTGATTACGTATCAATAGATCGTTCCCTTGGAGGTGATACCTAATATTTGACTACAGTATATGCTCCAAAACCCTACTGCAAACCGACGTCAATGATATAGGTCTGTAGTTCGATGGATTACACCTACTACCCTTCTTAAACACTGGTGCGACCTGCGCAATTTTCCAATCTATAGGTACAGATCAATCGTTGAGCGAGCGGTTGTATATGATTGCTAAGTAGGGAGCTATTGTATCAGCATAATCTGAAAGGAACCTAATCGGTATACAATCTGGACCTGAAGACTTGCCCGTATCAAGCGATTTGAGTTGCTTCGCAACCCCTAAAGTATCTAAAAATGGTTCAAATGGCTCTGAGCACTATGGGACTTAACATCTGTGGTCATCAGTCCCCTAGAACTTAGAACTACTGAAACATAACTAACCTAAGGACATCACACACATCCATGCCCGAGGCAGGATTCGAACCTGCGACCGTAGCAGTCGCGCGGTTCCGGACTGAGCGCCTGAACCGCTAGACCACCGCGGCCGACCGTAAGGTATCAACTTCTAAGAAACTCATGCTAGCAGCTGTTCGTGCTTCAAATTCCGGAATATGCCATTCGTCTTCCCTGGTGAAGAAATTTCCGAAAACTGCGTTCAATAACTCCGCTTTAGCGGCACAGTCGTCGGTAACAGTACCATCGGCACTGCGCAGCTAAGGTATTGACTGCATCTTGCCGCTTGTATACTTTACATACGACCAGAATTTCTTCGGATTTTCTACTAAATTTCAAGACAATGTTTCGTTGTGGAACCTATTAAACGCATCTCGCACTGAAGTCAGTGCCAAATATCGCGCGTCTGTAAATTTTAGCCAATCTTCGGGATTTCGCGTTCTTCTCAACTTCGCATGCTTTTTCCGTTGCCTCTGCAACTGCGTTCGGACCTGTTTTGTGTACCATGGGGGATCAGTTCCATCTCTTACCAATTTATGAGGTATGAATCTCTCAATTGCTGTTGCTACTATATCTTTGAATTTGAGCCACATCTCGTCTACATTTGCATAGTCAGTTCGGAAGGAATGGAGATTGTCTCTTAGGAAGGCTTCTAGTGACACTTTATCCGCTTATTTAAATAAAATTATTTTGCCTTTGCTTCTGGTGGATTTGGAAGAAACGGTATTGAGCCTAGCTACAACGACCTTGTGATCACTAATCCCTGTATCAGTCATGATGCTCTCTATTAGCTCTGGATTGTTTGCGGCTAAGAGGTCAAGTGTGTTTTCGCAACCATTTACAATTCGCGTGGGTTCGTGGACTAACTGCTCGAAATGATTTTCGAAGAAAGCATTTAGGACAATCTCGGAAGATGTTTTCTGCCTACCACCGGTTTTGAACAAGTATTTTTGCCAACATATCGAGGGAAGGTTGAAGTCCCCACCAACTATAAGGGTATGAGTGAGGTATTTATTTGTTACGAGACTCAAATTTTCTCTGAACTGTTCAGCAACTATATCATCGGAGTCTGGGGGTCGGTAGAAGGAGCCAATTATTAACTTAGTTCGGCTGTTAAGTATAACCTCCACCCATAACATTTCGCACGGAGTATCTACTTCGACTTCACTACAAGATAAACCACTACTGACAGACACAAACTCTCCACCACTAATTCTGCCTAATCTATCTTTCCTGAACACCGTCTGAGACTTCGTAAAAATTTCTGCAGAACTTATTTCAGGCTTTAGCCAGCTTTCTGTACCTATAACGATTTCAGCTTCTGTGCTTTCTATTAGCGCTTGAAGCTCAGGGACTTTCCCAGCACAACTACAACAATTTATAACTACAATTCCGACCGTTTCCTGATCCAAGCACGTCCTGTATTTGCCATGCACCCTTTGAGATTGCAGCCCACCCCATACTTTCCCGAGGCCTTCTAACCTAAACAACCGCCCAGTCCACGCCACACAGCCTCCGCTACCCGTGTAGCCGCCAGCTGAGTGTAGTGAACTCCTGACCTATTCAGCGGAACCCGAAACCCCACCACCCTATGGCGCAAGTCAAGGAATCTGCAGCCAACACAGTCGCAAAACCGTCTGAGCCTCTGATTCAGAGCCTCCACCCGGCTCTGCACCAAAAGTCCGCAGTCAGTTCTGTCAACGATGCTGCAGATGGTGAGCTCTGCCTTCATCTCGCAAGCAAGACTGGCAGCCTTCACTCAATCAGATAGCCGCTGGAATCCAGAGAGAATTTCCTCAGATCCAAAGCGACACACGTCATTAGTGCCGACATGTGCCACCACCTGCAGCTGGTCGCACCCTGTGCTCTTCATGGCAGCCGGAAGGACCCTTTCCACATCAGGAATGACTCCACCCGGAATGTACACAGAGTGCACACTGGATTTCTTCCCCTCCTTAGCCGCCATATCCTTAAGAGGCCCCATTACGCGCCTAACATTGGAGCTCCCAACTACCAATAAGCCAACCCTCTGCGATTGCCCGGACCATGACAGAAGTTCATGGCTTGTAGAACATAAACTAACGTCAAATAGCAATGATACTCAGTTTTTGCAGTTTCTAACACTCAATTCAACAAAAGCCGACCTTTTAATTTCACGGAATGGGCATATGATTAGTGAAACTGAACAGTTTATATTTCTGGATGTTCGGATAGATAGTAAACTGAGGTGGAAAGCCCACCTTCAGGATCTTATTCAAAGACTTAAAGCTGCCATTTTTACTATTAGAACGGTATCTGAAGTAAGTGATCGACACGAAAAATAGTCTACTTTGCTTTTTTTCATTCGCTTATGTCGCATGGTATTATATTTTCTTCCCATTCCAAAACGATATTTTTGGCTCAGAAACGTGTATTTCAGGCAATAAGTGGTATAAATCCGCGAACCACTTGTCGACTCCTGTTCACTAGTCTGGGTATTTTGACACTGGCCTCTCATTATGTATATATTCATTACTGTTGTTTCTTGTTAACAGTATCAGCTTATTCCCAAGAATTAGCAGTTTTCACCCAGTTAAAACTCGGCAGAAATCCAATCTGCATTTGGACCGCACTTCCTTAATTCGTGGGCAGAAAGGTGTGCAGTATACTGCTGCATCCATTTTCAGTAAGCTACCAAGACAATTGAAAAATCTTAGCAGTAATCCACGCGCTTTCAAATCGAAATTGAAGAGTTACCTCATGAGTCACTCCTTCTGTTCTGTTGAGGAGTTCCTTGAAAAATTAAGCAGATCCCTATATTATATTTTTGATTGCGTTTGCTTAAACTTATTGCTTGACTTTTCAGGCAGTGTACTGTACATAACGTAGTCAGCTTAGTTCTAGTTGATAACCTACATACGAAGACGTGTTAAACTGATGATTAATTTCTTTGCCTAAACAGAAACACTTGCAAGCAAATTAGTGGAATCCAACAAAAAAATTGAGGATGTTTGTTTCACTTTTGTACCTGCTTTGCTTGTATGTACGTACAGATAACTAAGAACAAAAACATTTTTAACTTCAGTGTAGATGTTGCACACAGATTGTATTGGGAGTTAAATTGTATATAATTTACCACTGTAGTAGTGAGATGTGAAGACTCATAACATAATCTCATGGTATCATGGTTGACAGCACATGAGTTTCTATGAAGCATAATGAATAATAAACTGTGTTACACGGTTCCCTCAGCAAAAGAGAGAGTGTCAGAAGTAAGAACTATGCAACTCTGTTGTTGTGACACTTCACCTCTTTCGTTTCGTTTATAACGACGTATATGTACACTGAATGGAAAAATCACAACACCAAAAAATAATATAAGTAGAATTATGAAGTTTTCGGAATACATTTGTCTAGGTAACACATTTAAGTGATTAACATTTCAAGATCACAGGTTAATGTAGTCGCGAGATAAGCGATTGTAAATGTGAAATGCTGGTGTATTAATAACCGGTATAATCACCAGAATGGTGAATGCAAGCACGCAAACATGCATGCAGTGTGCTATACAGGTGCCAGATGTCACTTTGTGGTATGGAGTTCCACGACTGTTGCACTAGGTCGGTCAGTACAGTCACGGTTAATGCTGGCTGTGGATGACGTTGGAGATGTCGCACCATGATGACCCATACGTGCTCGATTGGTGGCAGATCTGCTGATCTTGCAGATCAGGGCAACATGTCAACACTCTCTAGAACATGTTGGGCTACAACAGCCGTGTGTGAGCGAGCGTTATCCTGTTGGAAAACACCCTGTGGAACGCTATTCCTGCATGACAGCACAACAGATCGAATCACCATATTGATATACTGTTTTTCAGTGCGTGGGATAGTCACAAGAGAACTGTTGTCACACGAAATCGCACCCCTGACCATAGTTTCAGGTGTAGGCTCCGTGTGTCTAGCACGTAGACAGGTTTGTTGCAGCCTCTGAAGTGGGTTCCTCCTAACCAATATACGGTTATCAGTGGTACTGAGGCAGAACCGACTTTCATCAGGAAACTCTAAAGACCTCTACCCTACGTTCCAGTGATTTCTCTCTCAACACCACAGAAATCGCAAATAGCCGTAGTCTGGTGTTAGCAAAATGCAAGCTACAGGGCGTATGGCTCGGAGCTGTCCTTCAAGTAACCGATTTATAACAGTTCGTTGTGTCACGTTGGTGTCAACTGCTGCTCAGATTGCTGCTTCACATACAGTACTGTGCGACAGAGCCGTACACCGAACTTGATGGTCTTCCCTCTCGGTAGTGTCGCGTGACCGTCTCAAAACCGGTCTTCCTGCGACCGTACATTCTCGTGACCACCATTGCCAGCTATATTCATAAACAGGTGACAGACTGAATTAGTTCTTAATATAGTTATTTGTTCCACAGATCATATTTGCTATAAATGGTCTGACGTGAAATGTCTCAGAAGAACAGACACAGAACATACCCATGCAAAGTATTTATATGGCTGCATCCTGGACATTTACAATATCTTTCCGTAAAAGTGATGCGGTTCATGGTGTGGGTTCCTGTAGTCATGTCCTAGTTCATGAAGCACGGGCAACGTATGAGTGGCCAAGTAAGTGGTCCCGACAGTCGGGATACCAGTTACTTTGGAATAGGGCTGGGCATCTCGGACATATTCTGAGTCGTGGTCGCCTTTGTGCTCATACGGCAAAGACTACCAAATCCACAGGTTAGTCCCTCAACCGTTAGGGGTAAAACTCAGTGGTTAAACACTGGACTCGCATTCGGGAGGACGACGGTTCAATCCCGCGTCCGGCCATCCTGATTTAGGTTTTCCGTGATTTCCCTAAATCGCTCCAGGCAACTGCCGGGATGGTTCCTTCCCAGTCCTTCCCTAATCCGATGAGACCGATGACCTCGCTGTCTGGTCTCCTTCCCAAACAACCCAACCTAAGGGGTAAACTCAATGGGACTCGGGGCAAGTAAGGCTAGCAACCTGCTTCCATGGTACTTTAAATATGATGCTGGCAACAATCAGAGCAAAATGCCTCGGACTTTTGGAGGATACGGAGTCCCACCTCTAACTGACAAACCAGGGACTCCTAAGATACGACTCGGCAAACAAATGGTAATGAGATTGGGAGCTATTAATATCAATGGGGGCTACTCTGGGAAGAAGGTAGAGCTGGCAGAGGCTGCAAGTTAGATGGGGCTGGATGTTTTAGCTGTTAGTGACATTCGGGTAAGGGGTGAGAAAGAAGAGGAAGTGGGAGAACACAAGGTCTACCTGTCAGGAGTCAAAGCAGGAATAGCACAATGGGGTGTAGGGCTTTACATCAGGAAAGAAATGGAACACAGCGTAGTTGCAATAAGGTATGTAAACGAACGATTGATGTGGATAGATTTGACAGTGTCTAGCAAGAAAATTAGGATTGTGTCAGTATATTCGCATTATGAAGGGACAGATCAAGATAAGATGGATAGTTTTTATGATGTACTTAGTGATGTAGTTGTTAGAGTAAAGGACAAGGACAGTGTTCTGCTCATGGGTGATTTTAATGCCAGGAATGGAAATCGAACAGAAGGGTATCAAAAGGTTATGGGTAAATTTGGAGAAGATATGGAGGCCAACAGGAACGGGAAACAACTCTTGGATTTCTGTGCCAGAATGGGCTTAGTAATCACAAACTCCTTTTTTGAACATAAGAACATTCACCGGTATACTTGGGAAGGCAGGGGAACCAGATCTGTCATTGACTATATAATAACAGATCAGGAATTCAGGAAGGCTGTGAGGGACACACGTGTATTCAGGGGATTCTTTGATGACACTGATCATTATTTAATCTGCAGCGAAATTGGTATTGTGAGGCCGAAAGTGCAGGAGGTCAGGTCCATATGTAGAAGGATAAGAGTGGAGAAACTTCAGGATAAGGAAATCAGGCACAAGTACATAACAATGATCTCAGAAAGGTACCAGTTAGTTGAATGTAGTCAATTACAGTCATTGGAAAAGGAATGGACAATGTACAGGGACACAGTACTAGAAGTGGCTAAACAATGTCTTGGAACAGTAGTGTGTAAAGGTAGGATGAAGCAAACAGCTTGGTGGAATGACACAGTCAAGGAAGCCTGTAAAAGGAAAAAGAAGGCGTATCAAAAATGGCTACATACTAGAACTCAGGTAGACAGAGAAAGTTATGCTGAAGAAAGGAACACAGCCAAACAGATAATTGCTTGGGAAGACTTTGGAAACAGGTTGGAGACTTTGGGTCAAGCTGCTGGAAAACCATTCTGGAGTGTAATTAGCAGTCTTCGAAAGGGAGGTAAGAAGGAAATGACATGTATTTTGGACAGGTCAGGAAAACTGCTTGTGAATCCTGTGGATTCCTTGGGCAGATGGAGGGAATATTTTGAAGAGTTGCTCAATGTAGGTGAAAATACGATCAGTAATGTTTCAGATTTCGTTGTACAATGGGATAGGAATGAGGATGGAAATAGGATCACATTTGAGGAAGTGGTGAAAATGGTCAATAGATTGCAGTGCAATAAAGCAGCTGGGGTGGATGAAATTAAGTCCGAACTCATGAAATACAGTGGAATGTCAGGTCTTAAATGACTACACAGGATAATTGAAATGGCCTGGGAGTCGGGGCAGGTTCCATCAGTCTGGGCAAAAGCAGTAATCACACCAATCTTTAAACATGGAAACAGGAAAGATTGTAACAACTACAGAGGTATCTCTTTAATCAGCGTTGTGGGTAAAATCTTCTCAGGTATTGTTGAAAGGAAAGTGCGAGTATTAGTTGAGGACCAATTGGATGAAAATCGGTGTGGGTTTAGGCCTCTTTGATGTTGTCAGGACCAGATCTTTAGCTTACGGCAAATAATGGAGAAGTGTTATGAATGGAACAGGGAATTGTATCTATGCTTTATAGGTCTAGAAAAGGCATATGACCGGGTTCCTAGAAGGAAGTTATTGTCTGTTCTACGAGATTATGGAATAGGAGGCAAACTTTTGTAAGCAATTAAAGGTCTTTACATGGATAGTCAGGCAGCAGTTAGAGTTGACGGTAAATTGAGTTCATTTTTCAGAGTAGTTTCAGGGGTAAGACAAGGCTGCAACCTGTCTTCACTGTTGTTCATATTATATATGGATCATATGTTGAAAACAATAGACTGGCTGGGTGAGATTAAGATGTGTGAACACAAAATAAGAAGTCTTACATATGCGGATGACTTAGTTGTGATGGCAGATTCGATTGAAAGTTTGCAAAGTAATATTTCAGAGCTAGATCAGAAATGCAAGGACTATGGTATGAATATTAGCATCTCCAAAACGAAAGTAATGTCAGTGGGAAAGAGATATAAACGGATTGAGTGCCAAATAGGAGGAATAAAGTTAGAACAGGTGGACAGTTTCAAGAACTTAGGATGCATATTCTCACAAGATGGCAACATAGTGAAAGAACTGGAAGCGAGGTGTAGCAAAGCTAATGCAGTGAGTGCTAAGCTACGATCTACTCTCTTCTGCAAGAAGGAAGTCAGTACCAAGACTAAGTTATCTGTGCACCGTTCAATCTTTCGACCAACTTTGTTGTATGGGAGCGAAAGCTGGGTGGATTCAGGGTACCTTATCAATAAGGTTGAGGTTACGGATATGAAAGTAGCTAGGATAATTGCAGGTACTAGTAGATGGGAACAATGGCAGGAGGGTGTCCACAACGAGGAAATCAAAGAAAAACTGGGAATGAACTCTATAGATGTAGCAGTCTGGGCGAACAGGCTTAGATGGTGGGGTCATGTTAAACGCATGGGAGAAGAAAGGTTACCCAAGAGACTCATGGGTTCAGCAGTAGAGGGTAGGAGGAGTCGGGAAGACCAAGAAGAAGGTACCTGGATTCGCTTAAGAATGATTTTGAAGTAATAGGCTTAACATCAGAAGAGGCACCAATGTTAGCACGGAATAGGGGATCATGGTGGAATTTTATAAGGGGGACTATGCTCCAGACTGAACGCTGAAAGGCATAATCAGTCTTAAATGATGATGATGATGATGATGATGATAAAAGTGACTGATAATTTCTGCTCAAGAATTCCGGTATAGCAGGCATTATCAAGGACAAACATCTGTAATTCACATTACAAAAAGCACTTCTGCTGTTAGACATTTTAATTTCGTGCTAGATCGTCAAAGAATTTTGTATCTGCATATTGTTTTTGTGCCAAAGTTAAATTTGTTAGAGAGTAATGCAGATGATTTTTCCTTCTAGTGTAGTACTTTCGACGATCTCTGTTACTCTCTGTCTCAGTTGGATTGTTTTTAACAAATTTCGTAAGTGTATGAGTGTACTGTGAGGCTGCTGTTAATATTCTACGCTGCAAAATATACCTGTGTGAATTCCACACATAATTCTAATCTTTTTTTGCACAATGAATCTTTTTCTGTAAGCGTTGAGTTGTTCCAGAGTATTACCCCACAAGATATTAGTGAATGAAAGGATGTAAAAAATACTTTAACTTACTGACTTATACTTCCCCAAAGTTGGGAAACGTTTTAGGAGTCCTACCATAAGCGTTTCCAGTTTAAATTTTCATTAATATGCACATGAAATTAGAACCTTCTATCCTGTTCATTATTTGCTGTTGGCATACTACACTACTGCCCATTAAAATTGCTACACAAAGACGAAATGCAGATGATAAACGGGTATTCATTGGAAAAATATGTTATGTATACATGAAATTTGGGTGCATAGATTCTGAGAAATCAGTACCCAGAATAACCACCCCTAACCGTAATAACGGCCTTGATACGCCTGGGCATTGAGTCAAACAGAGCTTGGATGGCGTGTACAGGTACAGCTGCCCATGCAGCTTAAACACGATGCCACAGTTCATCAAGAGTAGTGACTGGCGTATTGTGACGATCCAGTTGCTCGGCCACCATTGAACAGGCGTTTTCAATTGGTTAGAGTTCTGGAGAATGTGCTGGGCAGGGCAGCAATAGAACATTTTCTGTATCCAGAAAGGCCAGTACAGGACCTGCAACATGCGGTCGTGCATTATCCTGTTGAAATATAGAGTGTCGCAGGGATCGACTGAAGGGTAGAGGCACGGGTCGCAACACATCTGAAATGTAACGTCCACTGTTCAAAGTGCGTCAGTGCGAACAAGAGGTGACCGAGACGTGTAACCAATGGCATCCCATACCATCACGCTGGGTGTTACGTCAGTATGGCGATGACGAATACACGCTTCCAATGTGCGTTAACCGCGATGTCGCCAAACACGGATGCAACCACCATGATGCTGTAAACAGAACCTGGATACATCTGAAAAAAAAATTACGTTTTGCCATTCGTGCACCCAGGTTCGTCGTCGAGTACACCATCGCAAACGCTCCTGTCTGTGATGCAGCGTCAAGGGTAACAGCAGCCATGGTCTCCGAGCTGATAGTCCATGCTGCTGCAAACGTCGTCGAACTGTTCGTGCAGTTCCCCAGCTGTTGACTCAGGGATCGAGACGTGGCTGCACGATCCGTTACAGCCATATGGATAAGATGCCTGTCATCTCGACTGCTAGTGATACGAGGCCGTTGGGATCCAGCACGGCGTTCCGAATTACCCTCCTGAAACCACCGATTCCATATTCTGCTAACAGTCATTCGATCTCGACCAACGCGAGCAGCAGTGTCGCGATACGATAAACCGCAATCGCGATAGGCTACAATCCGACCTTTATCAAAGTCGGAAACGTGATGGCACGCATTTCTGCTCCTTACACGAGGCATCACAACAACGTTTCACCAGGCAACGCCAGTCAACTGCTGTTTCTGTATGAGAAATCGGTTGGAAACTTTCCTCATGTCAGCACGTAGTAGGTGTTGCCACCGGCGCCAACTTTGTGTGAATGCTCTGAAAAGCTAATCATTTGCATATCACAGCATCTTCTCCTTGTCGGTTAAATTTCGCGTCTGTATCACGTCATCTTCGTGGTGTAGCAATTTTAACGGCCAGTAATATACATTAACAGGATGCGAGATATTTTTGGCAGTACAAATCTAAATGAGCTGTGGCTCTTTGAAAGCTTAAAGACAGATCATTTGTGCAAAACTAGTCTGTAACTTTCACAAAAACATCATTTATTATTTACCCTGTTATTGCTTCTTTTCTTTGTTTCACAAAAATTTCTGTTATCATCTGAAAATAGGATTCTGACTGCCTATTCAAATAAAATAGCAGATCGTTAACGTAAAGGAAGAACAGTTCTGCGCCACTGTTTGAACCCTCTGGGACTCCCATTGTAATTTCTATCCACGCTAATGATGTGGGGTTCTTCTTTGTATTGCGCAGACAGTCTATTCTGTTTCTTAAATAAGAACTAAACCAAGCATATGATGAACTACATATTCCATAAAAGCTTAAGTTCTCTGATAGAACAGATGTGAAATTGTGAACCTGAGCACGAACTGCGCATTTATCTTGCTCCCTACGTGAATTGTTGGTTTTCGCTACACCACTGACGCCTGCTGTGGCTCCTTGACAAACGTTTTCCAAGTAAAAAATACAGCAATACTGTAGCGCGTGATGGCAGAATCGTGAAGGTTACTCAGCAAGCAAGTACCGGGAGCGCTCTTATTACCAGGGCACGAAACTACAAGGCACTACCGACTGGTAGAGACAGCGTCATAGCCTGTTGCGAGGTACGACTCGACCCCCATGGCGCCTTCCTCGTTCAGTCGCTCTGCGCTCCTACTGGTGGCGGCGATGCTGGCGCTCCTCGTGGCTGCGGGAGAAACTCTGCAAGCCAGGCAGCCTGAAGTGGTGAGTATGATCACATTAGAGGTGTTGTTGTTGTTGTTGTTGTTGTGGTCTTTACTCCAGAGACTGGTTTGATGCAGCTCTCCATGCTACTCTATCCTGTGCAAGCTTCTCCATCAAACAGTACCTAATGCAGTCTACATCCTTCTGAATCTCCGTGGTGTATTCATCTCTTGGTCTCCCTCTACGATTTTTACCCTCCACGCTACCCTCCAATACTAAATTGGTGATACCTTGATGCCTCAAAACATGTCCTACCAACCAGTCACTTCTTCTCGCCAAGTTGTGCCACAAATTCTTCTTCTCCCCAATTCTATTCAGTACTTCCTCATTCATTACATGATGTGCCCATCTAATCTTCAGTATTCTTCTGTAGCACCACATTTCAAAAGCTTCTATTCTCTTCTTGTTTAAACTATTTATCGTCCACGTTTCACTTCTATACGTGGCTACACTCCATACAAATACTTTCAGAAACGACTTCCTGACACTCAAATCTATACTCAATATTAACAAATTTCTCTTCTTCAGAAACGCTTTCCTTGCCATTGCCAGTCCACATTTTATATCTTCTCTACTTCGAGCATCATCAGTTATTTTGCTCGCCAAATAGCAAAACTCATATACTACTTTAAGTGTCTTCATTTCCTAATTTAATTCCCCACATTAGTGTATGAAATGAATTACATGCAACAAAATGAAATGAATGAGTCACTATGATGAAATCGAGGAAGCTGCAGTGACATGAAATGATATCAGAGAAGACAGTTCAGATATGCAGAGCCTGCAGTGCAATGAATGCAGGGTGAACGTAAATAAAACTGACAAACTGCAGGGACCGATTCCTCATTGCAAGTAGAAAAGAGACGTCCTTTGAACATCGTATATGGACGGTCTGTGTACTACGACAACAAATTGTCCCGGAACACTGTACAGAGCTGCATCGCATCCACGTCACAACGGACGTTGAAAGTGGCCTCCATGTGATGCAATGCAGCACACACATAATCGTTCTTTTGCGTACAACGTGTTGGTAGGCCGCTTGCCTGGAGCTTGAAGTAGAGTTCATCTCAATATCCAGTAAAACTCGGTCCTCCAAATCTGCTGTACACACAGTCCGACGTCTCCCTGCACGTTAGACTGTCCGAAAGGATCATTGATCACACAAGCGCCAAAAGGACTTACTTGAAATGTAGAGTGAAGTGATTGGTGTCTACGAGGATACTTGTTTTGGTATAGCCGTGCTGCCTCTCGACAGTTTCCGCCTGCTTGGCCGTATACAAACACTGTCTCGGTTTGTCCCCGACACGAATACCGGACCATTCTGCTGCTTACAGTATGCGGCGTCAACCACACAGCCTGCAATACATAAGAACGCACGGCATGTGATCAGAGGAACTTTCATACGTCAGCAGCATCTACAGTGGCAACGATGCACTTCTTGACACGTGTTCATAGGACCTAATTTCCTCCATTTCCAGTCAGGATCCCCTCCCTGCTGTTTTTCGGTTTTATTAATGTTCATTCTGTATGTCATACTAATTGAAAATTTGCACTGGTCTGGCACAAATTTTCAGCTGTTGTGGCCTTCATACTGGCAGATTATAAAACGTACGTTCTTATTTCGGGTACTGATGTGGTGTTCATGTTAAAATCACACGTGAAACGACACAAAGAGAACAGGTGGCTGACGTGTACTGTCACAATAAATGTAAAATTATTTTTATGTGAGTAACGAGCAACGGTGAAGTCCTTGCCTCTCTTGCAGATAAGACAAATGACAAAGGTATTGAAAAATATGACTGGTTAAAACGATATCCTGGTATGTGATGGAAAACTGAAGCAATTATAGCTTAACAACTTCCTTACAAGCATAAAGGCAGACACAGTCTGGACACTAACAAAAACTACTAGTTACTACTGCGCAAACACCAGCTCGCTCATCAGAACTGTTTGGTACAATGTCTCGTTTCTTCTTCAACTCTGAACGGTTCAGACAGCATCTTCATTGGTTTCAGTTTACAGCGTAGCTCGTTTGCGCATGTGGCAGAAACGAAGACAACAGCCACAAGATTACCGTCTACCAATCCAACAACAACTCACTGCATTATGGAGTTAAGCTTTCTCGAGACTGTTGTCCATCTAGGTTACAGATAGATAAATTCTATAAAATATAGTAAATGGCCTAAATGACGACAAAACATTTAACCTGTGTTGTACTGACTTCTGTTTGTTGTAAAAACTACTAGGATAGAACGTGCTGCTCTTCTAAAATATATTGTTTACTACTTGCAACTTATATCTTCATTCGTCTGGCCGGTGAAGAAATCTCTGCCGTACCACTGATATTTTGCTGAGAACTGGTGAACATGGTCCATGTATTTTCACCAAGTTAGTGTCAAGAATGTGTCTGCTACAGTACCGTAACTATAAACATTTTTTTGTTCCCAATTACATTTGCTCTCAGCAATCCGTCGCATAGTGTATGAATGAGACTGTAATACGTGTCAGTTTGGTGCAATTACGAGAGAATTATCTTCCTTGCCTCGCGTTGGAGCTCTAAATTTCGGAAATGTTACGACTAAGATTATCAGTGGCGCACAATTCTAAGAGAATATTATAATTCCGTAATCAGACATCTTGGATACATCGCAAGAAATACGAAATGTTGATGCTGCGCTATTTAACGGTTGTAATACTGTGTGAGTATGTGTATAAATGGCATTTTCAGTCGAGCAATCCTTAGTGAGTTCAAACTGTGGTGACCAAAGTAAACTGTTTCTGCGTAAGTTTCACACTATTCTTGATTACATCAGTTTCCCGAACTTTTTAGAAGCTCTCAATACGGAAATTGGACGATACTTAGATAGATTTTCACTGTCTTTTTTCTTATATAAAGGTTTAAAAAGACATTTTAAAATAAGCATAGAAAAATGATGTATATGATAGTCTGTTGTGAAGTACATACAGTGACGTAGATACAGGCCTGGGTTTTATTACGACCTTTTTCGTACATAATGTTTACCTCTTTAATATTCCTCCAATGTTATGTTAGATTTATGCAAGCAATACATCTGTATAGCTCTGGGTGGATACGAAATGAACAGTTGCCAACATTCGCTCCATATTTTATTTAGTTTTCTTCATAAATAACTAAACGCGCACAGTATGTTCAGAATTGTTGAATTAAAGAGTGTCTGTATTTACATGAAGCAATTATAATTACATTCTTGCCCACAAATAGTTCTATATTTCTGTATATCACTGTATAGTCCATAAACTCAGTAAGAGAATGTTGATGTTACCTTCTCAGTTACACACATGGTATTTAAAATAAGGTAAAAACAAACAGGGTAAGTGATACCACGACAATGAACTGTTCCGACTTATGATTTGGAAGAAGCAGTGCATGCACGCGTAAATGAGGAACACGTAATCAGCAGTCGATCAGTTGCACGTGATATTTACCTGACGGGAAAAGTACGGGGTGTCCCAAATGACCTACACAAATTTGATCGCGTACATTTTAGAAACGAGGACAAGTAGGAAGGTGTGGTTTGAGGCATAATGTGCACACACACATCTACAGAGAGCACAGCGTGTGGAATGGTTGATTGAGACCAAATCTGACACCCAAGTACGCGGAAATTCCGGGCACGTCACAGAAATACATGATTATCATGTCCGACCATCAGACCGGACAAGGTTCGAGGAATCCGTAAGTGCTACGAAGACGACGAGTTCTAGGCGTGTGAGCAGGAGTGATGCCGATTTAGAACGGGTGTAACAGTCATTTGTCCAGAGCCCAACCAAATCAATCCGTGAAGTGTCTCGACAGCTGCAGCTAGCATCAACCAAGGTACACAGCATGCTACACAAGAGACTGAAGCTTATGCCTACAAGGTGAAGCTGCTGCATCCGCTTCAACCTGAAGACAGGCCAAAGGGTAAAATCTTTGGAATTGAACATCTGAGGGGAATTGGCAAAGACACCGTTTGAAAACGGACGAAGCTTGCTTTCATGTGTCCGGGAAGATAAACCGAGACACAATGTGGGGTCTGGGGTACTGAGAACCCACAATGTAGGATGGGAATTGTCTGCGACTGTCCGAAGGAACAACTGTGGTGTGGTCTGCTTCATAGCCATGTGGTGGGACCGATTTTCTGCGCTGGGGTGTCTCGTCTGTTCATCTGGACATGCTGGAATAGCAACTGCAACGTGACATCTTGCTACAGCAAGCTGGTGCCCATCTACACTGCGCCTCCATCCTTAGGAAGACTTTAGACGACACATTTCCAGGTCGCTGGATTGGCGATTCACATTTTGGCCCACGGAGTCTCCAGATATAACGCCATTAGATTTATTCTTTGGGTTTTTGTTAACGATGCTATTTGCCTAGAACCCAGTGTGAGACATGTAGAAATTATGTATTCGCATCAGAGAAGTAATTGCATACGTTAATGAAGAAATGGTAGGCGAGACATGGGAGAAATTGAGATATCGCTTAGACGCCTCGAGTGCTACCGATGGCGCACTCGCTGAACTTAGTTAAACGACGGCTAAAACTTTAGGTGTGCTGTCATTACGCCGCAAACAGAACCTTCCTACTCATTCCATTGTTATACGTGATCAAGATCATTTTGGAACGGCTATACTGTCTGAGTATTAATACGGGGACAGCAGCTGTACCTCTACCGTAAATGAGCTATAATTCCTGTTGACTTGGGATTTTCGATCTCACTTCCTTTTGAGGCATTAAGACCTGCAACGCTACATGGTTAACTCTAACTTCACTGCACCTGTTTCGCCAGGGACGGAATGGTCAATACCCGCAACAGTCATGTAAGAGGCGTTGAGGATGTCATTGTTACTACTACGAAGAGCCACTAATGAACATTTTCAGTGAAATAGTGAGTACCTACGATACACCTATTGGGACTGAAGAGGATCTATTGGAAAGAATTCTCACTTACTGTGACGTTGTTCGAACAACAGAAGAGATGTTCGAACGGGTGCGACATAACTAGCTGTTTTTATTAGAAGTTGTGAAAATATATCAAATCTTTACAATTATATGTCTACATTTTTTATTGTTAGCAGGCCAACGGCAAAAAAGCAGATTTTCACGTTTTGGAAAACAACTTTCGATTCAGTCTTTTTTTCTTTTTTTCCAGACTCGTTCACAAAGTGAAATTGATACATTTGCCTCTTTCCATTAACCTCTGTATCATTTCCGCTTAAACACTGAATTTACTTGGGACAAATGGAAAATAATTCTTCCGACGTTCTGTGTCATATTTAGTTGTGGACCAAAAAGAAGACAATAAAGGCAATGTTTGGAAACACCGTGATCTTGACCGAATGTGAACCACATAGTAGATTTGATGTGCAGATACAAGGGTTAAGTTACGGGGGTTCCGTTATGTGCGTCCGTAAAGGGTCAATCCTGTATTGTTTTTAAAAGCTTTTCTTGTTCCTCATGTGCTCTTAAACCATTCACACAATCCATTGTAGTGTAGAAGACATTAATCAGAGTGAACTTTTTCGCCCTGCCTCTCTTATTCGTTGACTTTTTGGACAGTGAGTAAAGAAGTAGGGTAACTTCTCTTTTCGGCAACTCTGATGATGTCATGCCATGTTTATTTGGGTTGTCCGTTTCCTGGCATATATTTCACCCTTTGTTGTTGTCATGTGTCCTTTTCTAAGCTGTTGGACTGCTTTAAGGATTTAGCTCTGCAATTAAGGGCTGTCTCTGCAGTTTGTTAGCAACTTCTTCTGGAACTGGTTAAAAATAGTCGCAGACTAAGGCATTATTGTGGCTGGCTCTGAGCACTATGGGACTTAACATCTATGGTCATCAGTCCCCTAGAACTTAGAACTACTTAAACCTAACTAACCTAAGGACATCACACAACACCCAGCCATCACGAGGCAGAGAAAATCCCTGACCCCGCCGGGAATCGAACCCGGGAACCCGGGCGTGGGAAGCGAGAACGCTACCGCACGACCACGAGATGCGGGCTAAGGCATTATTGTATTTTCATTGACACGTACATACATTTCTCAACGGTGTTCCTGTTCACGATGTCTCTACAACTTAATACTGTTACACCGTAGTGACCACATTTCTTTGGGCGCAGAAGTGAGAACACCTGGTGAGACGAAGCACCTTCGACAAAAAGCTTTCCGATGCGAAATCTTTAATAGATTTTCAGTTACAGCAATACATTCCAAAGTTTTGTTGACATCTACATGGATACTCTGTAAACCACATTTAAGTGCCTGGCAGAGGGTTCGTCGAACCACTTTCACTATAATTCTCTTTTATGCCAATCTCGTGCAGCGCGCGGAAGGAAGCGAACGTAAAAAAGAGAAAAAAAAAGAGGTCAAATGGCTCTAAGCACTATCGGACTTAACATCTGATGTCATCGGTCCCCTAGATTTAGAACTACTTAAACCTAACTAACCTAAGGACATCACACATACCCACGCACTAGGCAGGATTCGAACCTGCGACCGTAGCAGCAGCGCGGTTCTGAACTGAAGCGCCTAGAACCGCTCCGCCACAGCGGCCGGCAAACGAATGTCTATTTCTTCCGGTACGATCTCTGATTTCCCTTTTTTTATAATGGTGATCGTTTCTCCCTATGTAGATCGGCGCCAACAAAATATTTTCACATTCGGAGGAGGAAGTTGGCGATTGAAATTCAGTGAGAAGTTTCCGCCGCAACGAAAAATGCCTTTGTTTTAATTATGTCCACCCCAAATCCTGTATCATTTCAGTGACACTCTCTCCCCTATTTCGCTATAATAGCGAACGTGCTGCCCTCCTTTGAACTTTCTCGATGTACTCCGTCAATCGTATCTGGTAAGAATCTAACACCGGGCAGCAGTATACTAAAAGAGGGAAGGCAATCTTCGTGTAGGCAGTCTCTTTAGTAGATCTGTTACATTTTCTAAGTGTCCCGACAATAAAACGCAGTCTTTGGTTTGCCTTCTACATAGAAGCGGAGACATTTTCTCAGCCTACTACCGTTCTACATGTGACCGAGAGCGAGGGCATAGTCTCTTGTCGTCGAAGCCTTTAGACTCTGTTTCGCGGTTGACCACATACTGAGGCAATATAGTTCAGTTTTTACGAGTGTAAGGACAGTAATAATTACTAAGAAATTTGCAGGAAATTGAAAAAATTTAAAAATGTTATATGGCCGCCGAGTGAATCACAGGTATTTCCTTCGTCCGCTAAAAGAAATTATTTGAGAGAAAATAGTGTCAAATTTAAATTTTCTTTGTTTTGTATGCTTGCTGTAGTGTCCGTTCTTGTCACAAAACTGAATATTAGCGTCCCAGCAGTGCCTGTTCTTGAAAAAAAAACTTGTTCTTTAATTGAAGTCCGATAATCGCGACATAACCCGAAATTTTGCGTGACACAAACACAAACAGTTCTATTCAAGTTTTCGTGATAGTGCAAAATTCGTTTAAAAATGACAGCTACTAGTTTCATCAGTGTCTACAGTCGCAATAAAAGTGTAATTAAACGTTTCTAAATCGTATTTAACTAACACATTTTGTATTGTTTACTAGTTCGATAGACGCGATCTGGGCCTAAATTTTCCGAGTCTTAAAAGTTTAAAAACCTGACCAACACGCCTGATAACGTAAATTCTCTAAAAGCAAAGTATTACAAATTCATTCTTCTGTCATTCTATCTTTAAATCAGTACAAAAACAACAATCACTGCACATAAGGCCTTTGTGCTGTTTTTTGTTTACACACAGCCAATCTCGCGTCCTTGACAAATTTAAAACATTCTTTAAACTTAAGTATTCTTTCGAAACTGACCGTGAGTGAGAAATGTGGGAGCTGTTATTGGATAGTGAGTCGAGGGATTTGTTGCCAATCTTGTACGAAATATTTTCACTGGGGGAGATGCAGTGGGAAGAATGTTGGGAGAACAATAGAGGCATTCTCCTGGAACTGCAGAGTATGCAGTAGGAAAATTTTGATTGGGGAACAGGAAAGGAAAATCTGTGCCCTTCAGGCACAGTTGGAGGGAGCAAGGAAGGAACTCATAAGGACCAAGGGAGATAGGGGGGAGGAGGGTGGTTGTTGGGAAATGGCAGCTGGTAGGAGGATAGGAAGAAAGAGAACGCGATCTGACAGTTTTATCATCAACACCAATAGCAGGTATCTACCATTGCCAGATTTAAGTGGAGATAAGCCTCAGGTAGAACGAGGAGCAGGAAATGTGCAGCACACTTCAACCGAGGCCAAGACGCCTAGGAATGTACGAAGTGTAAGGAAGAAGAAATTGGTGCTGCTAGGTAGTAGCCATGGGCGAGGTGTAGGCCCTCAGTTACAGGAAAGTTTAGGGGCAGTGTACCAGGCCACCAGTATCTTCAAGCCAAATGCAGTCATGTGATAGAGGACCTAGGGTCTTTATGCAAGGACTTTACAAAAGAGGACCATGTAGTGATAGTGGGTGGGGCGGGAAACAGTTTGTACAGGCATGGGGCATATGATATATGATGTCATGACATATGACCTGGACAAGATAGCTTCCCTGACTCATGCAACGAACGTACACTTTGTTGAGCTGTTCCGGCGTCATGATCGACCACACCTTGATGGAGCTGTGAAGTGAATCAATGTGGGGTTAGGGATGGCTCTAAGAACGGAAAACCTTGCTCATGTTTTTCTGGTGCCCGTCGGGACTATCAACAGATGGGGTTTCACTGGGCATGGCCAAAACATACAGGACTTGGAAGGAAAGATTGGTACAGCTGATTCATGAAAGTATACGGGGTGGATCTCGGGCCACACATGGTCAAATACCTATTGTCATATGTAGGAAAAGTATGTATTTTTAGAAGAAATCCAGACAACAGGCTTCCCTGCCTAAAAAGTATCTCCAGCAGCTTAAAAAATACTGAAACGATCACTCACAACACAGATTTTAAAACTTCAAATATCATTCACACCAGATGTCACTAAGAAAAACAAACCATTGGAAAGAGTAACATGGGGCATTTCACATACTTAACAATTCCCCATCAAAACATGCAGTAAAAAAAAAATACAACTATTAGAAGTTGAGCTCCAATCTTTGAACTGCACAGCAGTTTGTATTACTGAGCACGGGTGTAGAGACATAGAAATCCAACATGTAGTATTATCATTATATGAAAGGGCAGAACTACTTCAAGGGGTGGGCAGTCATGCATTTATATCAGAAAAGGAACACAGTTCAAGTCAAGACATGCCCTCAGTACAGTAAGTGAAGAGAAACACTTTGAAATATCAACTATTGAATTAACAGGGCTTGATATCACCAAGACATTAATCATTTTGTGTGTGTATAGATCTCTCAGTGGTAGTGTGGACACTTTTTTCAATAAATTAACAGAAGTTCTAGATAAAGTATCAAGTACAAAGGTCAACATAATTCTGTGTGGGGACATTAACGTCAGCACTAATATCATAAATGAATCCCGAAGCGCATTCATAAATATCCTTCAAAGTTTTGGCATGTCCCTATTGGTCAATAGTGCAACAAGGGTTACTACAATTACTGCATCAGTAATTGACCACGTGGCCACAAATATGGACAGGGAAAATGTGATGTAGCTGTAAAAGATCTCAGACTATCAGATCATCTCTGTCAAACAACAACAGTGAAATCAGACATCGAATCATTCCCTAAACTCCAAGCCTTCAAACGACATCCATCATACATAAAAATAAAACATTTTTCAAAAGAACTAGAAAAACAAAGCTGGGATGAAGTGTATAAGGAAACCAGTGTAAATATAAATTCTCTAAATTATCCACATTGTTTAAACTGAACTTTGAAAAGGCATTTCCAAAAGTATGCATGTTTCTATCGACATCTCACAAAAACAGATGGATAACCGCAGGTATTAAGAAGTCCTCCCACACACTTAAACACTTCAGTTCCATGAAAAGATTCGCAATGATCCAAAATTTTTAAATTTCTATCATAGATACAAAAAGATCTATAGGAAGGTGCAGATTGCTGCAAAAAAGTCATTTAATGACAAAGTAATATGTAATGGAGAGAATAAAAGCAAAGTAGTCTGGGATGTTATAAAAAAGGAAATGGGGAGAGGCAAAAATAAAAAATAAAAAATAAAAACGCAGAATAACATGCTGCTAAGGGAGGGGGATAAGGTAATAAACGATCCACAACACTTAGCAAACTATGAAAACGATCATTTTTCAAGTATTTCAGAGAAGCAATAATTCTCCAAAACAAATATAACACCTGTAAATAATGTTGCACTAAATACAATGCTGTTACTTCCAACCACAGAGGTTGAAGTCAATATAACTGTTCAAAAACTAAAAAATAAAAAGTCAGTAGTCTTAGATGAAGTACCAGTGTGTGTACTGAAACAATGCATAGGGATTATACATGGCCCCTTAACAAATATAATAAATGAATCCTTCACATCAGGCTCATTTCCAGAGCAGTTAAAACAGGCAAGAGTTGTAGCTTTGTTTACAAAAAGTAATGCAGAACACATAGAAAATTACCGGCCTATTTCCCTGCTGTCACCATTCTCAAAAATGATAGAAGCAATTATGAAAGACAGGTTAATGAATTACCTGAATAAGTACAATCTTTTAGGCGAGTCACACTTTGGTTTCCGAAGTGGTAAAAATACGGAGTCAGCCATAGTAGAATTTACAAAAGTTATACTTGATGCTCTTGATAAAGATGAGTGTATCACAGCCTTATTTTTGGATCTTTCTGAAGCCTTTGATACAGTTGACCACAAGATTCCATTAAATAAATTAGAAGCATTAGGAATAAGAGGGGTAGCTAATGACTGGTTTCGATCATACCTAGCAGATAGGGTACAAAGAGTAGAGATAACACACACTTCAAATAGATCTAAACATTTGCTAAAACACTTGTCAGAACCAAAATACATTAATATAGGGATTCCGTAAGGTAGCATATTAGCATTATGGCATTCCTGATATACATCAATTCCTTTCCCAGTAGTATTACTCATGGTGAAAAAATTCTCTTCGCTGGTCATAGCGATATTATAGTCACTGAGAAAACAAGAGAACTCCTTGCTGAGAAAGCAAATGAAACTCTCAAGGAAGTTTATGTTTGGTCAATAAGCAATAAAGTGACATTGAACATAAAGAAAACTAATGCCATGAATTTCGGTTTGAAGAGGAAAAATGACAATGTTAAATTAATTGTAGATGGCACATCTATAGACTGTGTAACAAATGCAAAATTTCTAGGAATGAATATTGGTTCTCAGTTGAAGTGGTCTGAACACACAAAGGTACTTGCAAACAGAATGTATCAACATGTTATGCCCTTAGAATCCTATCATCGGTGTGTAACATGCACTGTCTTTTAGTTACATATTATTCATATGTACACTCAATTATTAGCTATGGCATTCTTTTTTGGGGAACAAACACACAAAATATGAACATAATTTTCAAACTCCAGAAAAAAACCACAAGAATAATAACCAGAAGTACTAGTCGAGCTCATTGTAAAGATCTGTTCAAAACACTGGGGATTTTAACTGCTCGATGTGAATACATTTACCAGTCAGTTGCACACATAAAAAATAACATTGGTAATTACTGCACAAACAGCTCTGTCCATGACCATGCAACATGACCATGCAACTTACATTTACCAAGAAAAAAAACATAAAACTGAAAACAGCATTTTATACCAAGGGATAAAACTGTACAATAAATTACCGAAAGAGATTAAAGAAATTGCAAAAATTCACTTATTTAGAAAGGCAGCTAAAAAGTACCTGTTATGCAATACGTTTTATACATTGAAGGATTAGTTAGATAAAGCAGAATAGTGGTTCGATAAAAATGTTATACAAACAAATAATAATAATAATAATAATAATAATAATAATAATAATGATTATAAAACATCCAACATTCCACATAAAACCTTCACTTTATGTTTTTTCCTTCTTTTTTCCTTTCTAGAAACACTTACCCCAAGCTATGCATGTCACAATACTAACACCTCTTCCTCTTTCTGAGCTCAACATCTCACTCATTATGGAGGGATGATGACTCAGTTTTCAGCATAGCAAATGGGAAGTTGCTGTACAGAAAATGGCCCAGAGATCACCAGTGTGTATGTATGTGTGTGTGTGTGTGTGTGTGTGTGTGTGTGTGTGTTTGTATGTGTGTGCGCGCGTGTGTGTGCATGTGTTAGAGTGAAGTGTTATGGAACAATGTGCATATAGTGCGTGAAGTGACTGATAGTGAGATATGAGTGAACAGTGTGGCATTGCATTATTTAATAAGTAATCTGTAAAAAACGTATTGTATACCAGGAGTAAATCTAATGGCTATCTTTAACTAGAAGTCTGTAAATACATGTGTATTCGAATTAGCTTATTTTAAATTGGTCTAAACCTATAAATACTTTGACATGTCCTATATCCTTGTAAAAAGAGATCTACGGATGAATACAGCTACTACTACTACTACTACTACTGTAGGGGACACTGAATGGTTGTGATCTAAGCGAATAGTTCAGTTTTCAGTTTAGTCAGACCGAGTGAAGTTCTGAGCAGTAACGGTGGCACGGAACTCTGTTACAAGAAAAGTCCGAAAGCGTGGAGTCGTCTCTAAACTTAAGTGGACTGTTACACAAAAAAGGAAGAGTTCGTCACTACAAACCTGCTAATTTCATTCGTCGATTATCCAGTTAGAACTACACAAGTCCCAACGAATCACGAGACAGATTCAGATTTCTCTCAGAACGATCGTCAAATAATCCCAAAGTTCGGCACCACAGCTCACCGAAATACAGAAATTCCAACTGTGGCCAAAATTTTCTAAATACGAGCATGTCGTAACCGACCACCGAAAAACCACACCTTAGCGAAATTCTGTAAATATCACAACACCACAAGCTCAAAAGTCTCTAAGTTTCATAAATCAACTGTTCTGTTAACGCCACATACCACCCAGGCGATAACACAGGTAAGAGTCACGTGTAAACGGCGAACGAAGCGTTTTCTTGCTCAAAAAATGGTTCAAATGGCTCTGAACACTATGGGACTTAACATCTGTGGTCATCAGTCCCCTAGAACTTAGAACTACTTAAACCTAACTAACCTAAGGACATCACACACATCCACGCCCGAGGCAGGATTCGAACCTGCGACCGTAGCAGTCCAGCGGTTCCGCACTGAGCGCCTAGAACCGTTAGACCACCGCGGCCGGCGTTTTCTTGCTTCTTGGTTACAAATGTTTCACTGCGCTGCCAGGCGGAGTGTCGCATGCTTCGACGCTTGATCTTTATGTTGAGTCAGATCTTCCTCCACGCCAGTGTATCGACAATTTTGAGCTCAAAATACATAACTTGAAATAATTCCTAAAATCCAACACATACAGAAGAACTTATGCCATCGGCGTGTTCGTGATTGAATGCGACGCCCATCGATATCAAAGTTGATTTACTTTACTTAATTATTTTTGGTGTAATAACGAGATTAATGTTCATGACTTTTTTCAGACAGTTTCAGCTCTATATGATGGTGTTTATCAGAATGTCGCATTGTTTATTATTTATTTACGAAAAACACGATAATGCTTTTTTAAAATTTCTGTAACATCGCAGAAAATAAATACAGGGCGTTTCAAAAAGAAAGAGCAGATTTCAAACATTTATTTCTCAAAAACTACAAATGATAGAAACACAATTCAAACGTTTCTTGTCAGAGAAAGGTTCAAAGTTTTTCAATGGTCCGCACAGAAGTTCCATGCAAATCCGCAGTGGCGCTGGCGTTTGTTTGTAGGAAAATGGCGACGACACCACAGGAACGATCATTTTGTGTGCTGCAATTTGCAAAGTTAGAGTCCATTGTTGGTGTGCAACGTGCATTCCGCCGTCAATTCAACAAACAGCCGCCTCGTCATAAGCAAATTTATGAGTGGCATCACAGATTCGTAGAAGATGGTTGCATCTGCAAGCGAAAAAGCACGGGTCGTCCACGCACATCGGATGAAAATGTCGAGCGTGTCCGTGCAGCTTACGAAAGGAGCCCTAGAAAATCCACGGCACGGGCAAGTCACGAACTAAACATGTCTAAAACAACGGTATGGCGCGTTCTGAGTAACCGTCTGCACATGAAGCCGTACAAACTGCAGTTATTGCAAGCATTGCGTCCTGACGACCACAACAAGAGGTTCGAATTTTCAACTGCAATTCTACAGGACATGGAAGAGGACAATTTTGCCGAACGATTAATTTTTTCAGATGAATCAACGTTTCACATTTCTGGTAAAGTTAATCGGCATAACGTACGAATTTGGGCGAGTGAAACTCCGAGGGACGTTATTCAACATGAAAGAGACTCACCAAAGGTTAACGTCTTTTGTGCAATTTCGGTAAACAAAGTTTATGGACCTTTCTTTTTCATGGAGAAAACTATCACAGGAACCATTTACCTGGACATGTTAGAAAACTGGCTATTTCCTCAACTTCAGGAAGATTCAAATCACTTCATCTTCATGCAAGATGGCGCCCCACCACACTTCTCTGAACCTGTACGACGGTACCTAAATAACACCATTCCAGGACGGTGGATTGGAAGAGCAGGAGCACAAGATCAATGTCATCGTCTGTGGCCTCCCAGGTCACCAGACCTTACTCCCTGCGATTTTTATTTGTGGGGGTACATAAAGGACTGTGTTTATGTCCCACCTATGCCCGCTGCTCTTCAAGAGGTACGACATCGAATTGTTGCGGCCGTGAATTCGGTAACTAAAGACCAGTTGCGTCGTGTGTGGCAAGAAATGAGATACCGGTTTGATATTTGTCGTGTAACAAATGGTGCTCATATTGAGGTACAGTTTTGATATTTGTTGTGTAACATTTGGTACTCATATTGAGTGAAGGACCGTTGGAATTGTGTTTCTATCATTTGTAGTTTTTGAGAAATAAATGTTTGAAATCTGCTCTTTCTTTTTGAAACGCCCTGTACATGTAATCAAAATAAACGCTATACTTCGACTACACTGTAGAAATGTTCTTGGTAGATACGATTGTGTATCTGGGAAATATGTAATTAGCGATGATTATGGAAATATCTTAGACCTTGTAGCTACAAATAGGCCGGACTTAATCGACAAAGTCAGTATAGAAACGGTGATTAGGGATGATGATGTCATTATAGTAAGTATGATTACTAAAGTTAATAAATCAGTTAAGAAGCCGAGGAAAGTGTTTCTGCTAGATAGAGCAGATAGGCAGTTGTTAGCATCTGACTTAGACAGTGAACTGACATCACTTAGTTCCAATAAGATTGACGTAGAGGAATTATGGGCAAAGTTTAAGCAGATTGTAATTAGTGGCCAGGAGAGTTACGTGCCCAGTATGTAGGTAAAGGATGGAAAAGACCCGTCATTTCTTATTAACGAAAGTCGGAGGATGCTGAGGAAGCAGAGGCTGTTGCACTCTAGGTTCAAAAGGCAAAGCACAAATGACGACAAGTGAAGGTCAGTAGAGATTCGCTCGTCTGTAAAAAGCTCTATGGGCGAAGCATACAACAATTACCGCCGTCACACCTCATCAAAAGATCTGGCAGACAACCAGACAAATTCCGGTCTTGTGCAAAATCACTAAGCGAGTCTAAGGCTTCCATTCTGTCCCTTGTTGACCAGTCTGGTGTGGCTGTTGAAGACAGCAAAATGAAAGCAGAAGTTCTAAATTTCATGTTCAAGAAACTGTTCATTCAGGAGAATCGTACAAATATGCCTGCAGTTGACCGGCGGGCAAACTCGCGTATGGAAGACATTGTAATAAGTATAATAAGCATCCCTGGCGTAGAGAAACAGTTGAAAGATTTGATAGCTAATAAATCACCAGGTCCGAATGGAATTCCAGTTCGATTTTACAAAGAGTATTCTACGGCACTGGCCCCTCACGTAGCTTGCATTGGATCCTTACCAAGTCTGCGTTTGTCACGACTATCTCGCCCAGTACAAAGTCCCCTGCGACTAGAAAAAAGCGCAGGTGACTTCAGTGTATAAGAAGGGTACAACTAGGGACCCGCAAAATTACAGACCAGTATCCCTAACTTCGGTTCGCTGCAGAATCCTTGAACATATTCTCAGTTCGAATATAATAAACTTCCTTGAGACTGAGAAGCTTATGTCCACGAATCAGCATGGTTTTAGGAAGCATTGCTCGTGCGAAACTTAGCTTGCCCATTTCTCACACCATATAGACTATTACGAACAATGAAGGAAGGGCGACAGGAAGATTCCATATTTCTGGATTTCCGGAAAGCATTTGACACGGTGCCCCATTGCAGGCTGCTAACGAAGGTACGAGCATATGGAATGAGTTTTCGGGTATGTGAGTGGCTCGAAAACTTCTTAAGTAATAGAATCTAGTATGCTGTTCTGGACGGCGAGTGTTCATCACACTATCTGCGGTTGTTTGCTGGTGATGCTGTGGTGTATGGTAAGACGTCGAAGTTGAGTGGTTGTTGAAAGATACAAGACGACTTTGACAAAATTTCCAGTAGGTGTAATAAATGGCAGCTACCACTAAATGCGGAAAAATGTAAGCTGATGCGAAAGAATATGAAGAACAAACCAGTAACATTCGGATATAGTATTCCTAGTGTTCTGGTTGACACAGTCAGGTCGTTTAAATATCTGGGTCTAACGCGCTAAAGCAGTATGGAATGGAACGAGCATGTGAGAACTGTGGTAGGGAAGGCAAATGGTCGACTTCGGTTTATTGGGAGAATTTTAGGAAAGAGTGGTTCACCTATAAAGAAAATCGCATATAGGACACTGGTGTGACCTGTTTTGAGTACTGATCTATTGTTTGCAATTTGTACCAGGTCGGATTGAAGGAAGACATTGAAACCACTCTAAGGCGGCCTGCTAGATTAGTTCCCAGTAGGTCTGAACAATGCGTAAGTGTTACGCAGATGCTTCGTGAACTCAAATAGGTCTCCCTGGAGGGAAGGCGACATTCTCTTCGAGAAACACTACTGAGAAAAATTATAATACCGGCGTTTGAAGCTGACTGCCGAACGATTCTACTGGTGCGAACATACATTGCGCTTAAAGACCAATAAGATAAGATTAGAGAAATTAGGTCTCATACGGAGGCATATAGACATTTGTTTCTCCCTCGTTCTATTTACAAGTGGAACAGGAAAGGAAACGACTAGTAGACGTACAGCGTACACTCCGCCACGCACCGTACAATGGCTTTCCGAGTATCTACACTCATGCTCATAAATTAAGGATGATGCTGATACACGGTGAAACAAGGCTCTGGTGGGCGGTTTGCTGGTTTAAATCGCTTCGGGGTATGACCATGCGGTGCATTTGACCTGTGGTCGTCGCACGGTGGCGCTGGCAGCAGTCCACATACGCAGAGGTGTGTCGGAGCATGTCAGAGTATGGTGCAGCGAGTAAGTGTATAGACGTTTTCAGACCTGCTAATGGTGACTGTGTGTTGAAAATGGCTCCGTGTGCCACAAAGTGTGATCTCAAGATTATGGTAACGATTCCAGCAGACAGGAAACGTGTCCAGGCGCTACAGTACGGGACGTCCACAGTGTACAACACCACAAGAAGACCGATATCTCACCATCAGTGCCCGCAGACGGCAACGGAGTACTGCAGGTAGCCTTGCTCGGGACCTCACCGCAGCCACTAGAACAGTTGTCTCCAGACACACAGTCTACAGACGACTGAACGGACATGGTGTATTAGCCCAGAGACCCGTAAGGTGCAGTCCCTGGTCACAGGAGAGCCCGTAAAGCCTGGTGTCAATAACACAGTACATGGTCATTGGAACAGTGGTGCCAGTTTATGTTCACAGACGAGTCCAGGTATAGTCTGAACAGTGATTCTCGCCGGGTTTTCATCTGGCGTGAACCAGAAACCAGATACCAATCCCTTTATGCCCTTGAAAGGGACCTGTATGGAGGTCGTGGTTTGATAGTGTGGGGTAGGATTATGATTGGTGCACGTACACCCCTACATGTCTTTGACAGAGGAACCGTAACAGGTCAGGTGTATCGGGACGTCATTTTGCACCAGTATGTCCGCCTTTTAAGGGACACGGTGGTTCCCACCTTCCACCTGATGGATGATAATGCACAACCCTACCGAGCTGCCATCGTGGAGCAGTACCTTGAAACAGAAGATATCAGGCGAATGGAGTGGCCTGCTTGTTCTCCAGACCTAAACCCCGTCGAGCACTTCTGGGATTCTCTCGGTCGACGTATCGCTGCACGTCTTCAAAACCCTAGGACACTTCAGGAGCTCCGACAGGCACTGGTGCAAGAATGGGAGGCTATACCTGCAGCAGCTGCTCGACTACCTGATCCAGAATGTGCCAACCCGTTGTGCGACCTGTGTACGTGTGCATGGTGATCATATCCCACACTGATGTCGGGGTACATGCGCAGGAAACAGTGGCGTTTAGTAGAAAATGTGTTTCGGGACAGTTTTCTCAACTTACCACCAATACCGTGGGGTTACAGATCTGTGTCATGTGTGTTCCCTATGTGCCTATGCTGTTAGCGCCAGTTTTGTGTAGTGCCACATTGTGTGACACCACATTCTACAATTATCCTTAGTTTATGAGCATGAGTGTACGTAGCTGAAGATGTAGATACTGAAGAATATTAACTGTGAGTGGTGGACGAAATAAAATAATTACGTAAAATTACATGGTGTCGTTAAACAGTTCTCAAATGGCTCAAGTGGCTCTGAGCACTATGGGACTTAATTTCTGAGGTCATTGGTCCCCTAGAACTTAGAATTACTTAAACCTAACTAACCTAAGGACATCACACACATCCATGTCCGAGGCAGGATTCGAACCGGCGACCGTAGCGGTCGCGCGGTTCCAGACTGTAGCGCCTAGAACCGCTCGGCCACACCGGCCGGCAAAGCAGTTCTCGCTCAGTCGCATGTAAGCACGTGTCACAGGATATCGTAAATTAATTCTTTTAGGCATCATTACTTTTCGTAATTTTAGTGAATTTACTGCTCTTTATTATCTATAACTAATTATCGGTTGTGTGATACTGATGGGCTCCTATTTCGAGTGATTCATCTTAAAATATCGTTCTGATAGTGGTTTTGTATATTACACGACCCTACAGGTGCCTCTACAGTATTAATAACAATATTCCTGATTTTATAAGTTGCCACCATTTCTTCGGTTAGATGCTTCGCGCTTAGTAACCATTGGCCACCACGAATAACACAACCTCCAGGCATCGACTATGTTCTTAGGTAGCTCAGGGGGATCCGTCTGCCGAGCGCGACACACCCCCTCTTCCTGGTCGCAAGATGGTCGTTACAACAGCTCTTGAAGTAATTAAACTCTCCTTATCATAACAAAGACCGTCTACTGTACTTCAATCCAGCCTTCTTAGCAGTGTGGTTGTTTGTAGTCTCTAATATCCTACCGATACCACTGAGAGATTTTTTTCTACGTTTGTGGGAATCTACACTCCTGGAAATTGAAATAAGAACACCGTGAATTCATTGTCCCAGGAAGGGGAAACTTTATTGACACATTCCTGGGGTCAGATACATCACATGATCACACTGACAGAACCACAGGCACATAGACACAGGCAACAGAGCATGCACAATGTCGGCACTAGTACAGTGTATATCCACCTTTCGCAGCAATGCAGGCTGCTATTCTCCCATGGAGACGATCGTAGAGATGCTGGATGTAGTCCTGTGGAACGGCTTGCCATGCCATTTCCACCTGGCGCCTCAGTTGGACCAGCGTTCGTGCTGGACGTGCAGACCGCGTGAGACGACGCTTCATCCAGTCCCAAACATGCTCAATGGGGGACAGATCCGGAGATCTTGCTGGCCAGGGTAGTTGACTTACACCTTCTAGAGCACGTTGGGTGGCACGGGATACATGCGGACGTGCATTGTCCTGTTGGAACAGCAAGTTCCCTTGCCGGTCTAGGAATGGTAGAACGATGGGTTCGATGACGGTTTGGATGTACCGTGCACTATTCAGTGTCCCCTCGACGATCACCAGTGGTGTACGGCCAGTGTAGGAGATCGCTCCCCACACCATGATGCCGGGTGTTGGCCCTGTGTGCCTCGGTCGTATGCAGTCCTGATTGTGGCGCTCACCTGCACGGCGCCAAACGCGCATACGACCATCATTGGCACCAAGGCAGAAGCGACTCTCATCGCTGAAGACGACACGTCTCCATTCGTCCCTCCATTCACGCCTGTCGCGACACCACTAGAGGCGGGCTGCACGATGTTGGGGCGTGAGCGGAAGACGGCCTAACGGTGTGCGAGGCCGTAGCCCAGCTTCATGGAGACGGTTGCGAATGGTCCTCGCCGATACCCCAGGAGCAACAGTGTCCCTAATTTGCTGGGAAGTGGCGGTGCGGTCCCCTACGGCACTGCGTAGGATCCTACGGTCTTGGCGTGCATCCGTGCGTCGCTGCGGTCCGGTCCCAGGTCGACGGGCACGTGCACATTCCGCCGACCACTGGCGACAACATCGATGTACTGTGGAGACCTCACGCCCCACGTGTTGAGCAATTCGGCGGTACGTCCACCCGGCCTCCCGCATGCCCACTATACGCCCTCGCTCAAAGTCCGTCAACTGCACATACGGTTCACGTCCACGCTGTCGCGGCATGCTACCAGTGTTAAAGACTGCGATGGAGCTCCGTATGCCAAGGCAAACTGGCTGACACTGACGGCGGCGGTGCACAAATGCTGCGCAGCTAGCGCCATTCGACGGCCAACACCGCGGTTCCTGGTGTGTTCGCTGTGCCATGCGTGTGATCATTGCTTGTACAGCCCTCTCGCAGTGTCCGGAGCAAGTATGGTGGGTCTGACACACCGGTGTCAATGTGTTCTTTTTTCCATTTCCAGGAGTGTATGTGCGTTGCAATGGCGAACGACTGCACAAATGTCATCACATCGTTTCTGGAGCAACGCGCAATTGTGCGCCTGAATAAAATATTTTCTCATTTAGTAGAAAGTTGTAGACTTGTTCTCCGTGTTTGCCTTCGGTTGCGTACGCTATGTTTACCGATTGTTTTCTACCAACTTCCGGTGTGTGGGAGTGAGCTTAGGAGGGAACATCTCGTGTCCATTAACCGCGAAAAAACATTTCGTGTACCTGAAAACATGGCTAACAGCACGCGAAACACGATCGGCTTTCCGTTGAAGATATGACGCATTTGCAGAGCCCACACTCGTGTAACACCATCCGCTGCACCTGCACAAAATATAGTGGCTTCATGAGTTCTGAGGAAGCTTATCAGCCATGGAAAGTAAGACCAATAATTGACAAACTCGGAAGACCAATAAGCCGCAAGTGGGTAAGTGGGTATGTAGATTAAAGCCTCACTAAATACGTTTTTATTCAACAACAAGGTGGTGAGATATTTTTTACAACCAGGCATCTTACAAAACTGTGGCCATTTACTAGTGCCGACTGAATGTCATTGACTGAACATCAGCGGGCATTAACGCTGAGCGGCAGTTTTTTGCAACAGCTTTACTATTTGCTCATCCGCAATAATAGTTTTCAGCATAGTTTTACACACTTCTTGTAAAATGTACATAAGCTATCATCTGTTCCATCATTCGATTAATCGATGTTGCAACATGCAAGCACCACCTAAAAAGAACCACATGTTCTATTTCTTGAGAAGTCACCTCAAGATAATTGACTGTAATCTGTCTTGACAAATAATAAATATTACTGAACAACTGTAGCTCAAACTTCGTAAGTTGTGGGAGAAAGTAATCGAAGGAGGATCGTTATGCTGGAAAATTGCGTGCATTTATACATCGGCATGCTTTCGACTGTGGGGCTCAGCTGAGCACTGGTTCCACAGTTGAGGCAATCCCCAAGAAAAGTGCAGCGCGTCTTTTCAGTTTCAGTTACTAACTTGATATTTAGATACACCCTGTCGACATCCTTATTGAAAATCTGCAACACTTCCGTATTACACAACAAACCCACGAACTTGTCATCAGTGTACCATAAAAATATGTTGTTCCTATTTGAGAGGCATTCAAGGTTATAAATTCGAAGTATTTCATAAAAAGATGTCCGCAGATTTGGATATATTTTTAGATTCCTGAATTTTAGCTCGTTTTGATGCAAATAAAATGTTCGTAATTAGTGTGTAATTTCACAGCGACAGGCTGCCTCCAAAGGTGGATAGAAGACGACGGAAAACAAAGCACAAAAAATAAACTTAAAAAAAGTCATCTAACAGTTTAGCATTTATGGGTGCGAATGAAGAGGGTCCGCATTGGTTAACCATCTCAAATAGTTCTCTCGTGGAAAGATTTGGAACGGGATCGGTTCATTCACGTGAGACCAAACTAGAAGATGCTTGAGTGAGTAATTAGTGACGCTGATATGCAAGACATCCAGAGTGGCCTTATTTGAGTGAGTAATTAGTGAAGCTGATAAGCAAGCCCTCTAAACTGGTCTCAGATAAGTTAGTAACCAGTGAAGCTGATATGAAAGCTTTCCAGAGTGGCCACGTTAGAGTGAGTAATTAGTGAAGCTGATACAGAACCTTCCAAAGTAGTCTCAAATGAGTGAGTAATTAATGAAGCTGATATGCAAGCCCTACAAAATGAATTCAAATGAGTGAGTTATTAGGGTAGTTGATATGCAAGCTCTTCAAAGCGATCTCAAATAGACAAGCTAGCACTAGTTTGGGAGTGACACAATATTTAAATATTTATTTACAGTGTTCTACAGTCAGTTAGTAATGTAGCCCCAAAGGTCTTATTCGCGATGAATGTTATGATGTGAAAAGGATCTACTGAATAAAAATTGTACACACTTCTTAAAAAACTGTACTGCTGACCAGTAAAATAAGAACACCATGAAGATGGCATTCAAGGAACGCCAAACTGACGTGAAATGAACCACTTGCTCTGATATTCAAATTATTAACATTTCAGGTAGGAGAAACGCCATCTAGGTTTTCATTTAGAAAACGCATTTTAATGTTGTGTAAGAGGAGATACGTCTACTAGCACGTATCAGAATTCGGCAGCGGTGGTAACATGGCCTATCAAGACTGCGGTGTATGTTTCCCCAATACTGGTCTTCGCGTAGGTAGAGATCCAGCCACTGTCATGTGAATATGGAATCGATGAGTTCAGGAGGTCCAAACTCAACTCTATGAATGACTAGCGCTCGAGAGGACAGACATATTGTTTACTCATCTGTTCAGAAACGCACAGCTGCATCACGTATGTTTGATCAGGAATGGGCTTGTTCGCAATACGACAGGTATCCATACGGACAGTGGGACCCTCTGGAGCACCGTAGAGTGTCAGCATGGCGATCATTGCGCTGGCTTCTTATCCTGGGGCGACAAAGTGACGTGCGTTGGAAGTGGTTCAAATGGTTCAAATGGCTCTCAGCATTATGGGACTTAACATCTGAGGTCATCAGTCCCATTGACTTAGAACTATGAAAACTTAACTAACCTAAGGACATCACACACACAGGCATGCTCTAGGCAGGATTCGAACCTGCGACCGTAGAAGACACGCGATTCCGGACTGAAGCGCCTAGAACCACTCGGCCACAGAGGCCGGCGTTGGCAGTGGAACACCCAATGAGAACTCAGTGCACAGGACTCGCACCACGTCATCTTTTCAGAAGAGTTAAGTTTCTAAGTACAACATCACGATGAGCGTATCCATTTGTGTAGGCTCCAAAGAAGACGAAACTTTCCAGATTGCAATCATCAACTTCATCAGGAGTGATGATATGGAATATCACTTGGCACATAAACTATGGTTCGAATAGCCAATAATATGGACAGAAGCTTTACATTACTGAAGGTTTAAGAGCTGTGGTCGTGCCTTGTCTTCGAAACCTCGATGACTTCATTCTACAAGCGAGCTCAAGACCGCATGTTGCTCATGATATCTAGATCAACCTCTGAGCAGAAGGTATTTATCTCTTGCCCTGGCAGCAAATTCTTCATATCGCTCACTTGTAGAAGACATCTTGTCGTAGTTCGTCGAGAGGCAACCCCAAGAACGAGTTGTGCGGCATAAACCAAAATTGGTAGGTGCGTTTCTATTCCCGAAAAATGATACCCTTCAAAATTTCACGACAGCCGCTTAAGAGTAGCACTACTAGTGCTATTATGAGAATGGAAATCAGTTTTGCTTTAAGTACATGCTGCAATTGTCTTGAGCTTTAGCTGCCTTTCAACTGGATGTGGTGAGTTGATGTTGGTCAAGAACGCCTTTCAAGCGACGGAGATACCATTATCACCACCTCACTCAGTTTGAACGAGGTCGTAAAATAGGGCTATGAGAAGCTAAATATTCCTTCTGCAATACGGCAGAACCAATTGGCACGAATGTAGTCACTGTACGTGATTGCTGGGAGCAGTAGTAACGACAATGTACGGTCGCAAGAAAAATGGGCCCCAGATGACCTCGTGGCGCCACAGTGAAGAAAGGCCGTCATGTTCGGCGAATGGCTCTGGCGCATCGTACTGTATCTGCAGCAGCAATCTGAGCAGCAGCTGACGCCACAATGACACAACGAACTACTACAAATCGGTTACTTCAAGGACAGCTCCAAGCCAGACGCCTCGCAGCGTGTAATCCACCACGCCATGCCATTTGCGTCATCAGTGGTGTCAAGGTAGACCTCGTTGGAGGGCAGGTTGTGTTACCATTCATGAACAGCATTGCAGGGGGTGTTTTCCAACAGGATAACGCTCGCCAATACACCAACAGGCTCTACAGTGTGTAGACAAGTTGCCTTGCCCTACTCGATCACCAGATCTGCCTCCAGTCGAGTACATATAGGACAGCATTGGACGACAAACAGCAGCGTCATCCACATACAGCGTTAACAGTCTCTGTACCGTGCGACGAAGTGCAACAACCATCGAACTCCTTCCCACAGACCGACATCCGGCACCTGTACAACACAATGTATGCACCTTTGCATGCTTACAGTCAACATTCTGACAGTTACACCTATCATTATGTATCAGCATTTCACATTTTCAGTGGCCTATCTTGCGCCTATTAACCTGTGATCTTGTAACGTCACTCATTTAAGTATGTTATCTAGATGAATGTATTCCCAAAAGTTCATTTCTCTACATTAGCTCGTTTTTGTTGTTGCGATTTTTTTTTCCGCAGTGTGTGAAAATTCAGTCTGCGGTATGCATACATTCGTAAAACTCGAAAAGTAGTCGGTAGACTAACTGGAAATTTTGAAACAACCTTGTATGCGAATACATGCCTGTTTTTAGGTACTTATTTTCAATATACATAATATTTAAAAAAATATGTAGTATAGAGGGAAAACGTTGTTATCAAAAATCTTGAGAAGCTCTTGACAGATTTAATTCTAACTTTTACACCATACTCTAATGAACTTTCCGACGGATAGTAGGCTTCATTTTTTTAAATGTATATAATGGCTACATGTATATGGTATATGAAGGGGAAAAACTGTTATCAAAAAAGTCAAAAAGTAAGTAATAGATTTGCTTCAAATTTTTACACGTTACTAGAATATACGTGTTGGCGAATAAAGGACATTTATTAGTGAAACGTTGTTGCATATAGCTTTCTCTTAAAATACGGCAAGAAAGAAGGTGCTGTTGTGTGTTCTGCTGTAAAAATGTGCAGTTTTCTTTCCTTAGTAGCACCCAGTTGTAGCTATGGTAGTGGGGTATTTAAACAATTAAACAAATTCAGAATGAAATTTTCACTCTGCAGCGGAGTGCGCGCTGATATGAAACTTCCTGGCAGATTCAAACTGTGTGCCGGACCGAGACTCGAACTCGGGACCTTTGCCCGTGCATGGGAATGTGCTCTACCAGCTGAACTACCCAAGAACGCAGATTTAAAGCTGTGAGGACGGGGCGTGAGTCGTGCCTGGGTAGCTCAGATGGTAGAGCACTTGCCCGGGAAAGGCAAAGATCCCGAGTTCGAGTCTCGGCCCAGCACACAGTTTTAATCTGCCAGGAAGTTTCAATTAAACAATTTGTTTCTCATTATACATATTTTTAAACATAAATAGTATACACAGCAATCTGCTGTTTGTTTTCTTCTTCTTAGACGGATTTCACACAGAACAGGAAATTTCTATATCTGGCTAATCGGCTTATGATTAGAATGTTACTACGGAATGTAAAGTTGTAATAACAATAAGGAAAGGCTCAAGGTCAGAGAGGTGGGAGGAAATGGATATAGAGAGGTAGAAGGAGGGGCAGATGCGAAAGGGTTAGGAGAGGAGGATATGGACAGGAACAGGTGGGAGAAGGAGATTAGGACGTACATCCAGTTCCATTCCGTGTTAGAAATGTGTGCTTTCTCTTTCCTTTCTTTTTCATTTAAGCAAACTAAGTCACAGCAGTGGTTGGTTGGGTACAGCTAGTTTGTATTCACGCAGTAAATGAAATTTCCCGGTGTTGCAATTTTAATGGGCAACAGTGTATATTTATGTGGTACACGGTTGCCATTCACATGTTGGTAGCCGACTACTTACGATTGTGGGAGAGGAACAGAAACTCTCTGTGGAGCTGATGCGTGCCGCTCACCCTGATGTCTGTTGTGTGGCTTCGCAGGAGGCACCGGCGGACCTTGCGGCTGGGTGCGGGCCTGCGAACTGGCCTGCCGGTGCAACAAGCCGCTGATGTGTCGCCTCTGCACTGCTGCCGGTATCGTCACCACCACCAACACCACCACAGCCACAATAGCCCCTACCACAAAGCCCAGCGCTGCGGGCTAGGCGCCTACAACAATGTCAATTGTTGGGACGGTTACACCAGGTCCGCTAACGAAGCTGTGCTCTCTAATTCACAAGCTGTTGTGTAGAATTAAAATAAACGCATATGTGCAATAAATTTTGCTGCAGTGAATACATAGTTGATCATTTCGTAACTACAATACTGGCCATTAAAATTGCTACACCACGAAGATGACGTGCTACAGACGCGAAATTTAACCAACAGGAAGAAGATGCTGTGATATGTAAATGATTAGCTTTTCAGAGCATTTCCACAAGGTTGGCGACGGTGGCGACACCTACTACGTGCTGACGTGAGGTAAGTTTCCAACCGATTTGTCATACACAAACAGCAGTTGATCGGCGTTGCCTGGTGAAACGTTGTTGTGATGCCTCGTGCAAGGAGGAGAAATACGCACCATCACGCTTCCGACTTTGATAAAGGTCGGATTGTAGCCTATAGCGATTGCGGTTTATCTTATCGCGACATTGCTGCTCGCGTTGGTCGAGATCCAATGACTCTTAGTAGAATATGGAATCGATGGGTTCAAGAGAGTAATACGGAACGCCGTGCTGGATCCCAACGGCCTCGTATCGCTAACAGTCGAGATGACAGGCATGTTATCCGCATGGCTGTAACGGATCGTGCAGCCACGTCTCGATCCCTGAGTCAACAGATGGGGACGTTTGCAAGACAACAACCATCTGCACGAAGAGTTCGACGACGTTTGCAGTAGCATGGACTATCAGCTCGGAGACCGTGGCTGCGGTTACCCTTGACGCTGCATCACAGACAGGAGGGCCTGCGATGGTGTGCTCAACGACGAACCTGGGTGCACGAATCTCAAAACGTCATTTTTTCGGATGAATCCAGGTTCTCTTTACAGCATGATGATAGTCGCATCCGTGTTTGGCGACATCGCGGTGAACGCACATCGGAAGCGTGTATTCGTCATCGCGATAGTGGCGTATCACCCGGCGTGAGGGTATGTTGGTTACACGTCTCGGTCATCTCTTGTTCGCATTGACGGCACTTTCAACAGTGGACGTTACATTTCAGATGTGTTGCGACCTGTGGCTCTACCCTTCATTCGATCCCTGCGAAACCCTACATTTCAGCAGGATAATGCACGACCGCATGTTGCAGGTCATGCACGGGCCTTTCTTTATACAGAAAATGTTCGACTGCTGCCCTGGCCAGCACGTTCTCCAGATCTCTCACCAATTGAAAACGTCTGGTCAATGGTGGCCGAGCAACTGGCTCGTCACGATACACCAGTCACTACTCTTGATGAACTGTGGTATCGTGGGCAGCTGTACCTGTACACGCCATCCAAGCTCTGTTTGACTCAATGCTCAGGCGTATCAAGGCCGTTATTACGGCCACGGGTGGCTGTTCTGGGTACTGATTTCTCAGGATCTATGCACCCAAACTGAGTGAAAATGTTATCATATGTCAGTTGTAGTATAATATATTTGTCCAATGAATACCCGTTTATCATCTGCATTTCTTCTTGGTGTGGCAATTTTAATGGCCAGTAGTGTACATACAGTATCTCACAATTGAACGATAAGAATCTGATCTGCGTTGCCCAACTTTCAACGAGCATTCGACAACGCATTGTTTTAACTCTTCACACATATTCAGCATACCATATACCCTGTGCAGTGAGATACGATTCCATACAGTGGGGTAGTTAGATTATAGATTGTGGAAAATTAAGAGTCAATGCATACCAAACCCACAAAAAGTGTGAAACTACTGAAAGTAACGGCCATATTCCACGATCTACAAGAGCAGAAATCATTTTCACAATTAATTGTATCCTTCGACATATAAATTTCTATTGCTTCTTTCTCAGCCTTTATTGATGACGAACACACATAAGCGTGTCGTCTTTCGACTGGTCATTCATTACTGATGATGGATTTTATCAACCGAGGAGCTGTGAGAACTTTGCCTAGCGACCCAAACTGTTACTCTGCGGCATTCTGTAACAATTTTCTGTACCGAATTTCACAACATTTACGAGGGCTATCCAGAAAGTAAGTTCCGATCGGTCGCGAAATGGAAACTACAGTGAAAATCCGATGAAACTTTGCACAGACATGTTAGGCCGTGTCTCCAGTACGCCCGTCGATCGTGTCACGTCCCTCTATTGAGTTCTGAGCGCACAGTGAGCTCGTAAATATGCCTAGAATATAATGTCTCCAGTCAAGTGCGAGGGCCTGGTGAGAGATTTCGCCTGAAGCTATGCAGCACACATAACAAAACTGTCGTGTGTTTCCTTCTTCATTACAATTCCTAGCCGCATTCTGCAGGGGCAGTGAAGATGTTCTTGTAGTGTTTTTGATCATATGTACCGCTGGCTATGAAGACAACATTTTGGAACAGGCGACAAGCTGTAGACCATCGTAGAGAATATGCGGAAAGCACTCTCCTATGGCGATGGTATTGCAAAGTTGGTACAACGCTACGGCAAATGTCTAAGTCAGAGAGGGGACTTTGTAGATAAGTAACCGGTAGTTTGAAAAAAATGTTGCAAATAAAACATTTTTGATTTTCGTTTCCATTTCCGTTTCCATTTCGCAGCCGATCGGAACTTATCCAAATACCCCTTGTATATACACTAGAAAATGCAACTTAAATAGTTGTGAGACCTGCTGAGCACCTCTCTCATCGACTTAAACAAATACAGCTAAGCGGACAACTGGACTTTTCATTCAGTTTTATGTTTTAATAGTTGTAACACCTCTATTTAAACACCTGTTGTACTGTATGAATTGTCAATCAATCATGTAGTCTCAAAAGAATGATGCTATCATCGTACTTCGATTCTGTGGTACACCACAGAATGGCCAGATTAGATCTTTTTACCAAGTCAAATTCTACAAACAAAATTTTGCGATAGATTTGTTCGTCTATTGTTAAAGAGTATCTGTTCACCCGTCGAAAATTTGATGTTGTTCTGAAAACCTATACCGCCTGTACTTAACTGTAAGCCCACGGGACAAAATATTATTAACTCATTTAAAAGAGCACAGTGGTCGATTTAGATCGCTGTGGATGGTGCAGAACTAGTACCAGACGGTCATGTGATCCTTTGCTGTTGTTGTTGCACATCATGGCAGTGAAGTGAAGTCTACGTGCCAATCGCTTTTATTTAACGAGCGCAGTGAAGCGAGACAAAATGTCAGAATGGAGCTATAGTGTTTGGATTGTCAAAATGGTTCAAATGGCTCTGAGCATTATGGGACTTAACATCTATGGTCATCAGTCCCCTAGAACTTAGAACTACTTAAACCTAACTAACCTAAGGACAGCACACAACACCCAGCCGTCACGAGGCGGAGAAAATCCCTGACCCCGCCGGGAATCGAACCCGGGAACCCGGGCGTGGGAAGCGAGAACGCTGCCGCACGACCACGAGATGCGGGCGTTTGGATTGTCCAGGACCATACTGTGAATAAAGGTGCTCAGCTTGTTGGAATGTCACTGCAGACTATCCAACGTGTTGATGAGGAATGGTGTTCCTATCGCAGTCATGTAAGACGACGTAGAAACTGATGTGTTATGCGCCAGTAGATGAGCAATAAGAATATCACCCAAGTAAACAACGCAGAATAATATTGTATGAATATCAAAGAACATGAACAAAAGCTGCTTTGTGGAGTAACTCGTCACAAGGAAAGCAAATAATGAATAAACAGCCAAAGGTCAAGATAAGTAACAAAAGATTAAAGTGTGGAAGTGCTAATCACGGGCTTGTACAAATTCACTTGGAAAAGTTCAAAGTTTAATCACACAATAAGTACTTCAGTGGTGTAAGACCAAAGTACGACGACAGAAAGTCACTACCCTAAGTTTGGCAGTGATCCGAAGATAAACACTGCATGGCGAATGACCGATTATAGTTCCTAGGCGAGCACCTGATAGATGGACTGTGGATGCAGCTGGTGCCTACCCGAGAGTGCTCGGAGGAATAACTGGTTCGATAGATGAGACCAAACTGCCGATCTGTGCTTGAGCGCCGGTCTAAATACTGTCACGGTGCATGGATACACCGCGAGCTGCTGGCGGGCACGTGACATGTTGTAGGGAAGCTTGCTCTGCTAGCAACGGATTTGGAGCCTCTCTTGGCGGCTGCCAGAGACTCCGGGGAAAACAAACCGGCGTGTTCCTGTTTTTTGTTGGTACTGTTGTTCAGAACATCAACCAACATGCGGGATTAGCGCGGATCGTTGTTTGGCTTGCAGGACTTGTAGACGCTTGTCCCTATCGCGGCAAACGACGCCTGAAGCACGGCCATTCGCAGAACGCTGGTGTGTTGCAGATTTGCATTTTTCTGTATGTAGGAGGCATACATGAAAAACAGTGGTAACAAGAATATCCTAATTGAGAGGAACCAATGACGAGTGATACTTTTTGTCAATGACAGTCGGTTACAAACACAACAGGAATTGCTATTTTCAGTGAATTTAGTGCAATATCACCAATTTCTGAGTGGACATCGTGATGTCAGTGTGTGCAATGATCATCTGCGTTCGGGTATCGCTGAAAATGCCATTACTGACAGCGACATACATACCTTCAGTGGGCCAAATAACATAGAAACTGGTTAGTAACTGACTGGAGGTCTGTAGCGTGGTCGCGATTTTCCTCATTTCGACAGGTGCAATGGCCCAATGAGGCATTTAATTTCCAGTATATGGTGGGAGTATTTCAGGCAAGAGACTGACCTTTAATTCTTTTAGGGTGTATTTCATGACTTGAGACCACTTCTTCACATCATCAGTAGTTTAACTGAATTCATTTGATATTTTTGGTGACCGAATGTTCCCCTTTGATATATATGTTCCTGACAGTATGTTGTCGAACTCCCGCCTTCCAAGATGACAACAGCCGTGTTCACAAAGGTAGATTCATAAATTTCTGGTTTGATGAATACTTACTGGTCCGCTCAATCCTCCGATCTTAATCTCAAAGAAAATGTCTGGGACTTTTTGCAGTTGAAACGAAAAATTAATATTCCCGCAATTTGGGACCTCTACGTGATGGTGGTTTAGCTTGATATGGTCTACCCGACGAAACTTGTGAACTCTCCTCACGCCGAATAGAGGCCATCATGAAGACTACGGGCGAAATTACACTGAATTAGCCTGATGTCTCCTGGGCTGACTAATTTTTCATCCAACGTGCTTATTTGAGGAGTTATCACACAACCCATAGAACTGGGAAGATAGTACGACGTAAGCTAAATTTGATTCAATTCACGAGGTCGAGATAGTCAGAAGGACCCCACAGTTTCACAGACGTAAGAATTGTGAAGAACTTTAAGTTGTTATTCGACTCTCCTTCAGTAAAATGGGCTACCCTATTTTGATTAACTGCACCAGAAGATTGAACTTTGCGCTTTGCCAAAAGTTTTAGCAATACCAGTGCTGTTTAAGAAGGAGCTCGGCTTCTTTATACCATTTTAGCATTTAAAGATACTGGGCTGACTGTGACGAAATCTTTCCTGTAGAATGGCAATGCATGTGTTACACAGGTGGCTGCACTACATAGTAATTTCGTCAGGATGCTCAATCGTTTACACTTCCTGCTGACAAAGTTGATGTTACTGTTCTTCTGTCAAGTGACACATAGAAAGATAGGATCAAGTTTTTTTGGTGAGGCGAGCCACTGGAAGATCGGAAAAGGTGTCACTGAACAGGTCGTAGGAAGAATGCTGCACTGCTGCACGCGTTTACCTTCTCTAAATAAGTTGTGAGCAGATTGAAAATCATAGGGTATAGTGCTTCCGCGACTCTATGGACTTGTAAAAATTTATAAGAAATATGTTCTTCTACTACTAACTGAGCGTAATTTGGTTCTTTTAATTACTATATTGCACAAAAACCAGTTTTACACCACCTTCATGATTTGTGTTACACTGAAGCGCCAGAGAAACTTGTACAGGCACGCTTATTCAAATATGTAAAAAGGCAGAAAAAGGCGCTGCGGTCGGCAACACCTATACAAGACAAAAAGTGTCTGGTGCAGTTGTTAGATCGGTTACTGCTGCTACAATGGCAGGTTAACAAGATTTAAGTGAGTTTGAACGTGGTGTTATAGTCGGCGCACGGGCGATGGGACACAGCATCTCCGACGTAGCGATAAAGTGGAGATTTTCCCGTAGGACCATTTCACGAGTGTACCGTGAATATCAGGAATCAGCCAAAACATCAAATCTCCGACATCGCTGCGGGACCAACGACGACTGAAGTGAATCGTTTAACGTGAACTAAGTGCGACACTTCCGCAAACTGTTGCAGTTTTGAATGATAGGCCATCAACAAGTGTCATCGTGCGAACCATTCAACGAAACATAATCGATACGGGCTTTCGGAGCCGAAGGACCACTGGTGTACCCTTGATGACTGGATGACGCAAAGCTTTATGCCCCGCCTGGGCCCGTCAGTACCGACATTGGACTGTTAATGACTGGAAACATGTTGCCTGGTCGGACGATTCTCGTTTCAAATTGTATCGAGCAGATGGACGTGTACGGATATGGAGACAACCTCATGAATGCATGGACCCTCCATGTCAGCAGGGGAGTGTTCAAGCTGGTCTGGTCACCTGTGTCCATTCATGCCCATTGTGCGTTCCGACGGACTTGGTCAATTCCACCAGGACAATGAGACACACCACTTGTTCATAATTGTTGCAGAGTGGCTCCATGAGCACTCTTCCAAGTTTAAACACTTCTACTGGCTACCAAACTCCCCAGACATGAATATTATCGAGCATATCTGGGAGGCCTTGGAACGTGCTGTTCAGAAGAGATCTACAACCCCTCGTACTCTTACGGATTTATGGACAGTCCTGCAGGATTCATGCGTCAATTCCCTCCAGCGCTACTTCAGGTATTAGTCGAGTCCATGCCACATCGTGTTGCGGCACTTCTGTGTGCTCGTGGGGGACCACATTCTTTGGGTCTTCAGTGTATTTCCGATTGTTTGTTCCTTTTTCAATACTCGTTGGACTACAGAAACTATGACTACAGCCAACTATGTAAAGATAATAATAACCCTCCTTTTCAGTGCTGTTCTATTAAGCGCGCTGTGTCTCCAGTCGAGAGTGAGACATGCGGCTTGTGCAAATGGATCACTCTGTCCACATACCCTCTACAGTCATTTCAAATTTAGACTGTGCACACATTATTATTTTAAGGGCCGACAGCACGGGAAGTTGTCTGTTGAGCTACCATATACTACAGCGACGTCACTGAAATTTTCACGTATTATAGCGAAACATAAAACTTTGAAGACCCGCCTCATAGTGATCGTCTGCGGTCAGTGCCACGAACTGATAGGTGCTACCTACGAAATAGGCTTCTTACGTGTCATGAGGAGACTGTAGCAGAATTGTGTGGTGCCTTTTTGGAGGCATTTGCAAGGGCTTTGGGGACCCAGTAGTTAACCGCACCAGACGATAAATTTGGCCTCTAGGCAACTATTACTAATAATAGTAAAGACACCAGCATTATGGTACGCAAAAGAGGTGGACAGGGAAACACCTAGAATGGAATCGGGATCAACAATGTAGAATTATCTTCACCGACGAGTGCAGGATTTATATGCTGCCTAATGCTCATCTTAGAAGGGGCTTCATATCTACGAAGTTCAAGAAGGAGTAGAGTTAGTCGTGTTTTGGCAACTACCACTTGTGGATATCGGACGTCGCTGTCGCTAACATGGGTGATTTGAGGGCGATGCAGTATCGGGACAAGATGTGGCAATCCTCTGTGCAACCCTATGTCAACATTTAGGCCTTAGCTTCTTGTTTCAAGACGCTAATGCACGGGCGCAGCACACCCACCTAGTGATCACATTCCTCCAGGAGACAGGAACTAATCGAATGGAATGGCGTGTGGTAGCTGGTGACATGAGACTGATGGAACATGGCTGGGACGAGTTAATACTACCAGGTCGTCGTCACAGGAAACCTCCTCAAGTACTGGACGAACTCAAAATGGCCGCCATCGAATAATGGAACAGCTTGAACATTTAGTGGACAGCGTGCCAAAGACGATCCAAGAATCCCAGATGCAGCAGGTGAAGCAGTTTGATATTCCCCAGCAGCAGATTTTGATTCACATACAGTATGTGTTGAGAGGACCTGTGGTCTAGGGATAGCGTCTGTGATTAGTAATGAAAACTTCACCGGCCCCGGTTCAAACCACGCCACCACTTAGATTTTAAATACAAATAGTCAGCAGTGGTGACCGAAGACTTTCGGCATAAGAAGCCGTCCTCGTTCGGCCAACGGTCTTGTAAAAAGAGAGCGAAGGAGCGGACAGAGGTTCAGGACACTCCCTTGTCCTTGAGGTGGGAAACTGCCCCTACAGGCGGAAGAATCAGCAATGATCAAAGGCATGATGTGCAGAAGGCAATGGAAATCACAGCATTAAATACACATAATGTGTAACCACAGGACACGTTGCCTGCAACTGAGAAAGTGTCATGATGATCTCTCCATAGGCAAAAAGACTCCAGAATAGTTCCATATTCGATTCTGCGGGAGGGGACTGCCAAGGGGGAGGTGATCATGAGAGAAATGTCGAGTAACCAACGAAAGGATAACTTTCTACGAACCTGGAATGTCAGAAGTTTGAACATGGTAGGGAAACTAGAAAATCTGTAAACGGAAATGCTAAGGCTCAATCTAGATATAGTGGGGGTCAGTGAAGTGAAATGGAAAGAAGACAAGGATTTCCGGTCAGATGAGTACAGGGTAATATCAACAGCGGAAGAAAATGGTATAACGGGAGTAGGATTCGATATGAATAGGAAGGTAGGGCAGAGGGTGCGTTACCTGGAACAGTTCAGTGATAGGGTTGTCCACTTCAGAATCAACAGCAAACGAATACCGACAAGGGTAGTTCAGGCATACGTGCCAACGTCTTAAGTCGAAGAAGAAGCGGTAGAGAAAGTATGTGAGGATACTGAACAGGTAATTCGGTATGTAAAGAAGGAATTTGAATGCGGTTGTAGGGATGGTTTAGGAGAAAGGATTACCGGAGAATATGGGCTCGCTACAAGGAATGAGAGAAGAGAAAGATTTATTGAGTTCTGAAGTAAATTTCAGCTAGTAATAGCGAATATACTGTGCAAGAATCACAATAGAAGGACATATACTTGGAAAAGGTACAGGGACACGATAAAGTTTCAGTTGGATTACATTGTGGTCAGGCAGAGATTCTGAAATCAGAAGCTGGATTGTAAGGCATACTCAGGAGCAGATACAGATTCAAATCACAATTTAGTAGTGATGAAGAGTAGGCTGAAGCTTAAGAGACTAGTCAGAAAGAATCTATGCGCAAAGAAGCGGGTTACGAAAATACTAAGGAATCACGAGATACGCTTGAAGTTCTCTGAGGCTATGGATACTGCGATAACGAATATCTCAGTAGGCATTTCAGTCGAAGATGAATGACCATCTCTGAAATGGGCAGTCATAGAAGTTGGAAAGGAAACAGAGCCAGAATGCGGTCTCCAAAGTGCTCCTCCAGGACATTAAACACTCTCATTGTTCGAAGGGATCGAGCTCCGTCTTGCATGAACAACATCTTGCCGAAATCAGGGTCACACTAGATGGTGGGGATTAAATCATCTTCCAAAACCTTCATGTACCGTATGGTAGTTGACGTGCCATCAAGGAGTATCGCACCGATTATTCCGTGACTGGATATTGCACACCGCACAGCCACCCGTTGAGGGTGAAGAGACTTCTCTATCGTGAAATGCGGATTCTCAGTCCACCAAATGATCCAATTTTGCTTATTGACGAACCCATCCAAATGAATGTGGGATTCATCGCTAAATCAAACCATATTCACATCAAAGTCCTGTTCGTCAATTCTGTGGACAATAGCCTTAGCGAAAAACACACCCGCTGTTCCATGGCCCTGGGACATAATGGATGTTGTTGTTGTTGTGGTCTTCAGTCCTGAGACTGGTTTGATGCAGCTCTCCATGCTACTCTATCCTGTGCAACCTTCTTCATCTCCCAGTACTTACTGCAACCTACATCCTTCTGAATCTGCTTAGTGTATTCATCTCTAGGTCTCCCTCTACGATTTTTACCCTCCACGCTGCCCTCCAATGCTAAATTGGATCCCTTGATGCCTCAGAACATGCCCTACCAACCGGTCCCTTCTTCTTGTCAAGTTGTGCCACAAACTCCTCTTCTACCCTATTCTATTCAATACCTCCTCATTAGTTACGTGATCTACCCACCTAATCTTCAGCATTCTTCTGTAACACCACATTTCGAAAGCTTCTATTCTCTTCTTGTCCAAACTATTTATCGTCCATGTTTCACTTCCATACATGACTACACTCCATACAAATACTTTGAGAAACGACTTCCTGACACTTAAATGTATACTCAATGTTAGCAAATTTCTCTTCTTCAGAAATGCTTTCCTTGCCACTGCTTTCTACATTTTATATCCTCTCTACTTCGACCAACATCAGTTATTTTGCTCCCCAAATAGTAAAACTACTTTACTACTTTAAGTGTCTCATTTCATAATCTAATTCCCTCAACATCATCCTCCTTTCAAGACACTGTCCATTCCGTTCAACTGCTCTTCCAAGTCCTTGGCTGTCTCTGACAGAATTTGAATGTCATCGGCGAACCTCATAGTTTTAATTTCTTCTCCATGGTTTTTAATACCTACTCCGAATTTTTCTTTCGTTTCCTTTACTGCTTGCTCAATATACAGATTGAATAACATCGGGGAGAGGCTACAACCCTATCTGACTCCCTTCCGAACCACTGCTTCCCTTTCAAGCCCCTCGACTCTTATAACATAATGGTTAATGGGTTTGAATTTTATATGAGAAGAGATGCTGGTCTTCAACAACAGCCTGTCGCAGTGTCTCCCTGTTGATTCCCATCTGTTGTGCAACTCGTCTGATCGATTTCCTGGGACGGGTTTGAAACAGCGCGTGTCTTCTCGATATTTTCAGGGGTTTTCACCCTTTCTAGACGACCGACATTGCCAACACTGTCATTAAGAACACCATCTCTCAAACTTGCGAATCAAATTCTTGATTGTTAGCACGCTTGGACCGGTTGTCTCCAGCTTGAACTCGGTTGCAAACTTCCTTTGAGCCGCATTTGGGCTGTTATTGCTTTCATAAAGGCGATACGCTCAGGTACTCTGTACCCTGACATTTTCACGTGTAAATGGCCGACAACAACAAGACGCGAGAGCATACACTTACTAATTCCCTACATGCCCCGCGGCCAACCATGCAGTCTGAACGTCCTAACGCAGACCGTTCAGAAGTTGTGACGATTTTATTTCGTACAGTTCAATAATTGCCACTCTGTACTTACTTCTGTTGATAATTGCATTACGACGTGTTTTCTCATCGTAACAACAAACAGACAAAATTTTTTTCAAAAGCTTTTGTTGGTAGTTGTGTTAACAACACGGCAACACAGTGGCAAGGATCTCCTTCAGATGATCAGTACAGCAAGCCGCTCTTTTGTCTGCTTTGGCAGTTCCTACTTTCTCTCTGTTAAGCACCCTCATCTCACCTTTGCGGCAAAATTGAAAGAGAATCTTGTAAGCATATTTTCTGCTTAAACACAATTTCAACCAAGCAGTTGGTAATCTTATGGAAGAATTTGATTATAGCCGATGCTAATAAAAACAAGTTTGTGTGAACATTAAATTTAGAATGAGAGTTGTAATACTTAGTTCCACTGTTAACTTATTTAAGGAAAATTTCAAAGTGATCATCACGGTTTGCACAGTTAAGTTTTACTACGCGAAAAAAATTTCAGTTCTGTCTTTAAACGTTTACATTATTTGAAATGCTACCCCCAAAAGAACGTACGTAAACGATATTTTAATCCTTAAAGCTCATTGACTTGTTTGACCTTGTAATCATATTGGTGAGAAGTTTGCATTGCATAGAAAGTGTGGTGTCACCACCAGACACCACATTTGCTAGGTGGTAGCCTTTAAATCGGCTGCGGTCCATTAGTATACGCCGGACCCGCGTGTCGCCACTCTCAGTAATTGCAGACCGAGCGCCACCACACGGCAGGTCTAGAGAGACGTCCTGGCACTCGCCCCAGTTGTACAGCCGACTTTGCTAGCGAAGCTACACTGACCGATACGCTCTCATTTGCCGAGACGATAGTTAGCATAGCCTTCAGCTACGACATTTGCTACGACCTAGCAAGGCGCCATAGCAGTTGATAATTAATATTATGAAGCATGTACCGTAACGAGAGATGTTCTACAATTGTGGATTAAAGTTAAGTATTACATCATCTACGTACTTTATTTGCAATTCTCAAGATATTGTTCTGTTCCAGAACTCACGCCAGTCAGCGTGTAATTAAACGCGTGCATTTCGGCCTCCTCTAGAAACACAGTGTTGGCTCTTCTGCCAACACTACAGAAAGTTTGTACTGCATGGCGTAATTACGGCAAAACCGAATCGCTCCTACTTGCTATAGCGACAGTTGGAGAAAAATATTGTTCCTCATACAAATAAAATCAAGATCGCTTAATGCTTCCATCCCAAAATGGAGTCCGATAAAACCCTCATTATATATGCATATACACTGAAGAGCGAAAAAAGGAAAACTGGTACACCTGCCTAATATCGTGTAGGGCCACCACGATCACGCAGAGCTGTCGCAAAACGACGTGGCGTGGGCTTGACTAATGTCTGGAGGGAATTGACACCATGAATCCTCTTGGGCTGTCCATGAATCCGTACGAGTACGAGAGGTTGGAGATCTCTTCTGAACAGCACGTTGCCAGGCATCCAAGATATGCTCAATAATGTTCATGTCTGGGGTGTTTAGTGGCCAGAGGAAGTGTTTAAACTCATAAAAGTGTCTCTGGAGCCACTCTACAACAATTTTGGACGTGTTGAGTGTCGCATTGTCCTGCTGGAACTGCCCAAGTCCGTCGGAATGCACAATGGACATGAATGGATGCAGGTTATCAGATAGGATGCTTACGTACGTCTCACCTTGCAGAGTCGTATCTAGGCTTATCAGGGGTTCCATATCACTGCAACTGCAGATGCCCCACATCATTACAGAGCCTCCATCAGCTTGAACAGTACCTTGCTGACATGCAGCGTCCATGGATTTATGAGGTTATCCCCATACCAGTGCATGTCCATCCTCTCGATAGAATTTGAAACGAGACTCGTACGACCAGGCAACATGTTTCCAGTCATCAACTGTCCAATGTAGTTCTTGACGGACCCAGGGTAGGCCTAAAGCTTTGTGTCGTGCAGTCATGAAGGGTACACGAGTGGGCCTTTGGCTTTCGGAGCCCATAGTGATGATGTTTTCCGTTGAATAGTTCACACGTTGTACTTGTTGATGATCCAGCATTGAAATCTGCAGCAATTTACGGAAGAGCTGCACTTCTGTCACGTGGAACGATTTCCTTCAATCGTCGTTGGTTCCGTTCTTGCAGGATCTTTTTCCGGCCGTAGCAATGTTGGAGATTTGATGTTTTACGGGATTTCTGATATTCACGGTGTACTTGTGAAGTGGTCGTACGGGAAGAATCGCCATTTCATCGCTGTCTCAGAGATGCTGTGTCCCATTGCTCATGCGCCGACTATAACACCACATTGAAACTCACTTAAATCTTGATAACCTGCCATTGTAGCAGCAGTAACCGATCTAACAACTGCGCCAGACACTGTTGTCTTATATAGGCTTTACCGACCGGAGTGCCGTATTATGTCTGTTTACATATCTCTGTATTTGAATACGCATAACTATACCAGCTTCTTTGGCGCTTCAGTGTATACAGGGTGGTCCACTGATAGTGACCGGGCCAAATATCTCACGAAATAAGCGTCAAACGAAAAAACTACAAAGTGTAAGTAAGCTGTTTAGGTTTTTATGTTGGTAACGCCACGTAGCGCTCTGTATGAAAATCACTGACTGTGCTGTGTGCAGTCTGTGGCTGGCTGGCATTGTTGAAATATTCGCTATTGTAGTGCTGGGCAGTTGGATGTGAACAGCGCATAGCGTTGCGCAGTTGGAGGTGAGCCGCCAGCAGTGGTGGATGTGGGGAGAGAGATAGAGAACAAAGAATGTATGAATATATCAGTTCATGATATGCAGTATTACAAATTTACTCTTTCTGGCGGACACACGTCCAGATCGTTCCCTCTTAAAACTCTGCCATCTCTCTCCCCACATCCACCACTGCTAGCGGCTCACCTCCAACTGCACAACGCTATGCGCTGTTCACATCCAACTGCCCAACACTACAATAGCGAATATTTCAACAATGCCAACCATCCACAGACTGCACACAGCACAGTCAGTGATTTTCATACAGAGTGCTACGTGGCGTTACCAACACAAAAACCTAAACAGCCTACTTACAAAAGAACGAAACTCGTCTAGCTTGAAGGGAGAAACCAGTTGGCGCTATGGTTGGCCTGCTAGATGGCGCTGCCAAATGGATATCAATTCCGTTTTTTAAAATAGGAACCCCCATTCTTTATTACACATTCGTGTAGTATGTAAAGAAATATGAATGTTTTAGTTGGACCACTTTTTTCACTTTGTGATAGATGGCGCTGTAATAGACACAAACGTATAAGTACGTGGTATCAAGTAACATACCGCCAGTGCGGACGGAATTTGCTTCGTGATACATTATTCGTGTTAAAATGGACCGTTTACCAATTGCGGAAAAGGTCGATATCGTGTTGATGTATGGTTATTGTGATCAAAATACCAACGGGCGTGTGCTATGTATGCTGCTCGGTACCCTGGACGACATCATCCAAGTGTCGGGACCGTTCGCCGGATAGTTACGTTATTTAAGGAAACAGGAAGTGTTCAGCTACATGTGAAACGTCAGCCACGACCTGCAACAAATGATGATGCCCAAGTAGGTGTTTTAGCTGCTGACGCGGCTAATCCGCACATCAGTAGCAGACAGATTGCGCGAGAATCGGGAATCTCCAAAACGTCGGTGTTGAGAATGCTACATCAAGATCGATTACACCCGTACCATATTTCTATGCACCAGGAATTGCATGGCGACGACTTTGAACGTCGTGTACAGTTCTGCCCCATTTTATCGATGGCAATCTAAATGGTGCAGTGTATGCTGATTTCCTATGTAATGGTCTACCGATGTTACTACAAGATGTTTCACTTCATGACAGAATGGCGATGTACTTCTAACATTATGGATGTCCGGCACATAGCTCGCGTTCGGTTGAAGCGGTATTGAATAGTATATTTCATGACAGGTGGATTGGTCGACGAAGCACCATGTCATGGCCAGCACGTTCACCGGATCTGACGTCCCCGGATTTATTTCTGTGGGGAAAGTTGAAGGACATTTGCAACGCCTGACAACATGCATCAGCGCATTGTCAGTGCATGTGCGAACATTACGGAAGGCGAATTACTCGCTGTTGAGAGGAATGTCGTTACACGTTGAAAGGTGGCTACACTGAGCCACTGCGCCAGAGATTGCGCCAAAGAGTATTATTAAGCCGCCTCCACAGTGCTTGTCGAGAGTTCGTAGAAGTCAGTGCCTGTTAAGAACTAGTAGCAGTTAGTGCTTGTCGAGAGCTCGTAGTAGTCAGTGCCTGTCGAGGTCTCGTGGTAGTCTGTGCTGAGATGTTGTAGCAGAGAGTGTTTGTTGAGATGTGCTATTAGGCAGTGCTTGCTGAGATGTGATATTGGAGAGTTCTGGTTGAGATATAATGTAAGGATTAGAATGATTTTCATCAATATAAATGAGGTAATTAACTCAGTTGTTTTTATTTTAGTGTCCTAAATAATGCGTCATTACAGGTTCAGTCAACAAAGCATCTGGCGTGTGTTCTTGTATTAGAGTGTAATTCTACTTTCCTTGAGCAATTATGGTATTTCTAATTTTCTTTTATCACGTCAGTATAATTGGTATTTAAAAATTCTTGTCTTGTTGAAGAAGAACCGTGCCAGATGTGCGTTGAGTCATACTTCCACATACAGAACAGTTATACTTATGCTTTGGTTTAGTAGGTTTTATAGTTGCTGGGGACTTAATTAATTAACTGTGTTAACGAAAATTTTCATTTCATTCTTTGTTGTTGTTCTTTGCAGTCAGATTGCGTAATAATACTAGTCAGGGCCAACCGTTTACGAAACAGAGTAATCGGACATACAGCTACTAAAAAAAAAAAAATATTTTCAATCATATATTTAATTAAGCCCCCATGCACGTGGCGACCGCTGCTTCGGATCGTCCCTTGGAATTCTTCTGATTGTAAAAATAGTAGACAGTAGTATTGTTGTAGTAATTTCTAGTTTAGTAATTGTAGCCTATTTTGCATGTGTAGATTTGGTAATTGGCATTCTTCTAATGGTATTTTTTTCTCAGAATTTGATTTGTTGTCTTGTATACGCGTTTGACAATTTAGTGCAATTATTTCAATTGTTCGATGAATCGTGTTTGAGGGAAACATTTCATGTGAACGATATTGTTGATGATAAAGTGTCATTGTGTGTAATTTTCGTACAGTGACGAATTTTTTATGTTTTGTAAATGATTACACGGTCAATGAAACAGGCAAAAATGATGAATAGTCAGAATAACGAAATTGTTAACATGGCGAACTCGCCAACAGAGGAAAACAGTGTCATAAATAATGTAGTGGAAAACAATTTAATAAGCAGGGAAAATAGTCCGGAAATAGTTCAAAATTTTTCACAATCGAAAAATTCTCAGATTGCGTGGTTAACGACAGAAGAAATGGAGCAGTTGATGAGTGCAATATTAAATTTGGGATCTGAATTAAGAGCAATGACAACACGGTTAATCTCAAAAATAGGAACAATTGGAACAGAAATAGGAACAATTAAAACCGAGATGAAAGCAGTGGGATCACAGTTACGATCTGAATTAAAACTGATATGGGAACAATGGAAACACAGTTAGGCTCACGAACGGGGACATGTTTCAAAAACATGAAAGATGAATTAAAGAGGGAAGTTAGAGAGGAGGCGCAACCGATTTTGAATTCTCATAATAATAGATTAGTTGCAGTAGAGATTAGACAAAGGGAACAGGATAGAGAACAGGAAGAAAGAGATCATGTGGTAGTACAGAAATTTTCATAGTTAAATTTACAACGTGCACACGATAAGAAAGAAATATTTGAGAGAATCGAGGAATCCGTACCAAATGACAGAATAAATAATCTAACACAACAATATGAACAGTTAACTACCAAATGTGTCAATACTGAAACCCGAGTTGCGACACTTACGGAAGACGTAAATAAACAGAAAGAAAAAATAGGTGATTTAGCGGAAAGAGTTGAGGAAATATCAGATAAACTGACAAATCTTAGTTTACATGGGGACAGAGATTCAGATGATACAGCACCATTGCCATTTGCAGTCAGAACATAAATAAGCATGTTGAAAATCAGGGAAAATTTAATGAACGCGTGAAAAGGGAATTTGAAGCATTACGAAAGCAAGTCAAACAGATCGAAGGCGAAATTGTAAGAAAAGACGGCAAAGGAAATTTAGAATCACAGATAGCAGAGGGGTTTGAAGAAAATAATTTGTTTCATTTACGGGATGCGGCAAGAGAGCGCCAGGCGCGCGAACTTGACAATAATCGTCATTGGGACTGGGAGAGACGCGGTAGGTCTTTGTCGCCACGAGGCGAAAACTTTGACTATAAACACTTTTTGACTGTTCGGAAATTTAAGATCTTCCGCAATTCTAAGGATGACATACATCCATGTTCATGGCTAGATCAATTTATGTACGCAGTTCCGCCAAAGTTGCCATTAAGTCACAAACTGGAAATTATGTGCGGCTATTAAAGTCCTCAGGGGATTCACTACTCTAAGTGAATATGTGCCGTAGCGAGCATAGGGCCCCGAGCTGTAGTCGTGCTATTTCTCTTTTAGTTTTCTGCACCGCTGCCTACTCTTTTACTATTCTTTGCATCTGTCAAAACAACTCTTCGACTATCAATCTATCTAGTGAGTAAGTAAATAATAACCTGATATGACTAATTGTACCTAAAAGTGATTTCGTAAATTACCATTTGGACTTATTGTACCTTCAGCAGCATTCATTCGTAGCTTAAATGAAATTTTACCTTTTTATCTTCGTGACAATATTACTTCATATGTTGACGACATTCTTATTGCTAAACATTCTTGGAGTGAGCACAACAAAATTTTGGATTCATTGTTACGTATCTTTGCAAGAGTTGGTATTACAGAGAACTTGGAAAAATCTGAATTTGGTCGTTCTCAGGTGAAATTTCTCGGTCACATTATTGCTACAGAAGGTATTCTTCCTGATCCAGAGAAACTAGATGCTATTCAGTTCGCAATGACATTCTTTTTAAACGAAAATCGGTCGACAACTCTGTTTGGTTAGTTTGTATTCCTGATGAGTGGGTTAATAAGCTGATTTGGTATACGCATTTCAGTTATGCACACTTTGGTCCCAGAAAATGCTTTCACAAATTACGAGAAAATTGCTACTTCAGTAATATGGAAAAACGTATTCGATCTGTTCTGGCCAAATGCAAATTATGTCAAAAGGCTAAGCCGCCAACAGTTTCTCACAGAGCACCGTTGTTTCCTATCATTCCAGCGAAATTAAAGGGGATGGCTGCAGTCGATTTGTTCGGTCCAGTGGATCGTTCTACTAATGGTTTTGCGTACATTTTCGTAGCGGTGGAGTTGACGTCAAAATATGTGTGTTTTACACCTTTACGCAAAGCAACAGCTCGTTCAGTATCTAACGCTTTCATCAAACATTTTCTTAAAGAAGTTGGTCATGTTGATAAGGTTATATCAGATAATGGATCACAGTTTCGTTCTAAAATTTGGCTTCGTACTCTACAGCGTCGTAAAATTAAACCAATTTTCATTTCACTTTTTCACCCTCAATCTAACGCTTCAGAGAGATGGATGAAGGAAATCAATAAATTGTGTCGACTTTTTTGTCATCAGAATCACAAAACGTGGGATCAGTATCTTCATATTTTTCAAAACATTCTGAATGAACTCTCTAATGATTCAACTTCTTTACCGCTTATACTGGTATTAAAAAACAAAGCACCGACAAATCGCATTTCTGAAATAGTTCCTTTTCCGCCTTCACGGAAACTACGGCATTCTGAAGTTGTCAACCTGGCTCTACGAAATATTGCATCTGCGGCTGCTAGAAGAGAGAGATCAGCTAAACGTCCTGGTCGTTTAAAAATCTTGTCAGTTGGTCAGAAGGTGTTAATTAAGTCCCACCGTTTGTCTCACAAAGGAAAAGGCTTGTGTCGCAAATTTTTTCTGCTTTATAACGGTCAATATAGAATTCGTAAAATTATACATGATAACACTGTTGAAGTAGAAACTCTTAAATCTCGACGCTCTAAAGGAATACATCATGTATCTAACGTAAAAATTTTTGTAGAATGACGTACTTGTGAGAAACTAACAGCTAGATGTAAACATGCGGAGAGTACAAGGATACCGCGCTGTGTTTTGGCGGCGGCACATACTCAAAGCAACAGTCAAGTCTGCGCACCGCACAAGGCAGTCGTTGACCGCGAACAATTGCTTCCTACGTCACGCGCCTACAGCTGATCGAGCGCTCAGTGCGAATGCACTGACAGCCGGAAACAAATACACAGTTTAATTTCTCCGATTAAATTCAGTATAAAGCTATAGTGACTTGATGAATTATGTTATTAACATTCAGTATTTTTCAGGATACGGTTGTATAAAATATTTAAGAACTTCAGGTAAATTCTGTGTGTCTCCGACGTTAAGAGGACTTGCTATCGAGAAATTTTCAGGAAGAATGTAATTTCGAAGAAGAAACTAATAAACTAAAAAGGGTAACTATTAATTGAGTTTATTTTTCAGGTAACATATTTCCACTTAGGTACGTACTTTAGACGTAATTTGCTGCTCGCGATTACGTGATTCATACTTTGTGCTAATTTCATGTTCTATGAATTTACGTGTGAAGCGACGTGCTTGCGTACGTTAACTGATTTTGACAATGATTATTAATGAACTGGGTTGTAACTTGTGTATATTATGCATCGCTTGGCTGCACTGCTTTTTCACTGATGTCATATTTTTTTTAATTATGTGCCTGCTGTGCTTATTTATTTAAATTATAATTGTAACCTGACTTATTGTGCTGATGTGTTTAGGTACGTAAGTTATACTTTGTGATTTATCTGCTTGCGCCTTCATGTAAACTTATTAAGATGACATATGAACATTTATTTGCTTATGCTGATATGATGCTAATGACATGTTTACTGCTTTACGTATGGATTGCATATTTATACATATCTGTTGCTGTCACAACTACTCTTTAATTTGGTGTATAGAAATGCTGATATACTGTGTACAAACAGAGAGTTTAGGTCACACTATTGGATTAATTATAGATTGTTCGCTTGGCAGAGCCTCGTTGTAGGAATTGTGCTGCATCCACTTGTTGACATTCTGTTCTCTACTGGTATATTTACTCGCTATTGCTTGTTTTGCTTACGCTAAGTGGCTTATATTTTTAAGATAAGAAAATGAACTGCTATAATTCGACGAACGACATTAGTACAAGAAACTTCATAGAAGTCACATGAGCTGGAGGTTTTATGGAAGCTGTATAAATGTATGCTAATAGGAAGGAAGCTAACGACATGACATACCATTACTAGGTTTAGACCATTAACAGTTATTACACTGCATTTTTCGTGAGCAATTGAAATAGGAAGTGACACTTGATACAAGAAATACTCCACATGTTTGCTTCTGCCATAATTCTTGAAGTGGTGTACACACTGTGAAATATTGTGATTATTCACATTCCGTAATCGTACTTAATTACTGAGAGTTATTCGAACTAAGTCTGTTAGAGGTCATGTATGCATTTCTTTGTTTATAATTCATAATGAGCAGAAGATTTGGGTCAGATGGATTACACAGAGGTTGTGTGTTGGCAATGTGTCTTCAGATTGTGTGGGATGATGAGGTTTGCATTAGGATTTTATCTGTACTTGTTCGAGGAGACTGACTAGAGGAAAGAGTTGTTATGGAAGTGAAGTGATATTGGTAATAAGGTTCATATGTATCGACGTATTGAAGAGGTATTATTGAGGTATAGAGATTATATGAAGTTGATGATTATTGGAGTTTTTGTGGACAAGAGGTAAGGTAAATGCTATTAATGATAAGGTTTATATGTATCGATGTATTGAAGAGGTATTATTGAGGTATTATTGAGATTATGTGATGCTGATGATTATTGGAGTTTTGGTGTATAAGAAGTAAAGTAAGTGAGGAGCATATTCTTTTTTGTTGGTCTTATGGAACAAGGAGGATGAAGATAGCAGACTAGAACACTAAAGTAGAAGGAAGATAGTCTATACACACACTTTGTTAAATCACTAAGCAGTATATACTTTTTTTGAAGAGAGGAAGTATTTGCATATCTTGGCTCACTGACAGTTGTTCAACAACAGTACATTTGATCTGGCTTGGCAAACATTGGTCTTGACATGATGGCTATGACGTTGACCTAACTATTATTGACTGTTATACATTGCTGCCACTACTACTTGATACACATGATGAACATCAGATTTTGACAGAATTACATTTACACAGTTAACACCATTCAATTACACAGTAATACTTAATGTGGATGAAAGATGAGTGAGTGTGTTTTGTGTGTTTTCCTTTCCTAATCCTACCCACCTATTTCGTAAATATTATTTTATTTGTTTGTAGTGGCTTGCACTGACACCCATAAATATTATAGGGTTACTGATATTTGAGTATTTGTAATAGTTAATATGAAAATGATCTGACATCATTTGTGTGATTGTTATGATTTGTATGTTTAGTGTAAAAGCATTTGTATGTGCATTCAAACTATTGTTCATGCCTGAACTGTCTGATTAGTGAGGGTAAATATTATGAACTGTTACCTGCACTTTTTCAACATAATGTGTGACACTTAGGAATGATTAATTTCTGCTGATGAACTGTGTGATCAGTGATAGTGAATATCATGGACTGCTCTCTGGACCTGCTCATCATTGCTAGGTGTAACTGATGGACTACTTGTATGGAAATGAAGTCACTTGTTGCTGTCTGCAGCTACTCAACATTGCAAGGTGCCACTGATGGACTGCTTCTACTGAACTAATGTGACTTGTTGCTGTGTGTACCTCTTCAACTTTACTGGGTGCCACAGATGGAACTGCTTCTACTGAAATGATGTCACTTGTTGGTGTCTGCACCTGCTCAACATTGCTGGGTGCAACTGATGGACTGCTTCTACTGAAATGATGTCACTTGTTGGTGTCTGCACCTGCTCAACATTGCTGGGTGCAACTGATGGACTGCTTCTACTGAAATGATGTCACTTGTTGGTGTCTGCACCTGCTCAACATTACTGGGTACCACAGATGGAACTGCTTCTACTGAAATGATGTCACTTGTTGGTGTCTGCACCTGCTCAACATTGCTGGGTGCAACTGATGGACTGCTTCTACTGAAATGATGTCACTTGTTGGTGTCTGCACCTGCTCAACATTGCTGGGTGCAACTGATGGACTGATTCTACTGAAATGATGTCACTTGTTGGTGTCTGCACCTGCTCAACATTACTGGGTACCACAGATGGAACTGCTTCTACTGAAATGATGTCACTTGTTGGTGTCTGCACCTGCTCAACATTGCTGGGTGCAACTGATGGACTGCTTCTACTGAAATGATGTCACTTGTTGGTGTCTGCACCTGCTCAACATTGCTGGGTGCAACTGATGGACTGCTTCTGCTGAAATGATGTCACTTGTTGGTGTCTGCACCTGCTCAACATTGCTGGGTGCAACTGATGGACTGCTTCTACTGAAATGATGTCACTTGTTGGTGTCTGCACCTGCTCTCAACATTGCTGGGTGCAACTGATGGACTGCTTCTGCTGAAATGATGTCACTTGTTGGTGTTTGCACCTGTTGACCATTGCTGGGCTGGAATTATCAACTATTTGTTTTTTTTGAACAATTAAAAGTATTTTATGTGAACATTTGTATAAACTGATTTTTTGTGTTTTGTGCAAACTATTATGTAAAGTCACATGTATGAAAAGAAGTTGTATTGCTTATTGTATTTTATATATTAGGTTATTGAAAGGTCAGTGCAAAGCCAAAATTTTAACTAATTATGTGATATTTAGGTATTAATATTATCTTTAATTTTTGTCTGTGTTTTTCTGGACGAATTTGGTGGTATTTTCACCACCAGTGCTGGCAAAAATACCATCAAATTCTGGCCTGTGGAGGAGGGGCATATGAAAGGTGGCTACACTGAGCCACTGCGCCAGAGATTGCGCCAAAGAGTATTATTAAGCCGCCTCCACAGTGCTTGTCGAGAGTTCGTAGAAGTCAGTGCCTGTTAAGAACTAGTAGCAGTTAGTGCTTGTCGAGAGCTCGTAGTAGTCAGTGCCTGTCGAGGTCTCGTGGTAGTCTGTGCTGAGATGTTGTAGCAGAGAGTGTTTGTTGAGATGTGCTATTAGGCAGTGCTTGCTGAGATGTGATATTGGAGAGTTCTGGTTGAGATATAATGTAAGGATTAGAATGATTTTCATCAATATAAATGAGGTAATTAACTCAGTTGTTTTTATTTTAGTGTCCTAAATAATGCGTCATTACAGGTTCAGTCAACAAAGCATCTGGCGTGTGTTCTTGTATTAGAGTGTAATTCTACTTTCCTTGAGCAATTATGGTATTTCTAATTTTCTTTTATCACGTCAGTATAATTGGTATTTAAAAATTCTTGTCTTGTTGAAGAAGAACCGTGCCAAATGTGCGTTGAGTCATACTTCCACATACAGAACAGTTATACTTATGCTTTGGTTTAGTAGGTTTTATAGTTGCTGGGGACTTAATTAATTAACTGTGTTAACGAAAATTTTCATTTCATTCTTTGTTGTTGTTCTTTGCAGTCAGATTGCGTAATAATACTAGTCAGGGCCAACCGATTACGAGACACAGCGTAATCGGACATACAAAACTAAAATTATTTGCATTATATTTAATTAAGCCCCCATGCAACGTATTGCGAAATGCATTGAGGTTGACGGACATCATTTTGAGGATTGATTGCATTAATGTGGTATTTACAGGTAATCACGCTGTAACGGCATGCGTTCTCAGAAATGATAAGTTCACAAAGGTACATGTATCACATTGGAACAACCGAAATAAAATGTTCGAACGTACCTACCTTCTGTATTTTAATTTAAAAACCTACCTGTTGCCAACTGTTCGTCTAAAATTGCGAGTATATGTTTGTGATTATTACAGCGCCATCTATCACAAAGCGAAAAAAGTGGTCCAACTAAAACATTCATATTTCTTTACGTACTACGCGAATATGTGATAAAAAATGGGGGTTCCTATTTAAAAAAAAAAACGCAGTTGATATCCGTTTGAACTATGGCAGCGCCATCTAGCGGGCCAACCAAAGCGCCATCTGGTTTCCCCCTTCAAGCTAGACAATTTTCGTTATTTGTAGTTATTTTCGTTTGACGCTTATTTCGTAAGATATTAGGCCCGGTCACGATCAGTGGACTACCCTGTATATAGCTCAAAACTTTGGCCCATATCCCTGCACATTAACGCTCTACCGCCGACATGCCATATAAATAAATAAAAGTCTGCATTGCAACACACCTACCGCACAGAACATCTAATAAAAATCTACAAATGCTTCACACGTCATATCCACAAAATTTAAGTATTCTGAATGTAAGAGGACATGACACAATTTCAATATTAATTAGGGACAATACTTGATGGTGTGATTTTGTTTTACCTTTCCCATTGCATTGTGAAATATGAGTATATATTCTGAACAAGTCATGAAGGCTCAACTGTACCGACCGGCCGCCGTGTCATCCCTAGCATGTAGACGTTTCCGGATACGGATTTGGAGGGGCATGTGGTAAGCACACTGCTCTCCTGGCCGTTGTCAGTTTTCGTGAACGGTGTCGGAGATTTGATGTTTTACGGGATTTCTGATATTCACGGTGCACTAGTGACATATAAAGAGAGAGAGAGAGAGAACATTGGAGGAAACAATATTCTTGCACCTTCTGGTAGACAATACTAATACATTTCCTAAATGCAAACAGGTTGCTAATAATGTTTACACAGTACCAAAAGAAACGTTGTGATAAACATTGATACCCGAGGAGCGGTGCCTACTCGCAGCACAAACACATTAGATATGGTACATAAATGCTCTTTTAATCATTATGATGAGACATGCCACCATTTCGGCCTTACCTATCCTGGCCAGAAAGTCCTCCGCGAACTCTACAACAAATTCAAGGTATAAACCTGGCCCTTATTTACACCTATTTCTCACTCATATGTAACTCAGGCCTAATGATTCCTTCCCAGGGTTGGACTCTGTAGCGGGACTTTGAATTTCGCCGCGCTACACTCGTTCCCTCAGATCAGATAAAAAATATCCCGTCGCAGCGGTATGGGTGCTCGACGACAGAGAAAATACTAAAATTGTAACTCTTTTTTTTGTTTTCTATTCGTTTCTTAATTGTCTCTCGATAGCCGAAGCTTAAGGCAGACGTGATCTGATTAAGACGAAAAAACTTATTAATGTGTAGACATTGTGGAAGTTGTTATGAAATTCGGAGGATGGAGAGAAGCAACTAAAATAAATTGCATTTAATATCAAGACGGTATTTGTGTACATTAGAAATTCCTGGACAATCAAACTTATTGCAAGATTTCGGAGCCGACTTTTCACGCAGAAATGAAGGAGATTTTTGAAGACCTGGACGCCGCACGAAAGAAGACAAGTTAACCTGGTAAAGGATGATTTATCTACGCCACTTACCCCTGTCAGTTACATTTTGTTATTCTCTGTTTCTTTTCAGTAAGTTTTGTAGTGGAAATTGGTTTAACTTTTGCTCAAAAACGCCACAATGACCACCCCAACTATAGCTTTTCTGTAATACAAAGTCCGATTTGCTTTTCATTCTTTCCCTTTTTCACGGTCTCTCTTCTCCATTTATTTTTTTATTAACCACTACAACTCTGAATTTCTGGATTTCATCCCTGTTCAAGTTTAGTGCTCATTTCTTCTCAGCACAACGTTTTCCTTCCTGTCCTCAAGTTTCTTATTTGTTAAGATATTGATTGATGCCATCTTTTTTGAGTGGTGTGGCAGCTGATTCAGTATAACCTCAAAGTCTTTAATGAACAAATCCATGATGTCACTTACGATATCTGCGAATGTTGTAGAGTCTTTGATTACTGCAGAACTCGCGTAATCACTTCGGGACTCGTGCGGTTGTTCATGAATTCTTGTTTGGTCTATATTCAGCAGTAATTCAACAAGTCATCTCTGAACTGTCTGATCCACGTCTTTATATGCAGATCCCGACCCGCTGTATATGCGAAAAACTTGCATATGAGGCAGTCTGTTCCAAAACTTGCCTTATAAGAAATTTTACAAGAGACACAAAAAACTAAAAACATCTTAATGCCGACAGAAACTGAGCTCTTTTCCTGGTAGGAATGCATAATTTTAATAAATAAAGTCATGATTAATTGGGAATATAATTATTCCCATCGAGAAATTGGTTATGTTGCTTTATATCCAGGATTAGACAAGGTTTGTTGCAGCACACACGAAGTGCGTAGTTCATGTACTCAGGAATATACTTTTTTGTGTATTTGTGACAGTGCTGATGCATTCAGTTTATACTCATATATTAGAACTTAAAAAACACAGTTCATAGTAAACAATAATGATTCTACATAATTATTCACAGAGCAGAATTCAAATAACTAAGTCTGTCAAATCCTCATGAGTTTCACAATATTCGTTGATTGTCTCTTCAGGGGAGTAATTTGTTTCTCCAGTATTGGACGCTAACAAATTCTTGTAGAAAGCCAGTTCTTCATTCACCTTCCACTCCAATCCAAAATCTTTTTGTAGCAAATGCTCTACGTCCTTAATCTCGCTAGATAGTAGCACACTCCTCAAATATGCCAATAGTTATTTTTACTACCATTATTACTACTATTATTATTCTCAGTGGTTGTAGCTGTATAAATTTGTTCAGACCTTCATCATAACTCTTACAGAAAAAGCTATTTCACACTTTGAGGTTTATCTGAATCAAAAAATTTGTATGGAGTAAATGTTTGGGTGATCTACTACAGATGATAAAGCCCTGAGAGTTTTGAAACCGCTCGTCACCATAAATAAAAAAATTATCTGCGCAAACAATCTATTGTATTACTAAAAATTTGTGAATACCTAAAATTTATTTTCAGCAGCCACCATCGACGTTTTGTTAACCTTTATACGTTCACTGATCATTGACACCAGAGCCTAAACCAGTCGTGTAAACACACTGCACAAATTTGACGTCTTTCTTACCTTTTATATTTTTCCTTGCTTTTCTTCCATAAAGCAGGATCACTTTTACGGCATCTTGCCTTGCCTTTTAGAGCTGGAGTAATTCTTTCTTCCATCGTACTCCTATTTTGTCACAAAACTGCACACGTCCTCAGACTTTACTGACGACAGCTGTAAAAACGCGGGAAAATTATCGCGCGTTTCCTTTGACTGGAATATGAAGAATTTAATTGGCTGGTAGGATAAGGCGACTATTGGAACGACACTTGGAGTAAATAAGGCAAGTTTTGGAACGATGACCGATTTTTTGCTAATGATTTCTACGGTAAAGAACAACTTCTGAGTGAATATAGACTAATCAGTCAATGCGCCGGGTACAGAAGAAAATCGGAGTAGGCTTCACTCAGTTCGTAAAAAAAATTGGATAAGACCAGTTTTGGAACGGACCACCTCATATAAGGGTTAAGTGCTTTTCGTCAAATGTTTTCCAGTGATTCACATACTTTCCAATGCAAAACCTGTCTCTCTCTCAATAGGCCTTTCTCGGACTGGAGAAACTGTATCACCTGTTTGCTCAGTGCTTACCCACAGTATTTCTTCCACATCCGATGCTACAGGCTTCGTGATTTGCGGTATCTGGCTTTCCTATTTTTGTTCGTCAACGTCGTGTCTAAGAGCGACATACCTATCAGATTCGAAGAAGTGAACTGTTTCAGTTACCTCTGACACAATCCGCTTCTCCAGTGCGTGAGCCTTCTGTGAAAGAGGCTATTCATTTTCTCTGCGTTCTTTTCTGGTGTGCCCAAGTTGGATTCAGCCAGCTCACACTTGGACATGTTGTTCATCCAGTTTTTCAATGAGTGTATCTAATTTGAGGCCAAAGTCTTTTTGCGCAATGCTTCCCTATCTAACCTTAACTGATTTCAATCAGCCCGTGTTCATCGTCTGTAAGCCTCTGTTTCCTTTCTATCAGCCTTTACTCTTTTTGTCTTCTATTTAGCCCAAAGTGGGATGTAGAACATGATTTCGGAATTTACATTATTGTGTTTCAGAGCTGTCACAGCCACGCGAGCTGAACTAGCCTAAGTTTTCTGTGAAACTACAACTGTTTTCTGGGTGTCAGTCGACGGGACATTCATTGATGCTTCTTTCTCGGGAAAAATCCGACAGAATCTCCAGTGGCCCAGTAAAATCTTCCTAAATATTAACGCTTCTCACTTCAATCGAACGAATTCTACTATCCCTCTCGATTACACAAGTAGAAAAATCGATCGCAATGAAAGGCTCTTGTCTCAGTCACTTTTATATAAATATTGTTTGATATATTTAATTTACAGTCAATTAATCTAGTAGATGAGTCTTCCACTGTTTTTATTATTTATTTATTTATTTTTACATAAAATCATAGCTGGGAGGAAGACTGCATGTGGAACCACTGTTTATTCATATTATTATCCTGTGTTTCGTATCAGCGGCCTGTGTTATCCTGTCTCTTGCCTCCCCATGTATAAGGTCTATAATGTGTGGATGAGTGAGTAACATGAGGTATTTTAGTGTTTGGAGACTAAGAATAGTCTTTTGTTACTCTTTCCTTGTAGGGCCTAGATAACGTTCCTCTGAACTTTGTGTTCAAACCTGACTTGCGGCCTGAGGTGGTTCTTTTTAAAAGAGCGACTTGCGATTCGTCAATTGAAAACTAAAGCGGGTGGAACTCTCGACTGCTCTATCTCTGTTCAGTCTTTGCCCAGTGAACTTCAGTTGGAATAAGGGGAACGATCTTTTTGGCGGTGAGCAGCTGGCACCAATTGAACGTTTTGCTGATTGAGCCAAGTAAAGAAATATCTGTTTTATAGGACGTTACTCTACTTCCATTTTCCCCTTGTGCAATCCGCCATCTTCCTACATCCTCTGTGAGATCACTGACTATTGCAATTTCTGTATGAAAAATAGTAATTAAATGTTTGATATGAATCCATTGCCTGGACAGTCGTGTTGAAATAATATATTTCCATTTCACATCTGATTTAGCTTAATTGATCATATTATTTGAACGATTTCATATGTCGTCGCACTCATTAGAATGGGGATGTAGCGAGGATTTCCCATCCCCGACAGTAAGAAATCTAACTCGATTTTGTAATCGTTAAAATAACATCACATATCCTATCAATCCGTAAAATTTTATTTCCTCCACTTGTGCGTGCTTCACTTCTTTTTGTCTAGCAGTATGTGTATATCACTGTTTATGACATTTTCTGCTATCGAATATTGTCTGTCTGGCAGTAAAGACATGCAAATGATTCGTCTCATCCACACTGCAGTGACGTGAAATACAATACACCACAGCTCAGGCGACATGTACCAATGAAACTTTAACTAAGCTAGCGAAATACGTAGGAACAGGGCGGGCTCAGGTAATGTCAGTGGACATACAATGATTTATTAGGTGCTATACCAGCTACTGTTGGTAAATAGCGTCATCCAGGAAGTTCGAATGAGGAGCAACTCTTCGTCATCATTTCACAGTTCTCAGAACGCAGAGTCTAGCATTGCTACAGAAACTGCGGGGTTTATAGTCCAGGTTTGACTAAAGATACTGAGAAAAAAGTGCATCACTATCAAAAGTACACCCAGAAGCTGCAGGTACCACAAGTCACGTTATGGTCTCGGCCAAAGCCCACACGCCCCTGAGAACGTTTTTGCTTGCTTTTCGCTGGACGTTTCAGGAAAGTCATGTGGTTAGTGGTGGTAGATTCTTTTCAGTTTTCTATATATTGTCCCCAGATTGTCAACTAGTGCTGTCAAGGCATTATCTAAGACAACCTCTTCATCAAACTATTGTATCAGAAAATAGACCATGATTTACATCAAAGACATCTTACGACTGCTTCAACAGAAACTGCATTAAGCATATCACTTTGGCACTGTCCTGCCCACGCAGCAATTCTGACGATGTGAAGATGGTTCACATATGTACACGTCAGATGACAAGGGAAATGGAAGACGTTCCGACGCAGGCAACACTAATGTTGTGTCTTAGAGCTAACAGGACTACATTCATCAAAGGGGAGAGCTCAGTAGGGATGGTGGACAGCAACCAACAGTGAACAATGCTTCACTTCCTGCACACGGAAGTGAGGCCACCTTGAGCGCCACATTCAGTGAACTACTGGCCCGGTACCCTGGCGTGAACGCCCACCTTTAAGCAAACTCCTCGACGGCCGCTACTGTAACTGCCTCAAAGGGTCGTCTCCTACATGAAGTTGCCACCCTGGAACACAACGTTAGAGATTCTACTACGCTTCTTTGTTGCGCTCCTGACGTTACAGCGGTTTCAGTCAAACATTAGCAGTCCGGTATAATGTACTGGATTCTATTACCAGAATGAGATTTTCACTTTGCAGAGGAGTGTGCGCTGATATGAAACTTCCTGAGAGATTAATACTGTGTACCGGACCGAGACTCGAACTCGGGACCTTTGCCTTTCGCAGGCAAGTGCTCTACCAACTGAGATACCCAAGCACGACTCATGACCCGTCCCCACAGCTTCAATTCTACCAGTACCTCGTCTCCTACCTTCCAAACTTCACAGAAGCTCTTATGCGAACCTTGCAGACCTAGCACTCCTGGAAGAAAGGGTATTGTGGAGACATGGCTTAGCCAAAGCCTGGGGGATGTTTCCTGAATGAGATTTTCACTCTGCTGCGAAGTGTGTGCTGGTATGAAACTTCCTGGCAGATTAAAACTTTGTGCCGGACCGTTCGAGTATCGGTCCAGCACACAGTTTTAATCTGCCAGTAAGTTTTGGATTCTGTTAGTCAAATATTTATCTGGCCACTCGTGTATCCTTGAAGATAGTCCATACAATCGGATGTTGCGTATTAATCGATGACGTGGTACGGTGTCGTACGGTATTCAGAAATATAGGACGACGTAATCTATATGTTTGCCTGGATCTACCGTTTCCAAGATGTAGAGTATGAATAATATAAGCTGTGTCTCATACGAATGGTCTTTCCTGGATCGGTTCTAACTCTTAGAGAGATCTACTTTTCCTCCAGGAACGTCATAATGTTTGATCTTAGTATGCTTTGTATGATACCGCAGTAGAAGGACGTTTGCGACGTTGGTATGTAATTATGAGCATCTGATCTATTGCCCTTTCTATGTAGTTACCTGGAACTGTTCGCTTTGAAACACATGTCGAGAAATACTGTATAACGTGTCCGCAGCTCGTGTCGTGCGGTAGCGTTCTCGCTTCCCGCGCCCGCGTTCCCGGGTTCGATTCCCGGCGGGGTCAGGGATTTTCTCTGCCTCGTGATGACTGGGTGTTGTGTGATGTCCTTAGGTTAGTTAGGCTGAAGTAGTTCTAAGTTCTAGGGGACTGATGACCACAGCCGTTAAGTCCCATAGTGCTCAGAGCCATTTGAACCATTTTTGAAAAATATAACGTAACAAAGAGGCTTATTCTGCGGCGTATCTATTAGGAATTTCGTCAAGGCCTAAAGTAAACTTAATTGTTTTAAAGCCACTGATCCTTATTTCCATAGTTCTCACTTGTGCAGCGGTCAAATATTAGTACGGTAGTATTTCTATTTGTGAATAAGGTTTAGATTTTAGAATTTCGTCGTAACTGTTGCCTGCCTCACGTCTGCTGTGCAGCGAGCTACCTTAATTTAAGCATTAACTGTATTTTTCTTACTTGTAACTTCTTCCTCTGTGTGTTTTTGCTTTTAGGAAGCTTTAATTGTCTGGTGCTAGTAATAGTGTTCCATAGATTTCGTGTTTGTTTTGAATACAGAGAGAGTCCCTTTTGTCAACCATAGTGCCAGTAGTGCTAGTGCTTGTTTTCAATACAGTCCAGAGACAGGTAGTGCTATTTTCATTGTTTTCTACAAGAAGTGGCTAGCAACCACAGTTCAGTCAACAATCAGCCGCCTTTAATGAAATAGCAGTCCAGTAAAAAGTTGATTAACTCTCTACAGTAAATTGATTTCTTAGGATGGATAGGATGTGTGACTGCTGTGTACGGACGCAGGAGGAGCTGGCCACTGTTCGCGAACAGCTGAACGCGTTGATGGCCGCGGTCGGCCGTCTTCAGGCTGCTGCCTCGGAGTGTAGCGGCGGTTGGGAGTCTGGTGCGTCGCATGGCCCACCCCAAGTGTTACATGCTTCACCCACTGTCCCTGCTGTCAACACTTCTTCGCGGGTATCGGACGCGGTTGGGCCACCCTCTCCCCGAGGGGAGTGGCGGGTTCAGCGGTGTTCGCGGCGCACGAGGCGGAGGGTCAATGTGGAGGCTGGCCGTGTGGCATCGCCCGCTCTGCCTGTGAGTGGACATGTGGCCGCTCCTTCAGCAAGGTCCGAGCAGGCACACGGGGGGAGGGGTTTATTAGTTATTGGGAGCCCCCACGTTAGGAGGGTGATGGAGCCCATTAGGGAAATAGCGGAAAGGTCGGGGAAGAAAGCCAGTGTTCACTCTGTCTGCTTGCCGGGGGGTCTCATCCGAGATGTGGAGAAGGCCCTGCCGGCGGCGATAGAGAGCACTGGGTGCACCCGATTGCAAATTGTTGCTCATGTCGGCACCAATGACTCCTGCCGTCTGGGTTCAGAGGTCATCCTCAGTTCGTACAGGCGGTTGGCGGAATTGGTGAAGGCGGAAAGCCTCTCTCGCGGGGTGGAATCATTTGTAGTGTCGTTCCCATAACCGATCACGGTCCTCTGGTTTGGAGCCGAGTGGAAGGCTTAAACCAGAGGCTCAGACGATTCTGCGGAGATCTGGGATGCAAATTTCTCGACGTCCGCTATCGGGTGGAGAAATGTAGGGTCCCCCTGAATAGGCGTGCACTACACGCCGGAAGCGGCTACAAGGGTAGCGGAGAGCGTGTGGAGTGCACATGTGGGTTTTTTAGGTTAGAGAATTCCCTCCCTAGGCCCGACAAGACGCCTCCTGAGACGCGGCAAGGTAGGAGTAGGCAAAATGCAACAGGGAATAACAATATTAATGTGCTAATAGTAAACTGCAGGAGCGTCTATAGAAAGGTCTCAGAACTGCTCTCATTAATAAACGGTCACAACGCCCATAGAGTACTAGGGACAGAAAGTTGGCTGAAACCAGACGTAAACAGTAATGAAATCCTAAACTCAGATTGGAATGTATACCGCAGTACAGGCTGGACGGTGAAGGGAGAGGCGTGTTTATAGCGATAAGAAGTGCAATAGTATCGAAGGAAATTGACGGAGATCCGAAATGTGAAATAATTTGGGTGAAGGTCACGGTTAAAGCAGGCTCAGACATGGTAGTTGGATGTCTCTATAGGCCCCCTGGCTCAGCAGCTGTTGTGGCCGAGCACCTGAAGGATAATTTGGAAAATATTTCGAGATTTCCCCACCATGTTATTGTTCTGGGTGGAGATTTTAATTTGCCGGATATAGACTGGGAGACTCAAACGTTCATAACGGGTGGCAGGGACAAAGAATGCAGTGAAATTTTTTTAAGTGCTTTATCTGAAAGCTACCTTGAGCAGTTAAACAGAGAACCGACTCGTGGCGATAACAAATTAGACCTTCTGGTGACAAACAGACCCGAACTATTTGAAACAGTTATCGCAGAACAGGGAATCAGCGATCATAAAGCGGTTCCTGCATCGATGATTTCAGCCGTAAATAGAAATATTAAAAAAGGTAGGAAGATTTTTCTGTTTAGCAAAAGTGACAAAAAGCAGATTACAGAGTACCTGACGGCTCAACACAAAAGTTTTGTCTCAAGTACAGATAGTGTTGAAGATCAGTGGACAAAGTTCAAAACCATCGTACAATATGCGTTAGATGAATATGTGCCAAGCAAGATCCTAAGAGATGGAAAAGAGCCACCGTGGTACAACAACCGAGTTAGGAAACTGCTGCGGAAGCAAAGAGAACTTCACAGCAAACATAAACATAGCCAAAACCTTGCAGACAAACAAAAATTACGCGAAGCGAAATGTAGTTTGAGGAGGGCTATGCGAGAGGCGTTCAATTAATTCGAAAGTAAAGTTCTATGTACTGACTTGGCAGAAAATCCTAAGAACAGATGTGCAGAACTATAGACCTATATCTCTAACGTCGATCAGTTGTAGAATTTTGGAACACGTATTATGTTCGAGTATAATGACTTTTCTGGAGACTAGAAATCTACTCTGTAGGAATCAGCATGGGTTTCGAAAAAGACGGTCGTGTGAAATCCAGCTCACGCTATTCGTCCACGAGACTCAGAGGGCTATAGACACGGGTTTCTAGGTAGATGCCGTGTTTCTTGACTTGCGCAAGGCGTTCGATACAGTTCCCCACAGTCGTTTAATGGACAAAGTAAGAGCATATGGACTATCAGACCAATTGTGTGATTGGATTGAAGAGTTCCTAGATAACAGAACGCAGCATGTCGTTCTCAATGGAGAGAAGTCTTCCGAAGTAAGAATGATTTCAGGTGTGCCGCAGGAGAGTGTCATAGGACCGTTGCTATTCACAATATACATAAATGACCTTGTGGATGACATCGGAAGTTCACTGAGGCTTTTGGCAGATGATGCTGTGGTGTATCGAGAGTTTATAACAATGGAAAACTGTACTGAAATGCAGGAGGATCTGCAGCGAATTGACGCATGGTGCAGGGAATGGCAATTGAATCTCAATGTAGACAAGTGTAATGTGCTGCGAATATACAGAAAGATAGATCCCTTATCATTTAGCTACAAAATAGCAGGTCAGCAACTGGAAGCAGTTAATTCCATAAATTATCTGGGAGTAGGCATTAGGAGTGATTTAAAATGGAATGATCATATAAAGTTGATCGTCGGTAAAGCAGACGCCAGACTGAGATTCATTGGAAGAATCCTAAGGAAATGCAATCCGAAAACAAAGGAAATAGGTTACAGTACGCTTGTCCGCCCACTGCTTGAATACTGCTCAGCAGTGTGGGATCCGTACCAGATAGGGTTGATAGAAGAGAGAGAGAAGATCCAACGGAGAGCAGCGCGCTTCGTTACAGGATCATTTAGTAATCGCGAAAGCGTTACGGAGATGATAGATAAACTGCAGTGGAAGACTTTGCAGGAGAGACGCACAGTAGCTCGGTACGAGCTTTTGTCAATGTTTCGAGAACATACATTCACCGAAGAGTCAAGCAGTATATTGCTCCCTCCTACGTATATCTCGCGAAGAGACGAAGAGGATAAAATCAGAGAGATTAGAGCCCACACAGAAGCATACCGACAATCCTTCTTTCCACGAACAATACGAGACTGGAATAGAAGGGAGAACCGATAGAGGTACTCAGGGTACCCTCCGCCACACACCGTCAGGTGGCTTGCGGAGTATGGGGATAGATGTAGATGTAGATGTAATATTTCAGTTTTCTTTCTTCTATCTTCAGTTTCAACAGCGCACCCAACCACGAAGGATTTAATGAAGGGTTAGGATCTGTTAACCGATCACAATTTACTCGGATTTTCTCATACATATTTCAACAGGATTATACTTCGGAAAGTATTGTCTTTCACACACAGACCTTCGTACAGAGCCGCAAATTTGAACGAAGTTTTCTCTGTTTATGGCCGCTAAACGTGCTGTGTACTATTCTTAATGAAATGCCTTGACTGCTACTCACTTTCCTGCCGGAGACTTCTTCTATAAGTGGCGATAAAAACGTTTCCGTTCGAAGCAAGTGCTCTACCATCTGAGCTACCCAAGACTCAAGACCTGTCCTCACAGCTTCAATTCTGCCATTACCTCGTCTCCTACCTTCCAAACTTCACAGAAGCTCTTCACAGCCTTAATCAGCCAGGAAGTTTTATATCAGCGCACACTCCGCTGCAGAGTGAAAATTTCAATCTGGAAACATCCCCCAGGCTGTGGCTAAGCCATATCTCCGCAGTATCCTTTCTTCCAGGAGTGCTAGTTCTGCAAGGTTCTCAGAAGTGCTTCTGTGAAGTTTGGAAGGTAGGAGACGAGGTAACTAAATGTTTTTAACGCTACTGGTATCTATTCGTTTTGAGTTAGTTCATTTTTACTTGATCCCGGGTGTGAGGCTTACCGGTTATATAAAGCCAGTCATAGAGGCTCCAGCCCTCGATTGATATACGTCTACAGAGCGGCAAATCACGTGTTTATCTTTTCCTTTTTTTCCTTGTTGTTTTTTCTAAAATTTCATCCGTGTTTCCGATTACGAGGAAAAAGCTTACATTTTTTAAGCCTTAATTCTGGCAGCCGGTAGTGCAGTTTTCATTTCTTCTGAACAGCCGCCTAGGGAGCTCATTGAGGGAGGCATCAGCGTCCATTGGTGACACATCAGGCGTGTAGCATGTTGCATACTTACGATTATTTTTGGTTTTTACTTATTCAGCTAGTCTTGCTAGGACGGGTAGGATGTGTGAAAGCTGTGTGCAGACGCAGGAGGAGCTGGCGGCAATTCGCGAACAGCTGAATGCGCTTTTGGGTACGGTCAGTCGCACGAGCTCTGCTACCGAGACACCTGCTAGTGTGCCAGACAGTGAATCCGCCCTCACAGCAGAATTACTGACGGATGATAACGCGTTCGCGTCACTCGAAATGGAGAGGCCTCGCCCATTCACCCTGTGAGTGTACCGGTGCCCGTTACTCCAGCCCGCTCGCTTAGCAGCCACATGGGGCGAGGGGTTCACTACTTATCGTGATCTCAAACATAGGGTGCGTTGTAAAAAAAATGGTTCAAATGGCTCTAAGCACTTAACATCTGAGGTCATCAGTCCCCTAGAACTTAGAACTACTTAAACCTAACCAACCTAAGGACATCACACACATCCATGCCCGAGGCAGGATTCGAACCTGCGACCATGGCGGTCGCGCGGTTCCAGACTGTAGCGCCTAGAACCGCTCGGACACTATGTGCGGCAGGTGCGTTATACTCTTAGATAGATAGCTTTCAGGGCTAGAAAGAACACCAATGTACACTTGTTATGTCTAGCAGGGGGCCTCACCCGAGATGTGGAGACGGCCTTGCCAGCGGCTATCGAGCGTGCAGGGTGTGGTTGTCTGCAGCTTGTAGCTCACGTCGGCACCAACGACGCCTGTCTCATGGGTTCAGAGTCCATCCTAAGTTCATACAGGCGGCTCACGGAATTGGTGAAGGCTGCTGGCCTCACGCATGCGGTGCAAGCAGAGCTTGCAGTTTGCAGCATTGTTCCCAGTGTTGATCCGGATCCTTTGGTTTGGAACAAAGTGGAACGTCTCAACCAATGGATTCGTCGGCTCCGTGACACTCTTGGCTGCAAATTTCTACCTGCGTTATCGTGTACCCTTGGGATGTCAAGTGTAGATTACATAAAGGAAGCAGCTACACAGCAGCAGAATACTTCACAGGAGAGGGAGCTGGCTGAAACCCGAAGTGGAGATATTTAGCGAGTCATGGAACATATATCGGAGAGGCAGATGGAGGGCCTAGGAGGGCAAGTGTTCGTTGCAGTCGTCAAAAATATTCTCTATTGAGGTAGAAGTCGAGTGTGACGAAGTTACCTGGCCGCGTAAACAGGTCTAGGTGAAACCAAGGTAATTGTTGGACGTTTTTGCCGGCCACCCTATTCTGCTGTGACAGTTCTAGAGTCATTCAAGGAATGCCTACGGTCAATAGCGCGTATCTACCCAGGTCTTGCATTACTAGTTGGAGGTGACTTTAACCTACCGAGCATAGACTAGGATGTCTAGAGATTCATTGCAGGGGCGTACAGACAGACAGTCATGCGAAGTGCCTTTGAAGAAGTTTTTCTAAATTGTCTTGAGCAGCTGGTTCGGAAGCCCATACGCAATGGAAATATCTTAAACCTTGTAGCTACAAATAGGGTGGACCTTACCGACGACGTCAGTACAGAAAAGCGAATTAGCGAGCCTAATGTCATTATAGCAACTATGGTTACGAAAGTTAATAAATCAGTTAAGAAGGCTAGGAGAGTGTTTCTGCTAGAAATTGCGGATAAACAGTTGTTTGCATCTCACTTATGCAATGGATTGACATCACTTAATTCCATTAAGATGGACTTAGATGAATTATGGGCAAAGATTAAGCAGATTGTGATTCATGGTCTTATGTGCCTAGTAAGTGGGTTAAGGACGGAAAAGTCCCACTGTAGTTTAATAATGAGGTTCGGAAAACGCTGAGGAAACAGAGGCTGTTGTACTCTCGATTCAAAAGAGAAGGCGCTAATGACGACAAGCGAAGGTTAATAGAGACCAGAGCGTCTGTGAACAGACGTATGCAGAAAGATTACAACAACTATCACCGCCATACCTTCGCAAAAGATCTGGCAGAGAAGCCGAGAAAATTGTGGTCCTCTGTAAAAACACTAAGTGGATCTAAGGCTTCCATCCAGTAACTCGTTGATTAGTATGATGTGACAGTAGAAGATAGCAAAACGAAAGCCGAAATTTTAAATTTCACGCTCAAGAAATCGTTCACGCAGGAGAATCGTACAAACATATCGTCGTTTGACCACCGAACAGAGTCCCATGTGACGACGTTGTAACAGTCAGCCCTCATGTGCAGAAACAACTGAAGGAGTTCAAAAGTCCGCAGCTCGTGATCGTGCGGTAGCGTTCTCGCTTCCCGTGCACGGGTTTCCGGGTTCGATTCCCGGCGGGGTCAGGGATTTTCTCTGCCTCGTGATGACTGGGTGTTGTATGCTGTCCTTAGGTTAGTTAGGTTTAAGTAGTTCTAAGTTCTAGGGGACTGATGACCATAGATGTTAAGTCCCATAGTGCTCAGAGCCATTTGAACCATTTTTGAGTTCAAAACAAATAAGTCAGGTCCGGCTGAAATCCTAACACAGGTTTTCAAAGAGTGCCCTGAGGCATTGGTCCCTTACATTAATCGCGAATTCCTCGCTCAGCGCGAAGTCCAAAGAGACTGGAAAAAAGCGCAGTTAACTCCTGTGGATAAGAAGGTCAGGAGAACGGCAAAAGAACGGATCCGCAAAATTACATACTTCGTATACAATAAATTTTCTTGAGAATGCGAAGTTTATGTCCATGAATCAGCATTGTTTTAGAAAGCATCGCTAGCGTGAAACTCAGCTTGCTGTTTTCTCGCATGATATACTTCACTATGGATGAAGAGCAACAGCCAAATTCCGTATTTCTAGATTTCCGGAAAGCGTTTGACGCGATGCTCCATTGCAGGCCGTGAAAGAAGATACGAACATATGGAATAGGCTCACAGATATGTGAGTGGCTCGAAGACTTTGTAAGTAACAGTACCCAGTATGTTGTCCACGACGGCGAATGTAGATCAGAGACAAAGCTATCGTCGAGAGCGCCCCAGGGACGTGTGACAGGAGCCATATTATTCGCTATATACATCACTGATTTGGCGGACAGGGTGGGCAGCAATCTCCGGGTATTTACTGATGATTTTGTGATGTACGGTAAGGTGTAGAAGTTGGATGACTGTAGGAAGACTGTAGTTTTAGTCAAGTTTAGTGTTGTCTCCTTCAAAGTACACTACCGGCCATTAAAATTACTACACCAAGAAGAAATGCAGATGATAAACGGGTATTCATTGGACAAATATGTTATACTAGAACTGACATGGTGGGTGCATAGATCCTGAGAAAGCAGTACCCGGAACAACCACCTCTTGCCGTAATAATGGTCTTGATACGCCTGGGCATTGAGTCAAACAGTGCTTGGATGGCATGTACAGGTACTGCTGCCCATGCAGCTTCAACACGATGCCACAGTTCATCAAGAGTAGTGACTGGCGTATTGTGACGAGCCAGTTGCTCGGCCACCATTGACCAGACGTTTTCAATTGGTGAGAGATCTGGGGAATGTGCTGGCCAGGGCAGCAGTCGAACATTTTCTGTATCCAGAAAGGTCCGTACAGAACCTGCAACATGCGGTTGTACATTATCCTACTGACATGTAGAGTTTCGCAGGGGTTGAATGAAGGGTAGAGCCACGGGTCTAACACATCTGAAATTAACGTCCACTGTTCAAAGTGCCGTAAATACGAACAAGAGGTGACCGAGACGTGTAACCAATGGCACCCCGTACCGTCACGCCGGGTGATACGCCAGTATGGCGACGACGAATACACGCTTCCAATGTGCGTTCACCGCGATGTCGCCAAACACGGATGCGACCATCACGATGCTGTAAACAGAACCTGGAGTCATCCGAAAAAATGACGTTTTTCCATTCGTGCACCCAGGTTCGTCGTTGAGTACACCATCGCAGGCGCTCCTGTCTGTGATGCAGCGTCAAGGGTAACCGCAGCCATGGTCTCCGAGCTGATAGTCCACACTGCTGCAAACGTTGTAGACCTTTTCGTGCACATGGGTGTTGTCTTGCAAACGTCCCCATTTGTTGATTCAGGGATAGAGACATGGCTGCACGATCCGTTACAGCCATGCGGATAAGATGCCTGTCATCTCCACTGCTAGTGATACGAGGCAGTTCGGATATAGGACGGCGTTCCGTATTACCCTCCTGAACCCACCGATTCCATATTCTGCTAACAGTCATTGGATCTCGACCAACGCGAGCAGTAATGTCGCGATACGATAAACCGCAATCACGATAGGCTACAATCCGACATTTATGAAAGTCGGAAACGTGATGGTACGCATTTCTCCTCCTTACACGAGGCATGGCAACAACGTTTCACCAGGCAACGCCAGTCAACTGCTGTTTGTGTATGAGGGTCCGCAGCTCGTGGTCGTGCGGTGGCGTTCTCGCATCCCACGCCCGAGTTCCCGGGTTCGATTCCCAGCGGGGTCAGGGATTTTTCTCTGCCTCGTGATGACTGGGTGTTGTGTGATGTCCTTAGGTTAGTTAGGTTTAAGTAGTTCTAAGTTCTAGGGGACTGATGACCATTTCTGTTAAGTCCCATAGTGCTCGGAGCCATTTGAACCATTTTATGTATGAGAAATCTGTCGGAAACTTTCCTACTGTCAGCACGTTGTAGGTGTCGCCACTGGCGCCAATTTTGTGTGAATGCTCTGAAAAGCTAATCATTTGCATATCACAGCATCTTGTTCTTGTCGGTTAAATTTCGCGTCTGTAGTACGTCATCTTCGTGGTGTAGCAATTTTAATGGCCAGTTGTGTATGACGCTGGTGCGACCTGCTGTTGAATACTGCTCAAGTGTTTGGGATACGAACCAGGTCGGACTGAGGGAAAACATGTAAGCAATTCATAAGCGGGTAGCTAGATTTGTTAGCAGTAGGTTCGAACAACACGTAAATGCTGCGGAGATGCTTCGGGAACTCAAATGGGAATCCCTGGTGGGGAGAGGACGGTGTTTTCGAGGAACACTACTGAAAAAATTAGAGAACCGTCCTTTTAAGCTGGCTGCAGAACGATCGAACATACATCGCACGTAAGGTCTACGACGGTGAGGTAAGAGAAATGGTTCAAATGGCTCTGAGCACTATGAGACTTAATTTCTGAGGTCATCAGTCCCCTAGAACTTAGAACTACTTAAACCTAACTAACCTAAGGACATCACACACATCCATGCCCGAGTCAGGATTCAAATCTGCGACCGTAGCGCTCGCCCACGACGGCCGGCTGTAAGAGAAATTAGCGTTTATACGGAGGCATAAAGACAGTTGTTTTTCCATCGTTCTATTTGCAGGGTATCCTCCGCCACGCGCCGTAAGTTGAACTGAGGAGTATCGATTTAGATGTAGATGTAGCTATGTGGGACACCCTGTTTATATAGCCAGTACAAGCGTTGACAATCACATCACTGAGCGAACTGAAACCATCGTAATAATCATCATCAGACTATGTTACAATCTTAAAAATAGGGATACAAAATCAATGAGGAACTAACAGATGTTTTTGGCATGTAAGCGAAAGTCGTGGCTGGCGATGTGCAGCGCGTGAGATGTAGGAACAGTGCGATGCGCGGTGGATTGTCTCATTGTGTGGGAGAGGACTGCGCAACGGCAGGTGCTTTGTAGCAGCGCAGCGTTGCCCGTGGCGCGTGCGCCGCCATAATCAGCGTCCGCTATAAAGGCTTGGGGCGGCCGCGCCTGTTGCCAGCCATGGGTCCCCCGCGGAGCGCCGCCGCCCTGCCGCTGCTGGCTGTGGCCGCCGCAGCAGCTGCCGCCGCCCTCTGCGCGGGTGCAGCCGCGCTCTCCGCCCCGTCCTCCGCGCCGGCGCCGGCGCCGCAGCCTATCTTCGATGACCTGGTGAGTGCTGTCCACCGCGTATTCAGGCTGAGGCGGAAGAAATGGCACACAACCGTACAAGTACGAAGAAATGTGTTCAGGAGAAAGGCCGAATTCTAGAATTGCCGTTTTTTATATTTCTGTCCCACTACGATCAGCCACGTAATGCAACGAGAGCCTAAACGAGAGGTTTAGCGGAATCCCGTGAAATTACTTGTAGAAGAGTTTGAGAGTTCTGTAACAAATGAAAACCCCATATTCCAGTTTCCAGGGGGAGGGTGGGAAGTTCCCCTTTTGCCTTCCATTCCCCTATCGCCACTCCTTCGGCCTCTCTCCCCCCCCCCCCCCACCTCCCCCATCACGCCCCTTACGGACGCCTATGTACGCGACAGCGCGGGTTCTTGTTGTAACTCGTGTTCATTCTTCGCCCCGACAGTTAACGAGTCAACGTTGTGACGCTCCCATGAGAATGGCGCAAGCTCCGTCCCAACTTCATTTCCGAGAGGAGAGGTGCCAAGTGAAGTACTCCAGCTCACACGGCTAAAAACGATTAAAGATAATTTTAAAACACATAGGTCGTCCCTTCCCCGACCCATCAAGGTAATTTATCAGTGAAACTCTGCATTATCGTACAACTGTTGTTTTGAACGTAAAGGAAATTAAGATCTACGGAAGCTCGTGTCACCCAAGAAACTATACCAAGTACGAGGGAAATATGACCTGTTGATTTACTAGTCAGAAATGACGAATTATTTGACAAAACACCGACCACCTACATCTATCTACATCTACGTGATTACTCTGCTATTCACAATAAAGTTCCTGCTGTAGAGTAACGACGTAAGTTTTGTATAAATGATTTTCTTTTGACATATGACCATGTGCAGACTTCGTCACCAACGTCAGTTACAAAACACTTCAAAATTATTTTAACTGCTTTTAAACTTGTCTCTGAATGGTACTTGAACGCAACTGTAATTAAAACATCATCCTTTGAGCCGTATGCGCAGAATTACGTCACTCAGTCCAATTGGTTTGCGCATTTTTTTTTCAATTTAGATGTCGTTTGTTTCTTCTCAGAAATTATATTAATGCAAGTTATCTGCTTTAATAAATATTAAAGCCACATGGAATAAACTTTTAAGACTCAAACTCGCGATGAATCTCGTCAAAAATTAACAATCTTGTCAAATAAATCAGTAATCCTTCTTCCTTAATATAATTCTTCATAAATAAATTCTCGGAACACGTATTTAAACTTTTGTAGTATACACTAGTTTATTATCTTCATATACACTACATATAGACGTGAACCTGAGCCTTGACAAGATAGGACTGAACATTTACAACATGATCAAACTTTCTATGACGTCATTGTTGTAGAAACATTACAAATTCTTATTTTTTCAGTTTTTAGAAACACGACGCAACAACTCGGTTTCACGATCTTCTGTTGCTCTTTGGCTGTCGACCCGCGACGTATAGTGGCCAGCAATTTTCTCTCTGGTTCCGGCAGTGAAGATGCTGTCTCCGTTCGTTGCGCCGCCCTCTCCGTACATGAAACATAAAAATAAATACAAAACTTTAGATAAAAATGCTGCACAATGGAACATTAAGTGGTAAAGACCTGGATGATGTGACGAACTTAAAGTTCACAAGCACCATTACGGTGTGTGGTAGTGGGAACATTACAAATATTACAAAATACATAAACAAAACATTAAATTAAACTTATATTCACCTGCAAACTGGGCTGACACTGGTGGATGGGTGACGCTTCAATTTCGCGTCCCACTACACTAACAGAGGGTTCAATGAACCACCTTCATGCTGTCTCTCTACCATTCCACTCTCGAACGGCACGCCGGAAAAACGAGCACTTAAATTTTTCTGTGGGAGCCCTCATTTCTCTTATTCTATTGTTATGATCATTTCTCCCTATGCAGGTGGGTGCCAACAGAATGTTTTCGCAATCGGAGGAGAAAACTGGTGACTGAAATTTCATGAGAAGATCCCGCCGCAACGAAAAACGCCTTGTTTTAATAATTGCCACTCCAATTCCCGTATCATGTCTGTGGCACTATCTCCCCTATTTCGCTATAATACAAAACGAACTGCCCTTCTTTGTACTTTTTCGATGTCATCCGTCAGTCCCACCTGATGCGAATCCCACACCGCACAGCAATAAGCAATACTCTACAATAGGGAGGACAAACGTAGTGTAAGCAGGCTCTTTGGTAGACCTGTTGCACCTTCTAAGTGTTCTTCCAGTGAATAGCAGTCTTTGGTTTGCTCTGCCCACAATTTTATCTATGTGATCGTTTCAATTTTGGTTGTTTGTAATTGTAACCCCTAAGTATTTAGTTGAATTTACAGCCCTCAGATTTGTGTGACTTATCGAGTAATCGAAATTTAGATGATTTCTTCTAGTACTCATGGGAATAACTTCACAGTTTTCCTTGTTTAGGGTCAATTGCCACTTTTCGCACCATTCGCTTGAACCGGTATATGTTAACGTATGCAGTACTGCAGAGTTACGTTCCCCATAATATAAGTTGCTGTGTTGCCGTATGTTCTTCCCATATTTGGTATCGAAATACAAATGAGGAATTTCAGTAAAGTACTCTAAACAGAGCGGGTGCAAATATCGGCAAGTTTCATCATGGAATCGCTTAAAAAGTGTGTGGGCGTTTGGGGATACTCAAAAAACTCCAGTGGCAGACGCTTTCTTTCCAAGAACAGTTGCGCAACTCGAAACCTCTTCCCACATGCATCTCGCAAAATGACCACGACGAGAAATTCGGGGGAGTCAGAGATCATACGGACGTTAATCCACAGCCGTTCTTCTCACGCACGATTCGCGATTGTAACAGGCAAGAGGGAAATGCTAGTCGTACACAAATTCCCACTACCACACACCGTAATGGTGCTTGTGAACTTTAAGTTCGTCACATCATCCAGGTCTTTACCACTTAACGTTCCATTGTGCAGCATTTTTATCACTTAGCTAGAATATGACATTTGCACTTTGATGGTGAATATGGGTAGAAGGGAGAAAGGAAGATTAGGGTTTAACGTCCCGTCGCAGTGAGGTTATTTGAGATGGAAATACGACAAGAATGTCTGATTAAACAGAAACATTTTTTTTAGGAAATATGTCTCTATAAGTGCTGTTCTCAAAGTAATACCTTGATCATGACTTGTCCCTGTTCTAATTACAATTGCCTGTTACTCGGTTTTTGCACTTTTTAGATTTCTTTTCTTTCAAATATCGATTGTACACAAATGCAGAGTTTTTATAGATAAATAGATTTGATAGATGTCAGGACAGACACGTCTTCGAATTTTAAAATCATCTTTATTTTCGCTTTGAGCCGTCCGAGCTGTGGTACGTTCCTTGTAAGCAGCTACTACTTGGCGGAGGGGTGGTGGTTCCGCTTCCGATCATCATCATCATCAGTGTTCTGCCAAAAGCCAGGTTTTCACATGGTAGTTCTCCAGGTTGTCCGGTCTTCTGCTATCCTCTTCAAGTCTGCATAATTTCCTCTTCCCTTTATGTCATCTATCATCTTGTATCTCCTTCTTGCTCTCAGTCTTCTCCCACAAACCAATCCTTCCAAAGCATCTGCTAGCAAGCACTCCCTTCTCAGTGAATGTCCCAACCAGTTCTTTTTCCTTTCTCTGACAACCTTCAGCAGACATCTTCTCTGGCCAACCCTTTCCGATACTCTTACATTACTCACTATCATCTTGTATCTCATTCTTCCTCTCAGTCTTCACCCACAAATCAATCCTTCCAAAGCATCTGCTAGCAAGCACTCCCTTCTCAACGAATGTCCCAACCAGTTCTTTTTCCTTTCTCGTAAAACCTTCAGCAGACATCTTCTCTCACCAATCCTTTCCAATACTCTTTCATTACTCACTCTTTCCAGCCAGCTTGTTCTCTCCATTCTCCTCCCACATCCACATCTCACATGTTTCTAACTTTTTTTCATTCTCTTGTCTCAGCGTCCATGTTTCTGCCCCATATAGTGCCACACTCCAGACAAAACATTTGCCAAGCCTTTTCCTTAGTCGTTTATCTAATTTGCTACATAAGAGTCTCCTCTTTCTGTTGAATGCCCCCTTCGCTATGGCAATTCGAGTTTTCACCTGCTGGTGACATCTCAAGTCTTCAGTTATTGTACTTGCAAGATATTTAAAAGCACTTACTTGGCTAATGGTAGATTGTCCTATTTTAATATTGGACAGTCTGCGTCTTGTACTGGTGACCATACTCTTTGTTTTTGCTGTGTTTATTTGCATCCCATGTTCCACACAAGCTTCATTCAGATCTTTCAGCATGTTATTCACTTTCCTCTCACTTTCTGCCACTAATACCATGTCATCAGCAAATCTTATACACTATATTCTCTTTCCACCAATCCATGTTCCTCTTTTCCCATCTAAGCCTTTCGTAATAATCTCTTCAAGGTATACGTTAAACAACAGTGGGGAAAGGCAACAACCTTGTCTAATACTTCGTCTAATGCTGCTTCCTTCTGACATTTCATTTCCTATCCTTGTCCTTACTTTCTGGTGTAAACATAGATTCTGTATCAGTCGCCTCTCTTTCCAATCTACTTTCCTCTTCAAAATATCCATCAGCTTGTTGCACTGAACTCTGTCAAAAGCCTTTTCTAAATCTATAAAAATATCAAAGATTTCTCTACCTTTTTCCACATATCTTTCCCCCGTAGTTCTTAACAGCCCAATAGCATCTTTTGTTCCTTTTCCTCTTCTAAATCCGAACTGCTCCTCTGCATTCCCTCTATCCAGATTGCCATATAGCCTTCTATTCAATACTCTCACCAAGACTTTAGCTGTATGAGAAATTAGACTGATGGTCCGGTGCTCTTCACATTTTTTAGTGTTTCTCTTTTTCTCTGTTGGTATCATAACTGTTGCAAGGAAGTCCTCAGGCCATTCCCCTTTGTCATATATCTCGTTACAGAGGTAGATTGTTTCTTTTCTTGCCTTGTTTCCCAGACTCTTCAACAATTCTGCTGGCAAATCATCAATTCCACAGGCCTTCCTATTCTTCATCTCCTTCAGCGCCTTTTCTACTTCTGCTTCCAAGATGGTGAATCTCTTTCCATCTTCCGGCACATATTGCTCCTCTTCAACCTTAATTTCGCTTTGCATTTCATCTCCCTTCTACAGACATTCAATATATTCTTGCCATCAGTTCAAAACCTCCTGTGGTTCTTCTGCTAGAGCACCATCCGCTCTTTCTATTTCCGGGTTATACCTCTTTCTTTTACGTTCAAAAACTATCTCACTAGCCAGTCTATACATCATTTCATACTATCCCTCTTTTTCCATTTTCTCTACTTCGTCGCATTTCTGTTTCATCCATTTTTCCCTTGCTTCTTCAGTTTCTCTTCTTAATTCATTATTCAGTTTCCTGTACCTCTTTTTGCCTTCTTCAGTTCCTACACTTTTCCACTTTCTCCACTCTTCCATCTTCTTCAACATGTTTTCTGTTATCCATTCTTTCCTGATGGTTTGGGGTACTCTAATTCCTAGTACTTCTTTGGCAGAGTTCATGAGTCGTTCCCTCATTTTTATCCATTTGTCATTAACACTTTCATCAACACTACCTCTTTGACATTTTTCCATAAATTTGTTCTCCAAATCTGATGCCTTTCCAACCTCTTTGAGCCTTTCTGTGTTTAGTTGTCCTTTGCTTTACCTCTCCAGACTTTATTAAACTTCACTTGTATTTCTCCCATTACTAGGTAGTGGTCTGAATTTATATCCGCTCCTTGATAAGCTTTAGCATTCTTCAAACAGTTCCTAAACCTTTTTTGTATCAAGATGTAGTCCAACTGATATCTTTCCCTATTCAAATTCGATATCCATGTGTAATGTCTCCTTTTGTGGTGTTCAAATAATGTGTTACCCACTGCTAATGAATTTTCTTTACAGAAACTTATTAGTCGTTCACCTCTCTCATTTCTTATTCCTAATCCAAATTTTCCTACTGGATCTTCATCTCTTCCTTCACCCACCACCGCATTCCAGTGCCCCATGATGATAACGCAGGCATTTTTATTTTCTTTCTCGATGAGTTCTTGTATTTTCTCATAATATTCTTCCACTTGCTCATCTCTATGCTGGTTGGTTGGCATATACACCTGTATTAACACCAAATCTTTTGAACTACCGTTCAGTCGTATCATCATCAGTCTTCCATCAACATATTGTACCTTCATTACCTTATTTTTCAACCCTTTGCCCTATCAATATTTCTACTCACTTTTCAACACTCTTGATTTCGCCTGAGTAAAATAACTTATAATCTCCACTTTATATCTCCCCATTCTCTCCCCATCTCATTTCACACAAACCGAGGGCATCTAATCTGTTCCTTTTCATCTCCTGTTTTGCATTCTCTAGCTTTCCCGCTTGCAGTAGTGTCCTCATATTCCATGTTCCAATCCTTATCTTTCCTCCCTTTAGTGTCCCTTTCTTCCTTTCAAATACGTCTATCTCAATGTGTTCCCCTCCTGGAGATCCGAATGAGGGGAAGTTTTAGCTCTGGAATCTTTTACATGGAGAGACATACCATGTACTGCTTGGGAATGTAATGTGGTGGTTTCCCGTTACTTTCCACATAGGCAGTAGGATGCCCAGCCTAAAGTCAGCCGCTGTCTGTAGCCGCCCCTCTGGGGTTCAGTCTCTACTTGCACTCTTTTTGTACCCAAAGAGAAAAGGAGGTGCCTCTTCCACCAGCTCCGCCATACCGAAGTCTATCTTCTCCGCCTTCGCTGCCGTTGAGGTCTTCACCGTATCCCTGGCAAGGGTCCCTCACGAGGTACTATCACCCGGGCCAGGTGAACCAAGTGTTTTTTTTTATTTTATTTTATTTATTTTTTAACAAGGGGTTACTCCTCCCCCTCCTCCTTTCTCAACTGGGCTTGGGACACCGGCTATGGCTTCCGAAAGCTGACATTAATCGCCGGAGGGGCAGTGTGCAGATAACGTGCCCATCCACCGATGCCACCAAGAGAGGAAACAACTTGTTCGATGAACTATCATTTACTTTCAGAAAACTGCTTATAAGAAGTTTTAATATCAAATGCAGCTCCCCCGTCGAAAGCAGAGTGACAGCCTTTCTTCATTCACTACACCGTACGAAGTATGATGGGTGAAACATTGGCGAAAGGGAGAGTGGGAGGAAGAGGGAGCTGCAGTTAATAAAGAACAGTGCAGCGCTTCATTAGTCAGTCGCTGCCACCGACAACGAGTTTCAGGTCTTAGCGAAGAGGGCGAGGGTATCGGCAGTGACGACCCGAAATCAAGACGTCTCAGTACTTGAGGACCTGAAAGGTAAACCGTTTGGGCAAAGCAAATGTAGGAGACGTCTGTCGGAAACGCAACACTCCCAATAATGAAAGACGTAATAAGCCTAGCCGATTGAATTATCTTAAGTTTAAGACAGTATTACAGACGGATACAAACACACTGAAGTGTGCTCAGAATTGAGTACTGATTCACAGAGACATATGTATCGTCTATGAGATGAATGGTTTGGTATAAATGTACATATCTTACAAGATACTGTCAAATTATCCTGTAATAAGAAGCAGTCCACATGAGAAGATAATAATGTGCAACAGAGGAAAAGAGCCAAAATGTTTAAAGTGTAGAACTCATTAAGAGAAGAAGAGTAGTGTTTTAAGAGTGAAGTATGTGGATGAAGACGACAATGAAGCTGGGAGAAAGAAATGCAAAATGGACGCCAAACGGCAATGACGTTTTGTTTTCAAATGTAACCAACTGTTTATCAAATGAAGAAAACACTCCGTCTACAATCACTAACCTTACAGCTCACAGACACTATGCTTCTCGATGCCCAGCTCCGTCGTAGATTTCTAGTAAACAACGACGTTAGTTCTGCAAAAAATGAATTTTTGCCAGTGCAGTACATAGTACTTAATTAACAAATAAAGCTATTTCTGTGAAAAAACTTTTTCATAAATATCTGCAATGATGTCAAATCTCTGCTGTATATTTCTCCTGAAGATTTCTAAATTTGTATTTTGAAAGCTCCCATTGATGGTTGGAGCTAATTACTGGGACCCGAACGCGTATTTCCTATCATTCGCGAGCAGTCGCGTTAACCTTCCAGCCTCTCCTTACAGCATTGCTTTCTCTCGCCAACGATCTTCTCACTGCGAATTACTTTTTATCTAATACAAAAAAATGAAGACTTATTTCGTCTTGAAGTAAACTTCTTTCATAAAATGAAAATTTAATTCTTCATAATTAAAAAAAATCTCTTTCCATAAAAAATATGAACATTTCCTTACATGATTCATTGTTCTTACTTCGTAAAACGTAAAATCACGTTCCTTTTTTGCGTGATTTCCAGCACATAAAAATTTAGGAAATAACGGTTTACAGGTTTAAAAATTATTAAGTAAACTTTCCCCTCCTTATCCTCTTATTCTGTATGAAAATTACATAATTTTCCATGCACTTTATCTTCATTGCTAATTTGTGAAGTATCGTTGTAAGACGTTTCCAAAAATATCCCTTGCTTTCGTTCTTTTCTTTTAGAATGACGTATATTGCCCTTCCTTTTATTCAGTCATTTCTGTATCTTCGTGTATCGTTTCTAGTTGGCCTGCCATCCTTTTCCACCTCCATTGTGAGTGAAGTGAGTAATCGGATGGTTTGAATTGTGATGACCTAAAAGTGAGGCCAAACAACAAAACCATCGTCTACGTTTCTAAAAACGCATGAATGTTTCAGTGCCGCCGACTCCAGGAAAGACTCCTCGAAATCTTCCATAAGAAGCTTGTCAATGACAGATGATAAAGGGCTCCTCATCAAAACTCCACTTGTCCGCTTGTAGACTGGGCTAACTCCTGAAGTAATGTGCACGCTGACATAACAGTGGGCTCAACAGAGAAGAAATATATTTTGGTACACTGTATGTTTGAGTACCAATATTTTTGACGAAAGGCCTAAGAGGAAATGCTTTCTTATACATCTTCGGAGGCCGTCTAATCTAGAAGGAGCAGCACAGTAAGAATTAAGGAACTTGTTAGTGTCTTCTCAGAAGAATCTTTTCTTCAGAGGGTTGTTAGTGTTCCTCGCAATCATTGTTGCTGGGTCATCGCAGAGTGTGTAACACACTGGATCGGATAGCTAACACTGCATCTTTTGAAAAAATCCTGCTTGTGCAACGCAACCGTGGCGTAGCTCATGTCCACAATATCAGGGTACACCCTTATGGATCTCAAAAGAAGACCTCTCTGCAGCTGTAATGTAACTCTCGGGCGAAAGTGCTCCGGTCAGTACGGAACATGCTTCTCTTCTAGCCTCCACAGCAGCGTCCGAAAGTGGTTCAAAAACAACCTGTCCTACGGAATTTATAAAAACAATTGTTACAAGTTTGGGTGTCAGTGTTAAGTACATACCTTTCATCAGCAAAAGTAAGGCACTGTGACCCAAAGATTTCGCGATGAGATTGATCACAGCACGTCGCGAGGTAATATCAAACTCCGGAACACGGGAACATTCAACGTTCGCCAGTAGCCGGGCAGTGGCAATACGAAGTTCCCAGTCAGACGGGTCTCAGGAAGCACCGTCCGGCCAGTCACAAGAAAATGCTGAATTTGTCCGAGCAAACCTCAAATAAGGTCGAAATATTTCTTTATAAACAAAATCCACCTGTCGGGGAGTACAACGGTCAATCTCACGAGCAGAAGCTAAACAAACCCATCCCTTGATGCGATTAGCAATAGGAGATTTTATGTGGTGCACTACTTTCGCAAACGTTAGAACAACGCATGGTCTCGACACCGTAACAAAAACAAAGGTGAAAATTGGAGTCTCACTCGCGTACTGTGATTTTTATAACACATCCGCTAGCAGCGAGACATTTCCTCCCCATAGGTGTAAGCAATGGTAAACTTAAGCGTCTCCCTGTGTACGCAATATTGAAATAACTTACTGGAATACAGCCGGGTAACGTCCTCAACAGCAGCCGATATTTCTGCATCTGAACGCTTCCTCATTTTCAGGACACAAACAAAACGAGAGATCGCTGCGCGTTGCAACTTAAGCACCCGGTAGTGTACCAGGAATCAAAAGGTGCCGTATGCAGCAAAACAACACAAACCGTAAATAACTGATACTACTTCATAACCACCGATAGAGAATTAATTATTTCTCCGTGTTGTTTGAGCAGGCACAGAAAAGGATTCCTGTGACAATGTGAGCGAAAACAACCGTCTCTGTTTATAGAGTCACTTCCTAATTTCAATAGCTCCCTTAATAACCCTATCTCAGTAGCTGATAGTGCACGCTAGGATCAACGCGTTGTTATACACCATGCTGATATGCGTGAGGTACTAACAGATGTGAAGCTGTGGTGGAAGATAGTGAGTTGTGCCTGGATACCGTAGTCAGTAGGAGCGTTTTTCGCGAAAAGCAAGTGTCTGGGTTAGAGTCCCGGTCGAACACAAAGTTTTAATGTGCCTGTAGGTTTCAAGTTTGACAGATATTGAAACTTCCTCTTTGTAGGTAAACAATGACAGTGCTGGAAATACTCTTACGTAATTTGATTTTCATACAGCAGAGCAAAAATGAACGTACTCAGACAGTTCTCTCTCTACTTATTCTGATCATCACTAAACTGACACACAATATTTTTAGTGCAACACAATCTGACTTTCGATAATCCATACAAAAGAATGGCCCTGACTAACAATAACCCATACCTTTCGTGAATCACTTACCTCACAAAAATCTTCGTTACTCGAACTACTGCAATACAGCGAGCGCCAATACTGTCAGCTATATAAAAGATTGTAACTAATGAAGGCATTAACTACGGACAGGCATAGTTAGCGAATGAAAGATTTTGATAGAGAACAAACAATGTATTTACCTTAATAGTGTTCAAAAGTCATAATATGTATATATCAGTTCATGACATCCAGTCTTACAAATTTCCTTTTTCTGACAGACAGACGTCCAGATCGTCCGCTCATAGTAACCTTTCAAAACTCTGACACCTCTCTCCCAACACTGCTGGCGGCTCACCTCCAACTGCCGAACGCTACGCGCTGTTCACATCCAACTGCCTAACACTACACAAGCGAATAATCCAACAATGAGTCCAGCCAGCCACAGACTGTCCACAGCACAGTCAGTGATTTTCGTACAGAGCACAATGTCGCGTTACCAACATAAAAACCTAAACAGCCTACTTACAATATTGTTCACTCTTCCGTGCAGTGTCGTGCAATCCATATTATGTACTTTGAGTCGGGAAATGGACTTGTATGCTGCAAGACAAATTACCACACGGACACTGGAACGACGTCTGAACTCCAACAGTGTCAGCACGCCGACTGGCGATGCGGTTTTCTTTGGCGAGGCAGCTGGGAGAGATGCACAGAGACACTGGCGCGGCAGACGATTTCACACAGAAGTGGCGCCACCTTTTCTTTTCGGATGAGTTCTGGTTTTGAGCATACCACCATTGTGGAAGTAGCCGTGCGGAAGCTGTGAAGGCTATGAACGTTGCTAGAGTGAACTCGTCATTATTATAGAGGCCCAGCACATAGAATGATGCTATGGCATGCCACTGAGTACACAACAAGATCACCTAAGGTTTGCATTGCCGTTCATCTGGACAGAAAACGTTACATTTTTGAGGTTTTAAGACCGGTGTCCGTGCCCTATCTTGCAGGTCTCTAGGTTGTTATCTTTCAGCAAGATAATGCATCTACATCTACATCTACATCCATACTCCGCAAGCCACCTGACGGTGTGTGGCGGAGGGTACCTTGAGTACCTCTATCGGTTCTCCCTTCTATTCCATTCTCGTATTGTTCGTGGAAAGAAGGATTGTCGGTATGCCTCTGTGTGGGCTCTAATCTCTCTGATTTTATCCTCATGGTCTCTTCGCGAGATATACGTAGGAGGGAGCAATATACTGCTTGACTCTTCGGTGAAGGTATGTTCTCGAAACTTTGACAAAAGCCCGTACCGAGCTACTGAGCGTCTCTCCTGCAGAGTCTTCCACTGGAGTTTATCTATCATCTCCGTAACGCTTTCGCGATTACTAAATGATCCTGTAACGAAGCGCAAAGTCGCATGATACCTGTACTGTCCTGACATACGTGCCCTGGCTTACACATTCTCCACGTCTCTGACCCATTGAAAACAGCTGGTCATGGCTTGCCACAGACTGGCGTGCCAGCACTCACCAGCCACGAAAATTAATGAACTCTGACATGAAGCAGTATGGGTGACCTACTTATATCTGCCATCCAAGCTCAATTCGACCAGACACTCTTCGGATCAGAGCTATTGTTGTTGCCAATGGTGGCAACTCTCTGCCCTAAATTTCGGACCCTGTATCATCTTCAAAATTAATAGCAGATTTTTCCTACCCTGTTGTATAGGCACAATAAGCAAAATTTCGGTATTCAATATCCTTTGCAGTATTGCAGTACTAATGGCCAGCATTTGTTAACTCCGTGATATGTAGCACCTCGCAGAGAAACTTTTATAACTCCCTGCGAACTACCAAGAAGTACATTGAACTTTTATCTATATTTGATATAGAGACCACAACGGCTCCGTTATATGTTATATGACGCTTGTTGAGACCCAGGAGGAGTGTAGTTTCGTCACCAAACTCATCAAACCGCTTCTGGACGCTTTCAAGTGTGGAAATGTGGGCATTATCATCCTGAAAGCTGCTGGATACAATGTTTACGTCGTCTAATGAACACGGTTACATAAAATGGTTTCTTAGGTCGTACCAGCTTCCTTTCATTTCAGTGCTACTACTGGACCCCACAAAATCACACACTAATTAACGATTCATTACAGGGCATCTTTTATGAGAGAAATAGTAGGTAGGCACAAATATTTTCTTTATGAGGTTTCTGTTGCACTATTTCCGTTGGCGCTACGTACCATAAGTCCATTATAAATTCGTAAGTCACTTTTGCGGCAGTTTGGTTTTTCATTACAAGCAACAATCCTCTCTAATGGCGTCCTATAACCGTCATTTAGTTTATCTTCCTCTGCTGCGATGGCAGGCAACGCTTCGATACCAAATGTGTGTTCTTTGATAAAGATTACTACAATAGTTAAACGAGTACATACTCGTAAGAATTTTGAGGCTTCTATGAAGCATGTACCAATGAAGCTTCGTGAATGAACTGTTCCTACTATACTGCTCAACGCCGTATGTTACGAGGATTTCCCCACCGCTCAGACATCCCCCACCGCTCAGGTGTGTGAAGAGTTGCCTGCAGCCAGGGGCTAGCCGTTGCTCAGTACCTCACACAAGATGAACGTCAGCGGCTGTCATTATACAGTAATCACTAACTGTTGAGACGGTGCCAGACATATGTAGATGTGCAACAGAATGTCATGACTGTTACACAGATTTCTCTTCTTCAGGAGCGGCAAAATACCTTTCGGGAACTCATCAATAATCTTGGTGTATTAGGGGATGGTAGTTACGTGTAGTTCACTTATTTATGAGTTGCCCTGTAGGTGAAAAGAGCACCTAAAACAGAACACCTATGTGCACTGTACTGTATCTAGTTGGTTGCATATGATAGCAGAGGAATAAACACATTTTCTTCACATAAGGCGATACCTTGTTTGAGCTCATAATCGTTCTGATTAGTATAATAACTTACTGAAAGCTCAAGAGTAATTATGTGCTAAAGTGGGACATCCTTTCATTATGGTCACTCCTGGGAGTCGGAATTCAACATTGAAAAACAGAGTGTGTTCATCGAGTACGCATGGAATTCGTTACCGAATAGAAATTGCCTGTGAGAGATAGTTTAATAAAAATTTCTAAAGCTAAAATGTTATTGTTCTAAGCAGTCGTCACGATGAAACATGATTCTGTTAAAGCCAATCACGACTTAAATTTATTCATTTTGTGCTTTGCTATCATAATGAACCAGATGGAAGTCTTAGCAGACAAAATCATTTACATCCTTAGTAAGAAGTAGTTTGTTGTTGCAAAGATTATTAGCACTTTCTCCGCCGAAATGATTTGGAACAAGTGATTTTGTAAGCCGTATAGACATGATTACTTTGTTTGTAGGGCTGCGTGACTGCCATTTACAGATTAATGAGTATAACAATGGCTTAAATATAATAAAAATGAATGTATTTGTCTTGGTTACTATTCAAGTTACAGTGAAACACCAATTTAACAACAAAGTAGACATATTTGTCCACGACGGTATACTTCAGCTATAACCATGCCGTTGTCGCCTTCCTTGAAGATAACAGAAAAAGCTGTTTTACAGAGAGCAGAATCTGCTGCCAAAGTTAGATTATAGAAGGTCTGAAAATTTTCCGTCTAGGACCTATAACCTCTTTATTGGACAGTAAACGTGTGCGAACTACGTATTTCGGGAACTAGTAGAAGTCTAACGATGCCGAATCTCGCGAATGGGGAGGATGATACGACAGTTTGTGCCTCAAATCTCTCAGCTTTGTCAGAGAACATATGTGGACAGATGAAATGTCTTAGAGAAATTGACTTTTTCCTTACGTAATCTGGACCACTTTCACGTATACTTTCAGCCAGTTAGTACACTACACTTGTGTAGTATTCATATGATTTTTGTACCATTTGCAACACAGTTCATAGAACAAATCGTTCTTACATCCCAGACAACAAGAGCCATAATATTTTCAGCAGATAAAACGAGCTTAGTCTTTTGAATGTGAAACGTAGCCGGCTTTGATGTGCTGCTGCGTGAAGTGGTCGATTTACGTCCCTTTATTACAATAGATCAGCGCAGATAATCTATTAGATTATTTTTAAAACGTCCATTAGTTAGTTCAGAAATCTGTCCTTCGCACTGAACACACACGCCTACTATCGCGCACAAAGCTTTGTGTAGTATGTAGGGTACTCTTTCTTATAATATGTGGGTAGCGACAGCTGTCTCTTTCACGGCATTTTCATCAGTGGCTTCATTTTTTGGATGTTCTTCGCGTGCGTCATTTTCCACGCTAGAATACGGTGTTAGGGTTCAATTACCCAGTACATAAGAGAAAGAAAAACGTTTAAAAACTTGTAGAAAGTCTTCTTAGGTTTCCTTTGGTAATAATTGACCAAAACAAGTAAGCTGATAGAGACACGATATTTCAGTTTATCTTTAAATAGGTTTCTGAACAGATGAAGGCATCACTGCGGGGCATGAATCAACATAAAACGTAATGTCAAAGATATCAGCAGTATGTCGGTGCGACATCGACAAATTTTCGTCTTTCAGTTGAATGGCTGTGTGATCAGTCACCTTCCTATCATTACATGTGACGATTGTATAAGGTGACGCACTGTGTTATTACACATGGTATGTGACATGATTAAAAGGCACTTCATTTGTGACGATCGTGTATGTGATCCTACATTCTGTTGAGAGAAAACATGTCATCTATCCAAATACATAACGACACCCATATACAGCGTTTCATGTGCCAATTTATTGACATCACTGCTGTCGAAATAGTCTTAATCGAGACATTTATTGTAGAATAAACTGAGATATGTATGATAATACATTTACCTACACTACATGACAAAACGATAGGAATATCTCTCAACAGTTGCTGGTCAGGAAAATTGTGTGACGTCGCCACGGGAAAATCGTCACTTGGCGTAGTAAAAGTGTAAAGGCTGACAGAATCCGAAACGTTTATAATACTAATAATAATACAAACTCAACACCCGCATCGTTATTCAGCAGTGTACCTGATGCCAAAGTTTCCCTGCTGATTCTAAACAATGCCTCCAGATAATACATAACAGTCTGTTAGCAGTTATATGAACTATGGTTTGGTGCCGAGCCTAAGTAAACGAAAACCCTATAAAAGCCAACGTAGACCTCCAACAGTGGCTAAATTCTTGTTGTTGTTTGGGGAGTGGCGCACGAAAACAAGGTCATTAGCGACCAAGTGGCCATGTCATACAAAGTCTTAGAACATTTTGAACCTTAGTGATAACTTTCTAACAAATCAGATCGTTGATGATTAAGAAATATTCAGCGGACAATGGACAAATGTGGCTTTTTAGCGTAAGAGAGAAAGCGTATTCGATATTCAAGGCCCAGAATCTAAACTATTCTATAAGCGGAACATGTCAATATAGCACCAACACTATGAATTCCAGGTCACATAAAGGAAGCAACTAAAATCTGTTAAAGTTACTATCAACGTTTTCTTAGGGTGGTTCGCAGGTAACATAGAAATCTAAAAAAGTATTTCCTCTCGAGCTTAAAATGAAACTGGTGGAGTCACTAAAGCTTCCCAGCCTTGATTATGGTGATCCCATTCCCCAAGGTCTTTCATATGAGAGCTCACGTTGGCTGGAACTGGCGAAGAATGCTTGTGTGCGGTACATTTGTGCTGCACGCTATTTCGACCATATTACTTCTGCCTACGAACCATTATCATAGATACTTACCGATAAGCGTACATATTACCGTACCCTGTGTTTTCTGCATTATCTTTTCAATCATTGCACCCGTTCCTGTTTATCTTTAACCCTTACGCCACTGTCTGAGCAACACAGCAGAAATACTCGTTCTCAACAGACTAAAAACCATTCTATACCACTACAAAACACTGCCATATTCTCTGAATCATTTTATATATCAGGAACCAGACTTTGGAACAATCTTCCTCAAAACATTACAGAAATTAAAATCCTTTCCAAGTTCAAAAGACAGCTAATAGCTCACCATCTATCAAAATAGCTCTCTCTTCCTGCAGCTCTCTCTCATTAACCCTCCCTCCTTCACACTTTTCTCTCTCATTATCTACAGAGTTCTCCATTGAGATTCTCTTCTTTCTTAGCAGCCATTCTCACTTTCATTTCAATTCCTCTCTCATTATCCCTTCCACTACTTCTGTTACCAAAAAAGGCTTCAAAAGCATGAAATTAATCTGTATCATTCTTAATGCTTCCATTGTTTTATTATTATTAGTGTTACTATTATTATTATTATTATTATTATTATTATTACTACTGCAAATTATTACTTTTTGTTGATTATGCAAATTATTATTGAGTTTGTTATGTAATAACCAATCAATACAATTCTTAATTCCTCTATTATCATTATTAGTGCAACTATTATTATTATTGCTAATTATCATTTTACTAATATTGCAAATTATAATTATTGTCATTTTTACGTAATATTTTTTGTATGTTTTGTTCCTGGACAGATGTGAGAGAGGCCCTTAAGGCCCTAATCTGGTCAGGCTAAGTGTGGTGCGACAAATATATGAATAAATAAAAAAATAAAAAATAAATAGTGATTCAGGTGGATCAATTTAACATCTCGAGGAACCCAACAGTAACGCTGTCGAAGCCGTAGTGTTCAAGAGTCGACTACGATGTACTGGACATTCACTCGGTTGCTAAACACTAATTTATCTAATATTTTATATACTACCAACTGAGGACATACTCGTTGATATCTTGAAGACCACTATGAGAAAATGTCAGTTAAATATGTGGAACGTTATTGTTATTGACTTTCCAACCTAGCAGAGGTACTGTTTATTTGTTAAGTACAACTGCGCTTCGAAAATGCAGCGAGTTTACTATGATTGACCAGCAGAACAGCCAAGTGGAACACTGTAATTACACACAGACTAGCCGCACAGTCGGGCTATGTCCACTCTTAGTAAGAAAAAGTTTTTGCTTCCAGATATTGCTTCTGCAGTCAGTTACCCGAAAAAGATGAAAAACGTATTCACTCCTGAGGAATAGAGACTGAGGAGTCACTGTGGCTGGGCTCAGCGGCCTGATAGGAAAGGTTTTCTTAGTTAGCGTAGCATCATACTATCACGAACGGTAAGAATTGTATACTAGGTGTATCTGTCGAGTGTAGGTGACTATGATGAGTGCAAGCGTAGTACTAGTACCACGACGGGGAGGGAGAGAGCGAAACGCGATGCTGGTGCTTAGCCTGTTCCTATCGGATAGTATAAACGTCCCCATTCAACTGACTTATCACCTTTAAAAGTGTTGCATGCCATCTCTTCGAGAAACACTGCTAATAGGTTTGTAATTTAATCTGGGAGTTAGGCACGAAGTATGATCAAGAAATGTGTCACACTCTATCACACCACTTTTCCTCTCCTCGCCGACCAAATACTGGTGGTGGATGTATCTTTCATCAAATGGATTCGATGTTTTTACCTCCGATTGTACGTCAGCGCACTGGCTTGCGTTAGGGAACTCTACTGCGAAGCCATGTGGTACCGTGTGATAGTCTAAGACGGTAATGAGTATTCTAGGGACATCACCACTTGTCTGTGGGCGGCGTAAAAGGTAAACATTTAATGCGTTCACGCAAGTCCTAAAAACATTATTTCTTCACCTTAGCCTTCTATTTGGATCGTCCACAGGTATAAGAGCACATTGTCTTCTTTGCTTCCCGCAGCTGATAGTACAGAGCCTTTCGCAAATTTCTCTCTCGCCATTTGTGCAAGGCCGTTTCTTACAAATCACATTTGATACTATAGCAGATTTATCACTTCAGATTCGCTGCTCTGTACACTTTTATACAGAATGTCCCCGGAGAACTGGTCAGTATTCATTGATACGGCAGGAGCGATCATTCGGAGGAAAAATGTCTAGTAAACATGGGCTCTGAACTTAAGAGCTATTAACTCTTCTGTAGAACAGATGCGTTTCACAGTAACGGAGATAAACAAGTGCCCAATAACTCTTAAGGTATGCACTTTGTTACTTGGCATCTTTCTCATGTTTTGTTCCATACTAATACCTCTCAAATTTTGGGAAACATGTGGCCTGCAATAGAAGAGATTTGTTTCACAGTTTCGAGGATGGAGAAACAGCTCTTAGGGTATGCAATTTAGAGCCCATATTTACCAGATTTTTTGCTTCGAATGTTCGTTCTTGTCATATCCTTGAGATTGAGCATTCCCCCTGGGATGCCTTGTATAATACATAAAAATCGATTGAAAAATCCTGTTAAGATTCAAATTTGCATTTTAGCACAAACTGTTAAAACTTCAAATGTTTTCAGGGGTCCATTTGATGTAGCTTCTGTTTAAAACTGACCATTAAACGTTTTTTATGGGAATCAGGAGGCTGTATGTTGAACGCTACCAACGTGCAGTCAATGAAAAGCATAGGATACTACATGGAAATTTTATATGTGTTCTTGTGCACCTGAAAAACAAGTTTAATGCATGTCATCAGACGTATCAGACTGAGAAAAATAGTTTCGCGGCAGCAAGAACGGAGTTAGCAGTTCATACTACTTCGTTTTTCTCTCGTGGCTAACGGTTGAGGAGGTATCTGCAGGGTGTTTATAGTTAAAATTTCGCTACTTAAGTCATTCTAGACGAAAAACTATTTACCTTATTGAACCATGAATTTACTTTCAAAATCTTTTCTTAAAGAATTTACTTTATTTACTAGCGATTCATCAAGAACATTAACACATTTAATCACACTAGGTGAGCGTGGAAGTAGTTGCCAGGGAGTAACTGATGAAAATGAAATTACCTTTAACAAATGGGAATTTTATTCATAAAGCCTTTTCAAAACAGATTTAAAATTTATAAGCAGAAAAGGACCCTCGAAATATCAAGCTACAATTTTATTTAGAGGCAGAAAGAGCAACATTGACAGTATGAGCCTTCGGGTTGAGAAGCTTGCCGCTCCCTTCCAACACGGTCGTAGTCACGATCGCACACAACAACCTCTGAAAGACTACACTGGTGCAAATCTGGAACATACCGGATTACTTTAAACTAAAAATTTTAACAACTCACACAAACACATTAACAATGCACCCCGTAAGAGGGATGGAAATGGTACAAATACTCAAACTAAGAAATTATTTGCCACCGAAAGTGCAATTTGTTTTTAAAAAGGACTCTTACGGTGGAAGGGTGGCAACTTTATAAAAATGACTATTTAAATAAAACCCATGAAATTCAGACTTACATAAAATGTACAACATGCTCTACATTACACATATACCGCCTCGCAAGATTATAGGCAAGATAAAAACATATTCCAGGAAGTCAGCCTTAATTCTATAAATTCGTTAACACCGAATCCGACAAACATGACAGAGGCAGGTATTAACGTATGGCAGATTGATAGGGGGATTACTGAACAACCCGAACCGCAGATTGCTCTAACCCTCCCCAACTCCACAAGGGAAAAACGGATCACCCAATTCACAAATAACCACCTCCCCGCGGGTGGGCAAACGGAGAAGAATGGTGGGACGACTCCAAAACAAAGCGGCTGGTGACCTCACCAAGAAAACAAGTAGAATTTAACAAGTAAATTAAACAACATATCTCCAATCATTTAACTTCTAATAAACTGCGATTTCTGGCGAAGACCTGGCGCAGCATCCCCACGCTCTCCCGAACCGCCCGCTGCCAGCCGCTTCAATGGACGCAGGAAAGCGCGACGATCTTCCGTCTCACGGAGTCGCAGCTCGCCCCGGCCAGCCCGATATCGTGGTTTCACTCCTGTTGCTTTCGTGTCAACGGCGAAGCCACTACCCCTTTCTATATGACGCGGCCCACTGGACTCACGTGGCGACCTCACATGTGCCGACGCTCAAGGCGGACAAGTCATCTCGTGTCTCAGTGCGCGACCGACCAACCGACCGATCCAACCGCCAATGACCGTTGCCCGAGCAACTCGAGCAGACTGGCGGCCTAACGCGCAGACTCAGATACAGGAACTCAGCCCCGACCGGGCGACCACTATCTGAGTTCTATTACTGGCAGAGTGGGAAGACTCTCATTTTCTGGCTTAAAGTTTGATCCAAACGACAGACGTACTCGCACTCCGATGACAGACAGACACTAAATACCGCATAAATGCGACCGAGAGACAGACCAGCAACTGGTGATGCGAGACTGACCTAGCCTTACTCCGACTGACCAACTGACCAGACTCGCCCCAGACTGCACCGACTCAGACTGACCACTAACGAGCTTTTTTTTTTCCTTTATTGTAATTTTCATCACCTGATACAGGCGGGCTGGCAGCAGCTTAATACGCTGTTCTTCAGCCTTATGGGGTACAATAATATGAGATAGGTGACATAGACAATACAAAAAATGGCGGGCAAAGAAAGTAGTTACAAAAAACAAAAAACAAGAAGCCGTTCACGTTGGACGATAAAAACACTAACACTTGGTGACACGGCGCACAAAACACGGAGAACGGCGACGGCACATGTGAACAGTTGAGTTGAAACTGCACGAAACACAAAACGAAGCACACACACTAAACACTGATGGCGACGATCTCCGGCGCGCGAATGTTCACTATGTGTGTGCGAGTCCGGGGACCTGCCAAGAGAGGAGGAGGAGGAAGGGGAGTGGGAGAGGGAGAGGGGAGAGCAGAGATGCCACAGGCAGGGGAGAAAGAGGGGAGGGAGGAAGTGGGAGGGGAAGCCTGGGGGGAAGAGGGGTGGAGGGAGGGGACGGGGGAAAAGGAAAGAGAAGGGACGGGAAGGGAAGAGAAGGGAGGGAGGGAGGGTGCCTAAAGGAAAGGACACCGGAAGTGGGGGGTGGGGCAGGGTCAAAGTTGATAGGAGGGGTAGATGGAGGGGAGGAGGACATCATCAGGGAGGGGGAGCTGGCGGAAGCCACCTTGGGAGAGGATAAAGAGGGTGGAGAGATGGAGACCAGGTGGGACGTGGGAATACAGGCGCGGCAGCGGGCGGGGGTGGGAGAGGATTGGAGAGACGAGCGGGTGAGGAGGATCGAGTTTGCGGGAGGTGTACAGGATCCGTATCCTTTCAAGGAAAAGGAGGAGGTGGGGGAAGGGGATGAGATCGTATAGGATCCGCGTAGGGGAGGGGAGACGGATGCGATAGGCGAGGCGGAGAGCATGGCATTCAAGGATTTGGAGGGATTTATAAAAGGAAGGGGGGGGCGGAGATCCAAGCCAGATGGGCATCACAAAGGATAGGGCGGATGAGAGATTTATAAGTGTGGAGGATGGTGGAGGGGTCCAGACCCCACGTGCGGCCAGAGAGGAGCTTGAGGAGACTGAGTCGGGAGCGTGCCTTGGCTTGGATTGTCCGGAGGTGGGGAGTCCAGGAGAGGCGACGGTCGAGGGTGACACCAAGGTACTTAAGGGTGGGAGTGAGGGCGATAGGACGGCCATAGATGGTGATGTAGAAATCAAGGAGGCAGAAGGAAGGGGTGTTCTTGCCTACAATGATCGCCTGGGTTTTGGAGGGATTGACCTTGAGCAACCACTGGTTGCACCAAGCGGTGAACCGGTCAAGATGGGATTGGAGAAGGTGTTGGGAGCGCTGTAGGGTGGGGGCAAGGGCAAGGAAGGCGGTGTCATCGGCAAACTGGAGAAGGTGGACGGGGGCTGACGGCGGCGGCATGTCCGCCGTGTACAAAAGGTACAGAAGGGGGGAGAGGACGGAGCCTTGGGGCACACCGGCAGAGGGGATAAAGGTGTAGGAATCTGTGTTATGGACGGTGACATAGGAAGGACGGTGGGAGAGAAAGGAGCCGATCAGACGGACGTAGTTAACGGGAAGGGCGAAGGTTTGGAGCTTGAAGAGGAGACCGGAATGCCATACGCGGTCATAGGCACGTTCAAGGTCCAGGGAGAGGAAGATTGCAGAGCGACGGGAATTAAGCTGTTCGGAAAGGAGATGAGTGAGGTGAAGGAGAAGGTCGTCGGAAGAGAAAGACGGCCGAAAGCCACACTGGGTAACGGGAAGGAGGCGGTGCTGGCGGAGATGCTGGTGGATGCGGCGGGTGAGGATAGATTCCAGGACCTTGCTGAAGACCGAGGTAAGGCTGATGGGACGGTAGGAGGAGACGGCGGACGGCGGTTTGCCAGGTTTAAGGAACATGAGGATACGGGAGGTTTTCCACAGGTCAGGGTAGTAACCAGTGGACAGGACTACATTGTAGAGCCTGGCCAGGGTGGAGAGGAAAGAGACAGGTGCTTCACGAAGGTGACTGTAGGTGACACGATCGTGACCAGAAGCGGTGTTGCGTTTCGTGCGGAGTGTAGCAATGAGATCCTGTGTAGTGATAGGGGCATTGAGTTCCGTGTGTGTAATGTTGTCCAAGTACTGGAAACCAGGAGCGAGAGGAGGGACAGAGGTGTCAGTTCGATCGCGGATATCCGGGAAGAGGGAGTAATCGAACTGGGGATCATCGGGGATGGAAAATACATCGGAGAGGTAGGAGGCAAAGTGGTTGGCCTTACTAAGGGTGTCAGGGAAGGGGTGATCATCATGGAGGAGAGGATAGTAGGGGGAGGGTTTAGTTCCGGTAAGGCGACGGAAGGCTGACCAGAACTTGGACGAGTTGATTGGTAGGGTAGCATTTAAACGGGTGCATGTCTGTCGCCAGTCCCGGCGTTTCTTAGCCGCGAGCAAATTGCGAATGTGTCGTTGGAGTTGCCGGTGGCATCGTAGTGTGTCCGGGTCACGCGTGTGGAGGAAGGTACGGTAGAGACGGCGGGATTCACGGAGGAGGAGGACGGCCTGTGGGGGTAAGGTAGGACGGTGGGGGTGGATGGCGACAGTAGGGACATGGGCCTCCACGGCCTCAGACAAGGTCTGCTGGAGAAAGGAGGCAGCATAGGTGACATCATCAGGGTGGTGGTAGGTGAAAGGGTGGTTATCGACCTGGGTGGAAAGGGTATCCCAGTAGGCATTCTAGTCGGCTCGGGAATAGTCGTGGACATACTTAGGGGGAGGATCAGTACGAGGGTCGGGGCGAGGGCGACGACCGTCTGAAACGGTGAGGAGGACAGGGAGATGGTCGCTACCAATAGGCTCCAGGATATCCACCGTTATGCGGCCAAGGAGGTTGGGGGAGGAGAGGATAACATCAGGAGTGGAGTTGGATTCGGGACATGTGTGCTGGGGGATGGGAATGAGGTCGCCTTGAAGGGAGGAGAGGAACCGATGCCACCGCCGTAACTGGGCGGCGGAACGACTATGGATGTTGAGGTCGGCGGCGATCACGTAGGAGGAGAAGGTACGGTCAATGTGGGAGAGGAAGTCGAAGGGAATAGGGGCGTTAGGGCGGACATAGATGGTGGCGCAGGTAACGGTAAGGCCAGGGAAGAAGAGACTAAGGATCAGGTGTTCGGTGGGGTCGGGAAGGAGAGGTTGGAGCCGAATGGGGATCTGGCGATGGTGCCCAATGGCAACTCCGCCATGCGCAATTGGGAGGGGATTATCGGAGCGGTGGAGGAGGTAGGGCGAAGTGTGGATGGTGTGGTGGGGTTAGAGGAAGGTTTCATTAAGGAGGAAGGCGTCCACGCGGTGGGTGGCAAGGGTATGGAGAAAGAGGTTCTTGTTGGCAGGAAGGGAGCGGATGTTGTTGAAAAGGATACGGTGCTGTCGCGCCATGACAGGGATTTAAACGAGGGTGTCAAGACGGGAGAAGGTGAAATGGGCCTGGTTGTTGGAGTAGGTGGCGTACATCTTGAGTTGGAATATGGAACGGGAGGCAAGGGAGATCTGCTGGAGGGTGTGGGGGCGCTGAAAGGGATGAACATTCTGGAGGACGATGGTAAGGAACCTGATGATGTCCTCAGCGGTGGGGGGGGACGACGACGAAGGGAATTGCCAGGAGGGGTGGGGGCGTCCAGGGGACGGACAGGGACGGTGAGTTCAGGAGTGGTTGGAGGGGGTCGGGCTTTACACTTTTGGGAGTAGGTGGGATGGGGGAGATTGCAGGTATTGCAGGAAGGAGGGGATTGGAGATTAGGGCACTGCCTGAGGAAGTGCGCTTGCCGACAATGCGGGCAGGTGGGGGCCTCGCGGCACTCAGCTGTGGGGTGCGCGTTATAGCGCAGACACCTCTGGCAGCGCAGGGATTGAGGAGGGGAACGGGAGGGGTCAACCTTATAACGCTGGTTAAAAAGGAGGGCACCCTCCTTCAGGAGACAGTCGATGGAGGGAGCGTGCTCAGAAAAAACCCGCATAAGGCGGGTGGGGCCGGCAGCGTTATGGATGCGGCGAACCGCACGCACCTCCAAATGGGGATGGGCCTGAAGCTCCGCCAACACCTCCTCCTCCGTGATCACTGGACTAAGCTGAGTGATCACGGCGGTGAGAGTCGGCGGGCGACGTGGAGGTTGGGGTTGGTGGGAGGGAGGAGGCGAAGGAGCAGGGGTGAGAGAGGCATGAGGGCCAAAGCGGGTGACAGGGATGCGGGAAAGGAGGTATGTGTGGAGGGTTGGGCTGGGGGAGGAGATGAGGACCGAATCACGGCGAGGAGTGAGGAGGGAGATGGGGGCACCGGGACAATGCTGGCGAAGGAAGAGGGTGAGGTTCCGGGCTTCAAGGAGAGAGGGATCAGGATGGGAGAGGAGGTAGCGGTAGGAGGAGGGGGTAGAGGAGGAGGATGAGGGGGCAGGGACGGGTGGGGAGACATCCATGGCATCATGGGTGGGGGAAGGAGGACGAGGCGGAGCCTTTTTGGAAGCAGAGGAGGCAGGGGTGCCACTGGGGCGCTTGACGGCGGTGGAGGGGGTGTGGGGGATGGGAACAACTGGAATGTGGCGGGGAGGGGCAGGTCCCGGGGCCGGAGTCGGCGCCGGAGATGGTGACGGTGACGGTGAAGGCGAAGGCGACGGTGACGACGGCGGTGGCGGTGGTGGCGGCGATGGCGAAGACGACGGGGAGAGCTGGGCATGGACAGTGGCCCGACGGGCCACCACCTGAGCCGGAGCTGCAGTGACAGGCTGGGGGAGTGGGGGGAAAGGATCAGATCGAGAGGAAGAAGCTGGAGAGGGGGCGACAAAGAGTGAGGGCGAAAGGAAGGTGAGAAGAGGAGGGATGGAAGGAGGGGGGTGGGACTGGGCACACCAGGTGATAGTGGTGGAGGCGGCGGAAGGGGAGGTATAAACTATGGCGGTGGTGGTAGCGGTGGCAGTGGTGGTGGGGGCGGACATGACGGTAGGGAGAAACAATAACGAACAGAACGAAGAGGAAAGGACAGAAACTGGGGACAGACAAAGACGAAGACGGATGAAGACGAAGACGGATGAAGACGGCGAACAGACGGGCGGCCATCGGCTGGCGGCGGCGACGAACAGACGGACGGCGGCGAACAGACGGTCGGACGGACAGCAGGCGGCGGCGGCGGCGAACAGACGGACGGACAGACAGCAGGCGGCGGCGAACAGACAGACGGACGGACGGACGGACAGCAGGCAGCAGCGGCGGACAGCGAGCAGGCAGGCGGACAGACGGACGGACGGACGAACAGCTGCAGCAGGAAGTGGCGGGCAGGCAGGCAGACAGACAGGCAGACAGACACAACCGTCGAAGACGCAGATTACAACCTGAGAGTAGCCCAGGCGTTGCAACCTGACGTCGTCGACTGAGGGGATCCAACCCTCTGGACCACTAACGAGCTCATAGCGGCCCTTAAATGCACGTGAACAGGCTACCTTTCCCCTTTCACAGCAGAGGGAGACACCAAAGCTACGATTGCCACAGCTGCGCCACCGCCAGAAACGGAAGGCGACAGCATTACGCTACGCGCTGCGGCGCGCTCTTCAAAACAGCAAAATTTTTACCACGCCTCACTTATGTTTACCAACTTTTTAGGAATGATGTTTAGACTTGCGCTGCTGGATTTGCGTTGTTAATAGTATTAATGTTATGACTTACTATTACGCACCGGTGCTGGTACGGCGACGTAGGGTAGAAACAAAACCATCAATGTGCATTACAGTTGCAGAGAGTCAGAATGGGTCTGGACGAGGTGAGGAGAGTTTTAGTAGAAAAGCTGTTTTATTCAAACAAAAGTAAAATTCAAATACAAAGAAGGGTAGCAGTCAGTCTCAGAAACCGTAATTTATTGCAGATCTACGTTTAGACTACAACCGTCACATGCTTATGTCCTGACATGTTTGTGCCTAAACAGGGTGTTTCCGTAAGAGCGTGCAAATATATAACATGATATAGAGTATGCTCCACTGAACAATTTGAGGTAGGGAACCTGGGGTCAGAGAAAGCACCTTAAGGAGACAGTAGGAGTAAAATCAGATTACTGTGTACTTTTTTATTTACATTAGTTACAGTTAACTGCAAATACCATCACTGATACAATGAACGTACAATTTGCACAGTATCTTACAAAATGTGCTGAAACTGACGGCCATCAACCTCAATGCAAGCATGACATCGGCGAACAAGATTGTGACGCACCCTGACAAACATCCCTGGTGTGCTTCGAGTCACATGACAGATAGCCATAACTCTGGCAACTAATTCCATCTCTGTATCCACTGCGGCCTCGTACACAAGTGACTTCAGATATCGCCATAGGAAATAATCAAAAGGATTCAGGTCAGATGACCTCGCAGGTCATGGAATAGGACTTCCTCTTCCAATATGGGGACCAGGAAATACAGCACTGAGATGGTTGCGGACGTCCAGACTGAAGTGAGGCGGTGCACCGTCATTTTATATCCACATCCTCTCACAAACAGCGAGGCGGACAATGTAAGTACGGTACAACGGAGCCACTTTATGGAGAAGTAAAGTAAACGAAACTTGGATCATGACTTCTGAGTTATCAGGCTCGTCCTCCTTACTTCCTTGCAGGAAGTAAAGTATGTACATGTAAATAAACAGCACAGTATGTGTAAACTTGTAAGCATGTTAGTTGTAAATAAGTTGAGAAACAGTAATGCTAGACAATGGGGTAGACAAGTTTGCTCCGACATCTCCTTAGGTTGGCTTCCCTAAAACAAATTGATGAGTGGTGCATTCTTTATGTCATGTTACATTTCTGCTCGCTCTTACGGAAAGCTGGACGGGGTGGCCGAGAGGTTCTAGGCGCTACAGTCTGGAAACGCAAGACCGCTACAGTCGTAGGTTCGAATCCTGCCTCGGACATGGATGTGTGTGATGTCCTTAGGTTAGTTAGGTTTAAGTAGTTCTAAGTTCTAGGGGACTGATGACCTCAGAAGTTAAGTCCCATAGTGCTCAGAGCCATTTGAACCAATAAATTACGGATTCAGCGACTGACTGTTGTCCTTCTTTTCACTTAAATATTCAACGGTCACTGGGCACCAGCGGTGTCCACCTTAGTTAAAACAGCAATAACTGGTCCTCGTGAGTATCGACACATTAAAGAAATACGGAGAAATCCTCTTTCCACACCAAGTTGGAGAACATAATTCGGAAGTTAGAATTAACTGGCGATATGGGAATTGCTCCTTCGGAAGGCCGACAGCCAGTTGCGCCACAAATTGTTGAAGAAGCTACTGTCGCCATGGCTGAGAATTCTGGACGGAATGTGCAGTCTTCAAGCAGTGCACGATTTCTGACACGACAGCTGGATATTTAATGGACCACCGTCGTTTCGCGCAGCAGTAGTTTCTAGTGCGTTTCCGGACTGTAGTGGATGTAGATGGATGCAGACGGTCGCCACATCGAGGGAAGTTTGTCACCTGGAACGTAACCTTGGGACGCAATAACTCTCTCATGTCAAAATTAAGATGATTGTCTTTCAACGGATTATTTATTATTTCTCTTCCGTATGTCAGTAAAAATGTTTGCACAAAGTTTCATTGTCGAACGTTCACTCGTTTTTTATGTGTGCTCCCTCAAGTAGGGAAATTTTAATTATAAGTACCCTGTATATAACGTACAGGAGGAGGACTCAGTATGAGAGGTGGAGTAGCAGCAAAATATCATCTGTATTGCAGAGAGAACTTCGAGAGAACAGGAGTCACAAGGTTGTTTAGAGCGACCAGGCATTGGTTTCGGCCGAGATTCGGAGGATGGTGCCTGCCTGGAAACCCTGTATAAGTGTTCTCGTCATCTCCGGTCGCACTCGTATGTGCCGCTGCTGTCGGTGACTTCACTAGAAAACGTTACCGGACAATCTATCTCATTATTCCACAGTGCCATCTTTAATGAAGAGGTAGACAAAGCATCGCTCAAGACTCGTCAAACGTAAAAATGGAGCGTCGGCGGTCTGCGCTTGGCCGCTTCCAAGGCGTTGGCAGTGCCAGTTATCCTGTTATCCTGCTGGAGTAATCACATTGGGAGGTGCAATTTGTTCGTGAATCCAGAAAGTAGCGCCCCTCACCTGCAGGTTACCTGAAAATGCCAAGATCATTATCTCACAGTTTTTTTGCTGCCTGTTGTTCCCTAGCCTTTAGATTACGGAAAGCAGTATGGAAACGCAAGTTCTTCTAGGTCATTTGTATTTTTTAAATTAGGCTTCATTTTGTTTTATTATTTTAGCTCTGAAGACGGCTGCCGATCGCTGCTGAGACGACACATTGTTGAAACAATGCAATTGAATGTCGCCTGGAACAACGGAGGAAGAGTAAAGTAATTGGTGAAGGCCGTTGAACTATATGAAAAGAAACATTTTCGATTTTATTATCTTACTTTGTAAATTGTAAAATTCGAAGTAGAAAAATTTTTAACTAGGTCTGCAGTAATTTGAAATATGTTGCAAAACTTAAGCTGAAAACACATAAAAATAATGATGTATCACTTTTGCTGTGCCATAAAGGATGTGATATTTGGAAGTCAGAGATAATTATTATTGCACGAGAATAGCGGAATTGGTCGAAGATTTGGAATAAAACGAAGTGTTAGAGTTACTTTCCATATACAAGTTGATTCAGCTGCCGCTGCAAATGTCGTTTTATGCAACCTGCAATGTTATATCTGACTTTCAAACACCACGCTCGAGTTTGTCGTATTTCTCCCTCGTTATACGCCAACTATTAGTCCTACGGAAAAATGAACAGAACCTTTTTGTAGTAAATTACCGTAGTTAAATTTTGCATTGGGATACGTTTTCGCTAGAGGCCATACTTTTCGAGTTATTCAAGGAAAACCTACAAAAGTGATCTTCAAACTTACTCCCAGTCCCACGCTCTGCCTCCTACCGGTCAGGATTTCCGGTATGTTCTTGATGACACTCCCTCATAACATTGAACAAAAATTTGCGACTACACGAATTATTTCCACATTCGTCCTTTCTTGGTCTTCACTGACTGGCCTTATTATGCCACCGGCTTAGTCGAGCACACACAATTTGTAAAAGTGATATTTGTGAATATTTTACCTAACAGTTTTGCGAATTTTAACAGCATAAAATAAACAATTACGTCATTGTATTCATCACGCCTTATCACTACGAAACTACTGTGCTTGTAAGAGTTAAGTTTGTCAACGAAAGTAATTTTAGTGTAACATTTACAAAAGTCGTTATTCTTTCATTACTCTCACTGGTACGCTTAATTGATAATGTTAACGGAACAGCCAACAGTGGCGCTGGAGTAACAGCCAAATCAAATAGAGACCAAAAAAGGTCAATGTCTGGAATACTTGGTGTAGTCAGAATGCCGCTGGAGTAATAGCCAAATCAATAGAGACCAAAGAAGGTCAAATGTCTGGAATACTTGGTGTAGTCAGAAATTTTTGAACAATGGTAGGAGGGAGTGCCGCGAACAACGTACTAGAAATGTTGACTGGTGAGGGATGAGTGTAGGGGCGGAGGTGCGTTTGAGGGCCACTTTTGTATGTTTCTCTTGAATAAATCGAAAACCGTGGCCTCTAGCAAAGACGTATCCCGGTACAAAGCTTAACTACGTTAAATTTCATACAAAAAGGTCCTATTCATTTTTGCTGTAGGAGTAACAGTTTGCGCATAGCGAGCGAGACAATATGAAAATCTCGTATATGGTTTTTGAAAGCCGGAAGTGACATTGTGGGCTGAATAAAACAATATCAGTAAGGGCAGTTGAGTCACTCTATATACAAGCAAAATCTGCACGAGTTCAATTGTTGATGATAGTTGCTAGTAATATCTGATTAATTTTGTAGACCTATTTTTTTGCAATGTCAGGAAAAGGGGGCGGGAATTTAAGCAATGTCGTGACATATCCTTGCAGGATTAATGGGTGCTATTACCACGCTGTTGACAGGAGGAGGTGCGCTCCGGCGTGATGTGGCTGTGCCGACACATCTGCAAGGGCCGCATCTTCTGTGCCCTGTGTCCCGTCACCACCACGAGGTGGGTCTCTCCAGTTCGACGAGCTCTCACTTGTCTTTTTTTGCAGAAGGCAAAGCACACCGCTCTGACTGTAGAAACATAATTTTAAGCTGGCCTGAAGCCTCTACCTGTCCTTTACGTGAGAGGCATCAGGAGAGCGCAAAATAATGTTTAGACATAATTTATATCACCTGAGGACGAACCTAACCTGTCGTGAAACCGACAGTGTTTTTAATAAAAAAAACTTTCTACTGCCAGAGCGGTGTTTTTTGCCTTCTTATAAAGCTGTGGACATTTGGCTGCGATTGCCCGCCGTCCAGAACAACAGTCCGCAGCTCGTGGTCGTGCGGTAGCGTTCTCGCTTCCCGCGCCCCGGTTGGATTCCCGGCGGGGTCAGGGATTTTCTCTGCCTCGGGATAACTGGGTGTTGTGTGATGTCCTTAGGTTAGTTAGGTTTAAGTAGTTCTAAGTTCTAGGGGACTAATGACCATAGATGTTAAGTCCCATAGTGCTCACAGCCATTTTTGAACCAGAACAATATCTTCAAACTTCGTCTTACAGAAAGCTCTAGAAAGAAAGATAAAGGTTTGAATTTTAAAGGCCTCTCGACGACGAGATAACTCAGAATACAAGCTCGGACTGTGGGGAATTGACCGTACTAGGTCCGTCGACGGTTTCAGTTAATCCAAGGACAACATAAATATGAATGGCGTGACAGGGGTTTCTGACCTGTACATTCACGTTCAGAGTTGCATGAAGTAAACATTTGAAACTTACTGGTACAAGTTCTGAAATCCATGTGTATTATAAAAATGATAAAAATACACTCCTGGAAATTGAAATAAGAACACCGTGAATTCATTGTCCCAGGAAGGGGAAACTTTTTTGACACATTCCTGGGGTCAGATACATCACATGATCACACTGACAGAACCACAGGCACATAGACACAGGCAACAGAGCATGCACAATTTCGGCACTAGTATAGTGTATATCCACCTTTCGCAGCAATGCAGGCTGCTATTCTCCCATGGAGACGATCGTAGAGATGCTGGATGTAGTCCTGTGGAACGGCTTGCCATTTCCACCTGGCGCCTCAGTTGGACCAGCGTTCGTGCTGGACGTGCAGACCGCGTGAGACGACGCTTCATCCAGTCCCAAACATGCTCAATGGGGGACAGATCCGGAGATCTTGATGGCCAGGGTAGTTGACTTACACCTTCTAGAGCACGTTGGGTGGCACGGGATACATGCGGACGTGCATTGTCCTGTTGGAACAGCAAGTTCCCTTGCAGGTCTAGGAATGGTATAACGATGGGTTCGATGACGGTTTGGATGTACCGTGCACTATTCAGTGTCCCCTCGACGATCACCAGTGGTGTACGGCCAGTGTAGGAGATCGCTCCCCACACCATGATGCCGGGTGTTGGCCCTGTGTGCCTCGGTCGTATGCAGTCCTGATTGTGGCGCTCACCTGCACGGCGCCAAACACGCTTACGACCATCATTGGCACCAAGGCAGAAGCGACTCTCATCGCTGAAGACGACACGTCTCCATTCGTCCCTCCATTCACGCCTGTCGCGACACCACTGGAGGCGGGCTGCACGATGTTGGGGCGTGAGCGGAAGACGGCCTAACGGTGTGCGGGACCGTAGCCCAGCTTCATGGAGACGGTTGCGAATGGTCCTCGCCGATACCCCAGGAGCAACAGTGTCCCTAATTTGCTGGGAAGTGGCGGTGCGGTCCCCTACGGCACTGCGTAGGATCCTACGGTCTTGGCGTGCATCCGTGCGTCGCTGCGGTCCGGTCCCAGGTCGACGGGCACGTGCACCTTCCGCCGACCACTAGCAACAACATCGATGTACTGTGGAGACCTCACGCCCCACGTGTTGAGCAATTCGGCGGTACGTCCACCCGGCCTCCCGCATGCCCACTATACGCCCTCGCTCAAAGTCCGTCAACTGCACATACGGTTCACGTCCACGCTGTCGCGGCATGCTACCAGTGTTAAAGACTGCGATGGAGCTCCGTATGCCACGGCAAACTGGCTGACACTGACGGCGGCGGTGCACAAATGCTGCGCAGCTAGCGCCATTCGACGGCCAACACCGCGGTTCCTGGTGTGTCCGCTGTGTCGTGCGTGTGATCATTGCTTGTACAGCCCTCTCGCAGTGTCCGGAGCAAGTGTGGTGGGTCTGACACACCGGTGTCAATGTGTTCTTTTTTCCATTTCCAGGAGTGTATTTGTGTGTGTGTGTGTGTGTGTGTGTGTGTGTGTGTGTGTGTGTGTGTGTGTTCCACACTTCCTAAACCACAGAACCGGTTTCAACAAAACTTGGTAAACATATGAGGTGCGACAATAAAGTAATGAGACTGATTTTCTTTGCAAGATGTGGCAACCCTGCAGGCTTGCGTAGGCACAATATCTTTGACCCTGGTCTATATGCCGCTTCTAGTCCAAGCAGCACATCGATGCAACTGCTCAGTCGTGAATTGTGCTGTAATAAGTTAACACGTGTTTGTGTCTCTCGTCACGGAAGTGGAAGCGCATAATATTGCGCAACGGTATGCCATTTCGTTTTGCGTTAAATTGGGTGAAAACGCGACGACAGCTTAGGGTAAGCTTCAGGAGGCTTTTGGAGAGGAGGTTATGTCAAGAGCTCTAGTTTTTCGTTCGCATAAAATGTTTAGTGAAGGCAGAACGAATGTTGAAAAGATGAAGTGCACAGTGGACGACCATCAACCCCACGGATGGATGTCAATTTGGCCAGGGCGCGTGAACTCGTACGATCTGATCGGAGATTATCCGTGAAAATGATTGCAGAAGAACTGAACATCAATCGAGAAAAGGCTCGTCTAATAATAACTGAAGATCTTGGTAAGAGAAAGATTTGTACAAAAATGGTCCCAAAAATCTCACACTACATCAACGAGAAAACAGGAAAAATGTGGCAGCCGATCTGTTAGAGCAACCGGAAACCAATCCAGAATTGTTGAGCCGTGTTATCACTGGTGATGAAAGTTGTTTTTTTCAGTACGATCCAGAGACAAAATTCCAAAGTTCGCAATGGTGCTCAAAGGGATCACCCAGACCAAAAAAGCCTCGCATATCAAAGTCAAAAGTGAAATGCATGCTTGTGTGCTTCTTTGATTCCAAGGGAATTGTTCATAAAGAGTGCGTGCCTCCTGACAAACAGTTAACCAGTTTTACTACAAAACAGTTTTAGAAAGACTTCGTAAAAGAGTTCTTTTTGTCCGTGCGAACATTGCTGATAATTGGTTTCTGCATCAAGATAATGAGCCATCCCATACTGCTCTGTCAGCACAGCAATTTTTAACCTCAAAACATATTTCAGTACTACCACAGCCACGTTATTCACCAGATATCGCTCTGTGCGACTTTTTTCTATTTCAAAGAGTCAAAACGACTGTCAGGGGACATCATTTTCAAACAGCACAAGATGTCCAAAAAGCTGTGATGAGGGTCTTGGAGGTTATTACAGAAGATGAGTTCCATAAATGTTACCATCAATGGCAGAAGCGCTGGAAAAAGTGTGTGCAATCAGAAGGCAACTACGTTGAAGGAGACAACACTAAACTTGACTAAAACGGTAAGCAAAATTTTTTTTCACGTCAGTCTCATTACTTTATTGTCGCACCTCGTATATCTTACTGTCAGGCAACAGTGGGTATGGAGGTAAGACCCACCTATCCATCAAACGATCGGGGGAGGGGGTGAAAAAGAAGCGTCGCCCATGACGCGTAATTTCTCAGACTTTATCCATCCAGTATTTCAGAATGAGAGCACTTGGCGACTTTCAACACATTTTACACGTAATTTAGAGTCATTACTTAATTTATTTCTCTCTGATAACCCATACAAAATGATGAAAGAAAGAAAGTCTATCACATGCTACTTTTCCACTGTTCACGCAGTAAAAGTGCCACATGAGGCATGACGTTATAATTTATTATATCTTTACTACTGATTGTACTCGCAAGACATTTTGCGTACAGTATGCACATATATCACTGATTGTTAATTGTAAAATTATATCATTGTAGAACACATAGTTCAGGAGATATGACGTCACAAACAAAGCGATGCGTTAAAAGCTGCCACATCATGCATGACGCTTATATTTATCACTTCTTTGTTACCAACTTTATTCGCAATAAATTTCACAGACAGTATCCACATATTTCGCTGAATGTACCTACAAAATTATGTCATTGTACGACACATAGCTTAGGAGGTATTACGTCACAAACAAGACCAGCAGCAGCGTGGTGCAGGCTTGGACTCACAGCTACAAATAAATACCTAGGCCACCCCGGGTTTAACTCCTAGTTAAGAAATAAATACAACGGCATTACTACGTAATTCAGACGGTGTGGAACTCGTGTCGCAAAAACAGTAAAATTTAAAGCGTAGGATTATCCTTTACCAACTCATCAAATGCCTCTTCACTCTTGCCCACGCTGAACACTTCTACATCTACATGTACATCTCGCAAACCACCTTAAACCGTGAAGAGGTGGTTACTCCGTGTACCACAATCACTCAACACTTTTCTGCTCTATTCACGAATCCTGCTTGTGAGCTCGATTCTCCTTAATGTTACTTTTACGGACTTTTCGTGAGATATACAGGATGATAATAATTAAACTTTCGCTACTTGAGCCAGTGCAGGTGGAAAACGATTTATAGTATGGGTACGCAACTCCAAAGGAATGATGTTCAGACTATGCGCTCCAGGATTTACTTGTCAATAGTGTTAGAGTCATGACTTGCTGTTAGGCGCCGTAACTGGTACGGCGACTTCGGATTGAAACATGAGCTTTCTGACACTCCACTCCTTCTCTCTTTCGTCAGATACCAGCAAAAACGCCTGTCAGTGCAGAAGTGTCTATAGAATAAATGACTGGGGCAAGGAGTGGACCCTTATTCTATGGCAGAACACAACGGTATTGAAGCTGTACATAAACTGTTTTTAATGCAGAATTATTGTCAAGGAAATACACGAATTTGCATAGGTTGTAATGTGACAATGTTAGGACAGTTGTTAAGATAACGCATTTCGTCTTGAGGAATCGAAATAACTGTAAACACAACAATATCAAATTTCTTACCAGAAGTTTCCTTACAAAATTATTCTTACTACTACACCATGAAGTTGACCAATATTACGACAAATCATCCAATACTCGTTCTAAGTTCAGTACTATTTAGGATGACAATCGAGTCTATGGAGGATGGTTAGTTTTTTGTGACAAGCTGAGTAAAAGATTATTCAAGGTTGCTGGAGTTCAGAATGGACACAAGCTGGTGAACCAACAAGTTTACACCTCTGCTCGAGGTATTTACCTTAGTTGCGATGAGCTGTTGCCTACATGTCTGCTGTCGTCCTCTGAAATTCCTATAAGAGCTAATCAAAACCTTTGCTGATTTCATCAGCAAAAACTCTCCTATGTTTCTCGTTAGGGGAGAAAACATGCACTCATCCCTAGTCTTGAATTATGGCGATATGCACGTGCGTGGCTGGAGCAGCGTGCATATTACAATGTCAGCTCAGTTCTCACAAGAACAGTTAACTATGTGGCCAGTTCGTTTCTTCGTTGCTGGAGCTCAACGATGCTACAGCTTATATCTAGCTGAATGTCAGCCACAGTGAATGCAGTGTTCACACAAAATTCCTCCTCTGAATTGTACACAGTGTTATGCCCCCGTTCTGCACCTGACACCAGTTCAGAGGAGAGTCCCCAAAATTTTCGGTCTTGTCTCTCTCGCAGAAAAACTGTCCCCCATCTGGGTCCTTTCATGATCCACGTCATGGCTGTTTCCGACCAATTGGAGCATTCCTCTTATTTTTTGGGAACTCTCTCTGCCAATCGCAATGGGCCTACCATTAAACTGTGTCGAAATTTCGGCACTTTACTCCTTCCTAGTACGTGTCAGCAAATCAGACATCTTGTGCCCGCTCCAGATGCCTAAAAGTTACATAAGTTACATGCATACATCACGAGCGTACCATGCGCAGTTCACGTGATCGACTGCATCACTGGTTTGTTCGTATCCATCTGGAAATTCCCCAACGCAATTTTATAAATCTTCTTTCCATACCACACCGGCGGCCTGTTACTTGTCCTCCTGGATGAGTCACCTGGCCTGTTCGTTGTCTCTCACCATGGGTCGCTTTTAAAATCTTTCTGTTGTGCTCCACCCATGATGCGCCCGGGACGTCGCCCTTCACATTTGCTTCCCAAACCAAAGGTGTCCTCCAGCAACTTGTTTCACCTCTTGCTCATTGACATGCAGGATATAGGTTCGGTGTGTTAGTACTGTCGATTGTCATCCCTTTGCATTGCATGGTGTGCTTGTTTATAGGCAAATCTGCTCATTTGCGCCGAAGTATGTCAGGTGACATATTCACCTTCCCGTTATTATGTATAAAACCCTTATGTAAGGTGCGAAACTGACCTTCATTTAATCTGCCTCTTTACAGCTTCAGTGCACATAACAGCTGCAGACAGTTAACAAGGGACTGGATAATGTTTACAGGTCATTGCACATAGCGATAGCTGTTTTATCAAAGCAACTAGAATAGTATGTCTGCTCTTCATGAGTATCGACGCATTAAAGGTTAAACGGAGATGTACCATTTCCATCTGGCGTTGAAGAACATGATCCACAAGTTCAAATTAAGTGGCGATTTGGGAACTGCTCCTGGGAGAGGTCTACAGATATTTGCGACAAAAATTGTTGAAGAAGTTACTGTTGCCATGGCTGAGAATGCTGGACCCAATATGCTACCTTCAAGGAATGCACAACCAGTCCTATGACAGCTGAACATTCCATAGTCCACGGATCGAAAAGTGCTGAGAACGATATTGTGAAATGGCTTATCTAGTGTGGTTCCAGGCTGTCTTCTTAATCACACTGAGAACCGTTTGTAACCTGGAACGTAAACATGGTATGTAATTAACAAATTTTACCCTTAAGTGGAAATTCAAATGTGTTTTTTCACTGGTGTACTCGTTATTTCTCTACCACAAGTCCTTCCAGACGTTTCCGCAAAGTTTCAATGTCCACTCTTTTTTCATAGGGGATATCTCAAGTAGCGAAAGTTTAATTACGAGGGTCACTCCAAAAGAAATGCATGCTATTTTTTTAATATCCATTTTTTATTATACATGTTTGAAAGTTTTTACAGTGTGTCGATACATCCTTTAGGAACAATATTTTCATTTCTCCATATAATTTCCATCCCTCTCAACTGCCTTACGCCATCTTGGAACCAGCGCCTGTATACCCGCACGGTAAAATTCTGGCCCAACCTGTTGGAGCCATTGTTTGGCGGCGTGCACAAGGGAATCATCATCTTCAAACCTTGTTCCACGAAGAGAGTCTTTCAGTTTCGCAAAGAGATGATAGTCACCCGAAGCCAGATCGGGACTATAAGGCGGGTGTTCCAGTGTTGTCCATCCGAGGTTTTTGATCGCTTCCATGGTTTTTTGACTGACATGTAACCTTGCATTGTCGTGCAACAGGAAAAACTCCTGCTTTTGCCGATCTGGTCGAACACGACTCAGTCGAGCTTGAAGTTTCTTCAATGTCGTCACATATGCATCAAAATTTATGGTGGTTCCACTTGGCATGATGTACACAAGCAAGAGTCCTTCGGAATCGAAAAATACCGTAGCCATAACTTTTGCAGCAGAAGGTGTGGTTCTGATTTTTTTTTTGGGTGAATTTGCACGATGCCACTCCATTGATTGCCTCTTCGTCTCTGGCGAAAAATGATGGTGCCGTGTTTCATCACCTGTCACAATTCTTCCAAGAAATTCATCTCCACCTTTCTCGTACTGTTCGAAAAGTTCGCTGCATACCGTTTTTCTTGTTTCTTTGTGAGCCACTGTCAACATCCTGGGAACCCACCTGGCACTAACCTTTTTTAACGGAAACACTTGCAGTATTCTGCAAACACTTCCTTCCCCTATCCTAACGTAGCGTGACAATTCGTTCACTGTGATGCATCTGTCAGCAGTCACCAGTTCGTTAACTCTCTGCACATTGTCTGGAGTGTGTGCAGTACGAGGCCTGCCGCTGCGAGGACAATCCTCAATATTGCCGTGCCCGCTTTCATCACGTAACCTGCTTGCCCACCGACTAACTGTACTGCGATCGACAGCAGCGTCTCCATACACCTTTTTCAACCTCTTGTGGATGTTTCCCACTGTCTCGTTTTCACAGCACAGGAATTCCATGACACCACGTTGCTTCTGACGAACGTCAAGTGTAGCAGCCATCTTGAAGACATGCTGTGACGGCGCCAGTCACGGGATCAGGTTGAACTAAGTTTTAAAACAAGCGGGAAGGATGTATCTACACACTGTAAAACTTCCACACATGTAGAATGAAAACTGTATTTTTACAAAAATAGTGTGCATTTCTTTTGGAGTGACCCTCGTACAACCATCCTGTTTGTAGCTGGGAACACTCAATCAGTTCACTCTTCTGGGAGCGTACGCTCGCACAATTTTGACAATAGAGTTCTCCCTAATGCATCAGTGTGTCTTGTAGCATCTACCACTGGAATGGTGATCATCGTCGTGACTGTCTAGCTCTTACTAAACGAACCCGTTACGAACTGCGCTGATCTTCTTTGAACAATCTCTACCTCATGTATTAGTCCTGTCGAATAGGATCCCACACTGAGTGACAATATTCAAATGTTGATCGTACGAGAGTGTTGTGAACTATATCGTTATTGCGGATTTTTCCAATGACTGTAAGTGTAATATCTTTGTTTCCTACGATTAGTTTTATATGATGGTTTCACCATAAGTAGCATCGTACGCGTTATTCCCGGATATTTATAGAATGTGACTGTTTCCAGTGACTGTTAGACAATAATGTAATCAAAAAATAACTATTCTTTGGCCTTTTTACTCGCATTACATTTGTTTACTTTGAGAGTCAACTGCTAATCCATTTCATTTCTCACACGTAACATGCATTTTCATATCTTTCCTAGTCAATGTTTGCATGTACGCCTTCCTCTTGTTCCCTCCGCTTCAATAAAGCTTTCATACTACAGGTGCTGCACATCCCACCTTTTTATCGTCTCACGAATAGTTTATTTACAGTGAAAACATTGGCTTTCAGATCCGGTGACTTTTTAAAATTAATTGTAATGGGAATATGTATGAACAGCTAAGCGGGAATTAAAATGAGAAATCGCTGTGCTGAAATAATTTGCATATATTCAGCAGTTCACTGGGAACCATTTGGATGTAAATTTCTTGCCGCTAGCTCTTCACATCATCTGCGTCTTGATGATCTGCAGAACTGGCGCATGCTGTGCTGCAGATTTCAATAGCTCTTCTCATTTCTGAGCAAATAACAATTGTGATTTTGCTTTCTTAAATAAGAGACAGACTTCATTTTTGACTAACAGCAGCATTATATTCAATTTTCCTAGATGTCAGAAACACTTTCTAGTCGTTTCTCACCTGCATCAAACTTCAAGTGAAATTACGAATTTACTTATGTTGAGTTTATTACATATTGATCTTCGACAAGGATATTGAAATGCTTGACATTCACATGTTCGTTTTGTTGATAATTTAGAATCGTTCTATAGGAAACTGAATTCTGCATGCTATATAATAAAATAGATTCAGAACAACAGACTAGCCATGTCACCTATTGAGTAGACCAAATCCCGATGCGTCACGTTACCTCGTATAAAAACTTCTGTGTTCTTGCCATTCCTCTGTCTTTCATGCTTAGATAATGCCCAGCAAGCTTCAGCCTTATTTCAGCTACGATTTTATGCAGGCTGCGTAGACCACTGCTTCTCAGCACTTCATCATTTGAAAAATGGTCACGATAGCTGATCTTCAAACTTCGCCTCATTCATCAATGGTAAAACGTTAAGTTTGTGTGCTGATTTTGCTGATATTTTACAGTTCTCAGAAATTTATATAGTCATTTGTAGGATGACATGGGAGTACAGCCGAAGCTTTGATGTGGTTACGTGTTTCTTATTTCCTCTACACGGGATGGCGTTCACAACCACCCGTTACATTATCTGAGAACACATCATCAGATCTTTGCCAGTCGTATCTATCGAGATGTCAGATACACCACTTACAAAGTGACAGGCAAGAGACAATAGGACGTGTCGCAAAGGCTTCTGACCACATCCTGAAAATGTACGTATTGTGATAAGGCCAATCTGTTCACCATCCTTAGCAAAACCACGCAGCTCTGTCTCTTCCAATATATGCAGATTAAAAACTTGTAAACATGTACCCGCATTCTCCAGAAACCACTTTCAAGAAAATCGGCGATTCGCCCTCATTAAAATTTTATAAAATGATGGTGCCGCTTCTTTTTGGTACAGCAACAACGAACACTACACAAGGCTTACCACTAGCAGGGAAGCAGGGAAGTATACGCAGTCGTCATAGCGCCTCTGCAACTCAAGGTGATTAATTGCAGTACTAAACACGCATTAACACTTTAGAAACAGCTGTCGTGTGTGAGATAAAGAAAGAGAGACAGCTTTAGAACAGTAAATTGACCGAAATCAACTATCTTACGGACGGTAATGAAACGTAACGCTAGAAATCCATGTCCCAAACCAAACTAGTTATAGACAATATACGATCCAGATTCCAAATCATGAAAAACGCCGCATAAAATTGTCCTTAGATCTGCACATTAAGTCGTTTGCGATTGTTTTGTTAATTTTAACATGGTAGTTGACGATACTACCTATCGCATAGAGGGAAACTTTCATGTCTATCGATTTTTGCAATGGGTACTTAGCTGCTATGGTTAACAATACTACCTCAAGACATTGTTTCAGTCATCAGGCCGAAGGCTGATTAGATACAGGTCTCCACGACAATTTGGGGATATCTCTTCATATCTGGATAACTGCTGCGTCGTAAATCCATTAGACCCTACTTGCTCTATTTTTGTCTTCCTCTACAATTTCTACCCTCACAACTTTTCTCCATTAAAACATTTACGATTCAGGATACCCCACATGAAGCAATTCCTTCTTTTACTAGGCGACGTTACGAAGAGCCCCCCTTCAATTTTCTTAATTTTGAAGGTCAGTGCCACAATATAAACTTTCTAACGTAATGAGCTGCAGCTAAAAAAGTCCCGTTCAAAAATTAGACGATTTCCGGGCACCGTTTGGTATAAACATTTCAATATGATCAAGAGAGTTGCCGGTAGATGACGAAAAGTTTATTATATTCTTGTGGTTACAAAATCTTCACTGCCATAATCTTTTTTTATTGATTTTAACTTCTTCGTTAATTTCAATAATTTGAAGGATGTATTGCTGATGGTTAAGCATTGCATCATCATCTGTAATACGTTGTAATTCATTTGAGAGAATAAAAGATTTGTAGTTTCTAGCATTAAAAGGTTTTTTTTGGCTTTCCGTATTTAACCAAATATAACATTGATGATGATAATTTATGGCAATGTTTGCCGACAAGATAAAGAATGCAACCTTTTAACACTAGATTGCGTACTCACGGCAGTTCTCCTTGGCCGTTTTTTTTGTTTTTTTGTACGACTTGGAAAGAGAGAAAAATTAATGAATGATCGACGATGCGTCGGTTCTCGATTGTGTTCAGGAGACGTACAGATTGACTACGTGAAAATAGTTTCTCAAATGACCTCTTAACCCGGATTGCTTTCACGCAATCAGACTCTTCAATGAAATTACCTAAGGGACCTATTTGAATAATAAAAAAAATGCAAAACAGTGAAATTTTGTAAAAAAAGTTGTCAGATCGGAAATTGAACACATTAATGGTCTCCCAAATACAATCGAGACACCGCGATAGAGAGCGAACCTGTAACAAAGTTCATTTAAACATAAACATTATTTGTGGTTAATTTAAAGAAAAGAATAAGCATAGATTTTCTGTACAGTGAAGCATCAATATATTCTTAAAGAACAAAGGCGTTAAACTATAAACATTAACAAATTTACAATGTATACAAAACTTACATTTTTATGTTTTTCTCATACATGGAGCAGTCCAACAATCGCTGCTTTTGTATGTGTGATATTTTGTAAAACTTAAATGTCCTGGCGTGCGCGTAAGTATTTTTTATCGTCACAAAGTTTACAAAAGTGTTTTTGTTTTCTTGGCGATAATGTGGTTTTTCACACCAAAAGAAATATAACTTGTAGCGGTGCTACACAAGACGTCTTAACAAGTCGGCGACCAAACATCAAAGGTAATGAAGTACATGTTAACATATCGGCGACCAGAAGTACAACTAACTATAAAGACTCTAGAATTTTCCTAACAAATGATAAATTGTTCTTTCTTCTGTTTCGCAGCTTCTTGTTATCAAGCGCTGCGGCAATGATTTTAAATATCTGCGCCCAGCGAGTCATAGTATTTAAAAGTACCTTTTAAACGCTGGCCGCGCGTATTGGTATAGGCGCACGTTATAAACAGATTTCGTTTCTTTACTCTCGTGTTGTCATGCTTAGTATCACTACAAACTACAGCTCGGTGGCTGTCCTTTTCTCATATGCAAAATGTCTGAAATCCAATAACATCACATTGCTTCCCGCGTGAGGAGCGATGACTCCGTCAGGATCATCGCGACTCACGCGTAGTCGTGATATTATTGCTTTCGTGAAACAAGTTAGTATTACTTGCAAAAGTTCTTTACAATAGATTTTACACACTACATCAGGCAAAGTGGTCAACATACAGAGTATCAGGTAAGTATATTCGTACGACTGAAATTGATAGTAATTTGCCCATAGTGTAACTACATGACAATTGAATTGTGCTCTTTCTAATGTATTGTACAAGGATAACAAATGTTCATTTCGCGGTAAAAGATAATGAAATTAAGGTAAAGATACACATACATAGATACATTATACATGGCATAATAAATATTAAAAAATAACAAAGGAATAAATTACTTGACTTCGCAGGATGTCTGGGTGCTGTGTGCACTCGTGGAAAAAAATATGTTACAAACAATTGACATTCTTGTTTTACAATGACATATTACAGGAATATTTTTGTCGTTGTTTCGTCGAAGATTTCTTGCAGTAAATACGTAGCACTTTACTTATTTGTGGCTTTCATGACCTGCAAAAAAAATGTTTCACTACACTTGGGTAGGTATGAGTTGCACTGGGAGTGGTAGAACTTCGGGTATAAATGATAGCACTGCACTTGAGTGGGGAAATTGATTACATTTCCACAGTGGAGGAAAAGTAGGGCACCACTTTCACTGTGGAAGTTGGAGTAGTTGTCGGGGTATGATGTTGCGTTGGAAATACGTCGTGGGTCAGGAACTGGAAGATTGGTTCTGCAACATGTTGGCCGTATGGTGGCGGTCTCTATTTCACTTGACACATGTCCGTGCTTCCATTTATGTTTTCGTACATGAAAAATACAGAAAGAAATTTGTATTAGAATGTGCGTACTTACTAATAACTTAGTCTAAAAGAAAATTGGATTAGGTAAGGATAAGAATTGTTTATGTACATAAGGTCTCATTCTCTTAGGAATGCTTAGTTCTCATATTTATCTATTTTTCTGATTTTTTTTGGTTCGACACGTTTTCGTCATTACTCGGCCTGGTCAGTAAATTCGGTAGTAATTGTCAAATTTGAGCTTAAGACTCTTCCGATTAGTGTCTTTATAATTTCACAAGGTACATGAGTGCTTAATTCATTGCTTTATTATATTTTATTTTGAATGCATTTCAAACACGTTTGGCATCCGCGCTCGTTGTGCAAAGAAAAATTGATTGTTGAGCGCTCAGCGTACACAGTGTTACGTCCGTTGGTAACAATCACGTGATAATAACTTGACAGTTCCACAACGCTAGCAGCAGTATTCTGCGAGAAGCAGAGCGTTTGGTGTGTACTAGACGTGGTGCGAATTTTTACACAGTTTTTCATCGACTCTGGATTACGGAAGCAGCCAGATGCGGCGACTCCCGCAGCTGTTTCGAAGAATGTGTCCATGGAAAGGCGTACAGTACCGTTTGTGGTAAGTACAACACTTATTCACTTTCACTCTTCGGCTTTCTACATCGTGGTTTCGTGGTACAAGTACTTATAACATTACTTCACACGCGGTATTTCACACGTGTCCTTGGAGTTATCACCTTTTCAGTTCACACGTTATTGTTAATTCGTGTTCACATTTATTTGGTCGTCATGTTAAGGTTCACACGCACCACTTTTATACGTGTCCATTAATTACTTGTCTATAGTCGGTTCACACGCAGCAGCATATACGTGTCCATTTATTACTGACTGCATTATTACTACAAAGTACAGTTAACATTTAGTATATATATCATGTCTAAAAATTATTTACAAAGAAATATTTAGTCTCTGTGACTACAAGGCCTGACGAAAAGCGTGTCTCTTGTTCGTAGTTTGTGCTTCCTAGGCACTTTAGGTTTACACTTTGTTCGAAATCTTGTTATTCTTTTCTTTTTAGAATAGTTACTCTTTTCTCAAGTTCAGCTCTTTTATTTTCTCTCTATTACGTCGTTAGTTTGAAGACATAGTCAATGTGGCTTCGTTTACGTGATGAACAGTTCGTGTTCAAACTACCATTAGGGAAATTAAGAAGCTTGGTGTTCCCTGTCGTGCAATTGCACATAACAAATCTTAACTGAACTTGCAATTTGCGGAGAATAAGCATAGCCCGTCGACAACCAATGTGTCACGACTATCCATTCGTATAGCCTGTATGTATCAATCATGCAACCAGCCCGTAAAATTCACTTCTCTACTGGATAAGGTAGGATGGTAAGGATACTGGTTAGAGGAAAACACAAAAGACTTTTATGGAGTGAAGAGATTTGAAGACACGGTGTTAATGACGTATGATATGATGAGCTTAACATAAATTGTTATCACCTTAGTTTTTCATGACAAATAGTATAATTAAATCGATACAGTAGTTTCCTTGTCGTCTGATCCAGCTCTCTAAACAATTTTCTATGCATATCCAAAATTACTTAAACCATGCATTAGCAGTGAACTGTGTCTGTTAACTATCTTCTGTTCCATGTATCGTAAAATTGGTTTCCAAAAAAAAAAAAAAAAAAAATCGTCGTATCTCGAGGACCTGAAATAGATGTTTCTAGTACTAAATTAGTTTATTTATAAATGATCTTTGTAGGTATTTCAGCTGCACTGTGCTGTAAAATTGTTATGAGCGTATACGGTTTTCTCCGTATTATAATAAAATAATTGAGTTGCGCACTTCTTTCCTGCTACCTGGATCTTTATTGACTTACTTGATTCTTATATGCTAAGCTGCTGCTTTTTGCCTGCTGCGTTTCATAGGTGGTCTCATAAAATTTGTTGTCACACACTCCTTATGCATAACATAATATTTTCCTCATTAGAGTAAGCGACCTTAATCAATTTTTTTTTAACCTACGAGCAATCATTCTGGTCTGAATGATCATTTTAATTTATTTCATTCAAGAGGAGAGAGCTTTGCTATACTTAAAACTAGTGGTAGCAGGTGGCACTTAGCACGTCCCTACTATAATATTTATTTGTCAGCTCTTTCGGCTGTGGCCGTTCATGATTCAATTAACTTAAAACTAACTTACATCTAAGGCAAATCTTGCTCTCCTACAATAAATGTGTTTTACTTAAGATGCTCATATAAATTACTTATCTTGCTGTGCATTACTCTTACATACGTTGGTACTTCACATATAGTACGACAACTTAGAGTGTGTGTATATTTTATTTTAGCAGCTTAATTTAATAGATATTTTCTATGGTTGACTCGGTATTTCTTCAAGTCTGCGTGATGAAACAACCCTTTTATTCGTCCAGATTCAGGGTCAGCTAATAGATAGCAACCAATGTGCGGCTTTCTTAATATAATATATGGTCCTTCATACAAGTGCTGCCACTTGCGATTCTTATGATGAATCAAAGATGGTTTGAAGTGGGTCTTTAATAGCACTCGTTCATTTATACGATACGATAAGACTTTGCTAATGTGTTTGTCATGCGCCTTTTTTCTTAGGTTGGCATGAGTGGTTAAAGATATGAGAGCTTGTCTTAACTTGTCGTCTAATGTTACTTCAGGCTGTTGTAATTTCGGCCCGCAGCTTCCCCGTGGAGGCATGAAGAAGCTACTAATGGTTTTCCGACTGGGGTGGAGCTGAAATGTCAGTTATTTTTACTTGACTAGTATTTTGCGACATACCAGGTCGAAAATTTGCGTTCGTAGCCCATACGACTTGTGCATCACTTGATTGCGTGTTATTTGACATCGCGTTTGGTGCTTGGTTCGCCTGTGTGTAAAATATAGTCGGATTTCCTTGGCTATTATGACCGGCGGTGTCAGGAAAAGCATCCGACGAATTGTCCTGACTATTGTTCCTGAACTGTTGGTTGGGTTGGTGAGAAAATGTCGCATTTTTCGGGTGTGAAAAATTCGTTTGGTGAGAGGGAGTGAAGTGACTCGGCTGACTGTACTGTTGTGGTCTGTTATAATAGTTCCATTTCTTTCCCTTGTGACGATTTCCATTATTCGTCTTGTTGTTCTGGTACTGGTAATTACCGTTGTGATTTATCGGTGAATTACCGTATTGTTGCTGTGTGTTTTGATAAATCGGATTGTATCTATTCTGGTGTGGATGTTTGTTATATTGTTTTCCATTACGGCGGTTGAAACTGTTATGATTGCCGTAAGGTTGAGCGTTTGGTTGTCCCGTGTTATGTTGGTACGACATTCCATTGACGCAATTTGTTATGTGCTGCTGCGGAGCGGGCGGTCCATTATTATAATTATTCCGCGCGCTCGCACGCACATCCTCATAGATCATATCCAAATTGTCAAGAACAGAAAGAAAGGCTTCTAGGTCTTCTTCACTCACATTAACTAGTTTTTCTCTTATTGACACAGGAAGTTTTGACTTTAAGATCATGATTACATCTTTGATTGAAATGGGCGTGTCCCAATACTGAATTTTACGTAGATATTTTTCAAAATAACGTCTCAAACCTCCTCCTTTGGTGTTGAAAGGTTCGGCGTTGTAAACCTCCTTTCGGAGTCTGTTGTATACCTGAACTCCAGAATTTATTCAAAAAATGCTTTTCAAAATCTGCATAGGTGTGACATTTGTCTATAATTTCTGTACCCCAAATTGATCCTTCACCGTGTACATAGCCTAAGATGAACTGTATCCGCTGCCTGTCGTTCCATGATTCTGGAAAAGCACCTGTGAATGATGTTAAAAACACCATGGGGTGTATATTTCGTTTTTCAGGTATAAAAGGCTGAAAAACTGTGTTTTAGCACACTCTCGTCTCGCATTAGTTCAACGAGTGTTAGTTGATCGGCAGGACTACGTGATGTGGAAGTTTCGTCACGCGTATTATTTACTGTTGGTGAGAATTGTACCTGACACGCGGGATATTGACGATTATCGTGTTCTGGCGGTAGCGAATACTCACTTTGATTGTCACCTTGCAATTCCGTAACTTGTCGTTTCAGTTGATCTGTATCATTGCTTAGCTGACGTTTTCATTCCGGAAGATCGTGGCTAAATGCTCGTCTGATTTCACCCAATTCACTGGTTAAAGTGTCACCAGAAGTACCGGGAGTGGTTAAGATTTCTGCTGTAGCAGATTTAACCGTACCCTTTAGTTCGGCGTGTACCTTGCTGACAATGTACTGTTCTTTGGCTTGCATCCACTCTTCAAATTCCCTATTAAGTGTATTGCTTATACCGGTGTTGACATCTGCGATCTTTTTGTCAATATTGACATCGGATATTTGCTGAGCAAGGTCTTCGACTCGCTCGCCAACGTGGTTGACACTTTCTGTCAATTGGCTTACTCTCTTTGAAACATCACTGTAATGTTTCAAAGAGTCACTCGCAGTTGATTTACACACATCTATTTGGGCCTGCATATCTATGAACTTGCTACCAATATTGTTCTCGGGGGATTCCACCATCGAAAGAACACTATCAATTTTTGCGTGTACGCTTGCGTTTAGCTCGCTTGCGTAAGCAGTGGTAATGGCTTTAATTTTTTCCTCCATGGTGTCATTCGAATTTTTGATTTGTGCTTGGATGTCCTCTATCCTTGATTCTAAACTGCTGAACCTGCTGTCACTTTGATTTGCTAACTGACTGATTTGCGTTCCAAGATTGTCACTTTGGTTTGTTAACTGACTGATTTGCGTTCCAAGATTGTCACTTTGGTTTGTTAACTGACTGATTTGCGTTCCAAGATTGTCACTTTGGTTTGTTAACTGACTGATTTGCGTTCCAAGATTACCCATGTTTGCTTCAAAACTGGTTTTCATATCAGCAAACAATTTTAGTATATCTGACAGCGAGCATTCACGTGACTGCGACGCGGTCTGTGGCGCCGGCAGCTCACGTGTCGCTTCGTCGTCTGTTGTTCCCTCACTACGAGATTCAGGTTTGTTTGCACCCGCGCGCGGTCTAAGTTGCCTTGGTTGCTCATCAGCCATCGTAAATTTAAAGTAGTTACACTGTACGAGCTAGAAAAGATATTTTTTTTTTTAAATTATGATTTTTACTTGTCAGGTGCGCCAAGGATTTCGCGTTTTGATTTCTCAGATATTGCTTGCGCGTTATAAACAATTGAAACTCTGACACACGAAAATGCCAATATGGCAACGAGAGAGATAAAATAAATGAAAAACACTTATAGAGCACTGAAACTGGCACAGATAGCGGCCATTGTGATTCACTAAAATACACAACAATGGAAATTCTTGCTAACTATTTCTAACTATTATAAGCGAAATGATGTGATAGAGGCGGATCTAATAGCAAAAGGAAACAGAAATTTGGAAATTAAATTGCTTGAGGAAAAGGAAAAAAGCGTAGAGAGTGAATGTCACGAGCCGACTGAATGCTCGGTACGCAAAACTTCAAACGTAATGAAAAATCGTACTCACATTAGTTGTCTTGCGCGCTGCTATTTATTGCTGTTGTGGATTCTTACTGCGATTTTCTGCATATGCGTCCTTCTTTTTTTATCACTGGTTTTGGCTTCCAATTTTCTCCAGATGGTAGCATGAAAATAGAAAGAACAAATTAGTTTTTTTAGTCAAGTCCCTGTTCGGGCGCCACATCTAGCGTTAAATGGTTTTTTTTTTTGGCTTTTCGTATTTAACCAAATATAACATTGATGATGATAATTTATGGCAATGTTTACCGACAAGATAAAGAATGCAACCTTTTAACATTAGATTGCGTACTCACGGCAGTTCTCCTTGGCCGTTTTTTTTTTTGGTACGACTTGGAAAAAGAGAAAAATTAATGAATGATCGACGATGCGTCGGTTCTCGATTGTGTTCAGGAGACGTACAGATTAACTGCGTGAAAATAGTTTCTCAAATGACCTCTTAACCTGGATTGCTTTCACGCAATCAGACTCTTCAATGAAATTACCTAAGGGACCTATTTGAATAATAAAAAAAATGCAAAACAGTGAAATTTTGTAAAAAAAAAGTTGTCAGATCGGAAATTGAACACATTAATGGTCTCCCAAATACAATCGAGACACCGCGATAAAGAGCAAACCTGAAACAAGGTTCATTTAAACATAAACATTATTTGTGGTTAATTTAAAGAAAAGAATAAGCATAGATTTTCTGTACAGTGAAGCATCAATATATTCTTAAAGAACAAAGGCGTTAACTATAAACATTAACAAATTTACAATGTATACAAAACTTACATTTTTATGTTTTTCTCATTCATGGAGCAGTCCAACAATCGCTGCTTTTGTATGTGTGATATTTTGTAAAACTTAAATGTCCTGGCGTGCGCGTAAGTATTTTTTATCGTCACAAAGTTTACAAAAGTGTTTTTGTTTTCTTGGCGATAACGTGGTTTTTCACACCAAAAGAAATATAACTTGTAGCGGTGCTACACAAGACGTCTTAACAAGTCGGCGACCAAACATCAAAGGTAATGAAGTACATGTTAACATATCGGCGACCAGAAGTACAACTAACTATAAAGACTCTAGAATTTTCCTAACAAATGATAAATTGTTCTTTCTTCTGTTTCGCAGCTTCTTGTTATCAAGCGCTGCGGCAATGATTTTAAATATCTGCGCCCAGCGAGTCACAGTATTTAAAAGTACCTTTTAAACGCTGGCCGCGCGTATTGGTATAGGTGCACGTTATAAACAGATTTCGTTTCTTTACTCTCGTGTTGTCATGCTTACTATCACTACAAACTACAGCTCGGTGGCTGTCCTTTTCTCATATGCAAAATGTCTGAAATCCAATAATATCACAAGTTAACCAACAGTTTGTAACACGCTAATCTTGTAATCGCGAGATTGCAGGTTCATTTCCCCCAAAGGCAACATTTTTACTTTTCTCTAAATTTTATATTTCTTATCTAATGGAACTGTTAGTTAACAAAATCTGAATCATAATTTGTTGATACGAATAATATCTTTCCATTTTTACTTATTAATGACACGAAAATGTAATGTACACAATAAATTAAAATTTATTACAAAATACGAAACATCAGATGGGAAATATAACACTTTTTCAGTTGTAGAGATTGAACAGTATTATTGATTCATATATAGTGTTTCACTTGACAATAAGGCAAATCGCATGTATGCATAAAATTTTATTTTCGTGTGACAAGCAATAAAACATAAAAATAAGTTTTTAAATATTAAAAACATGATTTAATGTTGATATTTATGGCTTAGATTTGATGATAAATACAAATTTTAAATAAAAGCGAATGAAAAGATTCTACTAAAAAATCGAACCCGCGAACACGTGATTACAAGTCTTATACGCCACGCACTAAGCTACCAGCGACTGCTAATTGCCTTGAAATAATTTGTACTTAACAACGCTCGAAAATGTTCTAATTTTCAATGGCCATTCTTTAGAGTTATTTGTTTTCTTTTTTTTGAATAAAAATTGCGTCGTACTGTTTCAGGAGATTGATGACCGGAGGGTATTTTCCTTCATATCCAACGAAAAAACTCGAAGAGCACCAAACTGCAAAGTGGCCTCCTCATTTAGATTCCATACCTCTTCATTAGGTACTCAGTATACCAATACAATGTTGAGCTTCCATGTTAAACACCACATTCCAAAAACTACTATTCTCTTCTTACCTGTTCTATTTATCGTTCACGTTTCACTTCGATACAGGACTTAACTCTAGACACTGCCAGAAAATATTTCTTAACACATACATGTATATTAAATAATGTATTTGTCTCTTTTAGGAAAGATTTTCTTGCCACTGACAGTCCATATTTTACATCAGCTTTACCTGTATCGTCGTTAGCTATTTTGTTCAATAATTTTTTAATTTATTCAGTAAAACCTGACTTCCTTTTCTGAGTTCTTCTTAGTTTTCTTAACTGCCTCCTCACTATCGGAATGGAGGTTAAGCTACAACCATGTTTTAGTATCTTCTCAATTAATGCCTTCTTTTCATGTATTTTGACTTTTTGAACAACACTCTGTTTCCCATGTAATGATCTAAGCCAAAGCAATGAATTAAATTTTGTACTAGTGCCGGGATTCGATCCGAGGCCTCCTGTTTACTAGGCAGATACACTGACCGTTACACCAAACTCGCGGTGCAGTTACCACTGCCGTACTGACTACCTTGGTACGTCTTCCTCGCCGATACAACTCACGTCTCAGCCCTCTGCTATTGCCCATCTAAACTCGCACCAGTAATGCCAATACTCTCTCATTTTCGAACAATATCTTAGCAACGAGGGACATGGGGTCAATCCTGCCTGTAACTCAGGCGTAGGTAATATATCAATCACATAGTGAGCAGGAGAGGTCAATCCTGCCTTTAACTCAGGCGTAGGTAATATATCAATCACATAGTGAGCAGGAGACTCGGGTTCAAATCCCAGTGCAGGAGGTACAAATTATCGTAGAGAAGGGTGAGACTCAATATATCTCAGGAATATCAACTAACAACTATTACTAACTATATACACGATTAATCCGGTTTCTGAACGAGTTGTAGATAACTTCTCTCCCCCTGTGTATTACCACTGATTACTTCAGAGCTCAGATAATTTATTCCAGCCATAACTGTGTTTCTGAATGTACAAACGCGTCATACATTTCTCCATAAACCAAGACGATCTTATCGTAGGTCGGCATCTGCTGGTAGTTCCACTTTTCATCAGTAATTCTTGTTAATATTTCACAGTAATGTCTTATTAAAGCGACGATACGGTAAAATTCACACCTGTCAGCACTTAACTTCTGGAATTTTGGCAGTATTACATTGTTCTTGTAGCCTGAAGGTATTTTTCCTGTCTTATATTTTTCGCCTAAAAGATGAGACATTTTTCAGAGTTGATTCTCTGGAGGAACATAATAGTTGGTTCTCCCAAGAATTCTGAGGTAATGTCGTCTACTCCAGATACTTCGTCTTGACTTAGATACTAACCCATAAGAATGCGGTATATTGATATAAGTAAGTCACCACTTCATTTATCTTAGTATGTTACACATGAATGTTTTCAATACGGTTGATTTTATAGTGCCTAGAAACTAAACATTATGCAAGCGTAGCTAGGAATATCAGAATGTAATTGATATCCGTCTCATGTGTTGGCTTTGCTTACCCATTCGCCCCTACTCATCTGTTATGCCCATTTCATTCGAAGTGAATGTGCAAGGAAGTGGAAACACGGAAAAGGTAGTTTCATGTCATTTCGGTCACACATCCTCTGCCCGTAGGGAAAAAAAACGCACATTGACAGTTACGTGAGGCCAAGCGGAAACGCATCAGCATTCCTGCCTGCATCAGTGATTCGTCGGACAGCCTCAAATAAAATCTTTACATAAGCCTTTCATTCTTAACATACAGCGCGCATATGATTTCTCTGTTATCTCGTATCCTTTAACGTTGTTTTTAAATGACTTTCTGTCGTTTGGTTATACATATTTAACTCATGCTAAGTGCATTGACTTCGTTTGACAAGTTCATGTGTTTTCCAAATCGCGTAGCAGCAACAACAGCTTGTAAGGCAGCAACAAGGAAGGTAAGCGACCTTGTGATGGACTGAAATGCGCTGCTCTTTATGGAGGGTAGAGCGATCACATGTCTAGAAAGCGGGCGTAACATTCCTCTCATGTGTTGAACTTCCTGACAGTTCAAAATTTTGTGCCTTATAGAACTCGAAACCCGAATCGTGTCTCTCACCGACTCAGCTGTCCAGATGCGACTGACGCCCGGCTCCCACAACTTTACTTTCCGCCAGTACCTCTCCCTCATTATCCAGATCTCAGAGAACCCGTCCAGCATAACACTCCAAGCAGAAATAATATTACGAGAAATTGGGTTTCTATATATGGGATTATCACCAGAAGGAGTTTTTTACTGAGTTTTTTACTGTGCATTTCACCTCAAGTCGTAGGTGGATAGACGGTCGAAAATGAAATGTTTCGTTGTGGGAGTCACAATGAGGTGGAAGATAGATCAGGAAGCTACACAAATTTGTCGGATTGTATAAGGACATAACACACACTTTTTGGAGACCTGATTTGACGAAGCGGATAATATTTTCGGCTGTGGGAGGCGGGGTGGAGGAAGTTGTGGACCAGCACGGGTTGTCTATTAGTCGGATTAGAAAGCTGTATTTCTTAGGGGGGAACCTTAGCTTTAAAATTACGGAAAAGTTTAGGAAAAGGTCCACTGCAGGTATTACTGACACGAGAGGATTTCAAGTTGGGGTATTTTATAATGACAAGTGATGAACATTTGTTCATTTCTCAATGACTAAGCAATTATATATTTAACTCCTCGTTTTAATATGTATTGAGCAGTATTTACTCGTAGTATCCCTTCTAAATTTTTGTTTCTGATGATTTCACATCTCAGGATTTACAGTTGGAAACGGTCCGTTGTCTAAGCTGAAGCGTGTCGGTTGCAAACACTTCATACTTGCCGAGTTCACAATACATTGTATCCGTTGAACTGCCCTCCCTCCTAACTTGAGGTTCTAAAGGTGGTCTAACGTGGCCGGTTCATCTCAGTGTTTTGTTTTGGTCATCATCTATAAGACTGGTTTCATGCGCCTCTCCACTGCCAGCTCATCTGATCGTTTCAGCACATCTACTACGTCGTACAGCATCGACTATCTGATTTATGTCTCATACCTAGGCCTGCAACTATGATTCTTTCCCTCTACCAGCTCTTCAGCTACTGTTTTCAGCAGTGGATCATGTCGTAATATGTACCAGACCAATCTGATTTTTAACTTAAGTTTCTGTTGTTTATTAGATATTTTTCTCTTACGCCTGAAAACAGGGAATAGCTAAACCACAACCTAAAAAGGAAGTTGCCACAGCGCCCTCTGATTAGCAATATATTTGCATCTTCTTTCATTGTCCAAGGCCTAAAAGTATATAGTCCACGGCCAGTTTACAAAATACCTGAGTATAAACAACCTACTAGACGAATACCAATCAGGTTTCTGTGAACATCGCAGCACAACATATGCCTTAACAAAGGTAACAGATGATGTGAAGCTTACCGTAGATGCACAAGTGGTAACTATCGTCGGCTTCTCAGACTTCAGTAAAGATTTGATACTGTCGACTTCGTCATTTTAGTTACCCAACTTAGCAGTCTAATTTTTTTGCCAAGAGCAGTGCAATGGCTACGCTCACACCTGACATCTCTTCAGCAATATGTCATGTCGGCAACATAAAGTTTCAATTGACGCAGGTAGCATTAGACGTTCACGTGGGCTCGCCATTACGTGTTATACTCTTTTAATTGTACGTAAATGATGTGTCCACACTTTTGTTCTACTGCAAATACCACATGTACGCTGGCGACAACCAGTTGCACCTAAATGTGAGATCAATAAAACTGAAGACAGCTATCCAGAATCTGAGTACTGCGTGCACTGTCAAAATGGGTGCAGGTTAAAGGGTTAAAGCTGAACCCACTCATAACCGAAGCGGTACTGGTTGGTTATTCTAGGCTGATTAGCGCGAAATATCGGGAATCCCTATTATCTTTAACCCTAATTGGTCAGCTATCAACGTCTGTCCTTCAGCAAGGCATATAGGAGTAATAATAAACGAAAATATAAATTTGACTGAACACGTAACTGTAATATGCAAGAAGGCATCAGCATCTCTCCATACTCTACAAAAATATAAAACGCTCTTCCCTCTTGACCCGAAGAAGAAATTTATAGAAAGACTCACACTTCCAATTACTGACTGCAGCTATGTTATCCTGCAAGGCATTTCTAAGGAAAGCTCACGACGCCTGGAAGTGGTTATGAATGCCTGTATTCGTTATATCTGTGATGTTCGACTCTTTGATCATATTTCACCATCATAAGCATAATGTCTCATGGCTGCGTGGAGACAAGCACAGAGATTTCCATACCCTCTAACTTCTCTACTGTCTTGTCAATGAACAATGCACCCCATATGTCTCCTTGACCTTAACGCTCTCACCTCAAAAACATGGTAGACACACGCGTTCCCATCAGAGAAAAATCCTTTCTGTTCCACTCTATCATTCAACCACTTTCTCAAACTTCCCCTCAGTAGCAGGAAGCCGACTTTGGAATAACTCGTCGCATTATATCAGAGAACTGAATAACATCTCCAGCTTCAGAAGGCAGGTAATGACATATCTACTAAGCAATAGTAAGGATAGTAATAAGGATTACCATTGTATCTGTATGCTTTCGTTACTCTTGTAGATCCCTGTTTCCAACCTGATCTTCCTCATTTCCCAGTATTCTTAGCTGCCACAGCCTCCTTAAATTTCCATTCCCCAGAACTTGGTACATCACAAAACGGCTGCCTATAAGTTCTTTTGTATCTGGCACTATCATTACTGTTATTATTCTCATTATTATTATTATTACTATTGTTAGGACTACTAGTGGCAGCAGCTGTAGCAGTGCTACTGGTAGCAGTATTAATTTTATTGCTTCATAGTCAGTATTATTTACTCACATTGTCACTTCAGACAGTCATGTCATTTTAATGCTATTTTTGATCTTACAATTGTTATTTCTTAGGAAACTACGATGTAAAAAAAGATACTGTATGTGTGGGATCCTATAAGATAGAGATAGTGTTCCTGATCAGATGAGGTTAAATAAATAAATACTTACATATTCCTCATTGAATCATTGGAGGAGTTCTTCATTCATACTGGATGAAGTCATCTCATCAACAATTTTCTGTAACGTTACATTATAAACGCTTATAAATTGTTTCAGTTCTGTCTTCCCCATAGTCCATGGTTCCCATTCTTACACAGCTGTACTCTAAAAATGGCTTTTCTCGTTCTTCGCGTTAATCCCGTCCAGTATGGCGAAATATTTTATTTTAACTTTGTGACTGGATGCCCTTGATGTTGCAGTAGTCATCAGTTACCTGAGAGAGAGAACTGGTGTGCACCGTCTCTCTCTGAAGTACGTAAACTTGGTTCTGTATCTGATCGTATTTTGTGAGGAAAAAATTAGGTGCCAAGCCAGCATTCGTTTAAACGGGAATGGGTAACTGCCTAAAATCCATAGTCAGGCTGGCTGGTACACACCAACCGCGGTCGTTAATCCCCTGTACGACTTCGAGCCAGATGCGGCTCACCTGTCTGAATCGGAATGTAGCGCGCTGCGCGTTACGTCGTGTGCTCCTTGCGTTCCTCAGTCTGCTGTTTTCCAGTGTTCTTTTAGCTTTCTCTGCGGATGTATGTTTTAGCACTAGGATTCCAAAGACTTTGTGCTCTCGGATGGTATCTTCTGTGGTATTCTTTTCTCGTAAGTCCTGCTTAATTTCTTCTAACAAAGTATGAATTTATTATATTAAGTAGTCTCTCTTTGTTAATCTAATGTTGTCCATTCCGTAGATGTGACCATACAGCTTCAAGCGTCTTCTAGGTATTGCGTCAGCGAACTAGTCCATTGCAATGTATGGATCCCTTTAATCCATAAACCACTCATATTAGGGGAACTATAAATTTTTATTACAATTTTTCGTTTTTCCTTTGCAATTTAATCAATTATTGAATGGCCTCCTAGAGACATAGTTTCTGAGGCATATAGGCCAGACAAATGTCTTAAAATGTCAAAGTTTCGCATTAAAGGTCATCACTCGTTTATTGCAGTGATTCCATGTTATTCTGTAGGCTTTCTTGAGTTTGGTGCCTCTTTCTAAACTGACTTTACTCTCTAGTCCAGTTGGCACTACGATTTTTCTGAGATATGTAGAAGAAGACACATGTGAAATTGTTCAATGGTTCAAATGGCTCTCAGCACTATGGGACTTAACATCTGAGGTCATCAGTCCCCTAGAACTCATAACTCCTTAAACCTAACTAACCTGAGGACATCACACACATCCATGCCCGAGGCAGGGTTCGAACCTGCGACCATAGCGGTCGCGCGGTTCCAGACTGAAGCGCCTAGAACCGCTCAGTCACACCGGCCGGCTGTGAAATTGTCCCATATTTCGTTTGTAGTGGAGATCTTCTGATATTTTCAAGCAAATTTTTCATCATACGAGTTTTCTCAAGTATTTGAAGGCCTGTCTTTGATGCCATCGTCACTATGGCGTTAAGAGACAGGTCTCTATAGTTGTCAGAGTCCGCCCTGTCACCTTCTTTAAGAAACGGATATATAATAGCTATCTTCAAGTCCTTTGAAATTGTTTCAGTTTTCGGTATTTCTGGTAAGAGTGCATGAATGTTTCTTACGAGGTCACATACCACGATTTTTAACATTTCTGCGGTTATGCCATCCGTTACTGGCACTTAATTTTTTGGCTGATAGACCTACCTATCTTGTTTCTTGAACTGTTGTGGGATGAGAGTGTAGGTTTGGCATAGTTTTGAAGGATCGCAGTACAGTGAATTCTGAAAGTAACCAGCAAGTATCATGCAGTTCCTTTACTGTTTTGTTTCTAATTTTCGACGAAAACACGATGTTCGTGGATTACACCCAGATAAAGTCCTCACGGAACGTCTTGTAGAAATTTCCGGTGTTGTTTTTCTGAAAATCTTGTTCTATTTTTGTGAACCTGCATTTGTTGTAGCCACGTTTTTCGCGGCGAAATGTTTTTGAAATTGGTTTTTGTTTCATTAAGGACTGCCGTTTTTCAACTGTTTTATGTCCATTCCAGTAATTCCATACTTCGAATCGCTCATCGATGGCTTCATCGTAGGTCGTGTTCCACCATCTGTGTTTACGTTTCATGAGTGGCTGTTTTAATTTCATGGCTGATACAAAATTGTTGAGCCTTTCATGGCCACTTGTTGACAAACTGCCTGTTGGCTTCTGCCTCGGTTCTTCGGCCGACGTTTGACTTTCACACTCCATTGCTGGTGGTGGAGAGGAGTCGAGATCACGGCCGCAGATTATGTGTACCCAGCACTCCAATGACCAAGGGCTTTTCCGTGGCCATTTCCGGTGCGGTTCTGCTCTTGCTACCTGCAACGGTCGTTCGCTGCAGTACGGGAATGCAGGATCCGTACACCTTGAGGCTTTCTCCTTTCCTTTTGAAACTGTTCTCATGTTTGTATGTTTGTGTATATCTATAGCTTCTCTGAACAAGTGGGTGTGATAACTCTTCTCTACAGCCAGAAATTCCGTGCTGACGAATTTTGTTATATGGTCTCCTCAGACAGTGCGTGTCCCGCCACGGCCGATTTCTCCACCTGCCCCAAGCTGGAAAGACGCTTACGTTCTGTGATCCTGATGTTGATTGATTATCTAGTCAAGGGTCTTAACACCGACAAGAGTATTTTGGTACTGCCTGCCTGTAAGGGAAATGCGACCGTGGTAATGAAGACCGAAGATTATGAGCAGAAGATCCGAGACCTATTAGATCCGACATATTTGATCCGATGAACGCATATTCGTCGCAGAGGATCACATGAAATACGATCGGTTAATCAAGGCGACTTCTTTCTCTGCGGAAATGAGAGGAACCTGCGCAAATCAGTAGCCCTACCACCTCGGCAGTATGACTTACCAAGGATCCATAAGAATCATGTTCCATTAAGACCGATTGTTAGCGCGCCTGGCTAACCAACGAATAAACGGCAAAACACTTGGTCTCTCTGCTCCAGCCAGACGTGGGGAAGACTGACTCATATATAAAGGACTTAGTACATTTCATTGAGAAGCTGTTGAAACTAAAACTTGGACCAAATGACGTCCTGGTCATTCCATTTCATTTCATTTATTGCATTTTGAAAGACCTGCTGCCTATTTTAAAAAAGCAGGTCATACATTTTATATTTTACATTGTTCCATATTTCTAATATTTTGCTTTGAGGAATAAGACAAGAGTAACAATAATGAGTTGGCACGGGAAAAAAATGAACATAAACATTGAGAAAAAGAAAACAGAAACAATTTAAAAATTTATGAAGAAGCTAAAATATAACAGGAGAAGTTTTTAATGGAAGGAAGTGTCCCATTACCCGGCTGTTCCAGGTGGGAGGGCATCGGAAGAACTTCGAGCCAATCCCACATGGAGCAGAAATTTGCTTGGATTTTGTACAAATAATATTAATGCGGTATTTACTAATTTTCATTAAATATAATAAATTAGTATACATTTTTCATATTAATTTTACTATTTATTACTGGCAATGTCATGGCTTTTCCTGTGGAAGGGGATCCTCGGAAATTTGTTTAGCCTCGTCACCCCAGGAAGTTTCAGCTCAGTGTTCAAATGGCTCTGAGCACTATGGGACTCAACTACTGTGGTCATAAGTCCCCTAGAACTTAGAACTACTTAAACCTAACTAACCTAAGGACATCACACACATCCATGCCCGAGGCAGGATTCGAACCTGCGACCGTAGTGGTCGCGCGGTTCCAGACTGTAGCGCCTTTAACCGCGCGGCCACTCCGGCCGACTTCAGCTCAGTGTATTTCTGACGTTAAACTTAGCAATTATTTACATTTTACTTATCTACAGTTACGATCCTTATACATTTTTAAACATTTTCTATCGTTGGACTTTTTCATTACTCGTTTTATTTTTTATATTATTCTGTGAATTCATATTGCCCGGTTCTGAGTTTGTTGAGGCCTTCGAGTCAGTGATTGTGTTGTTGTCGGAATAGTTTCATGCGTTGTGTTGTCATGTGATGTGATTCCCTGTTCTCCGTCACATGTATGGTCGTTACTATCTGAATGTTGTGTAGAGTGCTTGTGAAATTTTGTCGGTGATGGTGTTTGGTTGTAACCAGTCATCTGGCTGTCTTTGTCGAATGTCTTTATCGTGCTGTTGCGGTCGTTTGTGTCTAAACATGTCGCAGTGTAATGTGGTGTGTTCGACTGTGCCGATTTCTCCACATGTTCATATGTATGTGTCACTTATTCCAACACGACGGAGATGTTGTGAGTACGATCCACGTCCAGTAATAAATTGGACCCTACCACGTGTCGGCTCTATATATTCATGCTCATTTGTTCTCGGATGTTCGAGAAGAATGTGTGTACTCTGCGTCCTTTTTCTGTTGCGTCCCATTCAGTTTGGCAAGTATCATTTCGCCATTCATTAAGTTGTTTCTTGGCAGTTATTTGTTTTCCTGTAATCTGATCAGCTTTGATGTAGTTTCCTTGTTCTTCAAAGTACTACTCTGGAGCACATCAGTTCTATTTCCCCGAAAGAGACCACGAGCTCTTTCATGTCTCACCACGAGCTATTTCACGTAGAATGCCGACTTCCGCGAATAGCTGGAAGGTGTCGCCATGGGTAGTCCTTCTAATCTAGTGATGGCCAACATCTTCATGGAACGTTTCGAAGCACAGACACTGGACTTGCCTCCTTGTAAACCTAAGGTATGGTACAGATACCTTCGACCATACACAGTCTCCATGCCAACATAAAAGTTACAATGGAAGTAGAAAAGGACAGACAGCTATCCTTTCTAGACGTGCTGGTCACAAGGGCTGGTGATAACGTGGGACACAGGATATATCAAAAACCGGCACACACGCACCGGTACCTGCACAAACTGTAAAATCACCAACAGAGCCAGAAAAGATGCGTGATTAATACGCTCGTAACGCGAGCAAGGCGAATGTGTGAGCCGTAGCACCTCACACACGAAATACAACATCTGAAAAGCGTTCTGAGGAGCAATCGGTACTCCACCAGTTATGTAAGAAGTGCGAAAGAGTGAAACACTCGGCAAAGTGTCATATCCGAAAAAGAAATGCCGAGTACGGCCTTTCTGCCATACATTCCCCGAGTGGCGAACGGAATCGGCCGTATATTGCGAAAACACTGCTAAAGGACTCTTTATAAACTGCCAAAGAAGATCAAAGAATGTCTCAGAACGGCAAAGGAGAAAAGGGGCCTACTTGCAATGTCGGGAATATATCGCATACCATGCACATGTTGGAATGTCTGGACAATCAATCAACAACAGTACCACAGAACATAAGTGGCAGAGCAGGTTGGGGCAGGTAGAGACATCGGTTTTTGGTAGGGCACGCGTTGTACAAGGCCGACCATATAGTAAAATTTGCCGATACGGAAGTTCCGTTGGTAGAGAAGAGCAATCAAACCCGTTTGTTCAGAGAATCTATAGAAACACACAAAGACGAGGATAGCTTGAACAAGAAAAAAGCCTCAAGATGAACGGTTCCTGAATTCTCGTACTGCAGCGAACGACCGTTGTAGGTAGCAAGAAGAGAACGCACCGGAAATGACCACAGAAAAGCCCTTGGACGTTGGCCCGCCAGGTACATATGGTCTTCGGCGCCAGCTTGACTCGAGTCCACACACCAGCAATGGAGGTTGAAGCTTCGACAATGCCAACCATTAGTGCTGGCGAAATATCAGAAGAATCATCAATCAAACGTCGACCGAGGGGCCCGAGATAGAAGCCAACAGGCAGTCAGTTGATGGTTGATGTTTGTAATGTGTTGCGGACGTCTGGCCACCCTTTGGGATCTTGTTCTTGTATTTCACGAGCGAAAGCTTCGGCGTTTTTCTTCAGGCAGTCTGTATCAGCTGGTGAAAATCGGTTTCCGTTACATCTGGACCTGTTTGGTTGGAACCTAAATTCGATTCGTGTTAAGTAGTGATCCGAATCGGTAACTCCCTTCCGTACTCTGACAATTTCAATCTCATGCACATTTTTTGTAGAAACTGACACATGATCAATCTAGAATTCCCATGATAATGGATTAGGTAGCATTTTCTTTTTGTTTAATGGTCTCGTTAACTCTCTAGACACAAGACTCAGCGCAAATGATGTACAGAAGGTTATTTGGCTTTTTTCATTTTTATTAGCCCACCGAAGCGCTATATGAAATCTTACTATCGATTTATACTTATTCTTCACGCCGGTCTGTCCATTAAAATCTCCTGATACGATTTTCGCACATTGTTTCGTTACCTTGTTTGTAGTTTCCTCTAACGCTCCCCAAAAGTCTACCACTTTTTGAGGACCTTTCTCGTAATCGCTGTTAGTGGGAGTTTGAGCATTTGATAAGTCTTATGCTTCGTTAATTGATTTCACTTTAAGAACTGAGATTCTTTCACTTGGCGATGCACAGTCGATAACTAACTGTAAAATCCTTCTCCGTACAGCAAGTCTCAAGTACTGACAACTTGCCTTTGATTTTTATGTTTGTTTTACCTTTAAATACCCTAAGGCTTTGTTGTTGTTGTTGTGGTCTTCAGTCCTGAGACTGGTTTGATGCAGCTCTCCATGCTACTCTATCCTATGCATGCTTCTTCATCTCCCAGTACCTACTGCAACCTACATCCTTCTGAATCTGCTTAGTGTATTGATCTCTTGGTCTCCCTCTACGATTTTTACCCTCCACGCTGTCCTCCAATGCTAAATTTGTGATCCCTTGATGCCTCAAAACATGTCCTACCAACCGATCCCTTCTTCTAGTCAAGTTGTGCCACAAACTTCTCTTCTCCCCAATCCTATTCAATACCTCCTCATTAGTTACGTGATCTACCCACCTTATCTTCAGCATTCTTCTGTAGCACCACATTTCGAAAGCTTCTATTCTCTTCTTGTCCAAACTAGTTATCGTCCATGTTTCACTTCCATACATGGCTACACTCCATACTAATACTTTCAGAAACGACTTCCTGACACTTAAATCTATACTCGATGTTAACAAATTTCTCTTCTTCAGAAACGATTTCCTTGCCATTGCCAGTCTACATTTTATATCCTCTCTACTTCGACCATCATCAGTTATTTTACTCCCTAAATAGCAAAACTCCTTTACTACTTTAAGTGTCTCATTTCCTAATCTAATCCCCTCAGCATCACCCGATTTAATTTGACTACATTCCATTATCCTCGTTTTGCTTTTGTTGATGTTCATCTTATATCCTCCTTTCAAGACACTGTCCATTCCGTTCAACTGCTCTTCCAAGTCCGTTGCTGTCTCTGACAGAATTACAATGTCATCGGCGAACCTCAAAGTTTTTACTTCTTCTCCATGAATTTTAATACCTACTCCGAATTTTTCCTTTGTTTCCTTTACTGCTTGCTCAATATACAGATTGAATAACATCGGGGAGAGGCTATAACCCTGTCTCACTCCCTTCCCAACCACTGCTTCCCTTTCATATCCCTCGACACTTGTAATTGCCATCTGGTTTCTGTACAAATTGTAAATAGCCATTCGCTCCCTGTATTTTACCCCTGCCACCTTCAGAATTTGAAAGAGAGTATTCCAGTTAACGTTGTCAAAAGCTTTCTCTAGGTCTACAAATGCTAGAAACGTAGGTTTGCCTTTTCTTAATCTTTCTTCTAAGATAAGTCGTAAGGTTAGTATTGCCTCACGTGTTCCAACATTTCTACGGAATCCAAACTGATCTTCCCCGAGATCCGCTTCTACCAGTTTTTCCATTCGTCTGTAAAGAATTCGCTTTATGAGTCGAAATTGTATTCATCCGGGAAACATGCTTCCAGGATTGCTAGGATTTGAATGACAAATTTCCCTAGAGTGTCAAAAAAATGGCTCTGAGCACTATGGGACTTAACATCTGAGGTCATCAGTCCCCTAGAACTTAGGATTACTTAAACCTAATTAATCTAAGGACATCACACACATCCATGCCCGAGGCAGGATTCGAACCTGCGACCGTAGCGGTCGCGCGGTTCCAGAACCGCTCGGCCACACCGGTCGGGCCTAGACTGTCAGTCACCTGTTTAAGTTTGCCAACTTTTAGCAAGGTTTTGCTTTTGCTAGTGCCTAGAAAGTCCATTTTCTTGGGGCGAAGAGATTTTGAGCAACTCCGATTCTTCTCTGCTTGATGTTCCTGACCTCCAGAATCTGATGAAGGGAACAACTCGACATGCGTCCAGCGACTGGGTTGGTAGAAAAATTATATCTAACATTAATTATTTCGATTATAACAATTGTTTATTTATTTCTAGCATTATTTGCAGTAGTTAGGATTAGTAATATTAATCAACTCATTTCGAGCTCGTATTAGGCAAGGACGAAGAAGGAAAGCGGCCGTGCCATGTTAAACGAAACATCCCGGAATTTGGCTTAAGCGATTTAGGGGAATTACGGAAAATCTAACTCAGGATGGCTGGACACGAGTTTGAACCATCGTCACCCCGAATGTAAGTCCAGTGTGTTAACCACTGCGCTGACCCGCTCGGTAAATGCTGGTAGATTAATAACCGTTGTACCCCGACTGTTGAATGCAAGAACGCAAACGTGCATGCATTGTGATGTACTGGTGCCGGATGTCAGTTTGTGGGATGGAGCTCCATACCTGTTGCACTTGGTCGGTCACTACAGGGACGGTTAATGCTGTTTGTGGATGACACTGAAATTATCCATCATCTTATGATGACCCATATGTGACTGTCTAAAAGATACGAACTTCCGATAAACTTACTTCACGTCTTTGTCAGAGGCTGTTCATGAATAGTAAGGAATTGGGTGTTGACCTACGTGAAAAGGACACATCGCTTGAAGGGTCATGGACATTTGGCACTCAGTGGATGTTATCGGTGGCATAACCTGCCATCAGCAAGGCCACATCACGATTTTTAAGGCGGTGAATCGATGTTGGTGATCATTCATCATAAGTCAGCGTATACACTGATCGTGACCGGCCCAAATATCTCACGAAATAAGCGTCAAACGAAAAAACTACAAAGAACGAAAATTGTCTAGCTTGAAGGGGGAAACCAGATGGCGCTATGGTTGACCCGCTAGATGGCGCTGCCATGGGTCAAACGGATATCAAATGCGTTTTTTAAAATAGGAACCCCCATTTTTCATTACATATTCGTGTAGTAGGTAAAGAAATGTGAATGTTTTCGTTGGACCATTTTTCTCGCTTTGTGATAGATGGCGCTGTAATAGTCACAAACATATGGCTCACAATCTTAGACGAAAAGCTGGTAACAGGTAGGTTTTTTAAATTAAAATACAGAACGTTGGTACGTTTGAACATTATATTTCGGTTGTTCCAATGTGGTAAATGTACCTTTGTAAACTTATCACTTCTGACAACGCATGCTGTTACAGCGTGATTACCTGTAAATACCACATTAATGCAATAAATGCTCAAAATGATGTCCGTCAACCTCAATGCATTTGGCAATACGTCTAACGACATTCCTCTCAATAGCGAGTAGTTCGCCTTCCGTAATGTTAGCACATGCACTGACAATGCGCTGACGCATGTTGCCAGGCGTTGTCGGTGGGTCACGATGGCAAATATCCTTCAACTTTCCCCACAGAAAGAAATCCGGGGACGTTAGATCCGGTGAAAGTGCGGGCCATGGAATGGTGCTTCGACGACCAATCCACCTGTAATGAAATATGCTATGCAATACCGTTTCAACCGCACGCGAGCTATCTGCCGGACATCCATCATGTTGGAAGTACATCGCCCTTCGATCATGCAGTGAAACACTTGTAGTAACATCGGTAGAACATTACGTAGGAAATCAGCATACGTTGCACCATTTAGATTGCCATTGATAAAATGGAGGTCAATTATCGTTCCTCCCATAACGTCGCACCATACATTAGCCCGCCAAGATCCCTGATGTTCCACTTGTCGCAGCCATCGTGAATTTTCCGTTGCCCAATACTGCATATTATGCCGGTTTACGTTACCGCTTCGTCGCTAAATAGAACGCGTGAAAAAAATCTGTCATCGTCGCGTTATTTCTCTCGTGCCCAGTGGCAGAACTGTACACGACGTTCAAAGCCATCACCATGCAATTCCTGGTGCATGAAAATATGGTACGGGTGCAACCGATGTTGATGTAGCACCCTCAACACCGATGTTTTTGATTCCCGATTCTCGCGCAATTTGTCTGCTGCTGATGTGCGGATTAGCCGCGACAGCAGCTAAAACACCTACTTGGGCATCATCATTTGTTGCAGGTCGTGGTTGACGTTTCACATCTGGCTGAACACTTCCTGTTTCCTTAAATAACGTAACTATCCGGCGAACGGTCCGAACACTTGGATGATGTGTAGGATACCGAGCAGCATACATAGCACACGCCCGTTGGAAATTTGATCACAACAGCCATACATCAACACGATAGCGACCTTTTTCGCAATTAGTAAACAGTCCATTTTAACCCTTTGTTGCCTGACGGTACTTAAAAGTACCAGTAATTTTTGACTCTCATTATTTTCTCGTGGTGCAGTTTCGTGATCTGAGAGCCTGTCGGTACGTAACAGTAACTCTGCTCTACTGTTTCATAGATGTTATTGTGCAATACATAGACCTCTCTGGCGGTCAGAGCTTGAAATTGTTTTTCGCGCGCTGCTGTGAAAACAGAAGATTGTATGTGCTTGTTTCCATGGTGTTGCCTGAATTTGTGCGCAATTTATTGAAACTTCCGTTGAGTTTTCCATTGTACGTACTTACCTTCTTTGTTTTTTTATAATAGTTTGAAGCATTACGTTACATGTGAATGAGATAAAGTGGAAAATATAAGGCGGACTTATTAGTACTGTCAGTTTGTGTGATCACTTTATTGTAGCAACAATGCGTTATCTCTCACTAGTTGTTCTGTCCACTTTTTCTCACACAGAAATCGGTAAATACATTTGCCTGTGGAACAATTAGAAAAACAGGAAAAGTTTGCCAGGGAATTTACCTAAAGAAAAATGTCTAAATCAAATCACAGAGAGTCATCTTTAGACCTAACAGTATTTCAATGGAAGTAAAATAAAGTGTATTTTGCGTCAAACTTCCATGGCACTGAACAGAGCGTAGTGACAAGAAAACAGAAAGGTGGAACTAGTATGACTATACCATGTCCAGTTATTGTATGTGATTACAATAAAAACATGGGTGGTGTGGATCATGTAGACAGATTACGTTCGACTTATGGTCTTGACAAGCGATCAAAGAAATGGTGGCACCGTCTCTTCTGGGGAGCAATAGAAACTGCTTTTTTCAATGCTTACGTCATTTTCAGTGATCTACATGGGGCACTGCCACTGCTGGAATTCAGGCGTGCTGTGGCACTAGGACTAATGAATGAACAGCAAGTGCCAAATCTCAAAAAGAGAAACTCTGGTAAAGATGAAATAACTCTCCCAAAGAGAAGGAAGGATAACTTTTCTGTTCAGAAGGATGTACGTCTTGGCAACCGAGGAAACCATTTTGTAGTGTTCAGTTGTAAAAGAGGACGATGCGAAATGCGTGCGAAAAATAAAATTCAGTCGAGACCACATTCACAATGTAATACATGCAAAGTGTATTTGGGCTGCAATGAGAAAAAGAACTGTTTCCCACAATTTCGTGAGGTATCACTAAATATGTGATATGTATATACTGTCGAAAATGTATAGCTAAGTTACTATGTATTGTGAAGTTGTTCTAGAATAAATTTATGCGAAATTTAAAAAAAATTCAGAAATATCATATTTCTGTTAATTAATTTTCCAATGTAACAATATTTAATATTTATGTGGAATAAAGTACAAGTTATAAAAATTGGAGCATTTATCTGCGCATGTTGTGATTCTGTCCATGGAGTCTGACGGTACTTCTGAGTACCAGAAGAGAAAAAAGTTGGGAAAAATAAAATAAAATTTTACAAAAAATCCTACCGTCATTTGAGGCCACAATAGCATAAATTCTGCAAAGAAAATATTAAAAAGCAAATTTTTTCTTATGTCAGGAAACAAAGGGTTAACACGGGTAATGTATCACGAAGCAAATACCGTGCGCACTGGCGGAATGTTACGTGATACCACGTACTTATACGTTTGTGACTATTACAGCGCCATCTATCACAAAGCGAAAAAAGTGGTCAAAGTAAAACATTCATATTTCTTTACGTACTACACGAATATGTAATAAAAAAGTGGGGGTACCTATTTAAAAAAACGAAGTTGATATTCGTTTGACCTATGAAAGCACCATCTAGCGGGCCAACTACAGCGCCACCTGGTTTCCCCATTCAAGCTAGACGAGTTTCGTTCTTTGTAGTTTTTTCGTTTGATGCTTATTTCGTGAGATATTTGGCCCTGTCACTATCAATGGACCACCCTGTGGAAATGACTAGGTGGTATAAAGGAAATAATACTTCCGCGAGTGAAGCAGGGGTAATAAGCGCGTTTAGCGTTGTGTGCGCCAGTTCCCAGTGACGACATATACATATTTTTGTTGGCAGCACCAGCACCACCACGACGGCGAAGCCGGAAGCCGGGCCCCCCGCAGCCGGTCCAGCCGCCGCCCCCGGCGCCGCCCCAGCAGCCGCTCCAGCCAGCAATGCGACGGCCACGGGAAAGTGATTAGCGACTTCTTCCAGTACACTCCAGTTGGATTCTCCTTCTTTGTAACATTTCAAGGCTCTAGTAAAGATTACTCACAATAATTTTTTCTATTATTTCTGTCAATTTAGATAATATTAATAACATTAATGGTAACCTCAGACATTTTTGCAAGACATTTCAACTATCTAATACGGAGTACTGTTTGGAAAAGCTGCACAAGCATGCAGTCAGAACTTGATATGATTAAAATGTGGTCCAAATAGTGGCAAGTTACTTTAAAGGTACAAAAATACACTACCGGCCATTAACATTGCTACACCACGAAGATGACGTGCTACAGACGCGAAATTTAAGCGACAGGAAGAAGATGCTGTGATATGCAAATGATTAGCTTTTCAGAGTATTCACACAAGGTTGGGGCTGGTGGCAACACCTACAACGTGCTGACATGAGGAAAGTTTCCAACCGATTTCTCATACACAAACAGCAGTTGACCGGCCTTGCCAGGTGAAATGTTGTTGTGATGCCTCCTGTAAGGAGGAGAAATGCGTACCATTACGTTTCCAACTTTGATAAAGTTCGGATTGTAACCTATCGCGATTGCGATTTATCGTATCGCGACATTGCTGCTCGCGTTGATCGAGATTCAATGACTGTTAGCAGAGGGTTATACGTAAGGTCGTGCTGGATCACAACGGCCTCGTATCACTAGCAGACGAGATGACAGGAATCTTATCCGCATGGCTGTAACGGATCGTGCAGCCATGTCTCGATCCCTGAGTCAACAGATGGGGACGTTTGCAAGACAACAACCATCTGCACGAACAGTTCAACGACGACGTTTGCAGCAGCAGGGACTATCAGCTCGGAGACCATGGTTGCGGTTACCCTTGATGCTGCATCACAGACAGGAGCGCCTGCGATGGTGTACTCAACGACGAATCTGGGTGCGCGAGTGGCACAACGTCATTTTTTCGGATGAATCCAGGTTCTGTTTACAGCATCATGATGGTCGCATCCGTGTTTGTCGACATCCCGGTGAAGCGTGCGTGTATTCGTCATCGTCATACTGGCGTATCACCCGGTGTGGTGGTATGGGGTGCCATTGGTTACACGTCTCTGTCACCTCTTGTTCGTATTGACGGCACTTTGAACAGTGAACGTTACATTTCAGATGTGTTACTACCCGTGACTCTACCCTTCATTCGATCCCTGCGAAACCCTACATTTGAGCAGGATAATGCACGACCGCATGTTGCAGGTCCTGTACGGGCCTTTCTGGATACAGAAAATGTTCGACTGCTGCCCCGGCCAGCACGTTCTCCAGATCTCTCACCAACTGAAAACGTCTGGTTAATGATGGCCGAGCGACTCGCAAGTCACAATACGCCAGTCACCACTCGTGATGAACTGCGGTATCGTGTTGAAGCTGCATGGGCAGCTATACCTGTACACGCCGTCCAAGCTCTGTTTGACTCAATGCCCAGGCGTATCAAGGTCGTTATTACGGCCAAAAGTGGTTATTCTGGGTGCTGATTTCTCAGGATCTATGCACCCAAATTGCGTGAAAATGTAATCACATGTTTGTTCTAGTATAATATATTTGTCCAATGAATACCCTTTTATCATCTGCATTTCTTCTTGGTGTAGCAATTTTAATGGCCAGTAGTGTACAAAACTGTGCACTTCACAAAACGAAAAGAAAACAACATTCAATGACTGCAGTGTCAATGAGTCACAACTGGAATCAGCCTACTTATACAAATACCTGAGTGCAACATTTTGTAGTAGGCAAAGCAATGTCAGACATCTGTTCACTGGTAGTATAATGAGAAAATGCAGTCTGTCCACATAGAATATTTCTTACAAAATACTCGTGCGACCCACCCTAGAAGGTTGCTCAAGTGTGTGGGGCCAATACAAAAAAGAACAAAGTGGATATGCTTCACAGAAGAGCATCACATGAGGTCACTAGTTTGTTTGACGCAGAGGAGAGCGTCACGGAAATGTTGAAAAATCCGAACAGGCATGCGCTTGAAGATACACGCCATCTGTCCTGCGAAGGCCTATCTGCAACCCATCACGAAACAGTTTTGTGTAAAGAAACTAGGCATGCACTATAACCCCGTACATATCGCTCCCACAGAGTCTGCGAAGATGAAACTAGACTAAATCCACGCACAGAAGTATACAAGCTATCAATTTTCTCTCGTTCTATACGCGAATTATAGGGGAAAAAGCCCCAATAAGTGGCACAATGTTAAGTACCCTCTTCCATGTACTTCACAGTAGTTTTCAGAGTGTAAATGTGATAAATGACATGTGATGCGATGGCAGATTATTTTCATATTTAGGTTTACAAAATACGTCCTTCAACTAGAATTCTAAATTGTTTACATGTACCGCTATTATTTTTACAGTGGGACATTTCTCCATTGTTACCTGCTATCCTTCATCTGCAGAGCACTCCGCCACTGGCACGGCCCAGAGGCTGGCGAGAGCCCATCGCTGTCAAGAGCAGCTGTGCGATCTCCTCTAACTAAATCACCATCAACTATCCTTTCGTCGCTACCCTAACAATTCCCCAGCAGAAAAAGAGCTCTTTAATGCCTACCGTGCTTTAAGACATAACAGCTCAAAAATCCAATTTATGGGAGCGCCGTAGCTAACAAATTAAAACTAAAGAGAGAAAATCTTTGTTTTACGACGCTGCAGATATGACCAATGACCGTTCCGTAACTAGACAACTTTTATTCTATCTTACATTTGGAAAGGGTTGCCAGGCTATTCTCGGCGATGCTTCCAATCGGCCTGATTACCAGCCAACCCGCTGCCCGATCCACTCCCTGATGTCGGTCTCTTAAATCTTTGGCTTTGTGTGATTTTTATATCATCAGTATTCTCCAGCTGGCCTGTAAGAATTTTTTCATTAATGGGGGTATGTTCCGCCTGTCATGCAGAACACTGTTTTTTCAAGTGACCCAAACACACCTCTGTGCCATCAGCTACGGATTTCCTTTATTGAAATCTGTGAAATGTGAACATATTTTGAACGGTAACTACGAAAATTAGGCCCAAAACAGTTTTTGTTTGTTTTTGCTATTATTTTAATTTTACGGTATACTCTTATATAAGACCATTTGTACATTATCATGCCCTGGTAGCCTGCCATCTGCAACGAGACGATGTTAATGTAAATGTGTGTGTGTGTGTGTGTGTGTGTGTGTGTGTGCGTATGTGTGTGTGTGTGCGCGCGCGCGCGCGTCTCTGTGTATGGGTTTTATCTGCGGTTTTATCTGCTTATGTTTTCTTATTTGCGAAGTTCTTTTAATGTTTAAATAATATAGCGTGGTGTATGCATTTGTAACCTGTTTTCCTTCAGCCTTTGCCTCCTGTATGCGGAGGTCTTCCTTTACGGGTAGTGTATGGTACAGGCTATGGCTGGATTTTAGTATTGTTAAAACTAATTCCATTGTAGATGGGTAATGACTGTGGACTATTATGTGATCACCAAATATGAAACGCCGACTTGGGATAGGACACGCATTAACTAAGTTTACACTATGTTTTGGTGAAGTAAAAAGTGTTCGTTACAAACAAAAGTGTAGAAATTAAGTGCAGTATTTCTGTGTGCCTCTCTCAATAACTCATGGGGACGCAAAAGATAAAGGATATGCTAAAGTAAAGCATAAGTAATACCAAATATATGTGCTAAATATCCTGATGTAACAAAATGACGTTTAAACATAGAGTGATGTGTCAACTCGCAAGCCAAATTCACGTTAACATCGTTTGGTTGCAAATGACAAGTTACCAGTTCGTGATAATGTGAAAATTATCCTATGTAAGCGTATAATATAAAATTAAGGTAATAAAAAAACAAAGAAAAATGTTTTTATGCCTAACTTTCGTAGATTAGTTATCACTTAAAATATGTTCACATTTCACAGATTTCATAAAGGAAAACCCACTGATGATGGCATACAGATGCTGAAACATGTTTGGGTCACATGAAAGAACAGTGTTTTACGTAACAAGCGGATTTTGTATCCAATAAGTTTAACTGAAAACATGAGAAATACAAGATCAGCAAGTCTAAATGATGAAGACTATTAGCTTCTGTTTTTCTGTCTAGTTTTGTCCTCAATAAGTAAGAGTAATATCTGATGTATTCAAGCTGAGGAAGGGTTGAAGTTTTATCATCTTTCACTGTGAACTTGCTTCAATGTTCAGCAACATTCAAAATTTCTTTCATATTTTGAGTGGTGATTATTTTTCTCTCCTTGGAGACATCTTTTATGTGAGATGGACATTCGAAGACTACGTGGTCTGCAGTGCCCACCTCTCATTCACAGATATGAGGACAACTGACAACCTTCTGTAGTATTTAAACCTTATAGCGTTCACTGTGGTCACTTGCTAGAGTCAGTATTCAGAAAGCTCTCAGCTTGCTGCACACACGGTAGTTAGACAAACTGGAAGTGACTCAACGAGGCAGTGTTATGCAGCCTGGAGTTACCTACATCAGTGAAATAATCCGTCTACAGGCGTTCTGTTTGGTTAAGATAAGGAGAATTCGGTGACAGGAAAGTACTTTAGGGATCCGAGTTGTTCTTACATCGATCTACAGCTACAAGGCATTATCAAAGTAATATCAACTCACACATAATATGATTAGTGCCCAGCCTGAATCCAATTGAGGATCAATGCATATAAATTATGGATGGCAGTCAATGGAACTCTGCAGTGTTCTTCACACAGAAATAATTTTAGGTTTATCAGATATGTTTGGGGATAGAAACGGACGCAGGTGGTATAGAAAGACTTGTAGCTTCACCCTCAAGCTTATTAAACCAGTGTTGGCTGGTAGTGGAGCCATTACCATCTTCAAACAGCCATTTGCTAGTAGCAATCTCTTCGTTGTTTAATGAATATGACCACTTAAAATGGCTGTATGATTTCTACGAGTTGTCACTCCTTCAGTACGAGTAGAGCTCCAAAACATGGTGATGTGATCTCCATTACGAATGTCGACGACCCTTCACAGGTGGAACAACTTCCTTTGTATCTTCATATCCAGAAACTGCCTGCTGCAGAGACAGTTGTAATCGGACAGTTTTCAGATAACATTTTTTTGTGTGCTTTGGCTGATAATCAAAGTTTTTTTTATCTGGTGCCAGAGACGCCACTCTTTGCATTCACTTCGTTTGGTATTAGCAACCATACCATCAAATGTTTTGTTCACATAGTTTCTATTGAACTGTTCACTTTCAAATGGTTCTCTAGAGGTACACTAAACCAGGCCGTATTGGCAGTGGTCAAAGTATTACAAGTTCGTCGTTTAGGGTCATCAGTGTTCCTGTCAGTTCGATGAGGCGTCCAAAGCTTTCCTCTCCTGCACCGACCTCTTCTTCACAGAGCAGTATTGACACCCAATTTGTGCAATTATTTGTTGCAGACATTATTATCTGAAACTTCCCTACGGTGTTCATCCTCTATAGCCCCCACTAGTAAAATGAGAGTTATTCCCGATGCCTTAACATGTGTCATGTCTGTAGTGTCCATGCCAGACACCACACTTGCTAGGTGGTAGCCTTTAAATCGGCCGCGGTCCGTTAGTATACGTCGGACCCGCGTGTCGCCACTATCAGTGATTGCAGACCGAGCGCCGCCACACGACAGGTCTAGTCTAGAGAGACTCCCTAGCACTCGCCCCAGTTGTACAGCCGACTTTGCTAGCGGTGGTTCACTGTCTACATACGCTCTCATTTGCAGACACAACAGTTTAGCGTAGCCTTCAGCTACGTCATTTGCTATGACTTAGAAAGGCGCCACATTCAGTTACTATAATTACTATCTTCAAGAATGCATTCTGAACAGATAATATTGTGAATCATGTACCGTCAAGAGCGACGTTCATCATTAATGGATTAAAGTTTAGTGTCAGACTAATTACGCCCGCTTTCTGAATTCTCATTACTTGTCATGTTCCAGACCTCACGTCAGTATAGTTCTTCCCTCCTCACGCCAGCCTGCGTGAGCTAAAACTCGTGCATTTCGGCCTCCACTCGTAACACGGTGTTGGCTCTTCTGCTAACACAAAACTGTCATCCTGTCCCTTCAGCCAGTCGATGCTTTCCATGTATTCCTTTCTTCGCCGTTTCTGACGAGAACCTTCTTATTTCTTATCTTACCCGTCCACTTTATTTCTAACGTCAACATCCCAAACGCTTCCATTTTATTTCTTTTGTGTTTTCTCACAGTCCATGATTCACTTCCATACAATGCTGTGCGCCACACGTTCAGTCCAAGAAATTTCTTCTTCAAATTACACACAAAAAAAAGAATCATCAAGAAAGGATTGTGCAAGTTAAATGAAAGTTGGTAGGCGTATTTTTGCATCTGAAAGATGACGTCTATTCAAATTTCTCTCCAGTGGCATAAGAGCGGCTCCAGTAGCGCTACAATGAGGATGAAAATCAGGTATGCTTTAAATACGCGTTGTAACGGTCGTGAGGTTTAGTTGCCTTTGAGATTGGACTTAGTTAGATGACATTAGTCAAGAATGCCTACAAGGCGACAAAGACGCCATTATCAGAAACTCACTGAGTTTGAACGAAATAGTGTAATAGGACTACGGGAGCTGCATGTTCCTTCCACGATACTGCAGAAAGACTTGATAGAAATGCAGTCACTATACATGATTGCTGGCGACTGTGGTCACGGGAAAGTACGGCCGCAACAAGACGGGGCCCTGGACGGCCACGAGGCACTACCGAAAGGGAAGACCATCGTGTTCGGCGTATGGTTGCGGCGCATCGTGCTACGTCTGCAGCAGCAGTTGTAGCAGCAGTTGGCAACCACAGTGGCACAACGAACTGTTACAAATGAGTTACTTCAAGGACAGCTCCGAACCACAGGCCCTGCAGCGTACACTTCACTGACCCCAAACCACCTCCGTTTGCGACTTCAGTGGTGTCAAGGGAGAGCTCTTTGGAGAGCCGAGTGGAGGATTGTTACGTTTTCTGAAGAAAGACGGTTCTGCCTCAGTGCCAGTGACAGGCGTTAGTTAGAAGGAGACCAGTTGAGGACCTGCAACCAACCTGTCTGCGTGCTAACCACTCTGAACCTAAAGCTATATTCATATTTTGGGATGCTATTTCGTACTACAGCAGGAGCACTCTCGTGGTTATCCCACGCGCCCTGACTGCAAATCTGTAAGTCAGTCTGGTGACTCTATTTCTTGTGCTGTCATTAATGAACAGCCTTCCGGTGGTTGTTTTCCAGCAGGATAACACTCGCCCATGTACCGCTGTTATAACCCACCAGGCTCTACAGGATGTCGATATGTTGCCTTGCCCTGCTCGATTACCAGATCTGTCTCCAGTACGTACGGGACATCATCGGACGACAAATCCAGCGTCATCCACAACCAAGATTAGCCGCCCCTTTATTGACCGACTAAGTGTGACTGGTATAGATCTCCTTCCCACAAACTGACATCCGGCACCTGTGCAACACAATATATGCACGTTTGCATGCTTACATACAACTTTCTGACAGTTACACCGGTTATTAATGTATCAGCATTTCTCATTTGAAATGATTCACTTTACACTTACATGAACCTGTGATCTTACATCGTTAATCACTTAAATATATTACCTAATCAACTCCATCCCTGAAATTTTATTACTCTACATTAATTATTTCTTGGTGTTGAAATTTTTATAACCAAAAGAGGCTAATCAGGATGAGCTCTAAAATGGATAACTGAAGAGATATGGGCACTTCTTCATCTTCGATATTGTGTAACAAATCTCTTCTACTGTAAGGCTTTACAGTAGAAGAGAGGCGCTAAGAAAAGGAAAAAAATGTCCTGTAAACTTGGGCTCTGAAGACCATACCTTGAGAGTTATGAACACTTGTTTATTTTGACTTCTGTGAAACACATCTCTTCTACTGAACAAGTGCGCATAGCTCTTAAGTTCTGCATTTTAGAACCCATATTTACTAGACAATTTTTTCTTGTTTCGATCCGTGCTATCTCCTTCCAAAATGTGGAAAAACAAAAACTTGCTTAGAAGAGATTTGTTTCACGATATCGAAGGTGAAGTGTTCATAGCTCTCCAGTTATGCGTTTTAGAGCCTATGTTTATTAAACCATGACGATCTCTCCATTGGCAAAAGATTCCGAAACACTCCCCCACTCGAAGCTCTTGGAGGGGACTGTCAAGAGGGGGTTGACAATGAGAAAAAGACTGAATAACCAACGAAAGGATAACGTTCTACGAATCGGAGGGTGGAATATCAGAAATTTGAGCGTGGTAGTGAAGCCAGAAAATCTAAAAATTGAAATGCAAAGGCTCAGTCTAGATATTATGGGGGTCAGTGAAGTTAAATGTCAAGGAGAGAAGTATTTCTGGTCAGATGAGTACAGGATAATATCATCAGCACCAAAAAGTGGTTTAATGGGAGTAGTATTCGGTATGAATAGGAAGATACTTCAGAAAATGTGTTAATGTGACCAGTTTAGCGACAGGGTCGTTCTCAATTGAATCGACAGCATACCAACGCCGACAACGATTGTTCATGCGTACATCCCGACGTTGCAAGCCGAAGATGATGAAATTGAAAAAGTGTATGAGGACACAGAACGGGTAAAGGGAGATGGATATCTAATAGTCACGGGGGACTGGAGTGCGGTTGCAGGTGAAGGAGCAAAAGAAATGATTACGGGAGAATACGGCCTTGATACTAGGAATGAGAGAGGAGAAAGACTAATTGATTTCTGCAACAAATTTCATATAGTAATAGCGAATACTCCGTTCAAAAGACACAAGAGGAGGTGGTATCCTTGGAAAATATGCGGACATACGGGAAGATTTCAGTTAGATTATATCACGGTCAGGCAGAGATTCCGAAACCAGATACTGGATTGAATGGCGTACCCAGGAGCAGATACAGTCTCAGATCACAATTTAACAGTGATGAAGAGTAGTTTAAGAGAATAATCAGGCGTAATCAGTGTGCGAAGAAGTGAGATACGAAAATACTAAGGGATGATGATATACGCTATTAGTTATCTAAAGCTATTTACTGCGATAAGGAATAATTCAGTAGGCAATTCAGTTGAAGAGTAATGGACGTCTTTAAAAAGAGCAATCAGAGGAGGCGGAAAAGAAAAACATAGGTACAAGGAAGATAACGAGAAGCAACCGTGGGTAACAGAAGAAATACTTCAGTTGATCGATGAAAGAAGGACATACAAATATGTTCACGTAATTAAGAAATACAGAAATACAAGTCGCTTATGAATGAAATAAATTGGAGGTGTAGGGAAGCTGAGACGAAATAGGCTGCATGAAAAATGTGAAGAAATCGAAAAAGAAATGGTTGTCGGAGGGAGTGAATCAGCATATAGAAAAGTCAAAACAACCTTTCGTGAATTTAAAAGCAGTGGTGGTAACATTCAAATGCAATGGGAATTCCACGGTTAAATGCTGAGGAGAGTGCGGATAGGTGGAAAGAATACGCTAAAGGCCTCTATGCGGGAGAAGACTTGTCTGATGTGGGAGAAGAAGAAACAGAAGTCGATAGGAAAGGGACAGGGTATCCAGAATTATAATCATAATCTAAAGAAGGACTCTGGAAGACTGCAGATCAAACGAGGCAGAAGGGATAGATAACATTCCATCAGAAATTCTAAAATCATTGGGGGGAGTGGCAACAAAACTACTATTCACGTTGTTGTGTAGAATGTGTGAGTCTGGCGATATACCATCTGACATAGGAAAAATATCATCCGCACAGTTTCGAATACTTCAAGAGCTGACAAGTACGAGAAACACAATCAGCTCAACAGTTCATGCATGTAAGTTACTGACAATAATATGCAGAAGAATGGAAAAGAAAACTGAGGATATTTCAGATGACGATAAGTTTAGCTTTAGGAAATGTAAAGGCACCAGAGAGATAATTCTGACATTGCGATTGATAGAGGAAGCGCGACTAAAGAAAAATCAAAACTCAGTCATAGGATTTGTCGAGTTGGAAATGGCGTTCGAAAATGTCAAATGATGGAAGATGTTCGAAATTCTGAGGAAAACATGGGTACGCTACAGGGAGAGGTGGGTATATACAACACGTACAGGGGCGAAGAGAGAATAATATGAGTGGAAGACCAAGAACGGATTAAAAAGGGCGTAAGAGTGGTATGTGGTCTTTCGCCTCTACTATTCAATCTGCACATCGAAGAAGCAGTGAGGGTAACAAAAGGAAGGTTCAAGAGTGGACTTAAAAGTCAAGGTGAAAGGATATCAATGATAAGATTCCCTGATGACATTGCTATAGTCAGTGAAAGTACTCTCAACAGTGTGCGTTTATGCCGTTACTACGATGCACCATGTATGTTTCATCCTAGGAGTCTTTTTTTTTCTAAGCAGGGAATGCACTCTTTGAGCTAATGTGGTATTTTTACCATTATCGCTGTCTTTGTCATTATACTGCAGTGCAGCAGAATATCTTTACCTTGTCTATTTTGTTGCTAATCTCATTTGCGCAGTTCTTTATTACTATCGTCTTTTTTGTTTTGTTTACTTTAGTCCACGTTCTGCCCTCATTTGACTCTCCTCACGATTCAGGATATACTCCCGTTCTTTGTCACTGTCGCTAAGGATAGCAAAATCATCAGCGAATCTTATCATTCATAACTTTTCTTCCTGGATTTTAAGGTAATATAATTATAGGTCACCACTCCCTCTAATACTCTTCTGCCTCTGTCGGTAAGTTTAGCTGTTCAGCCATTATTGTGTTCAACAGAGGAAGGTGTTTACGAATTGTATTTCGTTATTAAACTAGATGCATGAGCCGTAGATACCCGTAGTAGGTTCTATTTATTAATTTAGTTTTTCCTGAACTGAATCTGTGCCAGTGGCACACAATAAAGAAACTATGTTAACATTCACGTAAGTCTATAAAAAAATTAGCAGAGTAAAACTTGGAGCTATATAATTCCAGAATGGAAAAAAAAACATTGAAAATAATAATAATAATGGTAATAGCAATAATAATAATAATAATAATAACAGATAATGAACACTTCTGGAACAACATATGGTCAAACCCGGTACAACATATCAGGCATGCACGGTGGATACAAGCAGAAACAGACACATACAAGATGATACTACAAATGCCTGAAGTGATAATTTTGCAACATGAAGTAACCTGAGCAATTAATTCTACTCACAATTGGAGAGCCCCTGGAAAAGATAAAATAGCAAATTTCTGGCTAAAGAAGTTCACCTCAACACATTCACATCTAACTAAATTATTTAACAGTTACATTGCAGACCCCTACACATTCCCTGATACACTTACACAAGGAATAACTTATCTGAAACCTAAAGATCAAGCAGACACAGCAAACCCAGCTAAATAACGCCCCATAACATGCCTACCAACAATATACAAAATATTTTCAGTCACCACACAGAAATTAATGACACATACAACACAGAACAAAATTGTAAATGAAGATCAAAAAGGCTGTTGCAAAGGAGCACGAGGATGTAAAGAGCAACTGATAATAGATGCAGAGGTGACATATCAAGCTAAAACTAAATAAAAGTCGCTACACTACGCATACATTGATTATCAAAAAGCTTTTGATAGTGTGCCCCACTCATGGCTACTACAAATATTGGAAATATACAAATTAGATCCTAAATTGATACAGTTCCTAAACATAGTAATGAAAAATTGGAAAACCAGACTTAATTTCCAAACAAATTCATACAATATCACATCACAGCCAATAGAGATTAATCGTGGAATATACCAAGGAGACTCATTAAGTCCTTTCTGGTTCCACCTTGCTCTGAACTCACTATCCAACACCCTACATAATACAAATTATGGATACAATATTACTGGAACATACCAACACAAATCACATTTGCTACACATGGATGATCTAAAACTACTGGCAGCAACAAATCAACAACTCAACCAATTACTAAGGATAACAGAAGTATTCTGCAATGATATAAATATGGCTTTTGGAACATACAAATGTAAGAAAAATAGCATAGTCAGGGGAAAACACACTAAACAAGAAGATTACATATTGGATAACCACAGCGACTGCATAGAAGCGATGGAAAAAAAAGATGCCTATAAATATCTAGGAGACAGACAAAAAATAGGAATAGATAATACAAATATTAAAGAAGAACTAAAAGAAAAATATAGACAAAGACTAACAAAAATACTGAAAACAGAATTGACAGCAAGAAACAAGACAAAAGCTGTAAATACTTATGTTATACCAATATTGACCTACGCATTTGGAGTGGTGAAATGGAGTAACACAGACCTAGAAGCACTCACTATACTTACACGATCACAATGCCACAAATATAGAATACATTACATACATTCAGCAACAGAAAGATTCACATTAAACAGAAAGGAAGGAGGAAGGGGATTTATCGACATAAAAAACCTACATTATGGACGGGTAGACAATTTAAGAAAATTCTTTCTAGAACGAGCAGAAACTATCAAAATACACAAAGTAACCACTCATATAAATACATCGGCTACACCGCTGCAATTTCATAACCACTTCTACAACCCTTTAGATCACATAACAGCAACAGATACGAAGAAAGTAAATTGGAAAAAGAAAACACTACATGGCAAGCACCTGTATCATCTAACACAGCCATACATCGATCAAGACGCCTCCAACACATGGCTAAGAAAAGGCAATATATACAGTGAGATGGAAGGATTCATGATTGTAATACAGGATCAAACAATAAACGCCAGATATTACAGCAAGCATATTATTAAAGATTCCAATACCACAACAGATATATGCAGACTTTGCAAACAACAAATAGAAACAGTAGATCACATCACATGCGAATGTACAATCCTAGCAAATACAGAATGCCCGAGAAAACACGACAATGTAGCAAAAATAATACATCATTAACTTGCCATACAACATAAACTAATAAAACAACACGTTCCCACGTACAAGTACGCACCACAACATGTACTGGAGAATAATGAATACAAATTATACTGGAACAGAACCATTATAACAGATAAAACAACACCACATAACAAACCTGACATCATACTCAACAATAAAAAGAAGAAATTAACACAACTAATCGAAATATCCATACCCAATACAATAAATATACAGAAGAAAACAGGAGAAAAAATTGAAAAATACATCCAACTGGCTGAGGAAGACAAGGACATGTGGCATCAGGATAGAGTTGAAATTATACCAATTATACTATCAACTACAGGAGTCATACCACACAATATCCACCAGTACATCAACACAATACAGCTACATCCAAACATATATATACAACTAGAGAAATCTTTAGTTATTGATAGATGTTCAATTACCCGAAAGTTCCTAAATGCAATGTAACATATACCGCACAGTTAAAAGGAAGTCACGCTTGGTCAAGGTCCGCATCACTTTCCAGACATAACATCTGAGAAAGGAAAAATGGTTCAAATGGCTCTGAGCACTGTGCGACTTAACTTCTGAGGTCATCAGTCACCTGGAACTTAGAACTAATTAAACCTAACTAACCTAAGGACATCACACACATCCATGCCCGAGGCAGGATTCGAACCTGCGACCGTAGCAGTCGCTCGGCTCCAGACTACAGCGCCTAGAACCGCACGGCCACTCCGGCCGGCAGAAAGGAAAGAAATAATAATAATAATAAATCAGTAATAGAATTGCGCAATGAATTTTCACTCTGCATTGGAGTATTCGCTTGTTTGTAACTTCTTGGTAGATTAAAATTGTGCGCCGGATGGAAACTCAAACCCGGGACATAGATCCGAGTGCCAGCCCGGCACACAATTTTAATTTGCCAGAACGTTTCAGTATATGACAGAGTTTCATTTGTGATTCTTGTCATTCAGGAATTGATTGAGCGGACACCGAAAATTTGTGCTCTTGAGAACTTTAGTACTGGTCACGACGGTAGCCTACACTACACCAAAAGAATCATTTACAGAGAAGTGTAAGAAATAAGCACAAAATAACGCGAGTGCGTCAGATACACTAAAAACGAGCACTGAGAATTGTTCATGTAATTTTTTCAGGTTACTGAATGCCAATACTTCGCAGATCACTGTAGTATGGACAGATCAGCCCACGCGAAAAGATGACTTATATTAACGAAAGACTACACATTCGTAACTAAATCATTAAAAACTACTTTCTAAAAGGATTAATTCTCCTGCAGCATGTCAAGAAATATCCATGCAAATCGTAATTCAGTATAACTCATATTTTGTGGATCCAGCAAATTAATTTATTAAGATTTTTCCTACTAGAAACAACGATGCCCATTCATCTTACGATGCAAAGAACATTACTCGACGTTCACTTTCGACTGTGAGTAGGAATGCAAATTAACCTTTGACCTGTTGGCTGCGTACATGAAGGGGCAAGGCAAATTCTTGAAATCACATGTATGGGTTTCTTAGATGGAGGGAGGCTAGTTGCAGCAGTAACCTGATACACACTTTTGTCAAAGAAAATGCTGCACCATCAGCAAAATTTCTGCCTCATCAGTAAATTTCATCTCACATGTGTGCATGTAGCAGCACAAATAGACAAATGTTTTGACAATATTGTGGCCCCTTGTTAAAAATTATCTGTAAAATCTGGATTTTGCGCCACGTGCATAAGTATCTGAACACTCTGAGTTATTTATTAAATACATGTAAGGTACAACTTACGGTATTTCCATCCAAAACGTATATAAGTACACACACACACATGCCAATAATAACATAGTACTTTATCTACCATTAAACTGAAACAATCAGTCACAGCCCAATAAAACCAAATAGCCAGATAAATCCCAGTATTTTACTGGTCATTAAAACGAAACAGCCAGTCCCTATGTCTGTATCTCCCATTTGTCAGCAAGAGTAGTTCAATCTTCGTACCACACTTGGTGCAGGATACAATGATCTTCACACATCTAAACTGTCTGTGTTACTGTTGTACAGCTACGAAACACAGTACCAGAGCTCCAAGCGCTAATGGAAAGCACTGATGCTCAAATCGTTACAGGCACTGAAATCTGGCTGAAGCCAGAGACAAGGCAGTCGACGTTTTTGCGAAGGACCTAACAGTGATCAGAAATGATAGGCTAAATGTAGAGTGTGGTGGCGTGTTTGTTGCTGTTAGAAGTAGTTTATTTTGTAACAAAATTGAAGTATACTGTTCCTGTAGTTAGTATAGGTAGACGTCATTCTTGGAAACCGGAATAAAATAATAATTGCATCATTTATCGACCTCTCAGCTCAGATGATACAGTTGCTGCAAGGTTCAAAGAAAACTTGAGTCTGTAAAACACTAACCCGACTCATACAATTATAATTGATGGAGGCTGCAATTTATCCTCGATATGTTGGCGAAAATAAATGTTTCAGTCCAGAAGTTCCCTTGAAACATCATCCGAAATTGTGCTAAACGCATTCTCTGAAAATTATTTCAAGCAGTTGGTTCATGAGCCCATGCGAATAGTAAAGGATTGTGAAAATACACTTGACCTGTTAGCAACAACTAATCCTGAACCAATAACAAGCACCAAAACGGATACAGAGATTAGTGAACACAAGGATGGCGTAGCGACACAGAATACCGTAACTCCCAAATCATCCAAAAATAATCGAAAAGTATATCTATTCAAGAGAAGAGATAAAAATTCACTTGACGCCTTACTGAGAGTCGATCTCTACTCCTTCCAAATTAACAATGTGAGTATAGACCAGATGTGGCTTGAATTCAAGGAAATAGTATCGACAGTTGTTGAGAGATTTGTACCAAATAAATTAACAAACGACGGAGTTGCTCCCCTTGGTAAACAAAACAGGCGAGAACACTATTACAGAAGCAACGAAAAAAGTGTGCCAAATTTAAGGTAACGCAAAATCTCTAAGATTGGCGGTCATTTGCAGATGCTTCAATGCGAGATGCTTATAACAGATTCCGCAACGAAACCGGGCAGAAAATTCACAGAGATTCTGGTCACATATAAAAAGTATGCTAGTGGCAAGACAAAATCAATGCCTTCTCTCTGGGATAGCAATCGAAATTCTATGCTTGACATGGCTGCTAAAGCAGAATTACTGAACACAGCCTTCGGAAATTCCTTCACCCAAGAAGACGAAGTAAATATTCCAGAATTAGAATCAAGAACACCTGCAAAGATGAGTAATTTAGAGGCAGATATCCTGTATTACAACTGGATACCGCAAATTATCTTAATCCACAGCTCTTTATGAAAAGGACCAACGTATCAAATGGACTTAATCCATGTAGAATTAAAGAAATTACTCCTTTAAACGCTGTTAATATATTACATACACACAAAAGCAAACAGGAAGTGGAGGATATCAAAGTCAATAACCTAAACTTGAATATTTGACGAAAACAATTGACATGAAGGTAGGTTATAAACTGCCGTTGGAAAATGAACAAGTCACTTCAGATGTGCAAGCAACAATAGCAGCTTGAGCACAGTATAGGGAGAAATCTGGATAAGATTATAGAATACAAGATATTAGCTTTTACTGTAAACAGAAATTGAAAAGGGCTATATGTCGGATTAGAGGACGTTTACTGTATTAAAGGATAGATATCAAACATGTGATAATAAAGCCCCGTTACCTTTTGGATGTGCTTAAAAAGCATGGTTACATTGTATCTGACTGTGGTGGACTAGACATTGTGCATCTAGCAAGAGAAAAGCTATTTTCAAATCTACAAATGACAGAAAAACTACATTCATTTGCTAAAAATGTGCACTTAAAGCTCGTCATGATCATTTTGCAATAACATGGAGGACAAGAGGTGGTAATGTATACCAAATAAGAAGTGGAATAAAACTTGTATCCATTGTGGATGTGGAGTACAACGAGTGTGATGAATTGAAGACAAAAATAAAAGGCGACTGGCAACAATAATTTATGGAAACCTTTAAAGATATGGAATCTTATTACAGAAGTGTAGAGCAGAAAATAAAATAAAGCTCTTTTACATCTGCATCTACATGGGTACTTTGCAAATCACATTTAAGTGCATGGCAGAGGGTTCATCGAACCACCGTCACAATTCTCTATTATTCCACACTCGTATAGCGCGCGGAAAGAATGAACAATTATATCTTTCCGTACGAGCTCTGATTTCCGTTATTTTATCGTGGTGATCGTTCCGCCCTATGTAGGCTGGTGTCAACAAAATGTTTTCGCATTCGGAGGAGAAAGTTGGTGATTGGAATTTCGTGAGAAGATTCCGTCGCAACGAAAAACGCCTTTCTTTTAATGATTTCCAGCCCAAATCCTATATCATTTCTGTGACACTCTCTCCCCTATTTCGCGATAATACAAAACGTGCTGCCTTTCTTTGAACTTTTTCGATGTACTCCGTCAGTCCTACCTGGTAAGGATCCCAGACCACGCAGCAGTATTCTAAATGAGGACGGACAAGCGTAGTGTAGGCAGTCTCCTTAGTAGGTCTGTTACATTTTCTAAGTGTCCTGCCAATAAAACGCAGGCTGTGGTTAGCCTTCCCCACAACATTTTCTATATGTTCTTTCCAATTTAAGTTGTTGGTAATTGTAATAGTTAGGTATTTAGTTGAATTTACAGCTTTTAGATTAGACAGATTTATCGTGTAACCGAAGTTTAACGAGTTCCTTTTAGTACTCATGTGGATGACCTCACACTTATCGTTGTTTAGGATGAACTGCCACTTTTCCCACCATTCAGATATTTTTTCTAAATCGTTTTGCGGTTTGTTTTGATCTTTTGATGACCTTATTAGTCGATAAACGACAGCGTCGTCTGCAAACAACCGAAGACGGCTGCTCAGATTGTCTCCCAAATCGTTTATATAGGTAAGGAGCAGCAATGGGCCTATAACACTACCTTGGGGAACGCCTGAAATCACTTCTGTTTTACTCGATGACTTTCCGTCAATTACTACGAACTGTGGCCTCTCTTACAGGAAATCGAAAATCCAGTGACATAACGGAGACGATATTCCGTAAGCACGCAATTTTACTACGAGCCGCTTGTGTGGTACAGTGTCAAAAGCCTTCCGGAAATCCAGGAATACGGAATCGATCTGAAATCCCTTGTCAATAGCACTCAGCATTTCATGTGAATAAAGAGCAAGTTGTGTTTCACAGGAACGATGTTTTCTAAACCCATGTTGACTGTGTGTCAATAGACCGTTTCCTTCGAGGTAATTCATAATGTTCGAACACAATATATGTTCTAAAATCCTGCTGCATATCGATGTTAACGATATGAGCCTGTAATTTAGTGGATTACTCCTACTACCCTTCTTGAATAATGGTGTGACCTGTGCAACTTTCCAGTCTCTGGGTACGGATCTTTCGTCGAACGAACGGTTGTATATGATTGTTAAGTAAGGAGCTAATGCATCAGCATACTCCGAAAGGAACCTAATTGGTATACAGCCTGGACCAGAAGACTTGCTTTTATTAAGTGATTTGAGTTGCTTCACTACTCCGAGGATATTTACTTCAACGTTACTCATGTTGGCAGCTCTTCTCGATTCGAATTCTGGAATATTTACTTCGTTTTCTTTTGTGAAGGCATTTCGGAAGGCTGTGTTTAGTAAATCTGCTTTGGCAGCACTGTCTTCGATAGTATCTCCATTGTTATCTTGCAGAGAAGGCATTGATTGTTTCTTGCCGCTAACATACTTCACATACGACCAGAATCTCTTTGGATTTTCTGCCAGGTTTCAAGACAAAGTTTCCTTGTGGAAACTATTATAGGCGTCTCGCATTTAACTGCGCGCTAAGTTTCGAGCTTCTGTAAAGGATCGCCAATCTTGGGGATTTTTCGTCTGTTTAAATTTGGCATTTTTGTTTCGTTGTTTCTGCAGCAGTGTTCTAACCCGTTTTGTGTACCAAGGAGGATCAGCTCCGTCGTTTGTTAGTTTACTTGGTATAAACCTCTCAATTGCTGCCGATACTATTTCTCTGAATTTTAGCTACATCTGGTCTACACTTATATTGGAACTGGAATGAGTGGAGATTGTCTCTCAGGAAGGCGTCAAGTGAATTTTTATCAGCTTTTTTGAATAGGTATATTTTTCGCTTAATTTTCGAGGATTTGGGGATTACAATATTCAATCTAGCTACGACAACCATGTGTTCACTAATCCCTATATCGGTTTTGACGCTGGTTATTAACTCATGTTTATTTGTTGCGAAGAGATCAAGTGTGTTTTCACAACTGTGTACTATTCGCGTGGGCTCATGAACTAACTGCTCGAAATAATTTTCAGACAATTCGTTTAGCACAATTTCTGATATTATTTTATGCGTACCTCTGGAATTAAATATGTATTTTCGCCAACTATTATCGTACAAGTCGGGTACGTGTTTGAAATCAAACTAAAGTTTTCTTTGAACCTTTCGGCAACTGTATCATCTGAACTGGTAGTCGGTAAAAGGATCTAATTATTATTTTATTCCGGTTTCCAAAAATGACCTCTGCCCATACTAACTCACAGGAAGTATCTACTTCAATTTCGCGACAAGTTAAACTACTTCTAACAGCAACAAACACAACACCGCCAACCCTGTTTAGCCTATCTTTTCGGAAGACCGTTTGGTTCTTCGCAACAATTTCGGCTGAGTTTATATCCGACTTTAGTTAGCTTTCAATGGCTATAACGATTTGAGCATCAGTGCTTTCTATTAACGCTTGGAGCTCTGGTACTGTGTTTCGTAGCTATACAACAGTAACATAGCTACGGCAATTTACAACTGTTATACCAATGGTTCCTGTAACTATGTTCTTCCTGTGTTCAGCCTGCACCGTTTGTGACTGAAGCCCATCTTGTGTTTTCCCGAGACCCTCTAACCTAAAAAACCGCTCAGTCCACGCCACACAGCCTGTGCTACCCGTGTAGCCATCTCCTGCGTATAGTGGACACCTGACCTATTCAGCGGAACCCGAAACCCAACCACCCTTTGGCGCAAGTCGAGGAATCTGCAGCCTACACGGTCGCAGAACCGTCTGAGCCTGTGATTCAGACCCTCCTCTGTACCGGAGGTCCGCAATCGGTCCTGTCGACTATACTGCAAATGGTCAGCTCTGATTTCATCTTGTAAGCAAGACTGGCAGCCTTTACCATTTCTGTTAGCCGCTCGAAACGAGAGAGAAACCTTAGCTAGAATAACTCCAAGAAGAACAGACCTAATGATTAAGCTGATACCAGAGATAGTTTATAGGAAATAAATTACATATGTATCAGAATTTGAGAACATACCTCCTTCATATGTATCTAATTACTAGCTGAAAGATTTATTAGATGTTAAAAATGTAGATTTAAGTTACACATTAAAAAGTAATATCGCTTGTATTAAAATCACACCACACAAACATAAAGATAGAGTTGGTTTCTGTGTGTAAATGTATATGAAAAAGTAAATAAAGATTTTGTACAAGAATATTTTGTTCTTATCTTAGTTATCCTGCACAAAATCTACACGTGTCTTTTGGATGAGGAGCTTGCGGATTAGTTGAAGAGAGGAATATGGTTTAATCGTCATTTCATACATATATGAAAAATGAAACTGCAAACAAAATCATCGCTCCCAAGAAATATGATAGCATACTACCTGGTTATCGACAATTCTGTTATGGAAATGATCGCTCAAACAATTCAGTAACATGGTGTATCGATATATCAGAAATTATGCAGAAAGAAAGATTTCAAATTGAGTGAAATAAAGGAACAACACTTTCCTTAAAGAAATTGAACACCTTTTATTGCTCAACCTCTGGAGTGGTTTTTCTGTCTTTACACATAATCCATATTGCATTAGTCAAAGTAGCAGCTGTGAAAAGCTTACTCGTTGTAGCAGCAGAGGCTATTAGTACGTATCCAAGGTTCGGTTTTCCTTCTCATGCTATAAAGAGGGACCCAGTGATAATGATGAATTTCTTGTGATTTCTCGATCACAGACACACTTCTAATTTTGGGAGGCATAACCGAAAGTGGCGTCATTATCAAATAACAGGATGAGTGGCCATCTTGGATCTTCAGATCGTCTAACAAACCTGGATAACCACAATTGATAAGTGATCTGTGGCAGTGTAAATTCTTGCCTCAGCTCTCAGTTGTGGGTGCACTGTATGAGGCAGGCATCAGGTAAAGAAAATTTCTGTTACAGTTTGTAAGGGAATTTGATTTCTTCTTTTTTAGTAGCATGAGATTGGTCATTACTACGAGAGAGTATGGAAAGTAGTGCCTCCCAACTTTTTGTGTGAAAAACCTTAAAGATTTTTGAACAAGGTTCAAATGGCTCTGAGCACTATGGGACTTAACATCTGAGGTCAGCTGGCCGGAGTGGCCGTGCGGTTCTAGGCGCTACAGTCTGGAACCGAGCGACCGCTACGGTCGCAGGTTCGAATCCTGCCTCGGGCATGGATGTGTGTGATGTCCTTATGTTAGGTTTAATTAGTTCTAAGTTCTAGCCGACTGATGACCTCAGAAGTTAAGTCGCATAGTGCTCAGAGCCATTTTTGAACCCATCTGAGGTCATCAGTCCCCTAGAACTTAGAACTACTTAAACCTAACTAACCTAAGGACATCATACACATCCATGCCCGAGGCAGGATTCGAACCTGCGACCTTAGCAGTCGCGCGGTTCCAGACTGTATCGCCTAGAACCGCTCGGCCACCCCTGCCGGCATTTTTGAACAAGACAAATGTTGTCAGAATTCTACATCTTTATTCTTCAGGTCTGCGTATTTATTTCTCAACACATACACCTCTGCGATCAACACGTTTCTCCAAACTACAGATCAGTTTGTTGATACTGTCACTATAGAATATTTGACTTTATTGATGGAGCCACGACCTCACTTCAGTTGGAATGCTTCATCACTATCAAAGTGAACTCCTCGAAGGTGTTCCTTAAGCTTTGGAAACAGATGAAAATCGGGTGCGTCCACTGTATGGAGGATGATCGACGGCGGTGAACACAGGGCTGCGGATTGTTGCAGATGTCTCAGCGTTTGAGTGCGGTCTATCATTGTCATGCTGAAGGAGAGGCTGATCCATGTGTGGACGAAATATCCGAATTCGAAACTCGATTACAGCTCGCTGTTTCTCATGCACTGACATAGCTACGTTACACATCTCCATGTTTCACACTACAATTTGGAGACCTCTAGCGGCAGAGGATTGCAAATATGTAAACACGAAAATAAAGATGTACAATATTAATAACGTTTGTTTTATTTAAAACGGTTTAAGATTTACTTCGGGAGTTCGTTTATTCACTTTTTTTTAGATTGTGTGCAAATATGTGAAGCATCACACTACTTCTCTTAAGTTAAATGCCAAACAAAATAACGCACCGGTATTGGATAATGTGACAAACTTAATGAAAATCACACATCTGACCAAAATACTTGTTTGATATTCAGTCAGTGGCTCTCTCACCCTTAAGAATCATATACAGATACAAATGGTGACTGGTATTAGTAACTTGAAAGAAAGGTAGTATGTTTAATGACTATCATTTATTTTTGATCAAACAAGAAAGGCACATTGAACACTTTTCAGTGACACTGGTGGTTGAGTGTGACTATAAGCAAGAGTATTAAAAAATGAACGTAATTAATTGGATGATGAAGGTTTTTAAGCCAAGGAAAAAGGAATGGAGTGACCTAACAGTATTCCTGGTGCCCGTTTACGAAGGAATGCGCCCTTCATAATCAAAAATGGAGATGCGTTTTAAACTTGAAGTCGACGCGCAAGTCTGAAGATCTACAGGATCATGACCAAAGCTGAGCAAAGAGTCGACATGGAGAATCTCCAAACTGACGGCGCTGAGCTGTACTCTACCGCATCGAGCATCTGTGCTGCGTCGTCGTGCTTGCAGCTGCTGGTGTGATGGCACGGCTCATGTGCTGCATGACATGTCTGTCTGTACAGACAAGTCTGGCGGCTGGCGGACAAAAAACACGACTATTCCTGCATTACGCGGAAATAAATACCGATAAATCCCTGTTCAAAATACGTTGATGATGCCAACAGTATGCTTCTATTCCGATGCAAAACCTAGCTTTAAAGTTTCACACAACCATATCACATTGTTAATAAATATTATATCATATAAACAACGTCATAAATACTCAATTCAATAAAATAAGTGATCTTGAGTGATTCTCATATCGAACCTGCACTTTGAATGAAGCTCTCCTTCTTGGATCGGAAAGTCCTAAGTTCTCTACGCGTTCAGAAATATGAACCAGACGTCCATTAGATTTAATATCAAATGACAAATTTTAATGTGACAAAGCAGGAGGTTAAACTGAATGCTAAGGCAGAAGGTCATTCCACAATAGCATAGTACCAAGTAGAGGTTATCCGTGACCACAAGCCAAGACAGGAGTTTTTCTGCAAGCACACATGGTCAATTACACGACTGTTTGATATGTTGAGTCCGAAAACAGCGTGGCACGACCTGTCTGGTGTCAGAGTACGGAGAGCGTCCAGGGCAGAGAGAAGAGTATGACGCTTATGTCTTCCAGTGGGAATTACTCCTACCCCCAGTATCTTTCTATCGTTTACATTAGTGTTTTCCAATTACAGGCATGAGCGCCGCAAAAGTCTCCCTACTGCAAAAAGAAAAAAGTCTTATCCAACTGAACGCTCAGTTTCAGTCTTCTAGTACAGATGGGGTGCACGGATACTGCCCTTCTGCTGTCACAACGGCTTTATCCATAGAAATTGCACTTTGCGTTTGCTACAGTATTATCAAGCTACGGCTTGGAGGTAAAAAAAAAAAAAAAGAAAGACGCTTTATAAGAGAGCGGTGAGTGGCATTTTTGCATTCTGTGTTCGCTGTTTCACAAACTATGATGTCAACTGTAAGTTAAATAGGGAAAAAGTCCCTTTCGTTCCCCATGCCGCGGAGAGACAGTAGGCTCGCTTTGTCATCATGAAGAATGTGTGTCTCGTTGTTTACTGCTTAGCTGTGACGAGAAACTTCTAGGCTCATGAGCTACCCCAAGTACACTTTGATGGCTAGCTACAATTATAATAAGAATTAAAAAGGAAGCTACTGATATACACGAAAAGGGGACTATACACTACTGGCCATTAAAATTGCTACACCAAGAAGACATGCACATGATAAACGGGTATTCACTGGACAAATATATTATACTAGAACTGACATGTGATTACATTTTCACGCAATTTGGGTTCATAGATCCTGAGAAATCAGTACCCAGAACAACCACCTCTGGCCGTGATAACGGCCCTGATACACCTGGGCATTGAGTCATACAGAGCTTGGATGGCGTGTGCAGGTACAGCTGCCCATGCAGCTTCAACACGATACCACAGTGCATAAAGAGTAGTGACTGGCGTATTGTGACTAACCAGTTGCTCGGCCACCACTGACCAGACGTTTTAATTGGTGAGAGATCTGGAGAATGTGCTGGCCAGGGCAGCAGTCGAACATTTTCTGTATCCAGAAAGGCCCGTACAGGACCTGCAACATGCGGTCGTGCATTATCCTGCTGAAATGTAGGGTTTCGTAGGGATCGAATGAAGGGTAGAGCCACGGGTCGTAAGACATCTGAAACGTAACGTCCACTATTCAAAGTGCCGTCAACGCGAACAAGAGGTGGCCGAGATGTGAAACCAGTGGCACCCCATACCATCACGCCGGGTGATACGCCAGTATGGCGATGACGAATACACGCTTCCAATTTGCGTTCACCGCGATGTCACCAAACACGGATGCGACCAACATGATGCTGTAAACAGAACCTGGATTCATTCGAAAAAATGACGTTTTGCCATTCGTGCACCCAGGTTCGTCGTTGAGTACACCATCGCAAGCGCTCCTGTCTGTGATGCAGGGTCAAGGGTAGTCGCAGCCATGGTCTCCGAGCTGATAGTCCATGCTGCTCCAAACGTCGTCGAACTGTTCGTGCAGATGATTGTTGTCTTGCAAACGTCCCAATCTGTTGACTCAGGTATCGAGACGTGGCTGCACAATCCGTTACAGGCATGCGGATACGATGCCTGTCATCTCGACTGCAGTGATACGAGGCCGTTGGAATCCAGCACGGCGTTTCGAATTACCCTCCTGAACCCACCGATTCCATTTTCTGCTAACAGTCATTGGATCTCGACCAACGCGAGCAGCAATGTCGCGATACGATAAACCGCAATAGCGATAGGCTACAATCCGACCTTTATCAAAGTCGGAAACGTGATGATACGCATTTCTCCTCTTTACACGAGGAATCACAACAACGTTTTACCAGGCAACGCCGGACAACTGCTGTTTGCGTGTGAGAAATCGGTTGGAAACTTTCCTCATGTCAGCACGTTGTAGGTGTTGCCACCGGCGCCAACCTTGTGCGAATGCTCTGAAAAGCTAATCATTTATATATCACAGCATCTTCTTCCTGTCTGTTAAATTTCGCGTCTGTAGCACGTCATCTTCGTGGTGTAGCAATTTTAATGGCCAGTAATGTATATTGTTTAGATATTAATGATTCAATGAAAATCTGCATATCCCATCACTTACATGGCTCAACAGGCTACGAAAATGTAATCAAAAAACGAATTGAACGTGAGGAATGTCATCTTAAATCCGTGACATTTTTTTAGTTTTCATATAAAAAATTTGTTAGGCAAATCGTTTTCAGCATCCCTCTTTTTATTTTTATTTTATTTTATTTCTTTATTTTTTATTTTTATTTATTTATTTTTATTTTTATTTTTATTTTTGTAGAAACATCTACACAGTCTTCTTTGATTGCCAAGGATTCTGCCAGATATAAAACACTTTCTTCTGAAGGGGCTTGCGTTTTAGACGTTGGGTGGTCCCAATAGTAGTGTAATTGTTTCTGATGAATTCATTCTACATTGTACGTTGCCATACTATGAACTGGCTATAACGTCAGCAAAATGGATAAAGTAAAATCTTCACAGACACAATATTCACTTATCTGGTGTGCCATTGGAGTTGGTGCTGAATGGTGGATATCTTTACCTCCAAAGTCATGTGTATTCATGAAGGGTTTGTAGAAAGAGAAGTGGGTTGAGGACTTGTTTCCAGAATATGACATATGTAATGCTGAAGACATGGACTGCTCCTCACTGACTGTGTTGAAATTGAAAATGTGTGTTGACAGACATGAGTCAGTGACTGCTGGGGTAAATATAAAATTGTTGGATCAGTGATGGTGTGATTGTCACTTGAGAAATTTCCCGTTTGGCACCAATGTACGGAATGTACCTTGTTGTTGAAAAAAGGAAGAAATATCGTGTGTTATCATATTTTTAAAATAAAATTTATATATAGACTATTTTTGTTTGGTTGGTTTTTCCCTATCCTCTTTTTTATACCCCGTATAAATAACTATTTTATTGCTGATGCACTGTTCTGACAAGGTACTGATCTTGTTGCTGACTTTGTTGTAATCAGCATGTAGGCTGAAATAGATGAAGAACTGCCTCGCTAAGCACGTATGAGGAGAGTAGTTATCATGAAAGGAATTGAACGCTTTCATGATGCTGATTTAGTTAACATGGCTGCATATTCAAAATAAAATTCTGACCATAAATATTTATTAAAAGTATTGAACCGTGCTTCAAAAACGCATAGTTTGGTGCTCTAAAGACTAAATCACGTGTTGATGTCGCAGAGGCACTTGCCTTAGGTAAGGAATTTAACAACACTCATTTTTAGATGCTAACACAAGAGCGTAAGATTAATCATTACTCACCTTTTCTGTTCTTAAGGGAGATATATTTAAAAGTTTCACAAGAAAATGTCCCTTCAGATGGATTTATGTGTCGCAATACCTAATAAATCAGTACAGTCACATAAAACATAGATGAATTAGTATGAGACTATTCATGTGAAACATAGTAACCTTTTGTCTGCTAGGTGTAATAAGACCAAGATGATGGATCCATGAAAATCTAAATTCAAAGTCAATGATTTTGTCAGAATTAGCAAACATAAGAAAATTTTCAAGAAAGGCTTCACACCTAATCGATCTACCAAGATATTCAAAATCTAAGCAATTCAGAAAACAAACCCAAGAACGTATCTGTTAGAAGATTGCATGGCGTAACCTGTAGCAGGAGTTTTTAACGGCTCAGACATATAACAAACCAAATACCCATCCACATATCGAATTGAAAAAATCAAACGAAGAAAAGGAAACAAAGCCTTTGCAAAATGGCTTGGTTTTGTTAAAACACAACTATCGGGTTAGTTTGTAAGATAGAGCATTTGCAAGGACTGAACTGCAGGCAAACAAACACATACACACATTATGGAATATGCGTCAGTTTTCTCTGAAGTGAGGTAAGTCCCGAGTCGATGCACAAAGCGCGGGAAACAGCCCAGTGGAGAGCAGCAATATCGCAGTTACCGCTTTTTCTCGATACATTGCTGGTTTTACTAGTGCTGCCAGAAGCGCAGCAAATTGACCTTAGTTGAAAGAAATTCAGCTGTCTCCGAGAGCTGCCAACCTTATCCTACCTCTAGAAACGAAGTATTTACTGTACTCATTGTTAAGAGTAATGGTGCCAGCACTATAGGTAACAGCCGACGCTGCCTTCTGTCACGGCTCCTGTCCCGCCGACAGTCCTTATGCGGGAGAAGGCACACCTTCCGCCGTTCCCGACGTCCACCGCGTGTATCTCACCTTATCGTGGATAAGGTGACAGTTCCTCTTGACAACCATTTGTGCGTTCAGGTGAGCGAGGTCCATCAAGAATTGTCAACGCTTTCGTGTTGCGTGTGGTTGTGGTAACCAGTTACTAGTGGCCTCTTTATATTTGTGCAACTAACCCAATTTCACTACCAATGATTCAATGTTGACGGAGCCACGAAATTTCTCGCTTCTCTTTGTCAAAACTTGCATCACATGTTGTCTGTTTCAGTTACACGTGAGATCAGAATGGGAAACCTCCTCTGCGCTCCTGTGATTGAAGGCACCGCAGGGCGATGCAAAGTGTGTTCATGTCTTGAGCAAAGTACTGTTCTGTCGATACACTTACTTGATCCATTGAAGTGTGTAAAAATTAGTGTGAATCTGACTGAAAGAATCGCCGCGTACGTTCATGTTTCCTTCTGAGCACGAAAAACATCAAAATAAAAAGCAACCTCACCAAATTATTCACTATTCTAGTTACCACGCTGTTATTTCTTAATGTTAGATATGATTAGGTCGGATCCATAAAAAAGATAGATAAGGAAGAATGGTGAGTCTTTTCTTATATTTTGACTACACACTTCACCCAGTTCCTCTGCTATTAGGCCTATAGGGCTGAAGAAGTCAATATACCTCGCTGTATATTTTGAAGATCGTCGTTAAGGGCTATATCTTCTCCCTTGTTTTCGCGTCGTAAATGTTAACGTTCTTGCTTTATTTTTTAACACTGCGCTGCTGTGGCTTAATTATAGTCAGTATCATACGCATGCGGCGTCGCATACTTCCAATAGTCTGTCGATTGATGTGTAATCTGATTAAATGGCGATAGTTCAGCCCTATACTTCTTCTGGTTGAACAGTGAAGTGACTTACAGAAATGAACTAGAACATCGCTTACAAATAAACCAGTGAAAATTGACATTCAGAATCCCAAATGTGCAAAGGAAATGAGTAAGTCCTCTCGAAAGACTAAAAGAATGTTCTCATGTTGAAGAAGAATGAATTATTTGTTTTCAAATTTCGCAACAAAAGTACCTTGGCAAGAGATACTGTAAAAAATGTAACAGAGATAGTGTATAAGGAACTTATGGATGTAGATGGAATTAATCCCGAGATTTCTTCATGAACTAAATGCATGGTTATGCATATATGACCGCGGAAGTGTTCTTGAAAGACTAAATAAGACAGCGGAATTCTATTTTCTTAAGACAAAATAAGTAGTTCACTATACGTTTTCCTCAGTTGTCACAGTCTAATGTAAAATGTGTGGTGTAACAGAGTTGCAAATACAATGGGTAAGAGAAAGGAATTGTTTAAAACGTGCTACCCAAGCCTATTATGAAAGGGACCTACTCCACTTTAGACATACGTTAATATCAACCAGTTCGTTGTTTAATGTTGCGCAACTGGTACAAAAAACCGCAAGGTGAATTTAATGAATTTTTCTTACTAACTATGGAACTAAACAGCTTGACACAAAAAGTGAAATACCCAGAAGGGGGGCAGGAAGCGAAACGAAACTTCACGTTTGATAAGATATGTAACGTTATTTCAGTAATTTAAAAATCGGGCCAAATTTACAAAAAACTTGGCAGTAGGAACCCACTCATCAGTATGACGTTGTGTCCCCCGCTGGCTACACGCATACACTGTTTCTGTTGGGGAGGGGCTGTTGTATACTCTGCTGAGGCAAGCTGACCCGCAATGTTTTTAACTGGATACCACTGGCATTGGGGCGGCGTTGAACTACTCCCACACATGTTCTACCGGGGGCGAATTTGGGGATCTTACTGGCCAGAGGTGTACCTCAGCATCACGTACACAGTGCATACAGTTCCAAGTGTGGACGAGCGTTTGTTGTTGAAAAATGGTACCACTAATGTGGCGCATGGGAGATAACACATGAAGACAGGGTGCCGTTGATGTACCGTTATGCCGTCAGAATTTTACTCAATCTACTGAGGAAATGACCTGAAGTCATACTCGATAGCTGTCCACATAATCAGGACGTACTCGGCTGTCAACGTAACGTTATATACGCGTACACCATCGGCGGGAACGCAAACGAAAAAAGTACCATTTGTTCGTAATAATTCAAACGGCCACCAGATTTCATTAGTGTTGTTCGTCTTTAATGTTGTTAACAGGACTGGTACGGTATATAATCGGCGCGAACAGCGTCGGATGTTGAGTGGGGATGCCGCGTACTCGTATAAGACAGAGTTATCAGCACCTGACGGAGTTTGGAAGGGGCCTCATTGTAGGTCTCCATTTGGCCGGCTGGTCGAATCGTGCAATATTCAGATTTATGGGGCTTTCGGATTTGACAGTGGCTCGATGTCTGACTGCATGGGAACTTGAGGACAAGCAAGCTCGTCGTCAAGGTGCCAGTCCATCACGTCTCACCACCACAAGGAAGGATCGCTCTGTTGTTCACTACCACGTAAACTCTTCACAATTGCGCCTGCGATCTGACAAGTAATTTGTTACATCCTCTGTCATATCTCACCACTGGAGTCGGATTAGGGAATCACCGTACCATGTGCAGGCTGCCGTCGACAGATATGGCAGCGTTCTGAGTGGCACCGTGACTGCGAAGTATGGACTGCTGATGAATCCAGTCGCACTGTGTTCAGTGATGAATCACGGTGCTGCCGCACCCCCCATGACCATCATCGGCGGGTACGGCAGAGACCTAGGGAAAGGTCTCATTCTTCCAATGTTTCCTAGAAAGAGTGGTGTTATCCATGGTGTCATGATGCGGAAAGCTACCGGGTGTGACTTCACGTCACGGGAAGTAGTGATTCAGGGAACTTTGACGACACAACGATACGAAACGGACATCTTGCATCATGTGTTACGTCTCATGGGTCTCTATTGTGATCCCTTTTTTCAACAAGACAATGCTCGTTCACATCGAGCACGCGTTTGCGTAATGTTGAGCTAAACCCGTGGCCAGCAAGGTCAGCAGATATGCCCCGATAGAACATGTGTGTGAGCAGCTCGGACGTCAATTCCGTTTCGGTGGCGATATCCAGGATGTTGAAGACCAGTTACAACAGCTGTAGACCAGCTTGCCTTAGTAGAAGATATAGTGGCCTTACGACATCCTTCTCATTCGAATCAATTCATGTATGTAGTCAGCGGGCTGTGCGACGTCATACTCACAAGTGGGCTCATACTGTCAAGTTCTTTGTGAATTTGGCTCGATTTTGTAATGACTGAAGTAACATAACATACGTTCTAAACCCGTGAAGTTTCATCTCGTCTCATCCTCCAGTTCCGGGTGGTGAACATCTTTGTCAGACTGTGTAAGTGTATCACTGAGAAACGTCTTTCTGCTTTTCTACCTAGCATTACGTTAGCTTTCCGAGCGGTTACATTATTTCATAAAATAAATCAGCTGGAAAGTATCCGTAATTTACAGCACATTACAACAGTTTCGTTAAATGTTAGTTTACAATGCTAATTCCAAAAATCAAGAAAAATCGTTCTGTCTGTATAGTGCATGTATGACAATGAATTTTTGTGTAAAACCATCTTCATTACACATGACACTTCATTAATCTTACACTCGAGAAAACATTCTTAGAATTCAAGAAACGTCATAACGAGCTCCTCTGAGCAAGAAGTACCCAATGTAACTATGAATAAAATATCCAATAGTGTAACACAGGAGGATAAAATTTCTCCGTATCACTGACAAAGTCAATAAATGTCTCAGAAAACAACAGAGATCGATAGGAGAACTTTATTTCGTCGGTAGTTTTAGTTTTATCCCCTGTTTTCAACAAGAAACAATGCAACATCGCTTCGTCTTGCAAAATTTACTGCCGCTGTACTTGGTCCTGAATTAGTTTCATCACACAAAGAAAGATCATTCTGTCATCACGTTAGTCAGTTTATTACCATATCATGTGGCACGGCCAGAGCAGACATCACGTTAATAGTTTTGCTGGTTGCAAATGATGCATTTCAGTTTGTTTTTTTTGTTTGTTTGCAAAAGGCCGCAAACTGCGAATAATCTCATCTGCCCCCTGTACTCTTGCGAGAGTTATACAAGCGCAGCTGATACATCTCTATGTGGCTGCCGCTAAGGTCTTTTTAATTGTGCGATAGAGTGCCTCTGTTTTCAAAATTATTCCTTCTCACTGTTGGTATATGTATCTACTAGAAACAGCAGAAGGACGCCACAAACACTGCAATGTAAGCTAATGTTTTCGTGTAGTAATTAAAGATTCCGAATTTTTTTCCTCGCCTTGTTTTACAGAAGTTAGCAAATAGTTCGATAATGCTTTACTTGTTTATTCGTGATAGGCACGTGGCTGTGATATAATTACTTTGCTACGTTTCATTTAACTTTGATGAATTCAACAGTATTTCGCTGAAATTAAATCATAGTTTGGTATAGATATATTTGACACACTGTATTAAGAAACGTGAATTTCTGGTCTGCGCAGTGTACTCGATACAATAGATACTAAATTCAATTTACAGTGCTAATTAATCGCGTAAAATATTAAAAAACTTTCGTTTAGAAGCGAAATGTTTTATGGAGGAGGCGTTCTATTTTCCAGACAGAATCATTCGCGGAGCATTTGCTGCCAGAAATCCAAACGCTACTCTAAAAATGAAAGACTGATTCTTACAGCTGTCGGAAAAAGGCACGAGTGCTATCCACGTGCACTTCAAAATGTAAGACCAAGCACTTCAAAAATGAGAACAAATAAGAAAACTAAAAATGGTTTCTTGGATTCAAATACATAAAACACCATACTACTTTCTTTCCTAAAACGTTTTACAACACAAAATCCAAACTATCCATAAAAATATCTAAGACAATGCTTCCAGAGTAATTTCTTCAAACTGATGAAACACAAACAATTCCTAGTGTGCAGCAAACAAAAAAAGTAAGATTAGTATCCAATATCCCTCCTCGATGGCTGAAGCAGAGTTCACAGAGAAGTTAGAACGATTTCTCGCCACATCATTCCCCATCCTGGCCAGAGTTCTCTGTTCCTTATGCAATTCATTTCCGACGAATTTCACAGCTTTTCAACAACAAGTTTACGAAGCACACAAATACTTGTTTTCCTTTGTTTCTACATTGGTATTATGCAACTGAATACCTTGTGGAGAATAAATGTAGCCATTTTGGATTAAATAGAGTATCCATAAGTTGGGTAGGTGACTCATCAAATTTTGGCACCGTAAAACATAATGATACCTAGAAAAAAATTCAGCTGCATATCTGGTCTATAATTTAGAAGGCAGTCGCTTCCTTAGGGTTTCTCATTGCTGTGACGGTAATAAAATTCAAGATAAAGAATGTTCGCACGAACAAATGTGGTTGTTCATTACATAAATTTCTAAAAATCTTACAAATTCCCTATTTTGAAAATGGTATAGTAAAATGTATTAGTGGCAGCATTAATGCGTTACTAGGTGGAGCATTTATGTTTTACGATTTAGAACATACGTGATTTGCAAGTAATCATTTAGTGAGGGAATTTATTTTTCGTAGAACAACATCGAATCGCAGACATGTTTTTGTTTTCATTTACTCTCTGCTAGCGTACATGTGTCAGACGCCACTCAGTATTTTATACTGACTCGTTTATCTTCTTTCCGTTTCACACTGTCACTAATGGAACTGTATTCTATAGAGACTATAAGAGAAAATAAAGTGTGATAGCAAGACAGGGAGAGTGTCACACTTAGTGTATAGCATGTCGTCGCTTTCACTATCTTTCAAACGCAAACACTCACGGTTATACAGAGCGTGCGATGCTTCTCCATCTCAGAATTTTGCGTCTTAGATTCAGACTGAAATAACAGCGAATCCTCCATTCACTACGAACCAGTTTTTGAGGTTTCCTTTTGTTATAACGTAAATGTATAAGTTTCATTCTTCCTCCTATCCACAGTTGGCAAAGCAGTTACCTCGGTCACAGCTTTCCTGGAAGAGAAAAGTGCCCTACGATTAACCCGACTGTGCTCATTTAATAGGAATGAAACAATCCTCACTACAATCCCATCATCAATCCTTCGACCAAGGAAGAAGACAAATTGTCGTGCAGGGCTCTATCAGTAGTTTGGCTGCATCCCATCTGATAGTGAAGAACATTCTATTGGAACGTTTAGATGGAAGGAAATTAATACGAAGACGTCGAAGGGCAATTTAGATATTAAACCGTTTGATAAATGTGTGACTTGTTGCATTCATTCCTGTGAATTAATCGTATGCTCACAATTTTCAATGGAAATGCCGTTTACTTTAAACCCATACTTACCAAGCTCTTTCAGGAATATAATAAATTTTCGATTCTCACAAGTATGCTGCAGAAGAAAAGGTCTGTGATTTACTAATTTGGTAGCACACTTGGTAGTGAAAAATAATGTGTTGTTTAGTCTCAAAAAAGCGATGTTACAACAACAATAATCAGTATTGAAGCTACCATCGAATTCGGTTCAAATGGTTCAAATGGCTCTGAGCACTATGGGACTTAACATCTGAGGTCATCAGTCCCCTAGAACTTAGAACTATTTAAACCTAACTAACCTAAGGACATCACACACATCCATGCCCGAGGCAGGATTCGAACCTGCGACCGTAGCAGTCGATCGATTCCGGACTCGAATTCGGAACAAGATGTGAAATTCTTACGAAGTAATAGGCGAAAGTAAACGAGAACGTCAGTATGAATACAGAAGTGCAAGAGTGTCCGTTGTAACTTGAAAGTGTCATGAACGTGACAGCTCTTGCGGTTGAAATAAAGAGTTGCAGTTTTCAGAGATGAACAGGAAGCTGCGTGCTTGGAGCTTATCGACTTGACCCGATGCAGTGATGACAGAGACTTCTGCATAACTTGGTAGGTCAAAAAATTGTAGCGGACTAACGGCTGTCAAGGCGATAAACAGCTATGTTGCTCTTGGGTTCAATTCATTTCATTGCAAGTAATTGCAAGAAGTTCTTATAAGAAGTATTACACTAGATAACAGAGAGAGGAATGTAAACTTCTACAAATAGTCCGCGCGTGTGTCTAAAAATAAAAGTAATTACTGGCCATTCGCACTGCTGATAAACACATAGTGCTGAGGCGAATTTTGTGGGTTAAAGTACATAGACTTTTAGAAAACGAATACGAAATCGGAAAGAATTTATCTTTCTTACACGTGATCCAGTGACCGAGGGCACTGGATGTAAGGTTACATACACATATAAAAAATTTCGCCCCATTTATGCCAAGCTAATAATGTGAATTTCACTGCTTTTCAGGTAGAGGGGACTGAATGCCTTGCGAATTCGTTAAAATCAACAATAGGAGTTTAAGAAATCGTTTTGCATTTTATTTATTCTTACCACGATTACCAATATTAGGATATCTTCAATATCTGGTTCAGGCAACACGTCACGCAGGTTCAGTTGCCGTAGTAATGTTAATAATAATCCCTTGCAACCAACTACTTCTCATATGCTGTGAGCAGATCTTTAACTATTGTTTCGATCGAAAGTTTTTTGTGTATCCACTGGGTGCAGACTTACCAGCGAATGGTCGTTCCTTCCTGTACAACGTATTTAAGCAAAGACCCAATCGAATTCTACTTTACAAAACAGTGTATGAGGCTGATCCCGTTCATAGTAGTGCAATAACAGAAGCACAGTGGCATGTGCCTGATTTTTCTTCTTTGTCGTAGAGGGAATAGTTACATTCCATTTTCGTGTGAGCTGTTTGAAAAACCCGTGATCAACAGACTGCAAGTTTGGTTAGTTCTGCTGACCATCACATCGATGTAACACCATCTTTCGCAGACTGTATATGATGAAAAAGCTGCCAGTTTCCTCAGCTAGGACATGTGCCCAAAAATATCCTCTTAGAGTGTTTAATACAGTTTTTAGGTCGAAATTTACAACCACCATATTTGAATGCTGGAACTTTTTCTTCACAGCACTTCTTCTATGTTAATATTTACCTAGATCTTCTTGTTTCTGTTAGCGAATTAAATACTGACCAACACTATATCTGGAGAATCGTAAATTACGCTCTTGGAATTTTTGCCTATATTTTGGCAAAGACGACAACTTATAAAAGTCCTCTTCAGATTTGGCGTATACGTGGCACATGTGTGCCATACGTTTTTAATATATGACACAGCTACTTGGCTAAGCGAGATTGATGACTCTGTGCCGGGCTAAGGGGCTGCCTATACGTATGATGCACTTTCAGCAAGTAATGCAACGCTTTTTTCCTGAAAGTAGGTCGGTTTTATTCAGGATTCCAATACGCTATCTCATTCCCAGCTCTTTTGGATACTAAACCCTATTTTTCAACATAATCTTCGTCAATGTGACGGCCTTACGCCATCTTGCTGGAAGGGTCTATATACCCACATGGTACCATTCTTCTGGTCGACGTCGGAGCCAACCTCCACGCAAGCAATTCCGCACAGATGGTCCTTCGTTGTTCTTTGTTCAGCGGTCACACACCTTTGAGTACCTCTGGTGGACGACTATGTCAACACTGCCAACAGAGACATGCAGTTGAGCACCGAGGCGTTTGATTGTGATTCGTCGATCACTTCGAACGAGGGTGCCCGCACGTTCCAACATTGCAGGAGTCACAGATGTGGGCGACCAGCCGGTAGGCGGGAGACCTTGTCGCGATGAAGACTGACGCCTCTCACGACGACTCACCGTGCTTTTGTTCACTTCCAGATTTCTGTATACATTCTACAAGCGCCTATGAATGTCTGCGATGCTCTGTCTTTCCACCAAAAGAGTTAATGACAGTTCTCTGCTTGGAAAGCATCTCCGTTATAGTTGCTATTTTGAAGGTTACGTATAGCTTCTCCATCTATCGGAACTTCGTGAAACTATAGCGGCTTAAGTGCGAGTATTCCATGTCCTTCAACAAATTCCGCATTTTTTCAACCGAAACTGGCGGAGAAAAAAATGTATTGCATTAGTTATTGAACGCCCCTCATATTTTAACGTTATATTTTATACCATACGTTACATATCACAGAGAAAAATGCTATGTAAATGTTAGTGAAAGAATTTTTTTAGTTTTGTACTGTAATTTTTTGATCGTAGGACGGTCTGATGATGGTACTTGCTACCTAAACCGACAGTTAGTAGTAAAAAAAATGCAAAACAGATAATTCTTTCCGGTTCTGTTAGTCGCTGTTGCAACTGAAAGTATGTAGGGAATACGACTCCTTCACGTTTATCGGATCAAAAAGGGTACCGGCGTCTTGATCGACAAACACTGTTCACATTAAGGTGGACAGATACTCTGCCGCGAACAGAACGATACTCCGATGGTCTGTAGTCCAGTTGTACGTATTGTTCTATACGCTTCAGACGCTCCAACTTGTTAGTGGTCGTGAATGGCTCGTAAAGAGTTGGTCGCCTTACTGTCACACGACTTTCCTGAAGCCTTGTATTCACGGAATATGAGTTTATCGCCCTTTCGATGGCTGCAGTAAATGCAGCCACAATTTACGCCTTCTTGAGAACAGTAGAATCATATCTGCCACAGACTGTATTGTCCGTCCTTGGATGAAACTTTAGGATCACTGAATTCGCTCGCAACAGTGTGGTCAACCCAAGAACAAAAAATTAAAATGTAGTCATCGCTTTGTGTTCGAACTCCCTCTCATATACCGAAGGTTGAATAGTGTCTGAACACAATGATGACATCAGCATAACGAAGACGAAGAAGACAAATAAGAAGAAGAAGAAGGAAAAAACAGAAGCAGTGAAAGGTAAAAAGGGAGCCTGCAACAATGGCTATTTAAGACTGAAATGTTTCAAGTGTCAAATTATCATTCTCATGATGGAAGAAAACCCAGATACATCAAAAGCCAAAATTTGTATTACAGTTGTTAATTTTTTTCTTGTAATCTCACTGTGCACAGTAACTTGTAAATTAATTAATAACTTCGTTAATGTGGTCCGCTACATCACTGTGTACACTCCGTAAGCAATTGTAGAGTGTGTGGCGGAGAATTTTCACAACAGTGTAAATGACTGATTCGAGAATGGAACGAGGATAGAACGTCCGTACGCTTCCGTACGTAATCTCGTTTCTTTTACTTCTTTCTTGTGGCTCCTAGACGAACTGTGCAGTGGAAACGTGAAGAACAGTTGTACAGTCTACTGCGAATAACACTTATCTAAATTTATCTTAAGATTCCTATTTAACTTCCATTAGCATCTTTTTCACACTTTCGAATGAGCTGCACTGACATTTTATGATGCTTGCAGCTGAATATTTCTGACGTTTTCTGTCAGGCAAAATACTTGAGCACTCTAGAATGTGCGTGTCAAACGAGTACATACTTGCACGAGAATATCCTGGCCAGTTGCCGATCAGTGGTTGAGCTCAGGTCACGTCAGTGTAACATCACTTCCACAACGACGCCATATTTCACACCACTGAGTAGATCCAGTGGGCTGTGTGACCGCCATAAATCAGGGAAAGGCATTATGCGGGAAGCCTCGGGTGCAGCGAGATGACGGTGGAGGGCTTGCATCATGCATGCGCTGCTGGCGCCTCCATATCTCTCCTTCCGAGCCGAGAAAAACTTGTCGCACGCGGCTAGCCTGACATATCATTCCGGCAGCTGTGATGCGTAACCAGGGGCGCGAGTACACCAGCCCTGTCGTATCACCTCCAACGCCCTTGGGCTATTTTTGAGAAAGCCTGTTCTGTGTAGCATGGGTTTCTGATACAGCGAAAGTTTATAGAGTCATACAATCGTCGTATACAAACAGGGTATGTTGTCAATGGTTTCTTGTGAACACTTATTTGAAACTGACATGAATGAGAACGGAGCAATTGCTAATACAGTAAACTGAGAGATACCTACCGCTACGAGGGTACTTCTAAAAGTCAGTTACTCTTGTGGTCCCACGCTAAAACAAACGTGTAACAATAGTAGCTCATTGTTGGAAAAGATTATGTGTTGTGGGTCTTCTGCAGACATGGTTGATCTGCGGTACGAGTAACAGGAGCATTATAGTGTGAGAGTGGAAAGTGCAGCCAATGGAAATGTACTCCAAAGTTGTAGTACTTGGGACAGTATGGTTCTTGTGGACAAAACGTCTAAATTGCACACAAATTCAGTATGAAATTCCGGCGGTATATGGACGAAATCCAATATCGCGCTTGACAACAATTTAACCAAGGACGCATACACGTAACTAATGCTGATCGCGAAGGAAGGCCATAGACATCGAAAAGAAGACGATAATGTCTAGCTAATCTGAGTCGCAATTTTCCGGCGATGAATATGTTCAGACAGCGGTTCTCGAATAGCTCCGTGAGTAAGGAGCGGATTTCTATCTCGAGGAACAGAACGTTTGCGCGAACATTCTGACCGTAGATCATACGATGTTAGCTTCCACCGCTGCTACTGCCATCACTTAAAACTTTCAGACTAATAGGCTGTGGTCAATGTATAAAACTTCCTCCTAACGTTTCCTCTCCAACTCCGGGAGATGTCTACACAGGGAAAGTGGCGAACTGCAACCAGAACTCGAGGATGCACCGAATATATGGGCAGTGTAGAGGGCACCACAGTCCATCACGTGACGTCGGCTACGAGATTTTCTCTGGTAATGCCAACATTCTCGATTGAAAGTAATCGGTCGTCATTCTTATGTTGCAAGGTTGACATCCAAATTTTATTTGGTCTAACACTTTCCTCTTTTCTGTTAACATTATTATTACGGTGTTTATAGACCTCAATAGCACCTCTATGCATACGCGCATAATAATGCGATGTTTTCGATATGACACCCGTCTTAGTGAATTTTATTTCATTATCACCCTCTTTATAAAGATGTTCCGCTACGACCCATTTATTCGTATGTCCCAGGAGGAAATTCCTCTTGTGTTCAACCAGACGGGTGGTAACACTTCCTTCTGTGGTACCAGTATAAACCAGTCTACAACTACAAGGAATTTTATACACACCCGTTGCAGCCAGTGGATGTTGTATATCTTTTGCCGATCTTAAACATACTTTCATCTTCCTGTGGGGTCTCAAGGTAGTTTCCACACCATACGTGCTCAACAATTTCCCATTGCGACCTGGAATCGTACTTATGCACGTGAGCCGTGGCGCCATTAAGTTAGTAGACTGTACTGTCAGGCGCCACTAGGTCAAGGGTAGAATCGACGAACCCTCTTGCGGCCCCGTTGCCGATATCTATGAGGAATAGTTGGTATCAGTGGGTTGTGACCTTCGAAGGTCTTTGCTCGTCTATATATATACAGGTTTCGCTGGCCCGAGAAGGGAAGCACCAAGTTTGGGGACTGGCGGTAGCGTCGAGACAACAGGCGGTTACGAAGTCCGAGGGGCTGAAGCCACGAGCTGCGCAAGGAGGGCCTGGGCAGAGGAAAGATACCGGAGTACTCCACCGTGGTCAGCGTCGACAACAAGCAGCAGGTCGACATCCTGTCGGTTGGTTGGCAACATTTGCATCGGACGACTGCTCGTGGCCTGGCTGCCCCCTTCTACCTGTCATCGGCACCACTCAGCAACCGCCGCGACGCACCGTGGATCCATGGAGCTGCATGCTGATAAAGGAGAGTAGCACTCTGTAATCCTCGTGGTGATTGGTGTCATTGTCTATCCGACTTCCTAATTATTTTCTGGCTCGCACCCGACCCTCAGAGTTTTAATCGATCGGCTCTTTGGTCGTAAAGAAAGGCCGTAGTATTGCAGTAAGATTCTGGTTGTCGTTTAAAAATTTACTCCGTTACGATATTGCCTTTCTTTATTATTTTCTGGTTTGTCCCCGACCCTCAACGTTTTACTCGTAAATATAGACCGTAGTATTGTACTAGACACTAGATGTCGTTTGAAAATTTGTTCTGATATTATATTGCCGTCCTTTCTAGTTTATACCCGATCATTAATGTTTTAATGAATCAACTCCTGCCAGCCAGAGTGGCCGAGCGGTTCTAGGCGCTACAGTCTGGAACCGTGCGACCGCTCTGGTCGCAGGTTCGAATCCAGCCTCGGGCATGGATGTGTGTGATGTCCTTAGGTTAGTTAGGTTTAAGTAGTTCTAAGTTCTAGGGGACTGATGACCTCAGAAGTTAAGTCCCATAGTGCTCAGAGCCATTTGAATTTGAATCAACTCCTGGTCGGAAACACAGTCGGAACAATTATATCAAGGCACAGGTTGCTGTTAAACAATCAGGGGTCTTGTGGTTAGATTTAGGTCTTAACCGGTTCAGTTCATTGATTGTAATTTCATTTCAGACAATCTGAACTACCTATGGTACTAAGCGGTGCGTTCCTGTCTTTGACCGAGCGAGGTGGCGCAGTGGGTAGTCACTGGACTCGCATTCGGAAGGACGACGATTCAATCCCGCGTCCGGATATCCTGATTTAGGTTTTCCGTGATTTCCCTAAATCACTCCAGGCAAATGCCGGGATGGTTCCTCTGAAAGGGCACGGCCGACTTCTTTCCCCATCCTTCCCTAATCTGATGAGACCGATGACCACGCTGTCTGGTCTCCTTCCCCAAACCAACCAACCAACCTGTCTTTGAAAGACCGGTTCATTTTTGGTGTGTTTTTAACTGGATCTTGTGGTTCCGCCAAGTAAGTTCTCTTGTAATAAGAGCTCATGAGTAATGTTTTAAAACGTTCCTTCAGAGCGGCCTTCATAACTGACAAGCAGTTTAACTTGTGACATATTAACAGCCACCTGTCACCAGGGCTCTAGTCAGAATTAGATTGTCAAAGGGGACGGATTGGGATCCAGTAGTACCTTGGTTGCTGATTGAAATGAAAAGGTTGCTCGCTTTGAAGCAAGCCTTGTCATTGTCATAATTGTTTCCCAATTTGTTTAACCTCTAAGCGTAGGTGCGCATCTTAACCCCGAACCTTTCGACATTGTTGTTGTTGTGGTCTTCAGTCCTGAGACTGGTTTTATGCAGCTCTCAATGCTACTCTATCCTGTGCAAGCTTCTTCATCTACCAGTACCTACTGCAGCCTACATCTTTCTGAATATGCTTAGTGTATTCATCTCTTGGTCTCCCTCTACGATTTTTACCCTCCACGCTGCCCTCCAGTACTAAACTGGTAATCCCTTGATGCCTCAGAAGATTTCCTACCAACCGATCTCTTCTTCTAGTCAAGTTGTGCCACAAACTACTCTTCTCCCCAATTCTATTCAATACCTCCTCATTAGTTATGTGATCTACCCATCTAATGTTCAGCATTGTTCTGTAGAACCACATTTCTAAAGCTTCTATTCTCTTCTTGTCTAAACTATTTACCGTCCATGTTTCACTTCCATACGTGGCTACACTCCATACAAATACTTTCAGAAACGACACTTAAATTAATACTCGATGTTAACAAATTTCCCTTCTTCAGAAACGATTTCCTTACCATTGCCAGTCTACATTTTATATCCTCTTTACATCGACCATCATCAGTTATTTTGCTCCCCGAATAGCAAAACTCCTTTACTACTTTAAGTGTCTCATTTCCTAATCTAATTCCCTCAGCATCACTCGATTTAATTCGTCTACATCCCATTATCCTCGTTTTCCTTTTGTTGATGTTCATCTTATACCCTCCTTTCAAGACACTGTCTATTGCGTTCAACTGCTGTTCCAAGTCCTTTGCTGTCTCTGGCAGAATTACGATGTCATCGGCGAACCTCAAAGTTTTTATTTCTTCTCCATGGATTTTAATGCCTACTGCAAACTTTTCTTTTGTTTCCTTTACTGCTTGCTCAATATACAGATGGAATAACATCGGGGAGAGGCTACAACCCTGTCTCACTCCCTTCCCAACCACTGCTTCCCTTTCATGTCCCTCGACTCTTATAACTGCCATCTGCTTTCTGTACAAATTGTAAATAGTCTTTCGCTCCCCTGTATTTTACCCCTGCCTACGTCATCTGTTTGAGTAATTGAAACACTCTTGTCACCAATATTACTCATACGTTTTCGTGTGTTGCAGGAGGGTATTTAATAAGAGAAACTGTGTCCGGCACGGTAGTGATCACCGCTGTTTCTGTGGTGTCACCGCCAGACACCACACTTGCTAGTTGGTAGCCTTTTAAATCGGCCGCGGTCCGCTAGTATACGACGGACCCGCGTGTCGCCACTGTCAGTAATTGCAGACCGAGCGCCGCCACACGGCAGGTCTAGAAAGACTTACTAGCACTCGCCCCAGTTATACAGCCGACGTAGCTAGCAACAGACACTGACGAAGACTGTCTCATTTGCCGAGAAGATATTTAGCATAGCCTTCAGCTAAGTCAATTGCTACGACCTAGCAAGGCGCCATCACCAAGTTATATTGACATGAGAATACTGTACCAACAAGACCAATGTTCCCCAATTGTGGATTAAAGTTAAGTATTCCAGCAGCTACGTACGTTTCTTTATAGCATTCATTACGTATCCTGTTTCAGACCTCACGCCATCCTGCGTGAGCTTATAGCGTGCATTTCGGCTTCCTCAAACAACACGATGTTGGCACTTCTGCCGACACTTCATACTGGCGACGAGGCTTAAAAGAGGTCTTCCACAGACTATAGTTTCCGACAATGGCCCACAATTCATGTCTGCAGAATTTCAGTCATTCTGCAAGGCCAATGGTATTCAACATCTGACATCCGCGCCGTTTTCGCCTCAGTCAAACGGTGTCGCTGAACGATTGGTCCGGACTTTCAAGTCTCAGATGTTGAAGTTGAAAGAGTCGCATTCTCGGGAGGACGCGTTATTGCTCTTCTTGTCTTCGTATCGCTCTCAGCCCCGAGAGGGTCGCTCGCCGGCTGAGTTGCTCCACGGTCGTCCTCATCGAACCTTGATGTCTTTGCTACATCCGCCGCATCAGGTTCCTGTGCAGCGGCAGCCAACTGCTTTTGCTCCGGGCGACGTTGTATACTATCGCAACTATCGAGGTTCACGGCGTTGGCTCGCAGGGGGCATTCTTCGCTGCCTCGGCCGCGTTATGTATCTGGTTTTGGGGGCCTCTAGTGAGGTGCGTCGGCATCTCAATCAGCTGCGCCTCTGTCGTCGCCTGGGTTCTGCCGCTCCCCGTCTGCTTTCAGCGACGGTGCCGTCCGGTCAGCGCCCTGGGGACCCATCTACTGGCTCGCCTCATCCACAGGTGTTACCGACGCTACCTTCCATTTTGCCCCATGGCGACGCGCCGCCGCCGCCGCCGCCGCCGCCGCCGCCGCCGCCGCCTGTTCTCCCGCCGGCGCCGCCCGCAGTGGACGCTTCGCTGCAGCCGCCAGGCGCCTCCGTGGGTCACGCGCCGCCGATCGCTTCCCGTGACCAGCTGTCCTCCGACATGGAACTCTTGCCCGCTCCGGACCAGTTGTCTTCGCCCGTCGGGTGCTCCGACTCGATGGAGGTCGACCCGTCGGCCCCTCCTGACTATCTTAAGGCGCATACACCGCATGTTGGCGTGCACCCTGGACTAGGTTTTCAGGCGTTTCCTAGCTCCCCTCGGACCGAATGGCAGGGTGCGGGTGGCACAGCCTCGCCTGTTGTTAGACTCCCCACCTCGTCGCATACGTCAACATGGGGTCCTCCCCACGGCGGGCGGAAGCCTTATAACACAACCGTCCGCCGATTTGCGGGGGAGGAATGTGGTGTCACCGCCAGACACCACACTTGCTAGGTGGTAGCCTTTTAAATCGGCCGCGGTCCGCTAGTTTACGACGGACCCGCGTGTCGCCACTGTCAGTAATTGCAGACCGAGCGCCGCCACACGGCAGGTCTAGAGAGACTTACTAGCACTCGCCCCAGTTGTACAGCCGACGTAGCTAGCAACAGACACTGACGAAGACTCTCTCATTTGCCGAGAAGATATTTAGCATAGCCTTCAGCTAAGTCAATTGCTACGACCTAGCAAGGCGCCATCACCAAGTTATATTGAAATGATAATACTGTACCAACAAGACCAATGTTCCCCAATTGTGGATTAAAGTTAAGTATTCCAGCAGCTACGTACTTTTCTTTATAACATTCATTACGTATCCTGTTTCAGGCCTCACGCCATCCTGCGTGAGCTTATAGCGTGCATTTCGGCTTCCTCAAACAACACGGTGTTGGCACTTCTGCCGACACTTCAGTTTCCCCCGATGACGGGCCGCTGCAGATCCGGGCCCTTGTAATTATTGTCATGTTGTTCTCGCTTTGATTTACCCAGTAAATATTTATTCATTTCACAAATTTGCTGATTTGTAAAGAAAACAAATGTATGATTATATATTGATACACAAACACGTTGTGTGAAAAGAAAGTGACATTGGTGGATCCTCCCTTCCACGTTTTCCTTAATACCAGTAAATACCACGTCTCAGAACAGAAGGAAAACTTTCCTCGTTCGGCGGACGTCGTTCCTCGTCGATCCTAACTCTCTCCCTAGGACAAAGTGCTCAATCTATATCCTTGTTACAATATCCATTCTTCTTCAGTGTCGGCCGTAGATGTTCAAACTCATCTTTTAAGTAAGTCGCTACACAAAATTTGTGCGCCCTGTCTAGCAAGGTTTTAATCATACTCTTTTTTTTCTGGGGTGGATATTAGAATCTTTATGTAGGTAAAGGTCAGTATGCGTAGCTTTCCTTTATACGCTATGCCCCAACATCCCGTCCCCTCGCTCGATAACAGACACATCTAAGAATTTCAGTTGGTCATTATTCTCCGTCCTCACACTAAATTGTATTTTCGGATTGATACTGTTGGAGATGTATCAGGAAAGCATCGAATTCCTCTTCGCCACGTGTTCATACTACGAACGTGTCATCGACATAGCTGCACCACCTGGCGGCCTGCTACGCCCGTTGTTCAAAGCTCTCCTTACACAAATTGGCTACAGCCGGACAAACACAATAATGACAATAGATTACTTTCAATCGAGAGTGTTGGCATGACCAAGGATAATCTCGTCGCAAACGTCAGGTGACGAACTGTGGTGCCCTCTACACTGCCCACATATTCGGCGCACCCACGAGTTCTGTTGCAGTTCGCCACTTTACCTCTGTAGGTGTCTTCCGCATTCGGAGAGGAAACGTAAGGAGAAAGTTTTATACATCAGCCGCGGTCTATTATACCGGATGTTTTAAGTGATGATTCTGATCGTTGTTTATAGAAACTTGGCGATAAAGTTTGAAAGTAGTGTCATGTATATGTGTGGCACTGAATTATAGGTCAACATTCAATAAAAGTTATTTGACCTGCCATAATAGCTTGCAACTTACTTTCTGGGCTGCCCTCGTACATGTAAACCATTACTCCACAAACTACAGAACGTGAACTCTCGAAACTAAGAGAGTAAATTCCATGATATAAACTAAGCCTTTCTTACAATATCTCCCACTGGAATTAGTAGTGGAACACCTATTGTCTGGATTAATGAAAATGTATGAAAGAACTTTTAACGTCAAACTATTCTCGAAAAGCTAAATGTGACTTTTCGTTGAAGTAATTGTGACGAGCTAATGTGACTGTGATGAAGTTACGCAAAATCGCTCTATTCGAAGTACTGAGAGTTGTATTGTAACGTTGTCTGTCAGACACCAACACACAGTAATAACACACAAAATTATAACTCCAAAATATTCACAATACTGCAAAACATGTAACATTTCTGTAAGGAAATCATGAGTAGCAATATTGACAGTGACGTAATGTCTTAACATGTGAATTGCAGCGAACAAGAAGAAGGAAGAAACACATTCATTTACTCATTTGTGTCAGCTTAAACACACTTCAACGACCCTTTCACAATCACACAAACCAATGTACATAGCGTAGTAATCGAAATGAACAACTCAACTGAAATTAATCGGCACTACGATTTTTGGAACTGCATGTTGCCGAGTCTTGTGCAATGTAAATCTGTTTAATAATCTTTTCCACATAAGATGCATGTTAGTCACTATTACTCCTTTCTTCATAGGAACACTTCACTGTAGGTATTATTGATGGCTAATATATGCAACAATTACTATTCAGGACAGGAGAACTAATTGCGTGTAGAATAAATTTAAATTCGCAGCACTACAAAGTTAATTATGGAAGGGACTATTGTATTTCTATTGTTGGAGTGTAGTATCTGGTCAAAGTACAATTCTGCCTGTGCTCTAATCGAGGCTAGCGCGCACCGCTGGCTTATTACCATTGACGATGGGACGTTGAAAAATGCTGTAGTGCCGCAGCTTCGATCATAAGCGGAACTACTTGTACTCACTTGTTTCAGATGTATTCTGTCACTGCTATGGGCGTCTTCCGCACGTGCATTCCTCTCTTACTCGTTTCCAAGACTAATTATGACCAGAAAATTACTGTACATACACTCATCTATGCAGCTGGTATGGAATTCTCTGTTCTGCTCTTGCTTCAGTTGTAACCACTAGTTTGAAACTTGTCACTGTCTATTTTACGAAAGTAACTATTGTTCACAATGCTATTTATACAAAAAATAGATGTTTGATTTTATATTTTAATAACAAACCATTTGGTAAACACTACGGTTTAAAATATTACACACCGCATATCTGGGATAGTTACAAAAACAGTCAAAAGATGGCACTACTGACTAAACAGGTACTCTTCACGCATAGCAGTACAGATACTACGCTGGAAGTCGTAAAGATATTCGCTACGAGTAGAGCCGCAGTACCACAGGTTTATGTGTGTTTCTCGCTCTGACTAAACGATTTCATGGTAAATCGTGCAGTTCTTCACTGAATCATCTGTATTTCTCCAGTTAATCTGTCTTGGTAAGTGTTATGTAGTGGTAATATTGAACCATTCGCGACGAATGTGCACGGTCTCCATACTGCCTCACGTACATTTCAGTATTCATTGCATAACAAATATCTGTCGAATTCTCCAAAAGACTGTGCAGATACTGAAGATGCTTCACATTTTTTAGAATGATTTATTGGGCTAATTTGTTGGTTGGCAGTGATATGACGATATAAACAAAAAATGAAATTACTATTCAAGTACAAATGTAGTATATAAGTTCCGATTGTTGATTTCCTAGAGAGTGAAAATTTAATTGATACGCAAAGAAAATTTTCCGAATAAATTAACGATTAATAATTACCATTCGCAAATTATTTAATGTCTTTCACTTACCTATAAGGAACTGCAAGCCCTGGTAATAATGGGATAAACGGCCGCACTGTGTTCTGTGTCTCATGCATACATTTAGGAGAACACAAAATCGTCTACATTTACTTGTTAGACTGGCTGTAATTTGTGTATCGTTGACTCTGTGCTGCGATACACAATGGACGACAGGAGGGCAACCACATTCGCGCATTGTATTTATGAGACTCGGAAAAACTTTCCTGTGATGCGCTGATATTCTCTAAAAGAATCCCTCGGATTTTGGTTCAAATAATCGTGGAGGTACGCCATGAGTGCGTACTCTGTACCTTAATGCACTCTTAGCATCTCCAAAAAGACTCCTCTAAAACGGATTTATCCAGTCACCTAACCCAGAAACTCAAAAGCCATCACTGCAGCTTTTCGCGAAAATAGGGATCTACACGCAGGTTATATGCTCATTCGAATAACGAAACATACCAGCACCGTGAGTTTCAAAGAGCTGTACATAGAAAATAGCTGAGAGTAGAGAATAAATGTTTGTGATTTTTCTCCTTAGAAGCCATCCTTCTATAATCTTTTAATGTACATCTGTTTCCTCTTTGAACACGCTGTACGGCGCTTATTTCTCTGGTTGCATAGTGAGACTGTTTCCACGATCATGCTGCTTCCCAGAAGCCACCGAACACAAGAACGAATGCTTGATGTCGCTTACAATGAGTCTCATCTTCATTCGTCTCTACGTAGCGGAGGATGAAGCTTTTATGGAGTCAGGAAAACATTGGTTGTTGTCCATGACAAATTCAAGCAGGCATTTATGTCTACATTTTAGGTAACAGTAGACATACCTCAGCAAGGACACACATTTTTTTGTAAGACAATGTCCAGTGTTTTTGATCACCAAGGAAGAACTATCGCAGAAATTTGCGTGAAGTTGTTGGTATGCTGTAGGCAGAATTTCTACATGGTGGTCATCGGACATCTTCAGGACGAACACAACGCTAAGTGACTGCGACATTAGTTCTCTCTAAAGCCCGATAACAGCTGTACGCCAAAATTTGTTGAGACAGGACACGAACTCCTGCTTCAGTAAGTCAAAACAGTGGAAAGATTAGCCTGAAATCCAAACGTTGGAATGGTAGCAGGTGGAGGTCGTACGCGTTAACAGTTGCATAAAGAACAGGATCGAAAGAGGAGTATCAATGGTGCTAAAATACACAGAAGACATGATCATTTAGAGGAAAGTCAGAGAGACCTAGAACAGTCATCAAGTGAACTGATCAGTCCAATCAACACAGACTGGGAAAATGTCAAAACTATTAGACTAGTGAAGAAGAATAAAGGCTTGCTAAAATCAAAAACTGGGAAATATGCAGTTCGTAACAAGGAAAACTTCTGTTACTTAGTAAGCAACACTGAAGGCGATTCCCAAAGCAACGAAGATCTCTGAAGTTAGGGTTGTAGGCCCAAGGAAGTGTTATAGGCTCTTTGCTGTTCCTTATCTATATAAACGAATTAGAAGACAATATGAGTAGCCATCTTAGATTGTTTCTAGATGATACTATCGTTTATCGTCTATTAAAGTTATCAGAAGATCAAAATAAATTACAAAACGATTTAGAAAAGATATCTCTATGGTGCGGAAATTGGCAATTGACCCTAAGTAATGAAATGTGAGGTCATCGACGTGAGTGCTAAAACGAATCCGTTAAACCTCGGTTCCATGATAAATCAGTCAAATCTAGAGTCCGTAAAGTCAACTAAATACCTAGGAACTAGATTACTGAAATTGAAATGAACACAGAAAATGTTGTGGCGAAAACAATGCGTTTTACTGTCTGAAAACATAGAAGATGCAACAGATCTACTAAAGAGACTGCCTACGCTACGCTTGTCCGTCCTCTTTTGGGGTACTGCTGCGCACTGTGGGATCCGCACCAGATAGGATTAACGGAGTACATCGAGAGAGATCAAAGAAGAGCAGCACGTTTTTTACTATCGAGAAACAGGGGAGAGAGTGTCACTGATCTGATACAGGATTTGGGCTGGACATCATTAAAAAAAAGGCGTTTTCCGTTGCGGCAGAATCTTCTCACGAAATTTCAATCATCAATTTTCTCCTTCGAAAGCGAAAATATTTTTTTGACGCCGACCTACTTAGGAGAAACGATCATCATAATAAAATAAGAGAAATCAGAGCTCGCATAAAAAGATACAGATATTCGTCTTTTCTACGCGCTGTTCGAGATTGGAACAATAGAGAATTATTGTGAAGTTGATTAGACGAACCCTCTGTCACGCATGGCTTGCAGAGTATCCAAGTAGATCTAGATGTAGAAGTAACGCAGTATAGCTAATGAAGCTTCCTTCAGCAGACTGTCATGAAATATTGTCGTACTAATGAGGATAATGGTTTTGTTTTGTAACATAACTTTGTGTACAGGAGAGTCGTTGACTGTGAAAAAACAGAAGGAAAAAACTGAGAATTTTTTTAAAAGAAGATCAGCAGACAGATTTTAAAAATTAAATAGTCAAATAAAACAAGTCATGGAGACGTAATAGAAACAATATGCATAGAAGAAAGTTTATGAAGAACCGTTAACAAATGGGAGACATATCAGGCTTTCAAAGAACATATGGCACAGTAAAGTGTAGAATTATAAACGATGACATAAAGTAGAATATATAGAAGAGAATAACACCAGTACTTACGCAGACCTATTCAAGATTACTAAGAAAGGTTATTAAAAAACAGAAGAACAAGCACATAATGTCAGAAATCAGTACTACCGACGACTGACTTAAAGCTATATGGAATGTACCAAAACGAGAGACAGGACAATCACAATTACTGAACTGAATAGAAGGGCTATAAGTGATGAGCCACAGCTAGCAAATGCATTTAATAATCATTTATTAAATATAGTAGAAACCATAGGGACAAATAGTTCAAGAGCAACATCGCAACAGTATGTTGAAAATATAACTTTCATAAAATTCAGTCATACACACTTCATAAAAAGTTTTGCATCACCCTTGTTCCCAGAACTCCTGAAGATAGACGTTGATTGTGGATATTGTATCAGAGACACAGTCCCTTTAACTGTCCAGAGATGTCACTAAACCCACCAAAAGATGTAAACAACCATGCATAAGCAGCGCCTACTAGACGGAGGAAGTCCGATAGCTGATCATTTCCAGTTATTCCACTAGGAGGGAGGTACACGTCTCGTGTTGTCTGTAGTTCAACTAAGTCTAGACGGTCAATACCGCGGTTCTATCGCGTCCGCATTGTTACTTTGTGCCAGGAGGGGCTTTCAACAAGGAAGTGTCCAGGCGTCTCTCAGTGAACCAAAGCGATATTATTCGGACATTGAGGAACTGTCGATGACACGCCCCGCTCAGGCCACCCAAGGGCTACTACTGCAGTGGATGACCGCTAACTACGGCTTATGGCTCGGAGGAACCCTAACAGCAATGCCACCGTGTTGAATAATACTTTTCGTGCAGCCACAGGACGTCGTGTTACGACTCAAACTGTGCGCAACAGACTGCATGATGCGCAACTTCACTCCCGACGTCCATGTCGAGGTCCATCTTTGCATCCACGACACCATACAGCGCGGTACAGATGGGCCCACTCAGGATTGGCATTACGTTTTCTTCACCGATGAGTGTCGCATATGCCTTCAACCAGACAATCGTCGGAGACGTGTTTGGAGGCAACCCAGTTAGGCTGAACGCCTTAGACACACTGCCCAGTGAGCACAGCAAGATGGAGGTTACCTGCTGTTTTGGGGTGGCGTTATGTGGGGCTGACATACGTCGCTGGTGGTCATGGAAGGCACCGTAACGGCTGTACGATACGTGAATGCCATTCTCCGACCGATAGTGCAACCATATCGGCATCATTTTGGCGAGGCATTCGTTTTCATGGACGACATTCGCGCCCCCATAGTGCACATCTTGTGAATGACTTCCTTCAGGATAACGACATCGCTCGACTAGAGTGGACAGCATGTTCTCCAGTCATGAACCCTATCGAACATGCCTGGGATAAACTGAAAAGGGCTGTTTAAGAATGAGGTGACCCACCAACCACTCTGAGTGATCTACGCCGAATCGCCGTTGAGGAGTGGGACAATCTGGACCAACAGTGCCTTGATGAACTTGTGGATTGTATGCCACGACGAATACAGGCATGCATCAATCCAAGAGTACGTGCTACTGGGTATTAGAGGTACCGGTGTGTACAACAATCTCGACCACCAGCTCTGAAGGTCTCGCTGTATGGTGGTACACCATGTCATCTGTGGTTTTCATGAGCAATAAAAAGGGTGGAAATGAAATTTATGTTCATCTCTATTCCAATTTTCTGTACAGACATTTTTTCTGTACAGGTTCCGGAACTCTCGGAACCGAGGTGATGTGAATCTCTTTTTGATGAGTGTATGAATGTATCACCAACTCTCCTCCTAAAATTAAGAAAATTATACATTCTCTCAAAAATAGAATCTCGTCTGGTTTTGATGGTGTTTCCAATAGAGTACTGAAAATTTGTTCCCATGTAATAAACCCAGTGTTATCTTAAGTGTGTAATGTATCACTAACTCATGCCATTTTTCCAGAGAGACCGAAATATGCCAATGCTAAACCTTTCTTTAAGAAAGATAAGAGAGATGTCAATAAATACCGACCTGTTTCAATGCTGACATCATTCTCCAAAATTTCTGAGAAGGTTATGTATTCTAGAACAGCTCATCTTATCAACAATAATACCCATAGCAAATCACAGTTTGGGTTTGGGAAGGGTTGCTGTACTGAGAATGCCACCTACACGTTCATACACCAGAATTTGCAAGCGTTAATAATAAAATAGTACCAGTTACTGTTTTCTGCCACCTATCTAAAGCGTTTTACTGTGTGAATCATAGTATTCTGCCAGATAAAACGACGTTTTATACGATTGATGGCATAGCCAATCAATGGATTATGTCATATCTAACCAAGAGAATAGAGGAAGTGGTACTTAGTAATTCAAGCAATGTAGTCCAAGGACATAATTTTGTATGGGAAGTAATTACGTATGGGATTCCTTAAGGTTCAATCTCAGGTCCACTGTTGTTCCTCATATATGTAAACGATCCTCCTCCTAGTACACAACAAGTAGAAATATTTCTTTTTGCAGATGGCTCTAGTATTGTAATCAATCCAAGCATATGTACAGAACCAGAAAAAATGGCAAACAAAGCTATTAAAAGTAGCATTGACTTGTTATCTTTGAATGGTCTCACCTTCAGTTTTAAAAAGCCACAAAATATTCAGTTCTGCGCATCTAGAGGTACCGTTCCAATAATAAGAGTAACACATGGCGAGGAAATAATAAATCGGGTGGAAACTTCAAAATTTTTAGGAGTCCATATTAACGAGAATTTAAATTGAGAAAAACACATTTTGAAGCCCCTAAAACTACTGAGTTCAGGCCATTTGCTTTTAGAATCATTGCAAGTCTTGGAAAGAGCTAAATCATCAAGTTGACATATTCTGCGGATTGTCATTCAGCAACGTCATATGGGAGAATGTTTTGGGGTAACTCATCACTAAGAAAGAAAGTTTTCATTGCGCAAAAAGTGCTGAAAGAATAATATGTGGTGCTGACACACGATCGTCTTGTAGACATCTGTTTAAGGAGTTAGGCATTCTGGCTACTGCTTCATAGTATTTTATTCCCGCATAAAGTTTGTTGTTAATAATCCACTACAGTTTAAAAGGAACTTGAGATACATAATTACAATACCAGAAGGAAAAATGGCATTCATTAGTTCGCATTAAGGTTGTCTTTCCTTCTACTCCGTAGAAGAATTTCTGTAATTGTAATGTGTAAAAGGTGGTGGGTAGGATACGAATTACTAACTCACATCTGTGCATCTTGTTTTCTTTTTCTAAAAAAAAAGTTAGAAATGTTCAAAATGTAGCCGCATGTACAACAAATGTGCGATATGAACGTAAAATGACTCATTCCACGTCATTACGATCTATCGTGCAAAATGATCCATGGAACATGTAACTAACCTGAAACGATAATTCTCGCCACTCACGATAATTCTCGCCACTAAGTACATGGTTTCAGAAATGGAAACATTACCGAAAGAAAATGCGGCATTATTACCCGTAACGCGTTGTTTAGAAATTGTAGTATAATTAAGCCTAACGAGAAATGCGACGTGCTGGATGCAAGTCGAAATTAACTGCGGGCCGGGACTGGTTCACAGACATGACTGATCACTCACTATTCGACTTCGTGGTAATACAGTAGATAGTGGTGCAAGAGCAGTGCTGACTCGAGTTGGGCGAGTGGATGAGTACTCATTGGACTGCATTACGTCTACCGCCATGCTGTGGAATCTTTTGTCTCAGGGTAAATATTAGAAAACGAGGCCGCAACAAGAAAAGCGTTTGAAGTTTTTCGATGGTCAAGATATAAATCGTTTGCGAATGTGACACCACAGAATGTAACCATCATCAGCGGAAGAAATTGGATAAGCAATATTTTAAACTAACTTAGAGTCAAGTTCAATAAATGAAGAAGAAATGTACCACTTATTATTCTCCTTGCGCATTCCAGGAATTTACATGCAAAGGGACGACAACGTAGAAAGCTCAATAGTAAACACCGTTTTTCAGAACGGAAATAAATATATTGTTGCGTAGCTCCTCCCATTTCAGTCAGCGTTTCCTCATAAGTATTTTCTGTCTATGAATTATGATCCTGGAAAGTCTGTAAAATACTTGTCTACAGCTATCATTAACTACAGGTAGTTATTACCCTGTGGGCCTGGAGGGTTTGTGTAGGGTGTGTTAGGTACGGTTTACTCTTTGAAAGATAATCAATAAGAGTAATTAATTTCACATCCAGTAGAATAGTCTCATTACCTTTCGGACTGATGATATCGATTTAGAGTTTTCTTTAAAAATGTAGGACCACAGCCTTCTATCCACTCTCTGATTGCTCTCTTACCTCTGGAGCACAAATTCGGTTTAGTTCTTCTCAAAAAAGTCGAAACACTAGTGAGAAATAAATTTTTTCCTTTTGGGTTTGGTCTAGATTTAAAAAGAATGCTATAATCTTTTTGCACAAAATATTTTCATGCTTATCTCTTCGTGTAAAATTTGCATGCTCTTCCTTCTGATGTGCCTAAGATGTGAGGTATTTCGTACACCTGTAATTGCCGAATGTCAGATACCATGTTGTGCACTATGCCAACGTTTTTATCTGTAATTGCAGTTGTGGGATACCCTTCACCTGGTTTAACTTAAGAGAATTACGATGAATTTGAATTCAGCTACACATTACTTAACTGTTGGAATTAACAGACCTGACAACTGATAAAACTTTTAACAGAGCTGACAGCTCATACATTTTCTAACTGAGCTGACACCTAATAAATCTTCATTAGCTTGGGATGATTCCCCATAAACCGGCCAATACTAAAAATTTTAGAGCCGAATAGAATTACAGTTTAATCAGTTGAACGAACTGTAACACAACTATGTTCACAATCTGCATAATCAAAACTTCTCCGCCGATGAAGTTAATACCTATGTTGCTGATCAAGATGTACCGAATAACACTAACAAAATTTCTTTGCCATCTCTGCATTTCTCTGTCTCGTTCTGTAATCAGATGTATATGTATCGTTTTGGTTGCGTAGTACCGTCTGGGCAGGATACGACCTAGACGAAACGCGTCCGGAAAAGTAAACGAATAACAGTTGGTCGCTGTGCATATCCGGAAATAAACACTGCGCAGTATCGAGGTCAGTTTTTAATGTACTGCATCCCAGGTCCAGCATTAATTATTAATGGGCTTCTGTAACTTCCTCCGGCAACAGGCTTTTATGAAAGAACTGTGTGGGCTTCCGGTTAATGGCGACGACCGCTGAATGCATCGCGGAAACGTTCAATCACTCACCTTCTTACAGCCTGCGCCCTGAATCATTTTTAAATTTTTTTTCATACAATGAGGCACTCATTAAGCTAATTCATGCCGTCTAAAAGATTTACACGAGAACAGACTCCTCCTTGAAACTGGCAGAGATGCCGAGGACAAATGTTGCAGCAAGGGTTTACGCCCCGTGAGAGAAAACGTTCGTTAATTAAGGAAATTACAAGTATATATTTCGTCTTCTTTTTATTACGGCCTCTTTTTTCTGCAAGCGCACTTGTACAAATTGTACGGTTGTAACGGTACAAATACACGAAATGGCAAGATGGCAATAGATCTTCACAACAAAAAAGGCAAACATATGTAGTGTCAGTGAATGTGCTGTATGCTAAAATCTACCTAATATGTGTAGAAGAAAGTCAATAATCATGTATAAACAACACATCTGATGACTGAAGATGCTATAAAAGAAAGTGAAACGCGTTTGTTCTTACTAAGACTTTCATTATAGTCACAAAAAACAGTATTAACCTATATGACTTGAAACTGTAAGCAGCGTGATGGAGCTTGATGAGCCTATTTATGTGAAAGCATTTTTAATGTTTACTTACAAGGTGCATTGTGGTTAATAGTGAAACCTTACACGGGAGAAACTACACGATAACAGAAACAAAACCGAGCCAGTAAACATGGGTCCGAAAATCAGCCGTTTGAGGAATAACTGCAACTTAGTGTAAAATGCTATCTTACTTACTGTAAATATATACAGGGTGTCCCAGCTATCTTGTCCACTCAAAATATCTCTGGAACAATAACAGCTATTGGAAAACGTCTTGCACCGGTATCAATGTAGGGCTGGGGCCCATGAATGTACATATTTGGAAACATTCTAAAACGAAAGCATATGTGTTTTTTTAACACAAACTTATGTTTTTTTAAGCGGACCTCCTATATTTTTTCTTCAGCAATCCATAGCATGACAAAGCACGTACACAATGGCGTTGTTTGCATCGCAATATTCCAATTACATCCCGAGATATTGAGACGCGAAGTTGACGCTTGAAAGACCCGACATGCGCTGCTAGCGCACGTCCTGAGGCTCAGGCGTGAATCCCATGCTGCGCGTAATCGCGATGTGATTGACATGTGTAATCACACCTCCATACTTATCAAGAGGTCCGAAACGAATAATACGGTCTGCTGCCATCAACTCTCATAAGCACATAATGGTTTCCCTCTTGCACGTTTTACGTATCTACGTACACAATATGAACCAGTACCGATCGTGTACACCCGTCAGGTTGTCTTATTTATCCTGCACACCCAAAATAAGGTTTATCTAATGCGTTATATGACCCATTGTGCCTGTCGCGCAGGGCCTGGCTCTACCTAGTCAAGTGTCCAACGTAGTTCCCACTATTGCCACAGTTACCACTTCGCCTTGTTTATGATTTGCGACCCATGCAAACTCCTGTACTCCACCACCCTCCGAGCATCCCATTTGTTGTTGCTTTGGCGTGCAGTACACCGCTTGCCAGTGTAGTCTTGCATCAGAGTAATCTAGTGACGGCACGGAGGTAGTACACATTGTGAATAAACGTTGTGTTGTGGAACTTATACTGTACAGTATAATGTACACACATGAAGATATGGTAGAAATGCTGCTGATCTATGGAGAATGTACGTTGGTGGGAAATACGTTATGAGATTGCTTGTTTGTTGATAGTACTGTTAGCGAACATTATGATTATTAATATGTCTGTTTTCTACCTTACTCTACATACCTGTACTGTACCCTGTTGTAGGTGGACGAAATGCTGTTCAGGCAGAACGACTGTACAGAAGACGATTCCCTGACAAGCCATCGCCTTCGCGCCGGATGTTTGGTCGGGAAGCTTAAATCCAAGACCTCGACATCGTCCTAGAACACGCACAGATGAACGTGCTGTGAAAACTCAAATCAGCACACGTCAAATTGAACGTGAAGTTGGTGTGTCGAAATCAAGTGCACAGCGTATTCTTAAACGTCATAAATTTCATCCTTACCATGTTCATTTACACCAGGATCTTCATGGAAATGGCTTCCGCAATAGGGTAACATTTTGTCGGTGGGCTCAGCAAAAACTTCTGACTAATACAAATTTTTTTGCAGATGTTCTCTTTACCGACGAGGCATCATTCTCCAACAAAGGAATTGTCAATATGAGGAATATGCATTATTGGTCCACAGACAATCCAAAATTGCTCCGTCAGGTAGAGCATCAACGTCCGTGGAAAGTTAATGTTTGGTGTGGGATTATTGAAGATACCATTATCGGACCTTTCTTTATAAATGGCATCCAAAATGGCAGACAATACTCCAGGTTTATACGACACAATCTTCCTGTTCTCTTGGACACCGTACCTCTGAACCGGAGAATGGTCATGTGGTATCAGCATGACGGATGCCCTGCACATAACGCCTTACGAGCACGACGACTTCTGAACCGTAAGTTCCCTGGTAGGTGGATTAGACGAGGTGGCCCAGTTAGGTGGCCTGCCCGATCTCCGGACCTTACACCGCTGGATTATTTTCTTTGGGGAGTAGTGAAGGATGCTGTTTACCAACATGAACCAACAACACCAGAGGACATGAAGCAACGCATTATTGATGCTTGTACAGTCATGAAAGAGGAAACAGTAGCACGAAGTAGGGCATCCTTCATCCGCAGAGTGACCCCATGTATGCAAGCCAATGGGCATCACTTTGAGCATGAGATGTGAACGCTATGTTTAGTATGTAGTGCTGGTATCACTGTGGAAGTTTGTACAAAGGGCCATTTTACCCAGTGATGTTAAGAAACATTTGTTTGCAACAATTTGTCATTTAACGCATTAGATAAACATAACATTGATAATTATGCGATAATAAAACTAATTTGTTAAATATGTTTACATTCATATTCTATGTCCTACCTGAACTTCCCAAATCAAAACATTTTTACCTAAACAACGGTAAAACGTTTAGTCCACTTGCTCGTTTCACTAAAACCATCAACATGAATTTTACTGTTACAAGTGAATGATTAACTGTCACTTGCGCTAGATCTACAGTAAAGTTTTAACGTTGAACGCCATTACCTTTTTAGTAACGGATTAACGATAAGCGAAGTTAACTTTGTGACTAACGTTGCGGTACACAGATATGTTACAGAACCGCATCACCCCTAGCCTATGGGATAAATACCTGCTGGAATGTACGACGTTAATGCAGGATGGCAGCAGACCGTATTATTCGTTTCAGACCTCTTGATAAATATGGAAGTGTGATTACGCATGTCAATCACATCGCGATTACAGGCAGCATGGGGTTCACGCTTGAGTCTCAGGACGTGCGCTAGCAGCGCATGTCGGGTCTTTCAAGCGTCAACTTCGCGTCTTAATATCTCGGGATGTAATTGGAATATTGCGATGCAATCAACACCACTGTGTATGTGCTTTGTCATGCTATGGACTACCGAAGAAAAAATATAGGAGGTCCATTTAAAAAAAAAACATAAGTTTGTGTTAAAAAACACATATTCTTTCGTTGTAGAATGTTTCCAAATATGTACATTCATGGGCCCCAGCCCTACATTGATACCGGTGAAAGTCGTTTTCCAATAGCTGTTATTGTTCCAGAGATATTTTGGGTGGACAAGATAGATGGGACACCCTGCATATGAAAAGGTTTTCAAGAGACCGCTTCCAATCACATACTTCGTTGACTTCTCCAATTATTTAATGAAGCGACAGGTTTCGAGGGACAAACCACATTTTCAGGCTACAATGGCAACAACAAAAGTACACGTAGTCATTAAAGTTGTTCTCCACAGTCTTGGCAAAAGCTGCGGTCATCCTGTGGAGCAAGAGAAGGATAACATACTATGAGGGAATACTCACTTCCTATGTAGGTCTGCTGTTCATTAAATAATTTAAGGAATCAACAAATTTAGCTACCGGTAGCGGTGTCTGAAAAACCTTTTCGTATTTTTGAAACAACCACGTTCGACTAACGGTCAGTACGGCATTAAATGGCACAAAAGTATTAGGTTGGTGCATAAGTTAGTAGCGTTTTTGTTTTTCGTGTCGGTTTCCGGTTGCTATCGGTTTATTTGTTGATGTCATTTTTTTATTTGTTCACTATAGCTATTTGATTTTACATATTGTCATTTAGTCATTTGGAGATACTGACTGGAGTTGTGGACACTAGTAGATGGAGTGCCAAGTGCAGAATTCGGTACGTTTCAGACATATTCTTCAGTTTGAGTTTGGTAGATGAGTGACAGCAGTGGAGGCAGTCAGAAATATTTGTACCGTCTATGGGGGTAATGCCATTCGACAGAGAACGGCAAGAAAATGGTTTTCTCGTTTTAAGTAGGACCGTTTTGACAATACTGCTTCTCCACGTTCAGAAATACCTTCAGGGTTTGATGAAGATTCCACCATCGCACGACATTTGCATGCGATAGGGAAACTTAAAAAATTGGCGTGTGTGGGTAACGCAAGCTCTAAGCCAAAATCACAAAAATCAAGGGGTGGCCATATAAGCATCTCTGCTTGTTCGTCATCAACTGCCCCGTGAACAACACCAGCCATTCATACACTGTACCGTTACTGGCGACGCGAAATGGCGTCTTTATGCTAACATAAGGAAAAGGTAGGAATGGTTGAGCCCAAACAGAGCAGCAACTCCCCGTACAAAGACCTGCGCCCATCCACAAAAGATAATGTTATGCATCTTTTGGAGGAGCGACGATGTGGTGTATTACTAAATCCTTTGCAGACGTGTAACCAGCAAAGCTGATATTTATTGTCAACGACTCAGACGTCTTGCAGAAGCAGTCCAAGAACAACAACCAGGAAGACTTCGCTAAATGATGCTGCTCCGCGATAACGCCCACTCGCATTGTGCTAGACTGAAAAAGAAGAAGAAAGAAAGAAAGAAAAACCATACAGGTGCTGGGATGGGAGCTCATTCCGCACACACCATATTCACCTGATCTTGTGCCCTCAGATTTTCACCTTTCCCACTGTCTATGAAACAACTTTCAAGGAAGTTTCTTTCCAGATGAAAATGCTCTCCGAACATGGCTCGACGAGTTTTTCGGGTTAAAACCACGTATTTTGGAATTGAAGAGTTACCTCAGCGCTGGCAGACTGTTGTAAATAGTGAGGGAGACTGTATTGTTGATGACTATAGTCTCAGTTATTTGTATCTGCTGTGTTAACTTGTGGCAAAACGCTACGAACTTATGCACCAACCCAATATTTGAAACGAAAACTTTTAGATTAAATCACCACCTAATCGGACTGAAATTTGGCTTATGGATAAAAGAAGAAATGCATCGATAAGGGAGCAGTGTGGAATACAAGATATAAATGAATGGATGCATATAAGAAAAACAAATTGGAAGGACAGTGTGGATAGAATAGCTACAACTTGTAATCATGGACGACCGTAAGTGAAATTGTAACGTTCTTTTTTTAAAAAAAATTAAACTTTAAGATTACATTGAATGAATGTCTGAACTGTGGAGTTGGTACCGAACTCGAATTATCGTGTAGCACGTTGTAAATGCAAGTGGTGTGCTTACTCAATGTTAGTCTTTGAGAAATGGGTACTACGGTACACTCGAATTATCGTGTAGTGTGTTGTTAAGTGCAAGTGGTGTGCTTCCTCTGTATTATTGTTAGTAAAAACTTTATATGCATTGATTGGGCAATGCAACTCCCAATACCCGTAAAGAAATACAGTAACTGCAAAATACATTCAGCCCCTTAGGCACTAAATACTCTGGTCCTGTTCAAAAATGATAACTTTGGTCCCTGTGCACATAACAAATAAATAAAATTGTCTTACCTCTAGAGCAGCAGCGGTGGAACGCGATATATTCGGGTCCCTCACAAAACAATATAAATGCTAGCTACAGGCTCAGCAGTGTGCAGTGCTGGCTATAATACTTTGAAACGCACATGACATTCTTTTGGTTGTTAAATAAGAACATTTAACACAGTCCAACTTCTCTTAAAGATATATGACCTGGACTGGGAGGCGGTACTGGGCGGCACTGATTGTGGTGGATTACTAACACTTTTTTTAGCAAATTATATTACAAGTTAAGTTCCTGTTTTCAAAAACATCTGACAACTGAAGCTACATAACTCACAATTGATTCACAAACAATGAGATTTAAACAGCAAGTATTACCTAACTTCACTAATCCAACATAGATGCAAATCATCAAATTACACACAGCTCTGCTAACAAATATTAGAAACAATACAATGGTGAAAATATAACTAGAATTTTTAACGAATGAGTTTAAGTATATTCTGGTGTTACTCAACAATCAGCCAACTCATCAATACTAACGCGCTGGCAAAAACAAAAATCATAATTTTTTAACATCTTTACCTTGCTTGCATGAAGACTTACACTACAAAAACTGCCTTACTCCATTGTTTCCCGCTCACAGACAGCTGCCTGCGACTGTGCTCCAAGCGCTGTCTTACTACAACACTATAATAATTTCAGACCAGAAGCAGTGTCTCTGGGTCTGCGGTGTTACACACTCAGCGGTATAAAGCCTATCAGACATACATCGTTTATAAAAATCATATTCTGGCACCACATGCAAATGTGCCCTAGTAGACTCCTTTCAAAATGACTACTGGACGAAAACCCGAGCTATAGGACAGCAGTTGGTTCAGTATGTCCACGGAGTGAGGCACCCAGGGCCAATCCTAGTCAGCAGCAGAAGACTGAGAACCGTTAAGGAACTAAAAAAAGCAGGCAAAAATGAAAAATACCCCTTTTAGTTATCAATTTTCGCGCAGTCTCTTTTACAGCGAGAGCTTTACGATTTCTGTTCTCGCAACAGCCTCCGAACGGTCCATTAAACCAAACTGGGTCCGTGTCATCTTCTATTGCTTTACATGATACGCGCCCACATAGATAACAGTTTCCTTTCAGCATTATCCAAAATTCTTCTGCTTCTGCCAGGTCCGTATTAAATGTTATCAGTTCATCCTGTAAGTAAGTTGTTAGTGACTGTCTGTGTGCTTGACCAAACACAAATACGCACCTCAATTACTTGATGACCTTTCTGCCTTTTGTGATAATCGTTCCTGCAAAAACATCATGGTTGTTCCGTCAAGATGTCCTCCACGACGATCTTCGACAGAGAATTTAATCTACTCCCAGAAATATGAACACCACCTGAACAGGGGTCCCGTTAAGTGCTGGAAGGTTTACAAATTTTTACATGGGGGCAATACGGATGCTTGTAGGTCACCGTGTGACTTACACAGAAAGCTTATTCTCACTAAGCTTACCCTTCACCACCATCTTAATAGCAAACTTCACTTTGTTTATACAGTACTGTCCAAAAATAAAGTAGCAGACGGAGATTTTCGAAAGTTGCTTTTATTTTGCCACGAAACAGTATAATCAGATGATAGTAAAGTGGAAACAATGTAAAGCATACAGAACACAAATTACTGCTATATGCATAATGGTAGACAAAACGTACTTCATTTTTTCAAACTTAACGGATTTGCACACACATTCCGACAACTGGTTAATGTGCTCAGTGAAACCAGGTTGGTAGGTACGCAGAGACCGCACAGGACACGGTTATGATTGCTGATGGGGCCGTAAACAGTTACTGTGAGTTGCACAACCAGACACGCAACTTTATTTTTCTAAGAACCACTCATTTACACATTGCTTTAAAAGATCACAATTAAACAATACGACTGAAGATCTAGTTAAATAACTTGAGATGCTTTTGGGCTGAAGGCCCAAAACCACACCAATAACAAGAATGGCTGAAGACCTGGCTTAGAAATCAAAAGCAATTAAAAATAGAAGGTAATTTTTTTCCTTTTCTTAAAAAAAACAAAAAAAATGAAACAATTAGTGGCTGAATGCCTACACTACACATCTGAAGGACAACTATAGTTGAAACACATTAATAAAGAATTTTTCCAACCAAGAAATTTCTTTTTAAGCATACAACAGAATGGCTGAAAACGTAATTAAAGAAATATTAACTTATTGCATGGCTGAAGGCCAGAAACAAATTTGTAACAATGGTTGAAGGCCTGAACAATAAGTTAGGCAAACAATTTAAAATAAACCCCTTCCTCCTTATAAAAAATTTTCCTTTAAAGAATACACACAGCTGAAGGCCTTATTAAAAGGGGGTTCACGTGAATCCTCAGCTGAAGGCTACACATAACACATCGAACAACTAATGGCTTAGGGCCTGGATTACAAACAATTTCAGAGAGAACCAATTTCAAGGATTTTTTTTTTCATTTTCAAATAAAATCAATCTTCAAAATTTTAATTTAACATGGCTGAAGGCCCTTTTTTTAATTTAAAAAGAACTGAATTAATACACAGCTGAAGGCCTCGCACAATTCTTCAAACTAAAATGAAAATCACAATCTAGAACAAACAGAACAAGTGGTGCTTAGAAGTGTTCCAAGGTTCGGCCTAAGAAGGTAGCCCAAACCTAAGATGAGGTGAGAGAGGGAGTCAAGAGTTGAAGGTAAATAATCGGATGGCAGTCCAAACTAGGGACAGCCCAAGGACTGACCAACAATTTAACCAATTCACTTCTGTCCAACCAACGGCACAACAATGGAAAATATCGGCCAAGGGCGAGGATACTAACAGCACTACGTCTTCAGAAATTGGCATTTAAAAACAGCGAAGGGAACAAAATTCACTCTAAGCATATATGAACCAAAGAATTTAAGGGCTGTCGTACTGCACACTGTGCCAGACAGCACCAGTACGACGAGGAAAGGCACACTACCAGAAAAGTGCGCTAATGACCAGGGCAAGTAACTGCGGCGTTAACGGCGACAGGGCAGAAAATATCACTGGTGCACTTCACTGGTAACTAACAGTCGATTTAACAATTAATCACAATATAGGAAGAGGGTTGCAAGATTTCGCTGACCCCAACACATCATACATTGCTGCTAGCCCGAATGGCCCACAGAGCGACAACCCACAAATGAACGAAGAGGTGTCACAATAATTGAGGTTTCATAACAGGTTAACTGATCACTCAACTTTAGCGGCCACGTTCGGTGGGCAACGAACTTTGTCGCTCTCGCAGCTAGCGCCTCACGATCTGACAGTGCGTGCATGCCACCAGCTGTCCCGTCCTGGCCTCATGCCTGGAGACTTCCTAGCTGCTCCGTCCCAACTGACTGACTAGCCTGCAGCACACAGACAGCATTAAAATAGCTGCTCAGTCAAAACCACAGAAGCTACTCACGGTTCTACAAAACACTTTCACAAATAACTCGAACAATAGTAAAATCAGTGACTGTGGAACAACAAGGATGAATCACAAGTCTACACACCTGGAGAACCGAGAAGCGGTTGGCGACCAAATAACGTCATCCGCTGAGACGACCGACCGAACGACCAACCAAGGTCGTCCCCACTCAAGTCGTGTGTTGGCATCGGTCGGGTGAGTCATCCCTGTCCGAACCTCACTGCTGCTCCGTCGCGACTCAACTCCCGACACACGACGACCAGGAAATACTAGCGATCGCTCCAAAGATAGTAAGCCAGTGCTCTTATCGATAAACGCTGCTGCTGCCACTCACAGGCCGGCAAGCCAGCAACTTAGCGATGCCAGTAAATCGAATAAGAAACGGGATGGCACAACCGCAAAGACAAGATGTCAAGAAATAAACAGGCACGGCTCACTCAGTACGAGGTGTGACCACTTCAGGCAGCAATAAAGGATCGACGACGAAAGGGTGTGCTGTGAATGATGTCATCAATCTCATGTTGAGGCAATAACGCCCATTCTTCCTGCTGAGCTGCTTGCAAGTCTCGGAGAGTAGTTGGTGGTTGCTGATGTAATACAACCCGTCTCCCTAGTGCATCCCAGGCATTGTCTATGGAATTCAGATTGGCAGAGTGACCAGACCACGCCATGTGTGCACTATCTTACGTTTCCAAGAAATCGTCAACCATCTGTTCTATATGAGGTCGAGTATTGTCGTCCATCAATACGAACTCTGAGTCCACAACACCTCGTAACAACTGCACATGAGGTCCCTAGATCTAGTCACGATGCATGACAGCAATTAAACCCTGCCGATTCACCTGTCCAAGTTAATGAAGAGCTATTCGAGTGATCCCGAAATCGTGTTCCACGTTCCTTCCATATGCGAATGCTTGGAGGATCACTGCCCAGACCAAACCGGGACTCATCTGTGTGAAGAACTTTGGCCCACTGTTCGACATCTGGTTGGTATGTTCACGACTCCATTCTGTAAAGACCCATCAGAGGTAAACATACAACAGGTCCCCGACGATAAAGGCCGCTCTGCCGAAGCCTTCCATTATCGTTCGTCTCGATACAACACGTCCAGTGGATGCTGTAAGGTCAAATTCCAGTTGCTGTACAGTACTAAGATGGTACCGTCGAGCCCTTACAGCCAAATAACACTCCTCTCTTTCTGACATGGTCAGCGCTACCCTGGTCTTCGGGATTGAACCGAAATTTATTTTCAAAGAATATTCTTAATAATTTATTTTATTTACTAGCGATTCATCAAGAACATTAACACATTTAATCACACTATGCAAGCATGGAAGTAGTTGCCAGGGAGTAACTGATGAAATCATAACCAAATTCCTTTTAACAAATGAGAATTTTATTCACTTTAATAGTGCCTAAAAGCATTTTTTAAAAGAAACAGATTTAAAATTATAATCAGAAAGTGCCCTCTAAATATCAAAGTTACAATTTATTCAGAGGCAGAAAGAAACAAGTTTTGACTGTATGAGCTTTCGGGCAGAGAACCTTGGCACTCCCTTTTGACACGGCCGTAGTTACAACCGCTCACAACAGCTCGTGAAAAACTACACTGGTGCAAATCTGCAACACACCAGATAACTTTAAACTAAGAGTTTCAACAATTTACACAAGCACGCAAACAGTGCACCCCTCGCAGGGGGAATGAAAATGGTACATAACACTAACAATTAAAATATTAACCTTGCCACCGAAGGTGCAACTTTATTTTAACTTCTAAGAATAGTATTACGGTAAAAGGGTGGCAACTAAAATGATCACTTAAATAAAAGCCTATGAAATACAATCTTATATAAAATTCTGCAAGGTTGGCCAAACAATAGTTAAGATGTTCTACAGTACATAGACACTGCCTCTCAAGATCATAGGCAATAATATCAAAGTTTCCAAAGATCAAAACATATTTCAGGTATTAGGCCGTTACAGTCCAAGCAATAAATTCGTTAACACACCAAATCCGACAAACATGACAGAGGCAGCTATTAACGTACGGTAGATTGATAGGGAAATTACCGAACAACCCGAACCGCAGATTGCTCTAACCTGCCCCTACTCCACAAGGGAAAACGGACCATCCAATTTATAAACAACCACCTCCCGCGGGTGGGCAAACGGAGAAGAATGGTGGGACGAGCCCAAAGCAAAACGGCTGGTGACCTCACCAAGAAAACAAGTAGAATTTAATAAAAATCAAACAACATATCATCAATCACTTAACTTCTAATAAACTGCGATTTCTCGAGAAGACCTGGCGCAGCACGCCCAAATCGCTCTTCCGAACCGTCCGCTGCCAGCTGCTCCAACGGACGCAGGAAGGCGCGCCGATCTCCCGTCTCACGGCGTCGCAGCTCGCACCGGCCAGACTGATGTCGTGGTTTGACTCCTGTTGCTCTCGTGTCAGCCGCGAAGTCACTACCCCTCGCTATACGCCGCGGCCCACTGGACTCATGTGGCGACCTCACTAGCGCCGACGCCCAAGACGGACAAGTCATCTTGTGTCTCAGTGCGCGACCGAACAACTGATCGATCCAACCGCCAATGACCATTGCCTGAGCAAACTCGAGCAGACTGGTGGTCTAACGCGCAGACTCAGATGCAGGAACTATGCCCCGACCGGACGACCACTCGCTGAGTTCTCTTACTGGCGGAGTGGAAAGACTCATTTTGCCGGCTTTAAAGATTGATCCGAACGACAGACATACTAGCTCTCCAAACGACAGACAGACCCGGACAGCCTAACAAATGCAGACGAGAGACTGACTCAGACTAACCAACTGGCGAGCTCATAGCGAACTTAAAATGCACGTGAACAGGCAACCTTTCCCCTTTCCCACCAGAGGGAGACGCCAAAGCTCCGACTGCCACAGCGGCGCCACCGCCAGAAACGGAGGGCGACTGCTTCACACTACGCGCTGCGGCGCGCTCTTCAAAACAGCAATCTTTTACCACTGCTCAGGGACACTGTTTCAGTCTCTACAAGTTGTCGCTACATCCGAGAAACAACAGAACGACTCACATTAAGTCATCGGGCCACATCAGTTCGTGACCGTTCTGCTTTCATTCTCCTTGCGACCCTCCACCGCAGGGAGTCTGGTAGTGTCTTCTTTGTGCCATACCGCCCCGCCTGTGACTGTATACACAGCGATTGTGGATGTGTGACTACCCGGAACACACTACTCGGTTTGACAGGTACACTGACTTCATCGTAAGCGTGGTCGTCCGTTGACCGGAAATACACCTTCTCAGCAGAACACGATTGTACGGACATCTGTTCACAGTTTGTATGATTATACAGTGAATTAGACACAAGATAGGGAAATAGCGGTTTTGTGCTTTAATTTTGAACACCAGTGTATATTCTGAGAATGTGTCATATGAATAGTTATTGGCGCAACTGAAACGCTAGCATCTCGTCTAAGTGGCTGAAATGAAATGTCGTCTGGCGAGGACCTCCCGTCGGGTAGACCGACCCCGTGGTGCAAGTCTTTCTAGTTGACGCCACTTCAGCCACTTGCGCGTCGATGAGGCTGATATGATGATAAGACAACACAACAACCAGTTCCCGAGAGGAGCAAATCTCTGATACCGGGCCCCTCACATGGCATTCTGCAGCCCCGATCACCCAGCTATGGAGGGGAACGCTCTTACAGTATCCTCTTTTCTCAAGGGGTGTGTCGTCATTAAAATCATTAAAAATACTTGGAAGCCGTGTGATATTCGCTCTCCCCTGCGCTGTTTATTTTAATATTGTGCAGTGTGCTCTCGTCTGCCGTAATTTTTGCTGCTACCAGCTGTCACCAAAGAAGATTAAAACAAATGACACAGAGTTCATTTCATTACATTTAATTTCATTAACGGTATAGAGTACCCCACCACCTTGAAAACAGCAGAGACTTCTTATTATTATAATTCTATTGGTATACAATTGTTAACGCTTTTTTAAAATAATATAAAGAACATAATATACAAAATTTCTCTAAGGTTACAGAGAACTGAATGCTTAACAATTGTTAAAGTGGTTCTATGTAATTTTTTCTACCTAAGTGATGAAAATATAATTTATATAGTGCAAATGTCAAAGAAAACTTTTAAAAAAAGTTATCCAATGGGAGTGACGGAAAATGTTGCAATACGTACAGAGAAGTGATATACTATATTTGGATGTGTAATATAGTCTAAGTAGCTTGTTGGTTGAGAACAGCCTATTTCTACCTATTTTAGGTGAGAAGGTCTCGGTAGAACCTCCAGCTATTCTCATCTGAAATGGATTGTGTTTATATATGTTTATTGTGCTTGTGTGTACTGATATATTACTGGGAGTGTAGCATGTCAGGACACTACGTGATATACAGTAGTTGTTTGTTTGACTTATTGTTGGTAGTTGTGGTACAGACGCAGTGTGTCAAAGATCTCGACTGTTGAAAATGCATTTTACTCACAATAAACATTTGCGGCGACAAGGTTGTAAATAGACACCAAAGCAGCGCTCTTTAAAACTGCTTCAGACTACGCGAGCGTACCAAATCTGGGATGGACCAAAGTTTGGGGTACAACCCGTCGACCTTGACCAATGATGTCATAGTTTACTCATAGATATTTATTTTCGGATCGTAGATAATATATCGGTTATCTTCTGTGGCGAGGCATCATCATTGTAAATAGAAATAAATGGGGATGACTGAAGAATGGAAAAGAACATAGGCCATGAATAACTTCTGTGGGCATTTATTTATATAATTAATTATGCTGCTAATACGAAACTTTAATCTCTAAAAAAATTACACTGTAGATGGAGAACTCTCAGGAATGTGGAATGAGTCAAGACTACATTAACAACAAGCAAATTGTAGACAATCTGTGGTAACTATACTGCATATTTATGGTCATTGTTGTGGATTGGCAAGAGAGCCAACCCACTATGAGAGGAAGCCGAAAGGCACGCGTTTTAGCTCACACAGGCTGGCGTGAAGTCTGGAACAAGTCAAGGAATTAGACTATGAAAATAGGACGTAGCTGTGGAATACTTAACTTTAATCCATAAATGGTGAACATCGCTCTTGACGGTACATGTTTTACAGCATCAATAGTAACTGGTAATGGCGCCTTGCTAGGTCGTAGCGAATGACGTAGCTGAAGGCTATGCTAACTATCGTCTCGGCAAATGAGAGCCTATTTTGTCAGTGAACCATCGCTAGCAAAGTCGGCTGTACAACTGGGGCGAGTGCTAGGAAGTCTCTCTAGACCTGCCGTGTGGCGGCGCTCGGTCTGCAAACACTGATAGTGGCGACACGCAGGTCCGACGTATACTAACGGACCGCGGCCGATTTAAAGGCTACCACCTAGCAAGTGTGGTGTCTGGCGGTGACACCACAGTCATACCTACAGCAATGAAGTACTTAATTTATAAAGAAAGTTGCTACTCTGAAAAAAATTGCTGCATCCACAGCAACACTAAATATCTGCCGTTTGCCTCCTAGTGGTATCTTAATACTAACTTGATTACACTTGAAAGTTTCACACAAAAACTGATTCTTGCTTGCGGTGCATTATTATTTAACGTATAGCTTTACAACATACATTTATACCTACAAAGTACTCAACAGAACTTTTGATTATTGTATCTAGATCTTCAAATAATAAAAAGAGTGTCTAATTTAAATATAGTTTTCTTTTGAATTAGTTGAAATTGCTGGTTTCTTGCTTACGTTAGATTAGAACTTGCTAAATACCATACCTCTGCAGCAGAATCCACTACTCTTCTCGGAATAGTAGGCAGGAATGCAAAGTGCACATGAAAATGATTTTGATTGCATTGCATTGTGTTAAGTACATCACAGTTCAGCTGAAACTTGTTTTTGATGTCAGCAAGAAAAACCATTAAGGAGCACAGGTATTGGGGAGTAATAATTACAAGAGCCTTAAAAAGCATTTCGCACAATGTGTGGTTATCTACTTTATGCAATAGACTTGTTGCTCACTTCTGGTGAATAGACACTATTTACTACACAAGCCCAAACACTTTATTTACTTAAAGTACCATGCCCTAGAGGATTAGTTAACAGCAGAGTGAAAATATGCCAACACCAATGCTACCCCCCCACCCTCCCGCCCCTCACCAAAAGTAATCATCCTCTGTGTGGACAGTAATGTATACCCTAAACATTTTATGCAGACGTGAATCAAGCTTGATACCACCGTGTTTGTCCTAATATTATTGCATATTTATTATCGAAGAACTTCTCTCTCAGAAAAATAAGGTAAACAGTCTTTTTTTTTAAAAAAAAAACAGGATCATTGTCAGTTTCATGACTTCTTTAGGATCTGCAATGGACTATATTATGCGTATTAAGGTTGCAGCTTTTTCTGCTAAAGTGTTTGTGAGGGGTACATTTCTGATGACAACATTTTCCCTTCCTGACCTGATGCCAAAAAGTTGTACTACTGATGGTAATATTACAATCACTTAATTTACCACAGAAAAACATCGCTTACGCACAACTCATATTCTTGTACTGTGGAAATTTACACTGTATCACTTAACATAGATCTTTTAGAATCAGCTTTTATTTAATCCAATATTTGCTGCAGTGGAAACTCTGTACGCCTCTGTAAGAAGAAAGAAACAGTTCATTCGTCTTCAGAATTAACATAACACAGTTTTAAGGTACAGAAATATGGAACCTGATATTCTGAATTACACACTAAAACAAATATAAGGCGTTAATTTCTCATTTGTCAACAACAGAATTTAAGAAAAGAATGGAGACGGTCTACAGAATGGGACTCAAATTTGTTAATTTATTTCTCACACAAACAAACACAAAAACTTCAGTTCAGCTGTAGGTGGCTTGACTTCTGCAGCTATAGGTACCAACCACATGAATATGTAATTCTGTTTTCAAAACAATCACAAAATTACTGATTATTAAACAAAACTGTTATTGTGTGAACACTTCTAACCAGAGCACGATGTGGTTTCTTCCTGTGGAGTCTCACTATATTAGTATTTTACAATAATCAACGAGTACAGCTTCTTTTCAGTTGAAGAATGTGATTATGAATGGAGAACTGTTTGAAACATGTTTATCTAGCTGAAGAAAACATCATACTTTATGTCCTGGAAAACTGAGATTAATAATTTCGTAAAAGGGTTTTTCACATAAAAATGGACATTTGCCTAATACTTTCTGGCCTGTTTTGCACAAATAAGCATACTCATTGGATATAATAAATAAGCCACCTCCGTTTTTTCTGTTCAAGGTACCGGTGCTAGAAATTTTAGGACATGATGAAATTTGCCAAATGTGGCACTCCAGCTTTTTGTTCAGTTTCCTAGCCAAATACAAAGTATATAAAAGTGGATAAGGTATGGAATCATAGTTGTTATTTATTATACTGGCAGAGCATTTAGCGCTAGTAGATGTACCAATCTGAATGTGTAAAAAGTACCTCTCGGGAAAAGGTTCAGACTGATGGATTGACTTTCTGCTCCTTCATGACTTATCGCAGCATTAAAAAACACGTCCAGCAGGTCCTGGGTTAGTTTATATGCCACTATGAAAGCCCTTCATCTACACCTACATCTACATGACTACTCTGCAATTCACATTTAAGTGCTTGGTGAGGGTTCATCGAACCACAATCACACTATCTCTCTACCATTCCACTCCCGAACAACGCGCGGGAAAAGCGAACACCAAACCTTTCTGTTCCAGCTCTGATTTCTCTTATTTTATTTTGATGATCATTCCTACCTGTGTAGGTTGGGGTCAACAAAATATTTTCGCATTCGGAAGAGAAAGTTGGTGACTGAAACTTCGTAAATAGATCTCGCCGCGACGAAAAACGTCTTTGCTTTAATGACTTCCATCCCAACTCGCGTATCATATCTGCCACACTCTCTCCACTATTACCTGATAATACAAAACGAGTTGCTCTTTTTTGCACCCTTCCGATGTCCTCCGTCAATCCCACCTGGTGAGGATCCCACACCGCGCATCAATATTCTAACAGAGGACGAACGAGTGTAGTGTAAGCTGTCTCTTTAGTGGACTTGTTGCATCTTCTAAGTGTCCTGCCAATGAAACGAAACCTTTGGCTCGCCTTCCCCACAATATTATCTATGTGGTCTTTCCAACTGAAGTTGTTCGTAATTTTAACACCCAGGTACTTAGTTGAATTGACAGCCTTGAGAATTGTACTATTTATCGAGTAATCGAATTCCAACGGATTTATTTTGGAACTCATGTGGATCACCTCACACTTTTCGTTATTTAGCGTCAACTGCCACCTGCCACACCATACAGCAATCTTTTCTAAATCGCTTTGCAACTGATACTGGTCTTCGGATGACCTTACTAGACGGTAAATTACAGCATCATCTGCGAACAACCTAAGAGAACTGCTCAGATTGTCACCCAGGTCATTTATAGAGATCAGGAACAGCAGAGGTCCCAGGACGCTTTCCTGGGGAACACCTGATATCACTTCAGTTTTACTCGATGATTTGCCGTCTATTAGTACGAACTGCGACCTTCCTGACAGGAAATCACGAATCCAGTCGCACAACTGAGACGATACCCCATAGGCCCGCAGCTTGATTAGAAGTCGCTTGTGAGGAACGGTGTCAAAAGCTTTCCGGACATCTAGAAATACGGAATCAACTTGAGATCCCCTGTCTCTTGGCTAAAATACTCCGAAGATAAGATAGTCCCCCATTCGGGTCCTCGGGTGGGGACTACTAGGAGGACGTTGTTACCAGGAGAAACGAAACTGTCGTTCTACGTATCAGAGCGTGAAATGACAGATCCCGTAATCGGGTAGGTAGGTTAGAAAATTTAATAAGGGAAATTGGGTAGTTTGAAGTTAGATGTAGTGGGAATTAGTGAAGTTCGGTGGAAGGCGGAAAAGGACTTTTGCTCAGGTTAATACAGGGTTATAAATACAAATTCAAATAAGGGTAATAAAGAAGTAGATTTAATAATGAGTAAAGAATAGGGACGTGGATAAGCTACTATTAACAGCACAGTCAACGCATTATTAGAGCCGAGATAGACACGAAGCCCACACCTACCAGAGTAGTACAAATTGATATGCCAACTAAATCCACAGATGAGGAGGAAATTGAGGAAATGTATTTTGAGATAAAAGAAATTATTCATATAGCTAAGGGAGACGAAAATGAAATAGTCACGTGGGACTGAAATTCGATAGTAGGAAAAGGAAGAGAAAGAAAAGTAGCAGGTGAATGTGGTTTGGGGGAAAGGAGTAAAAGAGAAAGCCGCCTGGTAGAATTTGGCACATAGCACAATTTAATTACAGTTAACACTTGGTTTAAGAATCGTGAGAGAAAGTTGGATACGTTGAAGGGACATGGAGACACCGGAAGGCTTCAGATTGATTATATAATGATTAGACAGAGATTTATGAACCAGATTTTAAACTATAAGACTTTTCCAGGGGCAGATGTTATGGACTCTGACCACAATTTATTAATTAAGAACTGTAGACTAAAACTGAAGGAACTGCAAAAAGGTAGGAAATTAAGGAGATGGGACCCGGATAAATTGAAAGTGCCAGAGATTATAGAGGGTTTCAGAGGGAGCATTATGGAACGATTGACAAGAAGAAGGGAAAGGAACACAATAGAAGAAGAAGTGGTAGCTTTGAGAGATGAAATAGTGAAGGCAGCAGAGGATCGAGTAGGTAAAAAGACGAGGGCTAGAAGAAATCCTTGGGTAACACAAAAATATTGAATTTAATCAATGAAAGGAGAAAATATAAAAAAGTAATAAATGAAGCGGACGAAAGGGAATACAAATGTCTAAAAATGAGATCGACAGGAAGTGCAAAATGACTAACCGGGAACCTCTAGATGAGAAATGTAAGGATGTAGAAGCGTATATAATAAGGGGTAAGATAGATACTGCCTACAGAAGAATTATAGAGACCTTTGGAGAAAAGAGAACCACCTGCATTAATACCAAAAGCTCGGATGGAAAACCAGTCCTAAGCAAAGAACGGAAAGCAGAAAGGTGGATGGAGTATATAGAGGGTCTATACAAGGGAGATGTACTTGAAGGCAATATTATGGAAATGGAAGACGACGTAGAGGAAGATGAGAAGGCAAATTTGGTACTGCGTGAAGAATTTGACAAAGCATTGAAAGACTTAAATAGAAACTGGAGTAGAAAACATTTCGTTAGAGCTACTGATAGCCTTGGGAGACCAGCCATGAGAAAACTCTTCCATCTGGTGATCCAGATGCATGAGACAGGCGAAATACCCCCAGACTTCAAGAAGAGCGTAATAATCCCGATTCCAAAGAAAGCGAAGTGCTGACAGATGTGAAAATTACCAAACTATGGGTTTAATAAGCCACGACAGCAAAATACTAAGACGAATCCTTTACAGAAGAATGGAAAAACTGGTAGAAGCCGACCTCGGGGAAGATCAATTTGGTTTCTGGAAAAATGTAGGAACACGCGAGGCAATACTGACCCTACGACTTCTCATAGAAGATAGGTTAAGGAAATGCAAACTTACTTTTCTAGCATTTGTAGACTTAGAGAAAGCTTTTGACAATGTTGACTGGAACACTCTCTTTCAAATTCTAGAGGTGGCAGAGGTAAAATACAGGGAGCGAAAGGATATTTACAATTTGTACAGAAACCAGATGGCAGTTAGAAGACTGGAGGGGCACGAAAGGGAAGCAGTGGCTGAGAAGAGGGTGAGACAGGGTTGTAACATATCCCCGATATTATTCAATCTGTATATTGAGCAAGTAATAACGGAAACAAAAGAAAAATTTGGAACAGCAACTAAAGTCCAGGAGAAGAAATAAAAATTTTGGCGTTTGTCGATGACACTGTAATTCTGTCAGGGGGTTTGTCGATGATACTTTCTGTCAGAGACAGCAAAGGACTTGAAAGAGCAGTTGAACGGAATGGATAGTGCCTTGAAAGGAGGAGTAAGATGAACACCATCAAAAGCAAAACGAGGATAATGGAATTTAGTCGAGCTAAAACAGGTAATGGTGACGGAATTAGATTAGGAAATGAGACACTTGAAGTAGTAAATGAGTTTCGCTGTTTGGGAAGCAAAATAACGAATGATGGTCGAAGTAGGGAGGATACAAAATGTGGACTGGCAATGGCAAGAAAAGTGTTTCTGAAGAAGAGAAATTTGTTAACCTCGAGTAGAGATTTAAGTGTCAAGAAGTCCTTTCTGAAAGTATTTGTATGGAGTGTAGCTATGTATGGGAGTGAAACATGGGTGATAGACAGATGAGACAAGAAGAGAATAGAAGCTTTTGAAATGTGATGCTACAGAAGAATGCTGAAGATTAGATGGGGATCACGTAACTAATGAGGAGGTACTGAATAGAATAGGAGAGAAGAGAAATTCGTGGTACAATGTGAAGGCATCGGTTGGTAGAACACATTCTGAGGATTCAAGGGATCACTAATTTAGTATTGGAGATAAGTTTGAGGGGTAAAAATTGCAGAGGGAGGCTAAGAGATGAATCCAGTAAGCAGATTCAGAGGGATGTAGGGTGCAGTTGCTAGTCGGAGATGAAGAGGCTTGCAGAGGATAGAGTAGCATGAAGAGCTGCAGCATACCAGTGTGAAGAACCACAACGATAAATTGGCAGTCTTTTACTTGCTTTACATACCGGCATCAATAAGTGTCAAAAGTCTAAAATATAAAAGTTTATTTTGCGTAAAAACCGGACCTTATGGTTATAAATGGATTGAAGTTCTTATAAAAGCGTAACAGGATATTTCAAACGTTTTGTTGAGGAATCGTCAGAAAAGTTTCCTGCCAAACTGATATTTTGTGTTCCACACCTGTGGAAAATGTGTACTAAAAGAATCACAGAGGAACAAAATCACGTATTCACTGAGGAAGTGTAATGTTGTTGCTTGTGAGCAGAACTATCAGTGCGTTTCACTTGGCCAGGTAATTTCGAAGAACGTTTGCCTAGCGAAGCCCTGGGCTCGAAACGATAGATATCGAAGGTGTGATTCTAAATCGATCATATGACTGTGATGGCGGCTTTATGAGCAATGTTTACAGTGGTCTTTACAGCAACGATAAAAGAAGAGCGTTGACTAAAATAGTTGTAATTACAAAGTAAATGATTACCTCACTCGTCGTCAACGTTGTCTTCATAAGGATGTCCATCTGATGTGCTTTCTTGCGGGAAGCATTTCCCTTTTTGCCGTAACATGGTTAGACTATGCCTATGTCACGCAAATGTATGTGTAGAGCATCACATGCGTCAACTTTTCCTTGCAACCGTAGTTATGGAGACACAGATACTGAAACAAGTAGAGTTCGTCTCTTTCTCCTGTACGCCCTTCTTTTTTAATGGAAGATTTCAGTAATTCCACACCCATTCGATGTTCTGCATGTACACACCGGCATCATGGGAGGACATGAACTCTACACAATGGTTCATGAACTCGTGGAAGAGTCCTTCTGCTTTCAGTGTCTTGTGGAATCGAAAGCCGTCTTAATCACTTTGCTACACGGAAATATAAAGTGCTTTATCAAACCGACTAAAGTCACCTTGTCTCAGAAGAACACTATTACCACAAAGCACTTTCCTAACTCACGTTCTATACCACCGAATACCCAAAAATGTTCGATTTCCTTCATCAAAGGTCGTCCTGTCTGTTTGCAGGGTGTATAATAATTATGTACAATAATTATGCGTTATTTATGGTTGTTCAAAGCAGAAAGATATGTAAAGACTTTGACACGTTAAGCCACAATATTCGGAAGGGGCAGCAGTCGACAAAGGAAAGCCGGCACGTGTCTCGACATAGGTCACGTTTCTACCCAACGTGGGACGGCTGACGACCAGCACTTCGACCGGTCAACGAACGAGCAGACGGGAAATACTTCCAAGAAGAACAACGACCAGCACCGTTCGCTCATCAGCTGCCAATACTGCAAAAACTGTCAGCATACTGAACTCACGTGCGTGTTGTATCTGGCAATGCGATGGAGGACGACGGAGCAATTCCCGACGACGCCAGCATTGAGGCAAAACAATGGAAAACTGGCACGTGTGTCGACATCGGTCACGCTTCTTGCAAAGGTGAGAAGCATAGATCAACGACCGAAGAGTCAGTCGCTGCCCTAGAAACTTCGCGACATTGGCAAAAACACTGAATAAATACCTCCGACAAACGTGAGTGAGGTGGTCCTTTGACGAGGTCCTTCGAGGGGAGAAACAAGACATGAAGAATCGTCGCCTGGACAGACGGACCGATAGTTAGTATGCTGAATATTTCTGACTATGGTATGTTTTATAAATATGGATGAATATTATTATGGAATTGTGGAAATTAATGCTTCGTTCTAGATAATTTACGATGGATGTAACCTAAGCTTATAGTATATTTATATATTGGCGATGTTCAGTAATTGAATGACTGCTAAGCAAAATTTCTTCAAACTTAATGTATCCCAATTAAATTTTCTATTCTACTATTATTTAAATATACGCAGTAGACTAGTTAGTTTTAACACTAAAACATTCACCCACTACTATTAGTACGTGGAATAATTAGAGGTATCACTTCTTACCACTAATTAAAAGTAAATGAATTAGATATTTCACACGCAAGCCACTATTGTGACTTTACAATAAAAATTATTTTTATCAGAAAATGCACACAGCACTATTGAAGGCACAATATTGTCACTTCACTTCCTAATTTATTTTACTCTTTTTACCTTTTTTGCTTGAAGGCGAGCAACGAGCTGAAAAACGGTTAATCTGTGTTTTTTGTAATCTCAGGGAAATTTCTAACTGTATTCTCGCCTCGCGAGAAATTCAGAGTAATTTGATTTAATCTCGTGAGTATCGCGTTGGCACTGTAAGGAAAAAATGTAGTAAAGAAATATCTATAACATTTATGAATTGGAAATTTGGAACTGCTATTACCAAATGGAAGCAGAAATGTTAAATTAAACAATTATTATTTGCCGAAGTAAATAATTTGTACAGAAATCTAACATTTCGTGAATAATTCTCACAGTTTTAACCATAACAAAGAACTGTGTCGTATTTCGGCGAAAAACTTGGAAATTACAATAATCTTAGCTCAGCTCTGGAGCGAAAGAATAAAGCATTCATAATAAGGTCATATTAATACTCGCAACTGGCGATAATAATAGAATGATTAAATAAATTCCCAACAGGAATACAAGTTTAATTCATTCTAACAAAATGGAAGAAAATAGGAGTCTGATAGCGTAAGACGCTGTCGGGAAGATGCGCGATTAAAGAAGGGAAAGAAAAGACGAGCGCTCATTCTTATATAGAACAAAACACAGATCATAATGACACGCCGCTCTCGTTATTCTGGGTGTACATATTCGCTGACTTGCAGCGCAGTTCATTGACTCAGTGGTTAAATTATATCTTTAAACCTTAATATTCCGTTAGAAAAAGAAAATAGTATGAAACTTCCTGGCAGATTAAAACTGTGTGCCGGACCGAGACTCGAACTCGGCACCTTTGCCTTTCGTAGACGGCAGAGGTCCCGAGTTCGAGTCTCGGTCCGGCACACAGTTTTAATCTGTCATGAAGTTTTATATCAGCGCACACTCCGCTGCAGAATGAAAATCTCATTCTGGAAGAAAATAGTATGTTATTACGTCGCGGGCAGGGCACAATATTATATTAGTTAGCGGACGTCATGCTTTGCTACAACGACTTAGCCGCTACGCTGCTCGGCAGATGTCGGTACCACGCGAATGACTCAGTGCAGAAGATGCCATCCCAGATGTCACCGGAAAGAATTGTGTGTAGTACTTACCCACGTGGCTGGTGAGTACGAAGGTACTGCAACCTCACCAAATGGATCAGCTGTGAACCTATGGGGTGATAAACTCTGCCAGAAGACGCCGAACCTGAGGGTTACTGGTTAGATTCCGGAAAGGAGCACTCTGCCTGCACCACACCGTAGCCGCTTGTTACTAACGGACTGGGTGTTGTGTGATGTCCTTAGGTTAGTTAGGTTTAAGTAGTTCTAAGTTCTAGGGGACTGATGCCCATAGATGTTAAGTCCCATAGTGCTCAGAGCCATTTGAACCATTTTGTTACTAACGCAACGAGGGAATTCACAAGGAGATGACCGCGCCGCCGTCGCAGCGAGTCACTAGTGCGGTACTGAATGTAAGAATACGCCGTCACTGCTACAACACGACTGTCTCCTCATCGGCGCGTCACCGGAGCCTGCACCCTACGACTCCGCCTCTCTGCTGCCACGAGGAACTGAGCGAGTTAAAACACATTGTATTCCTCTGTTTCTTTAAAGGATCTTAAGTTTCAATAAATGACTGTTGGTGGAACCGGCAATGTTTCTCTCACACCTCACCACTGAAGTAAGGTAAGAGCCCACTCCACCGCCCACAAAGTGTCGCTTTCCCTCCCGCCATCCCTCACCTTTGCTCCTCTCTGTCACTGACGCCCAATATCTAGTGTCACTAAGCCCCTACCTGCTACATACTTTTTCCTTCTTGCTATGTGCACCTCGTCCACGTCAACTACTTCATTTAGTCCAGTGGACGGTACACTGTCGCTCTATTACATAACACACTTCTCTGCAAAACCCGAAGAAATTACACACAGTATTGGTAGATGAGTCAGTTTACGATGCTGTTGCTTGTAGGATGGAGTCCCTAACCCAGCAAGACACAAAAATTATGCTGGTCTGGATTGATAATTTTGAATAGTCAAACCACGTATTCTTCCTGATAGTCGTTCGTTTGCCACAGTTTCCTCAATGAAATTGCAAAGGTATTTAACTACTAGAACTCTTCTTACGAACTTTTATAGACTTCGCCCCACTGCAGTCTACACAGTATCTCCTTTCGTCATCGTCTAGTAGTCCGTACTCCTGACAAAAATTCAAACATTTTTCTACATTACATAAGCATAGAATTAGAATATCTCTCGTTAGGTAATCGGTGGAAGAAACTGCTACTACAGCAGACATGCCAACTCACTACCGACACAAATCATTTACGTTTTCCTAGCAGCTCACAAACAATTTATCATAACGTACATCTTAATATTTTCGCGGCGCAAATACTGATCCATAAACTTTCGGGCGTGCACCCGCATAAATTTGACTTCTTCCTCCAATATTTCGGCTACATACCGTCCAGGACTTCGAGGAGAAGGCGCTAGAATCGGCAAGCTTGAAGCCCACAGCGTTTTGGAGGTATGTTGACGACACGTTTGTAAAAATGGTTCAAATGGCTCTGAGCACTATGGGACTTAACATCTAAGGTCATCAGTCCCCTAGAACTTAGAACTACTTAAACGCAACTAACCTAAGGACATCACACACATCCATGCCCGAGGCAGGATTCGAACCTGCGACCGTTTCGATCACGCGGTTCCAAACTGAAGCACTTAGAACCGCAAGGCCACCTGGCCGGCGACACGTTTGTAGTGTGGCCCTATGAAGAAGACAAGTTAAAAGGATTTTTAGATTATCTGAACTCCATCCACAGACAAATTCAGTTCACGATGGAAATCGAAAAAGATGGATGCCTCCCATTTTTGGATGCGCTGGTACGGCGTAAAGATAATGGCACCTTGGGACACGCGGTTTATCGGAAACCGATCCATACGGATTTATGTTTTCGCGCAAATTGCTGCCACCATCCTTGGCAGGCGATGAGTGTACTCAGAACTCTGATACACAGAGCACACGTCATGCTGACGAGAGCAGTCTGGAGGACGAGGTTTTACACCTGAGAAGAGTTTTTGAAGCCAACGGGTACTCACAACAGCAGATACATAAGGCGCTTCAAATGAAACCAACTGTGGGTATAAGAAAATCAGAAGAAGACAAGGAAAGTTTTAAATCGATGGCTTTTCTGACATACGTGGGAAGCCTATCGTCAAAAATAGGGCGGATCCTCAGTAAGCATGAAGTGAAAGCGATTTTTCTCCCTCCACCAAAGACAGCAGCGCCCCTGGGTTCCGTTAAAGATGATTTGGTGCTTCGGAAGCCTGGGGTTTACGATAGCTCCTGTGAGTGCGGTCGTTCATACATCGGACAGACGACACTTACTATCCAGGAGGCATGCACAGAGCACCGCAGGTACACCCGGCTCTTACAACCTAATAAATCTGCGGTGGCCGAGCACGGTATTGACACTGGGCACACTATGGTGTACGATAACGTCGAAATTTTGGCGTTGACTCCATCCTTCTGGGACTCAGTAGTGAAGATAGCGGCTTCAGCTTGTACACATCTTGGAATCCGGCAATTTCTGTAACAAAATCACAGAGACGTCGCGACGGTGCAGCTCGCAGTGATACATTGATATCACCGTGTGGATCGAATGCGCAGCCACAGGTCTATTTCCATGCATATGCCATACGTCTTGGACGGATTAAAGTCTCTGGCGCCTTGTGTATCTGTGGCCGCATGCGCAGTGGTGCGGTCCACGGCTTTAAAAGGACGGAGCAAAAGCTGGAGTGTGAGTCACCTCGGCTCACTCTGAAGATGGCTGGACGGTATTCAGCCGAAGTATTAGAAGAAGAAGTCAAATTTATGCGGCTGCACGCTCGAAATTTTATGGATCAAAATTAATCATAACGCTCGCCACCACAGTGGCGTGATCGATTTAAACTCGCCCGTTCGATTTCTTCGTTTGGCTTCGTTAGCCAAACATTCCTCGAAATTACCCACATGTAAAAACGATAAACATCGCATTAATATTAGGTATTTCGGAGAAATCAGATTAACTGCACTACTACATGTGTAACAGAAATAAGGCAAAATATTTTCTTGTTAAAATCATTGGTTGAATTCAGCTATAAATGGGAAAAACTGTAACTGTCAACTGCACTCCACACAGTGCGTAATAACTGAACCTCAGGGTCCTGCCCCGAGTCACCTGGCTTATACACTCCTGGAAATGGAAAAAAGAGCACATTGACACCGGTGTGTCAGATCCACCATACTTGCTCCGGACACTGCGAGAGGGCTGTACAAGCAATGATCACACGCACGGCACAGCGGACACACCAGGAACCGCGGTGTTGGCCGTCGAATGGCGCTAGCTGCGCAGCATTTGTGCACCGCCGCCGTCAGTGTCAGCCAGTTTGCCGTGGCATACGGAGCTCCATCGCAGTCTTTAACACTGGTAGCATGCCGCAACAGCGTGGACGTGAACCGTATGTGCAGTTGACGGACTTTGAGCGAGGGCGTATAGTGGGCATGCGGGAGGCCGGGTGGACGTACCGCCGAATTGCTCAACACGTGGGGCGTGAGGTTTCCACAGTACATCGATGTTGTCGCCAGTGGTCGGCGGAAGGTGCACGTGCCCGTCGACCTGGGACCGGACCGCAGCGACGCACGGATGCACGCCAAGACCGTAGGATCCTACGCAGTGCCGTAGGGGACCGCACCGCCACTTCCCAGCAAATTAGGGACACTGTTGCTCCTGGGGTATCGGCGAGGACCATTCGCAACCGTCTCCATGAAGCTGGGCTACGGTCCCGCACACCGTTAGGCCGTCTTCCGCTCACGCCCCAACATCGTGCAGCCCACCTCCAGTGGTGTCGCGACAGGGGTGAATGGAGGGACGAATGGAGACGTGTCGTCTTCAGCGATGAGAGTCGCTTCTGCCTTGGTGCCAATGATGGTCGTATGTGTGTTTGGCGCCGTGCAGGTGAGCGCCACAATCAGGACTGCATACGACCGAGGCACACAGGGCCAACACCCGGCATCATGGTGTGGGGAGCGATCTCCTACACTGGCCGTACACCACTGGTGATCGTCGAGGGGACACTGAATAGTGCACGGTACATGCAAACCGTCATCGAACCCATCGTTCTACCATTCCTAGACCGGCAAGGGAACTTGCTGTTCCAACAGGACAATGCACGTCCGCATGTATCTCGTGCCACCCAACGTGCTCTAGAAGGTGTAAGTCAACTACCCTGGCCAGCAAGATCTCCGGATCTGTCCCCCATTGAGCATGTTTGGGACTGGATGAAGCGTCGTCTCACGCGGTCTGCACGTCCAGCACGAACGCTGTTCCAACTGAGGCGCCAGGTGGAAATGGCATGGCAAGCCGTTCCACAGGACTACATCCAGCATCTCTACGATCGTCTCCATGGGAGAATAGCAGCCTGCATTGCTGCGAAAGGTGGATATACACTGTACTAGTGCCGACATTGTGCATGCTCTGTTGCCTGTGTCTATGTGCCTGTGGGTCTGTCAGTGTGATCATGTGATGTATCTGACCCCAGGAATGTGTCAATAAAGCTTCCCCTTCCTGGGACAATGAATTCACGGTGTTCTTATTTCAATTTCCAGGAGTGTATGTTGGTTTCAGTGTAATGACGTCCCGCTAAGTCTAGGTTATCTATTGTCTATGGGACGTCGACGTTGACCAGTGACATCAGAAATTACCAGAGACGATGTACTGCACACTTTTAACCATAGACCACACATAAAATAGACTGCACATAACGCCAGTTTACTGAAACCAACTTCTAAGTCACGTGACTCAGGGAACGAACCTGAGTATGTCATTACGCATTTATAGTGTACAGTTTATTTCATTTATGTTACAGATCAAATGCTGTGTTTTTACTAGAAGCAGAAGTAATGCCCTTCACATATGCTCAGATAAATCTTGTTTTGTATCCTGTTGGTTGGGTAAACTGACAAAAATCTCAGTTGTGAAAGTGAACTGCTTTAAAATACTTGCAGAGATATTTCCATGAGCTGAAAGTTAGAGTGTATGTTGACCGTGTATGTAAAACTCGTGAACGAGTAACGTTTTAAAATGACAGAACGTTAATATCCAACTCACTACAGGAATTCTCTACAGTATTTTCTAATGTATTACGTCCATTGTTTTGGTATATCTACATCTACATCTATACTCCGCGAGCTACCTTACGGTGTGTGGCGGAGGGTACTTATTGTACCACTATCTGATCGCCCCTTCCCTGTTCCATTCACGAATTGTGCGTGGGAAGAACGACTGCTTGTAAGTCTCCGTATTTGCTCTAATTTCTCGGATATTTTCGTTGTGATCATTACGCGAGATATATGTGGGCGGTAGTAATATGTTGCCCATCTCTTCCCGGAATGTGCTCTCTCGTAATTTCGATAATAAACCTCTCCGTATTGCGTAACGCCTTTCTTGAAGTGTCCGCCACTGGAGCTTGTTCAGCATCTCCGTAACGCTCTCGCGCTGACTAAATGTCCCCATGACGAATCGCGCTGCTTTTCGCTGGATCATGTCTATCTCTTCTATTAATCCAACCTGGTAAGGGTCCCATACTGATGAGCAATACTCAAGAATCGGACGAACAAGCGTTTTGTAAGCTACTTCTTTCGTCGATGAGTCACATTTTCTTAGAATTCTTCCTATGAATCTCAACCTGGCGCCTGCTTTTCCCACTATTTGTTTTATGTGATCATTCCACTTCAGATCGCTCCGGATAGTAACTCCTAAGTATTTTACGGTCGTTACCGCTTCCAATGATTTACCACCTATGGCATAATCGTACTGGAATGGATTTCTGCCCCTATGTATGCGCATTATATTACATTTATCTACGTTTAGGGAAAGCTGCCAGCTGTCGCACCATGCATTAATCCTCTGCAGGTCTTCCTGGAGTACGTACGAGTCTTCTGATGTTGCTACTTTCTTGTAGACAACCGTGGCATCTGCAAATAGCCTCACGGAGCTACCGATGTTGTCAACTAAGTCATTTATGTATATTGTAAACAATAAAGGTCCTATCACGCTTCCTTGCGGTACTCCCGAAATTACCTCTACATCTGCAGATTTTGAACCGTTAAGAATGACATGTTGTGTTCTTTCTTCTAGGAAATCCTGAATCCAATCACAAACCTGGTCCGATATTCCGTAAGCTCGTATTTTTTTCACTAAACGTAAGTGCGGAACCGTATCAAATGCCTTCCTGAAGTCCAGGAATACGGCATCAATCTGCTCGCCAGTGTCTACGGCACTGTGAATTTCTTGGGCAAATAGGGCGAGCTGAGTTTCACATGATCTCTGTTTGCGGAATCCATGTTGGTTATGATGAAGGAGATTTGTATTATCTAAGAACGTCATAATACGAGAACACAAAACATGTTCCATTATTCTACAACAGATTGATGTAAGCGAAATAGGCCTATAATTATTCGCATCTGATTTATGACCCTTCTTGAAAATGGGAACGACCTGCGCTTTCTTCCAGTCGCTAGGTACTTTACGTTCTTCCAGCGATCTACGATAAATTGCTGATAGAAAGGGGGCAAGTTCTTTAGCATAATCACTGTAGAATCTTAAGGGTATCTCGTCTGGTCCGGATGCTTTTCCGCTACTAAGTGATAGCAGTTGTTTTTCAATTCCGATATCGTTTATTTCAATATTTTCCATTTTGGCGTCCGTGCGACGGCTGAAGTCAGGGACCGTGTTACGATTTTCCGCAGTGAAACAGTTTCGGAACACTGAATTCAGTATTTCTGCCTTTCTTCGGTCGTCCTCTGTTTCGGTGCCATCGTGGTCAACGAGTGACTGAATAGGGGATTTAGATCCGCTTACCGATTTTACATACGACCAAAACTTTTTAGGGTTCTTGTTTAGATTGTTTGCCAATGTTTTATGTTCGAATTCGTTGAATGCTTCTCTCATTGCTCTCTTTACGCTCTTTTTCGCTTCGTTCAGCTTTTCCTTATCAGCTATGATTCGACTACTCTTAAACCTATGATGAAGCTTTCTTTGTTTCCGTAGTACCTTTCGTAAATGATTGTTATACCACGGTGGATCTTTCCCCTCGCTTTGGACCTTAGTCGGTACGAACTTATCTAAGGCGTACTGGACGATGTTTCTGAATTTTTTCCATTTTTGTTCCACATCCTCTTCCTCAGAAATGAACGTTTGATGGTGGTCACTCAGATATTCTGCGATTTGTGCCCTATCACTCTTGTTAAGCAAATATATTTTCCTTCCTTTCTTGGCATTTCTTATTACACTTGTAGTCATTGATGCAACCACTGACTTATGATCACTGATACCCTCTTCTACATTCACGGAGTCGAAAAGTTCCGGTCTATTTGTTGCTATGAGGTCTAAAACGTTAGCTTCACGAGTTGGTTCTCTAACTATCTGCTCGAAGTAATTCTCAGACAAGGCAGTCAGGATAATGTCACAAGAGTCTCTGTCCCTGGCTCCAGTTCTGATTGTGTGACTATCCCATTCTATACCTGGTAGATTGAAGTCTCCCCCTATTACAATAGTATGATCACGAAACTTCTTCACGACGTTCTGCAGGTTCTCTCTGAGGCGCTCAACTACTACGGTTGCTGATGCAGGTGGTCTATAGAAGCATCCGACTATCATATCTGACCCACCTTTGATACTTAACTTAACCCAGATTATTTCACATTCGCATTCGCTAATAACTTCACTGGATATTATTGAATTCTTTACTGCTATAAATACTCCTCCACCATTGGCGTTTATCCTATCCTTGCGGTATATATTCCATTCTGTGTCTAGGATTTCGTTACTGTTCACTTCCGGTTTTAACCAACTTTCCGTTCCTAATACTATATGCGCACTATTTCCTTCAATAAGAGATACTAATTCAGGAACCTTGCCCTGGATACTCCTGCAGTTTACCAATATTACGTTGACTTTTCCTGTTTTTGGTCTCTGAGGACGGACGTTCTTTATCAACGATGATAATGTCCTCTCTGGTAAGCCGTCAGGTATTTTATCGTTTCGCCCAAGGGGGGGTCCCTCTAACCTAAAAAACCCCCGTGTGCACGCCACACGTACTCTGCTACCCTAGTAGCTGCTTCCGGTGTGTAGTGCACGCCTGACCTGTCTAGGGGGGCCCTACAGTTCTCCACCCAATAACGGAGGTCGATGAATTTGCAACCATTATAGTCGCAGAGTCGTCTGAGCCTCTGGTTTAGACCCTCCACACGGCTCCAAACCAGAGGACCGCGATCGACTCTGGGCACTATGCTGCAGATATTAAGCTCAGCTTGCACTCCGCGTGCGATGCTGGTTGTCTTCACCAAATCAGCCAGCCGCCGGAAGGAACCAAGGATGGCCTCAGAACCCAAGCGGCAGGCGTCATTCGTTCCGACATGTGCTACTATCTGCAGCCGGTCACACCCAGTGCGTTCAATAGCTGCCGGAAGGGCCTCCTCCACATTACGGACGAGACCCCCCGGCAAGCACACCGAGTGCACACTGGCATTCTTCCCCGACCTACCCGCTATTTTCCTAAGGGGCTCCATAACCCGCCTAACGTTGGAGCTCCCTATAACTAATAGGCCCGCCCTCTGTGACTGTCGGGACCTTGCCGGAGAATCGGCCACTGGCCCAACAGGCGAGGCATCCTGTGGTGGCTCGGAAACGATGTCATCACCACTAGGAAGCACCCCGTACCTGTTGGAAAGGGGTAAGGCAGCTGCCACGCGGCCAGATCCCACCTTCGCCTTTCGGCCAGGCACGCGCGAGCCCACCACTGTCCGCCATTCACCCTGGAGTGATGGCTGACCGGTAAGATGCTCACTGCCGGAAGACGCAGCGACATCAGGGGTTCCATGCGATTCCAAGGCCACCGAAGTAGGCATAGGTCTCACCACAGTTGCCCCAACGCCACTACGAGCCGACGCCTGCGCCTCGAGCTCGATGAGCCTAACAGACAAAGCCTCCACCTGCCCCCGAAGAGTGGCCAATTCTCCTTGCGGATTAAGCAGAAGTCATAAAATATAAACGCTTATTATGCGAAAAAACGGACATTATGGATATAAACGGATTTCATCTCTTATAAAGCCGTAATGAAACATTTCATATACACTCCTGGAAATTGAAATAAGAACACCGTGATTTCATTGTCCCAGGAAGGGGAAACTTTATTGACACATTCCTGGGGTCAGATACATCACATGATCACACTGACAGAACCACAGGCACATAGACACAGGCAACAGAGCATGCACAATGTCGGCACTAGTACAGTGTATATCCACCTTTCGCAGCAATGCATGCTGCTATTCTCCCATGGAGACGATCGTAGAGATGCTGGATGTAGTCCTGTGGAACGGCTTGCCATGCCATTTCCACCTGGCGCCTCAGTTGGACCAGCGTTTGTGCTGGACGTGCAGACCGCGTGAGACGACGCTTCATCCAGTCCCAAACATGCTCAATGGGGGACAGATCCGGAGATCTTGCTGGCCAGGGTAGTTGACTTACACCTTCTAGAGCACGTTGGGTGGCACGGGATACATGCGGACGTGCATTGTCCTGTTGGAACAGCAAGTTCCCTTGCCGGTCTAGGAATGGTAGAACGATGGGTTCGATGACGGTTTGGATGTACCGTGCACTATTCAGTGTCCCCTCGACGATCACCAGTGGTGTACGGCCAGTGTAGGAGATCGCTCCCCACACCATGATGCCGGGTGTTGGCCCTGTGTGCCTCGGTCGTATGCAGTCCTGATTGTGGCGCTCACCTGCACGGCGCCAAACACGCATACGACCATCATTGGCACCAAGGCAGCAGCGACTCTCATCGCTGAAGACGACACGTCTCCACTCGTCCCTCCATTCACGCCTGTCGCGACACCACTGGAGGCGGGCTGCACGATATTGGGGCGTGAGCGGAAGACGGCCTAACGGTGTGCGGGACCGTAGCCCAGCTTCATGGAGACGGTTGCGAATGGTCCTCGCCGATACCCCAGGAGCAACAGTGTCCCTAATTTGCTGGGAAGTGGCGGTGCGGTCCCCTACGGCACTGCGTAGGATCCTACGGTCTTGGCGTGCATCCGTGCGTCGCTGCGGTCCGGTCCCAGGTCGACGGGCACGTGCACCTTCCGCCGACCACTGGCGACAACATCGATGTACTGTGGAAACCTCACGCCCCACGTGTTGAGCAATTCGGCGGTACGTCCACCCGGCCTCCCGCATGCCCACTATACGCCCTCGCTCAAAGTCCGTCAACTGCACATACGGTTCACGTCCAAGCTGTCGCGGCATGCTACCAGTGTTAAAGACTGCGATGGAGCTCCGTATGCCACGGCAAACTGGCTGACACTGACGGCGGCGGTGCACAAATGCTGCGCAGCTAGCGCCATTCGACGGCCAACACCGCGGTTCCTGGTGTGTCCGCTGTGCCGTGCGTGTGATCATTGCTTGTACAGCCCTCTCGCAGTGTCCGGAGCAAGTATGGTGGGTCTGACACACCGGTGTCAATGTGTTCTTTTTTCCATTTCCAGGAGTGTATATTGTTAGGAATCATCAGAAAATTAACGCTGCCTGCCAAACCGATAGTTCATCTTCTAATCCTGTGGAAGTGGTGAATTAAGACTGATAGTGTAACGAAAACAGGCATTTACGAAATAACTGTAATTCTATATTTTGTGAAAAGAACTGTCAATACGTTTCAAATGGTGACGCGTAATAACGATAATCATCGCATTAATATCAGGAATTTCGGAAAAACTGAGTTTACTAGTACACTGCGTATAGCGGCAATACAAATCATTTTATCGTTAAAATGTATGCTTTATTTCAGGTTTAAATGACAAAAACTGTCAGGCTCAATTCGCAATGATAGAAATTCGGCTTGCTGCAACGAGTTTAACTTGCTGCCTCGAGTCAAGTGATTTAGATGTTGGTTTCAAACGTCAACACGCTAGCGGTCTATTTATCTATGGCTATGGTTTTAACAGCACAGACGAATGTTGAGAAACAAGTGTCCTATTTATTTGTTTCAGTTTACAATGATGACTCCTCATCACAGAAGATAACCGATTTAGTATCTATGACTCGAAGACAAGGATATCAATATCTATAAGTAAACTATGACGTCATTGTCGATGCCGACTGGTTGTATCCCATTATTCAGTAATTCCCAAATATGATAACAAAGTTTCAACGCGTTATGCGAGTAGACAGTACGGAAATGCAGCTATAAGCGTGGGTCTACATGCCGTATCTCGTATTTGTGAGTTTTTGTGTTGCTATTTCTCCCTCCGCCACTGCGTTGGGCAAAAGCCGTGACTGCTCTCCTGCAATGAACCCGTTCTTCAAACTGTATTTCCGGGTTTCGGCACAAAAATGTTGGGAATAACATAGGCAACATCATTAATAAAGAATAAACATAAACAATGGTAAATCAAAGAACACAAACATGAATCACAGATAATATTAATGTAAAATACATTTCAATCTAAAGTACGTCTTCTACTCATTTGTTTCTTCGTACACTTCTCTTACTCTATTAAGACAAGATAAATGGAAGAGATAGTGAAGACCCAACGAAACGCGGCGCGTTTTGTCATCTGATAGTTTTAGTCGGCTCAAGAGCATTATGGAGATGCTCAACAAACTCCACACGCTTTGTGCATCACAGGAAGATTTACTGTTAAGATTCCAAGGGAGTACGTTCCAAGAAGCGCCATGCAACATTTTACTTTCTCCAACACATGTTCCGCGAAATGATCACGACTAGAAATTGGAGCACATACGGAGTTTTATCGACAGCTATTCTTCCCGCGCATCATTCACGAATGGACCAGGAAAGAAGAGAAAAGGTAATGGTCCCAGATGTAACCCGCGCTGTATGGAGTAATATGGCTTGCGGAGTATAGTTTTAGATGTAGATGTAGAAGTAAGTATAGACGTAGGTGTAGACACAAGTAAGCAGTCACTCTCCAATAACAGACAATTTAGTCTTTGTATTTATCTAGTTTCTAGCGGTCACTTCCGCCATGCGATGGACAGTTAATCCACCAGCTTAGAGTCATACGTTTTTTTAAAATAATAATCCCATATGTACGTATAACAATGATCCAGGAGAAATGGCTCGCATACCTCGATATTCAGTACGACTTGTTCCGCACTTCTATGACTCTTTCTCTCATATTCCCTTGCGGGAAGTATTCAGAGACGTTAACGTGTCGCATATTTATCTCCATTGTTCATTATTCATATGTCTCTGACATTAATTGAAGTTCATTGTCCGACATTAATTCTTCTGGTTTACCTGGTTAGGTTATCTTATCAATCAATGTCATTTCTATTTTGAAACGAATTAAGTGCACGGAAATTAAATGAATGCCAAAACATATTCATTACATTACTGATTCATCATTCTCAGCAATGATATCGATTCATTTTGATTTCATCTTTCCCGGAAATCCAAACATTATATCTCAGTGCACTAAATTCATTACGAAAATAATTTTATTTCATTCAATTTATAATCCTAGAATGAATACTAAATAATCTGAATATCTAACCAGGATGGTACACAAGTAAGTGTCAGCTTAGTCTGGCTCGCGACCCAGAAGGAAGGCTGAAGCCCACCAAAAGGCAGTAACATACACTGAACCGCTAAAGAAATTGGTGTAGGCATGCGTATTCAAATACAGAGATATGTTAACAGGCAGAATACGGTGCTGCGATCGGCAACGCCTCTGTATACTTACAAGATAACAAGTGTATGGTGAAATTGTTAAATCGGTTACGACTACTACAATGACAGGCTATCAAGATTTAAGTGAGTTTGAACGTGGTGTTACAGTCGGCGCACAAGCGATGGGACACAGCATCTCCGAGGCAGCGATTAAGTAGGGATTTTCTCATATGACCATTTCACAAGTGTACCGTAAATATCAGGAATCCGTTAAACACCAAATCTCCGACATCGCTCCGACCGGAAAAAAAAATACTGCAAGAACGAGACGAAAGACGACTGAAGACAATGGTTCAGCGCGACAGAAGTGCAACCTTTCCGAAAATTGCTGCAGATTTCAATGCTGGCCATCAACAAGTGTCAGCTTGCGAACCATTCAACGAAACATCATCGATATGGACTATCGGAGACGAAGGCCCACTGGTGTACCCTTGATGACTGCATGACACAAAGCTTTACTCCTCGCCTGGGCTCGTCAACACCGATATTGGACTGTTGATAACTGGTAACATGTTGTCTGGTCGGACAAGTCTCGTTTCAAATTGTATCGAGTGGATGGACATGTATGGGTATGGAGACAAGCTCATGAATCCATAGACCCTGCATGTGAGCAGGGGACTGTTCAAATTGATAGAGGCTCTGTAATTGTGTGGGGCGAGTGCAGTTGAAGTGACATGCGACCCCTGATACGTCTAGATACGACTCTGACATGTGACACGTATGTAAGCATCCTGTCTGATCACCTGCATCCATTCATGTCCATTATGCATTCCGATGGACTTGGGCAATTCCAGCAGAACTAAGCGACACCCCACACATCCAGAATTGCTCCAGGAACACTCTTCTGAGATTAAACACTTCCGCTGGTTACCAAACACCCAAGACATGAACATTATTGAGGAATTCTGGGATGCCTTGCAGCGTGCTCTTAGGAAGAGATGTCCACTCTCTCGTACTCTTACGGATTTATGGACAGCCCTCCAAGATTGATGGTGTCAACTCCCACCAGCACTACTTCAGACATTAGTCGAGTCGGGCACTGTTCGCGCGTTAAGCGCACGGTAGTCACCGCATGGGCGCCAAGCTCCATCCTTCTTCGGAACGAGATGTAATGCGGAGGACCACGGGCTCTTAGATGGGCCACATTATGCCCTCGCGAATCATGGCGTCAAATTCTGCCTTCGCTATCGACAATCGGTCCGGAGCGAGACGCCTAGGTGGGCATGCTACTGGGGTACCATCAGTCGTTTGAATGCGATGCACCGTGTCATGTGGTATGAACCTGGGAGCGCCGAGCGGGCTGGGCAAGTTCGGATAGTTAAGCAGTAACTCAGCGTACTCACCCTCCGTAGCATGGGCCAACTTGTCACTATGCGTTACGGTGTTGCGACGGAAACCTGTGACTGTTAAGCCAGTGACGCTGTCTACCAAGCTTTCGCCTGCACAGAGAAAATGGAGCACATATGACTGCTGACGGCTGCCAACAATTCTTCCATCGCAACATATGGCGCACAGAGGATGGAGCTTAATCTCGGCCTACGTCGTGCGTACGAGTGGAATTTTACAGTGGCTGACGTCACGGAGGCGGTCGTCGGGGCTGACCTCCTGGCGCACCGCCTCCTGCTGCCGGACGTCGCGAACGCACGCTTGGTAGACAGCGTCACTGGCTTAGCAGTCACGGTTTCCGTCGCAACACCGCAACGCATAGTGACAAGTTGGCCCATGCTACGGAGGGTGAGTACGCTGAATTACTGCTTAACTATCCAAACCTGACCAGGCCGCCCAGCGCTCCCAGGTTCATACCACATGGCACGGTGCATCGCATTCAAACGACTGATGGTCCTCCAGTAGCATGCCGACCTAGGCTTCTCGCTCCGGGCCGATTGTCGATAGCGAAGGCAGAATTTGACGCCATGATTCGCGAGGGCATAATGCGGCCATCTAAGAGCCCGTGGTCCTCCGCATTACATCTCGTACCGAAGAAGGATGGAACTTGGCGCCCATGCGGTGACTACCGTGCGCTTAACGCGCGAACAGTGCCGGACAGATATTTCGTTCCGTTTGGCGTCGGGGTCACCACTTGTCGGGTTCAGCTAGACTGGTGGCTGTCCGACCTTTGCTTAACATGATTCAGAAGAATAAAGACCTTCAGTTCAGCAACAATAACGTTATTGCGAGCGCGTATCTGACGACGCCCGGCATGCATGGAGTGATCGGAGTTACAAAATTTGCTTCCGGCCTCTACAGAAGGATCCTTAATCCTGGGAAAACTTCCGTAGTTATTGGAGAGGAAACAGTGCTCGTCCACACAAGCCAGGAGGCACGGAACTACCAATTAACTCAAAAAACAAGGAATAATAATAATAAACAGAACGTATATAAAAGCTAGAAAACACAGCGCCTCTAGAGGTTGGGCCCAGAACTACACAGACGTCGTGTACAGTAATTACGACCGCACAGCACTGCACTGACACACGCGCACACCACACACACACACACACACACACACACACACACACACCGGCGAGCTTGAATTAGCGCGCAGCAGCATCGCTACAGGCTCTTCAGTGTAGATCAAAGTTTCACATTATCCGCATGAGAATTACACAATATAACAAAGTACCCGATTGATGCATGAGGCAGTACATCACGAGAGCGAAGCACAAGACCATACTGAAAGAGTGTCAAATATTTTAGAAGAAATTTCAAAGATACTATTGATTTATCCACAGAGAGCATTTGAACTGACTTCTACAATTATTGACATGTGACACTGCCGTTCAACAGATACTATTATTTTTAATAAAGTGATATGACAATTTGAAAACTACTGTGTTGCAATATGTCTTTAGGCTGTCAGTGGTGTGGCATAAACGAGAAACGGCTCTCGTTGGTACAGGATACGCTCAAGGCGTGTAGAAAATTTATTCGCAGAAACCTGTTCTCGCTAACCAGGACAAAGTTAAATGTTAATGCTGTCCATGAATGTACAATAGAGCCCATTTGGTATAATTTCTGTTGATATGGCATAATGTTTGTTTCATGAACGCCGCATGTGGCCGCAGTGGCGCGTCACAAATGACGCTGTGGGCTGCAAAGCGGTGGCGCAGGCGGCCGACACTCTTCATTTTGTGCAGCAAGGCCGACGTCCAGGACAAAGGGCGGCTCTCCCCACTCTGCGTCACACTCGTGATTACAGGCTGCTCTTATATGCTGGCCGAGCCAACATAGGCATCACAAGTCGCTGCCCAGTGCGCAGTTATGCGTCTTCCGCAAAAAGTTTTCTCTGTATCGGACAGTTGTTTTGTAATTTCCATCACTCAAATGACAGTCTTAGATCTGCTGTCGGTCATACCTCATCCAGAATGTGTCCACAGCATGCGATGCTGCTGTAACGTCAACGTTTCTTCTATTTCTTTTATGATGCCTTAAGCCGTCAAACGGTAAATACTCGACATTTGGGTCTTAATGGCTACCACACCGTTCCGCCGAAACTGCGATTTGATATAAGTCAAACGCAAACGTCATATTCCTCTCTCTCTCTCTCTCTCTCTCTCTCTCTATCTATCTATCTACCTTATACACACACACAAAACGCGATCGTTTACAGAGTATTATTTTCTATAATAAACATTAGTATGAAATGAAAACTGCATACAGAGTGTTTCCGTGATAGTGTTAAGTTATACAAATTTTCAGAATGATTTACAACGCTGCACATTAAAACGTAAATACCATCAAGGCAGCATGCAATAAACGTCAGGCCGGCCGCGGTGGCCCAGCCGTTCTAGGTGCTTCAGTCAGGAACCGCGCGACCGCTACGGTCGCACGTGCGAATCCTGCCTCGGGCGTGGATGTGTGTGATGTCCTTAGGTTAGTTAGGTTTAAGCAGTTCTAAGTTCTAGGGGACTGATGACCTCAGAAGTTATGTCCCATCGTGCTCAGAGCCATTTGAACCATTTGGAATAAACGTCAAACTAACGAGATATGTTCTACGTAATTGGGATGGATATGTAAATGGTTAGCGTTTCAGTCCAAGAGCAAAAAGTAAATTCAGGACGTCAGAAACAGTCTGAGAGGCTCATAAGGATGTTGCATGGTAGACTGTGCTGAGAAATAATTATTAAGAAAGAAATTCGATATGTTGCACCGTTTTCGATTTAATTCGGAATGAAGTTAGCCAATCAGGGAGTTGTGCATGAAAAATTCAAGGCGCCTGCTAGATATAATTAGGTCGGTTGTTCTCGTAGCATTGATGAGAGCGCTCGAGACAACTCAGCCTTTGGCTCAGGGTCGATCCCTACCACGACTCGATGTCCAACTTTTGTATCTCCCTCTTGTTCGGTTTTAAGAAGCGAAACAAAGACCACCTTTGCCAATACTGTCTCTGGCAGGCTGCTTGAATTTTGTGCACACAACCAGCTGATTGGCTAACTTCAATGAAAATTAACTCGGAAACGGCGCAGCGTATGAATTTTTTTCTTAACAATTGTTTCTTACCATAACCTATCCTGGGACAAACAAGCTTTTTAGACTATCTCTGACCACCCTGTATAAGGGAAGAATGGCTCTGAGCACTATGGGACTTAACATCTGTGGTCATCAGTCCCCTAGAACTTAGAACTACTTAAACCTAACTAACCTAAAGACATCACACACATCCATGCCCGAGGCAGGGTTCGAACCAGCGACCGTAGCAGTCGCGCGGTTCCGGACTGAGCGCCTAGTGTAAGGGAAGATTACACAAGGGGTTTATCATTGTTAAATCACATTTGAATGTTGGTTGTTTGTTGCAACGTCTTATCTGTTGCCGGCCGCAGTGGCCGAGCGGCACTAGGCGCTTCAGTCTGGAACCGCGCGACCGCTACGGTCGCGGGTTCGAATCCTGCCTCGGGCATGGATGTGTGTGATGTCCTTAGGATAGTTAGGTTTAAGTAGTTCTAAGTTCTAGGGGACTGATGACCTCAGATGTTAAGTCCCATAGTGCTCAGAGCCATTTGAACCATTTTTGACCACCATATTGTTTGTTCTACAGTGCACGATTGTACAGCCATGCCACATACCTTGAGGCAAGAAATGGGCTTAATGCAGCAAGACAAGTATCCACATGGACAGAACGACGACTTCTGAAATATTACCGACTGAGCACGGCGACGATTCTTGCGGCTTCCCTCGACGCGGCAGCACAGGGAGGCGCGCACAATAGTGCACCCACGATGTCTTTCAGAGTTCCGGTTCTGCGTAAACCTTCACGGTAGGAGGCATTGATGTGGGAAGGGACTGGGGAGAACGAACGTTGCCGAACTGCTTTCACCCTTCCATGTGGGATTAGCATTAATGTGGTGGTATGTGTTGCCACTGAGTGTACATCACGAATACCTCAGATTAATACAGGTGGTAATTTGCTTAAGAGTCATTACAAGCAGAAGCTGTGCCCTACAAGTAACATCAGGTACCCTCTAAACCCACGACGTTTCATTTCGTTTCCTCCTCGCTGTCTGGCCTCTTATTTGTTCGGGCATATGACACTAAGGACTGGAGTTCGGCGTTCTGGTCCTAGACGGGCAACCTGACGCGATCGACCGCCATCTCAATCTCTGCCAACGGTGTCATTGGATGCGGTATGGAGGCACATCCCTCTGTCGGCCGTTGTCGGGTTTCTTTACATTGAAACCGATAGTAACTGGTCGAGTAGAAACGTAGAAATATAACGTTTAAGACTTTTCTATATTTCTACACGATTAATTAGTAAAGGTTCCAAGTTTAGGAAAGGACCAGGAGAGCTGTGAGCCTCCTTACCGCATCCAATGACACCGTTGACAGTGACATGGCAGTCGGGCGAGCCTGATTGCCCATCTTCGACCAGAACTTGTAGCCTCATTCCTTAGTGTAACATATCTGCTCAAATAAGAGACCAGAAAATGAGGAGGAAACGAAATGAAACCTCACGGGTTGAGAGGCCGTGTGATGTAATTTCAATGATCACAACGCCAGCCAGAGGCCTCGCGTTTGTTCTCAGGGTGCTTTTTGCCTTCAAGACTTCTCTTAGGGTTTCTTTTTTCTGCATTATTTTCGTTACCATCTCTTCAACTGACTTTTCAGCTGCAGGGAACCACTGTATATATTATTTTCTCAATATGTCTTGAGTGAAATCTGCTATCTTAAACCCTATTCTCTCGAATATCCTCATACTCCTAATGTTCCCATCATTAAATAAAAGTAGTGCCTCATAAGTTGCAATTCTGACAACTGCAGCAGATGAATATGTGGTTTTAGGACAGCGTTTCCATGTGTGTGAATTTAGAGACTCACTTGAACTCTGGTTTTTACCACGAAAACATTTTTTTAGTAGTTCCGGATCGGCAAGAAATTTGTAAGTGGCCTTGACAATATCGATTTCTTGGTGGAACAATTTCGTATTTAAAGGTGAAAAGGAAAAAAACCTACATTCTGTTTCGTTAATATTTGTTTGTTAAAATCTGATTTTCAGCATTCTAGATTCTAGACCATATTCAGGCTACAGCTGCTTGGTGCCCATTAACGTCACTAGTGTACAAGAAAACAAACCATGAAAACGAAAGTTGTTCTCAGTGCATGGCGTTAGGCAGGAAATTTTAAATCAAACACTCATCACTCATTTAACTATGAAATATTTACAGTAATTAGTAGCTTTTACTTATTATAGTATGTTGCAACTGCACAGGATTAGAGGTTGCGAGTTGATAAATTACACTGTAAAATGTGGTCACTGTATGAGAGACACGTTTCACTATAAACATTATAGTTTGTAATAAACAATAGAGGAGCAGGACGCAATTTGTTTGATTTTAACCCTTAACTAAAAATTTTTCATCATTAAATTGAAGCATTGCCACATCCATACCTTCATGATTACGCAGAAAACCATACTTAAGTGCTTGGCTGAGTGTGCAACACGCCGCTTTCAAACTATCTTTTCACTCTCGAAAACCGCTGTACAACGAACACCTAAATCTTACCTTGTGAGGTCTGATTTCTATTATTTTATGACGACGAGTATTTCTCCCCACGCAAGAATGAAGACAAAATAATATGAAACTTCTCCACCGTCTTAAAGCATCTGTTCACTACAGCGTTAATAGCATCATTCCATGTGACAGGATCGCTTTCGACTATAATGGCGAACCTCTTGAGAAGACAGGTAAAAGCATCACTTGCGAGCGGATAAAACGAAGCATATAGGCACCCTCTTATATGCTCGATAGGTGACTGCTAACAAAACGGCGGGAGCAGTGATAATGACTGTATACGTTTGTCAATGACTGCTGCCGGCTCTGGCCGCTGACATTTTTCCTGTAGAGGTTACAACCTAACAGCGCTAGGTGCCACAGTACCTAAAATCGGTATCTTGGAATCGCAAATAAAATATTCATACCAGTGCTGAACGTTTTCGTCCATGCGGAGATATTGTCTCCCAGTGATGTAAGGGAATCATTTTATCAGTGAAGTTTCTTCTTCGCCTGCCTTCGTGCCACTTCAGCGTACAGCTATTGGTGGTTCAGTTGAGGGACTGACTGTTACTACCATCGGAATTCGTAGTGCACTACTACTTCGAAGACACCTCTGTAGATTAATTAGAAAAATTGTGTATGATTATTGTGCGTCCTAAAATACGAAAACTTTGATCGTAGTGCCCCACAATGGCTAATAAAATGTGCACAGGCTGGCAGTCATCAGCTCACGGCTCAAGGTGCCCAAAGTCTTCGTACCTTTTTCCGTCATTACTGGATACTAACATGAGAACATTTTGCCCAATAGTTTCTTTAAGCTTTCATCAATTTCTTAAAAATATATTAAATGCACACTAAGACACACAAAAAAACACACACACACCACGAAGCAATTATCTGAATGGGACGGAAATCGGTAGTTATGATGTGTATGTACAGATAATCAAATGGTTACAACACAAAAAATGGATGATTTATTCGAAAGAGTTTCATGGCCTCAGAAAGTCGTTAACACATTCGTCCACCTCTGGCCCTTACGTAAGCATTTATTCGGCTCGACTTTGAAAGGCTTGTCGGATGTCCTCCTGGAGGATGTCTTACCAATTTCTGTCCAATTGACGGGTTAGACCGTTAAATTCTGGAGCTTACTCCAAACGTTCTTAATTTGAGAAAGATCTGGCATCCATGCTAGTCAAAGGAGGGTTTCACAGGCGCGAAGACAAGCAGTAGAAAATCTCGCCGTGTGCGGGCAGGCATTATATTGCTGAAGTGTAATCCCAGGATGGCTCGGCATGAAGAGCAACAAAGGGGGCGTAGAACATCGTCGACGTACCGCTGTGCTGTAGGGATGCCGCGAGTGACACCCAGAGGGGTTCTGCTACGAAATGAAATGGGCTCAAGATCACCACTCCTGGTCGTCGGTCTATATGGCGAGCGACAGTCAGGTTGGTACCCCATTGCTGCCTGGGGCACGACACTTCTTCGGCATGGGATCACATTTACTGGAGTAGATTAGTTGTCCCGCTTCGAACTGAGCCTCGATGACCAGCGAAAACGTGTCTCGAGGCGCCCTGGTACCTGCATGTCTGTCGCCCGAACCCAGGAGCGATGTGTGGGGTGCCATTTCCTTTCATAGCAGGATCTCTTCGCTTGTCATGCGCTCACCCCTGATATTTTTGCCCCTTTCTTACTGTCTGATTGGAAGTAGTGGCTCTGGTTCCAATAGCCATTCTGAAATCATCTTACAGCAGTCTGGCGTTAGCCGTATGAGGCCGCAGCGCTGATAGGACCAGATATCTGTCTTCACTTGGGATTGTAATGCACCGAAGACCTTGTCCAATTCGTGTTTTGTAGACCTGTCTCCATGTAGGATGCCCACAGCCTATGGGTGGCAGATGGAGAGTATCTGCAGCAACATGATGGGAAGTCCATCTTCCTTAGACCAAACAGATCGCCCTTGCAACTTGCACTGCTTTATGATTACACATTGCATGTGTTAGCTTGAATAAAATGTGTCCACAAATGTAAACTACTATCTCTGTACCGCACTGGAGTACACTTGGACATCGGATGGCGGATGACCTTAATTGATGCATAAGATGCAAGCAAAGATCCGACGCTATGCAATAAGACCATAGATACCGACCATATCAAAAAGATTTAACAAACCAGACGTCGATACACGTGTTCCCCTAATTCATCCGTGCAATGTATTATCATGTAACCTGTTATAAAAAGATCAGCAGTTGACCATTATGGTTATAGACAACATAAACTGTGAATTTAGAATCTCGTTGCATCTGTGTAAAAGATTTCAACAGCAGTGATACTATTTTGTATAGCTTTTGTTCGATTTTGTACGAGATTAATAAGATAATGTGAAATGCGAAGTGATTCATATACTGTACATCTACATCTACGTATACAGGGTGTTACAAAAAGGTACGGCCAAACTTTCAGGAAACATTCCTCACACACAAAGAAAGAAAAGATGTTATGTGGACATGTGTCCGGAAACGCTTAATTTCCATGTTAGAGCTCATTTTAGTTTAGTCAGTATGTACTGCACTTCCTCGATTCACTGCCAGTTGGCCCAATTGAAGGAAGGTAATGTTGACTTCGGTGCTTGTGTTGACATGCGACTCATTGCTCTACAGTACTAGCATCAAGCACATCAGTACGTAGCATCAACAGGTTAGTGTTCATCACGAACGTGGTTTTGCAGTCAGTGCAATGTTTACAAATGCGGAGTTGGCAGATGCCCATTTGATGTATGGATTAGCACGGGGCAATAGCCGTGGCGCGGTACGTTTGTATCGAGACAGATTTCCAGAACGAAGGTGTCCCGACAGGAAGACGTTCGAAGCAATTGATCGGCGTCTTAGCGAGCACGGAACATTCCAGCCTATGACTCGTGACTGGGAAAGACCTAGAACGACGAGGACACCTGCAATGGACGAGGCAATTCTTCGTGCAGTTGACGATAACCCTAGTGTCAGCGTCAGAGAAGTTGCTGCTGTACAAGGTAACGTTGACCACGTCATTGTATGGAGAGTGCTACGGGAGAACCAGTTGTTTCCGTACCATGTACAGCGTGTGCAGGCACTATCAGCAGCTGATTGGCCTCCACGGGTACACTTCTGCGAATGGTTCATCCAACAATGTGTCAATCCTCATTTCAGAGCAAATGTTCTCTTTACGGATGAGGCTTCATTCCAACGTGCTCAAACTTTAAATTTTCACAATCAACATGTGTGGGCTGACGAGAATCCTCACGCAATTGTGCAATCACGTAATCAACACAGATTTTCTGTGAATGTTTGGGCAGGCATTGTTGGTGATGTCTTGATTGGGCCCCATGTTCTTCCACCTACGCTCAATGGAGCACGTTATCATGATTTCATACGGGATACTCTATCTGTGCTGCTAGAACATGTGCCTTTACAAGTACGAAACAACATGTGGTTCATGCACGATGGAGCTCCTGCACATTTCAGTCGAAGTGTCCGTACGCTTCTCAACAACAGATTCGTGACCGATGGATTGGTAGAGGCGGACCAATTCCATGGCCTCCACGCTCTCCTGACCTCAACCCTCTTGGCTTTCATTTATGGGGACATTTGAAAGCTCTTGTCTACGCAACCCCGGTACCAAATGTAGAGACTCCTCGTGCTAGTATTGTGTACGGCTGTGATACAATACGCCATTCTCCAGGGCTGCATCAGCGCATCAGGGATTCCATGCGACGGAGGGTGGATGCATGTATCCTCGCTAACGGAGGACATTTTGAACATTTCTTGTAACAAAGTGTTTGAAGTCACGCTGGTACGTTCTGTAGCTGTGTGTTTCCATTCCATGATTAATGTGATTTGAAGAGAAGTAATAAAATGAGCTCTAACATGGAAAGTAAGCGATTCCGGACACATCTCCACATAACATCTTTTCTTTCTTTGTGCGTGACGAATGTTTCCTGAAAGTTTGGCCGTACCTTTTTGTAACACCCTGTATAAACTCAAGCCCCTTATAAATGGAGCGAGTGAAAAACGCACGACCCCTGATTTCTCTTATCTGGTCTTGGCGGTCCTCACGCAAAGTGTAATTAGAATCGTTCTGCAGTCAGCCGCAAATGCCATTCTCTAAATTTTCTGAATAATATTTCACGAAAACAACGTCGTGTTCCCTCCAGGGATTCCCGTTTGAATTCTCTAAACATCTCCGTAAAACTCGTGTTGATAGAACCTACGGGTACCAACACCTGCAGGAAGCCTCTGATCTCGTCATGAGTCTTCCTTTAAAACGATTTGGTGGGGAATCCTGAACACGCGAGCAGTCCTTAAGCATAGATCAAATGGCTCTGAGCACTATGGGACTTAACAGCTGTGGTCATCAGTCCCCTAGAACTTAGAACTACTTATACCTAACTAACCTAAGGACATCACACACATCCATGCCCGAGGCAGGATTCGAACCTGCGACCGTAGCAGTCGCGCGGTTCCGGACTGCGCGCCTAGAACCACTAGACCACAGCGGCCGGCTTAAGCATAGATCGCACTAGTGTTCTATACGCTGTCTCCTTTACAGATGAGTTATACCTTCCTAAAATTCTCCCAATAAACCAAAGTCTGTCAATCGAGATTTCGCTATTAGCGACCTTACATTCTCGTTCAATTTCAGAGCGCTTTGCAACGTTGCGGCAGATATTAAATCGAAGTGAGTACGGCAGCACGTCAATAGTACTGCATTCGAACATTAGAGGATTGTTTTTCCTATTCAAAAAAAAATGTTCAAATGTGTGTGAAATCTTATGGGACTTAACTGATAAGGTCATCAGTCCCTAAGCGTACACACCACTTAACCTAAATTACCCTAAGTACAAACACACACACCCATGCCCGAGGGAGGACTTGAACCTCCGCCGGGACCAGCCGCACAGTCCATGACTGCAGCGCTTCAGACCGCTCGGCTAATCCCGCGCGGCTTTTCCTATTCATCTACATTAACTTGTGACCACCCCTTCTCTCTTTGCTCCGTTTCTTTCACTGATCTTTCCTCTTCTTTCTTCCTTCTTCGTACCGCGGCTATGTCTCAGGGTTTTCAATGCAGAAATATAGTGAGAAGGGGGCACATGTGTGTGGTGATTCACGATATCGTAGTGCTGTGAGGGAGCATCAATCGTGCCTCTGGTTTGAGAAGACTGACGACTGAAGTACGAACATTTCTCAAAAGAGAAACATGTATGTGCTCTCTTTTCTTTTCAAATGCAAATGGTTCAAATGGCTCTGAGCACTATGGGACTTAACATCTGAGGTCATCAGTCCCCTAGAACTTAGAACTACTTAAACCTAACTAACCTAAGGACATCACACACATCCATGCCCGAGTCAGGATTCGAACCTGCGACCGTAGCGGTTGCGCAGTTCCAGACTGAAGCGCCTAGAACCGCTCGGCCACACCGGCCGGCTCTCTTTTCTTTTAAAACTATAAATAGTAGCGCAGCTAGTACTATCTATCGTTATTATAAACTGAATGAGTGCGACACCATTGATGCAGTTTCAACCTCGAAAGAAGTTTAATAATACCAATTAGCTGAAAAAAAACTCATCCAATCCAGAAGTAACTCACAGTTAGAGTAATTAGCTGCTGATGTGTGTGTCGTGGTCATTAATACATAAAAGATAGTTTCAGTAATTCTATCACTGTCCGTTTATGAATTGCTAAACATCATATCAACAAGCTGACTACGCAATGATTAATATTTGTCGTATCCCGACAGTAAATCGCATCTCGCTTGCATTAAGCATCAAGATGATTACTATGCTGCTCATATAAGTCTTTGATACTTACTATCAAGCTAATGTCTGTAAATTGCGGTTGACGTTACTGAATCACACACGCGACGATAACACCCGATATCCAGCCGCGTATCTTAAACTCCGCGCCGATATTTGAGAATTCGTGCGTGTGAAGTTATTCACATGAGTACTAAAAGAAATCAGCTAAATTTCGGTTACGCGATAAGTCACACAAATCTGAAGGCTGTAAATTCAACTAAATACTTAGGGAGTACAATTACAAGTAACCTAAATTGGAACGATCACATAGATAATATTGTGCGTAGAGCAAACCAAAGACTGTGATTCATTGGCAGAACACTTAGAAGGTGTAACAGGTCTACTAAAGAGATTGCTTACACCACGCTTGTCCACACTATTCTGGAGTATTGTTGTGCGGTGTGGGATTCGCAACAGCTGGGACTGACAGATGACATCGAAAAAGTACAAAGAAGGGCAGCTCGTTTTGTATTATCGCGAAATAGGGTAGATAGTGTCACAGACATGATACGTGAATTGGAGTGGCAGTCATTAAAACAAAGGCGTTTTTTGTTGCGATGGGATCTTCTCATGAAATTTCAATCACCCGTTTTCTCCTCCGTTAGCGAAAACATTCTGTTGGCACCCACCTACATAGCGAGAAATGATCATCACGATAAAATAAGAGAAATGAGGGCTCGCACAGAAAAATTTAAGTGCTCGTTTTTCCCGCATGCCATTCGAGAGTGGAACGGTAGAGAGACAGCTTGAAGGTGGTTCATTGAACCCTCTGCCAGGCACTCACGTAAATGTTGATGTAGATGTAGAATTTTTTGCGCCCAAGCCGGGCCGTGGTTCCCTAGAATAATTTTTAAATCAACTCCCGGTTGTAAATTAACAATTCTATGCCCATTCATGAAAGTTACAGCACATCCGCACGCGACGACTACTTGATTGCGCACTCGAGCAACACGGAAGTTTTCGTTCTTACAAAGAGAAAATATATCATGCATAATGCAACAAGCTGATTTGCCATGTCAAAACATATTTATATCTATCTGTTTGAAGCTCATTACGTATTAAATTTTGTACATAATTAAATTCTTTACTCTGTAAATAACAAATAAAATTTAGAAATGAATGACATGTATAAAAGTCAAATCTCAAGTTGATATGACGTCCTGTGTCACTACTGGTTTCGACTCCCCTACACTCACGTGACGCAAAGTAGATCCGACTATATTGGACATACTCATGTAATGTTACAAACTTACATTTTTACACAATTAGAGAAAGCTGCCTTTTGTCTCACCACATATAAATTTTGTCTATGTATCCTCCTACAGTCACTCAACGACGATACTTTCTCCTACAGTACGGCTTCATTAGCAAACACAGATAGCTCTAGGATAGGTATGCTCCAATTATTGTTACCTCAATGTACTGAAAAGTATAATAAAGCTTCAATGTGTTTCACGAATACTTCACATTTACAAAATGGGGCCCTATATGCTGTGACTGTTGCTATTATGCCTCCACCATTACTATTATGTCTATTTCTGCGTTACAGATTCAAAACGTTGATCATTTCAAAATCAAAGAAAATCAATGTTTTCTATATTTGTATCCTTTCTTAGTGTAACTGGGAACCCTCACTGACCTGCAGTAACCAGGTGCTACACTGTATGTACCGATAATCAGGATTCCTGTTTAAGTGGTCAAATGATGTTCATCAACACGTCTCTCATCTGCATGAGGTCGTCTAAATAGATCAGAAATAACATCTTGGGTTGTTGGGTGTTCTGCCGGATATCAGCGTCCTACTTGCACGATATTTCGGTCACTTAGCTCGTAACCTTCATCAGGTGCGACCTGAGACTGCTCCTCGAGTGTACGTACCATCGAAGTGTTTCCACACAATGTGAAATGAATGTAAAAGTGCTTCTACAAGGTGTTCTATTATTTGCAGGTCTATGATTCCGGAGATCTATATCGAACAGCAGAATATATATTCAATTATCGGTCACTTCTGTAGTTAGACTAATGTTCAAACAGTATACGAGTTGCTAACGCAGATAATTTCTGAAGTAGTGGTATTGTAACGCCGGAAATGCATATCCTCCTATTTTCATCTATTGTACTATTATTTTTTTCCTTGTTTTGTTACCTCAAGATATGACATTTCTGTCTCTTTATATATTGTAATTGTTTTACTGTTTGTATATATATATATTTATGCACTCATGTCGATGTATAATTGGTTTGTTTCGTAAATATTATTTGTATTTCTACGCTGGGTCTTGCCTAGGGAAAACTGCTATCGAACGATTACATCGATGGGTCGTGTGAAGAATCAAAGTGTGTAGGATCTTTGGTAGTGTTAACTCTGCCGCGTGCAGCGCGGGCAGAGCAGTGGGAGTCTGGCGGGAGTAGCGAGTGGAGCAGGTGTTGTGTGACGCTCCCGCGAGTTGCCGCGCTTTCGGGGTTTGGCAGCATGTAATTGCGCTCGACTCGCGATGATAGTTTCTGACATGGTGTCGCGGACGGGAAGCATTAGCTGGCGCACATCAAGAGCCCGTTTCGCCTGGTGACCGTGTCGAGAAGAAGGCGCGCCAACATCCAGCTTCTGCAACAGCGACGGCCGACAATGAGTGACTGTCGCCACCTCCTCGATCGACGGCTTCAAACCTTCAATCAACCAACAAGGAAGACTAAAAGCACGTAAAGTTTCAGAACTGTATGGCAGACCTCAGCTTTTCAAATTGTTCCATTTGCCTCGCAAAATTACAGTAACTTAGCATGAACCTTTGTTGCTCATTGTCCCAATTGCATTGCCAAGCAGGGTCCCTTCCTTTTCCGAAATGAACCCGAGTGTCGTTGAAATTCAAACGCCAGCATTAAAATAATATGATTAGATTTCACTGCTTTAATTTCAAAGTTCAGTAGCTGGCTACAATATTTAGGTTACACGAGCACAAATTTAGAGTGCGAGTTTTGTTAGCATAATTTAGCTTACCTGTGACTGCAGCTCAGCTTGGTACGTACTAAATTTTACTATTGTTAACAGTTCAGAATCATTTAATTCAAGTTCAAAGTTAATTCTCTTATTTCTAAATTGCGTAGATTCAAGTAGCTTTTGAAATGATTGTTGAGGTAGTCCAAGACTAACCTTATTTTACTGAATGTCGGTGTGCTTCAGAAAGAAAGCTCACTATTAACTTCAGTCACTAAATTAACTTTCGATTTTCCGGTTTTATTAATTCTTTTGCTAAATTAAGTCAGGGTGTAGCGAAATTTATTACTTCTGACAAACTTTCAGTTTTCACACTACACGTGTCAACCTTCAGTTGCCACGCTTCTAGTGCTAATTATATGTGTAATAACCTTTCTTTTTCAGTTACTATAGTAATTGTCCTTAGGACTGGCGACCGTGATTTCCCCAAATCTCAAATACCTAATTACCGCTAGTTAATTGTTAACGTAACGGCTGCACATTTACCTTCTTTATTAACTTTACCCCTTTTCAAAATTAATTTCCACCAGTTTCATTAGCACATTTCCTTTCATTTAGATGTAACCCTTTCCTCCCTCTTTACCGACAGGTTAACTTCGGTGACGATTGCTTTTCCAAAACTCCCATTAGGTACACGTGGTTTCATTTTTCACTGTCATTAAGGTCGGTAAGTGAGGGGGAGGTTACACGTGGCGACCTGGTGACAGGACAATCTTCAGATTTGAGGTTGTTCTGGACACGAATTTTCTTTGGGGCAAATGTCGTAACAAAGTACTGGTTACGTACAGGCCGTTACGTCAGCGAGAATAAGTAGTGGGAGTAATCCTAATTACATTTGAGATTTGTCATTTATATTGAAAATTATTAAAATGAGTGAAGGCAACAATTACCAAAATTTGGTAGACTTGGATACGGAACAATCGGTCGAACAGTGGGAAACGCGCACGGCGGTTCCCATTGTTCAGGGGCAGGCGGCTAGCATGGAAGACGCGAGCGCCGAAACGCAACAAAGAGCAGAAATGGAATTCCAAACTTTAGAAAATGTTTCGGAATCGGAAGCGAAAATCAAATCTGTACCCCTTGATGATGAATACGGGGGAACATGTATAGAGGAACCAGCTACGGAAGTAAAACCGGTAGTCTCCGGGAATTTAACTGATTTATTGAATGTTTTGATTAATGAAATCAAGAGTCAATCGGCAGAAATTATAGCTCTGTCTGCCAAGCAAGAAGCTCAGTCTGAAAAGATTGAACGAAAGCTAGACAATCAGAACAAAGCTATTAATGTTGTTAACAACAATGTTGGAGTTGTTAATACAAAAGTTGATAAAATCAAAGAAGATATTGTTGTAATTAATACCGAAATCGGTAATCTTAAACAGGAAATGATAGGCGTTCAGGCGGAAATTGCGAGCATAAATACTCGCTTTGATTCCGAAATTAGCAGAATCGAGAAAAGTGTAGGAGAAGCAGTTGCTCCGATCATCGAGAATAAGGTGACGGAACAAATTCAATTAGTGAAAAAAGAGGATCAACAGAAGGTGGAAACTTTAAAGGCTTTAGTGTCCGAAGTAGACACTAAAGTGAGGGAGCAGGCTAATACCTGTGAAGAGAAAAAGAGGGAAGTGGAAACGCTTGCGACAACCACTTGCCAAGTAATTACGAGAGTGTCGGAATTAGAAAAGAAACTTGACGAAAAACAGAGCTATGTGCCAATCTGTACACATAGTTCGGAATTGTTGACGAAAGAGGAGCGGTTCGACCCCTTGAAAAAAGGCGGTATACACGCGACGGATTTCATTAAAAATTGTGAAAGAGTTTTACCCAGATCATGGACTAATGAGAGAAAAATTAATGCGGTTATTGATGTGCTGGCTGGTGATGCCAAGCGTTGGGGCTTAAACCTCGACATTACGAACCTGACTTTTGACGAGTTTAAAAATTTGTTTCTGGCTGAATACTGGTCAGAGCAAAAACAGCAAAGTGTCTGGCGCGAATTTGTCGTATCGAGGCCTTTCGATGCGAATTCGCGCGGTTCGATGAGGGAGTTTTGTGAGGGCTGGATCCGCAAGTTGGGATATTTGCGTGATCGCCGCACGGAATCCGAAATAGTCTGGGAACTCTACAAGAAGCTTCCAGATGATACAAAACGCTACGTAGGAAGCAATTACAGGACAATCAATGATTTCCTGGAAAGAGTTGAGGACGAGGACTATTGGCGCAATAATCGCGACAGTGGTAGAGGCCGTGGTAACAACAACGGGTACCACCCCAACCATAACAACGATAACCATGGGAATAATGCATACCGCAGCAATAACAATAATGGTTCGGACCGTAATAACAATCGGTACAATGCAAATAATAACAGGAATGACAGAAACCAGTATCATACTAACGTGATACGGGCTTCACAGAATAGTAATAACGCCAGAGGGTGTGATCAGCCGCCTCAGCAGCATCCGGGGAGCGTATCTGCTGGGACGAGACAGGGAAACCATTAGCCGCGCCGGTGAGGGGCCGAGCGGGCGTGGAGAAATTTTGGCGGCCCAATAACAAGAGAAAACCCAGGTGTCGCCGTTATGAAAATTCCGTATGGAATAATCAACGGCGGGAGAGTGTGCCAGTGTTAAGAGAAAGGAGTGCGCCCACAAGTAGTAGATCAGCAGTATACACGGCAGTAGGTAGTACATTCACTGTCAGTGAGAACAATTTAAGTAGTGTTCCGGAAATCGATTATAAAGTGGCAGCTGTAATACCCACAGCGGAACTGGAGATTGAGTTTAAGAATGATTCGCAATTGTTGAGAGAAGATCAGATGTCGGATAAAACGTCCGTCATCGAGCGAGGGGATGCAGAGAGGGATGAGGTCTGGTTAAGGCAGTTCGGTCGCTTATACGACGAACTAAGAGATTATAGGGGCCTGTACGGGAGGAGTGTTTATAGGGAGCGCGGGCAGGATTTGCCGCGTCTCGTCCCACAGGAAGATAGTATTTGTGAAGTGATGGAAAGTTCTGGCCCTAACCGGCAGACTTTGTTGTTAAAGGGGAGCACGAGCAAGATGCGTCGTGTTTCGTCCCGCAGGAATTGAATGTTGAAGTAGTAACGGAAAGTTCTGGCCCTAACCGGCAGACTTTACCGAAAGTTGTAGTGGTAGAAGTAGCCGACCCATCCGACGCAAACCTCCAGTTTAAACATTGCGAGAGTATTAAGGAGAAAGATTACGAAAATTTTAGTGATAGCCGGACACGATTGGTAGAAAAGCACATAGATTACAGCGTGTATGAGGTTAGAGTTGACATTATACAGTCAGACGATAGCAGTGTGGGTTGCGCAGATCCAGAGGAAGTAATTGCAGATACTACTGGGCACATTCCTCCAGGTAGATTGGCAGATGAGATCAATCTGACCAAAGTGGAATCAACGAAGGTGACAATTAGTGAATTGATAGCAAAGCAACACTCACTAGTTGACGAGTTACAGGAAAAGGTTTCGGTATTGGAGGCGAAGCTAGAGACTAAGCCTCAGGACAAACGTGTTGAAATTAAAACTGTATGTGAACAGAGGCTGAAAAAGCCGCCAGATAAACCGGATTTAGGATCAAAGCCGGATGGTTTTTTCTGGAATGACCTGGATATAGACGAGGATTTACTGTGGGAAAATAAAGAAACAGTCGAGGACAAGTGTAGACAGATAGTAGTGTCTGTTAATATGCACGACCTACAACTAAACGTGTTGATTGACACCGGTGCAGAATTGAGTGCTGTATCTGGGAAAATATTTGAGTTACTGAAAGACAGACCTGGCATCGTAGTTATGCCAGTAACAGGAGTGAAAATTATCGGTGCTACTGGGAAGGCCAGTAAACCGGTCACAAAACAGATTTTTGTCAACTTCGAGATATGTGGGGCACGATTTGAACAAGAGTTTGTCGTCGTGCCAGACTTAACTACGGAAGTAATTATCGGGTTAGATTGGCTATTAAAGTACCGTGCAGTGATTAACTGCGAAAGCAAAACTTTGACATGTATGTCACTAGATAAAACAATGGTAGTTGGTTTTGACGAGGCAGGAGACGGTGTGCATAGGCAATACCAGCCTATACACATTGTTAACTGGCCGGATGACATTGACGTAGGAATGAGTTTGAACTGCCATAACATGAGGAATTTCGGCATTGACAAAAGTGTAGAAAGTGAATTGGAAGAGATAATCAAATTCCCTCCACGGATTAACATTAGTATTGGTGTGAAAAAAGATCGTTTGCGAGAAGTAATGAAGCTAAAAGCCGATGCTCGCATACGTCGTCATGACGCTAAAGCGCGTTTTGCTAAGTTTGCAATCGGAGACTTAGTACTTGTAAAAGCTCATGAGAAATCGAGCGAGATAGACCATGAAAACTCTAAATTTAAGTTTGTTTATAATGGACCATATAAAGTCATTGGTATGCCTCACACAAATGCTTACGGAATATTGTAGACTTGAAATTGTACCAACCTAGGATCGATTAATACCACACAATGGGTAATTTATACAGTATGTAAAATAGAGTGTAAGATTTAACGATTTGCTAGATTGCCATGCTTTTGACTGACCAAGGTCATTAAAGAAGTTGTAATTAATAAGTAATTAATTTTGATTAATCAATTTAATTTTAATCAATTTAATCATGATCTAATCAACTGAAAAATCCAAGCTGCTAGTTTAAGTTTTCAGCTGAGTCACAGTAGATTAAGGAATGTAAATATGATTTTGTAAATAGCTGTAAGATTCCATAAATATGTGATTTACTAGTCATTGCCGATGTACTTAGACGCTGTTTTAAGTTTCAGGCTAGTATATGCGTGTGATGATGGACAGTGTTGAGTTATCCACTGTGATAGTGTTTATGGACTCCTTGAGATTACTCGGGAGTGAGTTTTTCCGAAAGAATTCAGTGAAACGGACGTTCTGGAAATGCCGTTACACAGGCGAGTGAGATCAAGCGTGCCGCACAGGCGGGCGCAACAATACTGGCGAGGCGGTGCCGCTGTCGGCTCTTGTGCCGCTGTCGGCATTCTTTGTACTTGCGAGTACGGAAGGCGGAATTGTTTTTCTTCCTGGACAGCTGAAAGAATTCTACTGTCAATATTTATGTTTTTTTCGATCTGATGTGTGTTATTTTCTTGTTTAGCGTTTAATGGACTCCCATGACGAGAATATTAATTATGAAAAGGTTATATAAAATGTGTATTCTATTTAATTATTTATTTGCGTATTTTGATCCACCTGTTTTTATGACCATGCAATCTGATTAATTTTGTAAATAGTATTCCATTTCTTGATACTGTTAGGAATTTAGATTTTTAGAATAGCTAAACCATTTTCTATGTTTTCTATGAATTTTGATATGTTGTCAACCTGTGGAATACGATTAGGAGTGTCTCCACTCAATTATTATGGTCTAAAAATTGATTTATGGTTAATTAGACGAATGCTAAATTTTGTTGATGTTTTGAGCATATGCATTTCCGCTGTTTTTTTTTTTTTTGGGACATTTTCTGAGTCTGTTTACGTTACACGAACATCCTCAGACAATGTGGGGCACGTGTAACGCCGGAAATGCATATCCTCCTATTTTCATCTATTGTACTATTATTTTTTTCCTTGTTTTGTTACCTCAAGATATGACATTTCTGTCTCTTTATATATTGTAATTGTTTTACTGTTTGTATATATATATATTTATGCACTCATGTCGATGTATAATTGGTTTGTTTCGTAAATATTATTTGTATTTCTACGCTGGGTCTTGCCTAGGGAGAACTGCTATCGAACGATTACATCGATGGGTCGTGTGAAGAATCAAAGTGTGTAGGATCTTTGGTAGTGTTAACTCTGCCGCGTGCAGCGCGGGCAGAGCAGTGGGAGTCTGGCGGGAGTAGCGAGTGGAGCAGGTGTTGTGTGACGCTCCCGCGAGTTGCCGCGCTTTCGGGGTTTGGCAGCATGTAATTGCGCTCGACTCGCGATGATAGTTTCTGACATGGTGTCGCGGACGGGAAGCATTAGCTGGCGCACATCAAGAGCCCGTTTCGCCTGGTGACCGTGTCGAGAAGAAGGCGCGCCAACATCCAGCTTCTGCAACAGCGACGGCCGACAATGAGTGACTGTCGCCACCTCCTCGATCGACGGCTTCAAACCTTCAATCAACCAACAAGGAAGACTAAAAGCACGTAAAGTTTCAGAACTGTATGGCAGACCTCAGCTTTTCAAATTGTTCCATTTGCCTCGCAAAATTACAGTAACTTAGCATGAACCTTTGTTGCTCATTGTCCCAATTGCATTGCCAAGCAGGGTCCCTTCCTTTTCCGAAATGAACCCGAGTGTCGTTGAAATTCAAACGCCAGCATTAAAATAATATGATTAGATTTCACTGCTTTAATTTCAAAGTTCAGTAGCTGGCTACAATATTTAGGTTACACGAGCACAAATTTAGAGTGCGAGTTTTGTTAGCATAATTTAGCTTACCTGTGACTGCAGCTCAGCTTGGTACGTACTAAATTTTACTATTGTTAACAGTTCAGAATCATTTAATTCAAGTTCAAAGTTAATTCTCTTATTTCTAAATTGCGTAGATTCAAGTAGCTTTTGAAATGATTGTTGAGGTAGTCCAAGACTAACCTTATTTTACTGAATGTCGGTGTGCTTCAGAAAGAAAGCTCACTATTAACTTCAGTCACTAAATTAACTTTCGATTTTCCGGTTTTATTAATTCTTTTGCTAAATTAAGTCAGGGTGTAGCGAAATTTATTACTTCTGACAAACTTTCAGTTTTCACACTACACGTGTCAACCTTCAGTTGCCACGCTTCTAGTGCTAATTATATGTGTAATAACCTTTCTTTTTCAGTTACTATAGTAATTGTCCTTAGGACTGGCGACCGTGATTTCCCCAAATCTCAAATACCTAATTACCGCTAGTTAATTGTTAACGTAACGGCTGCACATTTACCTTCTTTATTAACTTTACCCCTTTTCAAAATTAATTTCCACCAGTTTCATTAGCACATTTCCTTTCATTTAGATGTAACCCTTTCCTCCCTCTTTACCGACAGGTTAACTTCGGTGACGATTGCTTTTCCAAAACTCCCATTAGGTACACGCGGTTTCATTTTTCACTGTCATTAAGGTCGGTAAGTGAGGGGGAGGTTACAGTATGAATAATGTGAATGAAAGGAACCAGTTTGTTTATGAGATCCTTATCAGTGTATGTTATTCAGTGTGCTACTGACGCTAAACGATAACTATTAAGATGATTGACGTAGATAGTATGTCCAGAGACAAAACGTGCAGCTTTATAGCTTATGTCATGCTCAGACAGCAGCGAAAAGAGTTACTTATCAGTATCTGTTGCTGGTTGTGTCGCAATGTGTAATTTGTCAAGTAGTCAATCGAGGAGAAGCACCTGCGATAGAGAAGTGTCCATGCTCATTGATAATGTGTATATAAGTGATAAATGAGGGACAACTCAGATGACCGACGAAAGACATAAGTGAAACACCTGAATGGAACTCTGTTTGAGATAACTGTATTATGCCCTCGTCATTTCCCCTCAGGTCCTCCTTTTTGGTTTACGCGAGGGTACAAGTCGGAAAACTGTGAATATACACGCGTGAATTGAAACATTACGGACAATCACATAATAGCGTGGCGGCTCATCTTTACATGCAGCTCCGTGTATTCACAAGACTTACCTCATGTCAAGAAGGAAGACTGTATGAATTTTGCCGACACAAGTTCACCATTTCCTATAGACGAAGAGTAGGCTTTTATGCAATGAGACCTGCCACTTGGTGACATCATAAATGGGTTCTGTAAGAGTGACACCCAGAGGGCTTTGTACGTTTAAGAATTTATCATCATGCTCGCCAAACCTTGTAGCACGATTGTAGTGACGTGCCACGGTAGTATAATGTCTGTTTCGTGGGAAACATCCTGGCATCCGCCTTATACGAGCTTATTTGCGTTGACCTTTATAGGCTTCTATTCAGATGTAGTCTACAGTCGACCATGTATATAATTCCGCACGCTGGACGACCCAGATGTGGCAAAACATAGATTTAAGGGACTCGGTATTAAAAGCTGAAGACAGCAGGGAAAACCTCAGTATGAAACATAAGAAGATAAGAAAGGTTAAAATAAACTTATTACAGTTAAATATGAAAGGTTTATAAATAAACGCAATGTATTTCTGATCTGTAACTCTTCAGGCTTTCCCGGCGATCTAATGACATCTTGGGTTGTCGGGTGTTCTGCCGGATATCAGCGTGGTACTTGCACGATATTTCGGTCACGTAGCTCGTGGCCTTCATCAGGTGCGACCTGAGACTTCTCCTCGAGTGGACCCGCTCTACTTAACATTCACGCAGGATTGGGCTGCAGTTAGTATTAAGATTTAGAATTTTGTATTTAGAATCCCACTTCTGTTATTTTTATTTTGATAATTCTTTAAATCTAGAGAAATACTGATAACTGTAGGATGTAGCAGTCTAATAATGAAGGCAGTTGTAGTAATAAAATACATCTGATATACCGGTTGGTTATAATTAAACTTTTCCTATTTAGCACGTTGTAACTTGGAAACTAATTACCGTTGGAGTACCAAACATAGTGCCATTAACGTCTGAGGTTACCCTCCGCCACACACCGTCAAGTGGCTTGCGGAGTATGGATGTAGATGAGATATGGGGTTCCTGATTTCCATGCGTCACAGCGCCATTGTCCAGTTCCAACTACGGTCACCAGGTGCCGTGTTCAGTCTTCATGATTCATACACCTCACCAGTCACAGTGCACTTGTTGATGTATCAACATGAGCTTGGACAGAACGAGCTGGACATTATTGGTGAAACTATCTTATCAAAACAACAGTAATGCTGGAACTGGGCTTCGAGAATATCGTCGGCTGAAAGAATTACGAAAGGGTCCTCTTTCTCCACCGGCTGTGCGGAACATGATGAAAAAACTTCTTGGCAGATTAAAACTGTGTGCCGGACTGAGACTCGAACCCAAGTTCGAATCTCGGCCCGGACGCAGTTTTAATCTGCCAGGAAGTTTCATATCAGCGCACCCTCCGCAGCAGTGTGAAAATCTCATTCTGGAAACATGATGAAGAAGTTCGAATCAACTGGAGAGCTGGTCGTCGCCCCGGGAAGAGGCCAACGAGCGGTTGCACCACAGGTAGTTGATAAAATGCTGTTGCTATGGCAGACAACACTACGCGCAATTCCCGATCGTCAGGCAGTGCGCGTGCTGTGTCACGACAGTTGAACATCCCATGGTCCACTGTACGGAAGGTGCTTCGAACTATTCTTAAATGGTATCCGTACAAGATCCACATCGTACAGCAGCTTGCACAACAGGACGCACAACGACGTGTTGACTTCGCTCTCCACTTTCTCGTAAGGATATGAGTTGGAACTGGATTATCTTACGGACACACGAAGCTCATTTTCCCCTGACGGGTGAGGTGAACACACGGAACTCCCGAGTGTGGCGATCTTCACCTCCAGTCGCTGAGCATCAAGTTCCTCTGCATGGTGAACGTGTCACCGTATGGTGTGGCCTCACGGCTACGTTCATCATTGGCCCATTAGTTTTTGAACAGTTTGGCGCTCAAGGACCAAAGCCGTGCAGTGTGACTGGTCAGAGTTACTGCGATATGCTTCACCAGCATGTCATACTCGCTCTACAGGAGAGAGACGCATTGAACTCAACAGTTTCCATTCAAAATGGGGCCTCACCGCATACCACTCGTGAAGTTCACCTGTTTCTGCGAAACACATTTGGAAACGATCGAATTATCAGCCGATCGTTTCCAAATGCTTGGTCGGCGCAGTCACCTGATCTCACCCCCTGTGATTTCTGATTGTGGGACTATCCGAAGGACAAGGTTTACCAGAGGAACCTTTACACATGTGCTGATCTCAAGCGCAGCGTATCAAGAGAGATAGCCAGCATACCTACGGAATCTTTCGTTCTGCTGTACAGAAAGCAGTCCTGCGCATTCAGACTCTTCTGGATTCTGATGGGCACCATATTGAGCCCCTTTTGTACCATAGCACCACATTAAGAGGCTTCCAATTGAACTGATTCTGTATTATTTGTCTACACCCTGTCCTTGACATTAATACTACCAAGTTTGGTACTTATACGGCAATTAGTTTTCGTGTTTTCATGTGTTAAATAGGAATAGTTTAATTACAACCACAAAAGTTACAAATCTTACTCATAAAAAGAAAAGGAAATAAACAATTAGATGAAAGACACTCATATTTTATGTTATTTTTAAATAAAATAAGCGAAAAAATGTGCAGGTATTTTCTTATTCGGCTTCCAAACCAAGTGTCCCAGTTCTTCCAAAAGTAAATTCGTTTACTGCAGTTAGTACACTGCACGAGCAGTCTTTATTTTCAAATAATTATCAAGCAAGGTCCAGATGATGTTAAAGATGGTGGTTAGAGATTTAGGTCGCTAAATGGCAAAGTCATCAGCGCTCTTACATGACATAATCAGAGATGAAAGTTGAAAAGTTCTATGAAAAAATTAACAATAAATTTGAAAACAAAGTTGTATCAACACACAACAACTGAAAATACAATCCTGACATTGCGTGAACCATAAAAGACGAACCATAAAAGTCAAACATACTGGAATACTACAATAACGAACTGCACCGTCCAGTCACGTTTAGGGGATCACAGCCTATGTTCGACGTCAACGTGCAATGACCAATCAAAGACGGCAGTTGGCAACACTATCAGTGGAGAATACTTAAAGCACATCGGGGGTATACGGAAAACGGAGCAGTCGTTGTCGCAATGCGGAAACGGATCGCTTTATCTGACGTCCACAAGGGCATCGTCATTGGCTTTGGGCCAAGGGGGAAAGCATTTCCGGAACGGATAAGTCTGTGAACTGTTCGCGTGCCGACAAGGTAAAATACACCGTTCATGACAAAACGACGCTATCCAAAACCGGCTCTAGGCAACTGCGGTGTACCACGAAACATAGATGACAGAGCTGAATGACGGCTGCAGAGATGTGTGCGGGCGAAGAGAGGCGCAACTGTGGAACAACTGACTGACAAAATGAACCAAGCGGCTATCAAGAATGTCTCCTCAACGAACGTTGCTGCGTATGGGCTTACGCAGCAGGCGTCTACTTCATTCACATATGGTGACTAATGTTCATCGGCGAGGAAAGCTGGAATTGGTACGCCAGTACTGAACTGGACGCCCAGTGAGTGGTGACAGGTGGTTTACTTAGATGAATCCGCTTTTATGCTCCATCGGGCAGATGATCATTAGCGTGTTCTGCAGGAAACGTCTGAAAGCAAACAAGGAGGGAGAATTACGGTCTTAGGAGGTTTTCGTACATTCCCTGTGTGATCCCGTCATCCAGGAAGGCACAATGGATCAACACAAACATGTTTCTTTCCTTGGGGACCGTGTCCATCCCTAACTGCAGTTTGTTTTTCCACGGAACTAAGGCATCTGCCAGCAGGACAAGGTAACGTGTCAGACAGCTCGCAGTGTACGCGCATGGTCCGAAGTTTACCGCACGCCACTGGGCACCAGACTCTCCGGATCGAGAAAATGTGGGACACCTCAATCGGGCTGTTCACGCGTCGGATGCTCAACCCAGAAACGACATGTCTCCATATCCCTGTCGGTGCTTTCCAGAACCTCACTGACTCTTCCTGCACGTCTAACTGCGGTCTGCACCGCAAAATGGGGTTATTCAGGCTTTTGACGGCTGGTCGCTTTAATGGACGGTGTATAATAACCAGATGAAACCAAGGATAAAATACCAGTATATACACTGCTAAAAAGGTGACCGATTATTGAGGCTGGATGACTATTTACAGATAATGGACGACCAAGCCACTTTGCGACAACTTAAAATCTTGCACTGAGTATTTTGGGAACGAGTTCTGTCATCACAGAAACCTTAAAACACAAACAACGTATGCCTCATTTTCATTTAAAATAGAAGGAAGGCCCTGCGGGAGGCCAAAGTCAGCCCTCGCGCCGTCATATAAAACACAATCAATTTACAGTTGCGTTCCGCATCTGCTACACACTGCTGGTTTCTCGTGACGTAAGAGAAAACCATGTAGCAATGGACAGTGTCTCGCTCTGAGTCTTGAAAGGGCTACTTCTTCAGCCCGTCACGGTCGGAAGGAGATGAGCCACAGTCACAATGAGGGTTTCACTTATTAGCTTATTGGTTATTATTCCTTACTTCCAACCACTGGGGCTCCCATCGACACACGGTCTACTGGGTCAGCCGGCCGCGGAGGCCGATCGGTTCTAGGTGCTTCAGTCCGGAACCGCGCTTCTGCAACGGTCGCAGGTTCGAATCCTGCCTCGTGCATGGATGTGTGTGATGTCCTTAGGTTAGTTAGGTTTAAGTTCAAATGGCTCTGAGCACTATGGGACTTAACATCTGAGGTCATCAGTCCCCTAGAACTTAGAACTACTTAAACCTAACTAACCTAAGGACATCACACACATCCATGCCCGAGGCAGGATTCGAACCAGCGACCGTAGCGGTCTCGCGGTTCCAGACTGAAGCGCCTAGAACCGGTAGGCCATTAGGTTTAAGTTCTAAGTCTAGGGGACTCATGACCTCAGATATTAAGTCCCATAGTGCTTAGAGCCATTTGAACCATTTGAGTCTTCTGGGTCACGTATGCAGTAACAGCCTGCAGGGCGACTGAAGAGCGAGCAGGAGGTGGAAGGGAGCAATCCTACTTGTCAGACGTATCAGCAACTTTATCTCCCGGGTTCCTTCGTGCCCTGGAGCCCAGAAGGAAATGACTTGCTTTTCCTACATTTGCAAGAGAAGGATAAAGTCCTGCCCTTCTTGCACCATCCGATCTGCTGGGTACATCTGACCAATAGCGAGAAGGGCACTGAGGATCTGAGCTGATCAGGAATTTCTTGCCACGAAGCGGCATCATCTACTCTAGTGCCCTCAGGATTGCAAACAATTTCTCACAGTACTGTGAAAACTACACTAGAAGCCCTGTGCTAAGGACCTGACGGGGAACACGACGGAGCGGCTCATAAAATCCCCATGGCAAGACACATCCGTGTTAACATCAATACAATCAGGATTGCAATTTAAAATCTCGTTAAATTTAGTGGGTCGGACAAAGGACTTATAAAATATCAGCAGACGTGCCCTGTCGGCTTCCCAACACCTCTGTCTGGCGCATTTAAAGATATTTAAAACACTGAGTCATCTCAATTTTAGTTCTTTAAGATGTAGCAGCCACGTTAGTCTATTATCAAATGTAAGGTCCAGATGTTCAGCTCTGTCTTAAAAGTGAGTTTTAAAAAAAGTAAATTAAAATGAGAGTACGTGAGAACAAAATCAACAAACACAGTTTCCTCCAAAGATAATTTAAAACCTATGGTGTTTGTTCATTCCTCCAATCGCCTAACTGTCAGTTTCAATTGACGAGTACCCATTGTACGGTTGGAGAAGCCACAAAAGACGGAGAAGTCTTCCACAAACAAGGAACACTGTAGGAGTGTCGTCACATGGACGTACTACTGTTGATCGCGATGGCAAACGCTGATACTCTTAAACACTCCCTTGAGGGACACCGTTCTCCCGATTAAAAAAGTCATTCCCGACTCTGTACCTAAAATACCTTTCCGATACGAAGGACTATATGAATGTGGGGAAACGTTCACGGAAACCACACTCGTAGAGCTCCAACAAAGTATTATGCCTCCAGGTACTATGTTAGGCTTCTTCGAAATCGAATAACACACCGACAACGTGTTGCTTCCGTCGGGAAGATTGCTGAATCGCTGCTTTGAGCGTGGTCAAGTTATCGAGTATGGAGTGTTACGTCCTAAACCCACACTGAGTGCGATTGGTAATGACCTGGTTTCGAGGAACCCACAGTAGGCGCTGGTTGACCATATAATTCATTGTCTTTCGTACGCTGGTAGTGAAAGTGATGCCGCGATAACTGTTGGGGTTAGTCCGATCCTTCCCAGGTTTTAAAATTGGGATTAAGGTAGATTATTTCCGCGAATTGCGCAAGTTTCCTGTCATCCAAATTTAATTAAAGAGGTGAAGGAGGACCTCCTTTGACCACGTGTTCGACTGTTTCAACAAGCTGTACGTTATCAGGCAGTGGCTGAGCTCAGTATCACGAGTTGCTGATAGTGCAGAATATAACTCCCAGAGAAAGAAATATTCGTTATATTTATCCATGTTGATGGAACGTAAATCAGTAATAACCATCTTCTGTGTCTCCTGATAAAGATGAAAAGCGAGATTCTGGCTAGAATCGACAGTAATTGTCTTATACGTTTCACCATTGTCTGAGCAATGTCTCTCGTCGATGTGAGGAGGTATCCCTGCTCTAGTACAGTTGATATTGTCGGTTGGGAGTTCCGCTTGGAAATCGGAATGGCTACCCATACTTTGCTTAGAGGATATGGACTTATAGATGGAGTTCGGGAACCCTTGCCATGACTGCTACTTACTCTCTCGACTTATTCTCCGCGTCTTTACCTTCGCCATTTCGAAAGGTTGTAAGATTAGCATGTCTAAGGCACTGATTGAATCTTCGCATAGACGCCTTTCTGTCCTTGAGTGCAGGCCGACATTCATCATTCCACAAACGGACAGGTCGCCAGAACACACAGCATGACGTTAACATAATCCATTATTCTTACAGTGACCGCTTGTAGGGTTCTGGTTTAGGGTACAGGTAAGGAGTGGAGTGTGTCCTGGATAAACACCACTACCTCACCTTTCGTCCTGTCACCAGTAAGGTTGTCTTCCCTGCGGAGACGATAGCTTCCAAGAACAGGTGCGTCAGTAGTTTTTAAAAGAGTGTCTTGGGGACATATGCGTAGAACTCTGACCTGTAATATGGGAACTGCAATATGCGGCGTGGAGTGGCTGTCTGGACCTGGTGATGAGGCATCTATTTTATGACGGCCCACTCATTAGTCTGCCGTGCCATATTGACTTCTGTTTGTGTCTGGGGGAGGCTTAGACACAAACATCATGACCCTTTCCCCACCCCATTTTCCTCCGAGGAAGATGAGAACAAGAGAAGTTGAGAGTCACTCTGATTTTGGGCTGCCTTCTCTGTGCTCACTGTTGTCAGTGTTGCCTTTCTCTTGTATCGTGGCTGCCTGGATTGTTACATCTTTACTTTGCTTTCGCATGTACAGGTGTTGGTGGTGGATAATGGTACTCTTGACGAAGTTGCATCGAAGCGACAGCCTTGCAGGCGAATTTCTTCACCAAGGAAGAAGTCGCCTTATATTCTTTTTTGGCTTCCACGTAAGGGATCCACTTTGTCACTTTTATTTCCTGAGTTTTACGTTCCTCAGCGAAAATTGGGCAGTCTAGGATTCAGACTGGCTGACAGAGCAGTTGATTTCTGGAGTCGGGCAGTCAGTGCTAGATTCATGGGCTGCCTCTCCACATTTCCTGGAAGTTGCTTAACGTCTACAACTCGGAGTTGTGTGGCCAAATCGCTGGGATCTCAAACACCTCATTGGGATAGGTAGGGGACGTCTAACCCTAAGTCAGAGGAACCCTGTCACGATGTTTTCAGGTAGCTTTGAAGAACTGAATGTCATTATGAAGGTGGCATACTTCTCAATCTCTCCATAATTCCTTCACGTCCTTTGTTCCACGTCGACTATCTCCTGTGCGCCCATTCCTGCGTCAGTTTTGAGATCTGTATGTGCATAACATCCTGACAGGTGTCCACACCCTCGCTTGGGTTGAATGTGGTGTGCTCGTCTGTCAGAGACCTTCAGTTTTGTTTGACTTCCTAAGAAGGTCCACCTGCTTTGACCTGTGAGGCTCAACAGAAAAGGAACTCTTATGGGATCGTTTTATCGACGTTAATGTACAAGCTCTTATAATAGTTATGAATGAGGAAAGGGGACCGCTTTCAAATGTCCTCCCCTCCCTCTTGATCACTAGACACAGATTTATGACCCTTTGAGCCCTGTTACTAAAGGCAATTCAAGTATTTGGAGGACTAACCTCCCTCATTCGTTTGGATGAGTGGGTGTGAGTACTCCCAGAAGGTACATCCATAGCCTTGGTAACTGAGTTATTAAACTGATTCACCATGGTGTTCCCAAGAGCATCTATGAACATGAAAGTCACCACAGACAGAGCGTAGCATGCTTGGGTAAGTCTTATACAACTGAGATGCCGCATTTTTCCCAGAGTTTGGCCGCTAACGACAGTTCCGCCTCAACAGCCATGCATATCATCGGCACTCAGCAGTCCTTGAGATTGAGGAGTCCTCTATAGAGTTTTTACCACCGTCGCGATCTGATCGGTTAATCCAAGATACCGTTCCCTGCGACACAGAACCTTCCACCGCCGCGCCGCATGGCGGTCACTGAAGCTTGCCCAGAGCTTACAGTCACAGAAGACTGGCGGCTCTCACTAGCCTTGGTTCATAAATCCAGGTTCGGCAAACCCGTTTTCAACAAACGAACGCTACGCTCCCTGAGGTGCTCGTCAATTGGCTCAACTAGGGGGTACGTGTGGCTTATCGAATGCCACGCACACGGCGAGCATTATCCCCCAATCTAGGTCCAGCTCACAGAATACTCTGTTTGCACTCTACTTGAAAGTCTTTCAGTAGGTGAAATACAACCAGTGTTTCGATATCCACAAAGAAAAAGAAACAGTATATAAGTCAAACCTTGATCAGAATATCATAGAAGTTATTGTCTTCGAATCTTTTAATATGTTATTCTACGCGAAAGGTGGTTATTGTTTCATATGAAGCAACAAGGGACTACATTGGTTTGATGTAGTAGACGGGGTGTATTTTGACTGAATTTTTTCGCGCAACTCAATTTAATCCTCTTACAAAAATTTTCTGTTGATGAACTGAAGAATAGTTGCAATCTGTTACCACAGATAAAGATTTTAAAGCTTCATTCGCTTGAATATTTAAATTAGAAGCTTTTGTACGAAGCTGAAATTAAGCAGGAGCAGAAAACGCTTTGTGTTGTATGCGTCACATCGCTCAACAGAATTTCCTAAACTATGTCTGTCATGGAACCACAAAGAAGACTTTAAAAGTGTTAAGCGGGAAATGAGTATGAGGATATTTCAAATGGTTCAAATGGCTCTGAGCTCTATGGGACTTAACATCTGAGGTGATCAGTCCCCTAGAACTTAGAACTACTTAAACCTAACTAATCTAAGGACATCACACACATCCATGCACGAGGCAGGAATCGAACCTGCGACCGTAGCGGTCGCGTGGTTCCAGACTAAAGCGCCTACAACCGCTCGGTCACTGCGGCCGGCTATGAGGATAGTTCGATGAGTACGAAAAGCGTGGTCTCTCCCTTAATAGTAAACTTATAGGTGTTTGTTCAAAATACGATTACGATCAGCGTAAAAAGAATTTCTCGTCTCACGTTGGTCAGTAGAGGTAATATGTATTATTAATGGAACAAACAGTGACATCTATTGTTCTACTGATTTAACAGTCTAAGCACTCCACAAAACCTAATGAGTGCAACCCTTCAAACATTTTGTGTCTTAACTTCGAGATGAAAGTCGAACATCGAGTGTTTATTCGCGACTAAACTGCTTACTTGGTGTAGTAAAATATTACCTAAATACGATTCTTATTTCACCTATTAAGTAATCTCCACCAAAATTGACTGTACTCGCCTCTTAATTCTCTAGAGCGGGCATGGACAACCTCTGGCGACCCGCGAGTCTGATTCACACACTTACTTCAGCTCGCCTGCCACCTTCTCACGTGACGGGAGTCCCGCACTCCTGGCGATTGAAGTCAAAATATAGCATCCGTGACGTTAATGTTTACAGGATAGTGCAAAGATACGAGTGGCACCCGTTCCTCGCCATGCCACGCCAGCAAATTATATCTCGAACACGCGTTTTTGAGAGTACATTCATTTTATGTTCACCTCCTCTTCACATTCTTACATTTACGATGTTTTCCAATAGCTGTCTTAAAAACTTCCGCTGCAAAATTCTGCAGCGCCTCGCTCTCTTTCTCCCACGAATTTCTTCCACGAGCCAGACTGAAACCAGCCGCGGGTTGCCCACCCCGCGTCGTCCAGTGGTCCCAAACAGTGCTCTGAGAAACACTGGTGTTCCACGGGAGGTGAGTAAGTGCTTCACGAGAAACTATTAATATCACGGCATTTTGTTTTCGACGCTTTGAAGATCCTACACATTTTTATAATTTCATTATGATATCTGTGTTATTAGTTATGAACTATAATGGAAGTAATCACTAAATAAAACTAGCTTTTCTCGTTTTTTAAAAAAATTATTAATCTTTAAAATAAACAAGATGTTCTACCAGTGTACCAGGATTTTGAAGGTGTTTGGAAACCGCTGATCTACAGGGTCGTTGTATCCGTTTCTGTCAGTTCAATGTGTAGCATAGTTGTACATAATTTTCTGAAAGTGCACAATAAATAACTGCTAGGATGGTGATGGAGCTACCTAATACAAATCACTGTGTACAAGGTACACTCCGGAAAGACGTCATTAAATATAAATAATGGGAGCAAAGGTATAAACGATGGAGTACGGCGAACAGCTCATTTTGACTGTGAATGACGGGAATTATCGTCTGTCAGTGTGGAAGATGGATTATTTACGTAAGAGAAGTGTTTTGTAACAACTGAAGCCACTCGCCGTATCGGTATGATTACTTGATGAGCCTGTTTTGATCATGATGCACAATTATATGATAAAGACTTACTAAAAACGACAGAAGTTTCCCAAGCATAAATGAAGAGCCCATTTATCCTGCAGTTAGGTTCCCATCCCTCTCTACACTTATCGGCCACATATACCTCAGATAGAGGGCACTTTTGGTAGAATTATCTTTTCCTCCTTTCCTGTTTCATTCTGGAATATCGTGTGCGGTAAGAACAACGATGTCGGTAAGCCTCCCACAAGCACTAATTACTCTGATTGTTGCACTGTGATCATTTCATTACACGCATTTGGAAGTACATGGGTTGCACAAAAATATGGAAACACCGCATGAAATGCATGCTTGAACATTAATGGAGGTGTCAATCAAGTCTGTGGGTTTCGCTGTTGTACGCTGCTTGACAGTTGCAAAGGATCAGAGACACTGTTGGAGAGGAATAATCACAGGAAATGATGGACGACATGAAACACAGTATATACGCAATAGATGGTGAATGGTATACTTATAACGAAAAATGATACACATTTCATCAGATGGGAAAACAGGATAACAGACGTAAATAACATTCACGTTTGACACCGATCGACTTCTACAATAAGGTCGATATCAGACTCTCAGTAAGGAAAAGGCCCTCCTCGAGCACTAAAGCACATTTTGCACCTGTTAGACATGTTGGCCACCAAACTGTTGAGGAGTATTTGTGGGGTACAGTTCCATTCCATTGTCAAGTCGGTTTTCGGTTCTTCCACGGTTTGGGAGGGGGTGTTTGCTGAGAAACACGTCTGTCAAGAGCATCCCAGGCATGCTGTATAGGGATTATGTTCGGGAAGTACGCAGGCCATTCCATACATTCAATATCTTCCTTTATCAGTGTGTTGGACACCTCAGCGGTCCTGTGTGGTGGGCACTGTCGTCCATAAACAGAAAGTCGGGAGCTACTGCAATTCTAAAGCGACGGAAATGATCCAGAATAATCACCCTGCAAAACCACTGTGCCACTGTGCTGTTATGGCACCTCACGCAAAGGTATATAGCGTTGTTGGGCCATTGTTCGTAATGCCTGCTCACACCGTAGTGCCTAGGCCTTACCAATGACGTTCATTGCCATTTCGCTGTGTATAACGAATTGCTCTCTCTCTCCACACTAACTGGTGGCCGGAATCACTTTCCACAGTGAAGCGGGATTCGTCGGAGAACATCGCTCTGGACGACTGTTGCCGACCCTAACCAACACGCTCCCTACACCAACGAATTCTTTCTCGACGATGGCGTGGTTCCGAGCATACAAACGAATCGCTGCGGCTGCTGGGTCTACAGCGATCTACCTAGGAGTGACATGTCTGTTTCTTTTAGCCAATAGGGCTATGTATCGATCCTCTTGAGGTGTGCTGGTCCGTCTACGGAGATGCTTTCTCACAACATTTTTAATCGCGAGATGACACTTTTGTATACACCCATTATTCTGCCCTCAATGATGAAACTTTGAGCGGATTCGAGCTGTCCAACTGCCCGTCCATGAACGTAAGCACTCAAATGTTGACGTACCACACAGAACGTCGCATTAATTGGTTCCACAACAATCTTCGTCAGACACTGTACTGTAAGGAATGTCGAACGTATACAGAGCGTTCGTGCACAGGCTTCGCTGCAGTTAACACGTTCCGCCCTCTATCTTTCCTTGTACTATCATTGGACGAGTGTTCGTAACATTTGTTGGTTCTTCCGTAGCTATAGGCGGTTGTTTTCTAGCAAGCGTCGGTTGTTCCTCAGCAGCTGACAAGCAGTGTACTTGACCACAACGACAACTGTGCAATGTCCTTAGCTAGTGTCACTCGTGGGCAGAACAGTTTTCCGTGTAGTTGCGAGTGCGGTATGTCGGAGCTAAGTGAATTCCAAAATGTGCAAATTGTTGGTGCTCCTATGTGGTTGCTTCCGTAAACAAGGTAGCTGTAGTACTTGGTGTTTCAAGAGTTACGATATCGAAGATTTATACCACATACAAGAAACGTGCACGCGAATGAAAGCGTGTGTTGAGCGATAGTAGCAGACGGTCATTGAAGAGGAAGGTGACAAAAAATTAGATGACGATATTATCGAAAGTCACTGTAGAACTGGATATCGCACTCAAAAACCCTGTCAGCACCAAAACAATGCGAAGCGAGCCCCATAAGCAAGGAATTTCAGCGTGAGCCTTAATACCAGAGATGCAAATGCCCGTAGCAAGAAAACGTGGTGTCGAAGCCACAAAACCTGGAACACGGAGCATTGGAAGGAAGCCATTTGGTCGAATGAATCTTGTATCACGCCGATTTCAACTTCTGGCCGAGTTTCCCAAGAGTGAAACATAACAGGATTCCAGTGATGATTTGGGCACCCATATCGTGGTATTCCATTAGATATGTGGTTTCTCTGCAATGTCTCATTACTGCCAAGGATTATGTGATCGTTTTGGGTGACCAGGTCCATCCCATGGTACAATGATTGTTCTCCAATGGTGATGGTGTGTCCCAAGACAACAGTGTCCGTGACTGATTTCGTGAGCACGAAGATGAAATGTTGTATCTCTCCTGGCCACCACAGTCACCAGATCTCAACATTATTCAACCTTTCTGGTGTACTTTTGAGAAAAAGGTATGTGATCGGTATTGACCTTCATCACCGTCGGCTGATCTTGCCATTATTTTGCGGAAACAATGGCAAAACAATCTCTTGAAAACCATACAAGGCCAGTATTTATCCATTCCGAGACGACTGAACGCTGTTTTGAATGCCGTCGGTTTTCCTACACACTTTTAAGCATAGTAATGTCTTGTGTTTGTGGTGTTTCCATGTTTTTGTCTACCGCGTGTGAGTATCATATTGCCCAGCCGTTCTCGTAGCGAAGAGTTTCAGAATTTCAATAGCGAGCTTCTCTATGACGCACTACGCCTCTCATGTAGGGTCCGTCACAGGACTTTGTTCTGTATCTCTTTCTGTATTTGTAATGAACGGTGTTCAAATCATAAGGTTCGCGATTTTATTTTTCACACAGTAGTCACAGTAACTACATAAATAAATAAAACTTCTCTGATTTCTCAACGAAATCTCCCTACAGCTGTAAACTCTTTTCAGAACTTCGACACCGTAATTTTATGGGCGCTGCGAATCTTTTTTTTAGGAAACTGATGCAACAGCAACACGACTGGAGTATCTGCAACCACGGTGAGTGTCGGTCGTCGGGGAAACAACAAAAATCGCAAGGAGCTAGGCCGCACTCGATATAAGTTGCATGACCCATGTTTTTTTTTGATCACTTCCAAACAGACTCCTAACCGGAAAACGTCGGCACATGTGTGAGATGGCACCGGTAGAACGCTGTAGTACACACGATTGAGTCATCCCTGCGAGACGGTGATTGGAGACTTGTCTGTCAGCTGTGAGCTACGACCAAATTAAGGTGTTGTGCTAGAGGACTTAAAGGTTAAGTGACAGGTATGGCGCGGTGTTCCATTCCCAGTCGATTTTAAGTCTTTGTTTTCTATTTTTTCACTTATGGTTTCTTTCATCTTTCACTTAGGTTTATTAAAAAAAGTCATACGTTCTGGGATTAAGTTATAAAACAACCCATCGAAATAGGGTTCAGTGTAAATGTAACCGCCAACCGCCTTGCCGAGTGGTAACACTGGTTCCCATCAGCTCACAGAAGTTAAGCACCGTCGGCACTTGGATGGGTGACCGTGCGGTCTGCTGAGTGCTGTTGGCGAGAGATGTGCACTCAGCCCTTGTGAGGCTAATTGAGGTGCTACTTAGCGGCTCCCTCCACGAAAACTGACAATGACTGGGAGAGCGGTAAACTGATCACAAGCCACTCCACATCTGCATCCAGTGACGTCTATTAGCTAAGGATGTCACGGCGGTCGGTATATTCCGGTAAACTGATCACAAGCCACTCCACATCTGCATCCAGTGACGTCTATTAGCTAAGGATGTCACGACGGTCAGTATCTTCCGTTGACTCTTCGAGGCATATTCGGACGGAGTTTAGTTTAGTTTTAGCAAATGTAATCAACTGCAGCTCAGAAAGACACTTCAGTAAGATCTTGGATCTTGTCCTCTTCAGTAAGAAACACTAGACACTAGACACTAGAATTTAACAAACGACATTAAATCGATAATAGATATTATATTGTGGGCCAGCAAAATTTACTTCGAAATCTTGGGGGTACGTATAATGTGATAACTCGACGTCAAGATGTGAACCATCCAATGGCCGACTGATTAGCCTTAACAGTTCCTGGAACAAGCGGGAGATGCCCGCAGGTATCAGTGCGCTCCACGACCCGTTTGTGGAATGACACCTATTGTCCAATCTGCTTTTGCAGGTGTTTTCACCAGTCTGAACTTCGTCGGAATATTCTGCATAATCTTCCGGTTCGTTTCGTCGACGGAGAGACATGTCTTTGAACCACAAGGGATGTGTCATGCTCAGTTCAGCTTACTTTGAATGCTGATATAATTAGATTGTCACCAGGAAGATCGGTATACTGTTCACCTTGCATTAATGAGAGACACAACTTCGCAGAGTGGATCGTACAGTAACGCTTGACAGTTCATGCAAAACAATGCCATACGATCGTCGTCACCCACAATCCGGTTTCTGTTGTCTTAACAACAGTTCATGCTGGTCGTTAACGACGTTGGTCACATGTTGATTAAGTAACCTTCTTTCGTTCGGTACAGGTTTGTCGGAAACTCTTATATTTCCTGAAAGTAGAAAAATTTTGAAATGTTAAGGGCAGAGGGAGAAGCGGTTAGGGGCTATAGGAACCACAAAGTATCATTAAAGTGTGTATAAGTGGACATATTCCCGTCATGACGTCTCTAATTCTTGTATGTTCCCGTGTGTTGCTGTCTAGTACTACTGTATTGTATCTTTTCTTCTTACATTGCAGATGGATACGAAAGTCGCTGTGATTGCCTTGGTCTCCCGATTCGGAACACGCAATAGATCTCCGAACATTCAGGACTCAGAGACGATAAAACATATAAATACTCTCTTGGAAAATGACATGGAGATTCTGGAAGAGTTCTGGACATTAGAAATTGCTGGAGGAGATAGAGAAGAATGTGACGAGGAAACGGACTTTGGAGATGATGGCGACGATAAGGAACAGCAGTGCTCGTCGCAACGATCGCCTGCCTCTCTTTCGAGTTCATCGGTATCCGAGTATGTTCCGTCGCCCAAAAGGCGAAAGCACGATGATCCAGCAAATATGGCAAAAGAGATAATTCAAAAACAGTCTTAATCGCATTTGTTATTATTACTATTATTATACCGCCAACCGGTTTTAACCCGACGTAGGGGTCATCATCTGGGCATTTACATCATTGATCGACTGCTGGTGGTGTCACTCCTGTCTACCTATGGGCAGGAAACTATGATAGTCCCAACATTGTAGCGTTTCGACTATTATTCCACGAAATGATAATTCTTGGCTCGAGTTAAATCTATTACAACAAGGTCACAGAGTGCACTGTTCATAGAAAGCACTGAACTCCCTCTTTACTTTCCCAGTCGATAGTTTCCACCTTGTTTGCTTACGGTATAATCAGTTATAATGCCACCATTGTAATGTGGATGTTTATTAATATCGTAGTTCACTGTTCACTGAGCAACGAGTCTAATGTACTGGCCAAGCATCGTAATTTTCATGTACACTTTCTAAGACGACTACCCACGATGGGAGAGTACTGTACGATGTGAAGCAATAAGTTACAACGGCACCATTACAATCCGTATGTTTATGAAGATCACAGTTTACTCTTTTGCTTTTAGCTTCCTCGTCCGCAGTAAAAATCGAAACAGTACTCGTAACACCAAAACGAGAGTCTCAAAACGACGGCCACGAACACATCTCTCCCATGTCTCACGCGTGACACGGCAATGTCTCTTATTCGCTTACTTCACACAAAGTACATTTTTAAAGCTCAACTTTTCTTGCGTAACTTTACACGGAGTACAATCATCAATTTCTGAAGTGAAATTACAGTTTTATACTATTATGTTCGCAGAAATGTTTGAGACCAACATTAATAAATATCTAAGTAGGCAACACAAAAAGTAACAATTTCATAAATAGCAACTACAGAACATATAGAGGAACAGGATTAAAAAACTTGTATTATTACAACTGTTTCACAAGTACAAAGAAAAAGACAATAAAAAAGCTGAAAATTACATCGTATTTTATTAGTACTAGGTCTACAACTTTGCTTCCGCCGCTTTTTTCTCGAAGTTTGGGACTTTATTGTGAAAAACTTATGATCCATAGTGCTGCCCATCGCTTGCCGCTACATTCTCCCATCTTTCGGATAGCATACGAATCCCTTGGCGGAAGAACTGGGCGTCTTTTGTGGGGATCCATGAATCGATTCAATTTTGCGCTTGTTCGTATGATCGGAAGTGCTGGTCAGGCAGACTGTATACCACTGATCGAAAAAGGTGGTAGTCAGAGAGAGCGACGTATGGAGAATACGTTTCCATGTATATTTTGACGAGTTTTGCGACATGGGGTCGAGTACTGACCTGCTGCAAAATCACCTTTACGAGTCTATCGCTGTATTGTGGGCGTTTGTGTTTCAGTGCTGGTCTCGAACGCATGTGATGTCCTGTGACTGTCTTCATCTCTTTCAGTAGCTTCGAAAACGTTCTGTCTTCCACCGTCATGCCCGCCTTCGACATCAAAATCACAGTTCTTAAGGCTTTGAAAACTTTGTCTGAACGTTCTTCCACTAATAGTTCCCTCAGCATTGGTCTTACCCAGCATTTTAAGAGCCACAGCCGCAGATTTCTTCATGTTAAAGCAGAAAATTAAAACTTCCCGCAAATGGCGAGAAATGGGTACGTAAGTTGACGTACTTAATCGAGAGTAACCTTATGATTCAATCACAAATCGACTATTTTTAATGGCATTATGTTTACAGATGTCTAAGCTTATTGTATTACACCTATGACCAACCATCTGAACCCCACCTGCCGCTACTGCCGTCTATTGCAAAGCGGCGGAAGCCAAGTTGTAGACCTTATATCTTCAGATCGTTCTTCATATGCTGGTCTTCTGAATTTGAGACGTTTTCCAGCAAGTAAGAATAAATCTTCATGAAGAGGGATTGATTCATTTTTAAGAAGCTTGCTGGCAAAGTTAGTAGAGAGCCTCCTTTCGACAAAGGTGAGCCAGAAAGATGTTCGATACTAACAGCAGCCAGCACGTAGGTGTACATCTGTCTCTGCCACTAATTGCTGTCGTAACTGTCAAAGCTCTCTTCACATTAGCGCGGCGGAGCCAGACTGGTCATCAACATTCTCCTTCAGAGTATACCAACGCAAGGGACGTTCCACGGAGCAGGTGACTCCCATATATAAGAAGGGTAAATGAACGGACCCGCACAATTACAGACCAATGCCCCCAACTCCGGTTTGCTGCAGAGTTCTAGAAAGTATTCTCAGTTCGAACATAATAAATTTACTAGAGACCGGAAATCTTATATCCACAAAACAGCACTCTTTTAGAAAGCATCGGTCTTGTGAAACTCAGCTTGCCCTTTTATCACATGATATACTGCTATCTATGGGTGCAAGGTAACAGAAAGATTCCATATTTCCAGGTTTCCGACAAGTACTTGACACAATGCAACACTGCCGATTGGTAATGAAGGCACAAGCATTATGGAATAGGTTCCTTGATATGCGACTGGTTCGAAGACTTCTTAAGTAACAGAACCCAGTACGTTGTCCTCGACGGCGAGTGTTGGTCAGAGACATGGGTATCGTCGGGGGTGCCCCAGAGAAGTGTGACAGGACCACTGTTATTTTCTGTGTACGTAAATAATCTGGCGGACAGGATGGACAGCAATCTGCAGTTGTCAGCTGATGATGCTGTGGTGTACGGGAGGGGATCAAATTTGGTTGAATGTTGGTGTATGCAAGATGACTTAAACAAAATTTCTAGTTGATATGATGAATGGCAGCTAACTCTAAATGTCTAAACCTAGAAAAATGTAAGCTAATGCTGATGACTAGAAAAAAACCTAATGTTCGGATGCAGCATTAGTAGTGTCCTGATTGACACAGTCACGTCGTTGAAATATCTGGGCGTAAGTTATTTGAAATGAACGAGCATGTGGGTATTATGCTACGGAAGGTGAATGGTCGACTTCGGCTTATTGGGAGAATTTTAAGAAACTGAGGTTCATCCGTAAAAGAGACAGCGTATAGAAAATTAGTGCAACGTATTCTTGAGCACCTCCTGAGTTTTACCATCAGGTCAGACTCACGGGAAACGTCCAAGTAGTTCAGAGGCGGGCTGCTATATTTGTTACCGGTAAGTCCGACAACACGCAAATATTACAGAGATGCTTCGGGAAAGCGACTTTCTTTTAGAGGAAAACTGTTGAGAAAATTTAGAGAACCGGCAGCTGAATCTGACTACAAAACGGTTCTACTGCCGCCAACATACATTCCTCATAAGAGAAACGAGGACAAGAGATGAGAAATTAGGTCTCATACGTAGGCACACACGTAGTCGGTTTTTCCTCGCTCCAGTTGCGAGTGGAACAGGAAAGAAAATGACTAGGAGTGGTACAGGGTACCCTCCGCCATATACCGTACGTTGGCTAGTGGAGTATATTTGTGTATGTAGATGAAGTCATGTATTTGCTCCCCATGTACAGTCCAACCAGCTATCTTCCTCAGCAAGTTCACTCGTGTTTCTATCATCTTACCTGTGTTGGAAACATGTGTGGCATGTCAGCATTTTGTCTGACATGATACCAAGGTTTTTTGCCTTATATCTGTATTTGATTATGTCAAGAGGGCCAAACCGTGGGCTGATCTACGTTGATGCTATGCGATTGGAAAGGTGGAAAAGACATGCTTCTGTTTTAGAAGTATTAGGCCCAAGTCCCCACGTCTTAAAGTGCCCATAAAGTTTACTGGCCGGCCGGTGTGGCCGTGCGGTTAAAGGCGCTTCAGTCTGGAACCGCGTGACCGCTACGGTCGCAGGTTCGAATCCTGCCTCGGGCATGGATGTGTGTGCTGTCCTTAGGTTAGTTAGGTTTAATTAGTTCTACATTCTAGGCGACTGATGACCTCAGAAGTTAAGTCGCATAGTGCTCAGAGCCATTTGAGCCATTTTTGAACCAAAGTTTACTGAGTCTGTTTGTTAGGTGTTCTCACATTCAAAGAGATATTCAGTCTGATATGAAATTGCAAAGTTATCTGAATTCTAGAATTTCTGGCAGTTCAGGTTTGGCAGGTCTGCTGCGTAGAGATTGATTAACACCGGAGTTAGAACAGCATCATAGGGTATGCCGCATTGAGTACTTGCATCTGCTCCTCTTTTCATTTTGATGTAGTTTAAACCACCGAATGCTCAGTATGTTGTTTTAGAGATTATCTTGCGTCTTACAAGGTATTGGTTTCAAAAATTTCACCGTTTCACCGTTAAGCTGTTAACACGTCAACGAAAACTACAACGATCTTGAGTTTCGCGTAGTAGTCAGTTACTATGTGAGTAAACAAGAAGAACTTTCCACAGCTGTTCCTACCAGGTCTAAGTCCAGCTTGTTCAAATGATACCACAGATTTAATTTAATTTTGTATTCTGTCTAAAATCATTCTTTCAGAGAATTTGTAGGCACCACTAAGTAGAGATACTGGGTGCAGGTGTTCTAATTCTATTCCCTCTTTCCTTGGCTCTTTGACAGCAATTTAAGTTTTGCTGGCAATGTTCCTACGATAAAAATTTCGTTGAAAAGACGAACTAGCCGTTTCGAATTGGAGGACCGCTGTGCATTAAATACTCGGTGTAGATCCCATCTGCACCTGCAGCTTTCGTACGGCTAAGAACTTTCTGGAGTTCAGTTACCAAAAATGTAGAATTTTGGGTTATATTGTTGGGATTTTTTCACCTCAGGAAGTTCTTTCTTTACTTGGCGAAGACTTGCTTTACTTCCTGGAGCCTTGGAAACTCTCACAGAGTGACTGGCAGTTGTGTCGCATCGGATTGTTGACTTCTTTGTTTAATGGAAATAATCTTCTCCCATCTTCTCGAATCAGTGTCAGAGCTCTTGTACTGGAGTTTGTAAAGTCAAGTTCCTAGTTTTCTTTGTGCCATTTTTCTCTCCTCCGCTCTTTCAAGGAGTTTTGATCAATTGATACCAACTACAAAAAACTGGAACAAAAACCATGTCAACTACGTAAATCTAAAGGAGATCATGGAGAAAGAAACTGAACGTTGGTGAATTCTAACTCCCGGAACTAAGAAAAGAAATAAAGATTGCAGATGGACCTAGCTTTCAAACCTCTTACCGGACATAAAGTGCCACAGAAATGACCTCAATAGTGACGTACTTTACTACTTAAATAGCGACATGTACAGGATGTAACGGGTATAAATGCAGAGATTTCCGGTGGTAACTGAGGATGGTGTGCTGAACAAAATTACATCAGTATTTACATCATTTGCAGACTAATAGCTACTAAAGTCATATGTTGTTAGATTGCTTAGTACCTCCAAGTACATGAGATAAGAGCAAGGCATTAATGCTTATGTTCCTCTGGGCGGCAAGTCTGGTATTCAAGTGTGAAAGCGTGGACGCAATATGGTTAGTCTATTCTGACACGTGTAGTCCACTACGGTCATGACCATACAGTAAACATCAGGTGGTAAATTACGTGACGTGTTTGTATGAAGGCTGTTCAACGCAGAGAAAGAAAACCAACCGACTGATGTATGTACATGTCGAGGTACCACATATAAAAATAGCTGCAATTAAACTCGTTACACCCCGTATAAAGACGAGCCGAGCGGGCAGTCAGAGATTTATATGTGTCATAGTAGTAACCACTGTTAGATACACACTTAGAACTGTATGTAGTACAAAGATATCTGTGGCGTAGCGTGCTTGTAAAGGTTGGGGAGATTCTGCAGTTGTTATAGGGAGACAAAATAATACAATAAATAATAATTTAAACAAACGAAACAAAATGCATCAAACAAAACAACAAAAACTGCTACTACTACTACTACTACTACTACTACCACCACCACTACCACCACCACTAATAATAATAATAACTTTTTCAAGAAACGATGACAAATTTGGAGAATTCCAGCAGCAAGAGAAGAAGCATTTATATTTTCTTCTACGCAAGTGCAATGCACCTGCCTTTTCTTTCCACGAATAAGTCAATAACTTGGTCTACAACGATCCGATCACTGGATAGCTCTCCAAATAAGTCTTTTTTATTGCTATCGTTCTCAAACACGACAGCTGGGTGTTGGACACTGAATTCCTTAAATAATTCTTCACTCGTTTAAGAGTACTCATGCTTCGTTCATTGCTTGTTGTGATTGCGGGTAGAGTCAAAACCAAACGCAGGGACTTCGTTGTTTCTTCATAAATAGAGGCTAAATCATTGTTGACAATGTACTTTAAGAGTAACTTTGGAGGTAAGTGTTTTTTCTCATCAGCGTATATGTTACACAGTTCATTTTCAAGTTGTTCTTGTTTCAAAAAAGGGTATTGTTCTAATAAATGAAGCAGTTTCAACTTTGGGAATTCTTTTTGATAGTTCGAAAACACTTTTCGTTCAAAAGTTCAACAAACGGAGTCTGGGGAAAGTCTTGAAATCTTCTTTCCATCTGAACAATTTGCAAATAAAGTATCTCGTAACTTAGTGCCCTCAGAGATATCTTTTGACTGTCACAGGATGATAAGTTGCCATTCAAACACAAGCTGCATTTAATGCATTCATCAACGAATGTTTCCCTTCTTAACTGTCGTAAGTTCTTATTTCGTCGTTGCAAGCAGTTATGACTGACAGCTTTTGACTGAAGAAAATTTAAGAGATGATCAACATAAACAAAACACTCTCGGTAGAAGCAAAGCAAGTAGACAAACATACGATCATCCATGCGTCGTTTCATTCCCACAGCACAGCTCAAAGATTCTGGGTCCCATTGAGAGTCTGTATCATCAATTATATAATTAAAAACATTATATAGCTCTGAGAAATGCCTAGATATTGTTGAATCTGCCCAGGAACGGAAGTTCCTGCGAGTGTTGCTTGCAAGTGGCAGTTCAAATCCTTTCTCAGTTAGCAATAAAGTTCATATTGATGATTTGCTGAAAAACGAATGGAATGCAGTAAGAGCACTTACAAACATGCGTACTTGTAGTATGATTTTAGAGACATGTAACAGTACCAAAGTTAGTTGGTGTACGTAACAACGAATAAGCAGCACATAGGGACAGAACTGCTTCACCAGTTGTTGTAGTCCTCTTTCTCTGCCCACCATTACTGAAGCACCATCATATGTTTGACTAACCACTTCTCCTTCCACATTCCAGTCTTTCAATACTGCATGAATAATGTTTAACAAACCTTCAGCAGTTTTATCTCCAGAAACATCGTAAAATCCAGTGAATCTTTCCTCAATTTTGTCTGCAATACATTATCTGAATGTTATACTGATTTGACTCTTGCCTGACACGTGTAATGTTTCATGAAATTGCAGTTCTGAATTTCAGCTTTTATTTTCTCATTAATTGCCAGAGTTGTCATTTCTATTACATCATTCTGTACTGGAGAATTTCCTTTAAAGGTTGAAGAAGAGGGTCTAGGTTTAACTGCTCTCCTTGAGATAATAAATCCAACAATTCCAGAAAGTTACCTTTAATTCTGGAGGATTCGTCTTCTCGATGGCCGCGAAAGGCTAGTTTTTGTTTACAAAGAAATACAAGTGCCTAAATAAGACGAGCCCATACTCTCCTGTTGGATCAACTTGTTCGTTGTATTTTGTTGCTGTCAGACGAGCGGCCTCAGAAAGGGCGTGCTCAATCCTAATTTTGCCAATAATTGAAATGATTCTTTGTTCTGCAGGTGTCATTTTGATATCTGATGCTTTTGTGCTTTCCTGTCAAAGCTCTTTACTCTACAAATGCCGGCATTGCACCATTCCTTTTCACCACCCAACAGAAGACATATATAATAATATAATCTGTCATTAACTGCATTCGCAGTCAGCCAAGTATACTTTTCGTAGCAGGCTGTCTGAAAAGTGCGTTTTTGTTTGGCTTCACTTAAAACTGAGTATAGGAGTAGGTCGTTCGTCCTTCAATTCACTCTTTTTTCGCACGTTGATGTAGAAAAAGGTGCGACTGTTCTCTTCCGTGTTAAAAGCCAGCATGGAAGCGGCAGGGACTAGTCTCGATATCTGCTAGCAAATTCAGTGCACCAGATTTCGTAGAAGAGGGGAAGAGGGTGGGAGCCAAGAATGCCACTAAAGCGCAGGCGCACACAGCCAGGTAAGGGAAGAGAGGCAGAAATTGAGAGCAGTCGAGTCTCAAGCAGGCAAATACACCAATACTCAGGTGCGGCGCGGGCCACAAAACTGATGTCTTCACACATTTAGAGCTCTTATTAGAAAGTTGTTTATATTTTTGTTATGAATTAATGTTGCAGCTTTTTTAAGATGGGGAGGGAGACTAAGTCTCAAAGTCTCCCCTCATGCTACGCCACTGAAAGATATCAAGGAATCTGGGACACACGTTAATAATCAGAAGTTACGCTACATCCCCCAGAAATTTCAGAGTAGACTCCCTCACCACAAGAGTACAAGAACTACCAGACTTGTGTACAAGTGGTGGTCATCGGCTACACTGGATCTCAGTGAGTGCATCCAACACCTGAGCTTACCACGGCAAACACCTTGCAGCTTGCTGAGGAGAAGTAAATGTGAACTCCAGTACTTCTTAGTATTGAGCACAATGTTGTCTCACAGCACCGTCAAACGCGATCTTCTGCTCGATACAGAATGCACCATTGGCAAACAGAGGCACAAACGAGTTATACAAATCTCATACCTAATGAAAGACGTACTTTTATTTGATTATATGTTTCATTACAATTTATCCTATAAACTAGGTATGGTCTTTTACCATTTTTATACGCCATCTTTTTTATTATATTCTACTCGGACCAATACCTTAGGAAGTGGTCTGTGGCGTATGTCTTTTATTTAATCCTAACTTTCTCTTTATGATCAGGAGCCTATTGTTCATGACCACACCCTGTCTTCCATGAAATACATTTTGTTAGTTTGCTGTGGCTAAGGTGAATTTTCTGCCATCACCGAGCTTAAAACGGAAGGCTGAAAGGTTGTTATGCAAGAGGGGCAGGGGGTGGGAAGCTGGGGGGGGGGGAGGGGAGGATCCAAGTACAAAGAAAGATCCCAGACCTCTCAGTCTTGACGTACGTGGTGAACGAGCTTTCTCGCCGAATTCGTGGTTGAGTGTTCCCATTGGTTGCTGGAAGTTCTCGGTAGAAGCTTCGAGTTCTTTCTGAGAAGTCCTTCAGTTAAAACGGACGAACAAGGGACCTGTAGGGCATGCTTTTTGATGCATGCCGATTGGGCCGTTGTGCTGTGCCCGGAAGCTACACCCGTGATTGGCTGGAAAGTGCACCAAAAAGTTCGTCCTGTCGGGAATGTCGAAGAGTGGACGGTGGGCAGTTAAAGACGGGCAAGCTCCAGTCTGGACGTGTTGGTGATACTGTGGGCAGGTGGGGACTAGTTGTGCAGCTGTACCACGAGGGACTGGTCGTGAGACGCAACGCAACTGCTTGCTGGTGTACTGCTAGTTAGGTCGCGGTCAGAGCTTATGCGCCCGCCCCCTGACGTGTGTGCGTGTGCCGCTAAGTACCGCAGCCCAGCTCAGTCCAGGTAGTCTTTACTCGTCTCTGAAGCCTTTAGTTACGTGCAATTGAATAGCAGGCCCTTGCTTGATTTACGTTCGTGATTTGGATTGCTCACTGGCCTGTGGTACACGCTTAAGACGATTTCGATAGGCTCATGACTTGTGTTGGTTACATGTCCGATTCACGAACTCCACTGTCATTGACGTCAGGAACCCCCAGTTCGTTCCGTCGGTCTATGCGTTACCGTAAGTGCGAGTGAACGTAAACTGTGATCTACTTACGCAGAATAGAATCATGTCTTCTTGTTTTCTTGATCACAGAACCCGACAGTGACGCTTATTTATTAATTCGCTATGTTTGAAATAATATTTATTAAGTGCATAAACCAAAAGAAAAAAAGAAGCATCAAATATTTTAAGATAGTCTCTTTTTGGTCTGTCTCGAGCACTTTGTTGCAGGAGCGTCCGGTTTCATCATGTAGCAGTAGTTACAATATTTCAACACGTCATTTGCCTTCGTACTTTTGCTTCATCAGTGAAATATCCTGATGAAGTGCTCACTATGTTCGCTGTTCACATAAGTACAGTTTGACTGTAACATATCAAGGTGTGCAAGGGAAAAGTGAATTTTTAGTGACATGTTACGTTTCAGGATTTCATATGACCTTGTCATACTATCCACAATATCTTGGAAATTTTTCTGGTTTGAAGTTTCCGGGGAAACCATTTGAAATCTTAATCTTGATCATGTTGAACACCACAGCTGGCACTAATGTCAATGATTAATGAAAACCACCTCAGACGCATTATTATATGTTTACTATGTTACGACCGTAACACAATAAATGTGTAATAATGCAGGTGAGGTGGTTTTTCAAAATCATTCATCTTAAAGGACTGTCGTGCTGTTTCTTCATTGTACTTAATTCATTCCCTTTGTTTTGAAAAAGTTCTCTAATTTTTGAATCGATAAACATACCAAATTTCACTCCTTTGAAACTGAACCTGGGGATTTTTGCCGTTAGTGGATGCTGATCCAATTGAATTTAAATCCATTACGTAATTCTTCATAAATCCCAATCTTATATATAGTGCCTAAGGTAAAATTGTGATTAAATCTATGAATGGTTCAGCAACAACATTTTTCACTTCCAGAGTTAAACACTGTCTCTTCAGCTCAGTTTTCTGTGAATATTGTTTGTTGACAGGATGACTGTTCCACTCAAAAAGAAAACAATAACGCTTGTTGATACTAGACTGCAGTTCTAACAATGCAGCATCAATTTTGAGTTCCCAAAAACTCACCACTGGTTTCCCGCAGTCTTACATAGTTGATCACGATGTCTGTCCCTCAGAGTTGACCATGATGTTCTTCATGCTTGGTTATTTTCCTTCTATACACAGTTATTTCGAAGGCACTTGAAGAAGCATCAAAACACGGCTGCTTTATTGTAGCAGTTCTTGACAACTCGAGCTCTTATCTGTCCACAACGACTATGTGGCGACACTACTGTCTGGCACTCCTATCAAGGTGGGTCTTGTATTTGATGAAGAAAGCGTAGTTACAGGTAATGAACACAGTTCATAAACTAGCTCTAATATCAGAATTTTACTACCAGTTTCTTGTTTAATAATACCAAACTAGCAAGCTTCAGCTCATTTGTTCAGCAGTGTAATTGAATATCAAATAGGTTGAGATAATGTAGGATGCACATCGATGGTAAAAGCAGGGAACACTTCATGGTTCATATGTATGAGCTGACTAAATTGTCGTCCTGGACTGTGTGTGAGAGTGAACTTTTTACACGCGTAACATTTACACCAAAATCACTCTTTGTCCATATCCAAATTCTTACAGATGTAATACAACAGACTCGATAATGTCTGTCAGAACTTTGCTCTGGTGTCAGTACACGAACATTAATGCATGTTTCTTATTATTGCTCTAAACACAACTCATATAGCCACACATGACCACGGTATACCTATGGTCACCTATCATTATCAGTTCAGAAGGCAGAAGACACTCCTCTACCATGCCTCCAATCAATCTATTCATACATTTATAAGCTTTGTGCCAATAAAATCGAAGGTACGTAAATGTCTGGTCAAAAATTAAGCAATACATGCCATTTTGTCAAGGGGTTATATGATATGGGCAGCTATGAAATAAGTTATAGCAAAGCTATCAGCACTAAACTGAAGATATGTTTCTATTACTTTGAGTGCTTACTGACATTATCAGTTTCTGACAGCTATTTCATCTTCAGATAGTTGGAGTTAGTGGTGAGTTGTGGTTGTTAGTTACATTTGCATTCTGCCAACAGCAAGTCCTAGTAAAACTATAAATTGGTAGACAAGATCGCAGGAATTCTTTTTATTCCATGCTTATCGGTTTCGGCGAAACTAAAGCCGCCATCATCGGATCTTAGTACACATACAGGTTACAACATCAAGGCAAACAATAGTGATATTAATAGTTGGCTATAACACACAGGTCTTACAAAATTGTCGTAAGTAGCACACAGGCGTCCAATAGAGATGACAGTTAGATGTTAAGTGTCTCTGTTCGCCGAAACCGGTGATCATGGAATAAAAAGAATTCCTGCGATCATGGCTACCAGTTTATTATTTTACAACCATCTAGATCGCTCCCACATGAGCGCAATGTGCTCCCTACAAAAAAGCAAGTCCTAGTTTTTCCAAGGCTCTGTATACACCCTGCCGTTTGTGAAAATTGCAACTCTTACAAGGAGACATGTGATTACAATGAAATTTATTCTGCTGATTAGGTACATGTCAATACACAACAGTATTAGAATTACAGAACTGTACATGCACTTTGACAGTCAAGATTCAATAAGTTGTGAAGCCTCTACATACTACAAAAGATTTTCTAAGGTCGTAGCACGGAATCAAATAGGGCATGAATATGCTGCTGGAGAATGCACTGCCATGCGGTTTGTTGACCCGTCCACGAACCATTGACAGTGGCTCCAAGAGAACAAGGACGAACAAATTTCCAATCGACCATATCCCAAACATATTTGATGGCGACACGTCAGGTCAGACCAAGCTAGCATTGGTAACCTCGTTCTTCGAGGGAAGTATATTACTAGCCACATGTGGTTGGGCATTGACATAGTGAAATAAGGTTTGTGGAGCTGCATGCAGGTGTGGCAATGCCTCGTGCTCTAAGACTCACCTGATAAAGTGGCTGCTCTTCAAATTTCCCTTAGTACGTGGGAGGCGAGACAGCATGTTACAGCCAGTGGCACCTCAACCATTACATACATTTGTCCCTTACACTTCTTAATAATGCAGTCTGTCCGAATGCAACGGTAGCCTCCAGCATGAAAGCTGCTACCACTCTGAGACAATTTGAAGGGTGGCTCGTCCAAAAACACTACATTTCGCACGGCAGTCGTGGCTTTCGTGTGCTCATTTCAGTCTGAGGCGTTGGTGATTTCTGATCAATGAATCCTGACGCAATGTCATGTGGGCCAATTTTACCATCCTCGTAAGAGACATCGGATCGTCGGAGAAGATACGTCCACCCCGGTTCCAGAGTCCTGGCGTCAAGCCAACACTGTGGACGTAGCTGTTCTGTCGGTTTCACCCACGCGGACAAACTGGTGGTCATCCCACGCTGTGTGCACAGTGTGTGGTTCAGTATACGTTCGTTGCCGTAGACGCTCTTCTACCCACTGTCTCCACAAACGCATCACTGTCGTAGTTGTGTGCATTGTACAAGCCGCGGTGCCACTTTAGGGCAAATCCGGTACCAGGAGACCAATCATTATGCCCTGTTCAAAATCACTTATTTGGCGATTATTACCGGCGAGTATTACCGGCAATTCCTTGCACGTTTACACTTCGTTTGACAGCTTTGCACCGACTGAGCGTTGCGTAATGCCGACCAATCCGGACACACAAAGGAGGGTGCTGTTGGACCAAAACGCACGCTATCTTTTTAACGTGTTACTCACTTAGTACGATATTGCTCTTCTAAAAATCCTTCGATGTTGGAGTGATTAATACCTTCTGGGTGTCGCAGTTTTCAGAAAAAGTAATGTGCATATGGAACAAGAAATAATACTCGTAAACATCCCCTTTTCTTGTGGACGCTGGACAGTGGTTGACAATATAGGTAATGGAAATAGAACACCGCAGACGTATTATCAAGGTACTTATTATTCAGACAACTAGTTTCAACTTCGCATTTATGCCATCTTCACGCCATAACATTAACCAATTAAGTATTTCCAGTAATTGGCTCATGTACCGTAGGACCGAAACAATAACTAGATGCCATGGACTGCTATTCATTACGACTGTATCTTCTGAACTTGTAGTCACCATCATCAGTTGTAGTCAGTGGTGACTACACATTTGGAATATACGCTCCTGATGAATAGCGGTTCACCGCACCTAGTTATCGAATCGGTCCTACGATACATGAGGCAATTACTGGAAATACTTATTTTGTTCGCAGTATGGCCCGAATATGACGCAAATGTAGTGTTGAAACTAGCAGTTTGAGTAATAAAGACTTTGAAAATATGGCTGTGGTACCCCATTTCCATTACTTAAAAATGATGCTGGTTCAATTACAGCAGCATCTGAGTCGGGGATAGCCATTTAGAATCATGGTGGTGTTAGAAATCATACTGCTCTATTGTTCTTTATGAAAGTATTTAAATGAGATGCCAGTGCCGAAATAAGTGGATATTTGAATTCACTGTGCTTGTCTGTTCTAACTCATTACAAGTTTGGTTCAAAGTGGTGCTAGAGACTACTTACGTTTTTCAACACTCTAAAGCCTTATCAGGTTAAGAGGGTCATCAAAAACGCACCCTAAATATGAAATATTAACGACGACGCTCTACATTTTATCGTTTTTTGCAGGCTGTCCGTATCCAAAACCACGAGTTCAGTTTCTCCTCCGACTTGACAAGCACAATCTCCGCACTTTTGTGCAAATATTCCAGTCAAAATGTTTGTTAATACTAATATAATTTACACTGATGTATTTAAATATACCGATAAATTCTCTATCTGTCACCCTATAGCTTCGTTTTCAAGACGAGATCTGCGGATGAACATTCAATATACTGACCAACAGTTATAATCTGGTCAAGTTCCTGTAGCTTTTAAAATAAATCGTCCTAGGTGGAGATCTTATGCGCTGCTGTGAATCTCAAAGAAAATTTGATCGTATGTACCTCGAAAGAAGCCTCTAACCTATTCAACAAATAGTCCCAGAATAAGTCTGAAGCGATTTAGAGAAATAATGGAAAATATTAGTCGGACTGACAATACAGGATTTGATTCCACTCCTGAATGCGAGCTCAGAACTTTAGCCACCGGCCCACCTCCCTTGATGCTGAAAACTGAGGGACAGCAGTCTAGATTAACCGAATTGGTGGGGTAGGAGTGAGGGGGGGGGGGGGGGGGGGGAAGAGATTATGTTAGACCCTTGACCTGCCACGTAAAAGTAATCAAACAGTGATCAAAAGCGTACGGGATTTGTCGCAAGTACTATAAGTATTTTGAGCGTGACGCTAACCGTCCTTTACGCAAACCATCCATCTAAATGAGTGACAGATGACACCTCTCTCAATCTTTTATAAGATATTTGGTTTGTATATAAGAGTGCTACTTTAGAACAGTGAATTGTCTTAGCGATTTAGCTTAGTGAAAGAAACGAGGAACTCAACAATGCGTGATATTTTACTGGCGTCTTTCCTCATAGCAGGAACCTGTCTTTGTAAGTTTTACTTAGCATTACTATAACAGTCTGAGCCGGACTTAATTAAGATCAGTTTCGTAATTGGTAGTCTTAGCTTAACTTAATGAAGAGGAGAGGTCAATGCAATTTGTTATTGCCTTACATACACACACACACACACACGCACATTATATATATATATATATATATATATATATATATATATATATATATATATATTTTACTTTTCTCAACTTTCTGCATCAAATTATCTTTATTTATGTTGTTATTAAGAAAATTATTACTACTATTTTTATTGTTGTTGCTAGCCAAAGAGAAACGTATCAAGAACTTTGACTAATTCAAATGCGTAGTTTATTACCCACTTGACCTATCTTTGATTAATGATAGAAATAGGATCCAGCTATTTTCCAAAAGATGAAATTCTTGAGTGCTTTCTCAAAAAAATACGAGTAGTGTTATATATTTGGCCATCATGAGTCAATCTCGGCTTTATTTAATATCTGTGCGCTTTAAAACACATTCGAACAATGATAGTGTAATGAAGAAATTGTGTGCTACTGTTGTAATTTTCGAGTTTAACGTTAATCGCAATTTGTTTGCCCGTGGAAAATTCCATTAATTTCGGCTGAAAGTTTAACATGTACAAAATTAGTCAATAGGTGTGTGGAGGTCAGTGAATTTTGCCTCGATACTGAACTTTCATGACAAACACAGCTGTTATCATGATTCCTGGAAGACGTAAATCTGTTGGCCAAAGGAATGAATGATACCGTGTGTATTGTGACTAAATGAACATTGCAGAACTTCTCAAAATTAACCTTTTAACATGAATTAACCTTAAAAAAAACTTTTGGTTACATAATGAAGTGAATGTTAATCTGAACTGCGTTTCTACGAAATTTTTTTATAAACATTCCGTGTATGAGTTTAATGAAATTCGATTATCCCTTCAGTACTACACTCTGCCAGGATGTTTTGGTGTAATTCTGCATCGGAAAACAGCTGTTGTTGGCCGCAGATCAGAGGAATCGACCTAAGAAATAAGTCGTGGATTGTATGTTTCACAACATTAACTGATTTTTCTGTCAGTGCTTGGCAGTACACGTCACTAGTATGAAAAAGGTAACAGTTTGTCCATGTTCTGTAACCATCTTTCTTAGTATTACACTGAAGAGCCAAAGAAACTGGTACACATGTCTAATATCGTGTAGCGCCCTGCGAGTACGCAGAAGTGCCGCAACACGACGTGGCTTGGACTCGACTAATGTCTGGGGTGTTTAGTGGCAGGCAGAAGTGTTTAAATTCAGAAGAGTGTTCCTTGAGCCACTCTGTAGCGATTCTGGACGTGTGGGGTGTCACATTGTACTGCTGAAATTGCCCAAGTCCGTCGGAATCCAAAATGGACATGAATGGATGCAGGTGATCAGATAGGATGCTTATATACGTATCACCTGTCAGAGTCGTATGTACACATATCAGCGGTCACATAACTCTCGAACTGTGCAGGTCGCACACCATTACAGAGCCTCCACCAGCTTGAACAGTCCCCTGCTGACATGCAGAGTCCATGGATTTATGACGTTGTTTCTATACCTGTACACGTTCATCCGCTCTATAAAATTTGAAACGAGACTCGTCAGACCAGGCAACATGTTTCCAGTCATCAACAATCCGATGTCGGTGTTGACAGGTCCAGGCGAGGCGTAAAGTTCATGTCGTGCAAGCATCAAGGGTACACGAGTGGATCTTTAGCTGTGATAGCCTATGTCGATGATGTTTCGTTGAATGATTCACACGCTGACACTTGTTGATGGCCCAGCATTGAAATCTGCAGCAATTTGCGGAAGGGTTGCATTTCTGTCACGTTGAACGATTCTCTTCAGTTGCCATTTATCCTGTTCTTGCAGGATCTTTTTCGGGCTGCAGCGATGTCGGAGATCTGATGTTTTACGGAATTCCTGATATCCACGGTACACGGTACACGAATGGGGAAGATCCCCACTTTATTGCTACCTCGGAGATGCTGTGGCTCATCGCTTGTGCGCCGACTATAACACCACTTTCAGTCTCACTTGAATCTTGATAACCTGCCACTGTAGCAGCAGTAACCTATCTAACAACTGCTCCATTTACTTGGTGTCTTATATAGGCGTTGCCGACCGCAGCGAGGTATCCTGTCTGTTTACATAGCTCTGTATTTGAATACGAATGCCTATACTAGTTTCTTTGACGCTTCATTCTATAGACTTCATTCAGAAAAACTTACAAAAATTAAATCGCCATTTTGTAAAGCCGTGTAGTATCGCTGTATGATCAACAAACTCACTCGTATTTACTGTCGCTCGAGACGATGTCCGCTCTTTCTAGACATTGATTAGGAAAATTCCCGTTAATATAACGGTAGCAGTTATCACTCTGAAGCCTCTAAGCTGATAGCCAATGTCCATCTATAGCATCTGTCATCTGGAGAGTCTTAGTCTACCAAGATGCTGTTTCACTATCACACTGGGCGTCTTTGTTTGTGTACCGTTAATAATGCATCTTTTACAAGTCTGTGTGTTGAGATTACTTGAAATTGTATTCCTTTGCTATTGAGTCCACATGAAAATAATTTATAGAACATTTCAGTTTCACTGGAAAGTTAAGGAATGGCTTCGGGGAAAATCAGAGCTGTTCAGTGTAATTTTGTGTGCTGTCTTTCAGCTGGTGTTCCTGTTCCGCTTATGCCACGGTGGTGGCCATTTGTGTGCTGCAGGTGTGCGGTTGCCGGCAGAAGCTCCGGACTGGCCGAAAGACTGGCCCAGCGTGCTTCCCTTCCATGGACGCATCATCGGCGGACAGCCAGCCGATGACGGGGAATATCCCAGCCAGGTGAGCCAACCAAGAGAGTGCAAACTAGTATCCACAAATAAGCTGTCGCTTCTAAGAATTTAGAGAGTATGCACCCCCTTTGTAAACAGTAATGTGGTTCCTGGAGACAGTAGCATACCGTGAAGTACAAAATGGTTCAAATGGCTCTGAGCACTATGGGACTTAACTACTGAGGTCATCAGTCCCCTAGAACTTAGAACTACTTAAACCTAACTAACCTAAGGACATCACACACATCCATGCCCGAGGCAGGATTCGAACCAGCGACCGTAGCGGTCACGCGGTTCCAAACTGACGCGCTTAGACCCGCACGGCCACACCGGCCGGCCGTGAAGTACAGTTTGTAGTCGGGAAGAGGTAATAGACAGAGCGAGGAATAAGGCAGATCAGTCTTTGTCACTGTTTTGTAGCCTTCGGAATGTGTTACAGTTAAAAAGAAAAGTCTCATGGTGTTATATTAAACGATGATCCCATGAAAGCACACGTGTGCACACGAATCTTACAGGAAAAAGCAGTCTGTACAGAAATAACTACATTCATCACGCGTATGTTCTAGTTGATATTGGCAGGCTAATATTTGCAATTAACTTTCGCATACGTATCCACGAAGGCAAACAGCCTACAGTATATATCCAAAATCAGGAGCATCTATGCATGTGTCTGACATTCATGGCTATGGCAGTTCAGCTGCTTTTGCTCACATCATTTGCAATGGCTTGGGAAAGCTCTGTGTATATCCCTGTGGAACGCTGACTACTCAGAGCTGCAGAGTGATATTTCGGACTGATCTAAGCTACATGCAGGAGAACGAGTAAGAGAAATTATAAATACTATACAACACAGTCTGCGAATAGTTTCAACTTTACACATTTTGTAGAGGCCAGCAATGTTCACAGGACATAATTCTGTCAAACCTATATTCAAAGTTTGCAGTTCACGTCTGCCGTGTTTAGTGGATCCCAGTGAACTACGCATGAGCGATTCAGTCATTTCCGGTACTTTTCTTAGCTTACCCACCTTGGCACATCACGTTGTGTGAAATGTATCGCTCTCACTTCGTAGAAAGAACATGTGACCAGGGCGTTAACAGCATGCTACTTACAAAACGCCATATTTTGCCCTCTAATCTCTGTTTCATATTACACGAATTTGAGTGTTTGGTGCTTCCAAGTCTGTACAGCGATCCATTACTATAGCAGATGATCAGAGTGGCATTAATGTAAATGACTTCTTGGGGGAAATCTTTCAGTTTGATGGCACGTAGGATAACCTGTTTTCCCAGACGTATGAAAACTGACATTTTTTTTTTGTACCAAAAGCCAGAAACTGCACTGAACATTACCTGCTCCAGTTTGCCTTACAAATTTTTACAACGAGGCGTTTTGACGTCATGAGTCCTATTCTTGATAGTCAGAAGCAAAGAGAAATTAATTCAGTGGTTGACAGAACTGACACAAATAGGCACTGTTGTAACAAAAACAATATTTCTGTACGAAGCAACCATGTTCGTTTTTGTAACTCTATTAGTTCTAATAATTTTTTATATAATATTTATATATATATATATTTATTTATATATATTTTTATATATACTATTTTTTTTACAAATCTCTCTTTGAATCTCATGTTTGTGTAAAATCATCTTGATTGAACTTTGGTCTGCAACTTCACCAAATTGTTTAAAATACTTGATACCGCCTACAGGTGTCATTTCTTTATTTATTGTACTGTTATACAAGTCCGGTCTTAAAGCATTTTCAAGCATCCCGATCAACGGAAACAACAGGAATTCAGTGCATTAACAATCAGTTAAAAGTTAACCACAGTAAGAAACTGGTTTTAATTTCATCGAAGGTTATTTCCAACTTTCTTTAGGCTGAATCAGTCCTGCCAACGACCATTATCTTTCGATTTCTTCGCATTTTTTTCTGCAGACTTCTCGTATTGACTTCCCTGCACTTCCTATTTGCTTCGTTCCATTACACTGCTATATTCCTGTCTTGTCTTGAACATTTTTGTACTTGTTGCTTTCAACGATCAGTTTATTTCTTCTGTTATCCGAGGTTTCTTCGAAGTATTTTCGTGTAGCAGTATTTTCAGAGATATTCATTCTTCTTTAACTGCAAGGCCTACTGTGGTATTCAATATCGCAGTGTCTTCAATCTTAGAGAACTTCAGACGCTCCTTGTTGTGTCTCAGCACTTTATTTTCCCTCTTCTTTCTGCATGGATTCCTCTGCAGAATTCTCTAATCCCACTCTTCGCCATCACTAAATTGTTATCCGAATCTATATCTGCTTCGTTGTACGACTTACGAGCCAATGTCGGATCACGGAATCTCTTTCTGATCTTCAAGTAATCTATCTCAAATTTTCGCACGTCTCCATGCGATTTCTAGATATAGTTCCTCCTCTTGTGATTTTTGAACGGTGTATTCACCATGACTAGCTGAAATGTATTGCAGAATTCAATCAGTCTTTCTCTTCTGTCATTCCTACTTCCGGTTCCATATTCTCCCATGACTCAGTCTTCTATTCCTCGCCCTACTACAACGTTTCAATCCCCCAGATTATTAGGTAGCCATCTTCCTTCACATACAGAGTTACACGTTCAGTATCCTCATATACTTTCTCTGTTTCTTCATCTTCTACTTGTGAGGTAGGCATGTATATGTGAACAGCTGTTGGTGTAGGTTTCCTCTCGATTCTGATGAGAATATCACTATTTCTGTTCATAGTAACTCACTCTCTGCTTTACCCTCCTATTTATGACGAATTCCATTCCCTTATACCATGTCCGCAGCTCGTGATCTAGGGGCTAGCGTTGCTGCCTCTGGATCACGGGATCCCGGCTTCGATTTCCGGCCGGGTTGGGGATGTTCTCTGCCCGGGTACTGGGTGTTTGTGCTGTCCTCATCATTTCATCATTTTTGAGAGTGACTAGATTGGAGTGTGAAAAGAAAATGGACTGTGTAAGAACTGATACTTCATACGGGCGCTAATGACCACGCCGTTGAGCGCCCCGCAAGTCAAACATCATCATCACCTTTACACCATTTTATATTTTTGATGATATTACCTTATATTCATCCGATCAGAAACCCTTACCTGCTTTCCACTTCATTGCATTTCCCTGTACAGATTTTTTAGTTTTCTAACGCATTCAGATCTATGGCATTCAACTTGTGACTCGTAGATTGTTACTCTTTCACTAATTTTTCAATCTTCTTTTCGTGGTCGCCTCCCCATTCATAACCCCTTCTCGAACTCCGTTCATAATCCTTTCCCTTAGATCCCAATGGGTGACTGATTGGAAATCTTTTCTCATTGAAGAGATTATTACGAATCTCTTTTCAATTATAGGCCACATGTCCTGTGAATACACGCTATCTTTCCATACACATAATATGTCCTTAATTCTGTCCTTCCCATTGCTTTCTGCATCCTCATGCTGATTCTTCCACCTTTTGGGAAAAAATTCGAGCTCCAAACGCAAAAGGATGCTCCGGACCTCCATTCGTTCCTCCGCTGTCTTCGACAGAACAAAGGTGACTCTATATACCGAAAGTTTTTGGCCGCCAGAGTTGGTGATTTTTATTCGGTGTTTAAGCAGTGGCTTGAATCGAACCTGGGACCCAGAACCATTTAAATGCCAGTCAGAGATGCCACAAATTCTACCCATAGATTACAATGAATATTCTAGGTATACTGTTATTTACATCCATCGGTTTCATCGCAAAGAGTGCGTTATGTACCTTTAACATGCATCCAGAAATAAGTAATACTTTCCAACATTTATGATCAGATCTATAGGAACAGGTGCTCCACAACTATTTCCATGATTTACATCCCATACAGCCCTCAAAGTAATGATTTATGGTGATGCATTAAATCTATAAAATATCTCCTTCATAACAATTGTGCTGAATCAGTCATGCAATAAGTAATAAATCGCATTTTCATAAAACTAGTGTAATACCTCTAATGTGCGTCCAGAAATAAGTACTGGTGTTCCAACATTTGTGAACAGATTTATAAGTACATTTGCTATACAACTGTTTTCATGATTTACGTCACAAAAGTCTTCAAAGCATTAAACATATGAAACATCTCTTTCGAAACGGCTATTCTGAACCAGTCATGGAACTGCAATAAATCTATTTCTCATAAAAGTTGTATAACGACTGGTAGCTTTCGTGGGTTTTACGGCTTCTAACTTTAGATTCGTAGAATACATGATTAATTTCATTAATTTCCTATTCACGAAGTATTGAATGTTTCCTGAAAGTTTGGTCGCACCTTTTTGTAACACCCTGTATTAGGACTAATTGACTCTTGGTGTGCTTTGACTGTAGTGGCTGATACCAAAATATCTGAAAGAGATCCGGTAAGTAACTTAACTTCTATCCTGGAACTGGCGAACGATATAACGCGGCTTGGTTCTATGTTCCACGACCGTAAATATCACGTTCGAGAAATCGTTCACACAGGACAATCATACAAACAAACCGTCATTTGACCAACGGATAGACTCCCGTATGGACGACATAGTAATAAGCATCTCTGGCGTAGAGAAACAACTGAAAGATTTAAAAGCAAATAAATCACCAGGACCTGTTGGAATCGGGATTCGTCTTTACACAGTGTACTCCACGACATTAGCCTCTTACCTAGCCTACATTTATCGTGAATCTCTCACACAGAAAGAAAACCCAAGTGACTGGAAAAAAGCCTAGGTGACTCCAGGATATAAAAAGGGTAGAAGAACGAACTAGCAGAATTACAGTCCAATATCCCTAACTTCGGTTTGCTTCATAGTTCTAGAACGTATTATCAGTTCGAGTAAAACAAAGTTTCTTGAGAGTGAGAAACTATGTTCACGAACCAGCATGGTTATAGAAAGCATCGCTCGTGCGAATCTCAGTTTGCCCTTATCTCACTTAATATACTGCGAACTATGGATGGAGGGCAACAGGCAGATTCCATATTTCTAGATTTCCCGAAGGCATTTGACACTGTGCCCCATTACAGACCGTTAATGAAGGTGCGAGCATATGGAATAAGTTCTCAAATATGTCAGTGCCTCGAAGACTTCTTGACTAATAGAAGCCAGTATGCTGTCCTCGACGGCGAGTGTTCATCAGAGACAAGGGTATCGTCAGGAGTGCCCAAAGAGGCGTGACAGGGCTGCTGTTCTCTATATACATCAATAATTTGGCGGACAGGGTGGGTAGCAATCTGCGGTTGTTTGCTGATGATTTTATGATGTACGGTAAGGTGTAGAAGTAGAGTGACTGTAGGAAAATACAAAACGACTTAGACAAAATTTCTAGTTGGTGTAATGAATGGCAACTAGCTGTAAATGTAGAAAGATGTAAGTTAACGAGGATAAGTAGGAAGAACAAACCTGTAATGTTAGGATATAATATTACTAGTGTCCTGCTTGACACAGTCAAGTCGTTTAAATGTCTTGGCGTTGCGCTGCAAAGCGATATGAAATTGAAAGAGAGTGAGAGAACTGTGGTAGGGAAGACGAATGCTCGAGTTCGGTTTATTGGGAGAATTTTAGGAAGAGTGGTTGACCCGTAAAGGAGACCGCACATAGGACGTTGGCGTGACCTGCTCTTCAATACTGCTCGAGTGTTTGGGATCCGTACCAACTCGGATTGAAGGGAGACATGGAAGCAATTTAGAGGCAGACCGCTAGATTTGCTACCGGTAGGTTCGCACAACACGTATGTACTACGGAGATGCTTCGGGAACTCAAATGGGAATCCCTGGAGGAAAGGCGACGTTCTCTTCGAGAAACACTATTGAGAAAATTTATAGCATCGGCATTTGAAAGATGTCGCCGAACGATTCTACTGCCACCAACATACATTGTGCATAAGGACCACGAAGATAAGATACGAGAAATTAGGGCTCATACGGTCGCATATAGACAGTCGTTTTCCCCCTGCTCTATTTGCGAGTGGAACAGGGAAGGAAATGACAGGTAATGGTACAGGGTGTCCTCTGCCATGCACCGTACGGTGGCTTGCGAAGTATCTATGTAGATGTAAATTTATAACACAACACCACAAAACCTCTAGCGCTGGCATAACTCGTCCGTGTCACAGTCAAATTCCGTTCGGCCGGCCACAAAATGCCAAACAGGAAAGGAAATGCATAGAGAAAGCTGATCACACGATGCGCAGCCACCAGTTGGCGCTAGGACTAATTTAAACATGATGCGCCCACCTGGCATACAAATTGGAGATCAGTACATTGAAATAACAAGGTTAAAGACAGCATACAAAGATTAGATGTAACAAACAAGAACCAACTACTAGACGGTCTATCTCAAGACTCGACAATCCCCCCCCCCCCTCTCCGACCCACTGACTTATCACCGATTACAAGTAAGAACCATGTTATAATTAATAACAAGGCCTGTACTTCATGACTTAGGCGAACGGAATAAAACATTAAATATAACCCCAGATGAGAATACTTGAAAAATTAGCAATCATTTAAAAATGCAAATATAAATGTAACATCAAATTTTAAAATCGCTTAAATGACAAGATTGGTTTATTCTTGTGACTTACCGCAGATCCACACGAATTCCAAGATTGAACGCATACAGCACTTAATCTGTTGTATTAAGTAGGACATAAGATAACAAGGGGGCAGACTATAATCAAATATTTTAAGCTTCTGAGGGAGAGAAACAGATTAACAAATATGTCGGTTGCTTTACGGTTTACAAAATAGCTTGCAACAGACTAAATCAAGACTTTAGAAAAAAGCAATTAAACGAAAAAATTCGTAAAGCACAACCTGTAAACGACAGAACATGACAATAATAAATTTAATAGCGTGACAAATCAGTTGACGTCTCTTCTCGGGAACAGGTTAACGGACCAATCACTTCCCGTACCCGCCACAACATACAACTAACGTTCTATACAAAATGTTGCGATTGTGTTGGAGATAAGTCCACTGCGAGAATATATGCCACTAGAAACAGAAAAAATCACCATCACCTAAATTTGTGACTTCGGCTCCGCATGTGACAATCTTACTGAAATCAGCGTAGTTCTTCAGTGACCTAAGGTACCAAACACACCTGCGTGCCGATTGGCAACACTCCTCCTCATCGCGATGGGGCCTAACATTTACCTTCCCTCCAACCGCAGCCAAAGCGCGCCAACTCCCGTCTACCACGCCCTCGTGGACAAACCATGCACTTAGGTGAAGAATCGATAAGCAGAGAGCCGCAATGGCTTAATAATAATAAGTAAAATTATTATGCATGTTTACCATTGTTAGCAATTTAATTATTTTACATGCACATTTGGCATATGGGTTTCATATTCATACACGAATATTACTTGAAAGTGTATTTTTTGGAAATTAGCATTACATGGACGGTAACTGTCATTGTTGGAAAATATTAAAATCAGTCACAGTCTTCCCTATCGTATCATATTTCTAAGCAAATGCAACAGACATATGTTGTTCTGTAACTGTATCTTAAATATTTCACCGACTTTGTTCAATTACATGGACGGTAACTGTCATTGTTGGAAAATATTAAAATCAGTCACAGTCTTCCCTATCGTATCATATTTCTAAGCAAATGCAACAGACATATGTTGTTCTGTAACTGTATCTTAAATATTTCACCGACTTTGTTCAATGATACCGTATTGCAAAAAGTGTATAGATGGGATGTACTGTATTAAAAAACAAGAGTAACTCAAGTTACGAAGTCTGTGAAATAGGAAACGTTATCTGACATTATATCGTACATTCTCCTGCCTCGAGAATATTGTGTACAGTTTTCTCGTAATTTGTAATTTCGTATAATTGTGTAATATAAGGTTTTTTCCTTCATTGTCATAAATGAGCACGGCATCGTACGTCAATACATGTAAGTTTCAGTAAAATATTAGCATTTTTGAAACAGTGAAAGTAAGTTAACAAGTGAAACCATTCAGGAAGGTAGTGTGCCTAACTGTGATCAGGCTTACATGTTGATACCACAATCATTAGGTATTGCTGCTCTGAGTTAAGCTACCAGAGAAATTCAAATGGTTCAAATGGCTCTGAGCACTATGGGACTCAACATCTGTGGTCATAAGTCCCCTAGAACTTAGAACTACTTAAACCTAACTAACCTAAGGACATCACACACATCCATGCCCGAGGCAGGATTCGAACCTGCGACCGTAGCAGTCGCGCGGTTCCTGACTGAGCGCCTAGAACCGCTACTACCAGACATCGTATAACTGTGATGGTGTCTCCTATCATCGGAAACTGTGATGGGACACAGGGGTTGCGCCACTACGCAAGGCATACAGGGCCGTAGTTGTCTGGGGATGATCTCATGTGTGTGCGTACGTGTGAGTGTGCATGCGTATGTATGTAGAGGAGCGTAATGGGTGATATGTGTTGTTTGTTTGTTTGTGTGTGTGTGTGTGTGTGTGAGTATGTGTGTGTGTGTGTGCAGAAGAAGGAAATGGGTTTCCATGGATTTCAACATGTTCTGCTCAGAGATGGAGCGGTACAATCTCATATGCGATACCGGCAGAGTTGTATTAAAACATAGATGTTTTCATTATTTCGGGTCTTTAGCCTTCTGATTTGTTTGATGCAGCTCATCACGACTGACCCCTCCCCCTTTGTGCAAACCTCTTCACTTCAGAGTAACACTCACACACACTACGTTACCAATAATTTTTTTCATGTACTCCAACCCTTGTCTTGCACTACAATTTTAACCCTGTACAGCTTCCTCTAGTAGCATTTAAGTTATTACTACTGGCCATTAAAATTGCTACATCAAGAAGAAATGCAGATGATAAACGGGTATTCATTGGAAAAATATATTATACTAGAACTGAAATGTGATTACATTTTCACGCAATTTGGGTACATAGATCCTGAGAAATCAGTACCCAGAACAATCACCTCTCGCCGTAATAACGGCCTTGATACGCCTGGGCATTGAGTCAAACAAAGCTTGGATGGCGTGTACAGGTACAGCTCCCCATGCAGCTTCAACACGATACCACAGTTCATCAAGAGGAGTGACTGGCGTTTTGTGACGAGCCAGTTGCTCGGCCACCTTTGACAAGACGTTTTCAGTTGGTGAGAGATTTGGAGAATGGGCTGGCCAGGGCAGCAGTCGAACATTTTCTGTATCCAAAAAGGCCCGTACAGGAGCTGCAACATGCGATCGTCCATTATCCTGCTGCAATGTAGGGTTTCGCAGGGATCGAATGAAGGGTAGAGCCACGGGTCGTAACATATCTGAAATGTAACTCCACTGTTCAAAATGCCGTCAATGCGAACAAGAGGTGGCCGAGAAGTGTAACCAATGACACCCCATACCATCACGCCGGGTGATACGCCAGTATGGTGATGACGAATACATGCTTCCAATGTGCGTTCACCGCGATGTCGCCAAACGCGGATGCGACCATCATGATGCTGTAAACAAAACCTGGATTCATCCGAAAAAATGACGCCATGCCATTCTTGCACCCAGGTTCGTGGTTGAGTACATCATCGCAGGCGCTCCTGTCTGTGTGCTTCGTCAAGGGTAACCGCAGCCATGGTCTCCGAGCTGATAGTCCATGCTACTGCAAGTGTCGTCGAACTGTTCGTGCAGATGGTTGTTGTCTTGAAAACGCCCCCATGTGTTGACTCAGAGATCGAGACGTGGCTGCACGATCCGTTACAGCCATGCGGATAAGATGCCTGTCATCTTGACTGCTAGTGATACGAGGCCGTTGGGATCCAGCACGGCGTTCCGTATTAGCCTCCTGAACCCACCGATTCCATATTCTGCTAACAGTTATTGGATCTCGACCAACGCGAGCAGCAATGTCGCGATACGATAAACCGCAATCGCTATAGGCTTCAATCCGACCTTTATCAAAGTCGGAAACGTGATGGTACGCATTTCTCCTCCTTCTACGAGACATCACAACAACGTTTGACCAGGCAACGCCGGTCAACTGCTGTTTGTGTATGAGAAATCGGTTGGAAACTTTCCTCATGTGAGCACGTTGTAGGTGTCGCCACCGGCGCCAACCTTATGTGAATGCTCTGAAAAGCTAATCATTTGCATATCACAGCATTTTCTTTCTGTCGGTTAAATGTCGCCTCTGTAGTACGTCATCTTCATGGTGTAGCAATTTTAATGGTCAGTAGCGTAACACATGCTCCGTAATCCTGTCCCTTCTTCCACTTACAGTTTTCTGTATTTTCTGGTCCTAGACGACTCTACGAAGAACATCCTCATTTCATAATTTATCAGTCCACTTCATTTTTAGAATCCTTCTGTAAGGTCAACGCTTCGATTCTTTTCTGTTCCTACTTTCCCACAGCCGGTGAGTTACTTCCAGAAACATCATTCTCAAATGAAGATTTAGTAGAAGTATTTGGCGAGGAATGTTCCATTTTCCTGTGCTAGACTATTCCACACGTCCACCATGCTGCATCTGTACTGCCTGGTATTGCCCTTAGAGTTAGCATATTTCCATCACTTCATCTACGACGTGGTCCCTTGTTTTGACATTTCGTTTGTTGCCTGCATACTATAACTGAGGAGCTACCTGACTGAGAAGTAGCGACTCCGGTCTCGTAACTGACATACGGCCGGGAGAGAGATGTGCTGACCACACGCTCCTCCATATGCGCATCCAGTGACGCCTGAGGTATGAGGATGACACGGCAACCGGTCGGTACCGTTGGGTCTCCCAAGGCCTGTTCGGACGGAGTTTAGTTCAGTTTAGTAGCCTGCATAGTATAGAGAATAATTTCGTACACCACTATGGTTGTTACGTGTAACTTCCGTCGTTCACACGGAACGTAATTTGTTGGGAAACAATGGAAGACCAAATATCATATATAGGTCGGTAGCCAGAATTTGGACGCTATTGTGACGACTGTATTGTACTTTGCGTTCTTCTTATGGTTCAGTTGCAGGTAGTGGATTTGTACTGTTGCAGGTGTCGCTGCAGGTGGACGGCGGCCATTACTGCGGTGGATCTGTCATCAACGACCAGTGGGTCCTCACGGCCGCCCACTGCGTGGTGGGGTACGTATCACACCTGCACATGCCGGGCTTCCAGCCGCAAACAGGCTCACTGCCTTAAGCAGAAAACATCTTTCCGTGCAACGAATTGTTCTAATGTTATCCTTTCATCCGATTTAACAAAATGTGTCTCAGATTATCGGGTACTAGACCGACTTTCTCCGTCCGTGGCTAGCGACACGGGCTGTTTACACGAAATCCACGGGTTCACTTAGGTGTGATGATCTTAGGTTTTGCTTGGGCGCAATAGTCTGAACCATGATCCACTCAGCCTCGGGAGATACCAGCAGAGGCTGCCTGCGTAAAGCAATGAAATCAACAGGTAGTCTGTCGAAATGTCGTCAAACACAAATGTCTGCGCCAAGCAGGTAGCCACTTAATTCTTGTAACAATTTAAACACATAAACAGCCAATTTTTATCCCCATGAAACGACCGAGCAAATATTTTTGGCGAGAAGATTTTGCTGCTTTCACGCCGTGGATTAAAATATTTCTGCCATAAGAACACGAAACAACCCTATTACCCATTTCCCTGTTCGTAAAACATAGTGTCCCGTGGTCGACTTATTTTAGAGTTTTTAGACGCGCCTGCAAAGTAGCGTGACCTTGGTACCACGTTGGTTAGCTTTCGTAACTTACGACAGTCGACTCGCAACTAGCTCAACAATATCAACACTATGAACACTGATTTCGTCATAACCTGTACCCTCTTAATATAATTAACCACGTTTGTACATCTTTTAAACTTAAAGATTTACTTCGCCCAGACCGTTACTGACGTTTCCCACTGAAACGAAGTGACAGCATTCGCCACTAGGTCAGGATCAATGGCAACTCAGAGCCTTCTGAAAAACTATTCACTACTTGCTATAAACCTTCGCCACATACTGAAGAGACGAACATCGGAGAAATCAGCTTCTTTGTTCGTCTTAGAACAGTTACTGAATTTAATGCTTCATAAATGATATTAATGTTTGTTATATCAGAATGAAACTTACAGACTTTAAATTACTTCGTGTTTGAGTATTGATTTAATAAAATTCTTAAAAATCTGAATTTCATAATGGCCTTTAGGCATCGGTGACTTTAATCTTTGAGTGAATGAGTTTATGTCAACAAAAGTTAAGCAAACACTGAACCAACGCGATCCATCAAATTTGTGAAGCTCCTTTTCTTACATTAATACACACCAACAGCATTCCTTAACTGATGAAACTTTCCAATCAGAAACTAGTAATGAAATTACAATTAAATCAATATAAAGAAATGAATACCCTTAGCTGCAAACAGGCGTTGATATACGTCAACGCGGACAGTTGAAAATGTGTGTCCCTACCGGGACTTGAACCCGGGATCTCCTGCTTCCATGGCAGATGCTCTATCCATCTGAGCCACCGAGGACACAAAGAATAGTGCGACTGCAGCGACTTATCTCTTGCACGCCTCCCGTGAGACCCACATTCCCAACTGATTGTCCCACACTATATTCGTCGTGCCCCTGCCCATTACACTCATTACTCTCGGCTTTACCGTCTCCCGTAAGAGTTCGGGCAATTTGTGTGCATCTGCACAGAAGATGTTCAAATGGCCGGTGAGCCTAAGTTATATATATGAAGATGGTATCTGTTCTTTCGAACATGTTCGTGAGTAATGAGTGTAATGGGCAAGGGACACTACGAAAATAGTGCGGGACAATAAGTTAGGAATGTGGGTCTCACGGGAGGCGTGCCAGAGATAAGTAAGTCCCTGCAGTCGCACTATCCTCTGTGTCCTCGGTGGCTCAGATGGATAGAGCATCTGCCATGGAAGCAGGAGATCCCGGGCTTTGGTTGTGGCACAAATTTTCAACTGTCCCCGTTGACGTATATCAACGCCTCTATGCAGCTAAGGGTATTCATTTCATTGTATTGATTTAATTGTGATTTCATTCTAACGAGCTGCACGGTCTTCATATATAGAAACTAGAAATTTTCAGATAAAGTTTAAAACAAATGAAATGGCTGCTTGAAATGAAATGTGGACCCTCGTTAATTTTCACAGATGGTACATTAAATCAATACACTTTTCTCACCTGTCGAATAAATTTGAGTGTGGCCCGCGCGCACAGTACTAAAGAACAAATTGTCTGTGGCTTGCCTTGGCTGACGCAGTGCAGCCGAGGACATGGTACCAAGATACTGCTGCGTATTCCTCACGTCTCTAATAACTTGAGTTTCCGAAGTACCACAAGGGCTACCCTCGATCAGCATACACAAAGCAATGTGGTGCAACATTTGCCGCATCCAATAATGCCGAAAAAGACTTGTATCGACGGCAAGGATTTAATAGTGACTACTTTTATTTGCAAAGTGCTAGTTATTATTTACTGCCAGTACAAATATTCCACGCCTGGCAGAGCACACCATAACAAGAGCTTTCACTATGACTTCCAGCAGCCCACTCTGCCCAGCTCAGTCTGTCACAGTATACCTCTTTCTGCAAAAAAAGGCGTTGCCAAAACGGAAAACGCCATGTCGCAATTTCCACTCTTTCTCTAGGCTGTCCGCTGAGACTACTTGCTGCTTGATTCTGCTTCTTTAACAGGTGTTTCTAGAACGGAACGACAAGGGGAACAGTTGGCCATTCTTAGGCCTAGTGCCTGTCAAAGATACTGTGCATTACACAACAATTATTTTAATTGTCCGTAGGACGACCTCAGACTGTTTCGAATTCGTGGTCATTTATATATTTAAGACTAGAACGATAGTCAAATCCCCAACATCAAACAATCTTATGATTTCACAATGTATGATCTATACGAATATCGTTACACATTCATAAATCAATCAAATAATCTGCCATGTGAAGTTATTCTTCCATTATAATCTGATTTCAGTAATCTCTCATAGAATGTTACTGGTAAAATACCAGAGTACATAAACGTTTGTACATTCCAAATAGACATGCAAAATAAGGATACTTTATAAGTTTGTGGAATGAGGGCAGTATCACAACGAGTGTCTCAGTAACATAAGGCCACTGTTGGAGTGCAGCACGTAAGTAGCAGTGTGTTTTGAGGTAGCTGGTAATCATATTGGCAGAGGAGCTGTGTTCCGTACGGGTGAGAAAACCATGACGTATAGGATGTCGATATCCGATGTACAAGGGGCAGTAAAATGAAAACCAGATGGATGGAAAAAAGTAAGTGAACTGTTCATTAGTTCACAAATAATTTCTAGAACTATTAATACACTTATTCCACTGTGAGACAAGACCATCAGTTCCTCCATGGAAAAATGTTGCAATTGTCTCCTGAACCATGATTGTACCCAGGTGTGTACATCTTCGTCCGAAGCAAATCGACCGTCACGATGTCTTTGTTGAGGGCTCCAAAAATATGGAAATTGCATGGGGAGAGGTCGGGGCTGTATGAAGGATATGTTGTAATGTATATGCCACCAAAATGGCAACCTGAGCTATCAGTAAATGGAATATAACCTACATAACACTGTTTGCGTGTAATACGAGTGTCAGTTTCATCTCCTTCAAGCCCTTAACTCTCCTTTAAGCCCTCAAACTTAAAACTAACATTTGGATAAGCTATCTCACTGCGTATTTGAATATGAAAAACTACAGGAACAATTGAACCTGTAACAATGAATACCTAAGCTATGTGACTGCGTTTTTGAATAAGAATTTACAAGTGATACAGAATCTGACTTGTCCAACGGAATTTATTGGATTAGGGTACACGACATGTATAGGGCCACTTGTGAAAGCAGATGAGTGGTATCCCAATCTTCAGTAATGTCAGAACTAGAAATAGTAGGCATCTTCACATACCTCACATACCTCAATTCTTTAAATGACTGCCTTTGTCCATGTGGTTTACAGTAATTCGCAGCAGCATGCAGCAGCATCTACATCTACATCTACATTTATACTCCGCAAGCCACCCAACGGTGTGTGGCGGAGGGCACTTTACGTGCCACTGTCATTACCTCCCTTTCCTGTTCCAGTCGCGTATGGTCCGCGGGAAGAACGACTGCCGGAAAGCCTCCGTGCGCGCTCGAATGTCTCTAATTTTACATTCGTGATCTCCTCGGGAGGTATAAGTAGGGGGAAGCAATACATTCGATACCTCATCCAGAAACGCACCCTCTCGAAACCTGGACAGCAAGCTACACCGCGATGCAGAGCGCCTTTCTTGCAGAGTCTGCCACTTGAGTCAACGCCACCTAGGAATAAGGCCTTACAGCGCGACTCGTGACGTCACGACTAGGGGTCTGAAATACCGAGCGCCTTGTTAGGCTCTGCGCCACGTATATGAAAACATTAAACACTTTCCTGGTAGACTACTCATAGTGTTTTATACATAAATCTGTAAATAAAAGCTAATCCTTCTCACTGGAGAGTTAAATTGTTCATATTTCGTAAACTATAGCTCCAAACGTGAAAATACATTTTCGTAATTTCCGTCACTCGCGTTTTGAAAATGCGAATTTCTAATTCCATAACTCTGACAGCACTATTTTCACCGTGTAAGTCGCCTTGCATAATTTAATTGAAAATGAGGTACCGTAATAGGAAAGATTGACAACGAATCGAAGCAGGTACTCTGAGACTTGTATCTATGTCAAATTCTAGTTTCGTATGACAGATACCTCATTTGGCAGTCATCTACAGTTTTATACTTAAGAAAACATTACCGTACAGAAACTTGTGCAAACTTCACTGAACCTTCTACATACTACTTAGCTTAAGAGATTTGCCAGTAGAAGACTAGGTAGTGTTAAGTTATTAGGTATTATAAATTGACATGGGAACCACACATTAGAATTATTACAAACTCTGACAAACTTGCCCACTGTAAGCCATTGTTTATCAGCTTGAAAATATTAACTGTTATAAACTTGCACATTTACACTGTTCTACTGTATACAAAGACTAACTTAACAGAATACCAGCTTAGGCAGGATTTACACTCTCATGGAACTGGGGTTTAACTGAAGAATGGGACACCACCCATCAGCTTCATGTAATGACATATCTTAAGAACCTGTTATTACTTTTTACTGTACAAACTGATCCATTTATATTCACCCATCCACATACTGATCCCCATCTTTTAATTCAAATACTTGTCATTTGATACACTGATCATTGGCAATGAGTATTACAGCGTTGTAAAAATTAAAAATGTCATCAGCCGGCCGCGGTGGTCTCGAGGTTCTAGGCGCGCAGTCCGGAACCGCGCGACTGCTACGGTCACAGGTTCGAATCCTGCCTCGGGCATGGATGTGTGTGGTGTCCTTAGGTTAGTTAGGTTTAAGTAGTTCTAAATTCTCGGGGACTGATGACCACAGCTGTTAAGTCCCATAGTGCTCAGAGCCATTTGAACCATTTTTTTTTTAAATGTCATCTATAGGGCCACTTGTGAAAGCAGATGAGTGGTATCCCAATCTTCAGTAATGCCAGAACTAGAAATAGTAGGCATCTTCACATACGTTACTGCAGATTATCTAAATCATAGAACAGCACTGTAGTGAGTATTAAGCTGTTTAACAAACTGCCTCTAGAATGGGTTGAAGCTTTATTTGATTTATTCAAGCACAATTAGTACAGTCGGGTATTGGTAAATCCTCCCTACTCACTTGAATGTATGAGTGTAAATATCACAGTGATAACTGCTCGGTGAGTGTACCAAAATTTCCTTAATGATTTCAATTTAAGATGTACTACACAAATCGTTTTTGCTTGAATATTTTACTTTATGGAAAATCTGTTGTAATATTGTTTTTTTAATTTGTGTAAAGTAATTTTTGTATACATGCTGTATACTTTTTAAGCATTTGTAATTTGACTGTCTATTGCTGCAATAGGTAAATGACAATAAAATTCTTTTATTATCCACTATTTAATGTTGTCCCAGAGGAAAAAAAGCACTGCTATTCCAAACTCCAAAAACATTATCAAATAAAATTGGATAGAATTTCTCTCAAATGAAGAATGGCTAAAGTTATGTATTGTCCTCCCCCCCCCCCCTCCCCGAAATGTTGGTTATATTGACAGACTGGACCTGTTCTGCAGATTAATTTTTACTTATGATGATGGCAGACTAACATGCTAATACTAGCAATGAATTGTTCTCGTTGTGAGAATAATTAATTTACTAACTGGACAAAAATATATACAAAAACTTGTCAACCACAGAGCAGGAGCAGCATTCATTATATATTTACTGATGAACAGAAAAGACTATTTCCCTAATTCTATGAGATTGGGGTTTCACAGAGAATTTGTGGTAACAAATTAATCTGTAGGAAAGCCTCATGTTTACAGCTGCAGCATATCGAAGAGAGCAGAAGGGGTCCAATACATAACATTTACCAACAAGATGTATGGGATACTGTGCATGAAATAAAAACAGAAAATAGAAATAAACATTTATTTCACATCATCTTCCCAAGCCTTAAACAGTGAAAATATACAACCACAGTTTAATTTAACATTTTTTCAATCTTTTGTACACAGTTCCTTTTTTAACAGTAGTTTCATCATTTCTCCTCTTGGTGTAATTGTTTAGCCAAATATTTGCACAGCAAAACAGTATACAGTTCATGACTGAATCAATTGAGTGTGTATTTTTACAGTGAAACCCATAAAAAAGATTGCTGGGGATGTTATGGGATGCTACATTCACAAGTACATTTCGCTGATTTGCCTGTTCTAAAAAAAAAGTTTCCTGGTCTTTCAGAATTTTCTGTAGAGTTAAATAGACGTATGTCACACACACTACTACATCATCTGCAGGATATGTCAACCCTCCTCTGTCTTTTACCATAATCAAATAATCACCACCCTGCTTCATTTCATCTGTAGTAAGGAATACCTTACAATATTCACAATGATTTTTTTTTTAATAGCTTCGTGTGAGCAGTAACCTGCTATGTAATGCAACAGTGGCCAAGTATTCTCATCTATTCCATCAACATTTTCATCTACTGCTACATTTAAAAATTCTGGTATTGATGTTACTTTTAATCCCTGAATTTCAGTATGAGTAGAAAAAATATCAGTGGTCTTAATAACAACATCACCAACTACTTGCGACCGAAGCACAAGGGAAAACATAGATTGTGCCCTTAGTTTTTGTTCAGTTTCAAAAACTTGTCTTAGAGAAACATGATAATTTCCCCCACATAGCTGGCGGTATTTGCCGAACCTGTCTTCTAAACTGTCTGTCTGTACTTTTCCTAACAGCAAATATGATCTGTTTTCCTCAGAAAGCCAGTAGTCACTGAAGTCGATCAAAGCAGCATTTGTGCGTTTCAAAGCGCCATGTGTCTCTCGAGTAAGTTTTCTTTCATCACTACACTCTTCTCAAGAACATAACCATGAGATGAAGCACTGTAAGAATTCTTGTATGTGATGGGATATATTAGTCACAGGTTCTTGGAAAATATTTCTTAATCTCTGTCCCTTGAGTAATGTTTTTACATTTACAATATCCCACCAACGATTTATTATTTTTATGAATGTTGCAGTACTTTCCCAGTTTCTAATTGCTTTCTTTGAACCAAATGTGTCCAAAGCAACAACTGTCGTATCATTGAAAATACGCAACACTAACTTGACATTTTGGCGCTCAATTGAGTTGGGAAATAGAGACTTCAAAGTTAAGGAACTGCCACATTGCAGTAGTTCATCTTTTTCTTTCAAGTGCAATTCTTTCAGTGCTCCAACAGAAGACAAACCACCCTTCACACTGTCAGTGAAGTCAGGAAAGCACAAGATCTGCTCCTTTTGGTTAAACCAGTTATTGCGGATACACTTCAAAATATGAACAGTGTCCACAAAATAATACAATGGGCGATTTGGAGAAGACTGTACATGGTGATCATACTTTATTTTCACATCTGGAGGAGTAGAAAACTTAGACACTGCTTTCTTGTTAATTGCATTATTGTCTGCTACTATACGAACCACCTCAAATCCAACTGCTTCTAATTTAAGAATGACTGCTTTAATGTAAGAGAACAGAACATCACTCTGAATAGTATGAACTGGCAGAATAGATACCAAATCTTTGTAAGGTGATTCCGTGATCTGAACCATAAAAACATAGGCGCTGGTTGCACACAAAAATTTTTCAGTGTTAAAGGCACATCCTACAACATTCCAGCTTTGTAATCAAGCTGAGACTTCAGATGAATTTCATCCATCAACAGGAGCACAGTTTTATCATCTGAGGATAAAGTACCTACTTTATTTGTGATGTAGCTCATAAACTGATGGCCCTGTTGCTCAATGACAGGATTTGTGAGAGTTTACTACAAAGCCTTGAAAGGGTGTTAGGACTAGGCATAGAAAAACTGTCAGTGTTCCTCAAAAATTTGTAAGCATGTGGGCTTGTAGAGTGTACTAATGACCACATTATCATAGAGTTAGTATCGTACCTAAATTGAGTTGAACTTCTGCACTTCAAAAATGAAATCTGTTTCTTCAAAAATGTAATTTTAGTTTCGTTTCCTGGCAACTTTTCTAATAAATTTTGCAATAACTGGTCAATTAAAGACAAAATGTTATCTACAGGGGCCTCAGAACTATTATACAGAAGATAAATGTTTTAAGAACATCACTTACCACCTGTATGTTGTTTACTTTCATGGGAAATTACATGTTTCCAATACATTTCACTTCAATATCATAATTGAACACTGAGTAATAAACCACTGCTTATAACTACGTGGCAAAAAATTCTTGGGTAAGTATTATGCTTTAGTAGCACTAGGCTCACACTGTCAGATTTGTTTATCACTATCCAGTCACTGTGCTTTTCACATTCACTCAACTTTGTTTTCATTTGTTCTAAACTATCGAACGATATCGCATCAATCATTTTCGCGTGTGTGTCCACACTTTCTTGGATAGCAATTTGAAGAGCACGATTTTCTAAACGACCCCTACGAATTTCTGGGTCCTCTCGTACTGCAGTTTGATGACACGACAAGTAAGAATGGGCTTCCAGGCAACTTCGATGGGATAGCATCTCAAAAATTAATAACGAAGTATGAAACCGATCTCACAGCATATAAGTGAAATAAAGATAGTTCTTATGCCACTGTACTTAACTAAGAGCGTGTTTCGTAACTCACCTTTTCTCAAGCGTCGACTATCCAACGGTGCTGTCAAGAGTATACCAGTTTTCGGGTCATACATGCTGGTACTGCTTAAAATATCGTCCTTGTTGAAATGCAGTTCACATATCTAAAAACAAGCATACAGTTCTCTTTAAAACATATAACGAAAATTAATGTGGTATGAGATTATAAATACATTCTTCTGTTTACTGTATTTTGTTCAGCTGGACTACATTTCAAGTAACTACGACACACTAACCAAACAAATACACTGATACTTACAACAGAGTGCTTACTCGGTGTCCAGTCTTGTCTGTGAACAGCCGATAACCATTTTCGTCTTAAATTCTTGTCAGATGGAAAATAAAATACACTGACTTTAGGTCCATTATCGTAATTGCCCCTGAAATTCGGCATACAACACCTTCGGGGCATCGTAACTGAGTATAGATCAAATAACCACTCACGAACAGCACAAAGTACAATATGGAAACGCTACGAATCACGTGTGTCGGTACCTAGCTTCTCAGACCCCTACCCGTGACGTCACAGGCTCCTTAGACTCACGATGTGAGGCCTTGTTCCTAGGTGGCGTTGCTTGAGTTTGCTAAACATCTCCGTAACGCTATCACGCTTACCAAATAACCCTGTGACGAAACGCGTCGCTCTTCTTTGGATCTTCTCTATCTCCTCCGTCAACCCGACCTGGTGCGGATCCCACACTGATGAGCAATACTCAAGTATAGGTCGAACAAGTGTTTTGTAAGCCACCTCCTTTGTTGATGGACTACATTTTCTAATGACTCTCCCAATGAATCTCAACCTGGTACATGCCTTACCAACAATTAATTTTATATGATCATTCCATTTCAAATCGTTCCGCACGCATACTCCCAGATATTTTGCAGAAGTAACTGCAACCAGTGTTTGTTCCGCTATCATATAATCATACAATAAAGGATCCTTCTGATGTGACTTCTGAAATTTTCCCGGCGTATTTCTTCTTCTAATAATTTCCGGGTATGCAGCCGGATCCCGTCGACATTCTGCCACGATATTTCGGCCCAGAGACGTCCGGCCATCATCAGGTGAGTACACAACTACTGAAGAGCCCATGTGCAGTCGCGGTCTCTGGGCCGAAATATCGTGGCAGAATGTCGACGGGATCCGGCTGCGTACCCGGAAATTATTAGAAGAAGGATCCTTCATTCTATGTATGTACATTTGTCTATGTTAAGGGTCAGTTGCCACTCCATGCACCAAGTGCATATCCGCTGCAGATCTTCCTACATTTCGCTGCAATTTTCTAATGCTGCAGCTTCTCTGTATACTACAGCATCATCCGCGAAAAGCCGCATGGAACTTCCGACACTATCTACTAGGTCATTTATATATAATGTGAAAAGCAATGGTCCCGTAACACTCCCCTGTGGCACGCCAGAGGTTACTTTAACGTCTGTAGACGTCTCTCCATTGAGAACAACATGCTGTGTTCTGTTTACTAAAAACTCTTTAATCCAGCCACACAGCTTGTCTGATATTCCGTAGGCTCTTACTTTGTTTATCAGGCGACAGTGCGGAACTGTATCGAACGCCTTCCGGAAGTCAAGGAAAATGCCATCTACCTGGGAGCCTGTATCTAATATTTTCTGGGTCTCGTGAAAAAATAAAGCGAGTTGGGTCTCACACAATCGCTGTTTCCGGAATCCATGTTGATTCCTACATAGTAGATTCTGGGTTTCCAGAAACGAAATGATACGCGAGCAAAAAACATGTTCTAAAATTCTACAACAGATCGACGTCAGAGATATAGGTCTATACTTTTGCGCTTCTGCCCGACAACCCTTCTTGAAGACTGGGACTACCTGTGCTCTTTTCCAACCATTTGGAACCTTCCGTTCCTCTAGAGACTTGCGGTACACGGCTGTTAGAAGAGGGGCAAGCTCTTTCGCGTACTCTGTGTAGAATCGAATGGGTATCCCGTCAGGTCCAGTGGACTTTCCTCTGTTGAGTGATTCCAGTTGCTTTTCTATTCCTTGGACACTTATTTCGATGTCAGCCATTTTTTCGTTTGTGCGAGGATTTAGGGAAAGAACTGCAGTGCGGTCTTCCTCTGTGAAACGGCTAAAGCTTATTGTTAATAAGAATTAATTTAATAAAAAGAAGTTTGCTTTGCTCCTGTTAACTATTAAATATCTTGTGAGAAGTGATTTCATAAATTAAGTCTATTTAAACCTCCGGAATCATCATAACCCATAACAATAATAGACAATGACAGTTACAATGAAGTAGGTAATGGCCGAATGCCAGGTTCACAAGTTATTTCAATTTCAAAGTTACATTGGAATTTAATATCCACAGCATTTATTTATTTGTTAGATGTGGAAAATAATTATTATTGGTTGGAAGCTTCTTTAACTGACAAACAAAACATGGTATTATTGCATACGCGGACTATCAATCACGAGCCTAACCCTGCAATTCCTTTTGCGCTATGCTTGCGAATTTTACCTTGAAATCCATCTTCAAGCGTAGTTAAGCAATTTAAATCTGTCCTGGCCTTATAAATGAAATCAGGCCTTGAGTGTGGTAAGATCTGCCATCGCCGACGTGAGGGCAGCGTGACACGTCTTCTGTCTCCGAGCTCTCGACCGACACCACTACTTCCACTCTCGCAGACAGACCTCGCCTCACAACAATGCCTAGAATCGTGCTCCAATGTTTCGTCCTCAGACCGCTACTATTGACATATGAGTGCTTACACAATGTAAAGAATAACGTTAAGTTGGCTATGTTGTTTACAATGTGATGGATAGTTCTGACAAACTCTTTACAATGTAAGGGCTTCCCAATGTGCCCACATGTTGCTAAGGTTGTTTCGAGTACGTTGCCTAAGTTTCGCTGGGAAGCCCTTATACACACTTCACCCAATTCCGATCCCTACCCAAAAGAACGACCGAATATTTTCGGAGAGAAAATTGTACTGCTTTCACGCCGTGAATTGAAATCAGGTAGAGAATCTGAGGGGGAAAAACGAGTAATAATTCTTTTAAATGCCAATGTCGGCAAGCTGCGAACCGAAGTGAACCTCGCTAGCTTAGATTATGAAGTTCTAATTTTTTGTAGGTGGCAGGATTTCGGAACAGGTTCTCCTTTTGGAAGATAGAGTTCATAATCTGATTATGTCTTCTGCCGTAGGTGACGGATGACTGAATTTGTTTAACGGACTGGAATGTAAATAGATTGGACAAATACAGTCATTTAAGTAATATTGAATAAAACTTAAGTTTTTATATACGAGGTGTATGTTAGTCGGTAGTAAATACGTGCATTCCTGGTAGATGGAGCTGTTACCATCGTACGAAATGATCTGCTTTGCAGTGAGGACAGAGAGTTGGATTTTTCCGGCGGATCTGTGGGCGTCTTACAGCTTTCAAAGCTGAATATTTGCTTCATTTTTACATATTTTACCTGCACTGTCAGTTGCTACCAGCAAACAAATATTTGTCATCTCCTTGAGATCGGCTGTTCTGTCGGTGGTCCGCGTCTTCCCAGCACGACATTTCGATGCTATAACTCGATGTCTTCACCAGGTGCGAGACCAGTCTCAAGGAACACCTAATGAAGACGTAGAGTAACGGCGTCGAAATATCGTGCTAGGCAGACGCGGATCACCGGCTCAACACCCGATGTCAACGAGATGACAACGAATCACCGGGGAATTCTAAGGGATTATATCGAAGAAAATTTTCTTTGCTCATCGATATTGGAAAGTGGGTGCGATTTATTGTTTGTCAGGCATTCACAAGGAAGCCGTGAACAGACAGAAGGTGGAAGCAGTCGTTACTCCTATACACAGATAGGTAATTTTTAGTAAGCAATACTATCTGGTTGACTATCATAGTAGTTGAAAAGATCAGCAGCGATAGTATTCCAAAAAACGCAAAAATTTCGGTTTCAAGTGTAAATTTGAATGTAGTGGCATATATAACGTACTGTAGCAAGCCCTTATCTGCCACCTCTCTGCAGTATTCAAGTGGTAGACGCAGTCCAGCAGGCCGCCTCTGAACTTCCATAAGTAATTATTTCAGTATGGAAATCACAATAAATACCAACTTAGTTTACTAACTTATCTAATTTATCCATTAAAACATTCACATATCGCTGCATCCGTTCCTGAATGAACACGCTGCCACGAATATTACGAAACGACAAGTACTACTGTACTGAGTACATGATAATCGCAGTACTGACCATTAAAATTGAAGCATTGTGAAGGATAGCAAACACCAATTCTTTTATTGTGCGTGTGAATCATAGTAGGAAAAATTCCTAGTTAAATTTGTAAGTGATATTTTGTGTAGGGGGACGGGAGGGGGCGATTACAGGATGCAAAATTAGGTAAAGCTGCCACCTCTGGCAGAAACAATTGCACTAAACTGGCTGCCGCAAAGTCGAACTGAGCCTGGATGACGAAAACGCTTACATCATTCCACGTTGTTTCAACTCTACGCTTAAGTTCGTGAATTGTAGTGATTCAGTGTGGCGGCATGACAGTCTCTCAGCATCCATGACCAGGTGTTTCCGTTGAGTGAGAGACCCAGAGAATGTGCTGCTATAGGTAACAGTCGAATGCCATCTGTATCGATGTGGATCAGGTCAGCACGGGCAACACGAAGTCTTGTGTTATCTTGCTGAAAGATAACGCCATAGGGAATCCGATGATAGGGTGCTGCTACAGCTCAAAACACGTCAGAAAGTTATGACTGCTGTCCAAATTACCGGCTATGCGAACTAGTAGTGATCGTGTTATGTACAGAATGGGCCCCCATAACTATGAGACGTGGTGCAGTGCCAATACGACCATCGTAACGTCTTCTTCAGAGCACCAACCAACGATGGTGCACGTAGTTCTGGGACTCGTCTGAAGACGAATACAAGTTGGGCCAGTCGTGTTTTCAGCGTCGTCATTGGGTGCACTACTGTGAGGGTGCCTCTCTCTCCCTACCGCGTAAAAAATAGTGCTCATCCTGCTGATGGGCCGTAGATCTTCAGGCGTCATCACACGGATCGTGTGGATACTTTTCTTGCTGCAAAGAAGCCCACGTCCTGACTCAAGGTAGGTACCGTGACTGAACAATATTAGACGGTATATTATCCATTCCTTTCTGTGGTTATTAATTATTATTATTAAGTGAAACACAAGAAATTGATTTGTAGGTGGCCGAAGATAAATATTAAATTATGTTTCAAACGAGCGCCGGGCTCCCTACAAATTATTTCAGATGCTTTCGGCGAAATGTAATGCAAGCTAAGTTCACTGACCTAGAATAAATCGTATCTTTGAAAGTATGCATTTTTTAGACGAAATAAAATGGTGAAGCTTTGCACTTTAGTTAATTGAATAACTTGAAAAGATTCTTTCTGCTCCGGCTGTGGTGATATGTTACACAAAAAAATAAATTTAAACATGCCGCATAACGGCGGCCAATTGTTTCCAGTCAAAGATCAACGCTGCTCGCTTCTCAGAGACTGAAAAAATGCTAAATAATTTCTTGCAATTACTAATTCAGGAAGAATTGTTTGCATGGTTTCTTTAAGTAACACGTTGCACTCACTTTTTGTAAATATATTTCCACTAAGCACTGAATACACACTACGTACGAGAACAAATAGAACAAAAGCTGGCCGGCAGGTGTGGCCGTGCGGTTAAAGGCGCTTCACTCTGGAACCGCGTGACCGCTACGGTCGCAGGTTCGAATCCTGCCTCGGGCATGGATGTGTGTGATGTCCTTAGGTTAGTTAGGTTTAATTAGTTCTAAGTTCTAGGCGACTGATGACCTCAGAAGTTAAGTCGCATAGTGCTCAGAGCCATTTGAACCATTTTTTAGAACAAAAGCTACCACTTTACAATAGCACGCATACCTTACATACAGGAGAAGAAATGATCTGACTCGAAGTGATTTTAAATATCTTTTTTCTCTTATATATAATGACAAAGACAATAATGTTAGTTACGAGAACGTTGTGCACTACGATTTCATCTAATATAAATAAAGTCTTTTTATTACATTGAAATCGATATAGTCTTTCTTTGAAGCTAATTTAATACACTACTGTCCATTAAAATTGCTACACCACGAAGATGACGTGCTACAGACGCGAAATTTACCGACAGGAAGAAGATGCTGTGACATGCAAATGATTAGCTTTTCAGAGCATTCACATAAAGTTGGCACCGGTGGCGGCACTTACAACGTGCTGACATGAGGAAAGTTTCCAACCGATTTCTCATACACAAACAGCAGCTGACGGGCGTTGCCTGTTGAAACGTTGTTGTGATGCCTCGTGTAAGGAGGAGAAATGCATGCCATCAGTTTCCGACTTTGATAAAGGTCGGATTGTAGCCTATCGCGATTGCGGTTTATCGTATCGCGACATTGCTGCTCGCGTTGGTCGAGATCCTATGACTGTTGGCAGAATATGGAACCGGTGGGTTCAGGAGGCTAATACGGAACGCCGTGCTGGATCCCAACGGCCTCGTATCACTAGCAGTCAAGATGACAGGCATCTTGTCCGCATGGCTGTAACGGATCGTGCAGCAACGTCTCGATCCCTGAGTCAACAGATGGGACGTTTGCAAGACAACAACCATCTGCACGAACAGTTCGACGACTTTTGCAGCAGCATGGACTATCAGCTCGGAGACCATGGCTGCGGTTATCCTTGACGCTGCATCACAGACAGGAGCGCCTGCAACGGTGTACTCAACGACGAACCTGGGTGCACGAATGGCAAAACGTCATTTTTTCGGATGAATCCAGGTTCTGTTTACAGCATCATGATGGTCGCATCCGTGTTTGGCGACATCGCGGTGAACGCACATTGGAAGCGTGTATTCGACATCGCCATACTGGCGTACCATCCGGCGCGATGGTATGGGGTGCCATTGGTTACACGTCTCGATCACCTCTTGTTTGCATTGACGGCACTTTGAACAGTGGAAGTTACGTTTCAGATGTATTACGAGCCGTGGCTCTACCCTTCATTCGATCCCTACGAAACCCTACATTTCAGCAGGATAATGCACGACCGCATGTTGCAGGTCCTGTACTGGCCTTTTTGGATACAGAAAATGTTCGGCTGCTGCCCTGGCCAGCACATTCTCCAGATCTCTCACCAACTGAAAACGTCTGGTCAACGGTGGCCGAGCAACTGGCTCGTCACAATGCGCCAGTCACTACTCTTGATGAACTGTGGTATCGTGTTGAAGCAGCATGGGCAGTTGTACCTGTACACGCCATCCAAGCTCTGTTTGACTTAATGCCCAGGCGTATCAAGGCCGTTATCACGGCGAGAGGTGGTTGTTCTGGGTACTGATTTCTCAGGATCTATGCACCCATATTGCGTAAAAATGTAATCACATGTCAGTTCTAGTATAATATATTTGTCCAATGAATACCCGTTTATCATCTGCACTTCTTCTTTGTGTAGCATTTTTAATGGCCATTAGTGTACATTTTTATAATTAATTTGTCGTTTATGTCCATATAATGTTATTCAGAGTCTTTTTATTATTTACTTCAAATATATCGGCTTCAAGATTTCAAAAGGGACACTATAACGGCCGAGCGAAATATATGTGGTCCTGTCAGGCGCTAGTTGCTTGGAAGATCTTACACTGTGGTGGTTGTGATCCTTCTGAACCCACCGATTCTACATTCGTCTGACAGTCATGGTACCCCGACCAATGTAGCAGGATGACAAACCACAGTCTCGTAGGCCACGATCCTGCTACTGACATATTTTTGCATATTGGTAGACATTTTTTCTTCTTACATGAGGCATAACATGAGTTCCACAGAAACAACTAACATACAAATACGATTTTTGAATGAGAAACTCACCTCGTAAATTTCCCTTGTATGTACACTGCAAATGGTGCTTAGCTACTTACTTTATGCGGTTGCACGTAAATTCTAATTGATTGGTTATAAGAACATGTTTTACGCTTCAGGCAAATTTGACTTTTTTTGAATTTAGTGATGCAATTTTAATGGTATTCACTGTATTATAATTGACTGTAAAGTTTGGAGCAGGGTGAGTACGACGAGGGAATATAGTGCAGAGGCGCTGTAAGGTTAAGTGTGCATTCTATTTGGGGTGTCTTGGCCATTATTAGGATTAGTATTTGGATACAGAACGTTGAACTGAGGGCTGGCGCCCTGTTGCAGACTGACGGCGGCTGACATGCAGGTCCTGGCGGGCAGCAACCAGCTGAGCGCGGGCGGCAGCCGCCACCAGGCGGTGCGCCTGCTGCCGCACCCCGCCTACAACAGCACCGACAACATGAAGAACGACGTCGCCCTCGTCCAGGTGAGCGGCTCACTTCCACACTCAGCGACGTTATGCTATATAAGTCGATGACGCTGTGCCGGACCTCGTTGCCGCCCAATCTATCATGGGTACTTATCATACAGGCACAGGCTGCTCTCACAGCCCCAGACTCACTGCCTTGAGTAGCGTAACGTCTTTCCGGGTAACGAACCGTTCCAGTGTTGCGCTTCCACCTGATTTCACGAAAAGTGTCTCAAACACTCGGATACTAGGAAGACCGCCTCCGTGTGTGGTCAGCGACACGGGCTGTTGACGCGAAACTCACGGGTTCCTTTCGCCGTGAAGATCTCACATTTTGCTTGGGCACAACAATCTGGACCGAGACCCACTTAGCTTGGTGACATTCCAGCAGAGATTGCCTGATTAAGGCTATGAAATCGACAGGGAATCTGTCAAAATGGCGTTAAATGTAAATGCCTACGCCGAACAGGGAGACATTTGATTCTTCTAACAAGTATAACGCATGGGCAAAAGTTGTCATCCAACACATCAACGCAGTGGCGTCCTTAGGACTTTGGTATGCAGAGCATATGCCATTTCTGACGCGGACAGCTTAACCCGACAACTTGCGCATGTGATGGCTATTTTTAAGGAGAATGGATACTCCGAGAAGCAGATTCGTCGGGCTATGGAGCTTGGACCACCTCTAGAGGTGCATGAAGAGGAAATTAGGGAAAATAGATCGGTGGCCTTGCTTCCTTATGCTGGAGGCATATCGTTTAAGATTGGACGAATTTTGAAGAACTTTAACATTACGAATGTGTTCCGTCCAACTTCTAAGAGTAAGGCACTACTCGGCTCTGTGAAAGATGATTTGGGGCTTAGGAAACCCAGTGTATACAAAATTCCTTGTCAATGTGAGAAGGCTTACTTTGGCCGTTCGAATCGCACAGTTCATGACAGGTGTGTGGAACATCGCCGTCATACGAGGCTACAACGGCCGGAAAAATCGACAGTAGCAGAACACTGCTTAAATGAGGGACATGGTATGAAATTTGATGAAATTGTGGTAGTTGCCAACATTTCCGGTTTTCGGAACAGTGTCTATAAAGAGGCGATTGAAATTAGGTTGGCTGATAATTTAATCAAGAGAGACAATGGGTTTCCTCTTTGGAGGACGTGGAATCCTGTGCTATCTCGTATCAAAATTGAATGCTCTTCGGTGCGGCCCTGAATGCGATATATCGTTGCCACCAGTGTTCTGCTAAGGGCGGCGCCACCTCCCTGTCTTTGAGGGCAGCAACCGTGATGGGCGGCGCATACGCCGTGTACTGAACGGTGGCCTATTTAGGACGTCGATTTGCAGCCCGGCGTTCATATCGAGGGTTGGATCCCCTCCTTCGAAAGCGTCAGATTGCAAAGCCTGGACTACTTTCAGGGTGGAATCTCCGTCTGCGAAGATTGTGTGTGTCTGTCCGTCGGTCTGTCTGTCTGTCTGCCCGCCCGCCGCTCGCTGCTGTAGCTGTTCGTCTGCCGCCTGCTCGCCGTCCGTCGCCGCCGCCCCCGTCTGCTGTCCGTCCGTCTGTCCGTCGTCGTTCGTCCGCCATGAGTCCTCCCACCTCCACTGTCACCTACACCTCCCCCTCCCCCTCTCCCACAGTCATTTCCTGGAGTGCCGCCCCTGGCCTCCCTCCGTACACCTCACCTCCCCTTCCCCCACTTACCCATCCCCCTATCTCCTCCCCTGCTGTATACCCACACCTCTACACCCTTCCTCCAGCCTCCACACCCTCAACAGCTCCCACTACTACCCCCGCCCACACGTACGGCTCTGTTGCCGCCTCTGCTGCCGCCCTTCAGGTGGTCGGCTTCCTCTCTCTCACCCACCCCGTCGCTTCGTCATGTGCATCTCATGCACGCATCGCGTCGCACCGAGCCACCGTCGCCACCACTGAACCGGCTGCTTCTCCTGGCGCCTCCACTACGCCACAGGGATCTGCCACCTGCCACCTCCCTTTCCTCCCCGTCCCTCTCCCCTCCTCCCAGCCTCCGGTCTCCAAAAAACCCCAAAAGCGCGTCATTACCGACTCTGCTCCCGCCACTTCCCACAAAAAATCGACACCACCTCCCCCTCCTCCTGCCATCTCCACGGACACCACCCCTCCTCCAGCCACCCATACCCCGGCCCCCACCCTCCACACCTATGTCCTGTCAACTCCCGATCCTAAGTTCCTCGACGCTCGTACCCTCACCGTGGAGATACGAAAGTATTTACCTGGTGCTCCCATCTCCCAACTCATTCCCCGCGGGGACTCAGTCCTTATCGAGTCCCCATCCTTTCACACAGACCTCCTCTGTAATCTCCCACGAGTTATGTTTGGCCCCCCTCACCTCTTTGACACCCTTCCTTTCCTCTTCCACTCCTCATCAGCCCCAGCCTCCCCGTGGCCCCCCCACCTACACCGCTGTGATCACTGAGCTCAGCCCGGTGATCATGGAGGATGAAGTGTTGGTGGAACTGAACTCCCACCCAGACCTGGAAATCTGCTCTGCCTGCCATATCCACAATACCTCTGGTCCCACCTACCTCGTGTGCATCTTCTCTGAGTCCGCCCCCTCCATTGACCATCTCTTCACCAAGGGTGCCATGATATACCACCGTTGCCACCCTGTCGAATCCTCCAAATCCCCTCCCCAATCCTACCATTGCCAGTGGTGCCTGATGTACAATGACCACCTGACTCCCAACTGCAAAAACCCCCCACCTGTCCCCATTGCAAGGCCCCCCACTTTCTTAAGAACTGCCCCAACCTCACTGCTCCTCCTTCCTGTAATACTTGCAATGGCCCCCATCCCACCTACTCCCACAAGTGTAAAGCCAAACCCCCTCCAGCCACCCCTGAGCTTACAGTCCCTGTTTGTCCAGTCGAGCCCCCAGTCCATCCCAACAATTCCCTCTGTCCACCCCCCACGGCCAAGGACATCATCCGGTTCCTTACTGTTGTACTCCAAAACATTCACCCTTTTCAGCCCCCCCCCCCCACACCTTCCAACAAATCTCCATTGCCCCTCGCTCTGTTTTCCACCTGAACACCTTTGCCACTTACTCACACAACCAAGCCCACTTCACCTTCACCCGCCTCGACACCCTAGTTCAAGCCTCTTCCCTTCCCTCTCTTCCCCCCTCCTTCCCGCCATGGCACAGCACGAGTATCGCATCCTCTTCCAGAACATTCACTCCTTCCACTCCAACAAATACCTACTCATGCACACCCTCTCCCACCACCAGGTCGACACCTTCCACTTGAACGAAACCATTCTCCAGCCCCACCACTCTATCCGCACCTCTCCCTATATACTCCACCGCACTGACGCTCCTGGTCCTCTTGCGCCGGGTGGAGTCGATATTGGCCACCTTAAGCATATCCCCGTCCGGCCACAACCTCTCCTCAATGACCCCACTGAACACCTTACCCTCGGCGTCTTCTTCCTCTCCCTCACCATTACCTGTGCTACCATCTATGTCCGCTCCACTGCTCCTCTGCCATATGACTTCATCTCACACATTGACTGCACCTTCTCCACCTATGTGATTGCCGCTGACCTCAACATCCATAGCCGCATTCCTGCCGCCCTTCGGCGGTGGCATCACTTCCTCTCCACGATCCAAGGTCACCTTGTTCCCCTTCCCCAGCACACTCGACCCGAAAGTGACACCACCCCAGATGTTGTCATTGCCTCCACCAACCTCCTTGGGCGTATAGCCGTCGCCGTCCTAGATCCCACAGGTAGCGATCACCTCCCCATCCTTCTCACCATAATGTCTGCTCTCCACCCCCCTCTGGCTCCGCACCCTGCACCCCCTCCCAAGGTCGTCCATGACTACCACCGTGCCAACTGGGATGCCTACCGGGACTCCATCTCCACCCAGGACGAAAGCCACCCTCTTACCTATCACCATCCTGATGACATCAGCCAAACCTCGTCCTTCTCCCTCCGTGGGCTGTCCTCCTCCTCCGTGAATCCCGCCGCCTCTATCGCTCCTTCTTGCGCACTCGTGACAGGGATACACTCTATCACCACCGGCAAATACAGCGACACATACGAAACCTTATTACAGCAACGAAATGCCGAGACTGGCGCCAGACCTGCACACCACTCAACGCCACCCTCCCTACCAACTCCTCCAAGTACTGGTCTGCCTTCCATCACCTTACTGGTTCCCTTTCCGCTCCCCACTACCCCCTTCTCCATAACAATCGCCCCCTTCCAGACAACCTCAGTAAGGCCAACCACTTCGCTTCCCACCTTTCCGAGGTCTTCTCCATTGCAGATGATCCCAACTTTGATTATTCTCTTTTCCCCATCATCATGGAACGTGCAGATACCTCGGTCACTCCACTTGCTCCTAGTCTCCAGTACTTGGGGCAGTTGCCCCCTCCGACATAAACACTCCCATCACAGCACAAGACATTAAACTTATCCTCCAGTCCAAACGCAACATGGTCCCTGGTCATGACTGTGCCACCTACCACCACCTTCGAGAAAGCCCCTATTCCTTCCTGACTGTCCTCGCCCATCTCTATAACGTCATCCTCTCTACTGGCTTCTACCCTGACCTGTGGAAGACCTCCAACATCCTCTTATTCCTAAAACCCAACAAACCCCCTTATGCCACCTCTTCCTATCGTCCCATCTGCCTCATCTCCATCTTCAGTAAGGTCTTCAAATCCATCCTCTCCCACATTATCCATCAGCACCTTACTCAACACCACCTCCTCCCCCTTACCCAGTGTGGCTTCCAACCCTCCTTCTCTGCTGAAGACCAATTCCTTAACCTCGTTCACCTTCTGTCCCTCCAACTCAACTCCCGTCGCTCTGCCATTTTTGTGTCCCTTGACCTCCAAAATGCCTATGACCATGTATGGCAACCCGGTCTCCTCTTTAAACTCCAAACATACACCCTGCCTATCAGTTTTGTCCATCTGGTCGCTTCCTTCCTCTCGCACCGTCCTTCCTATGTCACCCTCCACAACACCAACTGTCATATCTTTTATCACACTGCTGGCGTCCCCCAGGGCTGTGTACTCTCCCCTCTCCTTTATCTCCTGTATACGGCTGATATGCCCAAGCCACCGCCACCAGTCCAGCTTCTCCAGTATGCTGATGACACCACCTTCCTGGCTCTCTATCCTACCCTTCTACGTTCCCAACGTACCCTCCAAACCCACCTTAACCAGTTCACCACTTGGTGTAACCAGTGGTTCCTCTGTCTCAACCCCTCCAAAGCCAAGGCAATCATCATAGGCTGCACCACTCGCTCCTTTCGTCTCCATGATTTCTACCTCACCCTTTATGGTCATCCCATCCAGCTCACCCCCACACTGAGATACCTTGGCCTCACCCTCAACCGACACCTCACCTGGACCCCTCATCTCCAGAGCATCCAGCAGAAAACCCATTCCCACCTCCGCCTTGTAAAACTCTGTCTGGCCGGACATGGGGATTGCATCCTTCTACCATCCTCCACACCTACAAATCCCTCATCCGTCCTATCATTTGTTATGCCAGCGTTGCCTGGATCTCTGCCCCCATCCACTTTTACAAGGCCCTTCAAACCTTTGAACGCCATGTGCTCTGCCTTGCCTTCCGTATCTGCCTTCCTTCCCCCACATGCCTCCAGTATGAACTGATCCCTTTCCCCCACCTCCTCCTGTTCCTCCAACATCTCCACATCCTTTACATTGTCCGCAGGCTTGATCCCCCCACCCTCTGGTTTCCTCCTTCCTCTCCACCCCCCACTCATTGCTGTGGCTCTATCGCTGTATCCCTCCCTCTCTCCACCTCCACACCCTCCATCTCCTTCATCGGGGCAATTTCCAGCGCCTCCCCCTCCCGGATGATGAACTTCGCCATGACATCTACCCTTCCTTCCAACTATAACCTGGCCTTGTTCCCCCCCCTTCCCAGGGCCCCCTTTTTCCTCTCTCCTCCTTCTCCCAGAGCGGATTTTATTCCTCCCCCCCTGAGACCCTGCACCCCATACTTGCCTCTTTCCTTCCCACATCCCTCCCTACCTGAACCTCTTCAGCGCGGCCCCCCAGCCATCTCCACCCTCTCTTCCCCTCCCTCCCTTCTTCTAGTCTCCCTCATTTCCTTGCGCCTGGCAGATCCTCCATTTTGATCACTGTCAGTGTGCCACGTCAATGTTGTGTTTAGTGCTGTTTCTCCTGTGCGTCGAGAGGTGTGATTTTAATTGTGTACTGCCTTGAGGTTCGCTGTCAGTGTTTGTTATGTGCTACGCCATCTGTCGATACTTTTTATGCCCCAGTCATATTGTGCCTTGTGTTCTTTTAATTGTCGCAGTGTGTGGCTTTTTGTGTCTGCTACTTTTTTACAGTTTTTATCTCCATTTTACAGTCGCCCATTTTTTTGTCTATTGCCTTCCATGATGTTCCCCCTTTTCTATATCTATGTTCACCATATTCTCTCCGTTGTATATTGTTCAGATCGCCGAAATATTGAGTCAAGTCGATTTTAGGATATGGCAGCAAACCCGAAGAGACTTTCAAGACATGGGCAACCAATTTTCGTCTCCCAATATAAAGAGAAATCTGAATGTTTTTACAGTAACAGCTTATTACTGCCTTTTAAATGAAATTTTGTTTAAGATTTCTTTTACGTGATCCAAAGTCATGAGCACTATATCACTTGGGATCTGTGGAATGTGCATTAACATATTTGTTTTTCTTTGTAAATATTTCTTCTTCGTCTTCTCATATGCTCTACATCACGAAACGAAAAGTACATCTAATGTAATCTAATCTAGTTTTGGGGCATCGCTTTACAATGACGTCCGTCGGCCGGAGTGGCCGAGCGGTTCTAGGCGCTACAGTCTGGAACCGCGCGACCGCTGCGGTCGCAGGTTCGAATCCTGCCTCGGGCATGGATGTGTGTGATGTCCTTAGTTTAGTTATGTTTAAGTAGTTTTAAGTTCTAGGGGACTGATGACCTCAGAAGTTAAGTCCCATAGTGCTCAGAGTCATTTGAACCATTTTACAATGACGTCCAAGAAACTGTCATACATGGACGAACAACATTTGAAAATCGTATCTCTGAAAATTAGAGAAATATATGTGTCATGCAATTAACTGAAGAATTGTAATAGCAAAAAATTCTCTGGGGCGAATTCTGTTCCTGTCAGTCGTTTCCGCCTATGTTCCGCAAGTAAGTTTTCTTCTATTTTTCTTTTTAAATTCTTTTGTGGTGTTTCATTCCATTTTCACTTTCTCTTACTCAGTTCTCTGTAGTTTGCCGGTTCTACAGGGTGTTCAAAAAGTCTCTCCGCAGTTCCGTATAATTGTTATCCGCGCGTGCAGTACGATTGTTCGCCTGCCTGGCTTACTTCCCTTCAAGTGGACTCTACCAACGTTCCACTGTTTCGTTTATCTCAGCCAGCGTCAGTAGTATCGTTGGTGTGTGTCGTTACGTGTTGGCGTGAACGTTTAAGTTTAGTTCCTTTGTTCGTTTGTTTCGTTTTTGTCACTGTGAAAATGCTAAACATCGGATGTGGGTTTTAGTCGAACAAGTGTTCAAAGCTGGCGGAAAATACACGGTTTCAGTTCGTCAAACATTTAATTCCGTTTTCTCGGAGACAACACTCCCACATGGCGATACTTTGCGAGATTTGATTAAAAAAATTGGAACTACGGATTCAGTGACAGAGGCACCGAGAAGTGGTCGTCCTAGCGTTTTGCCTGACGATAAACTACTCGATATTTCTGATAAAATGTCCATGAGTTCGAACAAGTCTGTAAGAAAACTCGCCCAGGAAATCGATGTTAGTGTCGGAACGGCCCACACAGCTGTAAGGAAAAAATGAGAACTTTTCCCATACAAAGTGCAGTAGCGCAAGAACTGAAAAATACTGATCATGACAAGAGACCGCATTTTTGTCAATGGTTCAAAAATTTCGTTGAACAAAATGGAAGGGATATTCTTAATGAAATGTGTATCACTGATGAGACGTGGTTTCATTTATCCGGGTACATGAACTCGCAAAATTCTTGTTTGTGGAGTACTGCAAATCCATTGTGTATTCATGAGGAACTACTTCATTATGTGAAAATAGGAGTTTGGATTGCAATTTCTAGACGTCGGATTGTGGGTCCCATATTTTTAAACGAAACAATAAACCCACAACGATACTGCAGTGATATTCTGTACCCATTCATAGGAGAACGTGTGTTAAGTGAAAGACTGAACGGTTACTTTCAACAAGATGGTGCAACCGCGCATACAGCTCGCGTTTCAATGTCACTGCTTGCTGATGTTTTTGGTGATAGCATAATTTCGCAAGGACTTTGGCCTCCACGATCGCCTGACCCAACACCATCTGACTTTTTCTTCTGGGGTGCAGCGAAAGCAGCTGTTTATAAAAACCGTCCAAAATCCATCGACGAATTGAAAACTGCAATATCCACTTTCACTGCTTCTGTTACAGAAGAAATGTTACAGCTTGTGTTTGGAAACATGATTAGACGAATTGAATTGTGTTTTCAACAACAGGGGGGACAGTTTCAACATTTAATGTGAAAATTTGTAAGTAAAAATGTGTATTCAATAAATTAGTAACTTGTATTTCACTGAGTTTCATTTCGGTATATTCCCTGCGGTATAGGGTACGCGTGGCTAACAATCATACGGCACGGCGGAGAGACTTTTTGAACACCCCGTAAATGTGGACACAAGGACAGTGCTGTAATTGTTCTTAACATCATTTACGATCACCCGGTGAACGGCCACCTTAACCTGACTGGCATATTAGTGGTCAGGCCACGCAGATCCTGGCGCATGCAACAGGTAAGTATCCCGTAGCTTGCATAGTTTCTATAACATAGTGTCATTTTCGAGACTTGTAATTGTCATGCTACTTTGTTCTCCGAAAGTTAAATGAAAATTTCGAAATTGATATATGTATTTCGAAACTGATATATGCAAAAATCTAAACGTACTATACGAAAACGACACCCTCCACACTCACCATCCTCTTTGATCCACGTCTAATGGGATAATTTGTTGCATTATTTTTCCATTCCCTTTGTGTTTCATTATTACGTGAAAGTAACTGTCAAGCTCTCGTTTGATGGCCAAACTATAACATAGCGGAATGTGCCATATATAGCATTTAATTAAATCTGTTTTTCGCATTGTTGTGCAGGTATCCCCGCTGTTTGAGCTGGATGGCGTGAAGATTAGTCCAGTCAACCTCCCGGAGCAAGGGGAAAGCACGCCAGACAACGTAAACGCCACGGTCATAGGCTGGGGGCTCATCTATGTGAGTATTGCTGACACCACTAGACTGTGCTCTAACATACATCACATTCCGCCATTTCGCGTTTATATATTCCGAGACCATCTTCACCAACAAATGTGATACAGGGATGTTGGAAGAGCATAACCCAATGTCCTTGTCAACGATAACAGCATCTAGACTAGAGAGCTACTATTTTTGTGCAGGTATATACGAAATTCCCTTTCATTTTTAAAGGAAATTGTCCCTTCTTGCAATTTCTTTATGATGTTGGGCATGCATGGCTTCAGTCGGTATTAGCTCATTGCTAGAGGGGTAGCTGGTCGAGAATCGTCTGGTTGTATCGATCTTATCCCAAAGATCCTCCATCACTATGTATGATGGCAGCGAGTTTTTCTTTGTGGAGTTGTAAGAAGGACCTGGCTTATGAGCTTGCTATTGGCTCACCGCTTAACTTGTTGCTGTGAATGCTGTGATCGTGTAAGTTGTCCACCGGTCTCTCGGGCTTTGACCCACGGGTGTACACGACCCGGCTATCTTTATTTTGGACATGAAACTTTTCTGGGTATGGTACCCCGATATAATTTAAAAAAAAACTATTACAGATGAAACTAACGTGTCGCCCACGGCTTCATTGGTCTTCTTCTGGGTCTACTTGTGTCCAGAGTCAGATTCTGTAAAGGGAAACAACCACCAGTGGACTCAAAGAAGGTCATTGCAACCGTGAATCGCTGTGGACGAACCAGTACTGGCAAGGCTTCTCAGGCAGTGCGTCTCTAAGTACTGTTCTGCTATTGGTGATACACTGCATCAGGAAATGATGATGAAGTTATGCAGTGCCAACTTGTTTCACAAACATTTTTTCCAAGCACAACGTCACGTCAGCAAAGCGGTTGTTTCATAATAAATATTTCAGTTTAATTCTACATTACTTATCGGCTCTGGCCTTATCATCATTTCTTACCGTATTGTCTAGTGCTCATAAAAGAAACCTAAATTCTGTACAGCTACACTGTACACCAATGTACATTTAATTTCTAATTTATTTCTGAGGCACATCTAGTGTACAAATGTTCCAGTCGATCTAACTATTAAGGGCAGTCATTCAATATTTTTGTGTTTTGATGCTGCATCCAGTTTAGTAGTACACATTGTATATTTTTTGTATTGTGTCCTGTTTGAGATCGTTTTTTGTGACAAGACACAAATTTCGAAAGCAAATGGTAATGCAAAATAAACTGAAATATGATACAAAGTAAAAATATTTATTCTAACTGAACATTCTTAACCGATATGATATCGTCTTTGGTATTTATTGACACTGTAACATTCGACTGTAGGAAATTAAAACTTTCTGCTCATGAACAGGTTTTTAAATCACTGCACTACATTGAAATTGCTGTAACAGCAATGGGGTGTACATGATTTACTTTTGATTTGTGGGCCACGCTGTTTTCTTTATTTGGACTGGAGGATGTATTCAACAAAGAATGTATCACTTAACTGGAAGTATGGGTATGTGCCTATAAATATACCACAGAAAGCTAGTTCACAAATTCGTCTGCTACGGTCAACTGAAGACGTTGAATGGGTGGACACTGGAAGATATAAACAGAAGAATAGTACAGTTTCGAAACTGAAAGCCCTCTTCAAAAATAATCCTCACGTCGCTTAAATGGGTAGTATACAACCAATGATCACGCCATTTAGGTTTACGGTAGCAAGACGTGATAATTAAACCAGCAATTTATCCATAAACTGCAAATCTTCCAATGATAAATGGAAAGGATCGCTTTAAGATTAACGAAAAATGGCACAAAAATAATTAAAGCGTAAGAGAGAGAATGGTATATGAGGGTGAAATATGGACATTCGCTAGAATAATATCGAATATCGCTGGAGATGGAATAAGGAAATTCGTTATTGACTTATCATATCCGTATCTCAGCCTTACATAGAAACATTTCCTGCCAGGACGACGCCGGAACCACACAGGCAACACTTGAGACGATTTCCACGAGTCTCCACCACCATCGCAAGTCACGAGGTGCCTATCTATTTACGGTTGTTGTTGTGGTCTTCAGTCCAGAGACTGGTTTGATGCAGCTCTCCATGCTACTCTATCCTGTGTAAGCTTCTTCATCTCCCAGTACCTACTGCAACCTACATCCTTCTGAATCTGCTTAGTGTATTCATCTCTTGGTCTCCCTCTACGATTTCTACCCTCCACGCTGCCCTCCACTACTAAATTGGTGATCCCTTGATGCCTCAGAACATGTCCTACCAACCGATCACTTCTTCTAGTCAAGCTGTGCCACAAATTTCTCTTCTCTCCAATTCTATTCAATACCTCCTCGTTAGTTATGTGATCATCTATTTACTATTACATAGTAAACCTTGGATCGGCGGCACCGTCAGTCAGCAGTCTGTTGTCTCTGAGGATAATCTGCAACGTCAAACGTGAACATAATGATTCTGTGGATTGTCTATATGTTTGGAGCACTCTCGATCAGTTTCTCTTGTGCTTCACATCGAACTTGGTTTGTGAATATGTCGGACATTTCAATGGTCTGTCAACAGTCAAAAGTATCCACATTCCTATTACCGAAAATTAATATGGAGTGTATCCAATCGTCGCCTTTATGAGGGCTTGAGCTCTGTCCTCTGAGTGTGTGTGGAGGAGTTACAGCCCTATCTTCCTCAAGAGCCTAAACCAGAGAAGGTAAATTGATGCTGGAGGCTGAGGTCTGGAGTAAAGTGGACGTTCTAACTCATCCAGAAAGTGTACTATTAGGTTCAAGTCGGGACACTGGGCAGGCAATTACGTTTCGGGAATATTATTTTCCACCAATTATGCCTTACAGATGCTGCTTTATGACAGGGGGCATTGTCATGCTGATATAAATGATCGTCGTCTCCGAAGGGTTCCCCTACTATACTCGGTACACAATGCTGTATACTTCAGCATTTATAATTCCTTAAACACAATAACGAGTCACTTCCTAATCACAAAAAGCGCCCTCATACCGTCATTATTTCACCAATGGCATTTAACATTCTCTAGTTGTTGTTGTTGTTGTTGTTGTTGTTGTGGTCTTCAGTCCTGAGACTGGTTTGATGCAGCTCTACATGCTACTCTATCCTGTGCAAGCTTCTTCATCTCCCAGTACCTACTGCAACCAACATCCTTCTGAAACTGCTTAGTGTATTCATCTCTTGGTCTCCCTCTACGATTTTTACCCTCCACGCTGCCCTCCAGTACTAAATTGGTGATCCCTTGATGCCTCAGAACATGTACTACCAACCGATTCCTTCTTCTAGTCAAGTTGTGCCACAAACTCCTCTTCTCCCCAATTCTATTCAATACCTCCTCATTAGTTATGTAATCTGTCCATCTAATCTTCAGCATTCTTCTGTAGCACCACATTTCGAAAGCTTCTATTCTCTTCTTTTCTAAACTATACAAATACTTTCGAAAACAACTTCCTGAAACTTAAATCAATACTCGATGATAACAAATTTCTCTTCTTCAGAAACGCTTTCCTTGCCATTGCCAGTCTACATTTTATATCCTCTGTACTTCGACCATTATCAGTTATTTTGCTCCCCAAATAGAAAAACTCCTTTACTACTTTAAGTGTCTCATTTCCTAATCGAATTCCCTCAGCATCACCCGATTTAATTCGACTACAATCCATTATCCTCGTTTTGCTTTTGTTGATGTTCATATTATACGCTCCTTTCAAAACACTGTCCATTTCGTTCAACTGGTCTTCCAAGTCCTTTGCTGTCTCTGACAGAATTACAATGTCATCGGCGAACCTTATTTCTTCTCCATGGATTTTAATACCTACTCCGAGTTTTTCTTTTGTTTTCTTCACTGCTTACTCAATATACAGATTGAATAGCATCAGGGAGAAGCTACAACCCTGTCTCACTCCCTTCCCAACCACTGTCCCCCTTTCATGTCCCTCGACTCTTATAAGTGCCATCTGCTTTCTGTACAAATTGTAAATAGCCTTTCGCTCCCTGTATTTTACCCCTGCCACCTTCAGAATTTGAAAGAAAGTATTCCAGTCAACATTGTCTAAAGCTTTCTCTAAGTCTACAAACGCTAGAAACGTAGGTTTGCCTTTCCTTAACCATTCTTCTAAGATAAGTCGTAGGGTCAATATTGCCTCACGTGTTCCAACATTTCTACGGAATTCAAACTGATCTTCCCCGAGGTCGTCTTCTACCAGTTTCTCCATTCGTCTGTAAAGAATTCGCGTTAGTATTTTGCAGCTGTGGCTTATTAAACTGATAGTTCGGTGATTTTCACATCTGTCAACACATGCTTTCTTTGAGTTTGGAATTATTATATTCTTCTTGAAGTCTGAGGGAATTTCGCCTGTCTCATACATCTTGCTCACCAGATGGTAGAGTTTTGTCAGGACTGGCTCTCCCAAGGCTGTCAGTAGTTCTAATGGAATGTTGTCTACTCCCGGGGCCTTGTTTCGACTTAGGTCTTTCAGTGCTCTGTCAAACTCTTCACGCAGTATCGTATCTCCCATTTCATCTTCATCTACCTCCTCTTCCATTTCCATAATATTGTCCTCAAGAACATCGTCCTTGTATAGACCCTCTATATACTCCTCCCACCTTTCTGATTTCCCTTCTTTGCTTAGAACTGGGTTTCCATCTGAGCTCTTGATAATCTTATTCTCTAGGCATTCGCCAAATCCAAACACTTCCGATACTTTTTCACTTCAAATCACTCGTTTCCAGTCCTCCACTAACTAATGGCGTCGCGCTTTACATCCACCTCAGGTGTTGCTCAGCACTGGCTGCATAAATGTGGGCGTATGAAGAGCTGCTCGACCGTTGTACCCCTACCTACAGTCATTGCGCTAGCTGGACTGCTGGTAACACTTTGGAACTCACAAGCGATTCCTTCCTGTGATTTCATGTTTCTTTTTCCAGTCACCAGCAGTAGGCGGGGCCCGCCCGGGCTTGGTTCAGCTGTGGGTGTTCCTTCCCGTTTCCACTCCACTGGCTGACTTGGGCAGCTTATAAAGAGTTGAAATGTCCCTTACGGATTTGTTTTTCTGGGAACATCCAATGAGTGGTCCACGTTCGAAGTCTGCAAGTGCTCCTGGCTGACCGATTGTGTTGTCATTACTTCTCTATAAAGAACGCGTGCACCCACCTTCTTTTATACCAGCAGGTCAGCTAGAGATCTATTCCACAATACGTAGGGTTGTCCGAATACTTTCGATCAGATAGTGAATAAGTCGTGGTGTAACAGCACCTAGTGTCTCCTTAAGAATTAATGCCATTATTGACAGAAAACTGGTGATGATTCGTAACACAGGTGACAAGCCAACGGAAATGGGAGGAGGAGTTAAGGAATCAGCTTGATAAACCTGAATGTGTGAAATTTAAGATCGTAATAAGTAGTGAGCTCAGAAAGAACCTAGATCCAGAAAGTCAGTAAGACTTTCTTCAATCCAAAGGTTGATTTCAACAGCACACTGCTAGCCACGGATCTATTGGAGGCGGTACGCCCTTGCCTTGCCTGCCTGAACCAAGCCTACTGTGAGGGTCATCGAAGTCTGCCGTGAATCGTTCAAGGTTGTTCTGGGCCTCATTTGAATCATTCAAGGCAGTCACTTGGGCTTGTCCAATCTTCTGCTGCCATGCATTCAGCAGCCAACAATCGCAAGAGCTGTTGTTATTCAGAGTATAGTAGGAACGACGCAGAGCCTGCCGATATCAATCACTAGTAGGTAATGACGTGGGCCAGAGCACCGAAGTAAAACTCCCTTCGTCAGTGTTCCACTTTTGTCAGGGTAAAATCTACCACCCAGAAAAGTCAATTTAAGGAAAGTGTTGATGCAAGTAGCTATATTACAGAATTCTTTTTAATATTAGTACAAGTAGGGTGGACGTTACTTATTTCAGCCAGCCTTTTACCTATTACTAACTCTATGTCATCATCGTATTTCGTATCCTGGAAAACTGATATAATCCATTTCTGCTAGTTCGCTAAATTCTTTATCCTGAGTTCGTGAATTGTCCATAGCTTAGATGATCGGGCACGTATCCTTACTTTGAAAGAACAGCTCACGAAATGTCGACTGGGTGGTGTTGGTTTCCTTTTTTCGCACTAGACTACTACAACTAGGCTACTAGACTACTACTGCTCTCTTATAATATCAATATGACAGCGATGTAAGAAGTTGCTTTTTGGAATTGCTAGAAAATACGAGCCTTGTGATTCCACTTACCAGAGGTGGTGTCTTTAAATTCTTTACCCATACTTGCTCCGTCTTGCACCCCCAGACGCAAGGAAAATGATGTGTTGCGTCGGTCATCTTATCAGGATACTGTGTTAAAACTTTTACTTTTCCCTCTTTCATGTGTCAATCCTGTGTAATCTTGCACAATTGAACTGTTCAGTTTTCGATGTAATGAATAATGAAAATTTAAACTAATAGTTATTCTTCGGTAGACAGTATGTCCACTCCCGGTAGCTGAGTGGTCAGCGCGAAAGAACGTCAATCTTAAGGGCCCGAGTTCAATTCCCGGCTGGATCAGAGATTTTCTCCGCTCAGAGACTTGGTGTTGTGTTGTCCTAAACATCAGCATTTCATCCCCATCGACGCGCAAGTCGCCGAAGTGGCGTCAAATCGAAAGACTTGCAACCGGCGAAAGGTCTACGAGACCGGAGGCCCTAGTCACACGATAGTAGACAGTATAATCCACAACAATTTCTATCAATGATTACAACAATACCAGCACTAGAAATTGGAGGTATTTCGATTTATTCATATCATTCAGACCACCCAAAAGATGTTATAAATGACAAAACCTGTTAGGATTGTTCACTTAGATATAGTCCCTTCCTACATGTTTGGCAGTATTAATAACAGCAGACTCGCTACACAAGCAGCTCTACTCTCATATATTTTCACATTCTAAATATCCTTATGTCTTAGGTTCAGAGTGTACTTGTAATGATACACTATTTGTATAAAAAACCTCCTTTACTCTACAAAACAAAATGCATAAAATTTGATTTTGGCGCTTTGTAATTGGGTACACATTCTTGTTGCAATAGGCAAACAAGTTTCCCAGACTTAACACGCCTGCTGTTCACAGGGCCCCGAAGACCCGACAGCTTCCGACGTGCTGATGGAAGTTCAGCTGCAGACGGTGAGCCTGGCGCGTTGCCGCGAGATCTACATCGCGCTCTGGGGCAACGGCACCGTCCACGACTCGCAGATCTGCGCCGGAGTCCCCGACGGCGGCAAGGGATCCTGCAACGTGAGTGGCGTCTGCTGCGCACCCCCAGGCGCACTCGCAAATTCGTAGCAGGCCCTTACATAACCACCTCCAACAACATCAAGCGTACATGGAACACAAATAACCACTAAAATTGCAGCGCTATAAAGACGGCATGCAAAAAATGTCAAATAGGCACGAAGTGTAGCGCATACAAATGATTAGCATTTCGTGCATTTTATCCACAAGGGATGCAGTTGAACTGCGTGACTGTTCTTTTACAGGGTGTTGAATAATAACAGCTACCAGTCAGCAACAGAAGGTGATTTTATTTAATGCATGTACGGTTTCAGGCTTGCGCTCATGTTCGTGTGGTTTTACATTCAGTTACATGTTTCAGTGCTCAATGTTGGAGAGCAATAAATAAGATAAACCAAAATAAATAAGAAATAATATGACTATAATTAAATAGATCTCACTGAAGCAATTGGACGTTACTAAGCGATATGTGCTGTAAATTATAAAATCGAGATATTTCCTCAAAAAATATGATGAATTTAATGTGGAAACGACATGGCTACTCCAGCTGTATGTAAGTACTATAATAATGTGCAGCACATGCCCTTAGCGACTTCCAATTGTTTCATTTGTATCTATTTAGTCTTCATCATATTTTTTGTTTTTATTTAAAGATTAGTCGCCAAGATTAAGATCTGAAACGCGTAATTGAATGTAAAACCACCTGAAGATGAGCACAAACCCGAAATCGTTCGTGCATGAAATAAAATCACCTTTTATGGTGACGTGACGGCTATTATTCTGCTCCCTTAGTATTTCAGCGCGACCACACAAAAGGTATGGATGTAACCACACCTACGTTCTGTATAAAAGGAAATATAAAACTGCGATTTTCTCGTTCAGAAATCGAAGTTCATTCGTGGTTGTTATTGGAAAACTCGCACTCGTGGTTGTTTGTGAAAAGAAAGTGGTTTGCCTCGGTAAGTCCCGTGTACCAGCGTAGGTCACGATTTGACAGCGACACAATCGTGGACTATCAAGACTCCGGTTCTGCAATACTGCTGCTCGCGTTGGTGCGGATAGCATTACTGCTAGATGAATACTGTGTCGGTAGTTTCAGGAGGGTTAGATGCACCACCTTGCAAAATGTCATGCCCATACACTGCCATTTCACGATTCTCACTCACTCATTCGGACCAACTACTTATCATTATCTCTTTGTGGTTCTACAGCTGTCACCGCCTTTCGTCTCACAGTTATAGTCTCCTTCATTATATCCTACTACAACTGTCTTCTCTCGCTGTCAGTGCCTCCGTCTCGCTCTCTCTTACTGCTACTATTTCATTCATTGTCTCCCACTGCTGCTCCTCCTCGCCGTCACTGTTTCTCTCATTCCGATTATGGTGGTCATAGACTGTCTCCCACTATGACCCTCTCTTTCTCTTACACTGCCGTTGTCTCCTTCGCTCTTTTATGTCACAACTACTGTCTTCCAGTATCTGTTACTTCTTCATCTCTGTCCTTCTGCCATTGTTTCCTTCTATCACAGCAGAAAAAACCGAGAATATGTTCGCATGCCTACATTTTTGCCAATATTTTTAAGGATGGTGAGGAAGGCAGCCGGTACCCCATTTATGAGTCACAGTCTTTTAATGAAGAGGAGCACGTTCCCATTTTTTATGATGAGAGAGAAGGACGCTGTGGCAGAGAAAAAAGAGACGATGAAATAATAAATACTGGAAGATAATAGACAGCAACTGTAATATAGAAAGAGGGAAGGAGACAATGGCAATGTGTAAGAAAGAGAGAGACAGGGCGGGTGACAGTCTATGACAATGACAGCGACGAAGAGAGAGATAGTGACAATGAGAAGAGCAGTGGTAGGGAATGAATATAGTGAGGCAAAATTTTACTGACCCGTCATATTCGCTTTTTTTAGGATATATTCATAGGCTTCCTGTGTCGAACAACCTTGGAAACATTCTAGAGATCTTTATCCGTTTCCGAGATACAGAGGTTCAAAGTTAGTCCACTTGTGTACACAAAGTACGCACGTAAAATGCGATGTGTGGTGAAAACGTATTTTACAAAGCGACATTTTGCAAGTTATTCAGTACTACAACGTGGAGTTCCCAGAACCATTTTGATGATAACGGAGGCTCGTAACATAATACACTCCTGGAAATTGAAATAAGAACACCGTGAATTCATTGTCCCAGGAAGGGGAAACTTTATTGACACATTCCTGGGGTCAGATACATCACATGATCACACTGACAGAACCACAGGCACATAGACACAGGCAACAGAGCATGCACAATGTCGGCACTAGTACAGTGTATATCCACATTTCGCAGCAATGCAGGCTGCTATTCTCCCATGGAGACGATCGTAGAGATGCTGGATGTAGTCCTGTGGAACGGCTTGCCATGCCATTTCCACCTGGCGCCTCAGTTGGACCAGCGTTCGTGCTGGACGTGCAGACCGCGTGAGACGACGCTTCATCCAGTCCCAAACATGCTCAATGGGGGACAGATCCGGAGATCTTGCTGGCCAGGGTAGTTGACTTACACCTTCTAGAGCACGATGGGAGGCACGGGATACATGCGGACGTGCATTGTCCTGTTGGAACAGCAAGTTCCCTTGCCGGTCTAGGAAAGGTAGAACGATGGGTTCGATGACGGTTTGGATGTACCGTGCACTATTCAGTGTCCCCTCGACGATCACCAGTGGTGTACGGCCAGTGTAGGAGATCGCTCCCCACACCATGATGCCGGGTGTTGGCCCTGTGTGCCTCGGTCGTATGCAGTCCTGATTGTGGCGCTCACCTGCACGGCGCCAAACACGCATACGACCATCATTGGCACCAAGGCAGAAGCGACTCTCATCGCTGAAGACGACACGTCTCCATTCGTCCCTCCATTCACGCCTGTCGCGACACCACTGGAGGCGGGCTGCACGATGTTGGGGCGTGAGCGGAAGACGGCCTAACGGTGTGCGGGACCGTAGCCCAGCTTCATGGAGACGGTTGCGAATGGTCCTCGCCGATACCCCAGGAGCAACAGTGTCCCTAATTTGCTGGGAAGTGGCGGTGCGGTCCCCTACGGCACTGCGTAGGATCCTACGGTCTTGGCGTGCATCCGTGCGTCGCTGCGGTCCGGTCCCAGGTCGACGGGCACGTGCACCTTCCGCCGACCACTGGCGACAACATCGATGTACTGTGGAGACCTCACGCCCCACGTGTTGAGCAATTCGGCGGTACGTCCACCCGGGCTCCCGCATGCCCACTATACGCCCTCGCTCAAAGTCCGTCAACTGCACATACGGTTCACGTCCACGCTGTCGCGGCATGCTACCAGTGTTAAAGACTGCGATGGAGCTCCGTATGCCACGGCAAACTGGCTGACACTGACGGCGGCGGTGCACAAATGCTGCGCAGCTAGCGCCATTCGACGGCCAACACCGCGGTACCTGGTGTGTCCGCTGTGCCGTGCATGTGATCATTGCTTGTACAGCCCTCTCGCAGTGTCCGGAGCAAGTATGGTGGGTCTGACACAACGGTGTCAATGTGTTCTTTTTTCCATTTCCAGGAGTGTATTTCTCCGTGCTACGTCACTTCGTAAATGAATTTTTCGCCTCACACAGCATTTTACATCCGTATTCTGCGTACACAAGTAGGGTAACTTCGAGCCTCTGTATCGCGGAAACGTACGAAGATAGCTAGGAAATTTTCAAGGTTGTTCGAGACCGGAATCTTAGGAATGTATCACAAAAATTACAGCCATTTGCTGTACATAGCCGTCTTGGAATCCGTGGCTTGGTTTTGGCCCGCTGCTAACTGTGAAAAACTGGTGAAAAAGACGATTCCTGAGGAAGCACTCATGAATTTGCGCAAATGTATCATCATTCATTCATTCACTGGTATACCAATCAGTTTAAATAAATCAATCATTTTATTTAATTTTAGGTGCCTATTTTATGTGTACGAGTAGGATAACTTTGAATCTCTGTATCTTGGAAAGAGATGAAGATATCAAGAAAATTTTGAAGGTTCTCCGAGATCGGGAGTTTAGGAATACACCGCAAAAAATTTCAGCCATCTGCTGCGTATAGCCGTCTCGATTGTTTGGTATTAATAAATCATGTTTTCAACAATTTTTTAAGCCTGAAAGTAATACAATTCTGACGAACTGTACAGACAAAATTGACGGAATTGTATCATTCATTTATTCATCAAATGTATACTCGTCAGTTTAAATCAGGGGATATCATGAATGTAGTTGTCATAATTAACTATCAATCAATTTATTAAAAAAATTTTGTGTGCGTATTTTACTCATACGCGCAGTATAATTTTGAACCTCTGTATCTTGGAAATGGATAAAAATATCAAGAAAATTTTCAAGGTATTTCAAGATCGGGATCTTAGGTATACACTGGTCAGCCAGAACTTTATGACCACCTACCTACTATCGATATAAACCCGTTCAGGAGATGGCAGCGTTATCTGGCGAGCAACGACTGTTAGAGCAGACACACGCGCGGTGCATGTAGTATCAGTGAGAGAACTGTCCGTGTGCAGAAAGGGGAAGGCGCGCGCTCTATCTCAGTTTGACCTAGGGCGGATTGTGATGACCCGGAAGCTAGGCACGAGGGATTCGGAAACTGCACGACTTGTCGGGTCTTAGAATAGTGCTGTGATGAGTTCATACCGATATTAAGATTTAGAAAAAAAGAAGAACTTTTAACTGTATTCGGCGTAAACCAGATTTACATTACGTAGGATAGATTCGGCATGTAGCAAAGTCAAAACAACCGTCGGTGAAATTAAAAGCAACGGTGGTAACATTAAGAGTGCGATGGGAATGCCACTGTTAAATAGAGAGGAGGGAGCGGATATGTGGAAAGAGTACACTGAAGCCCTCTGTGACAAGGAGGACTTGTCTGATCGTGTGGTTAAAGGAGAAACATGAGTCGATAGGACAGAGGTAGGGGATCCAGTATTAGAGTCAGAATTTAAAAGAACTGTGGAAGACTTAAAATGAAATAAGGCAGAAGTGTTACATAACATTCCACCGGAATTTTTAAAATCACTGGGGAAAGTAGCGACAAAATGACTATTCACCTTGGTGTGCAGACTGCATGAGACTTGCGGTATACCATCCACTTCCAGGGATAAAATCATCCACAAAATTCTGAATACTGCACGGGACAAGTGCGAGAATTATCGCACAATCAGCTTAACAGCTCAGGCATCCAAGTTGCTGACAAGAATAATATACAGAAGAATGGAAAGGAGAGTTCAAGATCTGTTAGATGACGATCAGTTTGGATTTAGCAAAGGTGAAGGTAATAGAGAGGTCATTCTGTTGTTGTGGATGATAATGGGAGCAAGACTGAAGAAAAATTGAGACACGTTCACAGGATTTGTCGACCTGGAGAAAGCGTTCGACAGTTTAAAATGTTGAACGATATTAAAAATTCTGAAAAAAATGGGGGTAAGCTATAGGGAAAGACGGGTAACGTACGAGGAGTACGACAAAAAATAGGGAACTATAAAAGTGAGAGACCAAGAACGAAGTGCTCGGATTAAAAAACGGTGTAAGACAGGGATGTAGTCTTTCGCCCCTACTTTTCAATCTATACATCTACGGAGCAATGACAGAAGTACAAGAAAGGTTCAAGAGAGGAATTAAAGTTCAAGGTGAAAGGATATCAGTGATAAGATAAGCTGATGACACTACTAACCTTAGTGACAGTGAAAATGAATTACAGGATCTGTTGAATGGAATGAACAGTCTAATGAGTATACAATATAGATTAAGAGTAAATCGAATAAAGACGGAAGATCACGAAGTAGATGAAGTTAAGGAATTCCGCTACCTGTGAAGCAAAATAAACCATGGCGGACGGAGCAATGAGGATACGAAAACCAGACTAGCACTGGCGAAGAGGGCATTCTTGGCCAAGAGAAGACTACCAGTACCAAACAAAGGCTTAATTTGAGGAAGAAATCTCTGAGAACATACGTTTGGACACATAGCATTGTATGATAGTGAAACATGGACTGTGGGAAAACCGAAGCACTAAAGAATCGAAATATTTGAGATGTGGTGCTACAGACGAATATTAAACATTACGTGGAGTGATAAGGTAAGGAATGAAGGAGTCCTCTGCAGAATAAAAAAAAATGGTTCAAATGGCTCTGAGCACTATGGGACTTAACATCTATGGTCATCACTCCCCTAGAACTTAGAACTACTTAAACCTAACTAACCTAAGGACAGCACACAACACCCAGTCATCACGAGGCAGAGAAAATCCCTGACCCCGCCGGGAATGGAACCCGGGCGTGGGAAGCGAGAACGCTACCGCAAGACCACGAGCTGCGGACTCTGCAGAATCGACGAGGGAAGAAATGCATGGAAAACACTGACCAGAAGAGGCGACGAGATCATAGAACACCTGTTAAGACATCATTGTGTAACTTACATGGTACTAGAGGGAGTTGCAGAGGGTAAAAGCTGCAGGGGAAGACAGAGACTAGAATACATCCAGAAAATAATGGAGGACTTATGTTGCAAGTGCTAGTCTTGGATGAAAATGTCGGCACAGGAGAGGAATTCGTGGCGGGCCGCATAAAACCAGTCAAGACTACTGAAAAAAGAGAGGACAGGTAAGTTAACTAAAAAATAAAAATCAGATATATTACATCTAGTACAGATTTCAATGGGCGACACATTGATCCCTCTCTCAAAGTGTAGGGACTTTGTCAATTTCAGCGGACAAAAAAAAGCAAATGTATCTGGTGTCAATTAGCTAGCGTCACACTCGAGAATAAATTATGTCTGACATCTGAGTTCTTCAACAGTAATCGCACTGAACACATAAGGACAGGAACTGAGATTTCTCAAGAGTTATTTATCACTCGGTGTGAAAACACATTTTGAAAATGGACACGTTCTTATGAGAGTATCTGGGTAATTATGGCCTAAAAAGATTTATTATTGTTTCGATGATGATATTTCTTTTGGTATAAACTTTAAGGGCGTTTCAAGGGGAACGCTGGTTCGCATAGTCGTGTGATAGCTTTCTTCTAGGACGCCCTTTTTTCGTTCCGTATGTGATCCACTAATTGCTTTCTTATTCCCAGTTTCCATGCTATAGTTAGCATAATGAAAAGATCTTTGCCGCTGAAAACACTGGGCTTGATGAAAATGGCAACGTATGATAGACGTTTCTCACGTGGAAACTAATTTAGATCCGGCATATCAAGCTGATTTCAAACAAAAGTTCTCGTTATCGCTAGACACGTAATCACAAGTAATAAAATTTCAGAGCAAAATTTGTTCCCGGTCTGCTTATTCTACAAGGCATTTTGACTACACCTTCAAGCACGAGAACAGAAACAAACTGCAGACACCACAAGGAAATTTAAATTACACAATAATTTACCAGATGTTAACACACTCAAATGGCAAATATTAATCACCCTAATGACATCGTATAGCTTACGTAGGTCAGTCTCATTGCAACAAATACTTCTGTAAACACTGATTTTTGTCAAACAACACGTACCTGCCAGTTCACATGTATACGACAGCACAGTTTAGTGATGCAATATTTGCGCTCATCTTTCACCTGAAGAACTTAGACGAAGTGAATACGACTCGTTCAGCAAATGTGAATTCGATCGGTTTGTAGCTGTTGATGTGATGCTTACTTTAAATATATTCATAACGCATACCACAATGAAAAATGCTCCTATCATACAACAAAAAAAGGCGAAAATGTGCTGGGCAGAGTCAGGGATGTAACAGAAAAGAACTAGCTTTTCGACTTATCTGGCAGCTTCAGATCAAAACATCTTGACATATTCTCGTATTTTTACTTGTCAGTATTAGTATCCAGTTGTTGCAATATAATGCATCATGTCAAGTAAAGCAATGATGTCATTTCGTATAACGTGACACATGCCATCATGTCATCCAACATAGCATTTGTCATGTCGTGCAATCTGACACAACGTGTCATTAAAGTTTAGGATGCATGCATCACCATTCTGAAATACTTCCTATTATACATAGATGCACCCCCATATTCATAACACATATATTGGATTATTGGAAACTTTCATATACATTTTTTTTTAATTTGTTCGAACCTGGAGGACATGCGCACACTTAATATCTTTCTGATACTCAGTGAGATTGCGCAGTGGTAGTGCACTCATATTCTGGAGTCCCTCGTTTGGAACTTCCGGATTAAGTTTGTCATTGATTTCCTATACTTGATGCGAATGTCGAAATAATTCCTGAAACTGCGTGCTACTATTTCCTTCCTTATATTTTTGTCTCTAATGATCTCAAGGTCAACATGAAAGCTTTAAATCCAACTACCCTTATTTCTTTGATTTACTTTGTGATGTGTGTTGGTGTAGCGGGTGCAGAAGACAAAAATCTATTAGCTGGTGCATAAGTAGCGCTTTTGTTTTGCACGTTGATATTCCAATTGCTCTGGGTTTACTATCGACTGTCATTTTTTCATTAGTAGTTCACTGTTGTTGTATACATGGAAGAACCCTGGAGATACTAAAAGGTTTCAGATAGATTATATAATGGTAAGACAGAGATTTAGGAACCAGATTTTAAATTGTAAGACATTTCCAGGGGCAGATATGGACGCTGACCACAATCTATTGGTTATGAACTGTAGATTAAAACTGAAGTAACTGCAAAAAGGTGGGAATTTAAGGAGATGGGACCTGGATAAACACAAAGAACCAGAGGTTGTACAGAGTTTCAGGGAGAGCATAAGGGAACAATTGACAGGAATGGGGGAAAGACATACAGTAAAAGAAGAATGGGTAGCTTTGAGGAATGAAATAGTGAAGGCAGCAGAGGATCAAGTAGGAAAAAAGACGAGGGCTAGTAGAAATCCTTGGGTAACAGAAGAGATACTGAATTTAACTGATGAAAGGAGAAAATAAAAAAATGCAGTAAGTGGAGCAGGCAACAAGGAATACAAACGTCTCAAAAATGAGATCGACAGGAAGTGCAAAATGGCTAAGCAGGAATGGCTAGAGGACAAATGTAAGGATGTAGAGGCTTATCTCACGAGGGGTAAGATAGATACAGCCTACAGGAAAATTAAAGAGATCTTTGGAGAAAAGAGAACCACTTACATGAATATCAAGAGCTCAGATGGAAACCCAGTTCTAGGCAAAGAAGGGAAAGCAGAAAGGTGGAAGAAGTATATAGAGGGTCTACACAAGGGCGATGTTCTTGAGGACAATACTATGGAAATGGAAGAGGAAGTAGATGAAGATGAAATGGGAGATATGATACTGCGTGAAGAGAGTGACAGAGCACTGAAAGACCGAAGTCGAAACAAGGCACCGGGAATAGACAACATTCCATTAGAACTACTGACAGCCTTGGGAGAGCCAAGCCTAACAAAAATGTACCATCTGGTGAGCAAGATGTATGAGACAGGCGAAATACCCTCAGACTTCAAGAAGAATATAGTAATTCCGATCCTAAAGAAAGCAGGTGCTGACAGATGTGAAAATTACCGAACTATCAGTTTAATAAGTCACAGCTGCGAAATACTAACGCGAATTCTTTACAGACGAATGGAGAAACTGGTAGAAGCCGACCTCGGGGAAGATCAGTTTGAATTCCGTAGAAATGTTGGAACACGTGAGGCAATATTGACCCTACGACTTATCTTAGAAGAATGGTTAAGGAAAGGCAAACCTACGTTTCTAGCATCTGTAGACTTAGAGATAGCTTTTGACAATGTTGACTGGAATACTCTCTTTCAAATTCTGAAGGTGGCAGGGGTAAAATACAGGGAGCGAAAGGCTATTTACAATTTGTACAGAAAGCAGATGGCAGTTATAAGAGTCGAGGGACATGAAAGGGAGACAGTGGTTGGGAAGGGAGTGAGACAGGGTTGTAGCCTCTCCCCGATGCTATTCAATCTGTATATTGAGCAAGAAATAAAAACTTTGAGGTTTGCCGATGACATTGTAATTCTGTCAGAGACAGCAAAGGATTTGGAAGAGCAGTTGAACGGAATGGACAATGTCTGGAAAGGAGGGTATAAGATGACCATCAACAAAAGCAAAACGAGGATAATGGAATGTAGTCGAATTAAATCGGGTGATGCTGAGGGAATTAGATTAGGAAATGAGGCACTTAAAGTAGTAAAGGAGTTTTGCTATTTGGGGAGCAAAGTAACTGATGATGGTCGAAGTAGAAAGGATATAAAATGTAGACTGGCAATGGCAAGGAAAGCGTTTCTGAAGCAGAGATATTTGTTAACATCGAGTAGTGATTTAAGTGTCAGGAAGTCGTTTCTGAAAGTATATGTATGGAGTGTAGCCATGTATGGAAGTGAAACATGGACGATAAATAGTTTAGAGAAGAAGAGAATAGAAGCTTTCGAAATGTGACGCTACAGAAGAATGCTGAAGATTGGATGTGTAGATCACATAACTAATGAGGAGGTATTGAATAGAATTGTGCCGGAGTTAGTGGCACAACTTGACTAAAAGAAGGGATCGGTTGGTAGGACATGTTCTGAGGCATCAGGGATCACCAATTTGGTACTGGAGGGCAGCGTGGAGGGTAAAAATCTTAGAGGGAGACCAAGAGATGAATACACTAGGTACTGGGAGATGAAGAAGCTTGCACAGGATACGGTAGCATGGAGAGCTGCATCAAACCAGTCTCAGGACTGAAGACCACAACAACAACAACAGTTCACTGTTGCAGTTTGAGTCTACATATTGTCATTTTGTTATTTGCTGATAGTGAGTGCTACTGTGAACACTAGAAAATTGAGTGCCAGGTAGAGAAATCGGAACATTTCCGACGTATTTTTCTTTTTGAATTCAATAGAGTGGTGACAGTAGCGGAGGCAGCCAGAAACATTTGCGCAGTTAATGGGGATAAGGCCATTGGTCAGGGCACGGCAAGAAAATAGTTTCCTCGTCTTAAGGAGAATCGTTCACGAAGACTTTCGGGGTTTGATGAAGATTGTTGAAGAGCATTGATCCATAATGATCCACGTCAGCGTACTCGAGAACTGGAGTATGTCATTATTCCACCATCGTGCAACATTTGCATGGAATGAAAAGGCTCAAAAATGGGTGACGCATGCTCCAAGTCAAAATCACTAAAATCAGCGGGTGGCCATATGTTTATCTCCACTTGATCGTTATCAACTGGCTCGTGGACAACACTGACCATTCCTATTCTGTATCGTAACTGGTGACGAGAAATGGTGTCTGTATGCAAACATAGGAAAAGGTAGGAATGACTGAGCCAAAACAAAGCAACAACTCCCCGTACAAAGACCTGCGCGCATGCACAAAAGATTATGTTATGCATCCAGTGGAACAGAGACGGGGTGGTGAACTACGAATTGGTTCCCCGGGTGTACCCATCACTGTTGACATTTATTGTCAACAACCCGGACGTCTTACAGATGTAATCCACGAACAACTAACAGGAAGAATGGGTGAAGTGATGCTACTCCACCATAACACCCACCCGTATTCTACTAGACTGACAAAAAACACTGCTTGGGAATTGGGTTGGGAATTAATTCCGCATCCACCTGATTTACCTGTCCTTGCGCCCTCAGATTTTCACCTTTTCCGCTCCCTATCGAACAATCTTCAATGTACTTCTTTTCCGGATGATAATGCACTCAGAACATGACTCGACGAGTTCTTCGTCTCAAAATCATGTGATTTCTACAGTCACGGAATCGAAAAATTACCCCAGCGTCGGAAGCCTGTTGTAAATAGTGAAGAATAATATATTACTGATGACTAAAGTGTCTGTTATGTTTATACATTGTGTTTATGGAAAATCGCTGCGTACTTATCTACGTAGTAGATATGTTGAAATGGGAGATGGTGTTGATCGCGCTTCAGGTCTCTCTCGCTACCCATTGATCTGAGCAATGTTCAGACCCCCTTGAAAGTTAAGGAACTAGGGAACGCTACCTTCACCTGTTTAAACACCGGAAAATAATTTTCAAACGCACTAGCAATACTGCTCTAATCAAAAGCCTGCTCTGTACTCTATGTTACAAATGAAGGCATACAACTATAAATGGTGCTTTTAAGGGATCGGATACTTCACAAAATAGATAATATACCAGCAGACATATTCTGACAGTGATCTTGTGACAGCTCTAATCATTATCTGTACGACGAAGGCTGCCAGATCTGGTAGTTTCTAAAATACTGACAAGCAGCTGAAGCTAATTATATTCCTGTGACTTAGAATATAACCAATTCCGACTTTATCTTATCTTCAGGCCCATTTTCAGGAAGCTGAGGGATGCACGCATACAACGCCAGTTGTGTTATAATTTAATTAATTGACGTTAATGACTTCAGTAATAGCAATACAGTCACAAGGTTTTAGAAGATGATTTCATCTCCATTATCCACAGTGACTCTGATTTCGACAAGATGTCGTTCGTGCAAGACGGAGCTCGAGCCCATCGAAGCAGGCGAGTGTTTGATGTCCCGGAGGTGCACATTGGGGACCGCATTCTGGCTCTGGGGTACCCAGAGGCCACTGGCATGGGCCTCAATTGGCCGCCATATTCTCCGGATCTGAACACATGTGACTCCTTTTTGTGGGACTATATTAAAGACACCGTGTATAGCAATAACCCCAAAATCATTGCTGAGCTGAGAACAGCTATTCAGGAGGTCCTCGACGGCATAGATGTTCTGACACTTCAGCGGGTCATGCAGAATTCCATTATTCGTCTGCGGAACATCATCGCCAATGATGACAGGCATATCGAATGTGTCGTAACTTAAATCCGAATATATCTAGTGACGTTTACATGTTGAATAAAGTATGTGCACGGCATAGTTTGTAACTAATTTATGTTTTCTTTTCGCATAACTGAATGATTGTCACCCTGTAGATAATCTACACTGCTATATAAAGAAAAGTAATTGTTTAACGTTGTTACCAAAAATCTCGAAAAGTTCTTGACCTATTTGCTTCAGATTCTTGCACATTTATCAAACATTCGGATGAACATAGGCTTCATTACACATACCAATTTATTTTAAAATTTTACATGATACCTAGGCTTCATTATACACATACGACCAATTTACTTTAAAATTTTACATGGTATCTCAATGAACATTCAGACCGACATTGACTGATTTCCATTGAAACAGAAATTTATAGGCTTTTTTGTTGAAAACCGCTACGAGAGAGAAAATACTATGCTCTGCTTTGGAAATGTGTGATTTCGTTTTCTTCCTCGTAGACGGTTTCAACTACATAGCAGGGCAGTTAAAACATTGGACAAATTGCTTTCTCATATATACTCTTTCTCCTTGTACATAAATTTACACAACAGTTGTATGCACAACCATGTACTATTTTATTTTCTTCCTCGCAGTTGGTTGTGACAGAAAACGGGAAAATTGTATTCATTGTCAACATTGTAATCCTACCTGTTAACAGATTAAAACTATATTAAATAATGTCATTGAAGTTACAATCCTTCCAGACCAAGCAGCTGGGGAGGAATGAAGGAGTCCTCTGCAGAATAAGAAAAATGGTTCAAATGGCTCTGAGCACTATGAGGCTTAACATCTGTGGTCATCAGTCCCCTAGAACTTAGAACTACTTAAACCTAACTAACCTAAGGACATCACACACATCCACGCCTGAGACAGGATTCGAACCTGCGACCGTAGCAGTCGCGCGGTTCTGGACTGAGCGCATAGAACCGCTTGACCACCGCGGCCGGCCTATACTAGTGACCCCAACAGATTTAACTAATGGTTTTAAGCGACTTCAGTTCCCAGGCAAGGTTTCGCTTGCAATGTCAACATACAAGGAGTTGGACAGAGAGAGGAGGAGGATATGAACTTACAGAGGGGGAAGAAGAAAATGTGCAGAGAGAGAGAGGGGAGATGGAGATTAGGATGTGTATCCAATTCCCAGACATATTTGGCAACTGCGAAGTATGTGTGTATGTTGGTGTTGCAGGGCGATTCTGGCGGCCCGCTGTTCGTGGATGGAGAGGTGGTGGGCCTCGTGTCGTACGCATACGGCTGTGCCCGTCGAGGCTACCCCACCATCTACACCAGGGTCTCCTCCTACATAGACTGGATCTCCGGCAATGTCAACTAGGCACGCCGCCCAAGTGGATGTGGCTGGCGTCTGTGTCCCACTGCAAAACAACAACGCATAGGAAAAAAGTCGTCTTTCTTCTTAAATATACAATCATGTTTTGCGTGTTTTCATGTTTTATGATCAGCAGCAAATAACTCAGTAAATTAATAAAACATTAGAAATCATTTCCTTCTTCTTATTTTAGACAAAACATCTGTTGTAGTTCAAATGTTTTAGAGACCTGCCTGCATCTCTTATCCTTCAGACAACGTAAGGAAGATAAACCTAACAACCATAATGAGAGAAGAAGAACTCCCAAGATTTTTCCGTGGCCATCTTGAGAGCAGAGCATGCTTAAGATACTGACGTGACGAACTAAGCGACGTAACAGTCAACTAAAAAAGATATTTGTATAGTAACTAACTTTTCGGTTTGATTCCAATTAACCATCTTGATCCTGTCTAAAGTGAAAATTTCAAAAAGCAAATGACCAATAACACAGTGAAGATAGACTCCAAATTTACACAATCAAACGCACAAACTTACAAACACATTCACTTCCCCAATCGAAGCGCTGGTGTGGTGTTAAGGCCAGATACATGAACTTCACTCTTTTTCGCAACACACTCACACACACACACACACACACACACACACACACACACACACACACACATCCATTTACATATATACCTGCGTGTGTGCGTGTGTGATAGGTAACGGGCAGCACCCGGAAGAGATGACGGGAACGAAATGAAACTTCATGAGAGAGAGAGAGATCACATGAGATGCAGCAAATGAGAACACAGGATGTCAGTGGCGTATACCGCTGTGCCGACCAAGTTCTCCTGATCACAAGTGATGGCTCTCCACATCGTGACGTCCTGAGTAACGCTGCTGTGCGCCTCTCCCAAACGTTGTAAGAAAGTGATCTCTCCACGGGTCGCCCCACACTCCATGATGGTTATCCGCAGTACTGCAAACCCTGATACATTACTGAACATAACGCAACGACATTCATCAGCGTACTTTGCTTCTCAGTCGCATTACCACTCCAAACACAGCCATTTGTGTTGTGATGTTAAAAATGTTCAAATGTGTGTGAAATCTTATGGGACTTAACTGCTACGGTCATCAGTCCCTAAGCTTACGCACTACTTAACCTAAATTATCCTAATGACAAACACACACACCCATGCCCGAGGGAGGACTCGAACCTCCGCCGGGACCAGCCGCATAGTCCATGACTGCAGCGCCCTAGACCGCTCGGCTAATCCCGCGCGGCTGTTTTGATATTAACGGCAGCACACGTATGGAACGGTAATTCCATAGCCTGGCTGCTGCTAGCATCCAATCAATGGTATGGGACGACACAGAACGTTGTAGAGAGTTCTTTATGTACACTAAAGAGCCAAAGGATCTGGTGCACACACTTAATATCGCCGTGAGCACGCGGAAGTGTCGCAACAATGACGTGGCATGGACTCAGATAATGTCTGAATTAGTGCTGGATGGAACGGACATCATGAATCTTGCTGTTCATAAATCCGTAAGAGTATGAGGAGATCTCTTCTGAGCAGCATGTTGCAAAGCATCCCTTGCAGATATGCTCAATAATGTTTATGTCTCGGGAGCTTGGTGGCCAGCGGAAGTCTTTTAACTCGGAAGAGTGTTCCTGGAGCCACTCTGGAGCAGTCCTAGACGTGTTGAGTGTCGCATTGTCCTGGTGAAATTGCCCAGGTCCCTCGAAATCCACAATGGAGATGAATGTATGCAGGTGATCAGACAGGATGCCTACATAGATGCAACCTGTCAGAGTCATATCTAGAGGTATTAGTCCCCTGCTGACATGCAGGATCCATGGGTTAGTAAGGTTGTCTCCATACTCGTACAGGTCCGTCCACTCGATACAATTTGAAACGAGACTCGTCCGACCAGGCAGCATGTTTACAATCATCAACAGTCCAATGTCGGTGTTGACGGGCCCAGGCGAGGGTTAAAGATTTGCATCATGCAGTCATTAAGGGTACACGATTGGTCCGTGGGCTCCGAAGGCCTGTATCGATGATGTTTCGTTGAACAGGTCGCACGCTGACACATGTTGATGACCCAACATTGAAATCTGCAGCAATTTGCGGAAGGGATGCACTTCTATCACGCTGAACGATTCTCTTCAGTTGTCGTTGGTCGCATTCTTGCAGGATCTTTTTCCAACCACAGCATGTTGGAGTTCTGATGTTTTACCGCTTCCTTATATTCACGGTACACTCGTGAAATGATCATACAGGAAGAGCCCCACTTCATCGCTACTTCAGAGATGCTGTGTCCCATCGCTTGTGTTCCGACTATAACACCACGTTCAAACTCACTTAAATCTTGATAATCTGGCATTGTAGCAACACTAACCGATCTAACAACTGCGCCAGACAATTTATGTCTTATATAGGCATTTTCGACAGCAACGCCGAATACTATCTGTTTACATATCTCTGTATTTGAATACGCATCCCTAATCTAGTTCTCTTGGCGCTTCAGTGTATTTGACTGTACTGAAACAAGATCACATACCCTGTCAACCCCTGACGTTTCCTTTCCTCCTCCCCATCTTGATGCGTTGCTCTTTTTGTTGGGTGCTTTAGTTGCAAGGTTACATGCTCCGCTGACCGGCCACAGATGGATTCGAGGATGGCAAGCTTAGCTGTGAAGGAGTTACTGTGTGATTGAAGCGATCCTCCCTTGTACTGCCCAGACGTGGTCATCCAGAACTTTGAGGACAATTACGCCTGCCCTCATGTTCCTCTCACGATAGCTGATTACTACCGAGGTCACTGATACGTAGTACCTGGTAGTAGGTGGCAGCACAGTACACCTAATATAAAAACGTATGTTTTTGGAGGTGCCCGCATACTTTTGATCACATAGTGTATCTGGGAGCACAGTATTTCTCGGCTGCGGCCAGAACAGCTAGCAAGGTGTGGCATTAGCTAGCCGTAGTCGCTGACCACCTTGAGGTGACGGTCCTTCGCCAACACAAAAAGCATGTATAGTCAACTAAGCAATAGCACATAAATGGAAGCGCCCCCCCCCCCCCCCCCAAAGTACAATTTGTTCATCTCAAATTTAGCGACACAGCTCCGCCCCTATCCACCGCCACCATGGTAGAACACAGCTGCATCGGCGATCTCACTCACACAGGACCATCCTCCACACCGCCCCCCCGTAAGCGATCGCACTTTTGCGATGGAGAGGAATTGTTCATAACATCAACGCATCTCTTATAATCAAGCACCTTTTAGAAAGGAAAAAACAATCGCGATTATAGTAAATGCCCTTTTTCCACGAAAATAGGGGCAGTCCATTTTCCTTTAGTTTATGAGAAAAATCGGTATAGTTTTTATGTTCGAGTATATAATACAATCCGCCGATCATTATTTTGCGACATCCATCAAAGTGCACCACCTCCAATTACAAATGATTAGGCTATATACCCCTTATAAATGTCCACAACTTTGCTGAGAAAACTGTCTATCACTGCAGGATGTCAGCGTTATTCTTAAGCTTTCATCATCAGAGTAAAGAAAAAGCGAGAATTTAAACGCCAAAGAAAAAAAAACCATGTGTATTAGGTAATTTCCTTCAGCTTGATGGACAAATTACACAACCTGAGAGCATCTGTTGCATTCTAATCAGTAAATAAAGTGTCAGGTACATGTATATTAGAAACAATTCAGACACGTGAAATAATATTAGATAATAGAATCTTTCATGCCATTGGCTCACATGTCGGAAAAAAAAAAACAGAATCATTTTACGTTCGACAACAACATGCTATAACTGAAGAGGACGTTGTTGTTTTGAACACTATGGCGAGTCCATCTTTTATCAATGCGAATCTGATCACACCTCTGTTTACGAAAGAAATCGTGAGAGCCTATCTTACAATAGAACCTCCTATAAGATTTTACTGAATCTCTCTCTGTCTTCCGTTATATCGAAAGCAGTTTCCGTCTGCATGCTTGCATTTGACAGTTTTGTTCCATAACTCCTCTCTACCGACATGTCTGTAAAGTTGCTAATCATATAGCAGAGTCTTGTATTCTAATTTTGAAAGCAATTTGATCATCACAGCCTGTTTCACGCAATCCACTCACATGTTGGGAAATAAAGCACTATCATTTCTAGGTTCCACGACGGAATATAATTCAAGTTGTGTCTACTTTATAATTAGAGGTTATGAAGTAAGAAAGAACACAGGACTTGTTCTAACACCTGTTTTTTAAGCACGTAATCGTGACAATAATAGTAGAGAGAATCATGTTTTCACGAAAGTAGATAAAGCTGATTTCTATCGGTGTTGTGAGCAAAATCGATGTAGTTTTGAGAGAAATATCTGTTCTGGCGTAAGCTGCCGGCAGCACACAAGTCAGCGAAGAGGTTGCTAAAATATTGGTAGTAGACACTGAAGCAAGTGCGCCTGTCAGGAGAGAGGCCAACGACAGACTAGCAAGCAACGTCCACCAACGCCCTCGCGACCGCAAGTATTTAAAACTCGCCGCAGACTGGAGATCCCAGTCAGAGAGTCAGACTCAGTCGCAATCAAAGTCAGTCGCAGTCGATCAGACGCAGTATCAGTCACTATTCTTGTTGGCGTCTGTCAGTTCACATCACAGGTTTTGAGAGTGTAGTGTTTATGGTGGGACTTGTACTTGATCAGCAGTGAGGCTAACGTAAACTGCTATGGAACAGTTTGTACCACAACACATGGAAGCTCCTTGTTCTTGTTAATAAAGAACCGTGTTAAAAATGTGTGCAGCTGTGTTGTAGAAAGAGTATACCAGCCACGAAACAACACCCTCTCCCTTGCTTCCCCTGGTACAAGACTCTACAGTGTCACCGCCGACGCAAAAGTATCTGTATCCAAACTTTAACTAGTTATAACACTCCTTGTAATAGAACCTCCTATAATATTTTACCACACGTCTCTCTTCTGATATGTTAAAAAGACAAATACTATCTGCATGCATATTATACAGGGTGTTTCAAAAATGACCGGTATATTTGAAACGGCAATAAAAACTAAACGAGCAGCGATAGAAATACACCGTTTGTTGCAATATCCTTGGGACAACAGTACATTTTCAGGCGGACAAACTTTCGAAATTACAGTAGTTACAATTTTCAACAACAGATGGCGCTGCAAGTGATGTGAAAGATATAGAAGACAACGCAGTCTGTGGGTGCGCCATTCTGTACGTCGTCTTTCTGCTGTAAGCGTGTGCTGTTCACAACGTGCAAGTGTGCTGTGGACAACATGGTTTATTCCTTAGAACAGAGGATTTTTCTGGTGTTGGAATTCCACCGCCTAGAACACAGTGTTGTTGCAACAAGACGAAGTTTTCAACGGAGGTTTAATGTAACCAAAGGACCGAAAAGCGATACAATAAAGGATCTGTTTGAAAAATTTCAACAGACTGGAAACGTGACGGATGAACGTGCTGGAAAGGTAGGGCGACTGCGTACGGCAACCACAGAGGGCAATGCGCAGCTAGTGCAGCAGGTGATCCAACAGCGGCCTCGGGTTTCCGTTCGCCGTGTTGCAGCTGCGGTACAAATGACGCCAACGTCCACGTATCGTCTCATGCGCCAGAGTTTACACCTCTATCCATACAAAATTCAAACGCGGCAACCCCTCAGCGCCGCTACCATTGCTGCACGAGAGACATTCGCTAACGATATAGTGCACAGGATTGATGACGGCGATCTGCATGTGGGCAGCATTTGGTTTACTGACGAAGCTTATTTTTACCTGGACGGCTTCGTCAATAAACAGAACTGGCGCATATGGGGAACCGAAAAGCCCCATGTTGCAGTCCCATCGTCCCTGCATCCTCAAAAAGTACTGGTCTGGGCCGCCATTTCTTCCAAAGAAATCATTGGCCCATTTTTCAGATCCGAAACGATTACTGCATCACGCTATCTGGACATTCTTCGTGAATTTGTGGCGGTACAAACTGCCTTAGACGACACTGCGAACCCCTCGTGGTTTATGCAAGATGGTGCCCGGCAACATCGCACGGCCGACGTCTTTAATTTCCTGAATGAATATTTCGATGATCGTGTGATTGCTTTGGGCTATCCTAAACATACAGGAGGCGGCGTGGATTGGCCTCCCTATTCGCCAGACATGAACCCCTGTGACTTCTTTCTGTGGGGACACTTGAAAGACCAGGTGTACCGCCAGAATCCAGAAACAATTGAACAGCTGAAGCAGTACGTCTCATCTGCATGTGAAGCCATTCCGCCAGACACGTTGTCAAAGGTTTCGGGTAATTTCATTCAGAGACTACGCCATATTATTGCTACGCATGGTGGATATGTGGAAAATATCGTACTATAGAGTTTCCCAGACCGCAGCGCCATCTGTTGTTGAAAATTGTAACTACTGTAATTTCGAAAGTTTGTCTGCCTGAAAATGTACTGTTGTCCCAAGCATATTGCAACAAACGGTGTACTTCTATCGCTGCTCGTATAGTTTTATTGCCGTTTCAAATATACCGGTCATTTTTGAAACACCCTGTATATACATGTGTCACTCCATTGGAGCATAGGGTCAATGCTCAAAAGCTTGTACAGATCTGCATAAAGTTTTGTCAACTATACTGGAAGAAGACTATACCCAGTAGACTATCAATCACAAGAGAGTGTTCCTTTATTGCTCCCTGATAAACAGTTTAATACATTGTTTTTTCGGCTGTAACACGTTCAAGTAGTGTATGACTGGAGTTATGTACATCACCATACACTTCGTTGTTCTGCCACGAGTTCGAGGGTGTGTTAGCCGCTAAACCGATATTAACATGTTTTCGTTCTTTGCCTCTCACAGAAAGCGGAACATCTTATGGTGTAAACTATGTAGCTCCCACAACATACAGGTTGGTAGAAATAAAACAATGAGGCGATGTTTCTCATTGACAAGGCGCCCTTCATGTGTCAGTCAATCATTATGTGGTAATCAACAGCATATCAGTGGACAGATGGGATGAGAAAGACACTGTTAATATGGGGTGATGAACGGTAATACACATTGCAGTTGATAGTGCGATCAATTTTAGCAATTTTACCAGTTGTTCCATAATTTAAATGCCAGCCAATGACACAGCGGAATGCTGCCCAATTTCTGCATCATCGCTAAATGATCCCTCTAGTACTTCGCAAGTACCACATATTATATTACAAATGCAGATAGATGACTGTGGAGAACATCCGTTCAGTCATATACATCAAAGTTTACCAGTTCTTCCTTAATTTCAACACCAGCTGATGACACACTAAAATGCATCCCAATTTCTGTATCATCACTAAGTCATCCTTCCACTACTTTTCAGCTACCATATACTCGACTGCGAATGCAGCCAGATGACTGTGCAGTACATCCGTTCGATCATATATACCAAACTATACCAGACAGCGTCCTATACCGATGAAATTAGGTTATCTACATATTTCCTGCGCATCGATCATAGTACGGAATTTATGAACACGATTGGCCATGTTTCCCTTGTAGGAATGGGTGTTACGGAGCCTTGGGAGAGATAGGCTTGAAAATAGAATGTGGTTTTGTATAGGGACTCTATTCCACGACCGTCGGACTGCCCGCCTGCACTCTTTCCGCTGCGGCATCCGTTACCCCGATAGCACTTTAGCCTAAATGGCTCATTTATTTTATTTAATGCAGATTTAAAGATCTATTACCTGATATTTTTTAAAGATCGTATATATTACAGTTTTCGTTTCTCATCGTTTTTTGTTGTTTTTCTTATTGTTCTTACCTGTGACATTTCACATGTAATACATACTTTTTAAATTAACGGGTAATTGGAGGTTGAACTATAAATAAAATTTGGTTCATTTAAGAAGAATGCAAAAAAATGATATGATAGAGATAAGATCTATTAGTGCCATGACCGATTATGACTGGCGGTGAATATCTGGGAGTGGTTTCTTCGAGCTGTTGGCCACCAGTCACAACGAAATAGTATAGTAATGTTATTGCTAATGCTGTGCATTAACATTAGGAATTCGTCCATGTACAACACTGGATGCTTTCTTGGCTACATTTCAAGCACTTTATATTACATTTACGCTAATATTCACTGTCTTTGACTATTACTTGACTGATTTGTCAGCGCATTTTGGCATGTTACGTCAGATTCATAATTATATGTGTCTTATTCACTGTTACATGTCATATTCCTCCTCATTCTGTTCACTGTCACTGTCGTCATTGTCGCTAAGGAGATTGTTGTTAGCTGCCTATTGGCATGTCTGTTATGTCGTGTCCGCGGGAACTCTTCATATGTTGGTTATGAAATACTGTCAGTTAACGCATTTAACTGTGCCCATAGTTCTCGGTCTCTTATTGTTGTGTATACATGTACCAGAGGAGGAATGACTCTATGGGAGCAAAAAAATTCGAGTAAGTTCCTGTTTATTTAAAAGACTCTGAAAAGTGAGGTACCAATTGCCTCATTCTACTTTCCTTAGCACCTTTAAAAATTTTCCCAAACATTTTGGCATGGGAGCATATTAGAGCTCTTTGCAACATGCAGCTCATCTCCAACTTCCATAATCTCCTCTAACTATAACTCATTCACACTCACTAGTTCATCGCTATAAGTCGCTCATACCCATCCACTCCCACTAGCCCATTCTCAGTCACTCATTCAGCCCATCTCATTGACATTATCTCTTTGTGTCCCACTGTCACCGCCAGACCCACATATCCCTTCATTCTGCACTACTACTACAGTCGTCTCTCACTGTCCTCACTGTCACTATCTGCCTCTTGCTCTCTAATACTTCATTCCTTCCTTCCTACTGATACTGTCTACTCTACTGGCACTATCTGTCTCTTCCTCGTGTCATTGTCATGTACTCAGTCTCTCATTATCACTGGCCTTAATCCCCTTCCACTTTCTCTGTCTCTTTATTCCTCTCCACCGTCCCCCTTGTACTATCTCCTACAATATTTTCCTGGCACTGTTCTCTCACAGTCAGTTATGTTCCACTGGCACTGTTCCTCTCTCTCTCTTTATATTTCTCTCTCTCTCTCTCTTTCTCTCTCTCTCTCTTTCTCTCTCTCTCTCTCTGACACACACACACACACACACACACACACACACACACACACACACACACACACACACACACACTGCCATTGACTCCTTCGCTCTTTCTATAACACAACTACTGTCCATTTTCTCCCTGTGTTTATTACTTTTCCATCTCTTTGCAACTACCACTGTCTTCTCCTCCCTGAGCATAAAAAACCGCGAAAATGATGGCATGCCACAGTTTTTGGGAAATCTTTGAAAGGTGCTTAGGAAGGCAGAATGAGATGGCTGGTATCCCACTCTTCAGTCATATTCGTTTAAAGAAACATGAACATATTCGCATTTTTTGTGGTCCAGTAGCTGCATTTTTCCTCTGGTTCACTGCTGCAGCAGGGCATGTAACTCGTATGAAATGAAATGTATTGGTCAGTAAAATTTTAATAGTTTGCGTACGTGAAATTGAAGGGACGCGAAACTAATTTTACACCTCATACCGGATTGCAAGTGCAGAAAATTTTGCATGTGCTTCAGTACTACAACATGAAGTTCCCAGCTGATAACAGAGACAATTTACAGCATATTTCTCCACGCTATGTCACTTTATAAACTACGTTTTCGCCTCGCACCGGTACTTACGAGAGTATTTTACGTGTACATGTAGGGTAACTTTGAAGGTTTGTGTCTCGGAAACGGATGAAATTGCGAAGGAAATTTTCAAGGCTATTCGAGATAGGGATTGTATAAATACATTGTAAAAATTACAGCCGTTTGGAATGTATAACCCCTTTGGAATCTATGGCTGAGTTTTGGTACCCAAAAAACATGTTTCTCGATAACGGATAATGATTTTTGAAAACTGGGGGACGGCTCCTTTCGATAGATGCCTAGAGAATATTCCGTTAAAATTTGAGCAATTTACTGCGGTTATTTACTACGTGCATTGCGCCTCGTGCCGGATTTTACATGTAGAATTAGGGTAACTTTGAACGTACGTATTCTGAAAACAGATAAAGATACCAATAAATTTTGAACGTTGATTGAGATCGGGGACTTGGGAACATATCGTAAAAATTTATGCCATTTGCTGTGCGGAGCCGTATTGGAACCCTGAAATGGGTTTTGGTCCGCTGGTGACGGTGAAAGTACGGTAAAAAATACCTTTTCAGGGGTTTCCCGAGGAACTGCCCATGAAGTAATGGCCATGCCCATGAAGTAATAAGTCTCATGAAGCCTACCGTAGACTAAAGCAGATACAAAAAGAACCAACCGATTTTCTCCATTTGTCTAAGCAGGAAGAAGTGTGTAATACTCATAGTTTGACCCTGTACAGTAGGATAGTGACAGTAAGATGATCCTTCTGTTTGGTGTACAAATGGCACCTAGTCCAAATTCTATTCAAAACATTTGATCATACTTCTTTATGACGATCAGAACGCGAGGTCTGAGCACAGGAAAATTCCAGTTTTATGCACCGAGTTTTAGAACATATGAGGTACGCATTCTGTTTCATGCATACAATGTTATTATTTAGTTTAAATGTAGTGTATGTCTATTGTACGCATATTTCCCACAGAAGAAGACGTGTCTTCTGGGGAACCTTCTTCCCAGTATGTGCATGTGAGTGTCTGTCTCCGACTCACACGATTTAAGTGCGTGGGATAAGGTCCGTGAGCCGACCGGCGCCAAAAATGCAATTTTTTCTAAACAAATGGCCATCTGGCGCTCCCACTTTTGTCCCTTTCATTCCTGGCCAAGCCATACACTTGCCATAAGTTTGGACGAAATCGACGGTAAAGAGTAGGTGTTGTTCCCTTGTTAGTTTTGGAGTTTCTCCTGGCATGCGTTGTACAATGACTACATAGTATGTAGATATAGGTGAGACACTACTCTGAAATACAGGAAATGGATTTGCAGCTGTGAATACACGCAGACTTCTTCTGTACAATGGAACGGCGACGTTGAAAATTTGTTCCATACCGAGACGGGAACCATGATTTCTCGTCTGTCGGGAGCGGTAGCCTTAACTTTTTCGGCTATCCACTCAAACTTCACAGCCAGACCTAAACTCTTGTATGTCATCGCCCATATGCCATTCAGCTGCACTCGTACAATTATTGTGATTCTTGTGCAGGGGAGTCATTTTATCGAAAGCTGCTAGCTTGGCACCGGTGGACACTACAGTGACTGTCTTTGTAAGAAGTATGGGCCTTAATTATCGTATGGCAGTGGAAGTTGGAAGATATTCTAATGCGTTAATGCGGAACCGATTTATAGTGGAAAAGAATTCGATTCCGCATTAACGCATTAGCATATCTGCCAAGAATCGCTGCCATACTATAATTACAGCCCACACTGGATGTCTGTGAATAACTGCTCTTTTATTACACTGACAGGAAAAATCGCAACACCAAAAAATAATGTTGAGTAATGAAAGTTCGGGAATATATCTGTCTAGGTAACATATTGAAGTGATTAACAATGCAACAACAAGGTTAATGTAAGCACGAAATAAGCTGTTGCAAATGCAAAATGAAGGCAGTGAAAATCCCGTAACTCCATTTTATTAAATTTTGAAGGTTAAGTAAAAATGTTTTCTTAAGTTACTATATGTGTAGCCGTGTTCTAGAAGTCTAACTATTCACAGATTAAAGGAATCCATGGACTTTCAAATCTCACTTTGATGAAGATACTGCTACTGGAATTACGAGTTTCACTGACATATGGAGTTACGAAATTTCCATTGCCTACCATCGATATGTGCTCGATTGGAGACAGATCTGGTGATTGAGCAGGCCAAAGCAAAATGTCGACTCTGAAGAACATGTACGTGGGGGAACGCTATCCTGTTGGAAAGCACCCCCTGGTATGCTGTTCGTGAATGGCAGAACAACAGGTCGAAACACTAGACTGACGTACCAATTTGCAGTCTGTGTGCTTGGGATAACCATGGGCCATCACTGGCACAGAGGCAGAAACAGCTTTCATCAGAAAGCACAAAAGATGTCCATCGTGCCCTCAAAGGAGCTCTCGCTCGACATTACTGCAGTAATAAATAGTGGTAGTTTCGGGTAGGTGGAACGTTTGGGTCGGAGCTGTCTTGAAGCAACTGATTCGTAACAGTTCGTTGTGCCACTGTGATGCCAACTGTTGTCTAAATTACTGCTCCAGATGCAGTACGATGCGCCAGAGCCAAACGCCGAAGAGGTTCGATAGTGCCACACGGCCGTGCAGAGCCCGGTCTTCTTGCGACCGTACATTCTCGTGACACCTCCTGTCAGTAAACGTCTGCAGTGGCTAACGCCATGCCAACCTATCTGTAAAATCGCAAAAGCCACATACAGTTTCTCGTAGCCATATTACACGACATCGTTCAAACGCAGTGAAGTGTTGATAATGGAGCCTTTGTCACCTCAAAGGCATTTTTGACTATCATCAGCTCACCACGTCCAATCTCAGAGGTGAACAACGGCTACGAGCATTACAGCGGGTGTTTAAAAACAAACCTGATTTGCATCCTCACAGTGGTGCTTCATAGCGACTTGTGCGAAATTTGACTTAACATTATCTTTCACCTTGGTTCAAGAATCATGAAAGAAGGTTGTATACATGGAACAATCCTGGAGATACTAGAAAGTATCAGATACATTATATAATGGTAAGACAGAGATTTAAGAACCAGGTTTTAAACTGTATTGCATTTCCAGTGGCAGATGTGGACTCTGACCACAATCTATTGGTTATGAACTGTAGATTAAAACTGAAGAAATTGCAAGAAGGTGGGAATTTAAGGAGATGGGACCTGGATAAACTGACTAAACCAGAGGTTGTACAGAGTTTCAGGGAAAGCATAAGGGAATGGGGGAAAGAAGTATAGTAGAAGAAGAATGGGTAGCTCTGTGGGATGAAGTAGTGAAGGCACCAGAGGATCAAGTAGGTAAATAGACGAAGGCTAGTAGAAATCCTTGGGTAGCAGAAGAAATATTGAATTTAATTGATGAAAGGAGAAAATATAAAATTGCAGTAAATGAAGCAGGCAAAAAGGAATACAAACGTCTCAAAAATGATATCGACAGGACGTGCAAAATGGCTAAACAGGGATAGCTAGAGGACAAATGTAAGAATGTAGAGGCTTATCTCACTAGGGCTAGGATAGATACTGCCTACAGGAAAATTAAAGAGACCTTTGGAGAAAAGAGAACAACTTGCATGAACATCAAGATCTGAGATGGAAACCCGATTCTAAGCAAAGAAGGGAAAGCAGAAAGGTGGAAGGAGTATATAGAGGGTCTATACAAGGGCGATGTACTTGAGGGAAATATTATGGAAATGGAAGAGGATGTAGATGAAGATGGAATGGGAGATACGATACTGTGTGAAGAGTTTGACAGAGCACTGAAAGACCTGAGTCGAAACAAGGCCCCGGGAGTAGACAACATTCCATCAGAACTTCTGACGGCCTTGGGAGAGCTAGTCCTGACAAAACTCTACAATCTGGTGAGCAAGATCTATGAGACAGGCGAAATACCCTCAGACTTGAAGAATAATATAATAATTCCAATCCCAAAGGAAGTAGGTGTTGACAGATGTGAAAATTGCCGAACTATCAGTTTAATAAGTCACAGCTGCAAAATACTACCACGAATTCTCTACAGACGAATGGAAAAACTGGTAGAAGCCGATCTCGGGGAAGATTCCGTAGAAATATTGGAACACGTGAGGCAATACTGACCTTACAACTTATCTTAGAAGAAAGATTAAGGAAAGGCAAACCTACGTTCCTAGCATTTGTAGACTTAGAGAAAGCTTTTGACAATGTTGACTGGAATACTCTCTTTCAAATTCTAAAGGTGGCGGAGGTAAAATACAGAGAGCGAAAGGCTATTTACAATTTGTACAGAAACCAGATGGCAGTTATAAGAGTCGAGGGACATGAAAGGGAAGCAGTGGTTGGGAAGGGAGTGAGGCAGGGTTGTAGCGTCTCCGCGATGTTATTCAATCTGTATATTGAGCAAGCAGTAAAGGAAACAAAAGAAAAATTCGGAGTAGGTATTAAAATCCATGGAGAAGAAATAAAAACTTTGAAGTTCGCCGATGACATTGTAATCCTGTCAGAGACAGCAAAGCACTTGGAAGAGCAGTTGAACGGAACGGACAGTGTCTTGAAAGGAGGATATAAGATGAACATCAACAAAAGTAAAACGAGGATAATGGAATGTAGTCGAATTAAGCCGGATGATGCTGAGGGAATTAGATTAGAAAATGAGACACTTAAAGTAGTAAAGGAGTTTTGCTATTTGGGGAGCAAATTAACTGATGATGGTCGAAGTAGAGAGGATATAGAATGTAGACTGGCAATGGCAAGAAAAACATTTCTGAAGAAGAGAAATTTGTTAACATCGAGTATAGATTTAAGTGTCAGGAAGTCGTTTCTGAAAGTATTTGTATGGAGTGTAGCCATGTATGGAAGTGAAACACTGACGATAAATAGTTTGGAGAAGAAGAGAATAGAAGGTTTCGAAATGTGGTGCTACAGAAGAATGCTGAAGATAAGATGGGTAGATCACATAACTAATGAGGAGGTATTGGACAGCATTTGGGGGAAGAGGAGTTTGTGGCACAACTTGACAAAAAGAAGGGACCTGTTAGTAGGAAATGTTCTGAGGCATCAAGGGATCACCAGTTTAGCATTGGAGGGCAGCGTGGAGGGCAAAAATCGTAGAGGGAGACCAAGAGATGAATGCACTAAGCAGAGTCAGACGGATGTTGGTTGCAGTAGGTAGTGGGAGATGAAGAAGCTTGCACAGGGTAGGGTAGCATGGAGAGCTGCATCAAACCAGTCTTAGGACTGAAGACCACAACACCAACAACAACATTATCTTTCTCATGTAGAAACAAGCAAAGCAACTTTCGTTTATGTGCTGCGGTTTTTTTCCTTAAGTGTGTAACGGCCTCGTAATTCTTACAAGCGCTGCACTGTCGTATTGTGTGCAGTAGGCCGTGCTTCGCCTGCGCCTGTGACGCTGCAGTCCCGCCGCGCACGTGTGGCGTTGGCGGGAGCGGCGAGCGGCTGCGCCCCGCTGCCCCCCGCCGCGCCGCGGGCTGTCGGAGGCTTGCTTGTGCGGTCCTCGCGGCCGGCGCGTCAGTCATGGGGCGGGCGCGCGCGCGGCTGCAGCCGGGCCCGGCGCCTCTGCCGGTGCCGCTGCCGCTGCTGGCGCTCGCCGCCTGCGTCGCTGCCGCCGTCGCCGTCGCCGCGGCCGCCGCCGACGACGTGCGCGAGGCGCAGTGCGCGCTGCTCTGCACGCACCACGGCAATCGCTCCGCCGTGAGTACCCCGCTAATGTCACGCTTGCTGCGCAGCGGATTTCCTAAGCTTCCCTTTACAGCTGTAGAACGTTATCTAATTACAGATGTAATGAACCACTTGGAACAGCGCGACCATCGCAACTGGCGTGTTCTGATGACGCCCACCGCACAACACTTCTGACAGAATCGTCGTAATTCTGTAAAGCTCAGCAATACCGATAGTTTCTTAACGTTCCATTGGGTCCTCAGCATAGTGTACTTCAGTATAAGGCATAATGAAAATTAACGTTCCAAAATAAGCTGCAGTAAGGTAATATTTTTAATATTGCACACGATAGGCCTGTTTCGGCTTATTTCCATTATCAAGTGACCTGCGAAAACATGATTGGTAAGATTATCCATACGTAAATCGTAGCTACTTTATGGTTACATTTGCATTGGTACTCATGTCTAGTTGGAGATGATGACCGTATTGTATATATAGTAAACTTTTTCTGTCATGTCTTGGTAAGTGTAATACTTTTTACAGTTACGAAACGTAAAAATACGCGATTTTTTCACATATTTTGAAAGTTCAATTCTGACAGTTCTTTACTACGATGCTATATCTTTACAAAATATACACAACTAAACAGAAATGATATTACATTACGTTGTTTTTACTTTCTTTCAAATTTGAACTATGGCATGTGTAAGTTTTTTTAATCATGTGACTATTTCTTTTCATATTCTATACTGTGCACAAAGTTTTAGAGATAGTATTTACGTTTAAAAAAATGGTTCAAATGGCTCTGAGCACTATGGGACTTAACTTCTGACATCATCACCTCCTAGAACTTAGAACTACTTAAACCTAACTAACCTAAGGACATCACACACATCCATGCCCGAGGCAGGATTCGAACCTGCGACCGTAGCGGTCGCGCGGTGCCGGACTGTAGTGCCTAGAACCGCTTGGCCACCCCTGCAGGCATTTACGTTTAAAATCAGTGTATTCATCTAGAATTTAGTGCGGATATTTCCTTGTATGAATATGAATTTCCAGTTAATCGAATCTGGTCTAGTATGTCGTTTCGGTATTTTGTGCAATATTTCTAAGGCAGTTTCAGTTTTTCAGCCTTTGTGGCGTTGAATTTTCAGACGTAAATAGAAGCTTCAGGGATTATTATCAGTGTTTCTACTGTGTTCTTTAAATCCGTCAAGCTTCTATTTGCACCTGAAACTCAACAGCACAAAGCAAGGAAAAATGAAACTGCCTTGAAACATTACACAATATATCGAAAGGACTTACTATTAACAATCTCGAATAATAAGAAATTCTTATTCATACAAGGAAACATCCACACAAAACTCTAAATGAACAGACTGATTTTAAACATAAATGCTATGTCTAAAACTTTATTGACAGTGTAGAATACCGAAAGAAATAGTCACATGATTAACAAAACTTACACAGACCATAGATAAAATTTAAACGAGAGCAAGAACAACGAAATGTAGCATCATATCTGATAAATTGTATATACTTCGTAAAAATATGGCATCGTAGTAAAGAACTGTCAAAACTGAACTGTCAAAATATCTGACAAAAACGTGTATTTTTACATTTCGTAACTATAAAAAGTATTATACTTACCAACACAAGACGGAAAAAAATTATTATAGATGCAATATGCTCATCACATTCAACTACACTTAAGTACTAATGTAAATCAAACATAAAACAGCCACGATTTACGTGTATATAATCTTACCAATCTTATTTTCGCAGGTCACTTGATAAAGGCAATAAACCGAAACAGGCCTGTCCTGTAAAATGTTAAAAATGTATTACTTTATTGCACCTAGTTTGGGAGCTTTTACTTTCATTATGTCTCATAGGCATACACAAGTCTCTTTTCTGCTACAGTCGCATTTTAACAACAATACAGTATTTTGTTTGACATATTTATCTCATGTGACACCACGTACTTCCTACTTACTGGTCGGCGCTACAGTCCTTGTAGAACCTCAGCCTCCTCTCACACCTGTCTCCGTTCTTTTCTGTCAATCGCTGTCCTCCTCCACTTTCTGATTCCCATTTCTTTGAGATCCTCCTCCGTATCTTTACCTGGGTCTTCTCTCTTCGGGCTTTCTTATCGACACGTTCTTAACACTTTGAGTTTCTGACATTTTCTATACATGTCAAGCCGATATTATTTTTCCTTGCTTGATGTTTCAGTTTAATATTCATCTGTCCAAAAAACGTCTCTAGTTTTGAATGTGTTCTCATTCTCCAACTTCCTTCCTCTCTCACCGCCCCAAATATCTTTCTCAAAATTTTCCTTTCTCATGTTAACAACCAGTCTTCCTCTCTGTGGTCACCACCCATCCTTCCCATCCATACATTACTATAGATCTTAATGCAGTCAAATATATTTTTTATTCCTATTATCGTTTCTGGACTTGAATACATCATGCAAGGAATAATAACACCTGTTTTCACTTGTTAACCTGTCTTGAATTTCTGCTGTTCTCCTGTTGTCTTCTGTTATTATCGAGTCAAGGTATTTAAACTTTTCCACTCTTTGGTACCCTTTCCGATTTATTTTTATTGAAGTCTCTCCTCTATCCCCACCACCCATAAACATGTACTTTGTTTTACCTTTATCAACTTCCAGTCCTAATTCCCGCGCTGCTCCTTCCAATGCAGCATAATTATCCTTTAAAGCCCTGATATTCCTTACGGTTAACGCTACGTCATTTGTGTATGCCACCACTTAGACCTGTCGGTTAAAAATTTTTCCTCATGGGTTTGTTGGAATTTGCCGGATTACTTTCTGTAGTGTTAAAAAATAACGTCTCCCTTTCACAGACCCCTCAGCTCTTGGGTTATCATATGGTTTGTGAATAATGTGTACTTGAAAAGGGGAGATAGAACCTCAGTCGCAGACAAATCTGCCAGATATACAATTGAGAAAGTTGAATAACTCACAGAAATTGTTTTGCCACAGTCAAAAGATTTCGCTACATAACCTCTCTGTTACCCACAACAACAACAAAAACGTCACACTTATGGAAAATGTATTCATACAAAGTAATGTATAATCAGTTGATGGCCACTTGATGACAGAAGAAAGCTGCTGAAACGCGTCGTACCAAACTAAACACTGTTACTAAAACGTGATTGAAGCAGTGAAGTGTGTACATTGTAATATTCGTGAGACAGTCGTGGATCTCGTCCAGTAGCGTTCTCGCTTCCCACGCCCGGGTTCCAGGGTTCGATTCCCGGCGGGGTCAGGGATTTTCTCTGCCTCGTGATGGCTGGGTGTTGTGTGATGTCCTTAGGTTAGTTAGGTTTAAGTAGTTCTAAGTTCTAGGGGACTGATGACCATCGATGTTAAGTCCCATAGTGCTCAGAGCCATTTGAACCATTTTTGATCTCGTCCAGTTCGATTTAACTTCGAGTACTTACAGTTTACTTTGTCGCATCATATTTCTTGATTTGCCTTTTTCATTTCTTAATTCGACAGATTTATAGGTACTTTGTTGCGTGCAGCGTAACAGTCACTGTACGGTTTGTGAGTAATATGCAGTTCAACGGGAAAGATAAAAGCTCACAGTCGCAGAAAAATCGTATAATTTCACATAGACAACCTGTGGAAGTTCACTCATACCGTAAGGTTCGCCGTCTTCGTCTGAGCACTCTAAACACTAGCAGACACGGCGTGCCTCACAGAGCTCAGAGCTCACTTGGATGTCTGTAATCCGCAGCACCTTTCAGATTATCTGCAACCTCTACTCCTCTCTCACAGAATCAGTTGCTCTGCATTTTCAGTGACGTTTACTCCGTTGCTCGTATTTAGGTAACGATCCTTTTTGAATTTTCAAAAACAGAGCTCACTGAATATTTAGTGATACTGTAACGTATCGATTGGATAACGTTTTGGTGCGTTATTCTGATAATAAACCTCTGTATACTAACATATTTAGTTTCTTAATCTTTTAAACTGGGACTAAAATCAATGAAATAATGCGAAACTAGTGATAACTACAGGGGGAATAATTTTTTTAAGGAGCACATCCTTCTTAACCCGTTGTTTATTAGTTATGCCCATATGTGAGCGGCTCGTATCTAGCGTGGCTAGTTGTTGTGTTACAGAGCCTTCAGCAATCTCTGCTACCAGCATGATGGAGATCCAGAAATATATACCTTTGGGAACACTGGATTAGTCAAGAAAGGACCGGCCACGTGTCCAAAGTGTTTACCTTATTCAAAGTCCCTTGACTGTTTTTCCTCCACTGCATCGCAAGAGTTTAGCGACTGTACGAATCAATGATGTTGAAACGTCCCCTTGGAAAAAATTATGAATGACTGTGCTGGTAAACTTCTTACCTTATTTTATTTTAAAACAGCTGAGAAAAACTGAACGTACTCAGACATTTCTCTCTTTACTTATTCTGATCGTCACTGAACTGACACACAATATTTTTAGCGCAACGCTATCTGACTTTCAATAATCCCTACAAAAGAATGGCCCTGACTAACAATAACCTATACCTTTCATGAATCACGTACCTCACAAAGATCTTTATTATTCGAACTACTGCAATACAGCGAGCCCCAATACTGCCAGCTAAATAAAAGATTCTAACTACTCAAGGCACTAACTACTGATAGGCATAGTTAGCAAATGAAAGATTTTGATAGAGAACAAACAGTGTATTTTCCTTAATAATATTCAAAACTTATCATATATCTATCAAATCATGACCTCCATCTTCACAAGTTTCCTTTTTCTGGCGGACACACGTCCAGATCGTGCGCTTATAGTAACCTTTCAAAACTCTGGCATCTCTCTCTCCACATCCACCACTGCTGACGGCTCATCTCCAACTGCCCAACGCTACGCGCTGTTCACATCCAACTGCCCAACACTACACAAGCGAATATTCCAACAATGCCAACCAGCCACAGACTGCACATAGCACAGTGGTTTTCATACAGAGCGCTACGTGACGTTACCAACATAAAAACCTGAACAGCCTACTTGCGATGTGCTCACGAAATTTATTCATACTTGACTGAACTGGGCGATCATTGCTGCGGAACAATGAAACATGTAATGAGATTCTTGGTAGACTTCTTGAACATGTGTTCTAAATTATTCAAAATTTTAATCTGTGTCGAACTGTCCTTATTCATTCTTAGAAAGTGACTGACGTAATGTACGTATACCTCATAAAAGACTATCTGAAAAGAATATGTTACTTGACGATAAATTATTCTCTGTGCATGGCTTGTCGTTCCTCAGTTTTTTCTATTATGCCTGAAACAACCAGCGTGTCAACGATGGTGCTAACGACAATGGTAGTAATGCTGATGACTGTAAGGTACTGGTAGACGACCGTCCAACTATGGTAATCCCTTAACACCTGAATAAATTTCTAGATGAAAAATAAAAATAAGAAATCTTTAGAGGTGCCCGAAACACACAGAAGAATGCAGCACTTGTCAGAAGCGTTGGTAGCTTCACGCAGAATTAGCACCTACCGGCACTGGTGCTCAAAAACAGCTGAACTTCCAATTATTAGCACAGCAATGGTATGATGCGGATTCGCAACATTCAGCATTAAAGGGGTAATAAGTACATGTCACTGTTTTATATATCGTGTCCTTAAAAAGTAAGAATGACTACCTACAGTTTTGCAAGTGGAAGTGACAAACCTAAAAGAAATTTGTTACTAAATGCTTAATAATTTGAAATATTCAAAATATGTGTGTCGTTTTATTCAATATTTACAGAAAATGATGATATTCAGTTTCATAAAAAATATAAGATTTATCAAGAATTACTTCTTATTCTTGCTTCTTTTTTAAAAAAGGGAACAACTATTTTCATATTAAAAGATACTCAAACCCTTCGCAGAGCCGTGTTGTGTACTTAATTATAGCTCAAGTTCAAGTAAAGAAATTTTTGAATCCGACTGAAGCAATTAAATCTTCCTTATGACGTCTATCTTAACTACCGTCTTTCACTCTACTGTTCTTTCCCACGTAATTTTCGCCTAGTTTGACTGAAACACCCAGTTTGTTATATATTTCATAACTTAGGTCTTGCATCTGCTCGTGCTCCAGTAAAAGGTGAAGCAACGGTGCTAGAAGTATCGTGTTAGAAGTAAACATTTCACAGCGTTAAATAACATTCTGTAGTAGAAATAAGGTATATAAGTAAATGAAATTATGTGACAGAGCTTCAAATTACACGAAAAGCGGTTAGCGTTGTCACCTCATCATGTTTCTCAACGCTCGACTTGTGGTGATATTTCAAGAAAGATGATAATGATCACTTCTTTACCAACTCAGTCATTAGATAGAAGTACTGTATGGTGTGGTCACTCACACCCTTATTACCTCTGACATACATTCTGACGGAACTTCTTGACTGACAACTAAGCTCAAGTAGATGCACGTGACTTGTTTACTAATATCCTTGAATGAAATAACAAAAAACTCAACTTTTACTCGTGTTTGGCACCCTTCAAAGCACAAATAACAATTATGAGCTTACAGCTGAGAGCAGAAGATTATCCATCTCAAACATCTCGGTCCAGAGCTATAAAAAGATGAGACGACGTCTCTTTAACATCTAAGAAGACTGAACGACGCACCGTGCAGTGTCATGACATTTACATCTGTTTACAGCTACGTCTTTACTTTGCATTTCACTACAAATTGCTTAGCAGAGGGTACTTAAGTAACATACGCAAGGTATTTTCCATTCCAATCACGCTGGAGAGTACGAATAATAAATTATTATACGTCTGTTTATCTTCACACGTTCAGTGGAAGTAACACGTAGGAGGATCAAGAATATTAATGTAATTTTCTAAAAAGTTCACGATGAAGCTGTTAGGCATCCGTTATGGTGACACTGGCCAACAAGCCATTGAGCGTTTGTGTCGCCCTTTTTTTGGACACTGTTAGTCCTACATATTTGCTGCCGCACCATTACTTCATAAGCCATCTAATTCGTTAACAAACCGAGGCTTCTCAGAAGCCTGCCAATAAATTTAAGCTTGCTATTTGTTTGCATACAGGTGAGTTATGTGACCCTCACGTATCACCGAATATTTGTATGACATATTGCCAGGTGTGATTCCTTAATAACGCAGTTAAAGTATACCGCAGTTTAAAACTTCAAGAAAGTGAACCATATGGGGCGATCTGCTTCTATTTGCGTATTAAACAGCTGACACCACTGGCCTATTGAAAAAAAGTGTTCTCCATGAAAAATTAATTATGAGAAAGAACTGATCAACATGAGTGTTGCATGTCGTGAATTCTGACGAAAAAAAAAGGCAGAAACGAATATCTCATCAATGATTCTGTACGTCTACATGTTATTGTGGATACGAAGCACCAATCAAAGTGGGAAGCGAAAATCGGTTATCCTGCCAAAAAAGGCAAAAACGATTTCATCTCTCGACATGATAGTGGAAAGCTTTTATTGGGATCTCTCATCGATTGCCTTGAAGCCGGCAAAATAATAACTGGCAAAAACTGTACAAGTTTTGAGGCCGAAAAGGGTAGAGAAATACGTGAGAAATAACAAAATAAATAAATCTTTTTCCATCAGAACATAATACCTGTGTTACAACATAAATAACATATTCATGTGATTTTAGCTTGGCATTGTTCTTCGTTCAGGTGTACATATTATGTCTCTACTACACTGCAATCTGAGCCTTAGAGAGTAATCTATTGTATCTGACAGTGATAATATTTTTCATGCAAACGCACCTTTATCTGGAAATGTCTCATGTCCTGAAGATTCTGTTCCATTCCTTCTGACTCTTACTGTTTCTAAAAAGCTACTTCTTTCAAAGACTTATATCCATATGGATAATATAAAAGGAGGGAGAGGTGAGGGGCTCAACATACTCGTAAAAAGGATGACTTCTCATATTTTGGGAAAATCATGTCGTTCTCTTGTGTGCAGTAGCTGTGTGTGTACCACATCTCGAGATACAGTAAGGCTTACAATATTCCCATTTCTTTAATCATATTCCACACAGGTACTTTGTCAATGGGAAAACTGAGCTATTTAAATTACAAGTTATCGTAACATCCGTCCTTTTTCACACGTTTAAATAATGTCGTCGTGAAGTAACCAAAAGCTGCTGTAATATAATACCGTGTGCAATAGAAAGATATGGCCAAACTTCCAGCAAACATCCTTCACACGTAGAGGACTAACATCTGTTACATGGACATGGGTTCGGAAACGCTTTATTTCCATATTAGAACTCAGTTTCTACAACTATTTAACACATTAATCACGGGAAACAGACTGGAAAAGAAAGTACCCAGCACGGTACGAAACACTTTTCTACACGAAATGTTCAAAACGCACTCGGTTAGTACATGCATCAACTCACCGTCACTTTGAATTCCTGATGCGCTGAGTGGTTTAAGTTCCAGTGAGCGTAAAGTCTAAGGAATTCGTCCACCTCCATCTGTCTATCTGTCACGAACTCTGTTGTTTGGAGGCCTGTGAACATTAACACTAAAATCAGGACGAGCTCCACCAGGCGTGAAATACGTGATTTGTCACTCTCGTAAACGCTTAAGTTCCATCAGAACTGGCAAACTTATTCTCTAATAAAACAGTATAAGTTTCGCCGTTAAGCCTGGCTTGAAGAACTGAGGCTCTAACCAACAGCCACAAACAATGCCCGCCAAAACATTTCAGAAAATCTTTGTTGGCGACGTGATTCCACAATTTCGTGACTGTTCTCGACAGCACACACGTGCTGATCGTGAAAATTTACAATCCGATCACGCTGAAACGAAGCCTCATGTGAACAGTACACCTGCAGTTGACACTTTGCTAAATGAACCATTCATGGAGGTGTACCCGTGCAGGAAAATCAGCTGCTGATACTGCCTCCACACCCTGTACTTGATGTGGACAGAGCTGGTTCTCATGTAGAGCTCTCCAGAGTCAAGTGGTCAACCTTATTTGCTGTAGCTACTTGCCTTACATTGACACTTGGGATGTCGTCAACTGCACGAAAACATTCCTCCTCCATTTGAGATGTCCTCGTCCTTCTGGACGTCCCCGCAGTCGCAAATGGTGGGATTAGAAAAGTACATGCTCCCTAAGACCGTAAGATGTAAGAAAAATATGTACGTAATGCCGATACTTTCTGTATCTGTGTGTTTCCCCACGATTAATGTGGTTATGAAGAGAAGTAGAAAATGAGCTATAACATGGAAATAATGCGTTTCCAGACACGTGTTTATATAACACATTTTATTCCTCTGTGAGGAATTTTCCTGAAAGTTTGGCCATACCTTTTACACCCTGTATTTATTTTCATAGAAGCACTAGTTTCGGTCATGCGATAAATTCAAGTTGGAGATGAGGTTGAATGAAGGTTGCTGTGCGTCAAGAATACAAATGTGTTCAATTACAGCGTATGTCACATATACACATAGGTGAAAGCAATTAATTTTTAACGCTAAGAAACCATCATTTCAAATGATGTAATGCCAATCTATGACCTGAAGACACTCCCATGACCGAAATTATTTGTCTGTGAATAACTTGTGAATAACTGTATATATAACAGCAGGCTTTGATAATGCCGTGACACCATTCTTTAAATACATTGTAATTGTTCAGCGCTGTTTAACAGAATATACCTTTTAAAAGTTTGGAACCCTCTGACACCTGTATCTGCAACTACATCAATATTCCATTAGACATCTTACGGTGTGTGGCAGAGAGTACTTTTGCTATCACTATCTATTCCGCCTTCCCTGTTCCACTCGCGAATGGCACTTAATATCTTGGAAGTTGTATACGCAGTCGAGCACGTAGCTTCTGTGTTCCAAGATTTCCTAAAGAGATTCGACACAGTATCTCATTGTCGACAGATAACGACGATACGATCAATCCAATTTCTAATATGATTAACAATTATTTTGAATACAAAACGTCGTAATTTAAGGCTAGGTTGTGAAACCAGTTTCAGAAACTGCGCAATCGCCTGCTGGGCATGCACGACATGCATTAGCTCAAATCACTGGTGAAACTAAACAGTTTCGGTTTGTATACAGTGCGTTTTGGGGGCTGTCAATAAGGCTGACAACAAAAACAAGCAGCGGCCTATTTCTGTACTTGAGACAATCCTAGGTGACCTGAACATGGTTGGTTTGACGATATCTGAGCCTGAGAGCAAACGTCAGTAAATTAGAAACACGTTCACATATTAATTACGAAGAACAAGCAAGTAAAACATCTAGCTGTGGAACAGATAACATACACTGCATAGAAAAATATGAATCCCCACTTACCGAGAAACATAATGAGACCTGCAGTTTCAGTTCTGGCGACAATATTTCTCGCGTTTTAGTATCTTTCATTCCGTTCACATCATTTCATGTTGTATGTTAATGACCACGCAGAAAATGTTAATAGTTATCTCAGACATTACAAGGATGATGCAGTTATCTACAATTCAGTATTGACACAAAAAAGCTACACAAGATTTCTACATCTACATCTGCATGATTACTCTGCAATTCAAAATTAGGTACCTGGAAAAGGGTTCATTGAACCACCTTCAAGCTATTTCTCTACTGTTCCTCTCTTGAACAGCGCCCAGGAGAAACTTACACTTCAATCTTTCCGTGCGAACTCTGGTTTCACTTATTTTATTATAATGATCATTCTTCCATATGTAGGTGGGCGCCAACAACACATTTTCACACTCTGAGAAGAAAGTTGGTGACTGAAATTTCCTGTCGCAACGGAAAAAGTTTTGTTTTAATGATTGCCACCCCAATTCTCATATCATATCTGTGGCCCTCTCTTACATATTCAGACGGATTCTGATAAAATTTCAAAGTGGTACAAAGACTAGCAACTCACCTTAAATGTTCAAAAATTTAAAATTGTTTACTTTACAAAAATAAAATCTATGGTCTATGTATGTATGTATTAAACCGAGGACCTAGAAACGACGGAGAGACTTCGTCCCGCCGTAACTCTCAGTGGTTCACAACACCACATTAGACCACCGCAGTCCACCCACTCCACCGTCGCTCCACATAGCACCCAGGGTTATTGTGTGGTTTGGCCCGAGTGGACCCCTCCGAGAACGTCTCATACCAGACGAGTGTAACCCTAAATGGTTGCATGGTAGAGTAATTATGGTGTACGCATACGTGGAAACGGTGTTTGCGCCGAAGTGTGATATATCTGATCGTTCGATTTCAATCCCTGCAGACTGTTACACCCATGTATTGTGGGAGCTGATCGAGTCCAGTTGTGCCTCACTGATATTGTAGTCATACAGCCACTTAAAAAAAAAAAAGAAACATGTGACTAAAGACGTCGACGCAATTCAGAGACGCGCTGCTAAATCGCCAATGGACCGGTGTGATCCATGTGGTAGTGATGCAACAGAGATTGCCATGAAAATTATTATGGACTCTTCGGAACGAAGGTAAGGTTTGAAATGTTTTCAGTAGGAGGTACCACACAGCGTTTAGATGTTTATTAGGAATCATAAGAAAAAACACCAACAGCCACTATGATAAATCTTTGTTATTGCTTTCTGTTTCGAGTATCGAGGATCATCATGAGGCACGGGAACTGTCGCAGACGTTGTGTGTAGCCAGATGTATGATGTTCAGCCCCTCTACCTAACGTGGAAAGCGGAAGCTGAACATCGCAAAATGGTTCAAATGGCTCTGAGCACTATGGGCTCAACATCTGAGGTCATCAGTCCCCTAGAACTACTTAAACCTAACTAACCTAAGAACATCACACACACCCATGCCCGAGGCAGGATTCGATCCTGCGACCGTAGCGGTCACGCGGATCCAGACTGAAGCGCCTAGAACCGCTCGGCCACACCGGCCGGCTGAACATCGCAACCAGATACTTAAAATATGAAAATTGTTCAGGATATGTAATATCGTTAGCAATAAAACAAATATAACGTGCCCGACTTCTGCATACTTGTAAAGGTATAGGAAACATCGAAATTAGACCATGATTCTTATTAACAATTGAGTGTTTAGGTAAGAAGTACATCCGTTTTATTTTTGATGTCGCCGGATCTTATAACAAAGCTTTCCCATGGTGTCTGTAAGTGATACAAGTTTGAGAGCTAATACTGCATATAGACTGTGCAACCATTAAGCTGCTTCCACCATCTGTTTCGCGTATGAATCACGAGTATAAGATAGTAGAGATTCAGTCGTGTCTAGAGACATTCAGACAATCGTTTTCCTTGCGCTACACACACGAACAGAATAAGATGGTAAGTGACTATAATTAAAATGAAATGTCCACCACCGTGCGTTCTATAAGTTGCGAAGTATCTATAACGCGTCACAAGAAAATGTGCTGCATTCATAAGACACAGTCGTACGTCAATATAACTCCACACACATACATACCATGCGGGGGCACGTAAATGAGTAATAGAATTGCAATTTGCTGTGACAGGAACAACGGCCATCAGAGTGCATTAGTGAAAGTCGTGTTTAGTGTTGCTGCTAGACCTGATAAGGTATGTAAAGAGGATGAACAGCGTCAGATGTTGAATGGTCAATGTGAATGACACAGAGAGATGGTGTACTCGTTTGAGACAGAGTTATCAGCTCGTGACAAAGATTGAAAGAGGCCTCATTGTGGGTCTCCATTCGGCCGACTGGTCGAATTGTGCAGTATCCAGATTTTCGGGGCATTGGGACGTGACAGAGAAACGGAGTTGGACTGCATTGTAATGTGAGGGCAGGGATAGTCGTCGTCAAGCTTCTGGTCGATAACGTCTGACTACCGTCAGGAACGGTCGTCGTATTGAGGACGAGGCACTTCGTAAGCCCTTCACATCTGCTCCTGCCATCTGAGAGCAAGTAGTGGACACCTTAAAATATTCTGTGTCATCCCGCACCGTTTGTAGGAGACTAGGAGCAGTCGGACTGGGGAATTACCGTCCGTTCCGTAGATAACGGTTAAGACCACGATATAAATTGTTGCGTTTCGAGTGGTACTATGACTGGGAAGAGTGAACAGTTGATCAATGGCTATGAGTTTTTGTTCTGCACTACCTCGGGTGCATATCGTCGGCGACGGAGAAGTCCTTTTCTTTTGTGATGTGGAGAAGCAGTGCAATATTACGCCTGGTGTCATTGTGTGGGGAGCCATCGGATACGAATTCAGGTCAGTGCTGGTAGTGACTGAGGGAATGCTGACGGCACACCGGCTTGTCATGAACATCCTGCGTTCTCATGTGTTACCTCTCAAGCGACAGTACCGTAATGCCATTTTTCAACAGGAGAATACTCGTTCACACATAACACGTGTCCGTATCAACTGTTTTCGTGATGCTAAGGTACTGTCGTGGCCAGCACGATCCCCAGATCTGTCCTTTATGGAATAATTGTAGAACCAGGTTGAACGTCAACTCCGTCCCCGTGCCAGTATCCAGGACAGATGCAACAGCTGTGATCCAGCTTGCCTCAGGAGAGAAAGTAGCGGCCTTATGACACCCTTCCCAACCGAATTAACTCATGCATCTAGAAAGAAATGATAATTAATCGAAACCCCCAGCTGCCAACAGGTGTTGTTGATAAACCTCAATGGGGACAGCTGGAAATATGTGCCCTGACCGGGACTCGAACCCGGGATCTCCTGCTTACATGGCAGACGCTCTACCCATCTGGGCCAGCGAGGACACAGAGGATAGCGCGACTGCAGGGACTTATCCCTTGCACGCTTCCCGTGAGACCCATGTTCCCAATTGTCCACAACCTACATTCGTAATGTTCCTAAATTGGTATCCTAATTGGCATCTGTTGTTGCGGATATAGTTAAAGGCTACCGGGCCATTGACCATCTTCTGTGCGAATGCGAAAACTTTGCCCGAACTCTTACGGGAATCGTCACCTTAGGTAGCGCGAGTAATGAGTGAATGGACATATCCTTTAGGAACATTACGTACACTCCTGGAAATGGAAAAAAGAACACATTGACACCGGTGTGTCAGACCCACCATACTTGCTCCGGACACTGCGAGAGGGCTGTACAAGCAATGATCACACGCACGGCACAGCGGACACACCAGGAACCGCGGTGTTGGCCGTCGAATGGCGCTAGCTGCGCAGCATTTGTGCACCGCCGCCGTCAGTGTCAGCCAGTTTGCCGTGGCATACGGAGCTCCATCGCAGTCTTTAACACTGGTAGCATGCCGCGACAGCGTGGACGTGAACCGTATGTGCAGTTGACGGACTTTAAGCGAGGGCATATAATGGGCATGCGGGAGGCCGGGTGGACGTACCGCCGAATTGCTCAACACGTGGGGCGTGAGGTCTCCACAGTACATCGATGTTGTCGCCAGTGGTCGGCGGAAGGTGCACGTGCCCGTCGACCTGGGACCGGACCGCAGCGACGCACGGATGCACGCCAAGACCGTAGGATCCTACGCAGTGCCGTAGGGGACCGCACCGCCACTTCCCAGCAAATTAGGGACACTGTTGCTCCTGGAGTATCGGCGAGGACCATTCGCAACCGTCTCCATGAAGCTGGGCTACGGTCCCGCACACCGTTAGGCCGTCTTCCGCTCACGCCCCAACATCGTGCAGCCCGCCTCCAGTGGTGTCGCGACAGGCGTGAATGGAGGGACGAATGGAGACGTGTCGTCTTCAGCGATGAGAGTCGCTTCTGCCTTGGTGCCAATGATGGTCGTATGCGTGTTTGGCGCCGTGCAGGTGAGCGCCACAATCAGGACTGCATACGACCGAGGCACACAGGGCCAACACCCGGCATCATGGTGTGGGGAGCGATCTCCTACACTGGCCGTACACCACTGGTGATCGTCGAGGGGACACTGAATAGTGCACGGTACATCCAAACCGTCATCGAACCCATCGTTCTACCATTCCTAGACCGGCAAGGGAACTTGCTGTTCCAACAGGACAATGCACGTCCGCATGTACCCCGTGCCACCCAACGTGCTCTAGAAGGTGTAAGTCAACTACCCTGGCCAGCAAGATCTCCGGATCTGTCCCCCATTGAGCATGTTTGGGACTGGATGAAGCGTCGTCTCACGCGGTCTGCACGTCCAGCACGAACGCTGGTCCAACTGAGGCGCCAGGTGGAAATGGCATGGCAAGCCGTTCCACAGGACTACATCCAGCATCTCTACGATCGTCTCCATGGGAGAATAGCAGCCTGCATTGCTGCGAAAGGTGGATATACACTGTACTAGTGCCGACATTGTGCATGCTCTGTTGCCTGTGTCTATGTGCCTGTGGTTCTGTCAGTGTGATCATGTAATGTATCTGACCCCAGGAATGTGTCAATAAAGTTTCCCCTTCCTGGGACAATGAATTCACGGTGTTCTTATTTCAATTTCCAGGAGTGTATGTAGGTTGTGGACAGTTGGGAACGTGGGTCTCACGGGAAGCGTGCAAGGGATAAATCCCTGCAGTCGCGCTATCCTCTGTGCCCTCGGTGGCTCAGATGGACAGAGCGTCTGCCATGTAAGCAGGAGATCCCGGGTTCGAGTCCCGGTCAGGGCACACATATTCAGCTGTCCCCATTGAGGAATATCAACAACACCTGTTGGCAGTTGAGGGTATCGATTAATTATCATTTCTTTCTAGAGAAGCTGCAAGGTCACCCATTGGTATCTGTTCTTTCGGAACTGTTACTATCTTCATCGTGCATCTAGGTCAGATGGGGTGTAACGTCATACTGATAAGTGGGCTCATACTTCCATGTTTTTCTTATATTTGCTAGATTTTGTAATCACTGGAATAACATGGCGTACCCTCTCAACCACTGAAGTTCTAATTCGTTTCCTCCCTTCCTTCTGTGCCTCTCTTTCATTGTCAGGCAGAGAATGTTGGCTTAAATTGTCTCCATGCAGTAAGTTTGCTATCATACGTGATCTCGCACAAAATCCGCCAATGGAATTATGCCTGCATTCCTCGACCATAGCAAGAGAAGCTAGGCAACACGTGTTCGAGAGACGTGCAGCTATGACTTACATACTGGGGAAAGTTGTGGTTTGCAGTCTCCGTGTTTACAGAAGGCGCTCCGCGGTGACAGCGCGCAGCGACGCCCCTTCGGGTCCGCGGCGGCGAGTGCAGAACGAGCCGCCGAACCGGTATTTCGAGTCTGTTAAAGCCCAAAAATGCAGCGGGACCGCGGAATGACAGGCCCCGGGACAAAGTGGTGGCGGCGCGTCAGAAGGCTGCACCCGCTGCCGAACACGCTGCACAACTGCCGGCCAGCGGCCAGCGCCCGCCACCTGTTACTATAATGTCGTATGCAGCAGCATACAGGGATCTTGACAGCCCGTGTTCCAAAAGCATACAAAACTGCAATTTCTTGATCGTGTTTTGTCTTAAGTAGTTCTCTTAGATTCTCTAGCGCTTTTCATGCACGGGCCTTATGCTAAAGCGGTCTCCTGTTGTTCGGAAAACGAAGGTTTCGTACTTGTGACCGGAAGGTCGCAAAACGAACGAACAGAAAGGTGCCACCATTATCGTGGTGGTGCACTCGGCCCTGTGTGGCGAAAACTTGCAAGACTGCCGAACGTGTAGCAGCCACTACTTCTTTTCGCAGAGCCATGCCGAGGTGCCACTGCGTCCTGGCAGAACTGCCAAAGCTGCATGACCCCCTCCCACCCTTGTAAAACTACCTCACCCCATATTTTTCCAAGACGATTTAGCATTTTTAATAAGTTCATCAGTTGGTTTAATAAAAATGAAGCATTGCTGAAAACGTTCCTTAAACGGATTACAGCCGCAAAATACATTGCTCACAAAAAATAAATGTATCATTCCAGTAAACAAATTAGAAACTGTATAAACTTTCTACAAATAGTTGTTTATTGCAGCTACTGTTCATTGGTTTTAGTTGATATATAATCTTCTTTTTCTTTCTTAGCATTTGTCCGGCCTGCAGGCAGGACACTATGTTTTAGTCTCCTGTTGCCATTTTATCCTAACTTGTGCCTGACAAGGGCGCAGCCATGTGTGTTTGATATCTTCGTGTGTGGTGTGAAACTATCGCTGTCTAAGTCATTCTACTGTCCTTTTACCACGTACATCTGCATCTACATCTACATCTACACCTACACGATTGCTCTTCAATTCACGATTAAGTTCCTGGTAGATCGTTCACCGAACCACCTACATGCTATTTGTCCACCGTTTCCATCTCGAACACCGGGCGCAAAAAATGAGCACCTAAATCTTTCGGTTCGAGCTCTGATTTGTCCTATTTTATAAGAACGATCATTTCTCCCTGTATAGATGGGCACCAACATAATATTTTCACACTTGGAGAAGAAAGTTGCTGATGGAAGTTTCATGAGGAGAGCCTACCGTAACGTAAAGCGCCTAGCTTTAGTGACAGCCACCACAGTCGCGTATTATATTCATGGGACTCTCTCCTCTATTTTGCGATAGTATATTTTGCGATAGTACAAAACGAGCTACCATTTTTGAAAATTTTCGATACCCTCCGTCAATCGTACGTGATTTACTCTCAAACCAAAACCAGTCTTTGACACTGTTGTTGCGGCTGCTCTAAGGACATGCCCACACCAGCACAGACGACCCTCTCTCATCTTGTCTGCTACTGGTGCTGCTCTATATGACTCAGGAGCTACGTCATTCGTGACACGATAGTGGAGTGTTAATACAAATGTCCGCCTCAGCATCTTTGTTTCCATGACAGCAAATCGTTATTCCACTTAGTTTGCTGTAGGCCAGGATTCAGCACCATACAGTGAAACTAAATGGATTACAGATCAGTATACGTTCGACTTGAGCATGTTTGGAATCTTCCGGCCACAGAATGCACCACCCACAGAACGCCATTTGAGCCACATGCTGCGCGGCTGATTATAGATTTTTGCCCTGAGACTTCCCTCGGCGGCAATTTTTGCGTCTAGTTATTTAAAAGTCCTTGTTGTTGGGAGCTTAACATAATTAATTACGATGGCACCCGGATCACTTAGATCTGTGATGAGACACAGCGTTATCTCTATGTTGAGCCATAGACGTGGTGCGATGTATAATAAAAAATTATGTTTGCTTCCCGTGAAATATTAATAGTGCATAAATTATTAATTATAAATAAATAAAACAGAGATATAATTACGATTGGGAGGATATCCCTTTCCAGGAATTCTGTTTTTAATTTTATTTCTTGGAGCCTTGCTTTAGGGGAAGCAACCATGTTGACTATCATTGAAGTCTAGTTTAGCAGCTTTTTCGCTTTCCATCGACAAGACTGTTAGCTTTGACAATCTGGTTCCACCCATAGAGGACGTAAAGTAAATTTTTTATCACATTTTGCTGAAACTAGTTTCAGCAGTCTTACGATAGCACATGCTTGAGTAACGCAGCCGATGACTACTAGGAAGTCATACATTTGTTTACATGTGGTTTTAACTTAGAAGAACAGACATATCTGTATACAGGCATAAGGAATAACAACTCTCATGATATACTAACCATCCTCCGAAGCATTATTCTTCAGTTCTTTTTATTTGCTCAGCAGATCGAAGCAACCAAAAGTTCGTAGAAGTAAAAGTATTGGGACTAGTAAATGAATTCCATATCCCCCCATTCTTTTTGCTTGGTTCCTCCACTGTAACGTCTCGCTCCAATCCTCATTCCGCAGAAATCGGCAAATATTGAAAACCTTACGCAAAATAGGAAATTTTCTTCAGCAACCACTCGTCAGCCTTTAGCATAGTACAGCCCTCTAGAAAAGCTGCAACAACAATTCCATTGCTGAATATGAGCGAGATTATAGGCCACTTGAACCAACCGCACTGTTGGCGTATAAACCAGGTCAAAACAGTATTACACCCGTCTAATACAATCGTTATGGACGTCTCTGTAGCATCAGCTGAGGGCTTTGAGTATCGTAAGCGGTTCGTGGTGATGCTTTTCGCGGGAAAAGTAGAGAAAATAGCTATGACCACTATGGGACTTAACATCTGAGGTCATCAGTCCCATAGAACTTAGAACTACTTAAACCTAACTAACCTAAGGACATCTCACACATCCATGCCCGAGGCAGGATTCGAACCTGCGACCGTAGCGGTCGCGCGGTTCCAGGCTGAAGCGCCTAGAAACGCTCGGCCAACGCAGAAATGAAAGATTAAAGTTCAGCCTCCATATACCAGTCATCACTACTGTTGATCATGGAAAACATTTCTGTAAGTTGTACCCTGACCACATCCAAAACAGGCTTCAGTCACTTTGAAAGTCAAAGGCCCGATCTTTGCGTGAAGTTGGATCTTCCTATTTACGTTCGGAAAATGCGTCCTTTGGCTGTGTCTCGACATTGCGAAAAGTCTAGATCTACTTCTGCTCTCCGGGAGCTATCGTGCAGTGTCTGATGGAGGAAGCATTGTCTAACAGAATCACTTCAACCCCAAGACCCCTGTTCCTTTCCTGTTAGCAGATGCTACATGGGAAAAATGGTTCAAATGGCTCTGAGCACTATGGGACTTAACATCGGTGGTGATCAATCCCCTAGAACTTAGAACTACTTAAACCTAACTAACGTAAACACATCACACACATCCACGCTCGAGGCAGGATTCGAACCTGCGACCGTAGCGGTCACGCGGTCTACATGGGAAGAAAGACCCTCAGCACCCTGGCACCTCAGCATACATGCTCAAATTTCTTTCTTTCCGTCGTAGTTATTACTCAAAGTATACAACGGAGTGCTGAAAAGTAATCCCTCCGAATTTTTTGTACAAAAATTGATGAAGCTTTTAAAATGAAACAAACTTATTACCATTCTACATCTTAATTCTTTAAGTGTAAATATTTATTTCTCCACATAGTCGCCCTAGTGACGAACACATTTGTCCCGACGAGGTGCTCGAAAATGTTCTTTAAGTTTCGGAAGCAGATGAAAATCGGATAGGGCCACGTTGGGACGATATGGATGATGATCGATGACTGTGAACCCGAGGCGTCGAATCGCTGCAGATGTTGCTGCGCTCGTGTGTGGTCTTACACTGTCATGCTGAAGGAGAAGATGCTCCATGTGTGGACGAAGTCTTCGGTTAGAAGCCCGATTGCAGCACGCTGTTCCTCACGCACCGACATGGTTACGTTACAAACCAACATCTCGCATTCGGGAGGACGGCGGTTCAATCCCGCGTCCGGCCATCCTGATTTAGGTTTTCCGTGATTTCCCTAAATCGCTCCAGGCAAATGCCGGGATGGTTCCTTTCAAAGGGCACGGCCGACTTCCTTCCCCGTTCTTCCCTAATCCGATGAGACCGATGACCTCGCTGTCTGGTCTCCTTCCCCAAAACAACCAACCAACCAACCAACAAACCAACATGTTACACGCTACACGTCGGAGACCTCTAGTGGCGGGGGTTCCAACTTGCGTCAGCAAAGCAGTAAAGACTATTGAGTAATATGCATGACATCTAATGTTCATCAACCGACAATGAGAAAAGAATAAAAATTTGTGAGGCATTGCTTGTCAGCATAGTGTGATTCAGCTGGCCCTACATATGGGTTTTCCGCAACCCACGACGCCTTCCTTTCGAATACCACGTGCAAGATTTTCATATTCTGTCATACAAACTATCGTTGTACAGAAAAAATGAACAGGACATTTATGTTTGAAATTTAATACAGTTACATTTTGTACTGGGATACGTTTTTGATGAAGGCCACGGTTGTAGAGTTCTTAACAAAAAGAGAAAAAAAGAAAAACGAGTTTGAAGGTCACTTTTCTACATTTTTCTTGAATAATTTGAAAACTATGGCCTCTAGCGAAAACATATTCCAGAATAAGATTTAACAACATTAAATTCCCTGCAAAGAGTCCTGTTCATTTTTTTTTCGTAGGACTGATAGTTTGTGCCCAGCGGATGAATGAACATGAAAATTTGCGCTTGGTATTTGAAGACGTTGTGGATGCAGGATGCAGATGCTTTTGAAACAATGTACTGAACAACATTAAATCAGTATTTATTTCATCTGCAGACTCCCCGAAACACTCTCTACACTAATGCGAGAAGTAATACGTTTCCTAACTTATGTTAGAAAGCGAGAGCTCTTAAGCTAGGCACTCCGTTGTGTACAAAGCCTTTCTTGTAGCCTTCTTCGTCTTCCTGGCTTTATCGTGTGTCTCGACAGGCTCAGATTTGTTAATATTAGTGGTGATGGGTGATCTGATGCCGTTCCTGACGCCAACCCTTTCCACGGGAACGGGAGTTGTGGGCCCCCTACATCTGTGCCTAGTCTCATGCGCAAGTGTGAGAACTTTTCCCAGATGTTTTCGAAGTGCTGTATCTGAGTCGGGGCGTGGATATCAGCCTGATATTCACATAGGAGTGCGTGAGAAACCTCCCAAAACCACTTCCAGGCTGGCCAGCACACCCGCTCTCGTCGTTTAGCTGCTAAGTGTGTTCAAATCGGGGCCGGCACACCTCACTTCTCCGTGTCACGAAACCGAGAGCTTCACAGCGCGCGGCTATCTGGTCAATTACGACGCCTTTCTTGTAGCTTCTCTCCCTGAAATTTGTTGGGAATTTCAATGATACGAGTGCATTCACTGTGATTATAAGAACTTGAGGCTTGTCTTCTTCAAATCTTCCCTATTTGTGTTGTTTATCCCAACTGATAATGGTTCCAGACTGAAACAAGATAAAAAATGGTTTCCTATAATCGAAAACACGTCATAGATACAATGGCGTTAGTTATTAGTACACCGAAAAACGGTTGCGGCATATTGTTGTCATACCTAAGAGAAACTAGGTTAGTGGAACAGGATCGCTCCAATAATTCGTGTGCGCACTAACTGCACAATACAATGATTTCGTGAAGCTTACTTTTGTGATTTGAACCTCTGCAGGTTATCTTCATTAACAGATTCCCGTTACGAATTCGAAGATAGTGGTAATTTACGACTAACGAAGTATGCGCGAAACTGACATCACGCTAACCAGTTGGCTTCGCAAGACCTAAGTTTACGTTGGATCTCGAACTACTTCTTCTTTTATTTACGTCGGATCTCGAACTTTTTTTTCCAGACGACCGCAGCTCGTGGTCTTGGGGTAGCTTTCTCGCTTCCCTTGCTCGGGGTCCCGGGTTCGGTTCCCGGTGGGATCAGGGATTTTCCTGCCTCGAGATGACTGGGTGTTGTGATGTCTTCATCATCATCCTTCATCCCAAGGCAATGGCAAACTACTTCCGCTACGACCTTGTCTAGTGGCGGTGCGGGTCTCCCACATCGTTTCCTACGCTCCGCGGAGTATGGGACCTCATCATCATCTTTCAAACACTGATACAACAAACGGATGAGTGGGTGGCGTATGTTCCACGTGAGGTCAGAAGTGTGTGTTCAGGGATGCCATCAGCCCCATATGCTCAAATGATGTGTCCAGAGAACTTAACTGATTTTCACCAGTATGTAATTCATATATGTGGAAGAATACTACTATAAGAGAGGGTCCCAAACCATTGGTACACCATAACTGTGCGCTGTTGGTACGTGAAGGTTCTCACTTATGGGTGTTGTTTTTGTAAACGTTTTCCAGTATAGTTTGCGCTTGATTGATGGATGTCCTGTGCATTGCCCCTTCTGTCTTAATGAGGCGTTTTCTTGTGTTAGAATGCGTTTTTCCGTTGTTTCGTCTTTGCATACACCATTGATGCAGCTTGTATTTCTATCGGTGAATGGTGAACGGTGTAACACTGGAATCCGTTTAATGTCAGGACTACATGGGTGATACCCAGTGCTGACTGACGAACGCCTGGGCTCTTTTGGTGAATGAACGCAAATGGCCGCAGAAGCTAGTTTTGTGTTGGGAATGTCAGGCATCGTATTTTCCTCTTCTTTCAAGGTCAAGTCATCAAACACTTCTAAGTAGTTGCTGGACATCCTGCTGACAGTATCTGTAGTTTAGTATTAACAGCTTGAACAAATTATCCATCATTTGCATATATGCGAATCTCTGTGGACTGACATTCGAGGGAGCAGGGACTGAAAGAGCTAACGGTAATCAAATAAAACCTTAACTTTCCTGTGAATTGTAAACAAAATAAATGCAGCCTGTTCAAACGAGCGTGTCTATGAAATGTAAATCTACTGCTAGATAACTTTCAATACAGCCTCCACCTTGGTACGTTGTGCACATGGTGATCGTGACGTTGCTATTAAACCCTGTCTCGTTCACTGGCGCATTGGAGGCAGCAGAATCGTACTGCAGTCAACTTCAAACATCGCTTCTCTAAATTTTTTCAACAGAGTTTAGCGAATAGAACGTCGTCTTCCCTCCAGGGATTTCCACTTGAGTTCATGAAAGATCTCCTCAACACTCGCGTGTTGTTCGAACCTGCCGATAACAAACCTAGCCGTCTGTCTCTGAATTGCTTCGATGTCTTCCTTTAATCCGATCTAGTAGGGATCACAGACACCCGAACAGTACTCAAGAATGTGTCGCTAGTAATCTCTAGGCGAACTTCTTTACGGATGAACCACATCCCCTTAAAATTCTCCCAATAAACCGAAGTCCACCATTCACCTACCTGTTACCGTTCCATTTCATATCGCTTTACATCATTACGCCTAGATATTTAAATGAAGTGACTGCTTCCAACAGCACACTACTAATCCTGTGTTCGGACGTTAAAGGATTGCTTTTTCTAGTCATCTGTATTAACTTAGTCTTTTTATACATTTAAATCAATTTGCCTTCATCACGCCAACTATAAATTTTGCCCAAGTCATCCTCAATCCTCCTGTAGTCATTCAAGGATACCTTCCCGTACACTACAGGATCATCAGGAAACAGCTGCAGACCGCTGCTCGCCCTGTCCGTAAATTCACTTACGTCTACAGAGAATAAGAGTGAGACTATCATACTTCACTGGGGCACGCTTGTCTCTGATGAGCATTCGCCTTCTAAGACATCGTTCTGTTTCATAATAAGTCTTCCAGCCACTCACATATCTGGGAACTTATTCCGTATGATCGTACTTTCGTTAAAAGTCTGCCCTGGGGAACCATGTCATATGCTTTTAGGAAATCTAGGAACATGTTATTTGCCTGCAGCCGTTCACTCATGACTCACAGAATATTGTGTGAGAAAAGTGCAAGCTGAGTTTCGCATGAATGATACTTTCTAAATCCGTGCTAATTTGTGGATAGAGGCTTTTCTGTCTCTAGCAATATGTTCCAAAATGCCGCGCATAAAAAAGGGATATTTCCGTGGCTCATACCTCGGGTTCTTTTTGGCAATAGAATGGTAGGATCATGTGTTTTGGATAGCGTTCCGGCAATGCACCACTTATATCGTTTTACTGTAACTATCCAAATTTTAATATTACACACTTTCCCAAGCTTAGGCAAACGGAACAAATCGCTTGTTTTTTCGCATTAAATGTCGTCTAAGGTGCTCGTTAAGGGACTTATCCCGAGGCACCATTTAGTTCATCGGCCGTTCCTGAGAAAACCCGAAAAAGCGTTTTCCACCATTTTTTCACTGCCAGCAGCGTACATTACCATAACAAACCGCAGTACACAGCTCAAATTTTAACGGCATATTCTCTAGGAATTCGAGAAATATCCCAAGAACTTGTTTATGTGTACCAAAACTGAACCGTAGATACCGAGACGGCTACGCACAGCAAATGGCTATAATTTTTGAACTATGTTCCTAAGATCCCGAACTTGAACAACCTTGAAAACTTTCTTGATATCTTTACCGGTTTCCAAGATACAGAGGCTCGAAGTCAACCTACTTGCACAGGTAAAATACTTTCGTATAATCGTGTGTGAAGCGAAAATGTAGTTTATGAAGTGACGTAATACGGAGAAATATGATGTAAAGTGTCTCCGTTATCATCCGAAGGGTTCTGGGAACCCCACATCGTAGTAGTGGAAGACTTCTAAAAGTTTTATGCTCGTTAAATCCCATCTGAGATGTAAAAATAGTTTTGCGTTATTTCATTTCTTTTCATATGAGTGACATGCCGTGCTGTAGCAGGGAAAAGAAGGGATTAGTGAAAAAATGCTCCTATCGAAGCCCAAAAAAAGTCGAATACACACCGGTTTAAAAGATTCTGACTGAAAGGTGGGGTACCAGATGCCTCATTCTACCTTCTTCAGCACCTTTAGAAATGTTCCGCAAAACTTTGGCATGCCAATATATTCGCGCTTTGTTATGCTGAGAGAAACGGAGACAGGGACAGTGGGAAAGAGACGGAAAAGTAACAAATACTTGGATATAGTAGAGAGTGCTTATGTTATAGAAAGACCGAAGAAGACAATGGCAGTATGAGAGAAAGGGTGGGACACAGTGGCAGTGGAACACAGTTTACAGTGGCAGAACACTGCTAGCAAAAGAGTGAAGGAATAATGCCAGTGGGAGAGAAATAAGAGTCAGAGAATGTGGAAGTGGGTGAGAGCCAGTGATAATGAGAGAAAGAGTCTGTCATAATGACAACGTGGAAGAGAAAGATAGTGACAGTGAGAAGAGACAACAGCGATGGGAAGGAATGAATGAGACAGTAGCAGCAAGAGGGAGCAAGAGGGAGACAGTGACAGCGAAACAGTAGTAGCAGAAGGACATAACGAAGGCGACTGTGGTTGTGAGAAAGGACATAGTAATAGCTTGAGAGACACAAAGAGATAATTACAAATGAGCCGCGTTGAATGAGTGACTGAGAATGGAAATTGGGATTGGATGGCTGTAAGCGACTTACAGCAATGGACTAGTGGGTGTGGACGAATTAGAGTCAAGAGGAGCTTGCGGGAACGAGAGATGAGTGACATGTTAAAAAGAGCGCGAATGGGTTCGCAAATCAAAATTTTTGGGAAAATTTTTAAAGATCCCGAGGAAGGTAGAATGAAGCACTGATCTCTAACTATTCAGTCAGAGTCTTTAAAACAGGAGCATATTCACCTTTTTTGTGCTCCAATAGGAACATGGTTTTACTGGTGCACTGTATTCGAACTCAAAATACGTTCAAGAACTCTGTAGCAAACCTAAGTTAATAATATTGGTCTGCAGTTTTGCATGTCTGTTCTCTTAACCTTCTTATATGCAGGATTCACCTAAGCTTTTTCAAAGTATCTTGGGACTTTGCATTGGGTGAGAGATTCGAGATAAACACAAGCTAAGTAAGAGGCCAATGCCGCAACGTAGTCTCTACGAAACCGAAAACCGAATTGTATTTCCATCCAGACCTGACGATTATTTGTTTTCAACTCTTTCAGCTGCCTCTGTACCGCATGGGTACCTACCACCGTGTCTGGCATACGGGAGTCTGTGCTAGGGTCAAACGACGGTAGGTCTGCGTGAATGATTTCTTAACCCTAGATTTCTAAACCCACGTAAAGTTTACGATTGCAGTAGGGTATAAAATGGGATATTTTGTAGGCCTACTTAATTTGGTATGTAATATACCACTGTAGATCTAATAATTCTGGTTAGCTAATGCATAACTTATAAATTATGACTCCCTTTGAATAAATTTGGAGCAGTACAATTTACGATGGCTTACCAGCAGTGTAACCTTTTCTCCATTTAGCGTTCGAGGGTTAAACGCGGAATTTAACAGTTCATACGAAAACTTTTTGGAAGGTGCTTCTTTCTAAGGTTATCTAGTTTTAGTAATTTCAAAGGTAAATACACTGAAGAGGCAAAAAAAAATGGTACACCTGCATAATATCGTGTACGGCCCCAGAGAGCACGCAGAAGTGCCACAGCACTACGTGGCATGGACACGACTAATGTCTGAAGTAGTTCTGGAGGGAACTGACACCACGAATCCTGCAGAGCTGTCCATAAATCCGTAAGAGCACGAGGGGGGGGGGGGGGGGGGGTGCAGATCTTTTCTGAACAGCACGTTGCAAGGCATCCCATCCAGATATGCTCAATAATGTTCATGTCTGGGGAGCTTGGTGGCCAGCGGAAGTGTTTAAACTCATAAGAGTGTTCCTGGTGCCACTCTGTAGCAATTCTGGACGTGTGGGGTATCGAATTGTCCTACTGGAACTGCCCAAGTCCATCGGAATGCACAATGGACATGAATGGATGCAGGTGACCAGACAGGATGCTTACGTACGTGACACATGTCAGAGTCGTAACTAGACGTATCAGGTGTCCCATACACTCCAAATACGCTCGCCCCACATTACAGAGCCTCTATCAGCTTGAACAGTTCCCTGCTCACATGCAGGGTCCATGAATTCATGAGGTTGTATCCATACCCGTACAGTCCATCCGCTCGATACAATTTGAAACGAGACTCGTCCGACCAGGAAACATGTTTCCATCCATCAACAGCCCAATACCGGTGTTGACGGGCCCATGCGAAGCGTAAAGCTTTGTGTCGTACAGTCATCAAGGGCACACCAGTTTGCCTTCGGCTCCGCAAGTCCATATCGATGATGTTTTGTTGATTGGTTCGAAAGCTGACACTTGTTGATGGCCCAGCATTGAAATCTGCGGCAGCTCGCGGAAGGATTGAACGATTCTCTTCAGTCGTCGTTGATCCCGTTCTTACTGGATCTTTTTGCGACCGCAGCGATGTCGGAGATTTGATGTTTTGGAGGATTCTTGATGTTCACTGCACACTCTTCAAATGGTCGTATGGAAAAATCCCCACTTTATCGCTACCGCGGAAGTGCTGTGCCCCATCGCTCGTGCGCCGACTGTAACACCACGTTCAAATGCACTTAAATCTTGATAACCCGCCATTGTACCAGCAGTAACCAATCTAACAACTGCTCCAGACACTTGTCTTATTGAGGCGCTGCCGACGGCAGCGTCGTATTCTGCCTGTTTACATATCTTTGTATTTGAATACACACGCCTGTAACAGTTTCTTTGGCGCTTAAGTGAAATACTCCAATTACAATTTATTTTAATAACTTATTGGTGAGAATAAATACGGATGGGCCTGTGAAGTTGACAAAACAGCGCAGCAGGCGCCATACTCTGGCCAGCACGGCGTCCCGACCGCACGCGGAAGTGCGCGCTGTTGGGACGGCACTCAGCAAAGAAACAGTTAAATTCTGCTAGAGGCACCCGTCGGCTATAATTTCTAGGCAGCGGCGCAGTCACTTCGCTGTTTTATGTCTACCGATAGCGGTCGAATGGTCACTGTGGTACTGACAACACCTCTTGCACTAAAGTGATAATGCGCTCTCGGTCTGAGCTTGAAACGACATTTCGAAGCTTGTTGACAGACCGAACAGTGTCACGCTGACGAATGTAAACGTACAACTGAACTGCACGGAGAACGAAGCTTTAGTTTTGTCTTCGTTACACAGCCTCTTCTATGTAACGATTTTCTGTACCTGAAAATTGGGAAAGAGACTTCAGATTAAAATAAAAAAAGTACACTGCGTTTGTCATGAGGGCGGTGAAAAACTTTTTTCAAGCATTTTGTGTTCTTTTAGAAAGCGTGCACAGTGGAATAGTTCGTTTCCCGCACCTGTTGATGACACGTTGCCCTATGCTATATGGGCGACGTTTGTGGCTGTGTCACTGTCCAATGGCGCGTCCGCAGCGTAAGCAATTATAGCGCTGCTCGGTGCGTCGTACGCACGGGTCAACGGGTCTTACTCAGCTAGAATGTAGACAGGCGTCCGCCGCTGTGCTTTGAATACGACCGAGCTCACGGACACTGTCGCTATTTCAGCCTGCCCACCAACGCTGGAATTACTTGCAAATCGTTTAACGGATATTAAGCGGCAGTCGCACTGTATAGCTTCCGATATCTGTCTTCGAGAAACTTTTTCATACTGTTTTTAATTATTCGTTATCGTGCGGGGTAAAACCGGTTCTCTTATGCATGACGTTCTAGGTTGGGTGATTAGCTACTATCTTCATGCAATTCAGCCCAGCACTGAAATATGGTTCAATTGCTTCTCATACGGGGATTTCACGCATCGACTTGGCATCAGATGCAAACGTCGAATTTTATCTACATCTTCTCTGGTAACAACGATAGGATCCTGAGTCGTACTGCTCACGGTGATGACTGACGCCGAGCTTTACCTGTATCTGTAGCTTATGTCAAGGCTGGGAGGCTTTTCTGTCCTCGTGAATTGGAGTGAATTACTGGGCCTGTCGTTTGAGATGTCGAGTTACGAGCAAACCGGTGACTTTGTGGACCCTGTCAGTGTACACAACGAACGACCTAACTTGTTGACTAGACTCGTTCTTATCCGATGAGTCAGTCATGGGTCGGTCATGGGCCGTTGCTTCGAAGCCCGTACATTTAATACAGGGTGAAAAGTATTTAAACCGACAAATTCTGGGAGGTTGTAGGGGACATCAAAACAAATATTTTTCCCTATGAGGAGTTTTTAAACCGGTAGAGGAAGATATCTCTGGCAGCAAATTAATTAAACCAACAACCACTTTTCCATTTTTTTATGACCAAGAGACATTAACACAGCCCAATTTCAATTACAGTAGATTTTCAAAAATGCCTCCATTGAAACGCAAACAAAGGTTACACAGTCGGATCATGTTCTGTCTGACACGGGCAAAAACCCCGGGAGTATCCTGAATTGTTCCTGCTGCTGCTACCATCCGGGCAACCAGATCCTCTTCTTATGCAACAGGGGTTGCGTAAACAAGGTTGCCCATCTCTCACCACACAAAAAAGTCCAGAGGGGACAAATCTGGGGATCGAGTAGGCCATGATACAGGATCACCTCTGTCAATCCACGTTTCTGGGAACCGTCGATCCAGGAATCGACACACACGACGACTGAGATGTGCCGGCGCCCCGTCATGTTGGAACCACATTGTCTTGTAGGGAGCGGGACGTCTTCCAGCAATTCTGTCAAAGGTCTGGCGAGAAAATTGTAACAGTGCCTGCCATTTAATGGCCTAGGTAGTAGATACAGCCCAATTAAATAGTTCCAAACAACACCGACCCACACATTAACGAAGAACCGCACTTGATGAGCGCTAGTAACTGGGGCATGTGGGTTATCCTCACTCCAAAGATGCGAATTGTGCATGTTGAAGGCTCCACCACGTCCGAACGTTGCTTCATCGGTAAACAACACAGAGGATGGAAATACAGGATGCATTTCACACTGTTCCAGGTACCATTGCGAAAACTGTGCTCTGGGTGGATAATCAACTGGTTCCAGGTTGTGGACACGCTGTAAGTGAAATGGACGTTCTTACATTCGTCTGATTCGTCCCCATTTTACGTGCAATTGCACGAGTGCTGATTGAAGGGTCCCGCTCCACATGCTGCAAGACAGCTTCCTCAAATTGCAGTGTTCTTACCGTGCGACGGCGTCCCTGTCCAAGTAATCTGCTAAATGGGGCTCTGAGCACTATGGGACTCAACTGCTGTGGTCATCAGTCCCCTAGAACTTAGAACTACTTAAACCTAACTAACCTAAGGACATCACACACACCCATGCCCGAGGCAGGATTCGAACCTGCGACCGTAGCAGCAGCGCGGCTCCGGACTGGAGCGCCTAGAACCGCACGGCCACCGCGGCCGGCCAATCTGCTAAATGACTCGGTCTCATGCAGACGTTGGTACACAGCAGCTAAGGTCATATGATGCGTGATGCGGCGTTTAGGATATTGTTGTTGATAAAACCGCTGTGCAGCTCGTCCGTTGTGGTGCGCTACGTAGTACGCACCAACCATATCAGTGTACTCACCTCAGGTGTATCGCTCCATTAGTAAACAGAGACAATGCACTACTACACTGGTGGATAGCAACTGCTTTCAACTGAAGAGCGTAATACGCCCTCTAACAACTGAAGATCGTAATACGGCCTCTAACAAATGAAGAGCGTAATACGGCCTCCACTGGTTTAAATAATCCTCATAGGAAAAAATGGCATTAGGGAAAAATATTTGTTTTGATGTCCCCTACAACCTCCCAGAGTTTGTCGCTTTAAACAATTTTCACCCTGTGCAGAATTAAACCTATACAGGGTGTTACAAAAAGGTACGGCCAAACTTTCAGGAAACATTCCTCACACACAAAGAAAGAAAATATGTTATGTGGACATGTGTCCGGAAACGCTTACTTTCCATGTTAGAGCTCATTTTATTACTTCTCTTCAAATCACATTAATCATGGAATGGAAACACACAGCAACATAACGTACCAGCGTGACTTCAAACACTTTGTTACAGGAAATGTTCAAAATGTCCTCCGTTAGCGAGGATACATGCATCCACCCTCCGTCGCATTTAATCCCTGATGCGCTGATACAGCCCTGGAGAATGGCGTATTGTATCACAGCCGTCCACGATACGAGCACGAAGAGTCTCTACATTTGGTACCGGGGTTGCGTAGACAAGAGCTTTCAAATGCCCCCATAAATGAAAGTCAAAAGGGTTGAGGTCAGGAGAGCGTGGAGGCCATGGAATTGGTCCGCCACTACCAATCCATCGGTCACCGAATCTGCTGTTGAGAAACGTACGAACACTTCGACTGAAATGTGCAGGAGCTCCATCGTGCATGAACCACATGTTGTGTTGTACTTGTAAAGGCACATGTTCTAGCAGCACAGGTAGAATATCCCGTATGAAATCATGATGACGTGCTCCATTGAGCGTAGGTGGAAGAAACTAAAATGAGCTCTAACATGGAAATTAAACGTTTCCGGACACATGTCCACATAACATCTTTTCTTTCTTTGTGTTTGAGGAATGTTTCCTGAAAGTTTGTCCGTACCTTTTTGTAACACCCTGTATATCAGCACTTATCACTTGCACCGAGTTCAGATATTTCTATTAATGACTGGATGAAGTGTATTGAACAACATTGCATCAGTATTTACTTCGTTTCGAGACTAACATTTGTAGCTGTTAAAAGTAATATATTTTTAGATTGATTAGTAGCTCTAAGTACGGTGGCACAAAAGAGAGCCATAATATTTATCTTTTCCTGAGCAGCTCAGGTACTGAAGTGTGGACGCACGGACGCAAATCGGATAATCTATAATCACAGGTGTAGTCCACTTAGTGGTGCAGTTTCAACAGTGTAGAAAACATTATGTAGTAAATTATGATATATGTTTGCGGGAAGACTGTTAGACACAAAGAAGAAACGGGTGTCACACTGCAGACGGTTCATTATTAAGATGCCGACGATCACAATATCTGTACCTATATCAGTAACGCCACACACACACACACACACACACACACACACACACACACACACACACACCCGCACGCCAGCACACACACATACATACAATACATATGTACCGTATATTCACTAACTTACTACAACAAATGGTTTGAAGATTAATTCAATATTAACCCATTCGTGGGCAAAATTATTGTGCAGTATTTTTAAATGAATGGAGAGCAGATAGTATTTAACTGATAGGTATATAGGTATATACAGGTATATACAGAATATCAAATTTGCTCCAACTTTGGAAGTGAGGTCACGCAACAAGGTGGGAAGTATTCTTCCCACTGCCCTTCCTTGGAGTTAAATGTCATATTTATTTGATAAATTTACTTCTCTTGTTACAATGATTGTTCACAATTACTTTCCATGAAATTTTCTGAAACACGGGTCTCTGCAAAGTGGTATTTGACAATAGGTACAAACACAGCTAGTGCTCTTTTCCGCAGCTTTGGTACTACAATGACGGCACGTCCAGTAGGTTTCTCCTAAAATGGGTTGATGCTCCCCTACAGCCACATGACGAAAATCTTCAGGGACTTTACCCCTTTTTGCCAGAAAGACAGGTTTTTCTCCACTCCATTTTTGGGATGAGAAGCCATCGATCAATTGTCTGGCTAGATGGATCCTGTATGTGAATTGATCATGCTGTCCACTTTCTCTTTTACTTATTTTCCACAGGATAAAACTGTTCACTGCGGCAACGTCCACCAGGAAATAAAATATTCTGTGCCACCATTTTACAGAACGTCAGCCAATAGCATACCTTTCTCGTAATTGATCAAACTTATCGACACCACCCATTATTTTGTTGTATTCTGCAACAACTTCAGGACAGGAAATCTCTGTACTAGGACCATCGCCGGCCGCGGTGGTCTAGCGGTTCTAGGCGCTCAGTCCGGAACCGCGCGACTGCTACGGTCGCAGGTTCGAATCCTGCCTCGAGCATGGATGTGTGTGATGTCCTTAGGTTAGTCAGGTTTACGTAGTTCTAAGTTCTAGGGGACTGATGACCACAGATGTTACGTCCCGTAGTGCTCAGAGCCATTTGAACCAGCCAGAATCATCCTTGTTTTTCCTTTTCACTGTGGCTGTTTCTCACAGGTCATGAATTGAGGACGGGAAAGTGACTGGAAGGTTATCCATCCATTTTACTGCAGAAATGGCTCCTTTTGTTTCAAACTGGAATTCTTCTCGTTCCAATTTTACGTTTTCCTTAATAAATTTGGGTAAATGAAAAGTATTTACCTTATACTATAGCTTTGAGGGAAAAATCACAAAATGTCACGCAAACACAACTGAAAGGCTCCTCTACAGAGCAACACTCAGCTATACAATGCCTCTGCGCGAAGGTACAGCAAAAACGGCGAGAACTTCCGATTGGAAATAGTACCCTTTACTGTTCACTAGGTACTAGCACCGTACAGAGGTGGGAACTGTGAATCCCATGGGACTAGGAGGGAGTTCATTGTAGTGGGAAGCATCTTTCCCACGGCTCACGAAAGGGTTAAATGATGAAATGTATGGGCTTTAAAGCGACGTGCATGACCGACCTATTGGTCCAAATGGCTCTGAGCACTATGGGACTTAACATCTATGGTCATCAGTCCTCTAGAATTTAGAACTACTTAAACCTAACTAACCTAAGGACATCACACAACACCCGGACATCACGAGGCAGAGAAAATCCCTGACCCCGCCGGGAATCGAACCCGAGAACTCGGGCGTGGGAAGCAAGAACGCTACCGCACAACCACGAGCTGCGGACACCGACCTATTCAGGGTGGTCCATTGATTGTGACCGGGCCAAATGTCTCACGAAATAAGCGTCAAACGAAAAAACTACCAAGAACGAAACTTGGCTAACTTGAAGGGGGAAACCAAATGGCGCTAGGGTTGGCCCGCTAGATGGCGCCGCCATAGTTCAAATGGATATCAACTGCGTTTTTTAAAATAGGAACCCCCATTTTTTATTACATATTCGTGTAGTACGTAATGAAATATGAATGTTTTTGTGGGACCACTTTTTTTGCTTTGTGATAGATGGCGCTGTAATAGTCACAAACATATGGCTCACAATTTTAGACGAACAGTTGGTAACAGGTAGGTTTTTCAAATTAAAATACAGAACGTAAGTATCTTTGAACATTTTATTTCGATTGTTCCATTGTGATACGTGTACCTTTGCGAACTTATCATTTCCGAGAACGCACGCTGTTACAGCGTGATTACCTGTAAATAGCACATTAATGCAATAAATGCTCAAAATTATATCCGTCAACCTCAATGCATTTGGCACTACGTGTAACGACATTCCTCTCAACAGCGAGTAGTTCGCCTTTCGTAATGTTCGCAAATGCATTGATGCGCTGACGCATGTTGTCAGGCGTTGTCGGTGAATCACTATAGCAAATATCCTTCAACTTTCCCCACAGAAAGAAATCCGGGGACGTCAGATCCGGTGAACGTGCGAACCATTGTATGGTGCTTCGACGACCAATCCACCTGTCATGAAATATGCTATTCAATAGCGCTTCAACCGCACGCGAGCTATGTGCCGGACATCCATCATGTTGGAAGTACATCGCCATTCTGATATGCAGTGAAACATCTTGTAGTAACATCGGTAGAACATTCGTAGGAAATCATCATACATTTCACCATTTAGATTGCCATCGATAAAATGGGGCCATTTGTCCTTCCTCCCATAATGCCGCACCATACATTAACCTGCCAAGGTCGCTGATGTTCCACTTGTCTCAGCCATAGTGGATTTTCCGTTGCCCAGTAGTGCATATCCCGTAATTTCTCTTGTGCCCAGTGGCAGAAGTGTACATGACGTTCAAAGTCGTCGCCATGCAATTGCTGGTGCATAGAAATATGGTACGGGTGCAATAGATGTTGATGTAGCATTCTCAACACCGACGTTTTTGAGATTCCCGATTCTCGCGTAGTTTGTCTGCTACTGATTTGCGTATTAGCCGCAACAGCAACTAAAACACCTACGTGGGCATCATCATTTTTGCAGGTCGTGGCTGACGTTTCACATGTGGCCGAACACTTCCTGTTCCTTTAAATTACGTAACTATCCGGCGAACCGTCCGGACGCTTGGATCATATCGTCCAGGACACCGAGCAGCATACATAGCACACGCCCGTTGGGCATTTTGATCACATTAGCCATACATCAACACGATATCGACCTTTTCCGCAATTGGTAAACTGTCCATTTTAACACGGGTAATGTATCACGAAGCAAATAGCGTCCGCACTGGGGGAATGTTACGTGATACCACGTACTTATACGTTTGTGACTATTACTGCCCTTCTATCGCAAAGGGAAAAAAGTGGTCCAACTAAAACATTCATATTTCTTTACGTACTACTCAAATATGTAATAAAAAATGGGGGTTCCTATTTTTAAAAAAAACGCAGTTAATATCAGCTTGACCTATGGCAGCGACATCTAGCGGGCCAGCCATAGCGCCATCTTGTTTGCCCCTTAAAGCTAGACGAGTTTCTTTCTTGGTAGTTTTGTCGTTTGATGCTTATTTCGTGAGATATTTGGCCCGGTCACTATCAATGGACCACACTGTATATATGGGGAAAAAATCACAACACCAAATAATAAGTAGCCTGTTGCACATGGTTGGTACACACAGGGACAGTTAATACTGTTTGTGGATGATGCTGAAGTTCTCATCCTATGATGTCCCAGATGTGCTTGATTGGAGGAAGATCTAGAGATCAAGGAGGCCAAGGCATCATGTCGACACTCTGTAGAGCATGCTGGGTTTCAAATTGTTCAAATGGCTCTGAGCACTATGTGACTTAACATCTGAGGTCATCAGTCCCCTAGACTTAGAACTACTTAAACCTAACTAATCTAAGGACATCACACACAACCATGCCCAAGGCAGGATTCGAACTTGCGACCGTAGCAGCAGCACGGTTCCGGACTGAAGTGCCTAGAACTGCTCTTCCACAGCGGCCGGTTGCTGGGTTACGACAGCAGTATTTGGGCGAGTCTTATCCAGTTGGAACACACTCCATGTAATGATATTCGTGAATGGCAGCACAACAGGTAGAATCAATAGATCAACGTACAAATTTGCATTCAGGGTGTGTGGGATAACCTCGAGTGTGCTCCTCCTGTCTTAACGAAATCACAGCCGATCATATCTCCAGCTGAAGCTCCAGTGTGTCTATCACGAAGACAGGTTGACTGCAGGCCCTCAACTGGCCTGCTTCTAACCAACGCACGCCCATCATTTGCACCGAGGCAGAACCAGCTTTCATCAGAAAATATAACAGTCCTCCACCCTGCTTTTCAACGAGGTCTCGTTTGTGACCACTGAAGTCGCAAATGGGTGGTTGGTGGTCAGTGGAATGAACTCTACAGGGCGTCTGGCACGGAGCTGTGGTTGAAGTAACCGATTTATAATAGATCTTTAAATCACTGCGATGCGAATTGCTGCTCAGATTACTGCTACAGGCGCAATACGATGCCCCAGCGCCGTTAAGCTTTCTCGGTATTGTCACGTGGCCGTTCAGAGCCCGGTCTTCTTACAATCGTACATTCTTGTGACCACCGCTGCCAACAGTCATGTACAGTGACTACATTCCTGCCAATTTTGTTTTGCAGTATCGGAGAAGGAACATCTAGCTTCTCGCAGCCCTATTATACAACCTTGTGAAAACTCAGTTGTTGATAATGACGCGTTTGTGGCCTTAAAAGCACTTTTGACTAACATTAACTCACCGCATCCAATGTGAAAGGTAACTAACGCTCACGACCGTTAGAGGTTGTATTTGAAGCAAAACCGATTTGCATCCTCATAGTGGTGCTACTAGTGCACTCTGATGTGATTGGCGCGAAAACTGAACGAACATCATCTTTGAGATGTAGAAGCACGTTAGCAACTTTCGTTTATGTCATACAACTCCGTCTTCGTGCTGCAATTTTTTTCCAGTGTTAATGTCTACGAAACCACTTAGAGCCTCACCAAGTAAATGTTTATTAAATGCTGCTCACACATATATGAACGGTGGCCTCAGATGAATTGCGGATTCGAGTAAATGAAGCAGACAATAATTAATGTATGTATGTATGGAGTTCTACTGTTGAATACATAAATATGTGGAGTCAAGTTCATTTAACTGCACATGAATTCACGAAAATCGACAGCAAATTCAGTTTCCCAATATCGGCCACGACTGAAAGTGCGGTATACTGAATAAGAGCTACGAAAACTCGGAACAAGACGTTAAATACACGAATGCAGAATATCAATTGCGGAAAATAATTACAATTCACAGCTGCTTCAAATCCAGAAAACAAAATTCTAATGCAAATAGTCACGTAATCATCGAAAACATAGTCAAATCACCCAAGTGCAGTTAGTGTTTGTGGCTCGTGCTCACAAAATTATTTCATGTCTTCTGAACAGTTTAAGTGTGTACTTCACGTGAATGCTTCGCCACACGGCCTCTTCAACAAAAGCAGACTTACCAAAACCGACCAAAAACAAAACACACAAAAAACCAGCGAAACACCACACATGCTCCAGTCCTCGCCGTAAGTACTTTCTATAATGTCGCACTCGTCCTAATCGAAGTTATCCACTTAAATAGTGACCAGAATTTCACTTTAAAGCTAACTGCAGATATTTACAAATTACTAAATCTGAGAGAAAATTTCTGCAGTTACTTTGTGTTCACTCATTAAATATCAACACGGTGTTAGGCAAGGTATTAACAAAGATTGTGTTGTATGAGTACATCTGGCTTTATATCATGACAAACTTCACATAAAATAACAAATTCATATTAATTGTGATGTCCCATCGACTCAGAATTTTAGGTAAAGATCTGCGAAGCCCTTGATGCCCCTATATTATGTGTAGCTGTGAAGGATTTATATTATTAGCCCATTTCTGTTTTAACTTTTAATAAACTTGTCCATAATTCTTTATACACTTTCCTGATTTGAAAAGTAATTTATTGTGGTGTTTACTGACGTCACTTTTCATATGACACATGACATGATTAGATTGCTCCAGGGGTTAGATGTTGTTAATTTTATAATTTACTATAACTAAAAACAATAGTAACTTAATAATATTAATTCTATAATCACGCATGATATTGGAGCTCTAAGTAATATCTGACTGCACTCAGGAACAATGGCTTAAGAAAGGTTGGGGACCACTGAATCAAGGGGGTCCTCACTAAAGAAACTCAAATAAACAGTCGTGTGTGGAGGTAACCTCTCGCAATTGCCCGTCAGAAACGGAATTTAGTGTAAGACTGTCATACTACTGTAAGTTTGAGTTTTCACGAAGCTGATTCGGAAGTGACACAGCTTCAGAGCTTAAGGGACTACACAAATGTCCAACTGAATCCTTGTCTATGCGTGAGATCCTCACCTGTTCGCTTGGTTTATGTGTTTCTAAGATTTTCCTTCTTTCTGTACTTTGTTTACTTTTGTTACTTTTTTGAGGGTGGTGGTAAACCGCTCACCAAAATTTACGTTTCATCTTAGTGAACAGACTGGTCATTTTGTAAGGGTTGAGGTATTTTGTTCATATTAGACTCAAGACAATTGTATAAATTCAATAACATTTTGTAGTCAGTTGATAAGGAAATTACGTTGCGTATATTGTTTCGGGGGAAAAATCTGTTAATGTTTTTCCATTTCACTGAATCTGCTGTTTGGAGCTTGTTCTCTAGAAACTTTAGTTAAACAAGAAGTTGAACGCAGTAGTTCAACATATTTGTAATATCTAAGAACGGCTACTTCACAGGAAAAATAGACAATTTTAAAAGAAATGACCATATATCCTAAAACCGAGTTGCACAGTAGACTCTACCAGGAACCAGACAATTTGTTTTGCACAACATACACCCACGAAAACGCTGAGTTTTCATTTGAGATAAGCCCAGTTCTACATCAACAGCATCAAGTGTTATTTACTTGTTAACTAACCCAACAAATCCAACTGGATGCTAGTTAGTAATAGCAGCTACATATAATAAAACTGTATGAAGACACAAACTGCGATTCTCCTGCAGAGTAAATGTTTATCCTGACGCAAGCAAAGAGAATTCTTCTACCGCCATAACCTGCGTTTATGGAATTGCAGATCCTCTTGGATATCCAACAGTTACGGTCTGTAGAGCGTCATAGCTCTGTCGGAGACAATAACTGTCCAAGAAGAAACAGGTATGACTGGTTTCCGCTTCTTACTTCTTGCAGAGAAGTGGTTGGCTGCACCGTTAAATGTAATAGTATGTGGAACTCACTTCTTCTTGCGGAGATCTACATAAGGACTGTATGGCTGTATCGTTAAATTTAATAGGATGTGAAACTACTTGCAATGTGAGCAAGAAATGTCTGAGGTGAGTTTTCTGTATATAACTGCTGCATTTGAAGATAGTTAATTGTCCTCTATTTTCCTAATTTTCTCTCTGACATCTGCCACAGAAAAGTACAGGTAAGAGTACATACGGAATGAAAATTGCGCCGCTGCTGCCCCACCGTTGTCTGCGCCTTTGCTTTTTCCAGTATTTATTCTGCGGTTTTCGACTCGGTCGATCGTAAATTTGCTCGCGGGAAGTTCGCCGCGGTCTGCCGCAGCTGTCCGCTTTCACCCGCCCCTATGCGGTTTCAGGAAATCGCTTCACTTCGGTCAGCCAGAAAATCTGTCGATGACATGACAGCGCCATTGACAGATTGTACTGAATGGCGACTAACTGAAGGAACTTTAATTTCGCGTCAAAGTAAATTGAATTTTACAATACATTTACACGGATCACAAACATTCATTTGTAAATGACGCAAAGTATCCGAGATTTGTAACCGATAGCTGGCCGGACTTAAGCATTTCAGTTGTGCGCTAACCTTATTCCTTACTAGTACACATGATAGTCTTTTATTAAAGAGCTTTTGACTCGTTAATAATTTTTGTAGTCTGATTTTATCCACGCAGGTATAATGCAAATATCAACGTGTTTTAGTATATTGATTAATCATCGAGATACAGATATCAACTTTTTATAAGAATAGAGCTTTGTCTTCTTTTACACGAGAATATCAGAGCTGTATTACGTCTAAATCGGTGACATAACTCCTTCGTTCAAAAATGGTTCAAATGGCTCTGAGCACTACGGGACGTAACATCTGTGGTCATCAGTCCCCTAGAACTTAGAACTACTTAAACCTAACTAACCTAAGGACATCACACACATCCATGCCCGAAGCAGGATTCGAACCTGCGACCGTAGCAGTCGCGCGGTTCCGGACTGCGCGCCTAGAACCGCTAGACCACCGCGGCCGGCTAACTCCTTCGTTCGATTGAGAAGAAATTAAAGAGTAAAAGTATACTTAAAATGGTGATTTTTATGTTCATGTTGTGGGCGTTTGAATGACGTAACTCTCTACATCAAGTGCCTCCTTGGGAGCATGCTATACGCGATTTTTACCCCACTGTTGGCGGCGAGAACCAACGAGCCAAGCGGAGTCAAGCAAGACATAACTTTAAACTTCTATATTATTAGGCCACGTCATATTCCGCTTCCACTTCTTTTCGAAATCACCTTTTAACACTGAGACCTTCGGAAGTTCTAATCAGTAACTCCACTTCTTCGGAAAACGTGCGGGGAAGGCATCCTTTCATCACTGAACGCGACATAAGTTCTCGACAGCGTTCAGCCAGCTGAGAACACCAGAAGGAAGCGGATAAAGATCCCTGTAGAGAGGTTGGAACTATGCGTCTGGAGGAAAAGTTGAAGTGGAATTTGACGTTGTCTACTAACCACCCAGGAGACTGCCTTCAGTGACAGAGGCCGCGAAAGCTCGCAAACATATAAAACACATTACTCCCTTCCCTCTCTCACAAATATCCACGAAGTAGCGTGAAAGAAGAGAGAGAGAGAGAGAGAGAGAGAGAGAGAGAGAGAGAGATGGGCCTATACCAATCCACTACGCTGTGCCATTTTCGAGTGTTGCTCTTGTCGTATTTTTACAAATTTTGCATCATAACTGTCTACTAAGACAGCAGTTACATATGAAATTGACAGACTCACATTTCTGTACACCCGCACGAGGTGGTGCTGTAAAATTACGATGATACGAGCAGCACCTGAAAATGGCACAGCAACATAATCAGTTGATTGTGTAACGTAAATGACAGTGGGAGTATAACAGCCCGGATGCAAAATAGAGCCGACCACAGTGGCCTAGCGGTTCTAGGCGCTTCAATCTGGAACCGAGCGACCGCTACGGTCGCAGGTTCGAATCCTGCCTCGGGCATGGATGTATGTGATGTCCTTAGGTGAGTTAGGTTTAAGTAGTTCTAAGTTCTAGGGGACTGATGACCTCAGATGTTAAGTCCCATAGTGCTCAGAGCCATTTGGACCATTTTTTAGTTACTGGAACTTTATGGGTGGAGCTCGCAATACATAATTTTCAGCGGATGTGCACTTGCACCGTGTAAACCCCCGTGGTATTTGTAACATATAGCGTGTGTATGTGTGGTTGCCTCATGGCTCCGCAGTGGAATTATCACGCCTACAAATGATTAAATCAAACCTGCCATTGACAACCTACACCTAGGGATTTCCATGAAACGAAGAATCACAGTGTGGCTTTACTTCATTTCAGCTTAGCACATCAAATCAAACATTCTTTTAGGGATGCTACTAGAATGAGTCACCACTTGGAAACCTTAAATGATTTATTATCAAAAAACATGTAGAGTGCAAAAATTTGTATAAATATGAAGTACACAATGACGGATTCTACCGTACATGTAACTTAGAGATTGGTAGAACATATATTTGATTTTCTTTAGACGGCGCCCCCCCCCCTCCCCACCTCCCTTATTAGACGGAGGCAAAGTTGGTTGATCATGATTAGCATTGAGAAACAGAAGACCTACACCCTAACTTGCACTTTCGGAAGAAAGCTCAATGGACAAGGAAATGGAACTCGTCACATTTACTGTGTGAGATTTCCTATCCGCCGAAGCTATTGAAGTGTGGACAACAGTCGTACTTCACTGGTGACCTGGTTGCTGGGGTGTTGGCCACTGTGCAGATGATGTACGTGGCGTTCCTGCAATTCTCTTCCTATACACGAGGCGCAATATGCCATCCGCGAACTCCTAGGGCTGAAATTACCTCGGTACAAGGCAGAACACGAGATAAGAGATCTGTTTGCTCATTAGCCAGGAACAGAAATTCGAATAAGATGTTGCTCTCAAAAGAAGCACTTCAGTGCTCGTCAGAATCCACAGAGATGTAAAGAAACGTCGCTCGGGTAAACAGAATATCTCCTATGTTCACAGAGAAGCGAGTACACGTACTCCGTGTGTCGAAAGCAACACTTCTCAAAATCTAAACGCCAGATTATCTGTGGTGGTTCTCGCCAGCGAGGTCTCTAGGTTGATCTCCAGAGAGAAGTTCTTTGATAGGGCCCACAGGGAAGTGCCTTCAATCGATCCCGGCAGGGAAATCTTTCCACGCTTTTGCCCGCCTCTTCATGGTCACGTGGCATCTACGTTTACGCTCAGGCGACAAATCCTAGCGGCCACTGAAAAAGATTACCTCCTACTACACGGGTTATGAAACTCTCAGCCAATCAACTGAAGCTCATATTCCTTTCAAAAGATATTCTGGAATTTTCCACTTCCCCTCCAACACTTCTGGCACTCAGCCAATCCAATACACGTCCCTGCTTTTCAGTGGGAAACAATCCCCGGTGCTTACCATGAGAGATTTCCTTGGAAGTTAGCTCGCAACCATCGTTGTGAATTCTTTTCACTTTGCCCCTCTCCCGAAGCTCTTTCGCAAAGCATGCTATTCTGAAAAAAGTTTTTTCGTCCCACAAGAATGCAACATCCTTTCTACTCTGTCTGCATGTCTGCATTACAGGCCTTCCGCTGCTTCCACCGGAGTAAATCACCGCTCGCTCACTCTGCTCTCTATCAAGGCAGTAAAGCATGAGACCAACAGACAACACAGAAAGCCAGCTGCAGGGCAACGACTGCAGAACAGATTTTGACAATATGGACTCAGGACAAAATGTTCAGTTTTGATCATGAGTTTCCGTGTGTTGCTGTGAGCAGTTAGTATTCTTGTGGTTAGTGTCGCTGACTCCCGATTACAGTGTCCCGGGTTAGATTCCCAGTTGGGCCATGGTATTCCTCTGGTCGCGTCCTGATTTGTGTGTTGCCCCCATTTTCATTTCGTCATCATCATTGACACACAAGTCACCAAAGTAGCATCAAATAAAAGACTTGCACCATTCAGCTAAACATCCCAGATGGTGTCTCCTGGCCAGTAATGCCATACACGCGTTTCGTTCCATATTTCGTTTACTGCTTACACTGTATTGTAGACAACAGAATCAACTGGGATATTGACCAGGGTTCTCTGGCGACGAGTACTGAGTCTCAGTTTTTTTGTAGCCATCAGAACCGACCCCAACGTTTTTTTGTAGCCATCAGACCCGACTCCAACGTGTCTCTAGATGAATGACTTGGTAAAGGTCATAGGAAGTAGCGATCCTGGAAATGTGTACCACTGCATCTGATTGAATCTGGAATTGGGAAACTATCAGGTAAGACCACAGGGCTGATTTGGTAATTGTTGAAGAGAGGCTGAATATTAATCTGTGTGTGTCATACGCTCCATGGCTGGGGTAGCAAAAGGCATATCCAACAGGAAATGTAAGATTCCACAGTACAGTTTTCATTGCAAAAACCTTGAGGAAATTACGGATCCTTGACTGAGTTGCCCTTTCCCACGATGCGTCAAACATAAAGCACGTCTAGGATGTGCTGGAAAGACATATACTTTCATACTAGCCTCCAACCAGTAATCTTCATGAAATGACAAAGCCAGTGTTCTAGGAATAACTAGAAATTTTCAGGATGGCCTTTGGAAGCTGTTTGGTTCCATCTCACAACGAATACCACCGTGTATTCGTGCTTGTCGAGATCGCACCACATACTGAACCTCATGAAGGACATCAGATTAAAACAGAATGGAAGTTTTATCACGTAATATCCGTCATATTATCAGTATCTCCACAAATTATGATGAATATCGGATTGGTGTTTCACGGAGTAACACTCTGTATTCTTGTCAGGGCAACTTGTGTCAAACAGAAACTGTAGCAATTTGGCAATTTAACTACGAGGGTGTACGCAAAAGTAATACCTCTGGATTTTTAATGCAAAAACTCTTAAAGCTTTTTAAATAAAACAAACGTTATTAACATTCTACATCTTTATTCTTCACTGATACATATTTATTTCTGAACGTAACCCTGGCGACGAACACATCCCTCCCAACGAAAGACCAGTTAGTTGAAACAGTCACTGTGCATTACACAGTCCAACGAAATTTTTTAAAAACTTTTTTTTTTACTTTGATAGCTGATCTTTATAAATTTTTACGAGCTGAATCCAAATCTAGCCTTAGTTTTTTTGTATCACCCACAGTTTTTGAGTAATACGCTTTTCCTTATATAGTATAAAAATCCTTTGCTATACGGTAAACAGGGACATTAATGAAACGCTTTGTTATAAAAGTAACATTTACAGTAAGCTACTTAAAACAATGATATGTGTTAATAGAGGTTTCACTTGTCAGCTAGAATGGGTTCGTATTTTCTTCCTCTTTATTCATTGAAGCTTCTTGTGTAGCTTTATCTAAGATGAGTCGCTTGCTCAACTTCTCGGTGAAGTGACCAACAGTAGTCCCCCATCATGTTGGTGTTCCAGCGGCCTTGGTAGCGTTTTGCCATCACTTTAATGTCCTGGTGAAAACGCTCTCCTTGCTTCTCACTAACATCTCCCACATTGTCCAGGAAGTAATCAAGGTGACTTTTCAAAAAGTGAACTTTGAGCCTCATTAAACATCCTAAAGTTTTGAACTTCTTTAACATTGTAGCTATAATAGAAACAAGTTCTGGGTCTTTTTCATGTCCTAAGAACTTTGTATCGACTTGCTTGAATGATACCCATGCTTCTTTCTCATTTAAGGTGATTGTGGATTCAAAGTTAACATTAAAAATCAATTTTCTAATGAAGGTCCGACTAAGGTGCCTTCTTTTGGTTTATCTTCTGAAAGGTGTGGAAACTTTTGGCAGAGATACTTAAAACATGGTCCATCTTTAGGCAAAGCCTTTAAAAACTGTTTCATTAGGCCTAACTTTATATGTAGAGGTGGTAGGAGTACGTTTTTTGGATCTACAAGGTTTTTGCGTAGAATGCTCCTCTCACCAGGTATTAAAGACTCCCTCACAGGCCCGTTGTTTCTGGACGAGTGTTGATCCCTAGTCCTACTGTCCCATTCACAGAAGAAACATGGAAACTTGGTAAAACCACCTTGCTGACCAAGGAGCATGCATGTTACTTCTAGATCGCCACACATCATCCAACCATGAGCAGAATAGCCTATTTTATTTAGCACTATTTCTAGGTTTTCATAGCTTTCTTTCACATGCACAGAATGTTCAACAGATATAGATGCATATATGTGACCATTGTGTAACAAAACAGCCTTTGAACTAGTTTTGGATGAATCAATAAACAGCCTCCAGTCTTACTTTTTGTATTCAATACCAAACTTATTCATCAGACCGGGAATGTCTGAACAGTACACTAAATCATCTTCTTGTTGAAAAAACTTGGAAAATCGCTGCTGTTTCTTTCTATACATGTATATGCTGGTTCCAACTGCCAATAAGTTCTTTTCTTTTAATCTAGAGCCAAGCAATTCAGCTTATTCTTTCGTTAAGCCCAGATCCCTACCAATCGTCAAGCTCGGTCTGAGTAAACAATTTGGGCTCTAGACTTCCTGTATTACAATGGAATTCATCATCTGGTTCATGTAAATCAGATTGTACATCAGAAAATACTTCTGCTGAAACATAATTTAAATCATCTGGTGGTTCAGGAACCGGCAAATCTACACCATGCCCTACTGATCGGATGGCGGACGGAAGGTTAGGGTAGCTTATTACCTCCTTGTTTTTCGAATAATGACCAGTAATATGAACACTGCAAAAGTAGCAATCATCAGAATGATTTCTTGGCTCATTCCATATCATAGGAATAACAAATTTAAAGGCTTTTTTCTCGTTTTTGGACCATTTTCTCAGATCTTCAGCACACTCATAACATACCTTCACACTCATAACATACCTTATGTGGAGGACAAGGTTTATCTTGATCACCAAGTTTAGATCCAAAGTATGATAGATAAACCTTTATCACAAAGTCTTTAATGATTCTTTGGTGTTTTCTAATCACCAATTCACCACAAATATAACAAAACTGTCAGCAGAGTTTTTACAACCACGATTAGACAATGTACTGAGTACATGTACAGGAAATGGGAAAGTGAGCTTAGGTTGACAGTAAACAAAACACCATCTGTTAACACAAAAATAGAATCGACGTTTTTTTGCCAGCACATGTTTTTCAGCAGTGCTACCAACAGCATCTATATTCATTACACCTCCTTTTTAAATTATTTTAACTATATAAAAACCGGCCGCGGTGGTCTCGCGGTTCTAGGCGCGCAGTCCGGAACCGCGCGACTGCTACGGTCGCAGGTTCGCATCCTGCCTCGGGCATGGATGTGTGTGATGTCCTTAGGTTAGTTAGGTTTAAGTAGTTCTAAGTTCTAGAGGACTGATGACCACAGCTGTTAAGTCCCATAGTGTTCAGAGCCATTTGAACCATTTTTTTGAACTATATAAAAGCTGTAAAATTCTTCTGAAACTCGCTTAATTTAATAAATTTGACCGTAAAATGGTAAGATATGGTGAGTGATACAGTTTTTTAAATATCATATTTAGATTTAACACCCTAAAAAAACATAATAATAAGGTATTTTCAGCAAAAAAGTTTTTCCGTCGTTCGCCTGTGTTATCTGACTTTGTTGACTGAGCCGCAACCACACCTGTGCTTGCATCGACTCATCAATATCAAAGCGAGGTCCTTGAACACGTTCTTTAAGTTTTGGAAACAGACGAATATCGGATGCGGCCAATTCGGGACGTATGGACAATGACAGTGAACCCGAGGCGTCGTATTGTTGCAGATGTCGCAGCACTCGTGCGTAGTCGGGCGTTGTCGCGCTGAAGGAGAAGGTGCTCCAGGTGTGGACGTTACCTGCGGTTTCAACCTCGATTACAGCCAACTGTTTCTCACGCACCGACGTAGGTGCGTTACACATTGCTATGTTACACGCTACAATTCTGAGCCCTCTAGAGGCAGAGGGCTGCAAATATGTGGACACGAAGAATGAAGATTTAGAAGAAATAACATTTGCATAGGAAGAAACAAGCAGTATCGGTTGCAGTGTTAATTTCTTTTTATTCTTTCCCAATGACGCCTTTCACCTTTATTTAGGCACCTTCGGATTGGTCTACGGAAAAAATCCAAAATTTTATAATAGTGGTGTGACCCCATGTAGGAACTTGTCAAAGTTCCTTCTTATTTCTAGTGTGGATTGTTGATTTAGGCATAAGACAGGTTACATATTTTTAAGAACATATTTTGGTTATCTTCTGTTTTATTCTATTTTGTAGAACCCCGTGCAGTGTCTTGGAAGCTTGGACAAGGGGTATTTATCTGCTGGGATATTTTATGCGAGGTATCTCATGTAACCACCACTACCAACTGTTATTAAGTTGGTATCAAATCTCACTACATGGGGTTTCGCCACTATTATGAAATTTTGTATTTCTTCCGTGGGCCAATCCGAATATGCCTAAATAAAAGTGAAACGCATCATTAGGAAATAATAAAAAAAATTAACACTGCAATCAAAACTGCTTGTTTCTTCATATTATACGTACTGGTCGCTGTACCAATCCCGTCATGAAATGGAAAATGTTTTAAACTTCCACAAAAAATTAGGAGGTGTTAATTTTCAGCATGCCCTGGGATATTTCTTTCAGCAGTACTGAACATCTACCCGAGGAAATTGCGACGAGAAACGGCGGGGGCTGCTGTGAGCGAGCACGCAGAGCGCCGTGTGGGACGCAGTTTGCAACTCCGGCGTCCTCTGCTTCGCTTTCATTTGGCAGCGCAATTCTCCCGCACGCACCCTCCGTGCCTCGCTTTATGCCTCATAAACCACAAAGGCCGGACCGCCAACTTTACGAGACGTTTTAAAGTACAAAGAAGCGGCGGCGTGGCGTGCTGCGAAAATAATGAGTTGCACGGCCGGTTCGAGAAGTTATCTGCGAGGGTGGGAGGGGGAGGGGTGGGGGCACTTCTGCCTGCGTGCGCCATAAAAGTGGCCGTCAGAGACAGCAGTGCCGTATTCACTCTCCGCGCGCTGGCGTTTACGGCGAGCGTTGAGGGTCGCCATAACGCGGCGTCCTTCCGTTACGCATTTACGCTCTCCTCTCTCTGAAGCTGTGAAGCCGCATACGCGCTTCTCTGCCGTGCCCTCAGTTGGGCGGCGACTTTCTCGCCAGCATTCCCACGACTGTGCCCGGTATCTGAGGAGTCCCTGTGCTCCTCCTGAATTCGTACAATTCGTCAATTAAATGTTTTGTTGGCATCCCTGATTCGAAGCTAACAAAAACACATTATATTGTTTTGTTTCAGTTGTGCAGTTTTTCCGGTTGTGAATCGATGATGGCTGATGAGATTGGAGACATTTACGTTGTTAAGAAGTGATTAGTGATGTTGTATAGGTGCTAGAAATTATACAGGCGGGGCAAACAAAGACAGGGCCTTTAGAGGTTACCTCGGTGAGGTCCCAACGCATAATCTAATCGTGTTTTCTTTGTGAAGAGGTCGGGGGTAAATGACCTCTCCGATGGTAAGAGGCTCTGGGCTGCTACTGGTCGGATAGGCTGCAGTTCACTACCAGAGGCGTGGTTATATTGGTGTGGTGGTTGGATATTAGATGGCAGTCCAACGTCCCGTCACAAAAACGGCAATGTCATTTACGTATTTCTTACGTGTAAAAATGGGAGGGGCAGTCAATAAGTAATGCAACACTTTTCTTATGAAGGCATGTTGGTTTTAATCATTACTCCAGTACACCACGTTATCATGATTCCAATACACCATATTATTCCGCATTCTTTTGGATATTCTTGTGGTGCTGAAGGTTGTAAGAGAAAGGAAAAAGAACTGGTTGAGACATTCATTGAGAAGGGAGTGCTTGCTAGCAGATGCTACGGAAGGACTGGTTTGTGGGAGAAGACTGAGAGGAAGAAGGAGGTACAAGATGGTGAGTGTTCATCGGAGGTGAGGGTATCATCTGGAGTGCCCCAGGGATGTGTGGTACGTCCGCTGTTGTTTTCTATCTACATAAATTATCTTTTGGGTAGGGTGGATAGCAATATGCGGCTGTTTGCTGATGATGCTGTGGTGTACGAGAAGGTGTCGTCGTTGAGTGACTGTAGGAGGATACAAGATGCCTTGGACAGGATTTGTGATTGGTGTAAAGAATGGAAGCTAACTCTAAATATAGATAAATGCAAATTAATGCAGATGAATAGGAAAAAGAATCCTGTAATGTTTGAATACTCCATTAGTAGTGTAGCGCTTGACACAGTCAGGTCGATTCAATATTTGGGCGTAACATTGCAGAGCGATATGAAGTGGGACAAGCATGTAATGGCAGTTGTGGGGAAGGCGGATAGTCGTCTTCGATTCATTGGTAGAATTTTGGGAAGATGTGGTTCATCTGTAAAGGAGACCGCTTATAAAACACTAATACGACCTATTCTTGAGTACTGCTTGAGCATTTGGGATCCCTATCAGGTCAGATTGAGGGAGGACATAGAAGCAATTCATAGGCGGGCTGCTAGATTTGTTACTGGTAGGTTTCATCATCACGCGAGTGTTACAGAAATGATTCAGGAACTCGAGTGGGAGTCTCTAGAGGAAAGGAGGCGTTCATTTCGTGAATCGCTACTGAGGAAATTTAGAGAACCAGAATTTGAGGCTGATTGAAGTAGAATTTTACTGCCGCCAACTTGCATTTCGCGGGAAGACCACAAAGATAATATAAGAGAGGTTAGGGCTCGTACAGAGGCATATAGGCAGTCATTTTTCCCTCGTTCTGTTTGGGAGTGGAACAGGGAGAGAAGATGCTAGTTGTGGTACGAGGTACCCTCCGCCACGCACCGTATGGTGGATTGCGGAGTATGTATGTAGATGTAGATGATAGACGACATAAAGGGAAGAGTAAATTATGCAGACCTACAGAGGGTGGCAGGAGACCGGACAGCCTGGAGATCTAACATGTGAAAACCTGACTTTTGGCAGAACAGTGCGAAGATGGTTTGTTGCAGCTATCCACGGCAGCCTCTTCGTTCCCGAGTAACTACTGCAACCTATATCCTTCTGAGTCTGCTTGCTGTATTCATTTCTTAGTCTTCGACCCCCCCCCCCCCCTTTCGTCCAGTACTAAATTGACAATCCCTTGATATCTCAGAATATATTCTACCAACTGATCCCTTCTTCTAGTCAGGTTGTGGAACAAATTTCTTTTCTCCCCAATTCTATACAGTACCTCCTCTTTAGTGACGTGATCTACCCATCTAATCTTCAGCATTCTTCTGTAATACTACATTTCAAAATCTTCTACTCTCTTCTTGTCTAAATTGTTTATCGACCATGCTTAACTTTCGTACATGATTACACTCCATAGAATTACTTTCAGAAAAGACTTCCTGACACTTAAATCTATACTTGATGTTAACAAATTTCTCTTCTTCAGAAACGTTTTTCTTGTCGTTGCCAGTTTTCATTTTATACCCTCTCTATTTCAGTTGTCATCAGCTACTTAGCTGTCCAAATAGCAAAACTCATGTAATACTTTAAGTGTCTCGTTTCCTAATTCCCTCAGCATCGCCTTATTTTATTCAACTAAATTCCATTATGTTTGTTTTGATTTTTTTTATGTTCATCTTATATCCTCCTTTCAAGACTCTGACCATTCTGTTCAACCGCTCTTCCAAATCCTTTGCCATCTCTGTCAGAATTACAACGTATCGGCGAACATCCAAGTTTTTTGTTTCTTCTCCCTTAACGTTAATTCCTACTCCAAATTTTTCTTTGGTTTACTTTACTGTACAAATTGAATAACATCACATCTAGGCAACAACCCCACCTCACTCCCTTCTCAACCACTGCTTTCCTTCATGCCCCTCAACTCCTATAACTGTCGTCTGGCTTCTGTACAAATTGCAAACAGCCTTTCACTTCCTTTATTTAGTCATGCTAACCTCAGAATTTCAAGGACAGTATTTCAATCAACATTGTCAAAAGTTTTCTCTAAGTCTACCCTGTGGAAATCCAATGGACGTTTTTGGGTTTGACAAATGCCTGGAGAACGTTAACTGTCGTCACACGTAGGGCCAACATTGAAGTTGTGCGGATTTGGTGCTACAGTATGGTGGTGTTTCTCGTGCTAAGGGTGTGTTCTTACTGCGGTTAAGAAAACGCAGAATGTGGAGTAATATGAACACATTTTAGAGAACTGTGAACTAGGTATAGTAGGGGAACAGCTCAGAGACAGTGATTGTATGAGCATGACAATGTACCCCGTCATAAAGAAGTATCTGTGAGTTAAGGGTCTAAGGGCAATAACATTCCTGAAATGACTTCGATCCAGACCCCAGTGTCCAACATCACTACTTTACTGGCTTCAGCTGTTGAGCAAGAATAGGATGCCATTTCTCAACAGACATTCGGACATCTCGTTGAAAGTGTCGCCAACAGCGTACAAGCCATCATAGAAGTGATGGACAGACAGACACACCCCATATTAATGTCAAGGTGTAGGTGTTCGGATACTTTTGATCAAACAGTGTAATTTGTGGATGGAAATACTAAGCAGGTTTAAGTACTAGGATTTTTCATTATGGTGTTTCCTAGTAGTAACCTGTTTTAAGTCCTGTCAAGAAGTAACACTTTCCAGAGAAATGCTGTTAAAGGGAAGAACTTCCTGCTCCAGTGGATGATTAACTTAAGGACTGGAATTTTTCTTTTGATAGTACGCGAAATTAAGAAGTCGGTGGGCAGTCTACCTGGGTGCAAAAGTGAAGTCACGGGCCTTCTTATCGAACGTGTAGATTAGATCGGTTTAACATTTTTGAAATATGGAGCTAGATATTTTTGTTGACTCATAACGCTACTTTTGCTAGCGGTCTAATTGAACCCAATAAATTACAGTTTTTACCCGAGGATACTTGAAGTTTCGTTTCCAGAATGAATTTTCGCTCTGAAGAAGAGTGTGCGATGATTTGAAACTTCATAGCAGATAAAGGTGTCTGTCGGACCGGTACTCGAACTCGGAACCTTCCCTTTTCGTGGACAACGAGAACGCTACCGCACGACCACGAGCTGCGGACTGACAGAATCGGGAAATAGTAAAAAAGGTGAGCAGCATAGCCTACAATTTAAACAAACTTTCTCTACACGAATACATTCACATTAGCGACGCAGAGACTCGCACTGATAGTTTCGGAGCTGTGATGTTATGAGCTAGAGAACTACATTTACCAGAGCACTTCATTGAACGACCACAATAACGTAAAACTGGAGTTGTAATGTCTCTACCTTTCTTGAAAGTGATACAGATTACGAACTGACAAACTACGCCATGCTTAACTAAAATCAAGGCATTTTACGGAATAACAATCCTAGTGCTCCTATATGGAATCGAGAGCAATTATGCCGCTAAAGCAGATTTAGAAAAGCGATGAGTTTTTGGACGATAGCTGCTGAGGAAGATCTATGGCGCAGTATGAAACACTGATTGCTGTAGAAGAAGAAAAAATCAAGGTTTGAAATGATGTTATGTTCCGATAGTAAAGGCGATATGACTTCGATGGACATACAAGTAAACATGTACTTATCTCTGTTATTGAACGATATTTACTGATTTGTTATATGAAGCTATCTGCAAATACCCTACAAACAACTAGATTTTAAATTACACTACGGAACGCAATTAAATGGTCACTTCTTCGAAACCCCGAATTCGTCTCCCATTGCGACGGAGAACTTTGAAATTTGTCTTAAGATCCCTACAGCGTCCTTCTGTTTTGGTGCAAGTGCGTGGCGCCTCACAACGTCACCCTCTGGTTAGGCGACGCTTCAAACAGCAAGGTTTCGAAACATACGAAAAAAAGTCAGAGCTCAGAAATCATGTCAGGTGTAATATAGAAGTCACATTGGCACCAAATTTTACTTCAGTTCTGCCGAACGCCAACGAGGGCATGTCACACGATAGGAAGGTAGTCACATCCCCTCTTATCCACATTTAACCCCTTCATTTGACACCTTTGCTATGAACGTCAGAACCGCAACAATCAGCTTTGAAATCACGTGCTTTTCGTATGGGTGGCCGAGGAGAACGTCTCGTACACACTGTCACTCAATATCGGCACGAACAGGCATCATTGAAACCACCCCTATCGTTGGGGTGTTGATTCCTCCACATTTGACAGTCGAAAACAACACTTTGTAGTGCAATGTTCTTGACAACCTTTGACCCTGCTGACGCCCTCCAGACAATTCAACCCTTCTCTAAGGACATTGTGAACCTGTACCCCCAATGAATGTGATAACACTTGTTTGGAGTATAGGTGTAAGTAGGCTGTTTAGGTTTTTATATTGGTAACGCCACGTAGCGCTCTGTATGAAAATCACTGGCTGTGCTGTGTGCAGTCTGTGGCTGGTTAGCATTGTTGTAATATTCGCTGTTGTAGTGTTGGGCAGTTGGCTGTTAACAGCGTGTAGCGTTGCGCAGTTGGAGGTGAGCCGCCAGCAGTGGTGGATGTGGGGAGAGAGATGGCGGAGTTTTGAGAGCGGATGATCTGGACGTCTGTCCATCAGAGTCAGTAAATTTGTAAGACTGGATGCCATGAACTGCTATATATATATTGTGACTTTTGAACACTATTAAGGTGCCTATCAGTAGTTAGTGCCTTCAGTACTTAGAATCTTTTATTTAGCTGGCAGTATTGGCGCTCGCTGTATTGCAGTAGTTCGAGTAATGAAGATTTTTGTGGGGTAAGTGATTGATGAAAGGTATAGATTATTTTTAGTCAGAGCCATTGTAGGGATTTTTGAAAGTCAGTTTGCGTTGGGCTAAAAATATTGTGTGTCAGTTTAGTGTTGATCAGAATAGGCAACGAGCGAAATGTCTGAGTACGTTCAGTTCTGCTCAGCTGTTTGAAAATCAAATAATGTAAGAGGTTTATCAGCACAGTTATTCATAAATTTTTCTAAGGGGACGTTTCAAAGGTGAAATTTCTACTGTGGTGCACAGGGTGGAACCACTTCGGAGTATTCAAAACTATTGGATGAAATTCAAACTGGATCCGAAGCAGCAAAGGGTGTTCATGCTTTTTTAGCCCTCTTTTTTCATGCACTTTTGTGACGCAACATATGAGCGTGCGACATTGTCACAGATGTGAATAAAATGGCAAAGGTTCCCTCTAAGATCCAGCAGTTCGGCAACACACTCGGTGCTACCTGCACATCTTTGCTGAGCATTTTAAAAATGTACCTGTACAGAGACAGCCAGTCATTTATTCCTAGGCGCCTCTGTAACAGGCAACTGTTTCGACAGCCTTGAGCTGAGTGGCATTACGACGGTGAACTAGCGCCTGCCTGCCGCAAGCGAAATCTAAAGGCTGTCAAAGGGGATGCTTGTCTCGCCGGCGTTCAGGAATATGACTGGCTCTCTCTGAACAGGAAAATTTTTAAAGTGCTCTGCAAATCATACCATCAATCCACATTCATACGTCATCGAGTAGCATGCACGGTGCAAATAAAGATATGATCATACGGATGGGGATTTTAATTATAATGGAAGTGTGACATGAAGATGAAAATTTTGCAATTCTGTCACCTGATGCTACATTACACGTCCAAAAAGCTAGACTCAGGAATGTGGAGGAGTATTTCTCAACACTTGTGCTTGCCACCTGCTATCAAAACAGCCATATCTTAGAGGAAAGTACAATCTGTTAAATCGTTGTGATTCGTTGATACTGCCTTCGTGGTTATATATATGAAATACGATGCTAAATATGTAATTTCATCACTATCTTCGAATCAAACAGAACTGCTTTCAGGCTCTGAGTGCTGATTAATGGTATATTATGTATGTAGATAAGGAACTAGAGAAGCCGTGGACGGGCTATCTGAATAAAAGGTAAATGACAGCAAGCTAGAAGTTTCTCGGCTATTGGAGGCAGCCTCTCTGTAGGGATGAAATAAAAGCATAAAGTATTTTCTTTTTAGATTTTTGTACGGTATGGAATATAGAATAAGTAAAAGAAAATTGTGACAGACAAGGAAAATTACTGCCCGTAACGACTGTATAAGGATCACTAGTACGAAGGAAGTGAACACTGTATATGAGGTCAGAAGTTATTGTTGGCTGAAATGTTAAGAGTGGGAAAAAATCAGATAAACAATTTATTTGCAATGTCAAAAACAATTGGAAGTTGTTAGTATGCGTGGTTGAGCGTTAATGGCGGCACATTCTAGAGATAAGTGGATCTTTTAATAGCGGTACACGGAAATTGCATGCGGTACTCTGGACAGAAATACGTGCGCCTTTCATCCTGCTGAAAGAGATAGTGAAGCACTGTTCAGTAGTACACGTCTCATTAAAGATAAGGAAATGGCTTCCAGTAGCGAATCAGAACGTGAGGAGTGTTCTACGATATCGTCGACCAATGGCCGAGATATCCAGACTTCAAAGAGAGTTATCAGACTATCTCGGCTGTTTCCCTGGAGTGCGTTACGAGACGTTTAACTATTAGAACTTGGGAGGACTTGGCTTTTACGACCGCCATTAAGAGAAATTAAGTCGGTAGGGAAAGTAACCGTGCTCCGTGTTACTTCTGCGCCTGATTCTCAATGAATGGCCGAGGAAACGATGTGGCATTCCACAGTTCATGCCTGTATTCGAATTATCTTGCACATTTGTTGGTAATAACTTAGTAAGACTTCAAGAAATTAATTTGTTGTAAGTAATATTTTTCTGTTGGCGGACGTCACGGATTTGTGCGGTGCGTCGGGAAAGTCTGTAAGCTGTAAGTGTGCCATTATTATGTGTGTTTTGTACTTGCATCTGCTATAATTCTAAAGGAATGACGTATTTCAAAGCAATGACAAAGACTCTGAAAACTGAGTGTAATAAATGTATAACGACTTGTCGAATGCCGTTCCAAAAAAGACGTTAGTACTGTATGTACGTTTTACATTTACTTTTTCTGAACTTGATTCGCAACATCTAATGAATGGACTGTTGTTGCAATGAAATGACGTTCATCCATCCTCCGAGAGATATTTTTAAGTGAATCCAACTGAAGCTACAATGCTACATATACATAATTATCATTAAGGTTAGATTATTGAGAAGAGTGTATGAGACGAATATGATTGAATAACTGAAGCGCTCAATGGTATATTGCGTTCGAGGAGCGTTCAATAAGTAATGCAACAGTTTTTTTCTGAAAGTAGGTTGGTGTTAGTCAGGATTCCAATACACCATATTGTTCCCCACTCGTTTTGTAAATAAAACCACCTTTTCCTGCTGCCACTTAATTTACGTATCCCAGCCGCGTTTTCCCTTTTTGTTGTTCATCAGAAGTGTCTATAACGATACAGTTTTGTTATTTTTTAGATTATTAAACAGTTCACGTCGCGATTTTTTATGTAAAAAAGTAATACCTAAGACTTCCTGATCGGCGTTTCCTTTCATCTGGTCTGGAGGTCGTACTACCACTGTATTACTGCCATATAAGCACAACTTTGCTTTCTGATCTTCTTCACGCTGTTCACCATATTTTGACGGACACTGCTTTTAACAACGCAAACATTGTAACTCCATTACGTGTTCCCTCCTCTTTGGCGTGTTTACCTACTTGTTGCATGAGCTATAATTGTAAACGAAGTGTGAAACAAAATAAATATGTAGACAGGGGCGAAACAGATTAATGACGTATTTCAAAGCAATGGCAACAAGTAGGTAAACACGCCAAAGAGGAGGAAACATGTAGTGGAGTTGGAATATTTACGTTGTTAAAAGCAGTGTCCGTCAAAATAGTTACATCGAGTGGCAAAAGAACAATAGTACACCGCAAAAAAGGAGGAGAAACATGGTGAACAGTGTTACGAAGGTCAGAACGCAAAGTTGTGCTTATATGGCAGTAACAAAGTGTTAGTGCGACCTCCAGACCAGATGAAAGGAAACGCAGATAAGCAAACCGTAAGTAAACTACTTTTTTGCATAAAAAATCTCGACGTGAACTGTTTAATAATCTAAAAATAACAAAACTGTATTGTTATAAAACTTTCTGGCAGATTAAAACTGTGTGCCGGAACTTTGCTTTCGCGGGCAAGTGCTCTACCATCTGAGCATCGTTATATTGTATCGTTATTGATGGAACTGATGATGTCTTAGAACAACAAAAAGGCGAAACGCGGCTGGGATACATAGATTAAGTGGCAGCATGGAAAGGTAGTTTTGTTTACAAATCGTCCGACCCTGGTAGCTGAGTGGTCAGCGCGACGGAATGTCGTACCTAACGGCCCGGGTTCGATTCCCGGCTGGGCCGGAGATTTTCTCCGCTCAGGTACTGGGTGTTGTGTTGTCCTTATCATCATCATTTCATCCACATCGACATGCAAGTTGCCGATGTGGCGGCAACTCGAAAGACTTGCACCAGGCGAAAGGTCTACTCGACGGGAGGCCCTAGCCACATGGCATTTCCATTTACAAAACAAGAATTTTATGCTTTCTGCGGAGGATGGCCACGCAAGCAAACTTGTTGTTTCCATTTCTTTTAGCTACGAAGCCCAATTTTTCAACACAATCTACGTTCAATGCGCGACCTTAAGCCACCTTATTGGGAGGGCCTGCACGGCCGCGTGGTACCACTCTACTGGTCGACGTCGTAGCCAACGTATAAACTGCACCAATAACCTTTCAGTCACTGACACACTGCTTCCAGCGGAGTGCATACTTCGTTGGGCCAAACATATGTAAGTTGCAACGTGTGAGATCCGGGCTGTAGCAAGGATGAGGAAGAACAGTCCAATTAAATTTTGTGAGCTCTTCTCCGGTGCTCAGATTTGCGGGGTCCTTTGCACTGTCATGGAGAAAGATAAGTTCGTCCGCATTTTAAAGTTGTTTTTTCAGTTTCCTAAGGATAGCACAACACACTTCAGTTGATCCTTGCACCATGAGGGAGGACAATAACCCCTTCAGATTCGCAGAAGACAGTCGCCATGACTTTACCGGTTGAGGGTGCGGCTTGGAATGTTCTTTTAGAAGGAGAGGTGGAGTGGCGCGAATCTGTGGATTGCCGTTTTGTTCTCGATTGGAAGTGGAGAACTCACGTTTCATCGCCTGTGAAGATGTTCGCCAAAAAAGTTGTCACGATCAGGCTCGTAATGTGCAAGCAATTCCGCACAGACGGTCTTTCGCTCCTCTTTACGGTCTCCTGTTAGGCGGCGAGGAAAACAGCGGGCATACACCCATGAGTACCCCCAACTGGTGGACGAATGTGTCGCTACTACCAACAGAAACGTCCAGTCGAGCAGCACAGTGTTTGACTGTGATCTGTCGATCACCTCGAATGAGAGTGTCCGCACGTTCCAACCCTGCAGGAGTCACAATTGTGTGCGGCCGGCCGGCAAGCGGGTGATCGGTACCTTGCTGCGATGAGGACAGACGCCTCGCCCAACGACTCACCGTGCTTTTGTTCACTGACGTGTCTCCGTAGACATTCAGCAAATAACTATGAGTATCTGTGGTGCTCTAGTTTTCCCCTAAAAGAATCTCAATGACAGCTCTCTTCCTTGAACGCACCTCCGTTACACATGCAATTTTGAAGGCTATGTATAGCGCCACCACCTATCGGAACTTCATGAAACTATAGAGGCTGAAGCGGTAGTATTTCTCGATATCCCACAACAAATTCTGAATTTTTACAACGGAAATCGGCCGAGAAAAAGAAGTGTTGCATTACTTATTGAACTCTCCTCGTAATTATTACTTGCATGCATTCCAGACTGTTTAAAAATATCCTGGAGCACTCCGATCCCTTGCATAATTTAATTTTTAAAATCTGGAACTTGTTTCTCAGTACTCTTTTTGACAACAAGTAATCGCCACATAGAGCCACGTGTGGATTCTGTTTTCTCAGTGCAGTTCAGAAGCGCGATGTATTCCTAATCGCGCACTGGAAGAACCTGCGGTAAACATCACATACTGATGACCAACACCTGCAAAGTATGGTTCTCAGGTACACCTCGAGGACACTGTAACATAACTCATGCCACCTATTTGGTCGCAGCTGGATGTTATGTATCCACCCAGATGGATCGAAACCGTCACCACATGACCAATTTGATCTCTGTGTGTCCATTGCGAACGAATACACAAATTTCCCAGCTGCATGGTGCGCGACGGAGGACAAGTGACCACCTGCTATGGTATCTGCATAAATGACATTGGGTTGTTCTTCATCGACGAATGGAGGATTTGTAGGCGCCTGATGACCGTCGTAGGAGAGTATGGAGGCTGCGACGTACATATGCATGTCTCCGGCTTGTAACATCACTGGTTCAGCTGACAGGTGTGTCAGTGATTTGTTATGTTGGTACTATGTGCTGACGCCGGCGCTTCTCATTACTATCGAAGGTTATTCGGAGTGTGAGCATTCCCGTTACAGGGTCTTTCAACTGCAATCATACAGTCAACATTTTTCCGTCTTGCGTCCATTCTTTCCTCCAGAAGGTAGCTATCAACAGAATGTTGTATCTTCTGATATGAATACCACTGCGAGGTGGAAACTAGCAGTCGTCGCAGGAATCCTCCTCACACGCTGGATGACGTCTGGAGTGTTGCCGTCGAAGAGTAGGAGAAAGGTGAGCAGCAATGCCCCGAGCACATTGTGGACAGCGGACCGAGGAGTATCCAAACGTGTTACAGCGAGAGGGGTGGTGCAACTCTCTATTATATGATACCCACCAGCAGATTTTGATTTCACAGATGTGCAGTTTCGAACAGAGAGCCTCTATTTTCGTCATTTCACAGTTAAGTTTTTTTGTGCGACAAAGCTGCTTCTTCCAACCTTAACTCCAAGATATTTTATGTAGCAGTGCTGCACAGTTTCAGTGTCTAACATTCTGCGTGGTGTCTGTTTGTTCTATATCGTGTCTCCCTACCACTTTCGCGCAACGACGCTCTGAGCATGTTTTTTAGGGAATTGACTAGTTTGAACCTGGGACCTGTTGCTGGTAAGGAGACGCCAGACCACACATGACATGTAGAATTCAGAAGAGTTCAGTGAGACTAGCGATGATATAACCAAATACTTAATGATTTTAACGTCAGCTCCACTGCACTCCCTGTAGAAGCATCTTAATACTAACTAAATTTAGTGGAAGGGGTTCAAGGCTTTCCTATTTTTAGTTAGCTGGTAAAATAACGTCGAAAAAGCAGTTAAGTTTACCATTGAAAATTTTATTCTACTCACAAAACATTGTTTATAAGTTGCACTATTGATAAAAGGAAATGTTTTAATACAGGATGGTAAAAACCAACTGCGTTCAACAAAAATGTGAACGAATATTCCCTGAATGGGTTTCCAAGTTCTACAATGGATCGAAGGATGACCTATGCCATATCACATCTATAATCTAGGTTTAAATTAAGTTTCACAAAAGAGAAAACTATCAAAATGGTCTACAGTGACCCTCAATTATCTTTAATTACTTATCTAACTTGTCGTAAATTACGGTGGCTGATGTGGCTTCTCAGTAACTATATAACAGAAAAATCATCGCATTTCAGATGTTTACTTCAAGTGGCAAATGTGAACACAATGAGCTTTAATTGACGATCGACACTAGTATTACACAAAAAGGGGGTGTAACAGATGAGACTACTGCAGTTCTGAGTGAAGCTTTATGCGCTGTTATGCGGCATCGCGTGTGTTCATTACCTTTTCGGTGTTCGTCAGGGGGCGGCAGGCAGCACAGCTCCGCTCGCCTCACTGTCTGGAAGCAACTCTCCCTAACTTCTTACTACAATTTACCGAAGTTGGTTTAAAAAAAACTATCTGGCTGTGTTTTCATCTGACCAGTCAGGGTCTCAATGTTAACCTTAAGCTCCGCCTACAAAAGTTCTGTCTATCCAATGAGAAACGTTATACTTTTCGTGGTGGGGAAATGTTTTTAAAGTTTGCAACGTAACAGAGACGCGAAAAAGTCTCACACTAAAACTTGCGGGTGGTGTGGCCCTTTTTGTGTTATCGTAAAATCTATACTGTTCTTCTGGAGGGCTCTAGCTTTTAACATGGGCTGGGGGTGGTCCTGACGTAACAGAGATGGGAAAATGTCTCACACTAAAGCTTGCGGCTGGGGTGTGGTCGTAGCGGTTAGCTGGCGACATGGGTGTTCGTCCCTTATCGTAGGGCCTTCCAGCTTAACGTGGTTCTGCTCTCGGCTTCTGTTCTCGTTTCTCCCCTTGGAACTGCGTCTGTGTCACGGTGGGAAGGTATGACATGCATTTAGGCATTCTTGTGCTAGTCTGTGGTATTCCATTTGCTCACTCGTTACTCGTATTACTTTGGTTAATTTAATGTCACGATTTATTCGGAGCTATGTGACATACTACTGGATTTGCTTATAATGTCAGGGTTTTCATGGAAGGTGTTGGATTTGCCTGACACCTTACATATCACCACACTTCGAACTTAATTTTTGCACTGAATTTAGACAATGATTGAATCGTTGTCTAAGTCAGTCAAAAATCATTCCCTTATCTAAATTTTGTTGCCTACTGTTCAGCCATGTTATTCTGGTTCTACGCTAGTTTGTATTACTAATTTATATTTTTATATTCTTCCACTTTATTCTCAAAAATGACAAGAGAAGAATATTTTTATGCTATTATTAATTTTTAATTATTTTCTTTCTTTATTTAAGTGTGAAGTTTGTTTTTTTAAGAAGTTTGCTATCGAAAGTGAGGAGTCTTTCACATCGATTTTCTTAGAAATATATTTTTTTATAAATGTAGTAATTAAGTAAAATCTATTCCTAACACATTTCCTAAATATCATGTACAAGTAAAATGTTTTTGTTTCTAGACACTCATTTCAACATTGTTACACTAACAAATAAGAATTATTTCCAAGAATTGCTTTGACAAAGAAATATACATACACAAGTATTGAGACATTATCCTAACAAATGGCACAAATGTTAAAAAAAAAGGGAAAACATTCAACAAGATAATTTTTTATTCTTTGTTTTTGTAAGGAGAAAATAAGTAAAATATAGTTATTATTTTATTTATATGAGGAGAAAATAAGTGTCATATAGTTTAAGTGTTTATTATGCCTTACTTTTGTTCTTTATATACTGTCCATTTCAGAACTAATGACTCATTTTTATCGATAGTCTATTTTTTACGTAAGTCCATAGTAATGACTGTTATTTTGTAGTTTATTAGCTATCTGGTATGCTTAACTTATTTAGTTTTTCACATGTTTCTTTTGCACAATTCCTACATCGCATAATTTGATTTCACACATTCACACAATCCTGTGAATGTTTAAGCATGAGGTTGGCGAATGTTTTTGCACGAAGGTGATGGACTTGAGCGAGATGGATGTGGGCAAGTATTGGATGTACAGCTTCGTTCGTTATTCCTTGTTAGCTTTGCAAGTGTGTGTTGCTGTTGTGGAGGTCCCATAATGGAATGGAGCTGTGAGTGCAGAATCTCGTGGTTTACTGTCTTTGTATGTGTGAAAGTTATCGTTATGTGCCGCTGAAAGCTGTTGTTTTCCGTTGTAATACTTCGCAGACGACTAGTTTACAATAGGGTAGGGATTTGGGAAGGTATGTCGTCTATTCTTCACCCATCTTCTTTCTTGGTCTCAATTTTGCGAATCTTCAACTTCTGTTCTTCCTGTTTTTTCTCTGCTTCTTGGTTCTTCTCTGGGCCAGATATGGAAATATTTATTGATAACTAGTCGCTTTGAAGTTCTTCTCCTAGTAACAGTTTGATAAATGGTTTGGGCATGTCATTTCTACTTTGTGGACGTTTTCTTCAGTTTTGTGCATCAGCGTGCTGTTTAATAGCAGTAGTGTGACTTTTACACATATTTTTTGTCAGTGGTGGCTTGCCCAAGCCGTCTTCTCATCGGGCCATTTTCTGCTCACTTGGCTGAGTGGGGGCGTCCCGGGGTTTATGAGCGGTGAAAGTCCGATGTTTGCTTGTCAGTCCCTGCACCGGTCCCTTCTGGCGTTCGGTGTCCTGTCATGTCTCTGCAGGGTTCCGTGCTCTGTCCTACCAGGGTTCCGCCTAGTGGGTTCAGATTTACGGCCCACTTCCGATACAAGGGCCCTCTGTTTGTCTCGCTGTCCTTTCCTTTCTCTTGGCGCTTCTGTCTTGTAGGAATCATGTCTTGCTAATTACGTCCTTTTCTTTCTTGATACTTCTCTCGTTGCAACTTGTGGGTCATTGCATCTCGTCGTTGCTGGAGTTTTTACAATGGTTCTTACAAAAAGTTTTACTTATAATCATCTAACATATGTCTAGTACCTACATTGTCTTACGCCTTCTTAAAAGCTTTACAAATTTCGGCGCCCTTTCCATGTTACAATTCTAAGATATTTTGAGTTTTAACGTCTACAAGAATCCTCAAATTGGTTTTTTTATTTTTTGTGTACTGTTGTGGTGTATAGCATTTTAGTATTTCATGCTGTTAGACTATCTACACTTTATCCCTTCACCTTAATCTATGGTACTATTGGTGTTATTATTGAATCTACTTTCTTTTTCCCACCTTCCTCTCTCTTCATTCTTCATTCTCCTGACAATCTTATCTGCAACATAATCTTGAAATATTGTGCTGATTATTTACCAGTAATAAAATTAATCTTCAAACTTGTGCTGAAAGTGTTTAATACTGCCAGTCTTAGGTAAAAATACCTCTGCTTTATCTAGTAAAATACCCCCTAATTCTCTTTTACTGTGTTCTGAAATACCTTGAACTTCTTGCAATTTTTCGTCGATTTCTTTATGGACTTCTAACATGAGTTGAGGCGATTCCCCCTTTTGTGCATGCCATTCTAATTCTTCATCCCCTTTATCTCACGTCATTCTTAATTGTTTGTTTATAACTGGTATTTCTTCTAATTTTAGCTTTTGCTCAAAGAGAAGTGTGACGTTCCCGAATGTTACACTACCTTTCCCCATATCTATTATCGCTCGTCTCTCATTAAAAAAGTCTGCACCTATAATCAAATCTACAGTTAGTTTAGGTATAATCACGAAGTTGGCTTCGATCTTTTGACCTTGGCACGAAAGAGTTAACCTTGTTTGTCTCGTAACTACCGCAGCATTGATTCTAATAGGACCTCTTACTTTAATCTTACGTGTTTTCAGAACTGGCAATTCCTCATTGGCATTACACTGCATGAATAAATTTTCTGAGATCGCAGTCAGTTCGCTTCCGCTATCAATTACAATATTGACTGGGATATGCTTTACCATGGCCTACACAATTGGTTGAATTTAAAAGGGTTGGTTCTGTTCTTCTTCTTCTTGCATCAATGAATCCTCCACTGAATCATACATGAGTCTTTTTAGGAATTTCCCTTGTGAATTCGAACTTTCTGTAGGATAAGCTTCGACTGCTACTTCTCTCTCTTTTATTTCCTCTTCTCTATTTCTTCCTTCATTTATGCTTTCTTCAACATCCTCTACTTTTTCCTCATCCTCGTCTATCTTCTCCTTCTTCGTCACTCCTTCCACATAATCGCATCTAAATGCTCTAATTATCGCTTCATAACTTGTAACCTCCTCCTCAGTTACCGACCTTAATGACAGTGAAAAATTAAACTGCGTGTACCTAATGGAAATTTGGGAAAAGCAATCGTCACCGAAGTTAATCTGTCGGTAGAGAGGAAGGAAAGGATTACATCTAAATCAAAGGAAAAAAGCAAATGAAACTGGTGGAAATTAATTTTGAAAAGGGGTAAAGTTAATAAAGAAAGTAAATGTGCGGCAGTTACATTAACAATTACCTAGCGGTAATTAGATATTTGAGATTTGGGGGAAATTACAGTCGCCAGTCCTAAGGACAATTACTATAGTAACTGAAAAAGAAAGGTTATTACACATATAATTAGCACTAGAAGCGTGGCAACTGAAGGTTGACACGTGTAGTGTGAAAACTGAAAGTTTGTCAGAAGTAATAATTTTCGCTACACTCTGACTTAATTTAGCAAAAGAATTAATAAAACCGGAAAATCGAAAGTTAATTTAGTGACTGAAGTTAATAGTGAGCTTTCTTTCTGAAGCACATCGAAAGTCAGTAAAATACGGTTAGTCTTGGACTACCTCAACAATCATTTCAAAAGCTACTTGAATCTACACAATTTAGAAATAAGAGATTTAACTTTGAACTTGAATTAAATGATTCTGAACAATTAACAATAGTAAAATTTAGTACGTACCAAGCTGAGCTGCAGTCACAGGTAAGCTAAAATACGGTAACAACACTCGCACTCTTAATTTGTGCTTGTGTAGTCTAAATATTGTAGCCAGCTATGAATACCTTAACTGAACTTTGAAGTTAAAGCAGTGAAATCGAATGATGCTGGCGTTTGAATTTCAACGACACTCGGGTACATTCCGGAAAAGGAAGGGACCCTGCTTGGTAATGCAGTTGGGACAATGAGCAACAAACGTTCATGCTACATTGCTGTAATTTAGTTATGAAAATGGAACAGTTTGAAAAGCTGAGGTATGCCATACAGTTCTAAAACTTTACGTGCTTCCCGTCTTCCGTGTTGGTTGATTGAAGGTTTGAAGCCGTCGATCGTGGAGGTGGCGACAGTCACTCTTTGCCGGCCATCACTGTTGCAGAAGCTGGATGTTGGCGCGCCTTCTCCTCGACACGGTCACCAGGCGAAACGGGCTCTTGATGTGCGCCAGCTAATGCTTCCCGTCCGCGACACCGTGTCAGAAACTATCATAGCAAGTCGAGCGCAATTACATGCTGCCCAACCCCGAAAGCGCGGCAACTTGCGGGAGCGTCACACAACACAATTGCTCCACTGCACCACCCCAGCCAGACTCTCCTCTGCCCGTGCTCCACGCGAAACACTACCAAAGATCCTAAACACTTTGGTTCTCCACACGACCTATCGATGTATTCGTTCGATAGCATAGTTTTCTCTAGGCCAGACCCAGCGCATAAATACAAATAATAATCACAAAACAAACGAATTATACATCGACATAAATGCATATATATATACAAAGAGTAAAACAATTACAATATATAAAGAGACAGAAATGTCATATCTTCAGGCGACAAAATAAGGAAAAAATTTATAGTATAATAGATGGAAATAGGAGGATTTCCATTTCCGGCGTTACACGTGCCCCACATTATCTGAGGATGTTCTTGTAACCTAAACAGACTCAGAAAATGTCCCAAAAAAGAAACAGCGGAAATGCATATGCTCAAAACATCAAGAAAATTTAGCATTAGGCTAATTAACCATAAACCAATTTTTAGACCATAATAATTGAGTGGAGACACTCCTAATCTTATTCCACTCTGCCATCTTACACAAAAGAAAACAGGTTGACAACATATTAAAATTCATAGAAAACATAGAAAATGGTTTAGCTATTCAAAAAATCAAAATTCTTAACAGTATCAAGAAATATACTACTATTTACAAAATTCAGAAGAGTACATGGCCATAAAAAACATGTATATCAAAATACGCAAATTAATAATTAATTACATAGAATACGTATTTTATATAACCTTTTCATAATTAATATTCTTGTCATGAGAGTCCACTTAACGCTAAACAAGAAAATAATATACAGCAGATCGACAAAAACATAAATATTGACAACAGAATTCTTTCACATCAGCTGTCTGGGAAGAAAAACAACTCCGCCTTCCGTACTCGCAAGTACAAAGAATGACGAGAGCGGCAGAAGAGCCGACAGCGGCTCCGCCTCGCCAGTATTGTTGCGCCCGCCTGTGCGGCACGCTTGATCTCACTCGCCTGTGTAACGGCATTTCCAGAACGTCCGTTTCACTGAATTCTTTCGGAAAAACTCACTCCCGAGTAATCTCAAGGAGTCCATTAACACCATCACAGTGGGTAACTCAACACCATCCATCATCACTCGCATGTACTAGCCTGAAACTTGAAACAGCATCTAAGTAGATCGGCAATGACTAGTAAATCACATATTTATGAAATCTTACAGCTAGTTACAAAATCATATTTACATGCCTTAATCTACTGTGACTCAGCTGAAAACATAAACTAGCGGCTTGGATTTTTCAATTGATTAATAATCAGTAACTCTTAAATCATTTAATCAAAAGTAATTACTTATTAATTACAGCTTCTTTAATGACCTCTTGTTCAAGCAAAAGCATGGCAACCTAGAAAATCCTTAAATCTTACACTCTATATTTACATACTGTACAAATTGCCCATTCTGTGGTATTAATCGTCGATCTTTGGTTGGTACAATTTCAAGTCTACAATGTTCTGTATACATAATAGTTTTCCAGAGCTTGGATACTCTAAGCAATAAGGATTTGTGTGAGGTATACCAATGACTTTATATGGTCCATTGTAAACAAACTTAAATTTAGAGATTTCATGGTCTATCTCGCTCGATTTCTCATGAGCTTTTACAAGTACTAGGTCTCCGATTGCAAACTTAGCAAAACGCGCTTTAGCGTCATGACGACGTATGCGTGCATCGGCTCTTAGCTTCATTACTTCTCGCAAACGATCTTTTTTCACACCAATATTAATGTCAATGTGTGGAGGAAATTTGATTATCTCTTCCACAAGTCCCGGTTTGTCTGAAAACACACTCCTATTTCTCATTATTACTTCATACAGGCCTCGACTTTGTTCGTGTGTTACGTTTGACACACCGTCTACAATACTTCCCAATTCACTTTCTACACTATTGTCAATGCCGAGATTTCTCACGTTACAGTAGTTCAAATTCATACCTAAGTCAATGGCATCCAGCCACTTAACAATGTGTATAGGCTGGTGTTGCCTATGCACACCGTCTCCTGCCTCGTCAAAACTAAGTACTATTGTTTTATCTTGTGACGCACATGTCAAAGTTTTGCTTTCGCAATTAATCACCGCACGGTACTTTAGTAGCCAATCTAACCCGATAATTACTTCCGTAGTTAAGTCTGGCACGACGACAAACTCTTGTTCAAATTGTGCCCCACAAATCTCGAAGTTGACAAAAATCTGTTTTGTGACCGGTTTACTGGCCTTCCCAGCAGCACCGATAATTTTCACTCCTGTTACTGGCATAACTACAATACCAGGTCTGTCTTTCAGTAACTCAAATATTTTCCCAGATACAGCACTCAATTCTGCACCGGTGTCAATCAACACGTTTAGTTGTAGGTCGTGCATATTAACAGACACTACTATCTGTCTACACTTGTCCTCGACTGTTTCTTTATTTTCCCACAGTAAATCCTCGTCTATATCCAGGTCATTCCAGAAAAAACCATCCGGCTTTGATCCTAAATCCGGCTTATCTGGCGGCTTTTTTAGCCTCTGTTCGCATACAGTTTTAATTTCAACACGTTTGTCCTGAGGCTTAGTCTGTAGCTTCGCCTCCAATACCGAAACCTTTTCCTGTAGCTCGTCAACTAGTGAGTGTTGCTTTGCTATCAGTTCATTAACTGTCACCTTCGTTGATTCCTCTTTGGTCAGATTGATCTCATCTGCCAATCTACCTGGAGGAATGTGCCCAGTAGTATCTGCAATTACTTCATCTAGCTCTGCGCAACCCATACTGCTATCGTTAATCTATGTGCTTTTCTACCAATCGCGTCCGGCTATCACTAAAATTTTCGTAATCTTTCTCCTTAATACTCTCGCAATGTTTAATCTGGAGGTTTGCGTCGGATGGGTCGGCTACTTCTACCACTTTCGGTAAAGTCTGCCGGTTAGGGCCAGAACTTTCCGTTACTACTTCAACATCCAACTCCTGCGGGACGAAATACGACGAATCTTGCTCGTGCTCCCCATTAACATCAACTATTTCTAGTAAAGTCTGCCGGTTAGGGCCAGAACTTTCTATCACTTCACAAATACTATCTTCCTGTGGGACGAGACGCGGCAAATCCTGCCCGCGATCCCCATAAACATTTCTCCCATACAGGCCCCTATAATCTCTTAGTTCGTCGTATAAGCGACCGAACTGCCTTAACCAGACCTCACCCCTCTCTGCATCCCCTCGTTCAATGACGAACGTCTTATCCGACATCTGATCTTCTCTCAACAATTGCGAATCATTCTTAAACTCAATCTCCATTTCCGCTGTGGGTGTTACAGCTGCCACCTTATAATCGATTTCCGGAACACTACCTAAATTGTTCTCACTGACAGTGAGACTACTGCCATGTCTACAGCTGATCTACTACTTGTGGGCGCACTCCTGTCTCTTAACACTGGCACACTCCCACCGTTGAATATTCCATACGGAATTTTCGTAACGACGACACCTGGGTTTTCTCCTGTTATTGGGCCTCCAAAATTTCTCCACGCCCGGTCGGCCCCTCACCGGCGCGGTTAATCGTTTCCCTGTCTCGTCCCAGCAGATACGCTCCCCTGATGCTGCTGAGGCGGCTGATCACACCCTCTGGCGTTATTACTATTCTGCGAAGCCCGTATCACGCTAGTATGATACTGGTTTCCGTCATTCCTGTTATTATTTGCATTGTACCGATTGTCATTACGGCCCGAACCACTATTGTTATTGCTGCCAAGATTGCGGTATGCATTATTCTCATAGTTATCGTTGTTGTGGTTGCTGTGGTACCCGTTGTTGTTACCACGGCCTCTACCACTGTCGCGATTATTGCGCCATTTGTCCTGGTCCTCAACTCTTTCCAGGAAATCATTGATTGTCCTATAATTGCTTCCTACGTAGCGTTTTGTATCATCTGGAAGCTTCTTGTAGAGTTCCCAGACTATTTCGGATTCCGTGCGGCGATCACGCAAATATTCCAATTTGCGGATCCAGCCCTCACAAAACTCCTTCATCGAGCCGCGCTAATTCGCATCGAAAGGCCTCGATACGTCAAATTCGCGCCAGACACTTTGCTGTTTTTGCTCTGACGAGTATTCAGCCAGAAACAAATTTTTAAACTCGTCAAAAGTCAGGTTCGTAATGTTGAGGTTTAAGCCCCAACGCTTGGCATCACCTGCCAACACATCAATAACCGCATTAATTTTTCTCTCATTAGTCCATGATCTGGGTAAAACTCTTTCACAATTTTTAATGAAATCCGTCGGGTGTATACCGCCTTTTTTGAAGGGGTCGAACCGCTCCTCTTTCGTCAACAATTCCGAACTATGTGCACAGATAGGCACATAGCTCTGTTTTTCGTCAAGTTTCTTTTCTAATTCCGACACTCTCGTAATTACTTGGCAAGTGGTTGTCGCAAGCGTTTCTACTTCCCTTTTTTTTTCTTCGCAGGTATTAGCCTGCTTGGTATCTACTTCGGATACTAAAGCCTTTAAAGTTTCCACCTTCTTTTGATCCTCTTTTTTCACTAATTGAATTTGTCCCGTCACCTTATTCTCGATGATCGGAGCAACTGCTTCTCCTACACTTTTCTCGATTCTGCTAATTTCGGAATAAAAACGAGTATTTGTGCCCGCAATTCCCGCCTGAACGCCTATCATTTCCTGTTTAAGGTTACCGATTTCGGTTGTCAACTTTTGTGTTAACAACTCCAACATTGTTGTTAACAACATTAATAGCTTTGTTCTGATTGTCTAGCTTCCGTTCAATTTTTTCAGACTGAGCTTCTTGCTTGGCAGCCTGATCTTCTTGCTTGGCAGCCTGAGCTTCTTGCTTGGCAGCCTGAGCTTTAATTTCTGCCGATTGAATCTTGATTTCGTTAATCAAAACAATCAATAAATCAGTTAAATTCCCGGAAACTACCGGTTTTACTTCCGTAGCGGCTCCCTCTTTAATTGTCCCCCCGTATTCGTCATCAAGGGATTCAGATTTGATTTTCACTTCCGATTCCGAAACATTTTCTAAAGTTTGGAATTCCATTTCTGCTCTTTGTTGCGTTTCGGCGGTCGCGTTTTTCATGCTAGCCGCCTGCCCCTGAACAATCGGTACCGCGGTGCGCGTTTCCCACTGTTCGACCGATTGTTCCGTGTCCAAGTCTCCCAAATTTTGGTAATTGTTGCCTTCACTCATTTTAATAATTTTCAATATAAATGCCAATTCTCAAATCTAATTAGGATTCCTCACACTAATATTCTCGCTGACGTATCGACCATTTCGTAACCAGTACTTTGTTACGAGATTTGCACAATGCAAAATTCGTGTCCAGAACAACCTCAAATACGAAGATTGTCCTGTCACCAGGTCGCCACGTGTAACCTCCCCCTCACTTACCGACCTTAATGACAGTGAAAAATTAAACTGCGTGTACCTAATGGAAATTTGGGAAAAGCAATCGTCACCGAAATTAATCTGTCGGTAGAGAGGGAGGAAAGGGTTACATCTAAATCAAAGGAAAAAAGCAAATGAAACTGGTGGAAATTAATTTTGAAAAGGGGTAAAGTTAATAAAGAAAGTAAATGTGCGGCCGTTACGTTAACAATTAACTAGCGGTAATTAGATATTTGAGATTTGGGGGAAATTACAGTCGCCAGTCCTAAGGACAATTACTATAGTAACTGAAAAAGAAAGGTTATTACACATATAATTATCACTAGAAGCGTGGCAACTGAAGGTTGACACGTGTAGTGTGAAAACTGAAAGTTTGTCAGAAGTAATAAATTTCGCTACACTCTGACTTAATTTAGCAAAAGAATTAATAAAACTGGAAAATCGGAAGTTAATTTAGTGACTGGAGTTAATAGTGAGCTTTCTTTCTGAAGCACATCGAAATTCAGTAAAATACGGTTAGTCTTGGACTACCTCAACAGTCATTTCAAAAGCTACTCGAATCTACACAATTTAGAAATAAGGGATTTAACTTTGAACTTGAATTAAATGATTCTGAACAATTAACAATAGTAAAATTTAGTACGTACCAAGCTGAGCTGCAGTCACAGGTAAGCTAAAATACGGTAACAAAACTCGCACTCTTAATTTGTGCTTGTGTAATCTAAATATTGTAGCCAGCTATGAATACCTTAACTGAACTTTGAAATTAAAGCAGTGAAATCGAATGATGCTGGCGTTTGAATTTCAACGACACTCGGGTTCATTCCGGAAAAGGAAGGGACCCTGCTTGGTAATGCAGTTGGGACAATGAGCAACAAAGGTTCATGCTACGTTGCTGTAATTTAGTTATGAAAATGGAACAGTTTGAAAAGCTGAGGTCTGCCATACAGTTCTAAAACTTTACGTGCTTCCCGTCTTCCGTGTTGGTTGATTGAAGGTTTGAAGCCGTCGATCGTGGAGGTGGCGACAGTCACTCTTTGTCGGCCGTCGCTGTTGCAGAAGCTGGATGTTGGCGCGCCTTCTTCTCGACACGGTCACCAGGCGAAACGGGCTCTTGATGTGCGCCAGCTAATGCTTCCCGTCCGCGACACCGTGTCAGAAACTATCATAGCAAGTCGAGCGCAATTACATGCTGCCCAACCCCGAAAGCACGGCAACTTGCGGGAGCGTCACACAACACACCTGCTCCACTGCACCACCCCAGCCAGACTCTCCTCTGCCCGTGCTCCACGCGAAACACTATCAAAGATCCTAAACACTTTGGTTCTCCGCACGACCTATCGATGTATTCGTTCGATAGCATAGTTTTCCCTAGGCCAGACCCAGCGTATAAATACAAATAATAATCACAAAACAAACCAATTATACATCGACATAAATGCATATATATACAAAGAGTAAAACAATTACAATATATAAAGAGACAGAAATGTCATATCTTCAGGTGACAAAATAAGGAAAAAATTTATAGTATAATAGATGGAAATAGGAGGATTTGCATTTCCGGCGTTACAAACTTCCTTCATTATATACGTTGGGTTGTGTGCCCACTCGTAACTTATTTTTCAACTTCTGTCGACTGCGCATTATCCTCATTGAATTCGCTTTCCCTTGTTTCCATCTCAAATAGCTCTGCAATACTCATTACTTCGTCCTTTCCTCCTACATTCGTTGTGCATGCCTCTGGTAATTCATCTTCCTCGTCAGTATTCTCCCAATCATTTTCGTCCCAACACGATATTGTTATTTTCTTGTCTTCGTTTTCATTTGGTCCCTGCGGATTTGATTCTTCCTTCTTCTCTTCTCGTGATAAGATTTTTACTTCTCTGTTCAAGGTGCTGCAATTGTCCTGGGTCGGTGCGTCATTCTCTTTGGCATGGGCGCTTAGCTGTCAATTCGAACGTTTATCGGGGTTTGGTGGTCTTACCTCCACCTCTTCTATCTGTATTCTCTTTTCTTGTTCAGCTTGTTGATAGTGGTTTCTTTGTTGATAATTTGTCGGTCTATTGGTCCTCCAGTACCCGTTCCGGTTGTCGTTATTCCCTCTGTAATAGTTGTTGCCGTTCCTGGGTGAATTATAGTTCTTGCCATATTCTCTTCTAAATCCATAACCGGTTCTTTGTTGAAATCTATTGTCGTTTCTTGGTGCGAAGTTATCACATGGTTCGTAATTATTGTTTCTTCGTACTGTGTCTTGTGGATTCCACTGCTTTTTGCTTTCGTTTTCACGTGCGCTTCGTCTTTTTCTTGCGTCATCTTCCGAAAATATGAACTCTAGTTCCCTTAGAATACCTTTAAATGCTTCCACGTCATTGCCTCCGCGACCTACTAATGATTGCTGGTATTTCAACGGTAGCTTCATCGCGCATAATTTAATCAACTCTCCGTCACTGTATGGTACATCTAAGCATTGATTTTTGTTTGCCATTACTTCGAAAAATTTCACGGAACTCTTCTCTCCTGAATTTTCAAAATATGGGTTCCATAATAATTCGTACTTCACTCTGTTCTGTGCTTCGCTGGACCAATATCGTGAGAGAAACTTCTCTCTGAAATCTTCGTACGATCGGCATGTCGCTGCAACATTCTGCATGGTTCCTGTGACTGTTCCTGTCATGTGTGCACATATAAAGTCTAATTTCTGAGCTAGCGTCCAGTGTTCTGGTAATCCTACTTGGAATTGATCTATAAAAGTTCATGGATGTAATGAGTTTCCTTCTCGAAAGTGTTGACATTTTCTGACTGTGAGGAAATGATCGTTGTCGTACTTCGTCATAGTTCCATGTGAAATTCGCGATTCTTCGCCACTTTTGTTTCTGATCATTTCTCCCGTCGTTTTTCCCGGTTGTGGTAGATCCATTGGATACTGTCCGCTGTAACTTTCTCGTACCCGCGGTGTAAGCTGTCTGATTTCACGTATGTTACTTTCCGCCTGTGATTGGAATCGTTAATTGCTTGTTTTTCCGGTGCTGTTACAGATACGGATGTGGTTGCAGACTCTGTGCTTGTTCGATCCTGTTCACTACGCTCTTCAATGGTTTGCAACAACTCTGTTCGCAATTTCTGAAATTGTCGCTTCGTTTGCGCTTCTATTTTGACTATGCGGTTATCATATCTTTTCAGCGCTGCTTTTGTGATACGGTTGTGTAATACACTGTTTTCAACAACTTCACGCGCTGTACCTGCGGCTTGTCTAGTAATTTCGTTTATCTGTTTCTCTAGTTTCTTGACTTCTCCCTGGGTGTTGTTACGTAATGTTTTGATCTCGTCCTGAATCTCATTACACAATGTTTGTACGTCCGCTTGTACCTTGTCAATGTCTGTTCTCAATTGATTGTGACCTATTATTAAGTTTCCTATGACTTCTCGAAATTCTTTTGCCTCGTCTTCAATATGACTTAGGTGTAACTGAATTTTTTTGTTTTGTTCTTTAATCTCACGCATTTGTCTCTTGGTTTCTGCATTCTGAATTTTAATATGGTTCGCAATTTCTTTATTTTGCCTTGTCATGTTTTCCGTAATTTGTTGTATTAATTCTGCCAGATTGGTGGGTCCTTTTGCGTTTTCTTCCGACGTCCTACGCTCTGTGTTTTCGCCCAAGTGTTGGTTCGCAACCGATTGCATTGAACTGTGCTGTGACACGTTTCTGCTCGCATTCCTTGTACTCTGTAGTGAGGGAGCTCTGATTACTTGTACTATGGGTTCTACGTATTCAAGACGCAAGTTAGAATCCTCATCGACTGTCTCTCTACTTTCCTGCTCCTCTGTCGTATGCTGACTTACGTTTCCTATGCCTTGACGTACATTATCCTCGTTATGGTGCGTTATATGTCCTATTTCTCGCGATACTGCATCGTCTGTTGTACTGTCCTCTATTCTCCGTCCATTTTCATGCTGGGTCTCTACCTCAATTCGGTCAAGGTCTCGATTTGCCATTGCTAATCTTTCCGAATCCCTTATTTTCTGTTTTAAAAGCAATTCACGCGCCCTACTTCGAGTCAACATGCGCTCATACGATCTCACGCGTTTCATAAACTTTTTGTTCACACGACTTGACAATCAATTCACTTACTTGTTGGGTCAGAACTAACTTGTCAACGATGTATCCGCCACCTGTGCGCTTGCAGCTAGGAGAAAAATTAATTCTAACAATTTTTAAAATTCATAACGTAATTATGCTATTGTCTCTGCTAGAATGTCTCACTATTTTATTGAATACTTTCTTACTATCTATCGCTGCAGCTACTGTTTTCGACTATTTATAACGTTCAAAAAAAAAAAATTTTATTACGAAAATTTTTCAACAGGATATTTTTCTGACCTAGTTAGGCATGCGGTCGACCTTCAATCATGGTATTTTAGCATCCTGGCAGGGTCACCATTTCCTAACATTCTGCATGGTGTCTGTTTGTTCTATATCGTGTCTCCCTACCACTTTCGCGCAACGACGCTCTGAGCGTGTTTTTTAGGGAAATGGCTAGTTTGAACCTGGGACCTGTTGCTGGTAAGGAGACGCCAGACCACACATGACATGTAGAATTCAGAAGAGTTCAGTGAGACTAGCGATGATATAACCAAATACTTAATGATTTCAACGTCAGCTCCACTGTAATCCCTGTAAAAGAATCTTAATACTAACTAAATTTAGTGGAAGGGGTTCAAGGCTATCCTCTTTTTAGTTAGCTGGTAAAATAACGTCGAAAAAGCAGTTAAGTTTACCATTGGAAATTTTATTCTACTCACAAAACATTGTTTATAAATTGCACTATTGATAAAAGGAAATGTTTTAATACAGGATGGTAAAAATCAACTGCGTTCAACACATATTCCCTGAATGGGTTTCCAAGTTCTACAATGGATCGAAGGATGACCTATGTCATATCACATCTATAATCTAGGTTTAAATTAAGTTTCACAAAAGAGAAAACTATCAAAATGGTCTACAGTGACCCTCAATTATCTTTAATTACTTATCTAACTTGTCGTAAATTACAGTGGCTGATGTGGCTTCTCAATAACTATATAACAGAAAAATCATCGCATTTCAGATTTTTACTTCAAGTGGCAAATGTGAACACCATGAGCTTTAATTGACGATCGACACTAGTATTACACAAAAAGGGGGCGTAACAGATGAGACTACTGCAGTTCTGAGTGAAGCTTTATGCGCTGTTATGCGGCATCGCGTGCGTTCATTACCTTGTCCGTGTTCGTCAGGGGGCGGCAGGCAGCACAGCTCCGCTCTTCTCGCCGTCTCGGAAGCAACTCTCCCTAACTTCTTACTACAATTTACCGAAGTTGGTTTAAAAAAAACTATCTGGCTGTGTTTTCATCTGACCAATCATGGTCTCAATGTTAACCATAAGCTCCGCCTACAAAAATTCTGTCTATCCAATGAGAAACGTTATACTTTTCGTGGTGGGGAAATGTTTTTAAAGTTTGCAACGTAACAGAGACGCGAAAAAGTCTCACGCTAAAACTTGCGGGTGGTGTGGCCCTTTTTGTGTTATCGTAAGATCTATACTGTTCTTCTGGAGGGCTCTAGCTTTTAACATGGGCTGGGGGTGGTCCTGACGTAACAGAGACGCGAAAAAGTCTCACGGTAAAACTTGCGGCTGGGGTGTGGTCGTAGCGGCTAGCTGGCGACGTGGGTGTTCGTCCCTTACCGTAGGGCCTTCCAGCTTAACGTGGTTCTGCTCTCGGCTTCTGTTCTCGTTTCTCCCCTCGGAACTGCGTCTGTGTCACGGTGGGAAGGTATGACATGTATTTAGGCATTCTTGTGTTAGTCTGTGGTATTCCATTTGCTCACTCGTTACTCGTATTACTTTGGTTAATTTAATGTCGCGATTTATTCGGAGCTATGTGACATACTACTGGATTTGCTTATCATGTCAGGGTTTTCATGGAAGGTGTTGGATTTGCCTGACACCTTACAAGTGCACTTATATAACATCATCACAAAAACACCTAAAGCCGGTGTAATGTGTATGTGCTTATTGAGAACCAGTTTCGGTCAAGCGGTCATCTACAGCTCAAGATTGCAGTTACATAAGCTTTAAAGGTAAGGTTGTTTGACATAATAATAATGACTAGAGTTGCAATTTTGATAGTGACAAGTATTTGTTTATAACTTACACACAATATGAGGCATGGTCAGAAAGGAAGTGTCCTGCGACCATAACTGGCTGTGGTTTTTGTTTTTGAGGTTTGGTTACCGCTGACTGCTAGAGGGGGATCCCCTGACCACGACAAGTATCGCAGGAACACGATAGTACGTGAAGTCATGTTCTAAAGTCCAGTTGCGTGAAAGACGTAGATAAGAAATCCTTCCAAGTGCGAGCCACGTGATGTGATCTGTCTTCAACTTGCGGAAGGAATAATACCTACCGAAATTTTTTCGCGAGTCGGACTGGTTTGCAGCGAAGGTGTTACGCACAGAACGAGTCTTCTTAAGTGGTGTAGGGAGTTTAATGGAGGCAGAACAGATGTTCATGGCGAATAGTGGAATGGAAGACTTTCCATTTTGACTTATGATTTGGTGAAAAAATTCGAGGAAACTTTTCGTGGAGACAATCCCCAGACTTTGAAAGAAGAAAGCACTTCATGACATGCGCTTCAGAACAGTTATATAGATTTGACGGGCAATAGACCGCTCCACTCGAACTATCAATACAACTGATGGCGCTAACGGTGTCCTACGATTTCTACGTCACTGGCAAAGTATTATACCTAACGCTAGTGACTACTTTGAAGGACATTAAAACTTTGCAACACATGTCTATCTTGTATAAGTTGTAAATAAACAGTTGCCACTATTAAATGTCCAACCCTCGTACGTACTTGACGCAATGGAATCTTATTCTTGACTTGAAGATGGTCGCTTGACCGAAATTAGTCGTCACTGCTCCTTACTTCACATAAGATCACACAAGTTCGCACGGTGTGTGGCAGAGGGTGCTTTATGTAACGCTGTCATTTGCGTCGTTTCCTGTTCCAGTCACGAATGGAACGCAGGAAGAGCGATTGCTAATAAGCCCCCATGTGTGCTCGAATCTTTTTAACTTTACCTTTATGGTCTTTTCGTGAGATAAACGATGGGCAAATATTTGACTGGTTTAGGAATGTACGTTCATGCATAGCGCCTCTCTTGCAGTGCTTGCCACTGTATTTGGCTGAACATCTCCATCATCCTTTTGAACCTGTAACGAAATGCATTGCTCTTTTATGGAGCTTCTCTACTTTATCTATCAATCCTACATTATACGAAATGTTTTGTTATGGCATGTGTACGATAGGCTTTCTAGTACTTTCGCAATAAGTTTAGTCTGCTTCTAACGCTACTTTATTGTATCTTCATCATTTTGATTTGCAGCTCCTTGTGTTGGTCATGTGAGCAGTTAAAATAGTTGGATGTGAGGTCCGCCAGTTATGCAAAAACACCGTTTTTCTCAGTACCCAAACATGTTTCGGCACCACTGTGCCATCGTCAGTGGGTTTTCGTTTTTATTTATTCTTTACATTTGGTGTGCATGATTTTTCTGAATCACTTGTGTGTAGTTACTACAGGTAGCCTGTCATGTTTTCGTGTAGCAAGCACTTCCGTTCGCCGCATCATGCTGAGGTGTTGTGATGAACACTTAACTATAACAAGTATTTTCCACAAATAACGTAGTAAAACACTTTTCACTTCACCAAAACACACTGTGTAAAGAACGAATAAAGACGGAAACCCACTGATGATGGATGGCACAGTGGCGCCGAAACATGTTTGGGTACTGATAAAAAACGGTGTTTTGCATAACTGGCGGACCTCGCACCCCACAATTTATTGTAACTTATGCGTAAAGGACGAACACTGCTGTAGAAACGATACCTATCAATTAGCATCTGTTAGACGACGATCATTAGGGTCTTAGGAAAGCTAAAGGCACAACAGAGACAGGCCTGACGTTGGGCTTGATAATGGAACCATGACTGAAAAAAATCAAGACACATTCATAGATTTGTCGACCTGGCAAAAGCGTTCGATAATGTGAAATGGAGCACGATGTTCGAAATTCTGAGGAAAATAGAAGTAATCTTTAGGGAACGACAGGTAATATATAATATGTACAAGAACCAAATGGGATCAATAGATTGAAGACCAAGAAAGAAGTGCTCGAATTATGTAGGATGTAAGACAAACATACGGTCTAAGATCGCTGCTTGGTGTTCAGTTTGTACATCGAAGAAGCAATGACGAGTCGGATTAAACTTTAGGGCGAAAGGATGTCACTGATACCATTCGCTCACAACGTTGCTATCATCTGTTAATGTGGGGAAGAATTTCAGGATCTGTTGAATGGAATGGACGGTCTAATGAGTGCAAAATATGGATTGAGAATAAATCGAAGAAATGCGAAAGCAAGGGAAGTAGCAAAAACAAAAAAGTGCGAAAGTGAACATTTAAATTGGTGCACACGAAGTAGACGAAATTAAGAGATTCTTGTATCTCGAAAGTAAAATTAACCAATATTGAACGAAACAAGGATGACATAAAAAGCAGACTACTAAAGGCAAATGAGGGCATTTCTGGTCAAGAGATGTCTATCAGTATCAAACGTAGGTCTCAATTTGACGAAGGAACTTCTGATAATGTACGTTTATAGAACAGCATTGTGTGGTAATGAATTCAGGACTGTGGGGAAACCGGAAAAGAAGGGAATCGAGGCTTTTCAGATATGCTGCTACATACCAACGTTGACAGATCTGATGTACTGATAAAGTTATGAACTAGGAGATTCTACCCAGAATCGCCGAAGAAATGAACATGTGGGAAACACTGGGAGGAAGAACGGACAGCATTATAGGAAATGTGTTTAGACATCGGGGAATAACTTCCACGGCACTAGAGGGAGCTGTAGAGGGTAAAAACTTTAGAGGAATGCAGGTATTGAAATACATATAACAAATTTTTGAGGTCGTTAAGTTGCAAAAAGGAGAAAAGGAGGATACAATTCCGTTAATAGGGAAAAATTCGCTCAAGCTCGTCAGATCCAGTTTTATCATTTCGTCAAATTGTTCCCCTTCTTCCGGTACGTATACAGGGTGTTACAAAAAGGTACGGCCAAACTTTCAGGAAACATTCCTACACACAAATAAAGATAAGATGTTATGTGGACCTGTGTCCGGAAACGCTTAATTTCCACTTTAGAGCTCATTTTAGTTTCGTCGGTATGCACTGTACTTCCTCGATTCACCGCCAGTTGGCCGAATTGAAGGAAGGTAATGTTCACTTCGGTGCTTGTGTTGACATGCGACTCATTGCTCTACAGTATTAGCATCAAGCACATCAGTATGTAGCATCAACAGCTTAGTGTTCATCACGAACGTGGGTTTGCAGTCAGTGCAATGTTTACAAATGCGGAGTTGGCAGATGCCCATTTGTTGTATGGATTAGCACGGGGCAATAGCCGTGGCGCGGTACGTTTGTATCGAGACAGATTTCCAGAACGAAGGTGTCCCGACAGGAAGACGTTCGAAATAATTGAACGGCGTCTTAGGGAGCCCGGAACATTCCAGCCTATGACTCACGACTGGGGAAGACCTAGAATGACGAGGACGCCTGCAATGGACTAGGCAATTCTTCGTGCATTTGACGATAACCCTAATGTCAGCGTCAGAGAAGTTGCTGCTGTACAAGGTAACGTTGACCACATCACTGTATGGAGAGAGCTAAGGGAGAACCAGTTGTTTCCGTACCATGTACAGCGTGTGCAGGCACTATCAGCAGCTGATTGGCAGCCACGGGTACACTTCTGCGAATGCTTCATCCAACAATGTGTCAATCCTCATTTCAGTGCAAATGTTCTCATTACGGATGAGGCTTCATTCCAACGTGATCAAATTGTAAATTTTCACAATCAACATGTGTGGGCTGGCGAGAATCCGCACGCAATTGTGCAATGACGTCATCAACACGGATTTTCTGTGATCGTTTGGACAGGTATTGTTGGTGATGCCTTGATTGGGCCCCATGTTCTTCCACCTACGCTCAATGGAGAACGTTATCATGATTTCATACGCGATACTCTACCTGTGTCCCCCCCCAGGAACCGTGGACCTTGCCGTTGGTGCGGAGGCTTGCGTGCCTCAGCGATACAGATAGCCGTACCGTAGGTGCAACCACAGCGGAGGGGTATCTGTTGAGAGGCCAGACAAACGTGTGGTTCCTGAAGAGGGGCAGCAGCCTTTTCAGTAGTTGCAGGGGCAACAGTCTGGATGATTGACTGATCTGGCCTTGTAACACTAACCAAAACAGCCTTGCTGTGCTGGTACTGCGAACGGCAGAAAGCAAGGGGATACTACAGCCGTAATTTTTCCCGAGGGCATGCAGCTTTACTGTATGATTAAATGATGATGGCATCCTCTTTGATAAAATATCCCGGAGGTAAAATAGTCCCCCATTCGGATCTCCGAGCGGGGACTACTCAAGAGGACGTCGTTATCAGGAGAAAGAAAACTGGCGTTCTACGGATCGGAGCGTGGAATGTCAGATCCCTTAATCGGGCAGGTAGGTTAGAAAATTTAAAAAGGGAAATGGATAGGTAAAAGTTAGGTATAGTGGGAATTAGTGAAGTTCGGTGGCAGCAGGAACAAGACTTTTGGTCAGGTGAATACAGGGTTATAAATACAAAATCAAATAGGGGTAATGCAGCAGTCGGTTTAATAATGAATAAAAAATAGGAGTACGGGTAAGCTACTACAAACAGCATAGTGAACGCATTATTGTGGCTAAGATAGACACGAAGCCCACACCTACTACAGTAGTACAAGTTTATATGCCAACTAGCTCTGCAGATGACGAAGAAATTGAAGAAATGTATGATGAAATAAAAGAAATTTTTCAGATAATGAAGGGAGACGAAAATTTAATAGTCATGGGTGACTGGATTCGGTAGTAGGAAAAGGGAGAGAAGGAAACGTAGTAGGTGAATATGGATTGGGGCTAAGAAATGAAAGAGGAAGTCGCCCGATAGAATTTTGTACAGAGCACAACTTCATCATATCTAACACTTGGTTCAAGAATCATAAAAGAAGGTTGTATACATGGAAGAAGCCTGGAGATACTGACAGGTTTCAGATAGATTACATAATGGTAAGACAGAGATTTAGGAACCAGGTTTGAAATTGTAAGACATTTCCAGGGGCAGATGTGGACTCTGATCAGAATCTATTGGTTATGAACTGTAGATTGAAACTGAAGAAACTGCAAAAAGGTGGGAACTTAACGAGATGGGACCTGGATAAACTGAAAGAACCAGAGGTTGTACAGAGTTTCAGGGAGAGCATAAGGGAACAATTGACAGGAATGGGGAAAAGAAATACAGTAGAAGAAGAATGGGTAGCTTTGAGAGATGAAGTAGTGAAGGCAGCAGAGGACCTAGTAGGTAAAAAGACGAGGGCTAGTAGAAATCCTTGGGTGACAGAAGAAATACTGAATTTAATTGATGAAAAGAGAAAATATAAAAATGCAGTAAATGAAGCAGGCAAAAAGGAATACAAACGTCTCAAAAATGAGATCGACAGGAAGTGCAAAATGGCTAAACAGGGATGGCTAGAGGACAAATGTAAGGATGTAGAGGCTTATCTCACAAGGGGTAAGATAGATACTGCCTACAGGAAAATTAAAGAGACCTTTGTAGAAAAGAGAACCACTTGTATGAATATCAAGAGCTCAGATGGAAACCCAGTTCTAAGCAAAGAAGGGAAAGCAGAAAGGAGGAGGGAGTATATAGAAGGCCTATACAAGGGCAATGTATTGAGGACAATATTATGGAAATGGAAGAGGATGTAGATGAAGATGAAATGGGAGATACGATACTGCGTGAAGAGTTTGACAGAGCACTGAAAGACCTCAGTCGAAATAAGGCCCCTGGAGTAGACAACATTCCATTGGAACTACTGATGGCCTTGGGAGAGCCAGTCCTGACAAAACTCTACCATCTGGTGAGCAAGATGTATGAGACAGGCGAAATACCCTCAGACTTCAAGATGAATATAATAATTCCGATCCTAAAGAAAGCAGGTGCTGACAGATGTGAAAATTTCCGAACAATCAGTTTAATAAGTCACGGATGCAAAATACTAACGCGCATTCTCTACAGACGAATGGAAAAACTGGTAGAGGCTGACCTCGGGGAAGATCAGTTTGGATTCCGTAGAAATATTGGAACACGTGAGGCAATACTGACCCTACGTCTCATCTTAGAAACTAGATTAAGGAAAGGCAAATCTAAGTTTCTAGCATTTGTAGACTTAGAGAAAGCTTTTGACAATGTTGACTGGAATACTCTTTTTCAAATTCTGAACGTGGCAGGGGTAAAATACAGAGAGCGAAAGGCTATTTACAATTTGTACAGAAACCAGATGGCAGTTATAAGAGTCGAGGGGCATGGAAGGGAAGCAGTGGTTGGGAAGGGAGTGACACAGGGTTGTAATCTATCCCCAATGTTATTCAATCTGTATATTGAGCAAGCAGTGAAGGAAACAAAAGAAAAATTCCGAGTAGGTATTAAAATCCATGGAGAAGTAATAAAAACTTTAAGGTTCACCGATGACATTGTAATTCTGTCGGAGATAACAAAGGACTTGGAAGAGCAGTTGAACGGAATGGACAGTCTCATGAAAGGAGGGTATAAGATGAACATCAACATAAGCAAAACTAGGATAATGGAATGTAGTCGAATTAAGTCGGGTGATGCTGAGGGAATTAGATTAGGAAATGAGACACTTAAAGTAGTAAAGGAGTTTTGCTATTTTGGGAGCAAAGTTACTGATGATGGTTTAAGTATAGAGGATATAAAATGTAGACTGGCAATTGCAAGGAAAGTCTGAAAAAGAGAAATTTGTTAACATCGAGTATAGATTTATGTGTCAGGAAGTCTTTTCTGAAAGTATTTGTGTGGAGTGTAGCCATGTATGGAAGTAAAACATGGACGATAAATAGTTTGGACAAGAAGAGAATAGAAGCTTTCGAAATGTGGTGCTACAGAAGAATGCTGAAGATTAGGTGGGTGGATCATATAACTAATGAGGAGGTATTGAATAGGACTGGGGAGAAGAGAAGTTTGTGGCACAACTTAACTAGAAGAAGGGATCGGTTGGTAGGACATGTTCTGAGGCATCAAGAGATCACCAATTTAGCATTGGAGGGCAGCGCGGAGGGTAAAAATCGTAGAGGGAGACCAAGAGATGAAAACTCTAAACACATTCAGAAGGATGTAGGTTGTAGTAGGTATTGGGAGATGAAGAAGCTTGCACAGGATACGGTAGCATGGAGAGCTGCATCAAACCAGTCTCAGGACTGAAGACCACAACAACAACAACAACTCTACCTGTGCTGCTAGAACATGTGCCTTTACAAGTACGGCACAACATGTGGTTCATGCACGATGGAGCTCCTGCACATGTCTGTCGAAGTGGTCGTACGCTTCTCAACAACAGATTCGGTGACCGATGGATTGGTAGAGGCGGACCAATTCCATGGCCTCCACACTCTCCTGACCTCAACCCTCTTGACTTTCATTTATGGGGGCATTTGAAAGCTCTTGTCTGCGCAACCCCGGTACCAAATGCAGAGACTCTTCGTGCTCGTATTGTGGACGGCTGTGATACAATACGCCATTCTCCAGGGCTGCATCAGCGCATCAGGGATTCCATGCGACGGAGGGTGGATGCATGTATCCTCGCTAACGGGGGACATTTTGAACATTTCCTGTAACAAAGTGTTTGAAGTCACGCTGGTACGTTCTGTTGCTGTGTGTTTCCATTCCGAGATTAATGTGATTTGAAGAGAAGTAATAAAATGAGATCTAACATGGAAAGTAAACGTTTCCGGATGCATGTCCACATAACATATTTTCTTTCTTTGTGTGTGAGGAATGTTTCCTGAAAGTTTGGCCGTACCTTTTAGTAACACGCTGTATACACTGTTCAGCCAGAATATTATGACAATTGACCTATTATCGATACAAACCCGTCTAGGCGATAGCAGCGTCTCCTGGCGAGAAATGACTGCTAGTCACGCACACGCACGGTACATGTAGTATCAGTGAGCGTGTTAGTCGCGTGGGTTAGAATGGGGAAGACGCGTGATCTGAGTTTCACCGAGGACAGAATGTGATAGCCCGGAGTCTCGGGACGAGCACTACGGAAACTGCACGACTTGTCGGGTTTTCCAGGAGTGCAGTGGTGAGTGTCTTCAACGCGTGACGAAATCAAGGCGAAACCACGTCCAAGCGTCGTGGGGTTTGAGCAGCCATCCATTAATACAGACGTCGGACGTCGTAGGACGGGCAAACTGGTAAAACAGGAAAGGCGGTGAACTGTGGCGGAACTGACATCAGAGTTTAATGCTGGGGAGAGAACAAGTGTACCTGAGCACACAGTACACCGAACACTCCCAATGATGACCCGCGGCAGCATACGACCCGTGCATGTGCAGACGTTAACAGCGTTACGTCGGTAACTACGAGTGATTTTGGCACGTGACCATCGGCACTGAACGTTGGCGCAGTGGCAGAGCGTTGCATAGTCTGATGAATCCCGATACCTTCTTCATCATGCCTATGAGAGGGCGCGAATCCGTTGTGTTTCAGGGAAACAGCTCATTGACACCTGTATTGCGGGACGGAGAAAAGCTGGCGGCTGTTCCATTATGTTCTGGCGGATAGTCACATGGGCATCCATGAGTCCAGTGGACTCCTGAAAGGTACCTTGACGACCAAGGAGTGTCATTCACCGGTTGCGGACCACGTACACTCCTTCATGACGATCATGTTTCCCGATGCAGGGGCGTTTTTCAGAAAGATAAAGCGCCATGACAAGGAATGTGATGGAGTGGTTCGAAATACACAGTGGCATGAGCCAACTGCGATCACGTCGCCTGACGATATAACATTTTTAACGCACCGCAGTCACGCAAACTGCGCATGCCCGAGTAGCTATTTGCTTTCCTGTCACACTGCGGGACTCGATAGCTGAATTCTGTGAATCAGATATCCCCTTTGCTGTTCCGCCAGGAGTACTGATTAATGTCGTATTTCGAGGTGGTAACCTCATTCATCACAGACGCAGTTTAAATTTAAATCACATTCGCCGTGTATAACATTCCGTAGTATATGTACGTTTAAATAAAATTAAGCTCGGTAAATTAATCTCCTTCTAAAAAACTGTCGCTCTGCAAACGACGACCGGAAACCCGTCTTGTTTTCCGAAGCATATCCACTTAACTGCGAGTGTGTGTAATCGGAAATTATTTTCACGTAGGTGAGAGAGTATGGCGCTATGTTCCTCTCCTTTTAATTAGAAGTGTAAACCTCTGAAAATTTAACCTAGTGAACGTCGACTGACCTGGTATCTTTTTTCTTATTTTCATTCTTGAAATATTTTTACGTACCTCGTATAGTTACCGCTGAGACACTGGCAGGCTAGGAATTTTTGTTTTCAGGGGCAGCCTTAATAGGCGACTAGTTTTCGAGGCGATGACTGCGCACAATTCCAAACTACCGAAAAATTGTGGCGTATCTCAGTCGGACGCATTGTGAAGTTAAGTTCTGTGCCCAGCATCAGAAATAGTAGGTAGTACTTCGGCTACTATGCCTTATCTAAGGTCGCTACTTTCTTAAAAAATGGTATTGTTGTTAAATATCGTGATAAATTAAAACTGTATACCGCACTCGGACTGCCTTTAGCTGGCAGTGCTCTTACCACATGAGCTATCCAAACACGTGCAATGGCTAAACTATAGGCCTCAACGAGACAGTGCAACTTTAAATTAATCTGAACAAGCATTTTCGCTCGAATAGCTCAGTCAACGTCATTGTCTCATTACAAGGAGATACAACAACATACTGAATTTGTCAAACTTTTCACATTTCAGTATATCTGAATTATTTTTCTGTCACTCCCTCGCTCTTTTCAGTTTTGGTGGAGAGTAGCACAGTTCATAAAACCACACGATCAAAAAATTACTACAAAAATATTTTATTTTTGTTGTTGTTTAGGGCGCTCAAGTACTAAGGTCATTAGCGCCCAGTCACAAACGTTAGTGCACTAATAGCATAGAAAAACGCAAGGGGGCAACACCAGAAAGTACTTACAAAGACGCAGATAAACAAAATAAAAGAGTGAGATCTCTTTGGACAAGTCCGTCAATGTAATAAAACTAAGGACACGAGCAGCTGCTCGAACGTTATCAGCTAAAAGTTCCTGTAAGATAGACGGCAGACACAGGACAACACGAGAGTGAATAAAACGGGTACAGGACAGTAAAACATGGCACACCGTCAATGGATGTCCACAGGGGCACTGCGGGGCGGGGTCATCAGACAACAGGTAGCGGTGGCTGAATCGGCAATGCCCAATCCACAACCTGGCCAAAATGATCTCCAAGCCGTCGGGATCGGTTTGATGGCCCTAAGCTTATTTTCATGGAGAGAGGACCAAGCCTCATGCCACAATGATGAAACGCGCCGACAAAGAACCCCACTAACATCAATTAATGGGACACAAAAGGAAGTTGTCCGAATTTTGTTTTTGAAGTCAGTAACCGAGGTGTGTCTGCAGCTGCCGGTAGCTAACACACTGAGCTTGTGTACCTCTAGGAAGCCTCGAACTGGATCCAACCCTTTCTTTGCAAGTACATCTCTATGCGGTAGCTACGCGCTATCAGATCTGCCTGTCAGAAGTATCTCGGTGGTCACCAACACTTCAGTAATCTGAGACACTGCAAGCACGTTGCCGTAACGACGCGACCCCTATGCGCCCTCTGACTCTTAGAGCTTATGTAACTTCATTTCTGCCGCCTTAACTGGATGTTCTGCGTTGCATTTTCTCTCTTATTACTACTGCGCTCCTGAAATTTAATGTAATGACTTGATACTTTCCAAAAAGTAGACGAAAGTAGTGAGCCTAAATGTGAGATATAATTTCATGAAACACTTGAACTCTCTCCTCAAATTATGATTTTCACGAAGCTTTATGAAGGAAAACTTAAAATTTATGCCATTATCTCAAATTTAAAATCGGATTTCCACGAAGCATTGTGAAAAATAAATGAAGCCTTATATCTGAAATCGAACAATGGACGTACTGTGAACAAACACCGCCTTATCGTCTAGAAGTTCCATCGTAATTTGCTTTCGACACATGTTAATTAGGGCTAGGTAAACTATCTGATCAAAGTATCCCGACATTTAGTGGACATTAATATGAGGTGCGTCCATCCATTGCTTTTATGAGGCATGAACACTTTCAATGAATTGACTGAAAGCCTGTGGAGCAATGGCAGCCCATTTTTCGTCATTAGTCAAAAGTAGAAAAACGATGTTAGACGCTGGGATAGATCGAGATCGACATTGTAACTCATTCCAAATGTGTTCAGTTGAGTTCAGGTAGGGACAATGGCACTTGAATCCATTTCAGAGTTTTGTGTCCACAAATCATTGAGTCACAGATACTGCCTTTATGCCAGGGTAAATTTTCGTGCTAAAATAAACTATCATCGTCACCAAACTGTTCCTCTGCTGAACGCAGCACGCGATGCTGTAAAATTTGTTGATATCCTTCAGCTATTTAGCATTTTTTTTTTTTTTAGTGCAACGAATATACCACAACCTAAACAAGGAAAACACCCCTGTACCGTAACACCATCTCCTCCGCACTTCACGAATACCATACAAATTATGGGAGGTTACGCCAAAGCCAAACCTTTCCATTGAATTGCTACAGGGTATATCGTGATTCATCAGTTCAGATCATTCGTTTTAGTCATCCACTGTCCATTGGCATCGCCCTTTATACCACTTCAAACGTCGTTTATCACCGACTACAAAAATGTGTGCCTTGTGAGGAACTGCGCGACGAAAGTACCTCATTTCTTTTTTTTAACTCGCTGGTCACGGTCATTGTCCTAGCTGGACTGATGGCAACACTTCGGAACTCACGAGTGATTCTTTCCGCCGATTCCATGAGATTCTTTGCAACCCCCTGCCGCAATGCTCGACGTTCCCTGTTCGTCAATATATCAGGTCCGCATGGTCTTGGTTTAGCTTTGGTTGTTGCTTCGCATTTCCACTTTACAATCACATCACCGAGAGTGGACTTGGGCAACTTTAGAAGGGTTGAAATGTCCGTGATAGATTTGTTACTCAGGCAACATCGTATGAATAATCTACTTTCGAAGTCAGTGATTTCTCCTGACCAGCCGATTCAGTTGTTACTGCTTCTGCACTGACAACACAATACTCCCTGACTCCTTTTGTATTGCCAGGCAATCCTCTCATGACATCTAGTTGTCAATTACGAATTACACAGAGGTGTCCGGATACTTTACATCACATAGTGTAGATCAGTGTGTATCAATCAACAAATCCAGAGTTTCGGGTTTCAAAACTTGGTCGGTCTTAACATTTTATTTCTGTCACTTATGAGCTTTCCACATAAATACATCATATCAGAGGTGAATGAAACGATAAGTTACATCGTCGCTGTGAGTGCTCGTGAAGCTGTAGGTCACACCTCTCCGTCACTCCACCATACACATGAACAACTGGTTGAGAAGAAATGAGGAAAACATATTATAGTTTAATGCCTCTCGACCACGGGGCCAGAGACACACTATTTGGTTATATTGAACCAGGATGCGGAAAGTAATCAGCATGTCCTTTTTAAAGGAATCATCCTAGCATATGGCTGTAACAGTTTCAGGAAACCAGGAAAAGCCTTAAACTGGACAGCCTGTGAGGGGGATTAAACCTACTCCGCCAGAATGCGACTCCAGTTTCTTAAATACGGCACGATCAAAAATGGTTCAAATAGCTGTGAGCACTATGGGACTTAACTTCTGAGGTCATCAGTCGCCTAGAACTTAGAACTACTTAAACCTAACTAACCTAAGGACATCACACACATCCATGCCCGAGACAGGATTCGAACCTGCGACCGTAGCGGTCGCGCGGTTCCAGACTGTAGCGCCTACAACCGCTCGGCCACTCCGGCCGGCATCGTACGATCCCGCGCGCTGATTGTACTGGAGGTGCACAGAGGGCCCTTCTGTCACGCCCAATATGGCGTTCTCCGGCGTGTCACATGACAGAGTTTTACTGGCCGACTTCTTGACAGTCGAGGGCAGAATAGGCAGTCCCCACGATACCAGTGCCTTTAGTCGGGGACCGTCTGTGGGTGCGTAATGTCTGCGACGTTGGGTGGGCGCTGTGCTCTTCATGTGTCAAAGGCGCACCGCGATTCTTGGAAAACCACCACGATCAAAATTGAGTAACAAGGACGAAAACACGTTGATAAGAATGAACTGCATCGTCTACGGCAGATTACGCCAGCGGATAGGTTGGTCATAGTGCAGAAAATAACTCTCCGGTTCACTATCAGAGAGCAATAGTCGATGAGAATCCATGTTATAGAAGCGTTCTAAAAAAAATGGGACGAATTCAGAGGGGGTTGCAGATGCAGTTTTGAAAAACAAATTGCTGATAGAAATCAGCATCTGGAAGCGCCATCCAACATGCATGGAGTACCTAAGTTGTAAAGTAAAGTATCTGTTGCTAGATTGGCCTTTTGTCGGAAAATGGAGGGTTGATACGGTGATCAGAGCGTTAGCGGAACTATACTCACTGGACTTGACGTCGTCTGGGGTTTTAAATATCACCGACCGCGTCCACGTCTGCCTCAACAACATTTCAGAGTGTTTATATCACGCTTTTCTTAGCTCATCATTTCGAATTCTGTTTACTTCGGTAATCGTTGGTCATTTTTCTGCCAATACACTAAAAACTCATCTACTACCTTTAGTGTGGAATTCCCTACTATGAGTTTCTTAGGGTCATCGGCGTTGAGTTGAATACGTCGGGCATGGGGGTCTCGTGGTTAGCCGGAACTGTAGTTTAACGTGTTCGGTCAGAGGGCTGGCGGCCCATAGTAATGAAGAAACTGTATGAATTATTCAACGATGAACTTCAAGGGGTGTTAAGTGACGTCCGCCTTGACTAAATGCCGTGAACGATGACGAACAAAATGGAAAAAAAAAATCGGATATGAAGTCTCGCCGATGTTCGAGCCGCGTTTACCCAAAACATTAAAAAAGTGGTGTAGCCTGTAAACAGAGACGTAGCGGGACCGAATCCTGATCAAGTCACTTAAACTTTTACTCTGCCTTTAATCTAGCCTCAATGATGTGAGGAGTCGCCAGGAACGCCGTGTGTTACGGATTCCTCGTTAAACTGTTGGCCTCCTTTCTGAGGTTGCATAACTGGCCTCAATACGGGACACGCAAGCCTCCGTAATTACGTCCAATTGAAAGACTAGCATCCGGACATTGAGCGACACGAAATTATTATTATTATTGGATTACACCCCATTATCCTTCGTTTACTTTCATTATTGTTCATTTTATAACCTCTTTTCATTCCATTCACCTGATCTCCCAAGTCCGTTGTTGTCAGAGTTTTTATTTCTTCTCCCTGTTGTGTAACTCGTTTTCCAATTTGTATTTCGACTTCTACTCATTGTTTGCTCTGTGTTTGTACTGAATAGCTTGGAGATAGACTACAGCCGTGTCTCACTCCCTTCTCAACTAGTACCATTTGTTTATGTCCTTCGAATCAATACTGTAGACTGGTTTCTGTACAAATTGTATACGATCACTATTTCCTTCTATTTCATCCCTGTTGACTTCGGAATATAAAGGAATGGACTCCAGTCAACATTGAAGCCTATTCTAAATTTAAATATGCTAGAGGGCTGCCTGTGCCCTTCTCCAATCTATTTTCTACGTCTTCTGATATAAGTCATAAGGTAGGTATTGCCTCGGGTGTTCCTGCATTTCTATCGAGTCCAAACTGTTTTCGTAGGTCGACTTTTACCAGTCGTTTAATCCTTCTGTAGATAATTAGAATTAGTACTTGGCAACACCACTTATTAAACTAACGGTTCGCTAGTACTCACATCTGTCATTATCTGCCTTATTTGTTGTTGGACTTATTACCTTCTTTTTTTTTTTCGCGTGCCTCATATATACTACACATACGATGAAACCGGTTTTCCATGGTCTGTTCTCCCAGTCATTTCATTGACACTGAGGAAATGTCGTTTACTCCAGTGCCTTTTTACGAGACAGGTCTTTTAGTGTATAACGAATCTGTAACATAGGAACCTTTGTTCACCACTAGATTGCGATTCCTATCCTGATTGACAAAATTTACAATTCCATTTTTTCAGCTATATTCCACCAAAAATTGTAAACCTGATGTTTCTTAAAGGGAGTCTATGGGGTCGATGTATTGAACGGCAACATTTATCTGAAGTTTCACTCTTTTTAATGTTTTCTGCAACATTTTGTGAATTCATTTTTATCTTTGATTTTAAAGAAGCTGATTGTCCTATAGTTTCAATTTGTTTATTTCGACTAATTGGCACACATTCAGCATTTTGCAATATCTGGTCACGAATATTCCGTTTAAAACTAAGTTCAACAATAGATAATATTTTATTTTTACAAATTTTGTTTGTATCCAGAGTCATGTTTTCTTGGTAAATGTTAGCTCAAGCATACAAAAAAAAAAATGTGCTACCTTGGTAGTAAAGGATGTTGTGTGCAACATTGGCTCTGTATCAAATAGTGCAGTTCATGACATGAGTTTATGGGCTGCAGAAAATAAACTAACGCTAAATATCACAGTAAGACTCAGTTTTGACAGTTTCCAACACACAATTCAACAAAACCCGACGTTTTAATTTCACAGAATGGGCATATCATTAGTGCAACTGAAAGTTCAAATTTCTAGGTGTTCAGATAGATAGTAAACTGACGTGGAAAGCCCACATTCAGGATCTTGTTCAAAGACCTAATTTTTACTATTCGAACGGTATCTGAAGTAAGCGATAATTCGACACGAAAAATTGTCTTTCATTCGCTTACGTCGTATGGTACTGTATCTTCAGGTAATTCTTCCAGTTCTCAAAGCATATTTTTGGCTCAGAAACGGGCAGTACGGGCAGTAAATGATGTAATTTCGTGAACCTCTTGTCGACCCCTGCTCACTAGTCAGGGTATTCTGACATTGGCCTCTCAATGTGTATATTCTTTACTGTTGTTTCTTCTTAACAACATCAGCTTATTACGAAGAATTATCCGCTTTACTCAATTAATAAATTAATACTAAGCAGAAAACCAGTCTGCATTTGGATCGTATCCTTGACTCTTGAGGAGAAAGGTGTGCACTACACTGCTGCATCCATTTCCAAAAAGATACCACAAGAATTCAAAAATCTTAGCAATAATCCATGCGCTTCCAAATCGAAACTGAAGAGTTTCCTCATGGGTCACTCTATTCTGTCGGGAAGTTCCTTCAAAAATTAAGCTGATTGGTTTGTTGTATTGTGGATTGAGTGTACATAAACTTATGACTTGTCTTTTTTTGGTTTCATCATGTTTATTACGCAGAAATAATTCAGTCTCTCATTAGCGATGTTAAAAATGTTGAAAACATGAAGTTAGTTGTTTTAAATGTTGGAACTAGGAATTAACCACGATGTCTTTATACTGTGAATTAATATCTTCACTGATACTTTAAAAACCAGAACCTGAAAGTCATCCTCGAGGAAACACCAAGAAAACGAGCCGAGTCGCAGATAATTGATACAGATCAAGAAAGTTGTTTTGGTTAACGCAACAACCATTATTGGGTTGGTAACATAAACGGTTGTTTATCATTACATTCCTCTTAGCATTTACACATCAGATAGTTCTGATAAAGAAATGCAGATACAACGTTCATATTATCACGACAAAGACTTGTGACTGGACTGTGGGAACGGGAGTGATTAGAAGCGATCTGTCACATTCCTTCTGTGAAATTTCTACAAGATGAGATCATTTTAAAAACCAGTGTAGGCTGTCAGTTTTATTATGCAAGATGCCTTTATTGGAAGTATGTGTCCCCACATAGCACGGAAATGGTTTTCAAATTGAAATACACATCACGAAGACTATATTATTTTAAAATGGCCAAAGACCGAAACCGGACAGTAATGTAATACATTACAATAAAGACATCGAGCTTACGGTGGTTTTTAAAATGATAACGCGTCGATGACAATCATTTAAATGAAAGCAAGGTGCACTGCTTTTGGGATTCCTGGTGCCACATCCTCTTGCATCACGATGCCTGGGTAGATGGTGTAAACAGGGCAGTGAAGGAAATGAATCGTCATCTGCTCAATACTACACGCATAGGATATATCTTGGTTAACGCAGAGTTCCCATTTTAAAGAGGCAGTTTTACTTCGGCCAACGCCCATGCGAAAACGACTAAGTGATCTTCATGTTGGCCATGACAGGCTGTTTCCTTGGGGGTAGCTCCTATTATGGTGGCGTTCAATTACCTTTAGCTCTTTCCTGTCAACGTTGAAGCCTCTCTTCCACCTTTGACTTCACTAAGTGGGAGGTACTTTACATGCAGCTTTTTCTGCTGTGAAGACGACGAATAACAGGTTCTTGCCCATGAAGTGGGTGGGTGTCTGTCAACGCAGCTGACTGTGCTCCTTTCGGATTTGGATTTTACTATCCGCCTGATATCGGATGGAGCTATTCCGGCCAGGATTTGGACCTTCTCGATTGGGGATGTTGTCAAGCATCCTGTTGCGTGGCAGCAGGTTTGGTGAAGAGCAGTATCAACCTGTCTGTAGTGGCAGGACTGGCACGTCCTACCGAGCAGCACAAGACTAGGGACGACGTCCGAAGTACATGCAGGCCAGCTCCCCAACTTGTGCACTAGATAAAAATATGGTATTTCTGTCTTTTGATCGGTATTTTTTATTTTCAATGACCGGTTTCAGGCTACCTGCCCATCTTCAGATCATATATTGCAGTTACAGAGTATCTATGACAGAGAACCGATAGTTCTGTAGTGACAAACCACTCTGTAACTGCAATATATGATCTGAAGATGGGCAGCTAGCCTGAAACCGGTCATTGAAAATAAAAAATAGCGATCAAAAGACTGGAATGCCATATTTTTATTTAATGAACGATCGCGGAAATCCCATTAAGACAATCATGTCTAGTTTTGATAAACTTGTGCACTAGAGTTTTTTTACGATGTTGTTCTGTGCTGCGACCTTCATTCTGATGCGGTAACGATGTCAGGCTCCTATCAAGAATAACTGTGAGGTATTTAGGTGTAGAACTGTGAATGAGAGCACTAGTATTCAATTATCTAAATTTATAATGTTTTTCATTTAAAACTTGTCGTAATATAACTGTGATATGCAAAGACTATTTGAAAAGTGTGATATATGTGATGTCAGACTGCTGGTCGTCTACAATCACTGCAGGTGGGAGACCAGTCCTACAAGAGAGTGCATGAATTCAAATACCTAGGGGCACTTTTCACTGAGAACTCGTCATGTGAAGCAGAGATCAATGCCAGAATACGAGCAGGAAACCGGTCTTACCTCAGCCTATCACAACTGCTTCGGTCCAGATATCTCTCCAGACAGTTCAAGATACGACTGTACAAAACCCTGACCCAGCCTGTTGTTCTATATGGCTGTGAGACATGGAGTATCCGGCAACAGAACTTCCATAAAGTCTTCATTTTTGAGAAAAAAGTGCTTCGGAAAATATTCGGTCCGTTTCTGGATGCAGACACAGGGGATTGGAGGATCAGATACAACCAAGCGCTTGAGGAACAGTACCAGCAGCCCAACATAGCAGGAACTGTTAAAGTCAAACGAATGCAGTGGGCCGGCCCTGTGGCCCGGATGGAAGGTTACGGATGGCCTCGGAAGCTCCTGGATTTCACACCTACAGGAAAGAGACCCCCAAGGAGACCCAAGACGCGTTGCAGGGACGGCCTCCACGAAGATTTAATGCAAGCATCAATAGATGTGGACGGATGGCGGATAGCAGCAATGGACAGAATACAATAGAGGACGATACTTGTAGAAGCGTGCGGTCCACTGGGCCTGATCACGTGGTAGTAGTAGCATGTAATTTTATACATTTGTACAAGTTGTCATTGGTATAAAATGGTAAAAGCTTAAGGACAATGTGTAGGATACGTGTTATGTAAAAGATGGAGTGCTTTTGTGCTGCTTTAGTCTGGAACCGCGCGACCACTACGGTCGCAGGTTTGAATCCTGCCTCTGGCATGGATGTGTGTGATGTCCTTACGTTAGTTAGCTTTAAGTAGTTCTAAGTTCTAGGGGACTGATGACCTCAGATGTTAAGTCCCATAGTGCTCAGAGCCATTTTGTGCTGCACGGAAGTTACTGTGGGAAGCGTAAAAGTTGGCTTGGGTTTTTGGCGCGCTATCTATAGAACGAGAACACAGTCTGGAGGAAGCATTGAGAGAGGCAACACTCGGACGGAGAATGCGATGCCTTGCCTGGAAATTGTTGCACAATCAACTCGGATGACGACTGATGAACTACTGCGGCTTTGGTAGAAGTTATTGGACTATGTTATGGACGTTAAAACTACTCCAAGCAGAATTAATTAGTTCATACTTCAAGAAACTTGTACGTCGTACCATGGCTAGTGTAGCCGCCATTACTACTCCCCACACCCAACGATTACAGCCAACAAGTTACTAATTGTATAATTAGAATTGTAGAGGCGTGAACCATTAATTCAAAATTAAGTTTTTTGAATAATTACTGTGTTAAACATAAAATCGGGTTCACTCTGTTGTTTTATTCCTAATCATTCACCTACATTGGGTCCTTTCCTGATGTTTGATTATTCTGGGTAAACCTGTTACAAAAACATTTGAAGTGCTTTATTCAGTATCTACAAGCACTAAGTTTCATCTTGGAATAAATGACTGAAAGTGAAATTTTGCTTAAGTACTGAAGTAGATGTTTTCAGACAAATTTCACGATTTTAATATTCTTGCTTTCTTGGTGGTAACAAGTAAAGTGAAAGTGAGTAAATAAGTTTTGAGTGTAATAAAAATAAAACCCTTTCATTTATAAACGAAATTTAACAAAGTGCAAAGAGTTATAAAAAGAAATTGCTTATGTGGCTCAGTAACGCTGAAGTAGGGTAGAGTAAAAATACTGAATGACAATACAGAGTGACCACAACCCACCTTTGGCTTTTTAAATATCATTTGTTAAGAGAAAGATTTCGCTATTAGATTATTTAAGTATTTAATTTGTTGGTTATAAAAAATTGCAAGCATAGGAGCGCCCTCTGGCCAAATTTTATTTTTTTCGAGTATTCATGGTCTTTCTAAATCAAAACTATATATGTATGTGAGTGTATCAGCTGAAATATTCCTGAGTCTTGTTCAAAACCATATCCTGAAAGGTTATGTGTGGGAACAGCAGGAAAGTAGGCCATATTTACTTCTGCTTTTCTGAAACTTAACATTTCTTTGCCTGGACAGGCTGGCGGCAGTAATTCCATTAGACAAAACACTTAGTGAAGTTGCTATATAAAGGTCCTAGATTCAATATTATTCAATTTTTACTGCATTTGTTTGTAAAAGCTGGAAGATTCCTTGGAAAGGAACTAACAATCTGATTTTTATATCCATTAGTCATACATGATGGTCAAATCCTGTAACAGGGATAACATTATACTATTTGCACAATTCCCCGTTATAGGTACGGAAAGCTGACTGAAGCCAGAGATAAATTCTGCCGAAATTTTTACAAAGGCACAGGCGGTGTTTAGAAAGGATATATTGCATGCAACCGGTGGTGGCGTGTTTGTCGCTGTTAGTAGTAGTTTATCCTGTAGTGAAATAGAAGTGGATAGTTCCAGTGAATTATTATGGGTGGAGGTTATACACAACAACCGAGCTAGGTTAATAATTGGCTCCCTTCACCGACCTCCCGACTCAGCAGCATTAGTGGCAGAACAACTGAGAGAAAATCTGGAACACATTTCACATAAATTTCCTCAGAATGTTATAGTCTTAGGTGGAGATTTCAATTTACCAGATATAGACTGGGACACTCAGATGTTTAGGACGGGTGGTAGGGGCAGAGCACCCAGTGACATTATACTGAGTGTACTATCCGAAAATTACCTCGAGGAATTAAAAAGAGAACCGACGAGTGGAGATAACATCTTGGACCTACTGGTAACAAACAGACCCGAACTTTTCGACTCTGTAAGTGCAGAAAAGGGAATCAGTGATCATAAGGCCGTTGCAGAATCCATGAATATTGAAGTATATAGGAATATGAAAAGGGAGGAAGGTTTATCTGTTTAGCAAGAGTAGTAGGAGGCAGATTTCAGACTACCTAACAGATCAAAACGAAAATTTCTCTTCAGACAGTGACAATGTTGAGTGTTTACGGAAAAAGTTCAAGGCAATCGTAAAATGCGTTTTAGACAGGTACGTGCCGAGTAAAACTGTGAGCGACGGGAAAAACCCACCGTGGTTCAACAACAAAGTTAGGAAACTACTGCGAAAGCAAAGAGAGCTTCACTGCAAATTTAAATGCAGCCAAAACCTTTCAGACAAACAGAAGTGAAACGATGTCAAAGTTAGCGTAAGGAGGGCTATGCGTGAAGCGTTCAGTGAATTCGAAAGTAAAATTCTATGTACCGACTTGACAGAAAATACTAAGAAGTTCTGATCTTACGTTAAATCAGTAAGTGGATCGAAACAGCATATCCAGACACTCTGGGATGATGATGGCATTGAAACAGAGGATGACAAGCGCAAAGCTGAAATACTAAGCACCTTTTACCAAAGCTGTTTCACAGAGGAAGACCGCACTGCAGTTCCTTCTCTAAATCCTCGCACGAAGGAAAAAATGGCTGACATCGAAATAAGTGTCCAAGGAATAGAAAAGCAACTGAAATCACTCAACAGAGGGAAGTCCACTGCACCTGACGGGATACCAATTCGATTGTACACATGTACGCGAAAGAACTTGCCCCCCTCCTAACAGCCGTGTACCGCAAGTCTCTAGAGAGGAACGGAAGGTTCCAAATGATTGAAAAAGAGCACAGGTAGTCCCAGTTTTCAAGACGGGTCTTCGAGCAGATGCGCAAAAGTATAGGCCTATATCTCTGACATCGTTCTGTTGTAGAATTTTAGAACATGTTTTTTTGCTCGCGTATCATGTCATTTCTGGAAACCCAGAATCTACTCTGTAGGAATCAACATGGATCCCGGAAACAGCGATTGTGTGAGATCCAACTCGCTTTATTTGTTCATGAGACTCAGAAAATATTAGATACAGGCTCCGAGGTAGATGTCATTTTCCTTGGCTTCCGGAAGGCGTTCGATACAGTTCCGCACTGTCGCCTGATAAACAAAGTAAGAGCCTACGGAATATCAGACCAGCTGTGTGGCTGGATTGAAGAGTTTTTAGCAAACATAACACAGCATGTTATTATCAATGGAGAGACGTCTACAGACGTTAAAGTAACCTCTGGCGTGCGACAGGGGAGTGTTACGGGACCATTGCTTTTCACAATATATATAAATGACCTAGTAGATAGTGTCGGAAGTCCCATGCGGCTTTTCGCGGATGATGCTGTAGTATACAGAGAAGTTGCAGCATTAGAAAATTGTAGCGAAATGCAGGAAGATCTGCAGCGGAGCAGGGAGTGGCAACTGACCCTTAACATAAACAAATGTAATGTATTGCGAATACATAGAAAGAAGGATCCTTTATTGTATGATTATATGATAGCGGAACAAACACTAGTAGCAGTTACTTCAGTAAAATATCTGGGAGTATGCGTACGGAACGATTTGAAGTGGAATGATCATATGAAATTAAATGTTCGTAAGGCGGGTGCCAAGTTGAGATTCATTGGGAGAGTCCTTAGAAAATGTAGTCCATCAACAAAGGAGGTGGCTTACAAAACACTCGTTCAACCTATACTTGAGTATTGCTCATCAGTGTGGGATCCGTACCAAGTCGGGTTGACAGAGAAGATAGAGAAGATCCAAAGAAGAGAGGCCCGTTTCGTCACAGGGTTATTTGGTAAGCTTGATAGCGTTACGGAGATGTTTAGCAAACCCAAGTAGCAGACTCTGCAAGAGCGGCGCTCTGCATCGCCGTGTAGCTTGCTGTCCAGGTTTCGAGAGGGTGCGTTTGTGGATGAGGTATCAAATGGCTCTGAGCACTATGAGACTTAACTTCTGAGGTCATCAGTCCCCCAGAACTTAGAACTACTTAAACCTAACTAACCTAAGGACATCACACACACCCATGCCCGGGGCAGGATTCGAGCCTGCGACCGTGGTGGTCGTGCGGCTCCAGACTGTAGCGCCTAGAAACGCTCCGCCACTCCGGCCAGCGATGAGATATCGAATATATTGATTCCCCCTACTTATACCTTCCTAGGAGATCACGAATGTAAAATTAGAGGGATCCGAGCGTGCACGGAGGCTTTCCGGCAGTCGATCTTCCCGCGAACCATACGCGATTGGAACGGGAAAGGGAAGTAATGACAGTGGCACGTAAAGTGCCCTCCGCCACACACCGTTGGGTGGCTTGCGGAGTATAAATGTAGATGTAGATAGTAGTGTTATACGTGGATTTTCCATTAATAGCGTTATTTGTTCTGTTGAATTATAGTGTTACTGGATGAGTTAACAGCAAAGTGACTGAACCTATAGTCAGCATAGAAAGCGCTGACTGCTGTTTTACTCTGATTTAGCTTCAGGCTGCTGGCTACGTAATACTTTCCCACGTCGTCAAGAGCAGACGCATGTTGTCTTTCAACGCCTTAAGATGTCTCATGCGAAACAGAAAAGGCCAAGTCGTCGGATTGAATAAATTAGGTGCAAGCCTTGTTACCTGGTTGATCGTTGGTGTACAAGATAAATAGAGTGAGAGCAAGAACGCTTCCTTGGGGAAGACCATTTTTTGTGTGGCGTTACCGTCATTTGGTGTTTTGAAAACTATCGTAGATCTTCTGTTATTGAGCAGCTCTGCAGTTGTCTTTATAAAGCCGTAACCTTTCGCTGTGTTGAACACACTTGGGAGAAGTTTCCTGATGTTTACCGTATCGTACGCCGCACTCAGGTCAACAAAGGCAACACCGGTGACAAGATCTTTCTCGAAGCCGTCCTCGATACGCTGAGTAAGATTCAGTACCTGCCCTGTGCAAGACCGCCCAGGTCGGAAGCTAGCTTGTTATCTAATATGTTCTATGAGCGAGGGTGGGCCGGGGTAGGAGAATTTGTTCAAGTAGCTTGAACGGATGGCGGACTAAGGATATTGGACGCAAATTTTTCGGGTCGTTGGTGACCTTTTCATCATTTAGAAAGTGCATTGAGGTTGTGTACGCATACATCTTCATCTACATCTACATCTACATCCATACTCCGCAAGCCACCTGACGGTGGTGGCGGAGGGTACTTTGAGTACCTCTATCGGTTCTTCCTTCTATTCCAGTCTCGTATTGTTCGTGGGATGAAAGATTGTCAGTATGCCTCTGTGTGGGTTCTAATCTAGCTGATTTTATCCTCATGGTCTCTTCGCGAGATATACGTAGGAGGGAGCAATATACTGTTTGACTGCTCAGTGAAGGTATGTTCTCGAAACTTCAACAAAAGCCCATACCGAGCTACTGAGCGTCTCTCCTGCAGAGTCTTCCATTGGAGTTTATCTATCATCTCCGTAACGCTTTCGCGATTACTAAATGATCCTGTAACGAAGAGCGCCGCTCTCCGTTGGATCTTCTCTATCTCTTCTATCAACCCTATCTGGTACGGATCCCACACTGCTGAGCAGTATTCAAGCAGTGGGCGAACAAGCGTACTGTAACCTACTTCCTTTGTTTTCGGATTGCATTTCCTTAGGATTCTTCCAATGAATCTCAGTCTGGCATCTGCTTTACCGACGATCAACATTATATGATCATTCCATTTTAAATCACTCCTAATGCGTACTCCCAGATAATTTATGGTATTAACTGCTTCCAGTTGCTGACCTGCTATTTTGTAGCTAAATGATAAAGGATCTATCTTTCTGTATATTCGCAGCACATTACACTTGTCTACATTGAGATTCAATTGCCATTCCCTGCACCATGCGTCAATTCGCTGCAGATCCTCCTGCATTTCAATACAATTTTCCATTGTTACAACCTCTCGGTACACCACAGCATCATCTGCAAAAAGCCTCAGTGAACTTCCGATGTCATCCACCAAGTCATTTATGTATATTGTGAATAGCAACGGTCCTATGACACTCCCCTGCGGTACACCTGAAATCACTCTTACTTCGGAAGACTTCTCTCCATTGAGAATAACATGCTGCGTCCTGTTATCTAGGAACTCTTCAATCCAATCACACAATTGGTCTGATAGTCCATATGCTCTTACTTTGTTCATTAAACGACTGTGGGGAACTGTATCGAACGTCTTGCGGAAGTCAAGAAACACGGCATCTACCTGAGAACCCGTGTTTATGGCCCTCTGAGACTCGTGGACGAATAGCGCGAGCTGGGTTCCACACGATCGTCTTTTTCGAAACCCATGCTGATTCCTACAGAGTAGATTTCTAGTCTCCAGAAAAGTCATTATACTCGAACATAATAAGTGTTCCAAAATTCTACAACTGATCGACGTTAGAGATATAGGTCTATAGTTCTGTTCGACGTCCCTTCTCGAAAACGGGTATGACCTGTGCCCTTTTCCAATCCTTTGGAAGAAGAAATTAATGGTCCTTTCGTGCAGTCAGGAAAATGCATGAGAAAGCTGTTGAAGATGCCTATGCTGTTCTCTTATGATGCTAATGATGCCCCGAGGACTGACAGCAGGCTGGGCGCTGAGACAAGAAGCGCCACCGGCTGCCTTAACCGCAGCTGCTTGCCGCGCTAGGCGGGAGGTCGCTCTAGCAACGACCTCCCCTCACCAGGCGTCCGGCAAGGAAGCCGGCAAAACGGCGGCTTAGCGGCTTATCTTATCGAACGACCCGATAATTACGCGCAGACTAGTTATAACGAGGTGTATCATTAGACTCTGCAAAAACTCTCCAATGTTTTGTCTGCTGCGCCTTCCCCCTAGCAGAAAAGATTCTATAAAATGCACAGATACGCTGTTACGTTTCTTGCGAATACTGTTTCGGTGACAAGTGCCCAGCTCGACGTCTTAAAAGATCCTGATTTCTGAACGATTCCAGGAAGAGGTGCACATGATTTCAACAAGTACAACCACGTGACACATGGTAGTGTTATGTTTGTGCAAAGTTACAACCCCAAGAAGGTTACATACGATTGGATTAAATTTCGTGCCAGATTTTAGATATATCTAAATACAGAATCAAATAGGAGTGATACAGGAGTAGGTTTAATAATGAATAAAAAAATTAGGAACCCAGAAAAACTACTGTGAACAGCGTAGTGAATGCATTATTATAGCCAGCTAGCTCCGCAGCTGATGAAGAGATTGAAGAAATGACTGATGAGATAAAAGAAATCATTCAGATAATTAATGGAGACGAAAATCTAATAGTGATGAGTAGACCACGGATTTTTAGGTCGTAAAAAAGTGTATTTTAGGCAGCTAAAATAGGCTCCTTCAGTAGTTCATTTAGGCTATATAAAACCTAAAATAGGCTCTAATAAAAACGATGTAGAGAAAATAAAAATAAATTAAAATACACAGTGTTGACAGTATGAACATCTTATTAATGGCCGCCTCTTCTGAACAAGCGAATGGAATCGACCGGTGCTTCAGATGAAAACATCTCACTGCTGGCAAATTATTTTTCGACCCGGAAAATTCACGTATAATACCTTTCACGAAACAGAGTAGTTTGATAGGACTGCCTGTAGACAGCAGCGAGAAATTCGCGAAGGGCAGTAATTTAGCTATAGAGGGCGTCTACGATTAACATTGTGATTTTTTAATCCGTGCTAAGCTTAAGGCTTATGAAACCGTTTCTTTGCGAAAACACACAGCTGGCCAGAATCCTACGAACGAAATATTTTCAAATATAACATTTAGTACTCCCACGTTCGATTCTAATGTGTAACTCAAATCTTTGACCGGTTCCCATTCGCTCACCGAAGTTAAGCGCTGTCGCGCTCGGCGCGTACTTGGATGGATGACAATTCAATCGTGCCGAGTGCTGTTGGTAGTAAGGCAAGCAAAGAATTTGTAAACAGTCTCTAACGACCATCGCCTTCGACGAGACGTAAAGCCCTAAGTTTACTTCCTTTTTCTAATCTTTGAAAACACAAGAACTCTATGTCAGATTAACGAAATAGGTACTTTTTAGGATTTTGATGCCAAAGTAGGCAAAATTAGGTGTCAACATCGAAATACGCAATTTTAGGTTCTATAGAACTCAATTTAGTTAGTCATGAAACGCGTAAGTACCAACTTATACGCAAATTCGAGCTTAGGAAAAAAGTAGGTTTTAACCCAAAGATCCATGATCTATTTTTTACATATGAATAATAAAACACCTATAAAGAGTATTTGGTATTAACAGGGATAGCGATATAAAAAAATAAAAAAAGACCGAAGTGTTAGGCAAATACGAAGCATGAGCGCATATCAACTAGCCACGTTGCTGCACGCTGGGCAGAAAATATTTTTTTCTATCTGTCGTATAGCGTGGAAAAACTTGGAACCACTGTCTTATATGATGAAATAGGCACTTTTTAGGATATTGAAGCCGAAATAGGCAAAAATAGGCACTAACGTCGAAATAGGCTTTTTTAGGTCCTATAGAATTAACGCTATTAAGTGTAAATAGTCATGAAACGCATAAGTACAAATTTTTACGCAAATAGGTACTCAGGAACAAAATAGGTTATTACCTAAAATCCGCGGTCTAGTGATAAGAGACTCGAATTCGATGACAGCAAAAGGAAAAGGAAAAATAATAGGTGAGTGTGGACTGGGGGAAAGGTGTGAAAGAGGGAACCGGCTGGTAGAATTTTACTCAGAGCATTATTTAATCGTAGATAACACTTGGTTTAAGAATCGTGAAAGAAGGTTATGTACGTGGAAGAAACCTGGACACAACGGAAGCTTTCAGATAGAAATCTGTGTTACCATTATGTGATCTATCAAAAGGGTAGGAAATTAAAGAGACGGTACCTGGGTAACTTAAAAGAACCAGAGGTTGTCGAAGTTTCAGAGGGAGCATTGTGCAACGATTGACGAGAGCAGGGGAAAGGAATACAGTGAAAGATGAATGGGTAGGCTTGACAGACGGAATAGTGAAGACAGCAGAGGATCAAATAGAGAGGATATAAAATGTAGACCGGTATGTCAAGAAAAGAGTTTTTGAAGAAGAAAATATTATTACATCGAACTTAGATTTAAGTATAACGAAGACTTTTCTCAAGGTATTTGTATGGAGCGTAACCATTTATGGAAGTGAACGATAAACAATCCAAGAAGAGAATAAAAGCTTTTGAAATGTGGTACTGCAGAAGAATGCTGAAGGTTAGATGGGTAGATCACGTAACTTACGAGGAGGTACTGAATAGAATTGGGGGGGGGGGGAGGGGGGACGAAATTCGTTGCACAGACTGACTAGCAGAAGGGTGCGGCTGACAGCACCTATTCTGAGACATCAAGGAGTCACCAGATTAGTACTGGAGGGTAAAAATCGAAGAGGGAGATTAAGAGATGAATATAGTCAGCAGATTCGGAAAGATGTAGGTTACAGTAATTATTCGGAAATGAAGAGGCTTGCGCAGGATAGAGTAGCATGGAGAGATGTACGAAATCAGTCTTAGGATTGAAGATCACATTAACAACATGATAATTAATAAATGTTTACGATTACAGAATCGTAGATGTATCTCGCTTTGAACATTCATTGTGGTGTGATAACCAACCCACCCCTTTGTGACATCCCCTAAATGTAAACGCAACAGTAATCTGTCGAGAGATATTTATAATATTATTTTCGCTCGCAGAAAGTACAGTGCACATAGAGAAATCGCTGCTCCTAACTTGTGTAGACAGGCGTCTCTCGCTCGACTTCCATCTGCGACGAAACGGCTCTTTACAGGATAACGAAGTAAAGTTGTCAGCATTCCGATGATTATTTCGAACACCACATTACGAGGTACATTCTATTCTAAGGCCTCCAAGAGATAGAAACATGCGCATTGTTTTAAAATGAGGCCGCGTTCATTGTCAATACGTCCCCGAGATGGCAGCACCGTACGGCAGATGAAATTTTACCGCCAGCAGCGAGAATGAGAACTGTTTTAAATACTTAAAATGGCGACGTTTTCCTTACTTGAACAGTGTGCAATCATTCGTTTTCTGAATTTGCGTGATGTGAAACCAATTGAAATTCATCGACAATTGAAGGAGACATGTGGTGATGGAGTTATGGATGTGTCGAAAGTGCGTTCGTGGGTGCGCCAGTTTAATGAAGGCAGAACATCGTGTGACAACAAACCGAAACAACCTCGGGCTCGCACAAGCCGGTCTGACGACATGATCGAGAAAGTGGAGAGAATTGTTTTGGGGGATCGCCGAATGACTGTTGAACGGATCGCCTCCAGAGTTGGAATTTCTGTGGGTTCTGTGCACACAATCCTGCATGACGACCTGAAAATGCGAAAAGTGTCATCCAGGTGGGTGCCACGAATGCTGACGGACGACCACATGGCTGCCCGTGTGGCATGTTGCCGAGCAATGTTGACGCGCAACAACAGCATGAATGGGACTTTCTTTTAGTCGATTGTGACAATGGATGAGACGTGGATGCCATTTTTCAATCCAGAAACAAAGCGCCAGTCAGCTCAATGGAAGCACACAGATTCACCGCCACCAAAAAAAATTCAGGTAACCGCCAGTGCTGAAAAAATGATGGTGTCCATGTTCTGGGACAGCGAAGGCGTAATCCTTACCCATTGCGTTCCAAAGGGCACTACGGTAACAGGTGCATCATACGAAAATGTTTTGAAGAACAAATTCCTTCCTGCACTGCAACAAAAACGTCTGGGAAGGGCTGCGCGTGTGCTGTTTCACCAAGACAACGCACCCGCACATCGAGGTAACGTTACGCTACAGTTTCTTCGTGATAACAACTTTGAAGTGATTCCTCATGCTCCCTACTCACCTGACCTGGCTCCTAGTGACTTTTGGCTTTTTCCAACAATGAAAGACACTCTCCATGGCCGCACATTCACCAGCCGTGCTGCTATTGCCTCAGCGATTTTCCAGTGGTCAAAACAGACTCCTAAAGAAGCCTTCGCCGCTGCCATGGAATCATGGCGTCAGCGTTGTGAAAAATGTGTACGTCTGCAGGGCGATTACGTCGAGAAGTAACGCCAGTTTCATCGATTTCGGGTGAGTAGTTAATTAGAAAAAAATCGGAGGCCTTAGAACTTGAATGCACCTCGTACTTTACTAGGCTTGGTCCTGCAGCAGTTTGTATGCCGTTGATTTCCTCTGACCTTTAAAATGACTTACCCCGTCAGTTGTAGGACAGTCTATAGTTTAATATGGACTCCGAACCAATGTGCACCCTTTCACGTCAAGAAACATTGCCAGACGTAATAAATGCCAGACAAAAATCCGAGACCGTTGGAACCATAGTGTGACACTCCACACTGACCCACTAGCCCCCCCTTTAAGTGTAACAGAATTCGCAATACTACATATTGTTACCTCTATGACATAAACACAGTCGCGTAACAGAAAAAACAGTTATAAAATTATTACACTGGCTACAGCATAGTTAAGACTTTTATGGGCAAGGGAACACAATACCCTTTCTGCCCAAAAAGTTTCGAGACTGGGTTAACAAAAACTAGAATATCAATGTATGTTCTAGTACGTCAGTCCCCTGTTGTTCGGGCTTCTGTCACAGTTCATTGAAGACTACTTGTCTTGAACGAACTGTGAAGCCCGAACAACAGGGGGTTGATGTACTAGAACGTGCACTGATAGTATGAAATTGTGTAATGATAATGGCTAGGCACTAGCCGAAATCTCAATTTGCCGAATAAAACCTGCAAGAAAAGGACGACTGATTGCTGTGCTCCATCATTTGAAAGTCATAACGCCTCTATCATCGCGAGCCTCCCGTACAGTTCCGTGTCTCATAACCGACTTTTTCAAATGGACAATACTTGACCATTTTTACAGATATAATACAAACATACAGAGTTTTCAGTGTAATTACTCTTCAGATCATTAATACTGATAAGAACGGTACTATTAGTTTTTCTCCCGCAATTAAATATTTGATTACAGTATGCCCCTAAAAAAAAGAAGCATCCAGAAGATAAGGTCGGATTCCAATACAATTTCGTACACATACTATATCAGCAGATATGTAAATGATTCATCATCATCATAAACTAAGGGCTATGCCTTGTCGATTTAGCCACGCCCCTCTCTTCATTGTCATCCTCTTCAATTCTTCAAACGATTTTATCCTCACATCTTCTCTTATGTTATTAAAATACATTGCTCTTGGCCGGCCTCTTGGTTTTTTTCCTAAAACTTTTCCTTCAAATACATTCTTTAGGCACTGGTTGTGTCTCATTATGTGCCCTATCATTTTTTATTTTCTTCTTCCTATATAATTTAGCAGCATTCTGTTCTCATTCACTTCTCATAAGACCTGTTCATTATTTTTTCTATCCACCCAGCTTGTTTTCGTCGTTTTTCTCCATATCCACATTTCCATTGCTTCCAGTCTCTTTTTCTCTGCCTTTCCCAGAGTCCACGCTTCACATCCGCATGTTAAGATACTCCAGACAAAAGTTTTGGCAAACTTTTTCCTACTTTCTAGGCTTATATGATTGTCTATTAGTAAATTCCTTTTATTTTGGAAAGCTTGCTTTGCCAAGGCTATTCTTCTCTTTATATCTGTGATACATTTATTGTCGTCAGTGACTGTGCTCTCCAAAAACAGAAGTTCTCAACCTGCTCTAAAACATCATCTTCTTGTTTAGCATTTTGGCAAATTTTAGCAACATAAACTTCATTTCCTTTACTGAGTCTGCAAGTACTACTATATCATCTGCAAAACGGATATAGTATATTCGTTCCCCGTTAATTTTAATTCCTTTGGTTATTCTTTTCAATTTTTCAATGGTTTTTCAACAAATAAGTTCACTTCTATCTCTGATTCCTGCCTTTTACACAGGTTCCAGATTAATCTTCTGTCCCTCCAATCAAGATTTATTTCCTTCATTGTTCGGAATAACAATTTCCAATTAACCATATTAAATGCTTTTTCTAAATCTATAAAGGTCAAGTAGGTTTTCCTATGAACTTCAATTCATCTTTCTAATACCATCCTCAGAGCTAGTATTGCCTCTGCTAGTTCCTTTTCCGGGTCTAAATGATTAGAGTTGCAACTCTCTTTGACAGATAGAACGGCCACCAGAGTGTATCGGAGTTGTTCGTGTTTAGTGTTGCTATTAGGTCTGGTAGGACATAGAAGGGGTGTGAAGAAACGCCAGACACTAGGTGATCACAGTGTAGGACACGTAGAGGCCGCGTATTCGTGTGAGAAAGCGTCATGAGCACCTGACAGTGTCTGGCTGGCTGGTAGACACGTGCAATATCCAGAATCGTGGGGATTCCGGGGTGAGACAACGGCCCAGTGTTGGACTGCATGGGAACGTGAGGGCTTTCGAGGATCGCCAGACTGTGGACCAAGCACTTCGTTACACCTTCGCATCTGCGCCTACCATCCGAGAATAAGTAACGGATTCCCTACAACATTTTGTACCACACGCCCAAGATTGGTTGGAGACTAGCAGCAGCTAGGAAATTAAAATACTATGCGTAGGCTGCCGTTAAAACCGCAATACAAACAGCTGTGTTTGAAACGGTGCCGTGGCCGGAAAGCAAGGACTGCTGGTGAAAGACGTCGCAGCGTATTCAGCGGTGAGTCGCAGTTCTGTAATGGCCCGGATGACCATTGTCGGAGAGCATGGCGGCGGCCTGGGTAGAGGTCCCATTCTTCTAACGTTTTGGAGAGGCGCAGCCGTGTTACTCCTGGCATCATGGCATGGGAAGCCATCTGACGTGCCTTCAGCTCACGGGTGATACTGATCGAGGGAACTGAAGACACAGCAGTATGTCAGGAACATCCTTCGTCCACATGTCTTACCTTGCACTGTGCCATTTTCCAGCAGGATAATGCTCGTCCTCTCTGTGAACTCCCTGCGTGACCAGAAACATCCACAGATTTGTTCCCGATAGAACATGTATGCGACCAACTGCGACATCAACTCCATTCCAGTGTCTGTAACGAGGATACCAAGGACCACTTACAGTAGTTGTGAGCCAGCTTGCCTCTGGAGAGGCCGCAATGGCTTTATACCTTTCGCAACCGAACCAATGAACGCAAACAGGCCAGAGGGAGTGCAAAGTCATTTCGATAAGTGGGCTCATTTCCCATGTTCTTTGTAAATCTCAGGCGATTTTCTAATCACTGAAATAACGTCACGGACCTTCTCCGCCAGTAAAATTTCATTTCGTATCCTCTTCCTTGATGCTTCACTTTTTTTGGCAGCCGGTCTACAAACCAAAATACTATTCACTAAGGAAAACAGTGCGGAGAGAGATACTATATGTAGGTCACATATGAGAAAATTGTGCCAATTACTGTACACTGCCCTCTAGTAGTTGCGTCAGTTAGCACAGTGGTCGAAACTTTAGATGCGTATTCGGGAGCAGTGGGGCTCAAACCGAAGCCTACGTGAAATAATTTTCTGTTGCTGTCATAATCTACTGGAGGGGAACACCGGAATTTTTAACAGTACTGCGACTGTTTCATTCCCTGAACTTTTTACAATTTAGGTAGTGCTCCACCTACAGTGATTGTAACGTGGGGAGTCGTTAAATATGTAACTTCTCTTTCTTCAGCAGCCGCCCAGAGGACGTGAGGATTGATGGTACCACCTCAAGTCGTGTGTTTTTAAAATTCCTTTATACAGTGAGACCGGCTTCAGTGCTACAATGGACCATCATCAGGCCCTCAGCTGGAAATAATTGCATCAATTATTCTTCACACAATTGCCGGAGATAATGCTGCACTGCACCGTCATCAGGCTTTCAGTTGCCAATTATTGGATCCATTCGCTATCACAATGGACGGTACTACACTACACATTCATTAGGCCCTCAGTTATCAATAACTGGATCAAAACCAACTGTCCCTCCTGCCATTACAAGGGATGGTGCTACACTCCAGGATCATGCTCTCAGCTGGCAATAACTGGATCGAAAACACCTATACATCCTACCATTACAAGGAATGGTGCTACACTGCACTGTCATTAGGTCCTCAATTAGTAATAATTGGATCGAAACCTACTATCCACCTTACCAGTACAAGGTACATTGCTACACTGCACGTCAGCAGATCCTCAGTTGTCAATAATCGGATCAGAAGCAACCATCCATTCTCCCATTACAAGGGATGGCACTACACTGCATTGTCATCAAGCACTCGGCCGGCAATAAGTGGTTGAAAACCATCTACCTATCCTGCCATTACAAGGGACACACTTACAACCTCGTAATGATTGGATGGATAGTTGATTTTCATCCAGTTATTGCCATTTTCGAGGCTGGTGACGGTACAGTGTAGCTACGAAATCGGTCGCACTGAAAAAAATGAAAAACAGATGAAAGTGGTACCATCAATCCTCACATGCTGGCCAACTGTCGTTCCGTTTTCCATATAAGATGGACGCAGAGGACGTTTTTGCATGTGTCGGATTTGAGAAGCGGCTGCTCTAGCCGAGGCTCCTCTGACAGTAAGCAGAGTCTGGCCGCAGCGTTGGCCGTCCCTGCAGCCGCGCAGACTGCGAGGCGGCGGGCTGGGAACAGCTCTCCCGTTAGCGGCAGGAGTAATTACTGGCTGCACCGCGACGCTGCGACTGGATGGCAGATTCGCCCGAAGCCGTTGACTCGTGGCCAATCTCTCCAGCTGCACGAACGGGACTCCAGCCTGCAGCCGGTCGCTGCTCGCAGCTGCAGCCGCACCACCTGGCTACGGTCGCTGCTGGTCGCAACAGGCAAAAACGTGACGTATCTGCCGCTTCCTCAACGTGTCTGCCCCACTGCGACTCGATGCAGATGCTTGGTAGAGGACCGTTGCGAAAAAGTTACAAACCCTTAGAGCCCTGACTAGCAGTTTCTGAGAGTACACGGCTTACTGATGTTCAGTGCATTAGCGTAAGGTATGAGATGGAGCACTCGTTAACACATGGAAATCGCTTCGAGGAGGACATAAACTGCAAATCCTTCCGCCCACACTCAATCTCGAAACTTTCTGAAAGGTTAAAAATGTGTACTATACCGAGACTCACTCGAGAACTTTGCCTTTCGCGGTAAAATACTATACCAACTGATTTAAGTAAAGTTGCGAGGACTTCTGCTTGGGTAGCTCAGCCAATAGTGCACTTTCCCTCGAAAAGCCAAGTTCTCGAGTTCGAGTTCCAGTCCGGCACACAGTACCAGTCTGTCAGCAGTTTCATATCAGCGTACATTCCGCTGCAGAGTAAAAATTTCATTCTGGAAACATCCTCCGGACTATGGCTAATCCATATCTCCACAATATCCTTGCTTCCATCAGTGCTAGCCCTGCAAGTTTCGCGGGAGAGGAGCTGTGAAGTTTGGAAGATAGGAGATGAGGTACCGATAGAAGTTAAGTTGTGAGGGCGAGTCATGAGTCGTACTTTGGTAGCTCTGTCAGTAATGCACCTGCCCGCGAAAGTCAAAGGTCCCGAGTTAGAGCCTCAGTCCGGCTCATAGTTTTAATCTGCCCAGAAGTTTCATATCAGCACGCACTCCGCTTCAGAGTGAAAATTTCACGCTGGAAACATCTCTCAGGTTGTGGCTAAGCCATGTTTCCGCAGTATCCTTTCTTTCAGAAATGTGAGTCCTGCAAGTTTCGCAGCAGAACTTCTGTGAAGTTCGCAAGATATGATTTGAGATATTGGAGGAAGTAAAGCTGTCAGGACGGGTTCTGAGTCGTGCTTGGGTAGCTCGGTCTGGCACACAGTTTTAATCTGCCAGGGACTTCCATATAGGCGCACGCTCCGCTGCGCAGTGAAAATTTGATTCTGTACAAGATTTCTTTTGGAAAGGATACGCCCGATTTTCTTCTCACTTTTTCTCACTCCAAGCTAGTTTTCCGTCTCTCCGCTTCAAAAGACATCTACAAGACATCACACTTCAATGTTATTTCCTTTTACTACGTTTTCGTACAGTGGGATTATGTCTCCATTTGCAATGTTATTGAGGTAGTAATCTTACTTTCTTCTAAATATCGACATCCACTATCATTTCATAGATATGTCAGAGATTATATTCGTAACGTACAGAAAAAATGTTTCATTCGATGCGACTGCCATGTATTTTAGAATAGTGGATACATCCGAACAATGGATATACACTTTATAGCAGAATGTGTAACGTATTTATTGGGAGACAAATTCTCTAAGATAAGTCTGATGAAAAGAACTTGTTCTCTCTCTTCCCCTCACTCACATATAATTATTTCCCATATCTGGTTGTTCTCTCTCTTCCTCTCACTCACTTATATTTATTTCCCCTATCTGCGTGCGAAAATATATAAACATTGCATAAATGAGCTGAAAACTTAGTACTGTTCACTTTTTTCAATACTCTCATAAAAAACTGGTATGTGGCAACATAGGCAAACAGCTAGCTGATATTTCTCATATATTTATTTCTGTGGTTCACACACCCATGTCCAAGATGGGAGTAAAATACGCGATCTTCAGTTTAGTTGTTAGCTGCCGCATATTTCTCCTCAATCCTATGCCTGGTCAAATATTAGCTTTTGCATGACAACTTTCTTCTGTAACTAGTATCACTACCTGTTGTCGATACGATGCGATATTTTGATCTTGATGTTGCTGTTGTGGTCTTCAGTCCGAAGACTGGTTTGATGCAGCTCTCTATGCAACGCTACTCTATGCAAGACTCTACATCTCCGAGTACCTGCTGCAACCTACATCCTTCTGAATATGTTTACTGCGTTCATCTCTTGGTATCCTACAATTTTTACCCCACAATCCCCTCCACTACTAAATTGGTGATCTCTTGATGTCTCAGAATGTGTCCTACCAACCGATACCTTCTTTTAGTCAGGTTGTGCTACATTTATTTTCTCCCCAGTTCTATTCAGTAACTCCTCATTAGTTACGTGATCTACCCATCTAATCTTCAGCATTCATTTGTAGCATCATATTTCAAAAGATGCTATTCTCTTCTTATCTAAGCTGTTTATCGTCCGTGTTTCACTTCCATACATGGCTACACTCCACACAAAAATATTTACAGAAAAGACTTCCCGACACTTAAATCTATCCACGATATCCACAAATTTCTCTTCTTCACAAATATTTTTCTTGCCATTGCTAGTCTGCAATTTATATCCTCTCTACTTCGGACATCATCAGTTATTTTGCTGCCCAAATAGCGAAACTCATGAACTACTTTAGGCGTCTCGTTTCCTGATATAATTCCTTCAGTATCACATGATTTAATTCGATTACATTCCATTATCCTCGTTTTGCTTTTGTTGATGTTCATATTTTATCCTTCTTTCAAGACACAGTTCATTCCATTCAATTGGTCTCCCAAATTCTTTACTGTCTCTGACAGAATTATAATGACATCGGCAAACCACGAGGGTTTTAATTCTTCTTCAAGGATTTCAATTGCTACTACAACCTTTTCTTTTGTTTCTTTACTGCTTCTTAAACGTACAGCTTGAATAACTTTGGGGACAAGCTACAACCCCGCCTCACTCCCTTCGTAACCACTGCTTCCCTTTCTCGCCCTTCGACTCTTATAACTGCCACCTCGCTCCTGTACAACTTGTAAATAGCCTTTCGCTTCCTGTATTTTACCCCTGCTATCGTCAAAATTTCAGAAAGAGTATTCCAGTCGACATTGTCTAAAGCTTTCTTTAAGCCTACAAATGCTATAAAAGTAGCTTTGCCTTTCCTTAACCTATCTTCCGTGAGAAGTCGTAAGGTCAGTATTGCCTCGCGTATTCCTACATTTCTCCGGAACTCTTACTAGTCTTCCCCGAGATCGGCTTCTACAAGTTTTTTCACTCTCCTGTAAGGAATTCGTGTTAGTATTTTGCAACCACGATTTATTAAGATATTTTAAGTAATTTTCCCACCTATTAGCACCTGCTTTCTTTGGAACTGGAATTATTGTGTTCTTCTTGAAGTGTGAAGGTACTTCAGCTGTCTCATACATCTTGCTGATCTGGTGGAAGAATTTTGTCTTGGCTGTCTCTCCCAAGGCTATCAGTAGTTCTAAAGGATTATTGTCTACTCCCGGGTCCATGTTTCGACTCAGGTCTTTCAGTGCTCTATCAAATTATTCAGTAGTAGTCGTACCTCCCATGCTCTCTTCATCTACGTCCTCTTCCATTTCTATAATATTGCCCTCAAATACATCTCACTTGTATAGACCCTCTACATACCCCTACCACCTTAAAGTTTTCCCTTGTTTTCTTAGGACTGGTTTTCCATCTGAGCTCTTGACATTCATATGGGCCGTTCTCTTTTCCCAAAGCTCTCTTCAATTTTCTTGCACGTGGCTTCTATCTTTCCCCTAATGATATATGCTTCTACATCCTTACTTTTGTCGTCTAGCCATTCGTGCTTAGCCATTTTGCACTTTCTGTCAATCTATTTTTTTACACTTTTGTGTTCCGTTTCGCCTGCTTCATTTACTGCATACTATATTTTCTCCTTTCAACAATTAGATTCAGTATCTCTCACGTTACCAAGGATTTTTTCTAGCTCTCGTCTTTTTAACTACTTGATTCTCTGCTGCCTTCACTATTTCATCTCTCAAAGCTTCCCTAATACTCCCTCTAAAACTCTTAACAACCTCTCGTTCTTTCAGTTTATCCAAGTCCTACCTTTTTGCAATTTCTTTAGTTTTACTCTACAGTTCATATCCAATAAATTGTGATCAGAGTCCGCATCTGCCCCTGGACATGTCTTACAATTTAAAACATGGTTCCGAAATGTCTGTCTTACCACTATGTAATCAGTCTGAAACCTTCCTGCGTCTCCATGTCACTTTCACATGTAAGACCTTCTTTCATGATTCTTAAAGCAAATGTTACGGATGATTAAATTATGCTCTGTAAAGAATTCTACCAGGTGGAATCCTCTTTCATTCCTTTCCGTCAGACCATATTCACCTACTATTTTTCCTTCTCTTCCTTTTCCTACTTCGAATTCCAGTCACCCATGACTATTAAATTTTCGTCTCCCTTAATTATCTGAATAATTTCTTTTATCTCATCATACATTTCTTCAATCTCTTAATCGTCTGCGAGCTACTTGGCATATAAACTTGTACTACTGTGGTGGGTGTGGGCTTCGTGGTTAACTTGGTTACAATAATGCGTTGGCTATGCTGTTCATAGTACCTGATCCGCGTTCCTGTTTTCTTGTTCAGTATTAAACTCACTGACTGGAAAAACTGTCAACATAGCATAATTATAATAAGGATGCTTCATCTTTATATAAGTATTTTCGACAAATGCTGCCTTGCCACTTACAATTGTTTCCGTTTATATCTGTTTAGTCACCAGCAAATAATTTTCTTTGTATTTAAACATTGATCTGCAGAAATATAAACATGTACATGAATGAATAAACACCTAAGAATGGGCACAAGCCCGAAACCGGTCGTATGACAAATAAATAATCTTTTATTGTGACTGGTAGCGGAAATTTTTCTACATCCTACAAATTTTCATTGTCGTCATTCCATTACACAGTGGTAGTTTTCCAGATTCGCAACTGCGAATACATTTCGTGTACTTATTGTTGAGGCTGTCTCTTTTTAATAAAGAGAATGAAATATTTGTGAACACTATAACAGCAACTATGGGCTGTTACTCTGCGATAATAGAAAAGCAAATATTACTACTGTAAACTTTAGTGGTCACAGTTTTGTAAAAGCGATAACACGAGTATCCAAAATCCTATCCACAAGTAGTTTCAGCATATACAAGACATAAAAATAGAATCATGAGACCTTGCAAAACACACAGAATGTGACACAAGTGGAACAGTTACACTACAAATAAAGGAATAGAATTTCCTTATAATAGTATGAAAAAGTATATTACCAATACAAAAAAAAAATACTAGCGACATCTCTTATCGGCGCTACCTGCCCTTCGACAGAGTACACTGATCAGTCAGAACGTTGTGACCACGTATCTAGGAACTGGTATGTCCACTTTTGGCACAGATAACAGCAGCGACGTGTTGTGGCATGGAAATAATGAGGCCTTGGTAGGTCACTTTAGGGAGTTGGCACCATATCTGCATACACAAGTCAGCTAATTTCTGTAAATTCCGTGGAGGGAGGTGATAATCTCTGCCGCCACGTTCAGTCACATTCCAGATGTGTCAGTTCAGGTTCAGATCTAGCGAGTTGGGGGGGGGGGGGGCAGTACATCAATTGGAACTCGCCAATGTGTATCTCGAACCACACCATCACACCCCTGATCTTGTGACATGGCGTATTATCATGATGCAGTCGGGACACAAGATCACCATGAAGGGGTGTATGTGGCCTGCAACCAGTGTGTGATACTCCTTGGCCGTCGTGGTGCCTTGTACGAGCTTCACTGTACCCATGGATGACCACGTGACTGTTCCCCAGTGCATAATGGAGCCCCGACCAGCTTGTCTTCGTCCCGCAGTACAGGTGTCGAGGAGATGTCCTCCTGGAATACGATGGATTCGCGCCCTCCCATCGACATGGTGAAGAAGGTAGCGGTATTCATCAGACCATGCTTCACTCTGCCACAGCGCCAACGTCTAGTGCCGATGTTCACGTGAGTATTTCAGTCGTAGTTGCCGATGTCGTGGTGTTAACATTGGCACCTGCATGAGTCGTCGGCTGCGGAGGCCCATTGTTAGGAGTGTTCAGTGCACACTTGTACTCCGCCCAGCATTAAAGTCTGATGTTAGTTCCGCCACAGTTCTCTGCCTGCCCAGTCTGCCCAGCCTATGCCCAGTATATGTGACGAGGGATGGGCGCCTAACCCCTTGACGTCTCGACGTGGTTTCACCTCGGTTTCGATAAATGCTGAAGACATTCACCACAGCACTCCTCGAACAGCTGACGAGTCGTCCAGAAATGCAAGCCTCTGGGACATCACAATCTGTCCTCGGTCGAACTCAGCTAGATCGCGCTCCTTCACCGTTCTACACACGCCCTGCATGCTCGTTGATACTGCCTGTATCGTGCGTGTGTCTGACTAGCTGTAATTCCTCGCTTGGTGACGCTACTCTCACCTGGATGGGTTTATATCGATTTTAGGTCGGTTATCATTCCGCGAATGCCTCCCACGCAGTAGTTTCTTCATCCGAAGAAAAAGGAGGAAGTTACTGTTTGTCACATCAGCAGAATACGGGAACAACATTAATTACTCTCTCGAGCAGAAAGAGGTGGGGCATTGTCGTCCATCAACAGACAGCTTCCTGCGTCGTTTCGTCTTAACAGGCTCCCTTAACATCGTCATGACATTTCGACAGGATGCTTCTGCCGTGATTTGCCCCTTACGACATAATCTGTAAGCATCACAACACTGCACGCCCAACAATATCATCATCTTGTCCGATGATGGTTGAATCTTTGCGTTTTCTATCGTGGTGAATTCACAAACTAGGGACGTTGCGACAATAAGTTTCATAATTGTTTTTGAGACAGACAAATGCCAAAAACAAATACAACATGGCATCATGAACTATACAGTTTGCGGTAATACACCTTGCTTATGTCGCGCTTTCATTAACCTGTGATCTTGTAATGTTAAGCGCTTAAATGTGTTACCTAGACAAATGTATTTCCGAAATTTCATTACTATATACTGAGTATTTTTTGGTGTCACGATTTTTTACGTCAGCGTATTTTCTTTTTTTTTTTTTTTTTGCATACTGTAGTAATTTAATTCATTATCTACAAGCTCGTATCGAGCTGAAAGTTGTTTGAATGCAATAGGAGCCAATAATATAAGAGCAGTCGGTGTCACTCTTCTGAAAAAGGACTTCTGGTCATTATGGGGAAATAATATGGGCCCAACAAGAGGCCTCGTTTCTAGATCACGCAGCTATGTAAGCAATATTTCACAAAATAGTAACTCCTAAATTTTGTAGGTATTTTACATAGCTCTGATTAGCTTTGTATGAAAGATGAACGTTTTGTGGACACAATAACGCAAAACAAGAAAACGACAAGTCGTCCCTTTTTATATGAACGTCATAAATGCCTACAGAAGTTACCGGTTTGAAGTTGGCAAACCTAAAATACCAGATGACAGCTGATGTTACTGTAGCAACAAAAACCTCCACCTACAACACACGTTAACTCTTCTGTTGCTGCTATAAATGAAACAGTCAAAGTTCCTGTGAATACACAGGGCTGGCTAAATCTCTTGAAGAACAGTAATGCTAGCAAAGTACCTCACATACGTAAGTATATCCTCTTTGACTTCATTGTTATCCACAAAGGCAGTGTACATTTCAATGTCGACGTAGATGGTTATGAATTTGGGTATCGCATCTGTCGCGAGGGAAATGGACCCGTTAGGTTTTTTTGTGTAGTGATTCCAGCAGGGATGAAAAGAAAAAGATTATGTTTTTGAAAACATCGGGACTTACTGCAAAGAGGAATGTAAAGAGTAGAGCCACAACCTGAACCAGAACCTCAAGTCAGCGCGATGAATATCCTGACAAAGAGCGCCCATACGATAGCCTGTCGGCAGGGTGGGGCGGGGGGGAGGGGGGGAGGGGTGGGTGGGCAACTAGACTGAGTAGAGTATGGAGTATTATTAATATTTTGGAAGCCTGAATGGCGACTTGGAAGCGCCATTAAAAAGTTCCAGTTCTGGCCCTATTAAAAACCTACGTAACACAAACATTTAAATCATTTTATTGCACTCAGAACGCATGGCTACACAATATGTTTTCCTTTGCCTGAGAGCTAGGAACGGGTGGTGAGAGGAGGGGTGGGGGGCGACGGCGCACTTTTGCCGCCCGGGCATAGGCGTCCTTGAACTCCTGAGGAGGACTCTGATCAGATATTTCGGAACCAAAGAAGAAGAAAAAGAAACGCTATTTGCGAACGCTCTCCAGCTCTTTCAGACACAAATATTTTGGAAGTAGAAAGTAAAATACTTTGGCCAGTATAAGACATTGGATGTCAGTAATTTATTTTGAAGGGTTTTAAGAATTTCAAATTTTAGGTGGTTTAGGGACCATTAATGGCTTCAACGTTAAAATTTTGGCTAAAATATGCCATGACCCAGAGTAAAAATACCAATATTTTGCCAAAAAGAAAAGACTGTGTATAGTACGCTAATTTTTCTGTTTGGGGAAAAGTTACCACTGCAGAAAGGCCATTTTAAGGGTAACATGCAAGCACCATTTTTTCTTAAATAATCGAAACTAAACAATGATAGTAAAGTGAAACTTTAAAACGCATTATCCCAGAACATCTATTTCCCATCACCAATATTTAACCTGCCACAACTCATTCAGACTTAGAGATATAAATCAATTTTTTTTTTCACAAATTTGTTCAGAATTTAATGCTGAACGTAAAAGTTACAATAGCTCAAAATCCAAAATTGTCGACAAGATTTCCCTTTTCACTTCCCGCCTTCCGTATTTGGATATGAAGGCTCATGTATATTGAATGAAGTCATGACTGTACTACTATGAGATCTTCTTGAATTCGCTACATAAAAATATAAACATCTCTCACTGATTACATCAAATGCATTCACAATTGTGAATATGGGCACCTATAAGCCATATAATGGAATGACGACAATGAAGCTTTGTGCTGGACTGGGACTCGAACCCGGATTGATCACTTATTGCGAGTGGTCGCCTTACCATTAGGCTATTCGATCACTTCTCACGGCCACACCCAAACTTCCACATGACGTCAACCATGTGTCTACAACCTGTACGCGCACATTCTTTTTGCACACACATAAAAAAAAAGTTTGCATCACCTCGATTCCGAGTGTTCTGTAACCTGTACAGAAAATTGGAATAGAGATCAACATAAACCTCATTTCCGGCCTTTTTATTGATCATGAAAACCACACATTGCATGTTGTACCACCATACAGTTAGACCTTCAGAGGTGGTGGTCCAGATTGCTGTACACACCGGTACTTCTAATACATAGTAGCACGTAATCTTGCATTGTGCATACCTATATTTGTCATGGCATACTATCCACAAGTTCTTCAAGACACTGTTGATCAAGATTGTCCCACTCAACGGCGATTCCGTGTAGATCTCTCAGAGTGGTTGGTGGGTCACGTCGTCCATAAACAGCCCTTTTTAATCTATCCCAGGCATGTTCGATAGGGTTCATGACTCGAGAACATGCAGTCCACTCTAGTCGAGCGATGTCGTTATTCTGAAGGAAGCATTCAAAGGTTTGCGCGATGGGGGTGCAAATTGTCGTCCATGAAGATGAATGCCTCGCCGACTTGGTTGCACTAGCGGTCGGAGGATGGCATTCACGTATCTTACAGCGTATCTTACAGCCGTTACAGCGCCTTCCATGTCCACCAGCGGCGTACGTCGGCCCCACATAATGCCACCCGAAAACAGTAGTGAACCTACACCTTGCTGGACTCGCTGAACAGTGTGTCTAAGGCGTTCAGCCTGACCAGGTTGCCTCCAAACACGACTTCAACAGATTCTCTGATTGAGGGCATATGCAACACTCATTGGTGAAGAGAACGTGATGCCAATCCTGAGTGGAGTGAAGTTGTGCTTCATGCAGCCTATTGCGCACAGTTTGAGTCGTAACACAACGTACTGTGGCTGCACGAAAAGGGTTATTCAACATGGTGGCGTTGCCAACAGGGTTCCTCCGAGGCATAATCCGTGGGTAGCGGTCATCCACTGCAGTAGTAGCCCTTGGGCGGCCTGAGCGAGGCATGTCATCGACAGGTCCTGTCTCTCTGTGCCTCCTCCATGTCCGAACAACATCGCTTTGGTTCCCTCCGAGATGACTGGACACTTCACTTCCTGGCACAAAGTAACAATGCGGACGCGATCGTACCGCGGTGTTGACTGTCTAGGCATGGTTGAACTACAGACAACACGAGCCGTGTACCTCCTTCGTGGTGGAATGACTGGAACTGATCGGCTGTCAGACTCCCTCCTTCTAATAGGCGCTGCTCATGCATGCTTGGGCGGGTTTAGTGACATCTCCGAACAGTCAAAGGTACTGTGTCTGCGATACAATACCCATAGTCAATGTCTATCCTCAGGAGTTCTGGGAACCGGGGCGATGCAAAACTTTTTTTGATGTGTGTATATTCACGTGCAGGGAAGGTATTTTACTAGAAAGCCGCGTGCCCGGCATTGGTGAATTAATACGATATTTCAGTGCCTTTGCTATTCCGAATTACGATGCAAAGTTCTTATTCAGGTTTTTGTGAACTGTACCATGTTGTGTGATTGCTTAGTTGCGTATTATTTAAGGTACATGTTGATACATACGGACAAACAAGCCCTTACGAAAAATACTAAATACAACCTAGAGTATGCAGGATATACCAAGAAACATTTAAGTTCCTAATTTAATGTTTCTTCAAAATGGTTGAAATAGCTCTAAGCACTATGGGACTTAACATCTGTGGTCATCAGTCCCCTAGACTTAGAACTACTTCAACCTAACTAACCTAAGGACATTACACACATCCATGCCCGAGGCAGGATTTGAACATGCGACCGTAGCAGCCGCGCGGTTCCAGACTGTAGCTCCTAGAACCTCTCCGCCACAGTGGCCGGCTAATGTTTCTGTTTTCTGCATTTTTCCTACTCCTGGGTGGCCTAACAACCACCTAGTGATAAAAAAGAGCTTTGATTGGTGTTTCGGAATAACACAGGCGCTGCAATATCGGGTCGAATCTCACGTATTAGGCCGACAGCTGCCACAAGGCAATACGAAGAGCGTTGCACAATCGTGGGACTGATGAGCATGTCGCCAATCCCTCCAGCCGTTATTACTAGCAGACGACTCCCCATGACATGGCAGTCATTACTCAAGCAGCTCCTCATTTGGCTTCACAGAGGCGCAGTGGGTTTAGTACCAGATGTTCCTGTCTCAGAAAAAGTAAGTGCCTTGATAAAATATTCGGGTAGACAGTCACACTGCGCAACTGGCAGCCTCTGACTACTCGCGTCTGCCGCACACGGGCCTCCCCTCAGGTGTGCGGCACGGCAAGCTCGCAGCGACGGCGCCCAACGGCCACGCAGCGCCGAGACGAAGCTGCAGGTAGGTAACCAGCCGCCCTGCTCCAGCTAGCTGCTAATAACCGAGCAGGTCGTAAATAACGCACATTTCTGCTGCCGTCGTTACTTCTGGAAAATGAGATCAGCAGTCGGTGAACTTGTTTTAAAGCAGCACTGTTTCCACAAAAAGTAGCTGCGCGAATTAAGCAGTATCCGTGCTTATAAAATGGCTCTGCTCGGAATGTGAACGTAAACGAGTAAATTATGCAAATAGTCGGCGGTGCTCGCTCATCAGTTATGCCCAACAATATTTTACAGCCATTCCGACAAAAAGGGTGCGGTGTCGTAAACTGGATGGGTGGTGCCTAAAAATATTCCTAAGACTGCAACCTTTTATTTATTCGATATTCCGGCAGCTCTGTCCCTCGGCGCTCGGAAATTTCGGTTAAATTACAAGGAGAACACGTATCATAACAATTAGCGCCCAGATTGAGAGAACATAATAGTGTCATTTACAGTACTTAACAGGTAAGAAGTAAGCGCGGTAATTGGTTTAAGGTCATACTACAGGATCGGTCGGGGTAAGATCTCAGGAAATGTATAGACCTGATTCACTAAATCACGGTTACAAGTATAGCGCAACTTAGTGGCACAGACAACACACACAAAATGGCTATCTTTCTCTTCCGAGTGGTCGTAGTGTGATACCGTATAGCTGCGATGTAAGTAAATGCTGGCCTTTTTTCGTATATAGGCTTCATGGACAGAAGCGACTGCTGCGAGAAAAAGACCTGTTTATGATATCCTCTCCAAGAAGACTATTCACCTGTTACAGAAGAAACATCTTGAGAAGAAAAACTTGTTACATCTCGAAGGAAAAATCGACATCGATATGGTTACGAAGATGGATATTGATATCTGGCGATTCATCTGTCTTTCTCTTTACGGAGGCGAAGACGAAGCCAGAGAGATAAGTTAGTTCTCTTTCGTCTTTCAAATTAACAATACGTAATAACAACTTGCTCCACCACTATTTCAACATAAGAGCCGTCCAAACAGGTCGCCAAACTGCAGTTTGGCGACCTGTTTGGACGGCTCTTATGCTAAAATCGATATTTATTATAAAAACGGATGTACGTATGTTCTACATGTCCTGCTAAACCACTGGACTGATTTTTGCCAAACTTGGTACAGATATCACTTATTGTTTAGAAAGAAGCGCTGTGGGGGTAAGATCTACGTACTCATCAAAGGGGGAAGAGCGGGTATGCGAAAAGTCAGTAAAACTCACTATGCGTGATTATCCAGATTTTATTTATCCAGCACATGCGAATTACAGCTCTTAGTGACCTGCAACTAACTTTCCGCATAATTTAAAACCCTTAAGAAACTTTTTATATATGAGAACCCCAACGAAATGATAAAAGGAAAAGAGTTTATCGCTTAATACGTTTTTTCTGTTCGTGCAGTAAAACTATCGCGTCGGTCATCAAGTTTTAATTTATTACTTCTTCACTATAACTGTATTCACAATACATTTTGCACACAGTATTCAAATATACCACTGGCCATTGGCCGAAAGTTTAAGTGTGAAAATCTTTTTGTTGTGAGTATCTGCGGCTCAGCATCTCGGCTATATGGTGAGTAGCAACTTTCATTCTCATAATATCGTTACACTCCATCATGGATTTCTATTGTTTGAAATATGCTACAAGTATGAGAAATATATGTGAAATGTGCGTATGTGAGCAAAGCTAAGGGACAATAGCTCCTCCTAAATCCATCAATAGATTTCAATTAAACTTGGTACTATTATCGCTTACCACACGGAAAGAAATACTGTGGGCTTAAGAAACAGCAACGTCCTATTGGGGTGGTGGTGATAACGTTGAGCAAAAAGAAGGGAAGAAGACGTGGACAGAGAGAGAGGGGGAAGGAGAGCATGGAGACAGATGTGAGAAAGGAGGAGGTGACAACAGTGAGGGGGAGGGGAAGATGGAGAAAAGGAAGAGGAGGAGATGCACGGAGAGAGGGGGGGAGGATAATATGGACAGAAGAAGGAAAGAGGAGAGATGGACAGAGAGAGGGGGGAGGAGGATATAGAACAGGGGAAGGAGCAGATGGGCACAGGTGGCAGTAGGAGATGGACAGAGAGAGCGGAGAGGACAAAGAGAGAGGGAGGAGTAATAAAAATGGTTCAAATGGCTCTGAGCACTATGGGACTCAACTGCTGAGGTCATTAGTCCCCTAGAACTTAGAACTAGTTAAACCTAACTAACCTAAGAACATCACAAACATCCATGCCCGAGGCAGGAGTCGAACCTGCGACCGTAGCGGTCCTGCGGTTCCAGACTGCAGCGCCTTTAACCGCACGGCCACTTCGGCCGGCGGGAGGAGTAATAGATAGAGAGAGAGAGAGGGGCAGGTGAAAGAGAGTGGGGGTATTGGAGGTGGACAGAGAGAGGTTCGAGAAGGAGATGGACAAAGGGGAGTGGAGAGGAGATGAACAAAGAAAGGGGAAGTGGGAGATTGGCTAATAGACTTCGAATACTATACATAAAATTTCCGGGCTGACAGTATTGTGCTGCAAGAAGAACTAACAAATGAACGGTACTGGACATCCTACATTGGTCTTGTTTTCCTTGTTATTACTCAAACAGACCTTTCATGATCGAGAGAAAGATCTACGATACGTACCAGGACTGATGAATGAGAATCCTGTCAAAATTACTTAAATTGGTAAGCAATTACATACACACATCAAATAAAGTATTGCATCACCCCGGTTCCCAGGACTCCTGACGATAGACGTTGACTGTGGATCTTGTATCACAGACACAGTACCTTTGACTGTTCAGAGATGTCACTAAACCCGCCCAACGATGTAAATTACCACGTATGAGCAATGCCTATTAGACGGGGGGGCTCCGTCAGCCGATCAGTTCCAGTCATTTCACCACGAAGGAGGTACACGGCTCGTGTTGTCTGTAGTTCATCCATGCCTAGACAGTCAATACCGCGGTACGATCGCTTCCGCATCGTTACTTTGTGCCAGGAAGGGCTCTCAACAAGGGAAGTGTTCACGAGTCTCGAAGTGAACCAAAGCGATGTTGAAACTTCCTGGCAGATTAAAACTGTGTGACGGACCGAGACTCGAATTCGGGACCTTTGCCATTCGCGGGCAAGTGCTTTACCAACTGAGCTACCCAAGCACGACTCACGCCCCCTCCTCACACCTTTACTTCTGCCAGTACCTCATCTCACAAAGCGATGTTGTTTGGACATGGAGGAGATACAGAGAGACAGGAACTGTCGATGATACGCCCCGCTCAGGCCGCCCAAGGGCTACTACTGCAGTGGATGACCGCTACCTACGGCTTATGGCTCGGAGAAACCCTGACAGCAACGCCACCATGTTGAATAACGCTTTTCGTACAGCTACACCACGTCGTGTTATGACTCAAACTCTGCGCAATAGACTGCATGATGCGCAACTTCACTCCCGACGTCCATGGCGAGGTCAATTTTTGCATCCACGACACCACACAGCGCGGTACAGATGGGCGTATCAACATGCCGAATGAACCACTCAGGATTGGCATCACGTTCTCTTCACCAATGAGTGTTGCGTATGCCTTCAATCAGACAATCGTCGAAGACGAATTTGGAGGCAACCCGGTCAGGCTGAACGCCTTAGACACACTGTCCAGTGAGTGCAGTAAGGTGAAGGTTCCCTACTGTTTTGGGGTGGTATTATGTGGGGCCGATGTACGTCGCTGGTGGTCATGGAAGGCGTCGTAACGGCTGTACGAAACGTGAATGCCACCCTCCGACCGATAGCGCAGCCATATCTGTAGCTTTTTGTTATGGACGACAATTCGCGTCCCCAACGTGCACATCTTGTGAATACTTCCTTCAGGATAACGACATCGCTCAACTATACTGGCCAGCACATTCTCCAGACATGAACCCTATCGAACATGCCTGGGATAGATCTGAGAGATCTGCGCCGAATCGCCGTTGAGGAGTGGGACAATGTGGATCAACAGTGCCTTGATGAACTTGTGGGTAGTATTCCACGACGAATACAGGTATGCATCAATGCAAGAGGACGTGCTATAGGGTACTAGAGGTACCGGTGTCCACCACCTGTGAAGGTCTCGCTGTATCGTGGTGCAACAATCATGTAATGTGTGGTTTTCATGATCAATAAAAAGGGCAGAAATGATGTTTATGTTGATCTCTATTCCAATTTTCTGTACAGGTTCCGAAACTCTCGGAACTGAGGTGATACAAAACTTCTTTTGATGTGTGTATTAGGCCCTGGTCAAGCTATAGTAGAGACGAAATAACAAGTTTTCAAGTGAAGAGTGTTAAAGAGACAGTAAAAGTTGGAGTGATATTTTCAATGATACATTATTTACCAGTTTGACAGAGTTTGTAATTTTCTTCTTTTTTCTTGTAGTTTAGTTGTTTACTGTGATCAAATAAGGGCAAGGACAAAGCTTCTCCAATTTGTACACAAATACCTCAGCTAAAACTTCCAAGCTGACAAATAGTGGACGAAGTATAGAACTATACACTCATTATAGCTGTGCAGAGGGCATCATATACTACATCATGTGTGTAATAGGTTAGTTTGTACAGCCTTCTCCTCTTCTTAAGAGTCTCGCGAACTTGAAAAAGCTGTAAAACCGTGCCAATATAAATTCTTTATCACCAAAGGAAAATCTTACACACTAGGCGAACGTTTGAGGAAGACATGCTCATAATTTTCAACAGATTAGAAGCGAATGGCTGCATTCAAACGTAGCTGTATAAATGTACGTTTCCCTTTCTTCAGTCAATCTTCTAAGTTATGTCGCACCTACAAAGAAATGCTACAGTGTTGTACAGAAGGTAACTGGAAGAAATACGCTGTCAGACGAACAGAAAAGACGGGACATAGTTCTTAATAGGTTGTTTGATCATCACGAACAGAAATGCATGTCCTGCAACGTTCTTCCATGCTGTCCACAAAGTTGGCAAGGACTTCTTTTGGTAAGGCGCTCCATTCCTTCACCAGTGCGGCTGACAAGTGCTGGGTGGCCGCTGGTGCATTTGGGCGTCTCTTCAACACATCACATACGCGCCCGATAGGGTTTAAGTCGGGGTAACAGACAGATCAGCCCATTCACTGAATATCCTCTCGTTCCAAGAGCTTCCTCACCTGTGCAGTTCCATGCGGTCGCGAATTGTTGTAATATCTCTATATTTTCTACTAATTATCCCTGCACAATTCTATGAGTGAATTACGTTTCCTACTTGACCATCTATATACTCGCAGAATCGATGCTCAAAGTAGTACAGTACTATTACTATTCCATGAGCGCATAATTACGCTTTGTAATATTCTCTGTGGTGTGTGTTGACAGGACTTCTAGGATCTTCTCCGTGCCGAATAGCCGCATTGAATAATTGTAATTTTGCTATCGAGATTACTGGAAGAAAGAGATTGAAAATATATTGTATGCTACTCAAGAAAATATAAGGTGTGTAAGGAATTTCATTATATATGTATTCTCTAATTGGAAATTTGCACGGATGTGTCGTTTCGTTGGTAATCAGAAGGGAACTTCCGATGAATTGGAAACGAACCTGCAATTATTACATCCAAGAGCTCCATTATTTCATCGGATAATTAAACTCTATCAAAGAAAACTTTCCTCTTGATCTAAGGTTTCCCGACTGACTACGCAAAGCAAGAAAACCAAGACATTTTATTTACGCAGGATTGCAGATCGCTTCGAATCATCGAGACTGCGGACAAGGACAAGGACAAGTAAAGCTTAATTATAATTTTCTTGAGCGACCGTGATGACTGTGATATGGCTGCTTACGAATGAGACCATTAATAAAATACTAATAACTAACTTTCCTCCTCACCAGCAACCATTATAAACACAATATTAATTAAAATTATGTTGTCAGTCACAAAACCGAGATCAGGATCGAATGCAAACCTGAAAAGACTCGCGTAGGGAAGGAGTGTGTACCGCGTTCAAAGACTTGGAGGTCATCCAAGCAACCATGTACCTCCCAAAATCATAACGCCTAGCTCACCTAAACGATCATGTTCGACAGTATTCCTGGATGCATTACGAATTCCCATCTCTCGTCATATGAGGGTACCTGCTAGACTGTTCCAGCCCTAACATCAATCTGAAACTTCTGCTGGTATCTCAATTAAATCTGTATCGTGAGGAGTTTCATTTGTCAAAAATATGTTATTTCTTTTCTTGTAAATGTAGCCTCATCTGTAAACACAACTGATATGCAACGAATGGATTAGCAATTTTTGCAACAAACCATCGTCGAAAATCATTAAATGTCCGACAAAAGACCTTGTACACATTGAACACGATACGGATACATGCAATGGTCGTGAAGTACCCCGCATGCGATAATATGAGGCGAATCTTGTGCTGATGTCGTGGCTTGTGTAGGGATCGTCTTCGACAGGCCGCAAAATAGGCTCGGCGTACTAGTGAATCCTAGTCTCCCTCGATCCATAGATTGTGATGCTATGATAAACTGCAGCGAAGTTTGGATGACTTAGCTGTCTCCTGCCTGGAAACGGTTTTGATGCAGCCGTGCTGTCTCGTGTCAACTGCTATTCACGCTGCTCTTGGTAAAAATCATACCTGTCTTCTCGTTGTTGTTGTGGTCTTCAGAGATTGGTTTGATGCAGCTCTCCATGCTACTCTATCCTGTGCAAGCTTCTTCATCTCCCAGTACCTACTGCAACCTACATCCTTCTGAATCTGTTTAGTGTCTTCATCTCTTGGTCTCCCTCTACGATTTTTACCCTCCATGCTGCCCTCCAATACCAAATTGGTGATCCCTTTATGCCTCAGAATATGCCCTACCAACCGATCCCTTCTTCTAGTCAAGTTGTGCCACAAACTTCTCTTACCTTTTACCTGTCTTCTCACGAAACGAATACCCTGCCATGGTTAAATGGAACACTTGTCGTTACACATTGAACACCGTATCTCCTCAGTAAGACATTGCCGTAGGGAATACACGGAGAGCCGGCCGGAGTGGCCGAGCGATTCTAGGCGCTACAGTCTGGAACCGTGCGACTGCTACGGTCGCAGGTTCGAATCCTGCCTCGGGCATGGATCTGTGTGATGTCCTTAGGTTAGTTAGATTTAAGTATTTCTAAGTTCTAGGGGACTGATGACCTCAGAAGCTAAGTCCCATAGTGCTCAGAGCCATTTGAACCAATACACGGAGAACATCAAATAAATTTGAATCAAGAATTTCACTCGATTATCTAACAAAATGAATTTTAATAACTGTTTACAAACTTGAGTTATTGAATTTTATCTCAAGACTTGTCCAAAGATACATAATAACTCAAAAACGAACGTTTATCGGACATTATGTGTTGTTTTCTTTTGTGTGAAAATGTTTGTAGAAGTGTTACTGATACGCCATGTAACCAAGCGAACGACCATTCTGCTGTCACAAACAGAATGTATTCCCCACGCTGTCTTATCTTAGTGGCTCTAAGAGGAACGAGGAAGAAGAGAAGCCACTTTAATTTTACGTACCGGGCGTGTAGGAAGAGCACACGTAGAGAACATAAATTCAGCGGATACTAGCTATTCATTTTCCGCAAAGTCGCCGTCGTTGGTGGATTTGTTTACAGAGTAACAAAGTTTAACGCAGTAAGGACCCGAAAAATTATGTTGTGGCTACACCGGTTCCGACAGCGCAGCCATTATCAGTCGGCCATCTGATGCGTGTCGGCCAGTAGCTGCCGCATAACGAGCCAATCATCACGTCGCTCCCGAGGCCGCCGCAGGCAGACGGAGTGGGAGCGTGAGAAGACCGGAGCCTGGAGCTGCCGGCCGTGAGCTAGGTGCCACGCACTCGCACACGCACACGCACCTGTCCAATTGCTGGCCGCTCGGCACATTTTTTACTTCCGGTCGGGTGCAGCGGCCCGCCTGCCGCAGACACGGGCGTCCCCGGGCGGCCTTCAGGATAACGGGTTCTCGCTGGTTGTCAGCCGACACCGCGCTGCCTCGCTCGCGACGTCGCCTCTTTCAGACACGTCCGCGCTGTAGGGATTCACCCGATACGCCGTGTGGCCGGCACCCGTGGCAAGTCTGAGCTGGCTGCACCACTCGGAGATATTTGTTGCAGTGACCACTGTTGCACCGCCAGTCGTCTCTTTTGTGCCAGGCTACTTTCACACGACACGTTTTCTGCTGTCGCCGCGAACTGCTGGGTTCCGCGGCTACGTAAGTGCCAGACGCTGCTGCTAGCAGCGGGAAAAAATTTACCAACGCTGATTCGTTCTTGTAAAAACCTTGTAAAAACTTTTTTATGTAAATGAAATTACGATGCATGTGTTTCAGGAGTTAATCTTTCTTAATATATTTCTTACAAGATACAGAAGATGACTTTTTTTTTTACTTCTCGCAGTTTTTGATCCCGGAACGTTTATTAACTCATTTTATTAAACGCATTTCCACAAAAAAATATTTTTGTGTGTGACAGGATAACACTGCAACGTCGTAAGGAACTACACTGTGCAACAGAATTAAAGGATCACTTTTTCGAAACCTCGTGATTGTCTCCCATTCCAAGGCATAAGTTTGAAATTCAGATTAAAGGTGTCTACAAACTTTGCAAGTAGGCTGTTTAGGTTTTCTTATTGGTAACGCCACGTAGCACTCTGTATGAAAATCACTGGCTTACAGCAAGACGCACATTTAGCTCTACAGGACACGCATTTGAGTGATTAATTTTGTACTTAAACCATTTATTTTACAAGATTTTTGAATTACAAAGAAAGTTTTCCGTGATACATTTCATTCCATTGCTGTAATCTGTAACACCTGAGGGTATAATTACATTAATCCTCAGAGGGGGGTACACGCTTACTTTGTGTACCATGTGTGTGGCAAGCACAAGGATCCCTAGCTAATATGGCGTTTGCTTATACAGCTTTACACATCGGTACCATATTCCTCCAACGCAGAATTACACAGCTACTTGATTATTTAACAGAGAAACAAACATTTTTTTTACTATGTCAGTGACTGATGTTTACATAATTACACAGTTGGATAACTTCACACTTATGAAACTGTATTTTGTCTGTATTTTGTGAACTGTTTATATTTTTTCAGAACCATTGTGATACTATGAGAGCTTTGAATGATGTATTTGGTGTGAGATCATGATTTTTAAAGTACATTTGAGGTAGATGACATTATTGAAATGATCAGAGAATATTTTTTAGGTTTTGAAATTATTGCAGAAAGCTACAACGTTTTTGAGATTTGGTTGAGGTGTTATGGTGTTATTATTACGACGACAATGTTTATTATGCTTCTGAGGTATGTTTATGATCAATAAGCTGATGCTATATGAGGAATTTGATTATGCTATGTATTTATTATGATGAAATATTGAAGAAGTGTCGACGAATATGTATATGTGTAATAAGGTAAGGAGTAATGAATAGTGGTTAGGGACTCTGACTTGTGAAAAAGGATGTTGGAAACCAAGAATCGTACTTTAAGAGTTATCAAATGTGTGTAAATGCTTGAATGTATCACAATGCCAGCAAAAATTTTTGGACACTGTTACATTCATAAGATTTTGTTTCTACACATTTGCAACGCAAATTTTCGACCTGTGAAATTTTTTATATGAGACTGCCACTGTAGTGCAAACTGGTGTTGTAAATATTTCGGTAAGAAAGTTAAGTGACCACCTTCACGCAATGTGTCGTGGGCACCCAGCTGTGCGACAGTCACCTGGAAAAAAGCCATCAGTGTGTGCCTTTCAGAGGCACAGGTGAAGAAAAAGGCCATTATCCTCGCTATTGACATTTCTTTGTAGAAAACGTCGCAAATACGACACGCTCAAACTTGAAAACATGTGATTACACTGTGGAGCTCTTAATTTATGATATTTACTAAAATGCCTAATGAAATGATGAGAAACATTTTTACATCTATTGTCTTTCTAGTTGAGAGATTGCTCAATTTTGTTTAATATCTATTTTCTAGCTGCACTGCAGCATTGATTAAAATAAAATTTTATTGATGTACTAATATAAATATTTTCTGTCTACAGATACAGTAAATAATAATTTTGTGATATACTTCCAAAAAAAAAAATGAGGGAGCACAAAAAGACATTTCCCTTCACAGGAACTGCATACCTAATTTTCTTTTCAAGTACTTGGTAATTTATTTCATAGAATAAGTTTTTGTGGTGCACCACTTTAATTACATAGACATTAAGATGTGAATATACATTTCCCTTACCTGCGTTGTTGTCTTTAGTGTACTATTTTTTCTGCTTGTGGGTTTGTCATGTTTAGATATAAGTTATTACATTTACTGCTGCTAGCTTTGCCAATTTGCATTTTTTTCATTGCTGTTTGTATTAATTGTTTTGTGCTGCTGCATTGCCTCGTCCCTTAGTTTAGCACCTGAGCTCAGTAGATTTAAGTTAGCTTAAGAGGGGTAGACTATATAAGAGAATGAGTTGCGTTCAATTGGAAGAAATGCATTGAGAAGTTTTACGAAAAAAGTACAGAAAGCAGTTGTAGATAGCACTTTACGAAGGGAGATCTCCAAGAAGTAAAGAAAGTTTTGTTTGCAAGATACTGCAGTAAAACAAACCCTGTCCTTTCCCTTTCTGTTATTCTGCTATGTGTTTGTGTACTCTTGTATATTTGTGTTCTTCCTGTCTTTATGTGTTTATCTGATGAGAGTTACATTGTAGAATTTTTCTGATAATATGTTATTTACTTTGTAAAGATATTTAGACATTATTTATTCTGTTTTGTTGCTCATATGTGAAGGTGATGTTTCAAAAGTTATTCTGATCTTTATGTATGTACTTATGTCATAATTCTTGTAACACTGATGTATATGTTTATTTCTATTCTTTTGTAAAGCCGGTGTTACCACAACTGTTATCTGTACTGTTATGTTCTTTAATGATGTATTTTGTACCTTTGTAATTGTATTCTTATATTGTAAATTTATAATTGTATAGACCAGTTCTTCAAATTAAGTATCATTTCACTGCTCACCTTTCTGTTGGTCATAATATATGCACAGTATGTGAGAAGTTGGGACTGTTAGTGCTTGCATGTGTGTTGATAATTCAGCAAGGGACTGGATAACAGCATTGCTGGTTCTAAGGACATTTCAAAAAAAAATTTTGTGAGTGCACAAGTGGTGGTTTATGGACTTGCTATATTGTCTGCAAGACTCTTCGATGGTGATTGTGCACCTGCACAGTCGCAACAGATGGTTGCTGGCCGTCTCTACAAGGACTACAGTGGGTCTGCATCTTTGATGACTCACCAATACCATTATCTCTACAAGGACTACAGTGGGTCTGCATCTTTGATAGCCCACCAATACCATTATCTCTACAAGGACTATAGTGGATCTGCATCCTTGATGGCCCACCAATACCGTAATCTCTACCAGGACTACAGTGGGTCTACTCTGTGATGACCTACCTACCAATATTCTTCAAAACTTCGACTGACTCTGCAGTGGGTTTGCTCTGTTGTGGCCCATTACCTGTCTGCATGTCGAGAGTCAGCACTGTCTTTCCGTTGGAAGAACAACACTACTTCTTCAAGACTGCATGGAAATCCACTACTTCTGTGTGCATTTCCTTTTACTGCTCAGACTTTGAGAAAAACTGCTATTTTACTGTGATGAACGACCAGGACTGTCTCTATGGACTATGAGAAAATTGTATCTTTTGACCAACATTGTATCAATAAGTATGTGCATATGATTTCTTTGTTATTGTAATTGTGAAATTTTTTTTAACAAATATGTATTGGCCAGTGCCCAAAACAATTTGTAAAATTTTTTGTGGGGAGCATGGGGGCTATGTAAGTAGGCTGTTTAGGTTTTCTTATTGGTAACGCCACGTAGCACTCTGTATGAAAATCACTGGCTGTGCTGTGTGCAGTCTGTGGCTAGTTTGCATTGTTGTCTGCCATTGTAGTGTTGGGCAGCTGCATGTTAACAGCGCGTAGCGTTGCGCAGTTGGGGTGAGCCGCCAGCAGTGGTGGATGTGGGGAAGTGAGATGGCGGATTTTTGAGAGCATCACAAACACTACATTTGTAAGAATGGATGTCATGAACTGCTATGTATATTATGACTATTAAGGTAAATACATTGTTTGTTCTCTATTAAAATCTTTCATTTGCTAACTATGCCTATCAGTAGTTAGTGACTTCCGTAGTTTGAATCTTTTATTTAGCTGGCAGTAGTGGCGCTCGCTGTATCGCAGTGGTTCGAGTAACGAAGATTTTTGTGAGGTAAGTGATTTGTGAAACGTATAGGTTAATGTTAGTCAGGGCCATTCTTTTGTAGGGATATTTGAAAGTCAGATTGCGTTGCGCCAAAAATATTGTGTGTCAGTTTAAGCACAGTCATGTATAGTTTTTCAAAGGGGACGTTTCAACTTCCTATATAACGATGCAAAAGCGTGGCGCCCTTCGACGTCACCTTCGCGCTCGACGAAGCTTCAAACAGCAAGATGTTGACACGTGCGGAAAAATGGCCACAGCTCAAAAGTTCATTTGGCGTGTAAAGTGGGTTAATCATGTCACAATGGCACCAAATTTCATTACATTTTTCCCCAACGTCACCGTGGACGCTACATTTACATCTACATGGATACTCTGCAAATTGCATTTAAGTGCCTGGCACAGGGTTCATCGAACCACCTTCACAATTCTCTATTGTTCCAATCTCGTACAGCGCGCGCAAAGAACGAACACCTGTATCTTCCCGTATGAGCTCTGATTTCTCTTATTTTATCATGGTGATCATTTCTCCATATGTAGGTCGGTATCAACAAAATATTTTCGTATTCGAAAGAGAAAGTTGGTGATTGGAATTTTGTGAGAAAATTCCGCCGCAACCATAAACGCCCATGTTTTAATTATGTCCACCCCAAACCCTGTATCATTTCAGTGACACTCTCTCATCTATTTCGTGATGATACAAAACGTGCTGCCCTTATTTGAACTTTTTCGATGTATTCCGTCAATCCTATCTGGTAAGGATCCCAGACAGCGCAGCAGTATTCTTAAAGAGGACGAATAAGCGCGGTGCAGGCAGTCTCCTTAGTAGATCTGTTCAAAATGGTTCAATGGCTCTGAGCACTATGGGACTTAACTTCTGAGGTCATCAGTCCCCTAGAACTTAGAACTACTTAAACCTAACTAACCTAAGGACATCATACACATCCATGCCCGAGGCAGGATTCGAACCTGCGACCGTAGCGGTCGCGCGGTTCCAGACTGTAGCGCCTAGAACCGCTCGACCAAGTAGATCTGTTACATTTTCTAAGTGTCCTGCCAATAAAACGCAGTCTATGGTAAGCCTTCCCCACAACATTTTCTATGTGTTCCTCCCAATTTAAGCTGTTCGTAATCGTAATTCCTAGGTACTATATTTAGTTGAATTTACGGTCTTTAGATTTGACTGATTTATCGTGTAACCGGGATTCCTTTTAGCACTCATGTGTACGACCTCACATTTTTCGTTATTTAGGGTCAATTGCCTATTTTCGCACCATACAGATGTCTTTTCTAAATCGTTTTGCAATTTGTTTTGATTTTCTGATGACTTTATTAGTCGATAAACGACAACTTCATCTACAAACAACCTAAGACGGCTGCTCAGATTGTCTCCCAAATCATTTATATAGAGAAGGAATAGCAAAGGACCTATAACACTACCTTCGGGAACGCCATAAATTACTTCTGTTTTACTCGATGGCTTTCCATCAATTACTGCAAACTGCGACATCCATGACAGGAAGTCACAAATCCAGTCACGTAACTAAAACGATATTCCATAAGCATGCAATTACACCACAATCCGCTTGTGTGGTACAGTGTCAAAAGGCATCTGGAAATCCAGAAACACGGAATCAGTCTGAAATCCCTTGTCAATAGCACTCAACACTTCATGCGAGTAAAGAGCTAGTTGTGTTTTGATCTTTTCTAAATCCGTGTTGACTGTGTGTCAATTGACTGTTTTCTTCGAGGTAATTCATAATGTTAGAACACAATATATGCTCCAGAATCCTGCTGCATATCGACGTTAATGATATGGGCCTGTAATTTAGTGGATTACTCCTAGTGCCTTTCCTGAATATTGGTGTGGCCTGTGCAAGTTTCCAGTCTTTGGGTACGGATCTTTCGTCGAACGAATGGTCGTATATGCTTGTTTAAGAATGGAGCTATTCCATCAGCACACTCTGAAAGGAACCTAATTGGTATAGAGTCTGGACCAGAAAACTTGCTTTTATTAAGCGTTTTAAGGTGCCTCACTACTCCGAGGACAATTACTTCTACGTTACTCATGTTTGTAGTTGTTCTTGATTCGAATTCCGGAATATTTACTTCGTATTTTGTGAATGCATTTCTGAAGGCTGTGTTTAGTAACGTCACACGGCAGGGAGGTTGTCGCACCTCCTCTTACCAGCATTTCACCCAAGGTTGTCAAGAACCTCGTGCTGTTGCTCATATTGTAAGCTGTCGTTTTCGACCACGAAATGTATGGGAAATGACGTCCCAAGGACAAGACTGGTTTCATTGTTACACTTTATGACAACATCTGAGGCCTCTTCGTTTCGATTTTGAGCGGTGGTATGACTGAAATGATTTCCTCGGCCACCCATGGGAAAACTGCGTCATTTCAACGCTGGGCGTCGCGGTTCCGTCCTCCATCGCAGAGGTGTCAGAAGCAGACGCGAAACCTGGGTAAGAGGGGGTGTCACAACCATCCTATCCGTTCTTTTCAGGCAAGTAATAGGCGAACTTGTAGTGGGGCCACAGAGCTTACCGATTGGAAATAAATGGGAGAGGATTACCCATTTCGGAAATTCCCTCTCAACCAGACAAGGAGTGATCTTCCGGTTTTGTAATTTGCTTGAAGACCAAGAGAAACTTTCCAAAAACATTCGTGTGTGTGTGTGCGTGCGCGAGCGGAATAAAATCTTTGACTTGCTGTAAGCAACTGTGAGCTTAATTTTTTTCTCAGTCTGTAAATTCTGTGTCAGTTACCTTTACTCGTTGTATCAGCCATATCTTTTTATTAATTACCATTTCTGTCCACGCCTCTTCAGAGTGTCAGTTCTTACACGCACAATCGTGTGCTATCAGTTTGCGTTCCAAAGATGTGTGGACCGCAGCGCCCCCTGACCCGTGTTTACAGGGCTGGTACGACGGCTGTTATCTCTCTGCTTCGCCTGATGATTTTTCAAATATGGCGTGGCGTCTTTTTAGATTTTACGTGAATACGCGCCAAAATTATTGAGGGATCTCTTAGGCGGCAAACTGGCTTGAAACAAACAGCTTTGATGAAAAGTAAAAATAAATTACGTGCAATACGTGAAATGTTTTCAATTTACACACTTGAACGCAAAATGCGATGTATAACTTCACGACTCCGATAGTTTATTAAATACAACATTTCCATACGCTAGGCTCTTAGAAAATTTTTGCTTGATAAATTAAAAAAGCCGCACCTTTATTAATTGGAAAAGATGCTGCCACGAAGCAGTTTCTTACTCCATCTACAGCTATTACATATTTTAGGAATTTTTACCAAAATTTCAACAAACTTTCACCACTTGAAATCACTGTCCACATTTCGACATCGTTATCACTAACAGCCCTTGGGCCGTTAAAAATCCACATTGTCATAATTTTAGTGTTCACTCTAGCCAACATGGATAACAATCTCGCTCTAACCCTGCTTCAACTGTCTTATTCCCATGATTGTTCTCTTCGATCGATTTTACATTAATACGTTTATTTCTCTCTGCGTAGTATCAATAAACGCTGCGTCAAATATGACACAGAGAGGTTTATACATGTAGAAGTATTTACAAAATTATGTGTTACATATCTCCACAGTAACGCAAGAAATAAATAGACAGTTTATAGTAATTAAAATTTCGTCACACTATCTCTGCTGCCCACAGGACTAGCTCGATTTAGTTTACGTTTGCATATCTATTCAGTAAGCCATCGTACATTTGTTTAAGAACAATTATCTAGTGTGGTAATAATAGGAAAGGGATTTTTATCTAATAGTTCTGGATATTTTTATACCAAATACTCGTATGTCATTTGATTTCAAACCAGCAGAAATATACGGCTTATGACTACTGGTTTTGTACGCAAGAAAAGCGCAAACATACACTTAGGTGACAAAAGTCGTGAGATACCTTCTAATATTGTGTCGGACCTCTTATTCTCCGGCATAGTGCAGCAACTCGACTGGGCATGGAGGAAGAGATTAGTGTTTAACGTCCTAACGACAGCGAGGTGCCGGCCGCTGTGGCCGAGTGGTTCTCGGGGCTTCAGTCTGGAACCGCGCGACAGCTACGGTCGCAGGTTCGAATCCTGCCCCGGGCATGGATGTGTGTGGTGTCCTTAGGTTAGTTAGGTTTAAGTAGTTGTAAGTTCTAGCTCAGAGCTCAGAGTCATTTTAACCATTTGACAACGAGGTCATTAGAGACGAAGCTCAAGCTCGGGTTAGGGAAAGATGAAAATTGGCCGTGCCCTTTGAAAGGAACCATCCAGGCATTTACCTGACGCGATTTAGGGAAATCACAGAAAACCTAAATCTGGATGGCCGGACGCGGGTTTGAACCGTTGTCCGCCCGAATGCGAGTCCAGTGTCTAACCAATGCGCTACCTCGCTCAGTCGACTGGGTATGGACTCAACAAATCTTTGGATGTCTCCTGCAGAAATATTGAGCCATGCTGCCTCTATAGCCATCCATAATTTCGAACGTGCTGCCGCTGCAGGATTTTATGTAGGAACCGATCTGCATAAATTTTCGATGGGATTCATGTCAGGCAATTTGGGTGCCCAAATCAGTCTTCAAACCAACCGCAAACAACTGTGGCCCAGTGAAATGGCGCACTGCCGTCTATAATTATTCCATTGTTGTTTGGGAACATGAAGTCCATGAGTGGCTGCAAATTGTCTCCAAGTAGCCGAACATAGCCACTTCCAATCAATGACTGATTCAGTTGGACCGGACGCCCCAGTCCATTCATGTAAACACAGCTCACACCATTACAGTGTCACCACCAATTTGCACAGTGCCTTGTTGACAACTTGGGTCCATGGCTTCGAGGAGTCTACGCCACACGCGAAACGCGAACTCTACCATCACTCTTTCCAAGTGGGACTCATCAGGTCACGATTTTCCAGTCGCCAAGATCCCAACCGATATGATATCGAGCCCAGAAGACATGCTGCAGGCGATCTCACGCTGTTGACAAAGGCATTCGCGTCGGTCGTCTGCTCCCTCAGCCCATGAACGCAACAATTAGCCGCACTGACCTAACGTATAAGTTCATCGTACGCCCCACATTGATTTCTGCGGTTATCTCATGCAGTGTTGCTTGTCTGTTACTACTGACAACGCTACGTAAAGACCCTGCTCTCGGTCATTAACTGAAGGCCGTCACCCACTGCGCTGTCCGTAGTGAGAGGTAATACCTGAAATTTGGTATCCTCAGCACACTCTTCATACTGTGGATGTCGGAATACTGAATTCCCTAACGATTGCCGAAGTGGAATGTCTTATGCATCTAGCTGAAACTACCATTCCGGGGTTCAAAGTCTGTTAATTCCTGTAGGGCGGCCCTAATGATATCGGAAACCTTTTCATCTGAATCACCTGGGTCAAATGACAACTCGACCAATACACTGTCTTTTATGCCTTCCCTATGCGATACTCCCGCTATCTATGTATGTGCATATCGTCACCCTATGACTCTTGTCACCACAGCGAACATAACTGAGCATTCAGTTGATTTTACCGTTGCGCTATAATCTGCTTGTGCATACTTCGACGGTATCGACAACGGTGTCAAAGAATAATTTAGATTCTTCTGATCAGTCAAAACTATAGTTGTTCAATACTGTTAATCTTCTTTTCGAAAAACTAAAATTCAATGAGGATTGCTTTTGATTTGATTTCCGTTGGATGTATATTGAAAGTTTCGACAAGCTGCAAAATTCCTAGATCAGTAAGTGTAAACAGGCTGTATTTAAATACTGAGGCTTACAATAACGCAAATAACACCGAATAAGGTTTCACAATACTGAGAAAATTACCTCTTTTGAGGGAAATTAAAAGTTTAATACACCTGCGACCGGTCAAAATTAATGTTTGGTACACTGAAGTTGCTTGCTGAATATAGGGTCGAACGGTAGGCTTCTCCGTTTTCGAACTGTGAGCTCTTCTGACTGAGTGAAAGATTCATTTTTGATTCCCAGTAAATCTTAACAATAAAAAGTTTTCAAACTTGAAATATTAATGAAACAATTTTGAATGCGATTTGTTTAACGTGGCGGAGGCCCAATATTTGTAAATCTGTATGCAATGGAGTGCAGGTATAAATTTGTTGTAGCGTCTGGAACATGCCAGCAACAGACAGCATTTATCAATTAAATCACAAATCTGTTCATTTTTGCATCATGTCGCTTCTAAAAAGTTCTAGACTTCAGCTTTGAAACTTGAGTCATTGCTAGTTAGAGCCATACAGACACTGCCGTATTTTTAGATTCTTCATTCTAAAAGGACTGTTGGACCGATTACGATTATTACTCATATCATCTCAGATATGGTGAAAGGAAAGTGTTGTAAAGGCAGACATCCATTAAGCCAGCTGCGTAACATATAACAATGGGATCGATACGTGAATCATGTGTGACTTGAATTCTCACAAAAAGTGTAGTGTTTTTGACGAATAGTTTCGCTTATGATAAACGCGCATCCTAGAAGCTGAAACAGCACGTCAAGTGACGTAGCACTAATTGAATTGGACAACCTCTTGGGAAGAAATTAGTGAAGGGTTTGCTGCAAGAGTTGTCCCATCATTTCACTGGGGAAACTACAGCTTCCCTATATCACAATGCCCGCATGGAAATCTTCACTCGACTTCTTCAACTCACGGTTTTATCCCACTGCAACAAAATAGTGATTGACGCTGCACTGTGTTATTGTCCAAGTGAACATAATGGAACCGCTAGTGGCCCCAGAACGATGTTATGGCACTCACAACTGATTTTAGTTATGTAAGTGCATTTTTTGGATGAAATCAAATTTCCCCGTAATTCGTGTTCGTGGAGGTTTACAGTGTACCTAATGGACAATTATTTTTTGCTATTGTAATTAAATTTATTTTTCAGTAATCTAAAATGACAGTAACAGAAGATATCATTTGCGATATTGGGAATTGCGAACCAGCAAGGATGTGTGGGAAAAAATCCGTATCTTAATCGCTATGCTGACTTATTACCAAGTTAACACAGTTGCTTTCCAGAGAGAATCAGCAACCTTTACGTTATTCATCACGATGAATTTGCAGTCATGATTCCCATGTACTTAACGAATAGGCTGTTTTTAGTCTATAAGACTACTATGTAACCTTACAATCTAAAAACAGCCGTTGGAGGACACAGAAAAATGGACTTGCACAGGTTAGTGTCTTGGCTCCAATATTATTTAACATCTATACCAATGATCTTCCCATCAGCCGCCGGACACGAATGTTCATATATGCTGATGATGCAGCAGTGGCCACACAGGATAAAACCTTTGAACAAGTGGAGGAGAATCTCACAGGAGCCTTAACAGAACTTGCTACCTATTACGACGGCAATAATCTCAAACCAAACCCTAGTAAATCTCAAGTATCCGCCTTCCATCTTAGGAACAAACAAGCCAAACGGAAACTCCGAGTCATGTGGCAAGGGGAAGAGCTGAAACATACAAACAGCCCAAAATACCTGGGAGTAACATTGGACAGAGCACTTACTTTTAAGCAGCACTGTCACAACACTAAAAAAAAGGTCTGTGCCAGGAACAACATACTGCGGAAGCTAACAGGTTCATCGTGGGGAGCTCAACCACATGTTTTGCGCACCACGGGTCTGGTGCTGAGTATCTCAGCAGCGGCGCCAGTTTGGAGGAACTCTGCTCACACTAAGCAAGTTGACGTCGCCGTAAACGAAACTGTACGTATTGCCACAGGGTGCCTCAAACCAACTCCCACAGACACCATTTACCCCATCATAGGCATAGCACCACCCACTATCCACAGACAAGTAGCCGCCGAGATCGAAAGATCAAAACAAAAGAATGATCCTCGACACCCGTTGCATATGCACCGAAAACAACGTGTCCGGCTGAAATCCCGCAGGAGTTTCATTGAGCTCGTCACCAAACCCGCCGCAAGGCGGCTATCTCTTTGGGAAGAAATGGTGCCACACTCCACAATGGATCTACTTGAGGAGGGATCTGCAGGATTTCAACTACCTTTTACAACTTGGAGGTCATTAAACCGGCTGCGCACTGGAGTAACTGGGTGCAAATCAAACCTATTTAAATGGGGTTACAGTGATGGCGACAGGTGTGAATGCGGAGCAATACAGGACTTGGACCACCTACTGATCTGCCCAGATATGTCTATGACATGCACTAAAGATGATATTTTGAAAGTCAATGACAAAGCAATCTACGTTGCTAATTTCTGGGAAGGGAAGATATAATTGGTGCATCCGGACACGGAAGAAGAAGAAGAAGAAGAAGAAGAAGTCTATAAGACTATATCCAGATGCGTAATCACCGCAAAGTGGTCTGTTACAGTAGGAGAAAGGGCGTATCTAAACAGTAGCGGATCACTGTCTGGTGACTAAAGACCTCAAGATAGCCGAACACTAACTAGTGAAACAACAAAATATAATGTAAATGGGCAGGTATTATAAAAATGTAATTAAAAACAACGGAAATTCTTTGTCGTATGTATGTATGTCATATGACCATAACGGATGTGCCAGATCAAACGATGTAAAAACGGCGCATACCATTTGCTTGAAGTAGTTGAAACGAGTTACCGGTGTCTTCTATGTGTTGATACTCTGACTTAAGCTGACTTTTGAATGCAGCCGATGTTAAACAACGAGTTGAATTCGCTGACGTAATTAACTAAGCGTCAAATGAAGCTTTCAGAGGTTTCCTTTCGGTCTATAATTTTTCTTTTCCTGACACTTGGCGAAATTCACACAAGTGTCACATTTTAAAGAGAGCACTCCACACCCAAATGGTCGAGAGATTCATGAATCAAAGGAAAGAGAGTACACAGAACATTCATTGCATTCATTCTTTGTGAGACACAGTTGGTTTGATACAACGTATAGTTTTCATTTGTTACGTATAAAGTAAGAGATAGTGTTCCACTCTTGGAGAGAGTGACACTTCTGCATTTTTGCGTCAACAAAGCATACAGTTATTGATTGGTTCTTATGTGACCACCCAGAATATTGGTGAAAGAGAAGTTACTCATATTGAACTGACTGAGAATACTACAAACAGTTTCAGTCGTATACTAAAAAGAAATTTTCGTGGCGTATGTTTTTATTCATTCAAGTAAAGAAAAGAGTGTATATAATAATCATATGAATCCCAAATCTCAAGTTGCAAATTAAGTTCAACAAACCTGACCGCCTTATCAGTACCACCGTGAACGACCGTCAATGCCACAACTATGTAATTGACATAAAGTGTAAAAGGAAGTTTAAAGATTCCTTTACAGATACAGGTATAAATTTGCTTCCAAGATTCAGAAAATAGAAGTTCCAAAAGAGGACGTCAACCCGTTAAGTAAACACTAAACAATGTAAAAGGACGTAGTCATTCGCTTGGCTTAGTTTAATGAACCTTTCCTCCAAGCGTACCCTCCAGATTGTTGACGGACGTATCGGCTAAGATTTTCTCTGTATTTTGCTACATGCCTGTAGTCTGATGAAAATGGATTTAAGATGATTAAAAAAGTTTACTACAAAGATCGATAACTTAAGAAACTTTGTAGGTAAAATAAGAAAGGGAAGAAGACTGTAGGTGAACGAAAGTCGTCGCAGGTTCTGTTACCCACTTTCCAGCCTTTATTTGACGCCTCTTCGGTGTAGATGTGGAGCGGACAGGGAGGATTCCACAGTTTGGTCTATGTAGCGTGAAAATGATTTTGCACGTCGTATTGAATTCTGCCAGTGGTTTTTACAAAGGTACGCCACTCGACCGGATTTTTCGAATCGTGGGATGAGGCATCCTTTACACGAGAGAGTATGTTCAACAGCCACAACCAATTCATGTGGACACGGAAAAATCCAAACACCACCTTCGTTCCGGGCCACCCAGATCGCTTTACTGTCAACATTTGGACAGGTTTAGTAGACGATAATCTGGTTGGTCTATAAACGTTCGCCAGCGACTAAACGCAAAAAGATACTTAATCTTTTTACCAGAAACTCTGCCAGAGTTGTTGGAACATGTTCAGCTGAACGTGCGACAGCGAATGTGGTGTCAGCACGATGGCTGCAGCTGCGCACTTCGAATATGCAGTGCCAGTGTATTTGGATGAAACCTCTCGTGAGAACTGGATAGGGGGCGGTGGCCGGGCATGGATTACACGTTGCATGCATCCACCATACTGGTCGTGTTCAAAAGAATTCGAATGATTTCAATTTTGCGTCATGCTCAGAAGTGTTCAATTATTTATCAAGAAATATGTAAAAGGTGTAACTTCTAGCAATTCCATGTCTGTATTACTAACAAAAATACATATGTAAAAAAAATTGTAGAGCATAAAAATTTATTGTCACATGTAAACTTGCTTTTTATGTTAAGCTATTTTTGCTGATATAGATCACAGGTTACGCTGAACTTATCAATTCGATCTTTGTACCACACTTGATGAAAGGCTCAATTGGTGCTAATATTAAATATTTCCGCGTCTCAAATATCTTTAGTATTGTTCTACATAATATTAGTGTCAAAATGTAACTACCATCTCTAAAATGTCTGTCAAAAATACATAAAAAGTAGAACTTACACTATTTCCACATCTGTATTATTTATCATAAATATAGAAGCGCGCGCGCGCGAACACACACACACACACAACGGGAAAGAAATGTTATCAGCATGTCTAAAATTTCTGTATTATTGTTCTATGAAACAAATGTCACCAGCCAGTCCGTGTTGCCGAGCGGTTCTAGGCGCTACAGTCTGGAACTGCGCGACCGCTACGGTCGCAGGTTCGAATCCTGCCTCGGGCATGGATGTGTGTGATGTCCTTAGGTTAGTTAGGTTTAAGTAGTTTTAAGTTCTAGGGAACTGATGACCTCAGAAGTCAAGTCCCATAGTGCTCAGAGCCATTTTTTGAAACGTCAACAAAAAGAAGGTGTTAGCTACAGAAAGGGTGCAATTACTGTGTAACATACACTTGACACCTGCAAATTGACTGTGGATTCTCAAATTAAGTACCGCAGTGCTATTTCATGTCTACATTGTTCTATAACAACACATAACAAGTGGTAAAAGTAAATAGTTGCAGTAGTACCTGACACTAGAGCGTTGGCCTTAGGCTATGTTACGAAACTGAAGTGACCAAGAACCATTTTAGGGGGGAAGAAGATAATGCATCCAGAGAATATGAATAACGTTATTGACTGGCTAATGTATTGTACAACTTTACTTTTTTATTACTTTTGACCACGGACGTAACCATGATAGCAAGTTTATCCAGCCATGTAACATTTTATGACACCATAATGGTGTGTTTTGACGGGATATCTTAAAAGTATGGTGTTTACACCAAAAAAGGTTTTACGTCCCATAGTGCTCAGAGCCATTTGAACCAAAAATGTTATTTATGAAAACTGAAGATTTGGCGTACAAAACACTTGCAGGTCGCTTATCGTAATAAGCAAGTATAACTATCTCTGATTGTGAACGAAAATTTGATCTTGGAACAAATATAAAATTGTCTGTATTAGTTATCAAAATCCCTTAAGGATTTAGACTACAATACACGCATGGTACTACTGTTGTAACTTAATTGTTCTACAATAGAAAAAGAAAATGCACATGGCTCGTATATTGCCACTAGTGGTCCAACTTACAGGTTAATCTGAACTCGTCAGTGAGGATAGTTCAGTCTTTGTGCCACCCTTTAAGGAAATCAAAACTCGTATATATTAATTATTAGTATCAATACAAAACACATTTGCATCACTTTTTGACATTAATGTTCTCAATATTCTAATTACTCTGAAACTAGCAGCAGTGATGACTATTCTTCCAAGTGAAAAAATGAAACTCCTACCTACATCTTTATAATTAATATAGTTAGATAACCGACTCTAAGTCATTTAGTGAGGATTTTCTCACAATTCATATGCGTGAAAACGAAAGTAAGATATCTTTAACAGTTTCAGAAATGTTTGAGTTGAACATCTCAGTTGAATCGTCTGGAAATAAAAATATAAACTTCTTTATGAAACATGTTTTGGGGAAAGGGAAGGGGGGTTATTTTCAAGACCATAAGTTCCTACACATATTTCGACTCCTATCAGCTCCTTCAATTTGTGCATAATCTTTTGTATCACCTTGTGCACTTGCCAATATTGTATTTCTACTGCCACATACGCCTTCACCCATTATACCTAATATCCACCGTCCTACCTACCTTTTCCACTTATCTTGCTGCTAGTGTGTGCCTCTAGTTTTTATTTTACATTAGGCCAGTGGTCATCGAACGCTTAGTTGAAGAGTTGTTACTGACATTATGGGGCGGCACCATGGTCTACATATATACCCATCTTATTATTGGTAACATACATAAATTAGTTATGATAGCGGGGAGGAACTCATTGACAATCCTAGGGTAGTCCTATCTCAAGGATTTAGTGATCTTGCATGCGCGAGCTCTTGGTTTGTCCTACCTCATTATCCAGGAAGAACCATGAACTTGCCACTGACCCCAATTCCTTCCACTTAGTCCTTTATATTTTCCTTTATAGTTACAACCGATAGGGAAAGACAATGGGAAACCAAGTATACTGTTCTCAAGAAAACCCATTATGGATTTGCATGCTGTTAAACAAATCTATCTGTACCAACACCCAACTACGTCCCAGTGATGGCCCACCAACTTCACAAGCACGTACTATAACTCCTCTAGTATATATTTTTCTTTCGACGAAAGTGTGAGGTACAGCGAACAGTTGCAAGTCGTAAATATTTATTCTCTACCGGTTTCGGTTATATACAGGACAGAATTACAGGCCCGTATTTCATCGAAGGAAATCTTAATGGTAGGAAGTACACCACATTCCTGCAAGAAACATTAGGTCTATTATTGGATGAAATACTTTTAGGAACAAGGAACATGATGTGGTATCAACACGATGGGTGCCCGCCACATTTTTCGCTGATGGCTAGAAATGAGTTGCAGAGACAATTCCCAAATCGTTGGATTGGACGCGGAGGAGATGTGCCGTGGCCGGCTCGTTCGGCAGCCTAGACGCCGCTGGACTTTTCTTGAGGGGATTCGTAAAAGATATTGTTTATAAAGACGTTCCAACTACACCTGAAGATATGCGAGAGAGAGTTGTCAGAGCATGTGCTTCGGTAAGTGCCGTTGTGATAAGGAATACCACTCAATCCATGATAAGAAGACTGCAACACTGCATTGATACCAATGGTCATCACTTCGAACACCTTCTGTAAATGGACGTTCATGCCACCTTTTTGACCTTTGTTGACCTTCAAACACCTTATTGTTACAAATCATTGGACTCGTGTCGATAGCCGCTATCAGAAAATAAGTACCAAACTATAGCACCCCATTTAAAAAAACAAAGTTGACCTTCATATGTCTGAAGCGACCCCACCTACCAACAAAAAAATAAAAAAAGGTCGTATTATGGCCCCCATTGTCCCATGCAACTTTTGTCCCGCAAACTTTTCTGCTCCTATCGTACTTTAGGAGTTGTTCTTGGTGGCAATAGTTAGTGATTCACCCTGTATAGTGGCCGGCAGGCCGTGCCTTCCCTCCTGAGTGCGGCGTCATAAGGTTGCCTAGCAGACTCGTTTGCAAAATATCAACATCGCCCGCGCCTGCAATCCGATTTGCCAATCGCTCCGTTAACTACTGCCTTCCAGCCATAGCTGCTCCAAATTTATAAGAAAAAAATTGTGGTAATGTCTTACGGGACCAAACTGCTGAGGTCATCAGACCCTTAGCTTACGCACTACTTAATATAACTTAAACTAACTTACGCTAAGGACAACACACTCACCCACGCCCGAGGGAGGACTCGAACCTCCGACGGGGGGCAGCCACGCGGACCGTGAAACGGCGCCTTAGACCCTGCGGCTACCCCCCGCGGCCTAAATTTATAAGAATTTCCCAAATCCACTCCTATACTTATACTCAGCAGTGTACAAACAAACTCTAGGGATTAATCGATGAGAGGCTACGGAACAGAAAAGGTCTTATGAACTTATGTCCGTAAATGCATGGTTTCCACGCTAGAGACCGTTTATTCCATTATACTATTTTACAGAGACTGTGGTCTAATCGCACCCTCTCCTGCCATAGTAATTGCTAATGTTGTGTCCGGTTCACTTCTCTTGCTGACTCACATTATAATGGACGTGATACAGCGTTGAATACAGTGGCTCCGTATTCGAAACGAGAGCCTGGGGACATGCTGTTTACTTACAGAAAAGCGCGGTGGGCAACAAGGTTGGATCAGGAGACAATTCGCACTCATCATTCAGTGTTTGCAACAGTCTTTCACCATCTGTCTGAGACAGGGTCATTTCAAATATTCAAATGGCTCTGAGCACTATGGGACTTAACATCTGAGGTCATCAGTGCCCTATTCTTAGAACTACTTTAACCTAACTAACCTAAGGACATCACATTGGCAGGATTCGAACCTGCGACCGTAGCGGTCGCGCGGTTCCAGACTGAAGCGCCTAGAACCGCTCGGCCACACTGGCCGGCAGGGTCGTTTCACGAAGCAGGAACTCATGAAGGGCCTACCCGAAATGTTCGGTCACCAAACTTGGAGGAAAATGTGATTAACACTGCGGAAGGCAACAGCCGTGTCAGTACCAGGCAGTTGCCCGCCAGTAAAGGGTAAGTCAGACGACCGTGTGGAAGATTCTGCAGAACAATTGTTACTACCCTTATCACTAATAGCATGTGCAGGGCTTACTAGCGTAGGAATTTCCACATCGGGAGCAGTTTTGTCACTGGTTTCTTCAGCAAGCAAGCACTCCTCCGGGATTTGTGTCATTCATCCTATTGACAGATGAGGACACCTGTACGCTGTGTCGTATCTTTAACTTTCACAACAGTCATCTGTGGGATAGTAAACACGGTATGGTGATAGCGAATCATCAACATTGGTGCAGCTGGAACCTGTGCAGCCGGAACCTGTTGGCCGGGATAATCAGCGACCGTATTTTTGGGACAATTCTTGCTTTCGTCGCCTAACAGGCCGGAACTACCGCCGTTTCTTGCGGGCGACTTTGCCTCCTCTGCGGGAAGAAGTGCCATTGTTGGTTTGAAGGGCTATGTGGCTACTACATGATGGTGCTCCAGCCCACTTAGCCGTTAATGTCCGGACGCATATCAATCGTGTCTTTCCTGGTCGATGGATCGGACGAGAGAGTCCAGTTGCATGGCCTGCTCGTTCATCGGATCTCAGACTGTGCGATGTCTGGTTATGGGACTATCTCAAAAGTATCGTGTATGCAGAGCCCATTTCAGATGTGGAGACAATGGTGGAGCGTATCGATGCTGCCTTTGACACTGTTCGGATGCTGCCTGGCCGATGTTTACGTGCGAGACATAACTTAGTACGGCGTGCAAATGCATGCATTGAGGCACATTTTCAACATACTGTAACTGTGGCTGCATGGTACAGCGCGTATTAGACCGCAGGCTCTGTAACAATGTATGACTGAATAAATGGTCTCTAGCATGGAAACCATGCATTTTCGGACATAAGTTCATTAGACCTTTCTTATTCTGTGTCCTCTCATCGATCAATCCCTGTAGATTGCGCACTGTGGAAAAAATCACCTTATCTGTATTGTGTGTGTGTATGTGCGAGCTTAGTGATTTTTCTCTGCGTCTAAAAGTCTTCCCGCAAACACCTCACATAATTTACTACCTGATGTTTCCTGCACGGTCGTAACCGTAACAATAAGTGGAGTACGCCTACCGGTATAGACTAACCGTTTTTCGTCCATGTATCCACGCTTCAATACCTGACTTGCTGCCCAGTGGACAGTAAGCATCAACTGCTTGCAGCTGCGACACGTACCTGTAGGTACCAATCAACCTAGATACATATTAATGCAAATAGCTTTAATTATTAGTCTTCAAATGAAGTAAATAATGCTGTTGGCTCTGAGCACTATGGGACTCAACTGCTGTGGTCATAAGTCCCCTAGAACTTAGAACTACTTAAACCTAACTAACCTAAGGACAGCACACAACACCCAGCCATCACGAGGCAGAGAAAATTCCTGACCCCGCCGGGAATCGAACCCGGGAACCCTGGCGTGGGAAGCGAGAACGCTGCCGCACGACCACGAGATGCGGGCAAAAATAATGCTGTAATGTTCTTCATACACTGTCCTCAATGAGCAATAAAAATGCCTGCACTTATATCCCTACCACCCTATACGCATAGAATGAGCCACCGACAAACATTCAAATGTTGTTCAGGGATATTTTCTGAGTATTTTGGTAGAAGGAACCTGTGGTCTCCGGTGGCACGTCACAGAGCAATAACGTAATTACGATTTGTGAACCTCTTCAGAGGAAATACCTTCACAACAATGAAAAATCCTGTAATTTGTAACTACCAAAAGGTACAACACAGAAACGTAGAACTGAGACTGCCGGTAAAACAAACCCGAAACAGAACCAAGCAGTACCGAATGCGAACTCCAGAGTGAGGATTAAAGCGGTCATTCCTGTTGTCAACAGCCCAAGTAACGTGAGTGAATGGAACAAGTTTGTTTCCAAACAAACCATTCAGCACATATCGTCGAAATCGGAGCAATATAGTTACAAAACTAACCGGGTAAAAAACCAAAGGAGACGCAATAACTCTATATAACAAGCCACCGGACGCCGTGGGTCCCTGAGCAACTTCATATATATATATTGAATAAAGATGAATTTACTTATGAAAATACAAAGTACAATCACTAACAAACTTTACATACTCACATACTCCTTTACCTTCAACCCAAATGAATACAGACTCATTTACAGATGTTGTTGTTGTTGTGGTCTTCAGTCCTGAGACTGGTTTGATGCAGCTCTCCATGCTACTCTATCCTGTGCAAGCTTCTTCATCTCCCAGTACCTACTGCAACCTACATCCTTCTGAATCTGCTTAGTGTATTGATCTCTTGGTCTCCCTCTACGATTTTTACCCTCCACGCTGCCCTCCAATGCTAAATTTGTGATCCCTTGATGCCTCAAAACATGTCCTACCAACCGATCCCTTCTTCTAGTCAAGTTGTGCTACAAACTTCTCTTCTCCCCAATCCTATTCAATACCTCCTCATTAGTTACGTGATCTACCCACCCTATCTTCAGCATTCTTCTGCAGCACCACATTTCGAAAGCTTCTATTCTTTTCTTGTCCAAACTGGTTATCGTCCATGTTTCACTTCCATACATGGCTACACTCCATACAAATACTTTCAGAAACGACTTCCTGACACTTAAATATATACTCGATGTTAACAAATTTCTCTTCTTCAGAAACGATTTCCTTGCCATTGCCAGTCTACATTTTATATCCTCTCTACTTCGACCATCATCAGTTATTTTACTCCCTAAATAGCAAAACTCCTTTACTACTTTAAGTGTCTCATTTCCTAATCTAATCCCCTCAGCATCACCCGATTTAATTTGACTACATTCTATTATCCTCGTTTTGCTTTTGTTGATGTTCATCTTATATCCTCCTTTCAAGACACTGTCCATTCCATTCAACTGCTCTTCCAAGTCCTTTGCTGTCTCTGACAGAATTACAATGTCATCGGCGAACCTCAAAGTTTTTATTTCTTCTCCATGGCTTTTAATACCTACTCCGAATTTTTCTTTTGTTTCCTTTACTGCTTGCTCAATATACAGATTGAGTAACATCTGGGAGAGGCTACAACCCTGTCTCACCCCTTTCCCAACCACTGCTTCCCTTTCATGCCCCTCGACTCTTATAACTGCCATCTGGTTTCTGTACAAATTGTAAATAGCTTTTCGCTCCCTGTATTTTACCCCTGCCACCTTCAGAATTTGAAAGAGAGTATTCCAGTTCACGTTGTCAAAAGCTTTCTCTAAGTCTACAAATGCTAGAAACGTAGGTTTGCCTTTTCTTAATCTTTCTTCTAAGATAAGTCGTAAGGTTAGTATTGCCTCACGTGTTCCAACATTTCTGCGGAATCCAAACTGATCTTCCCCGAGGTCCGCTTCTACCAGTTTTTCCATTCGTCTGTAAAGAATTCGCGTTAGTATTTTGCAGCTGTGACTTATTAAACTGATAGTTCGGTAATTTTCACATCTGTCAACACCTGCTTTCTTTGGGATTGGAATTATTATATTCTTCTTGAAGTCTGTGGGTATTTCGCCTGTCTCATACATCTTGCTCACCAGATGGTAGAGTTTTGTCATGACTGGCTCTCCCAAGGCCATCAGTAGTTCTAATGGAATGTTGTCTACTCCCGGGGCCTTGTTTCGACTCAGGTCTTTCAGTGCTCTGTCAAACTCTTCACGCAGTATCTTATCTCCCATTTCATCTTCATCTACATCCTCTTCCATTTCCATAATATTGTCCTCAAGTACATCGCCCTTGTATAAACCCTCTATATACTCCTTCCACCTTTCTGCCTTCCCTTCTTTGCTTAGAACTGGGTTTCCACCTGAGCTCTTGATATTCATACAAGTCGTCCTCTTCTCTCCAAAGGTCTCTTTAATTTTCCTGTAGGCAGTACCTATCTTACCCCTAGTGAGACAAGCCTCTACATCCTTACATTTGTCCTCTAGCCATCCCTGCTTAGCCATTTTGCACTTCCTGTCGATTTCATTTTTGAGACGTTTGTATTCCTTTTCGCCTGCTTCATTTACTGCATTTTTATGTTTCCTCCTTTCATCAATTAAATTCATTATTTCTTCTGTTACCCAAGGATTTCTATTAGCTCTCATCTTTTTACCTACTTGATCCTCTGCTGCCTTCACTACTTCATCCCTCAGAGCTACTCATTCCTCTTCTACTGTATTTCTTTCCCCCATTCCTGTCAATTGTTCCCTTATGCTCTCCCTGAAACTCTGTACAACCTCTTGTTTTTTCAGTTTATCCAGGTCCCATCTCCTTAAATTCCCGCCTTTTTGCAGTTTCTTCAGTTTCAATCTGCAGTTCATAACCAATAGATTGTGGTCAGAATCCACATCTGCCCCTGGAAATGTCTTACAATTTAAAACCGGGTTCCTAAATCTCTGTCTTACCATTATGTAATCTGTCTGATACCTTTTAGTATCTCCAGGATTCTTCCAGGTATACAACCTTCTTTCATGATTCTTGAACCAATGTAGATGAAGATGAAATGGGAGATAAGATACTGCGTGAAGAGTTTGACAGAGCACTGAAAGACCTGAGTCGAAACAAGGCCCCGGGAGTAGACAACATTCCATTAGAACTACTGATGGCCTTGGGAGAGCCAGTCATGACAAAACTCAATGTTCTCGATGGTACTGTCTGTTTAGAATGGCGTCGAATTCTCCTGTAAGGCCGTTCTAAACAGACAGTGTATAAAACCATCGATAACATCGAGTTCGCCACAACAGCTGGGGACAAGAAGAACCGCATACCAGTTAAGAGTGTTGCTGCTACTGCACTTGTCGACGGACCTTGTGTTTTCTGTGGTTGTAGACTTAATTTTAGTATTGACATTAATGATACATTTGATCATTTAATGGTTGGCTCACTGTAGCCATTGTACGTGGAGGTACGGGAGTTCCTAACGTACCTGGACTTGAAAGTTTCGTTGATAGAGACATTATTGCCTATCGTACTTACCACATGGTAGAACTTGCAAATAAAGACGTTGGTAAATCTGCTTATATGTCTCCTTCCGCAAAAAAACTTGGTGAATTACTGTGCTGATAAACCTCTTACATTATTTGATTTTCAAACAGCTGAGCAAAACTGTACGTACTCAGACATTTCTCTCTTTACTTATTCTGATCAACACTAAACTGACAAACAATATTTTTAGCGCAACACAATCTGACTTTCAAAAATCCCTACAAAAGAATGGCCCTGATTGACAATAACCTGTGCCTTTCATGAATCACTTACCACACAAAAATCTTCGTTACTCGAATTACTGCAATACAGCGTGCGCCAATACTGCAAGCTAAATAAAAGATTCTAACTACTGAAGGTGCTAACTACTGATAGGCATAGTTAGCAAATTAAAGATTTTGATAGAGAACAGACAATGTATTTACCTTAATAGTGTTCAAAAGTCATTATATATATATATATATATATATATATATATATATATATATATATATATATATATATATATATCAGTTCATGACATGCAGTCTTACAAATTTACTGTATCTGATGGACACACGTCCAGATCATCCCCTCTCAAAACTCCGCCATCTCTCTCCCCACATCCACCACTGCTGGCGGCTCACCTCGAACTGCGCAACGCTACGCGATGTTAACAGCCAACTGCCCAACACTGCAATAGCATATACTCCAACAATGCAAACCAACCACAGCCTTCACACAGCACAGTCAGTGATTTTCATATAGAGCGCTTCGTGGCGTTACCAACATAAAACCTTAAACAGCCTACTTACAATATATATGCGCGTGCGCTCTTACTTCACTGAAGAAACGTTAATGGGAAAAATATCCGCGCAGTATGTTACCGAAGTACCTCCGGTTCTGCTAGACGAAGTACCAGTTGAAATACGAAGATGTATATGGTACCAGCAGGATAGAAGTCTAGGTCTCTAGTCGCTTGTAGCTAGTACAGCACTCATTCCAGCTCTTTCCTGGTCGCTGGCTGTGTCGTGAAGGCGTTATCAGTTGGCTTGCCGGCACGCTTGATTTGACACCACTGGACTTTTTCCTCTGAGATAAACTTAAAGATGAAGTCAATACACAAGTTCCGACGACCCAAGAGGATTTAAAACGACGCATTGTTGCAGAATGTGGAGTTATATCGAAGGGCTGAACGGAAATCCTTGCTCCAGAGACCGATAGAGATGGCGCAGCGCAGTGGACTCGCATTCGAGAGGACGTTGGTTGAAACCTGCGTCCGGCTATCCTGATTTAGGTTTTATGGGATTTCACTGAATCGCTTCAGGCAAATCCTGGGATGGTTCCTTTGAAAGGGCAGTCTGAGCTTGTGATCCGTCTCTAATGACCTCGTTGTTGAAGGGCGTTAAACACTAATTTCCTCCTCCTCCAGCGACTGCAAACTTATATTTCAGTTTCATAATGTACTGCGTCATTGCTTTTCTTTTTCAGTCCCGTGAAATGGAAAATTTTCCTTACCATTTAATTTACAATTAAAAAGAAAATTGATTCACATAACTAACAAATACTAAAGAAATTGCCACATAAAACGAAATATTTATCTTAGATCTTCTTCCGTTTACCGGGAGAATTATTATAAAGAAAAGGAAAAGATCACGTGTAGCGAATCCCACTCAAGTATTTTTTTAATTAATTTTTTTCAGCACTAGACATATTATTTCATACATGTTGCATTTGAGAAGTAATTAATGAAAAGACGTTTATTGTCGTGAACGTTAACTGAATTTAATTTCCAGTGTCATTTGGTTGCTTGTTTATCTCTGTTATCATAACAGCTATGATATTTATGGTATAACTATCGACAAGTAAACCATCAAACGCATAGTTTTCGTGTAAAGTATGCCTGTAATGATTTTCGGAATCCCTTCTACCTGCTTTGTAACTGGATGCTTCGATCCGCAGACAGGTTTCAAGGCCGAGGGACAAGCTCGAAAAGCTGAAGTCAGACATCGATAAATAAAGGTGTAAATCATTTTACTGAATAATACAGCGAGATGCAATAAGTCACAATATAAGAGTGTTGTTTTTGTGGTCTTCAGTCCTGAGACTGGTTTGATGCAGCTCTCCATGCTACTCTATCCTGTGCAAGCTTTTTGATCTCCCAGTACCTACTGCAGCCTACATCCCTCTGAATCTGCTTAGTGTATTCATCTCTTGGTCTCCCTCTACGATTTTTACCCTCCACGCTGCCCTCCAATACTAAATTGGTGATCCCTTGATGCCTCAGAACAAGTCCTACCAACCGATCCCTTCTTCTAGTCAAGTTGTGCCACAAACTCCTCTTCTCCCCAATCCTATTCAGTATCTCCTCATTACTTATGTGATCTACCCATCTAATCTTCAGCATTCTTCTGTAGCACCACATTTCGAAAGCTTCTATTCTCTTCTTGTCCAAACTAGTTATCGTCCATGTTTCACTTCCATACATGGCTACACTCCATACATATATTTTCAGAAACGACTTCCTGACACTTAAATATATACTCGATGTTAACAAATTTCTCTTCTTCAGAAACGCTTTCCTTGCCATTGCCAGTCTACATTTTATATCGTCACTACTTTGACCATCATCAGTTCTTTTGCTCGCCAAATGGTAAAACTCCTTTACTACTTTAAGTGTCTCATTTTCTAATCTAATTCCCTCAGCATCACCCGACTTAATTCGACTACATTCCATTATCCTTGTTTTGCTTTTGTTGATGTTCATCTTGTATCCGCCTTTCAAGACTCTGTCCATTCCGTTCAACTGCTCTTCCAAGTCCTTTGCTGTCTCTGACAGAATTACAATGTCATCGGCTCTTAAATCCACAGCCATAACCGACGAGCCACAGGAAGTTCAGTGAAGGAAGACAGGAAAGAGAACAGCGTCCAATAAGAAACGAAAATGACTGCGAAACTGGTTTTCCGAACGCACGCGCAAGCTACTGAAGGAAACAGCATCCCCTTAATTTACATGCTCGTATAGCTATGGTCTCCAGACCTGTATTCACAGTCCTAGTGCTAAGTGAGACGCTGATAGCAGCACATATTGTGTAAATTGTGGTGTTGTTAAAGTCGTGAGTTTGTTACTATTCTGTTTCTTAAATTAATGCAAGGCATATGTTCTTATCAGATTTTCGGACGAACACGGTCTCTTTCTTGCGGCGTGGTGGGAAGTAAAGGAAATGCGCTGGCAACATGTGCTCGCCGGCCGTTGTGGCCGAGCTGTTCTAGGCGCTTTAGTCCGGAACCGCGCAGCTGCTACGGTCGCAGGTTCGAATACTGCCTCGGGCATGGATGTGTGTGATGTCCTTAGGTTAGTTAGGTTTAAGTAGTTCTGAATCTATGGGACTGATGACCTCAGATGTTAAGTCCCACAGTGCTCAGAGCCATTTGAACCATTAGAACACGTGCTCCGGGCAACAACTGTGAAATAAGGGAAGGCCAGTGGTGAGTCAACATTGTGTAATACCAACGACACCTTCGCATTGCAACTCACAGCGCCAGAAATCTTATATTTTTAAGCGAAAACATGAGTAACGTTATGCAAAACCTTTAGAGCAGTATGACACTGAGTACTGTCAGTTGGACCACTTGCATTACATGTCTTACCATTTGAGTAGGAAGAGGAAAGTGTGAAGGACCCGAGCAAGTACAAGAAGTCTTAAACATCTGTAAAGGAAGAAAATTCAAGTGAGTCTGCTACAAAATTGCACTACTTTTAGCAAAATCTTAGTGCCCTACCACAGGTGGTGATTTAATAAAGATTTAATAAAAGAATCCTTGGTAGCTGCAGCTGAACATTTATGTTCGCTTCAGTAAAGCACTTTCACGCGCTGCCATTATCAAACGAAATAATAATGCATCCCACACTTGTTATGGAGATGACGTTCAGAGTCTGCTTCTAAAATGTTTCTAAAAAATTTGTTGCCTATTCTTTAGCACTCTACGAAACCGCAGATATCACAAGCACACATCTGGATGTGACATTCTTAGCAGCATTGAAGAAGTGTAGAGAACGTAGGTTTTCCACGTAATTATTTATTTATGTGTCTTCATATGGAGCACCAGTCATGTCGAGAATTAAATCAGGATTCGTAGCGAAACTGAAGGAGAAGAAGGAAAAGCATCCAGCACCCAACACGCGATGATCTGCAACTTGAAGTGATAGGTTTGTAGTGCGAAATGCGAATAAAAAGACAGGCTAGATACCTCCAAGCATTTCCCTCAGGATCGGTTTCCTCTTTTGCACAAGTAACCACATCTCTTCCCTGTGATGTCGAAGGAGATACAGTACTCGCTGCTCGCAGGCTTGCGCTCATTGTCTGTTGGGGGAGCATGCTGGCTGTGAAATCCTGTTCTAAAGCGATGGAATCCTGTTCTAAAGCGATGTATACCTAGTAAGTGCCAATTTCGATTAGTGTTACTACCAGGGACGTTCAGTAATAATGCAGTACATTTTTTCTCGACTTTTTCGGTTGAAAAATGTGGAATTTGTTGTCGGACATTACGGAATATTCCCAGTTCATGAAGTTCCGAAGGTGATACCGTTATGCGTACCCTTCAAATTGGCGTCTGTAACGGGGGTGAGTTTCAAGCAGAGAGATGAAACTGAGTTTCTTTTGGTGGAAAACCAGAGCATCGCTGATATTCATAGGAGCTTGCAGCACGTCTACAGACACCTGGCTATGGACAAAAGCAAGGCGAGTCGTTGGGCGAGGCGTGTCATCGTCGCAACAAAGTCGTACAAACCTGTCCGACCTCCCGTCGCACACACCTGTGACTCCTGCAATATTGGAACTTACGGACTCTCTCATTCGACGTGATCGACGGATGACAATGAAACACTTTGCTGCTTAACTGGATGTCTCTGTTGGTAGTGCTGACAGAGTTGTCATTATTTCGGGTACTCAAAGGTTTGTGCCCGCTGCGTTCTTCGTTACCTAACAGAAAACCATAAAGAGCAACGAAGGATCATCTGTGCGGAACTGCTTGCACGTTACGAAGATGATCGTGACAATTTCTCGTCTAACATTGTTACTAGCAATGAAGCACAGACTCATCGCTTCGCATCGGAAACAAAACAGCGTTCCATGGAGTGGTGCCGCACCACCTATCTTCCAAAGAAAAAGTTCAAATCCGCACCATCATCCGGTAAAGTCACGGCGACGATTTCCGGGACTCTGAAGGGGTTACTCTGATGTCCTCCGTCATGCTGCAACGATCAATTCGGAAGTGTATCGTGCAACCCTCAGAAAATTGAAGAAACGACTTCAGCGTGTTCGTCGGCACAAAAATGCAGACGAACTTCTCCTCCATGACAAAGCAACACCTCACAAGTCTGCCCACCCGAGATCAGCTCACAAAGTTTCATTGAATTGTTATATTCTTCCACGTTACAGCCCTGATCTCGCACCTTACGACTTCCATCTGCTTGGCCCAATGAAGGAGACACTCCGCGGGAAGCAGTACGTGGATGGTGGGGAAGTCATTGATACAACAAGAAGTTGGCTCCGACGTCGGCCAGTAGAGTGATACCACGCGTGTATACACGTCCTACCAATATGGTGGCGTACTGCCGTCGCATCGAACAGACATCATGTTGAAAAATAGGCTTTTGTAACCAGAAGAGTGAGGAATAAAATGTTGTACTGAAATCTTGGATGAAACTAACCATCTTTTAGAAAAAAATGTATTGCATTACTTATTGAACGTCCCTCGTAGATTAAAACATTTTATATGTTTTGTTGTTATTATTCTTAAAATTATAGGCATCGGTTGCATATCAAAAGTATGGATGAGAACAAATTGCGGGAGTAGTAATTAACTGTACACCTTCCCCCATTCGCCCGAGGAAACCGAACCCTGGATTCGCCCCTGTTGACTACGGTAGGCGGCGACATTGACGACACTCCAGCCGATAACTAGCGAAAAACCATTAACGGAGCCACGCAAGGAAGCGTCAACTCGTTACGAACAATAACGGATAGTGCCCTGGGTACTTAATGTACACTCCTGGAAATGGAAAAAAGAACACATTGACACCGGTGTGTCAGACCCACCATACTTGCTCCAGACACTGCGAGAGGGCTGTACAAGCAATGATCACACGCACGGCACAGCGGACACAACAGGAACCGCGGTGTTGGCCGTCGAATGGCGCTAGCTGCGCAGCATTTGTGCACCGCCGCCGTCAGTGTCAGCCAGTTTGCCGTGGCATACGGAGCTCCATCGCAGTCTTTAACACTGGTAGCATGCCGCGACAGCGTGGACGTGAACCGTATGTGCAGTTGACGGACTTTGAGCGAGGGCGTATAGTGGGCATGCGGGAGGCCGGGTGGACGTACCGCCGAATTGCTCAACACGTGGGGCGTGAGGTCTCCACAGTACATCGATGTTGTCGCCAGTGGTCGGCGGAAGGTGCACGTGCCCGTCGACCTGGGACCGGACCGCAGCGACGCACGGATGCACGCCAAGACCGTAGGATCCTACGCAGTGCCGTAGGGGACCGCACCGCCACTTCCCAGCAAATTAGGGTCACTGTTGCTCCTGGGGTATCGGCGAGGACCATTCGCAACCGTCTCCATGAAGCTGGGCTACGGTCCCGCACACCGTTAGGCCGTCTTCCGCTCACGCCCCAACATCGTGCAGCCCGCCTCCAGTGGTGTCGCGACAGGCGTGAATGGAGGGACGAATGGAGACGTGTCGTCTTCAGCGATGAGAGTCGCTTCTGCCTTGGTGCCAATGATGGTCGTATGCGTGTTTGGCGCCGTGCAGGTGAGCGCCACAATCAGCACTGCATACGACCGAGGCACACAGGGCCAACACCCGGCATCATGGTGTGGGGAGCGATCTCCTACACTGGCCGTACACCACTGGTGATCGTCGAGGGGACACTGCATAGTGCACGGTACATCCAAACCGTCATCGAACCCATCGTTCTACCATTCCTAGACCGACAAGGGAACTTGCTGTTCCAACAGGACAATGCACGTCCGCATGTATCCCGTGCCACCCAACGTGCTCTAGAAGGTGTAAGTCAACTACCCTGGCCAGCAAGATCTCCGGATCTGTCCCCCATTGAGCATGTTTGGGACTGGATGAAGCGTCGTCTCACGCGGTCTGCACGTCCAGCACGAACGCTGGTCCAACTGAGGCGCCAGGTGGAAATGGCATGGCAAGCCGTTCCACAGGACTACATCCAGCATCTCTACGATCGTCTCCATGGGAGAATAGCAGCCTGCATTGCTGCGAAAGGTGGATATACACTGTACTAGTGCCGACATTGTGCATGCTCTGTTGCCTGTGTCTATGTGCCTGTGGTTCTGTCAGTGTGATCATGTGATGTATCTGACCCCAGGAATGTGTCAATAAAGTTTGCCCTTCCTGGGACAATGAATTCACGGTGTTCTTATTTCAATTTCCAGGAGTGTATTAGTCGACGAGGGAGTCCGAGCCGCATATTACGTCACAACCATTCATAATATACGTACCCCACGGATGTAGACTAACCAAGTAAAAGTAAAATGTCGTGTGAGTAGGGCCTCCCGTCGGGTAGACCGTATGGCGGGTGCAATTCTTTCGATTTGACGCCACTTCGGCGAATTGCTCGTCGATGGGGATGAAATGATGATTAGGACAACACCCTGAGCGGAGAAAATCTCTGACCCAGCCGGGAATCGGAGCCGGGCCCTTAGGATTGACATTCTGTCGCGCTGATCACTCAGCTACCGGGCGCGGACACCAAGTAAAGGTGTGACAAGCTAAGTGTGCAATGGATATTAACTTGTGTAACTTATTTAATAGCAGCTCAACAGTATAAAAATAGCTTTAGCAGTTGCCTGAAAAATTATACATTCAGAATAAATTATTAAAACCTTTATCTACTTGGCCGCCGTTTGCCTGGTTGCAAGATGTTTCATCATACAGGGTGAGTCAAAAATACTTACAGCTTTGGAATGATATAGAAATTTATTGAGATAACTTACAGAATCGGCAGATGTGTCATTTTGTAGCAGACACCCTTAAGCTTCACATAAAAGTATCAAGTGTCACTTTGGTTCGATGTGACTACCATTTGTGATGCGGCAACATCCCACCTGCAATCAATTTCTTCCCACATTCGTTGCAGCAAATCGGTCGTAACGTGGGAAACGGCAGCGTAGGTTCGATTTTTCAGATCGTCTAAATTGTTTGGCTGTTGAGGAACATACACACGGTCTTCAATGAAACACCAGAGCCAAAACTAGTGGTGTCAAGTCTGGGGAGCAAGGTGACCATGCAGCTGACCCTTCACGAGCTATCCACAGACATAGGAAGCGATTACCGAGGAAACGTCGAACTTCCGCGAAAAACGAGGTGATGCACCGTCTTGCTGGTAGTACACCGCCTCGATCATCTTCATCGCTCTATGGAAATAAAAAGTTTTCAGGCATATCCAGATAAACAATATCAGTGTCAGTTTTCTTAATCAAGGAGAAAGGGCCATATCGTACACTTTCCCTTTGCTAAGGGCACAAAACGTATTAACTATGTGAATCTAACTCGAAGTAGTTTGCTACAAAATGACATCTACCGATTCTGTACGTTATCTCAATATATTTCTATATCATTCCAAGTTTGTGAAGTCCTTTTTGACTCGCCTTGTGTAGTTGTTTCACACGAACATTCACAGGGCACAGCATTGCAGATCTCTTCTCGAGAAATCTCTTGCACCTGGAGCGATAACAAACTCCATTCCAAGTTTCAAAACCGTTATGTAAAGTAACGTAAAAGAGAAAGGTAAAGCACAATCTGTTTCCAAAAATCTTGCCGTACACCCATATTGCTCCCTCACCTTTAAAAAAGCACCACCACATCACAGAACAAAAACAGAAAACTATAAAGAGTTCGATTACAATTGCTGGAACAAGGTGAGAGGTTACCCAAAACGTTGCGCATAGCAGCAGAAATACTGGTCTCTTCTGTTATCGATTAATGTTCTAATGTACGGAGTAGAAGCTGTCATGTTAAAAGGTAGGCGTACAACTTAACGATAAAAGGATCCTAATATCTCGAATACTCAAATCCACTGCCGTGACTACCTGTTCTCTCGAATATTGCCACTTCTCACCTTAGGTAACAACAGCAGACTGTGGCGCTCGAGAACAAGCAGTACCACACATGATGACAAAATTTTCAGGCGTGAAATGCCATGGTAGATGGGACGATCTGCTAGCAGCAACAACTGAAGCAACTGAATGGTTGAACTTAATGGCGATTGCACTGTAGTAGACACACATTAAAAAATAAAGTGCTATATCAAACTGCATTTTAATTAATGTTTATATATTGTGTTTACCATTAAAGAGTCAGCATATTTTATATTTTATTTATTATAAATATGTTTTTTTGGAAAGGCTGTTTAGTTCTTAGTATACAAGGTTTTAGGAGCATAAGCGCAGATATTTCTATCGATGACTGAACAGTGTACTGATCTACATTACATCAGTATTTATATCATTGGCGGACTAAAAATTATAGCAGTAATGGGTATGATGTTTTTAGGTTGGCTGGTATATCAAAGTACACCCGGCGCAGGCAAACCATTAATGTTTATTTTCCCCTGCGCGGCAGGTCACGCATTGAAGTCTGGACGTATGGACGCAAAATGGTTAAGCTATACTGACAGGCGTAGTCCAGTTCACAACACAGTGACGACCATGCAGAAAAGATCATGTTGTAAATTATATTTTGTTTTTGCAGTAAGACTGTTAGATGCAGAGAAAATAGCACCTAACACACTGAAGTGGGTACATCTAAAGGTACCAATCATTACAATATCTGTACCTATACCGGTAACGCCCCGTACAAATATGTTATATTAAAATTTATGAGGGGCGTTCCATACTTATTTATACCTTATTTTTTCCCATCAGTCATGGTGTGCCGTTTCACTCAATAATACAGTTGCAAGTTGTGCTTTGGTCTAATCGTAGGCGACAGGGTAATCATTGGAAGAATAATCCATACACTGGATAGCCAATTTTTCCAACTGCTGACATTGCGTCAACGTACAATGTGGAATATGATGCTCAAGAACGGTGCTGGACGACGTTGCATCTGTGGAAGGGAAGTGTAAACACGGCGGATATTTACGGACGATTGGTGGCAGTATGTGGACAGTGTGCAGAGTCACTACTAACCTCTCTTGCGACATCGCTGAAATGGGATGTCAGGTACTGCCAAGCCCATGTATTTTCCGTACTAGGCCCCTTTAACTTCTTGATGTCCTCCTCAAATCTCTTTTTTGGAGGCTGTAACACCCGCAGCAGGACAGATGCTCGTAGTTCCTGGAAGTCTGCGAAATGACGTCCTTGCAGAGATTTCTTCATAGCCTCGAATAGGTGGTCATCACAGGGGGTAAAGTACGGTGGGCGTGGCGGAACCCGGGAACTCATTTCAACGGTGGCAGCTGTGGTTTCCCTCCTGGAAGGGGAACGAGCGTTGTCGTGTTGCAAGTGCACTTTTTAGAAAGGTGCACACTCTCAACAAACTGCCACCAACCGGCTGTGAATATCTGCAGTGCTTACACCCTCCTTCCACAGAAACCAAATTGTCCAGTGCTGCCCTTGCTGATCACACTCCATGTTGTCCGCTCACAAAATGACAGTAGTTGGGAAAATGGGCTGTACTGTGCAGGGATTCCACTTCTAGTGATTGTCCTGCCATACACAATTAGACCAATGTACTACATAAGGTCAATCGAGCACCAGAATGACGGAAAAAGTAAAGCGTGAATCAGATAGTAGTGGTATATCGAGAGTTGCAACAGTGGAAAATTTTACTGAAATGCAGAAGGATCTGCAACGAATTGACCCATGGTGCAGGGAATGGTAACTGAATCTCAATGTAGACAAGTGTAATGTGCTGCGAATACTCAGAAAGAAAGTCCTTTATCATTTAGCTACAATATAGCAGTTCAGCAACTGGAAGCAGTCAATTCCATAAATTACATGGGATTAGGCATTAGGAGTGATTTAAAATGGAATGACCATATAAAGTTGATCGTCGGTAAAGCAGATGCCAGACTGAGCTTCATTGGAAGAATCCTAAGGAAATGCAATCCGAAAACAAAGGAAGTAGGTTACAGTACACTTGTTCGCCCACTGCTTGAATGCTCCTCTCCCGTGTGGGATTCGTACCAGATAGGGTTGATAGAAGAGATAGACAAGATCGAACGGAGAGCAGGGTGCTTCATTACAGGATCATTTAGTAATCGCGAAAGCGTTACGGAGATGATAGATAAACTCCAGTGGATGACTCTGCAGGAGAGACGCTCAGTAGTTCGGTACGGACTTTTGTTGAAGTTTCGAGAACATACCTTCACCGAGGAGTCAAGCAGTATATTGCTCCCTCCTACTTATATCTCGTGAAGAAACCATGAGGATAAAATCAGAGAGATTGGAGCCCACACAGAGGCATACCGACAATCTTTCTTTCCACGAACAATACGAGACTGGAATAGAAGGAAGAACCGATAGAGGTACCTCAAAGTACCCTCCGCCACACACCGTCAGGTGGCTTGCGGAGTATGGATGTAGATGTAGATGTAGATATGGGTCTGTCTCTGTAGCCGAGTAGTGACCACCACGGACCCACATGCAGGAGACCCAGGTTCGATTTCTAGGCAATTTAAATTGATGGGAGGACTGTACAAGGACACACTCGGCCTTGTGATACCGACTGAGGAGCTATCTTATTGACAGGTAGCGGCTCTCAGGTCGAAACGTCGAACACGACCTGGAATGTGATACGCTGACATGCCGCACATCCCTCCACACCGCATCCGATGATAGGTCACTGAGAATGCCACGGCGGTCGGTCGTTTATAGCATGGTCCTCAGGGCTTGATCTCTGGTTCTCCTTTTTTTATCAATATCAAACGTCCCTCGTAAGAAACTGATTACCTGTTTAGACGCGATAGGATAAATGAAAATAAATTAGGTAACGTGCAAGCTCTGTTCGTGTATGGGGTGAAGTAGGATGTGTGTGGAGGATGCAGCGCAGGTTAGTACGAGTGCAACCTGTGCGGGGTGCGGGGCTCGGCGTCTCCGCGTCCCCGTGCGCGGCTTATCTACTGGCGCCGCGCTCCCGCCTCCTCTCCGCGACCTGCCCCAAGGACAAGGATGAGGACGGCCCCTGTGCGCCACGCCCACGCCTCGCGCCTCGCGCCTCACGCTGGCGGCCGCGTGAGTACCTCTTCTGATGCGCAAACTCTTCCTGGGCCGTAGCGGGGACGTCTTGCAGCCGCGCTCACACAGGGTGCAGGGGCCTCACTAACTCAGCGTTACACTTCGCTCGTGTCAGTTGGTATAGTCTCTGAATCGACCTGGTTCTCATCTAGACACAACCTTAAGACCCAGTGCTGTTGAGATACCCACAACGGATTAAAAAAAAAAAAAAAAGAGCAAAGATGATTTCTACCCTAGCACTGAAAAGTGAGGTATCACAATCTTACTACTGAATTTACTGCAAATGATAAGGGAATTATTTATTAATGGAGCAAGATTCAGTTGCAAATTTTAACTAGTTGATTTATTACTATAAAACAAACTTCTGGAATCTTAATCGACCACAAAATATAAATAATTCTGAAAAGTTGCTTTACAGTGCTCATCATAAAGTTTCACTAGAAGCTACTGTGTGGCACAGTAGTAGGAGGAGGGTGGAATTAGCTGCTGGAGTATCCTAACATAATGCTGCATGGTTGTGTCGCATATTAATTGCCTACAGTGGCTGATGATTTGTTGGAAGAAGCGATAAATGAGCTATGGATCTGAGCGTCCGCTGATGGGATTCCAATATCAGACTTCTTAAGAAGCCGATACTGCATTCGTACCAACCATACTTCGTGTCGCCTCGTGAGTCGAGCGGTGTCTAGGTGACAGGCTGTGAACTAGCACAGCATGTTCGATGATCTGCAGACCGACGATGGAAGCGGACAAACGCATGACTACCTACTTGCTTTCATCGCGAAGTTTTCACTCTCTGGATCCCCGAAGTCGTCGCCCTTATCTTCTCTTGTTCAAAGCTGCCTTGCCGTTCTTTCTCTCCAAAACGTTGCGAGAGCTGTTCATCTGTAAACAGATCTCCAACGTTCATTTTACGTCGCAGAGCCGGTGAGCAATCTGCGCATTCTGTTAAATAGCTAGCCTCGCCAAAAAAAAAAAAAAGTGGAAATGAGCGTTTGGCATCATTGTGCGGGAGGCTCCATGCGGGGCAGGTCCGGCCGCCTTGGTGCAGGTCTTATTATATTCGACGCCGCATTGGGCGACCTGCGCGCCGGCTGGGGATGAAATGATGATGAAGACAGCACAACACCCAGTCCCTGAGCGGAGAAAATCCCCGATCCAGCCGGGAATCAAACCCGGGGCCGTAGGACGGAAATCCGTCACGCTGACCACTCAGCTATCGGGGCGGACAGCCTCGCTACAAAGTCCACGAGAAAGCAAAAAAGCCTGAGCGAGAGGCTCGTTGCTCACTCTCTCAGTACTTCCCACTCTCTACATATACATCTACTGGCTACCCTGAAATCACGCTAAGTGCCTGACAGAGGGTTCAGAGAACCACCTTCACAATAATTCTATATTATTTCACTCTCAAACAGGGCGCGAAATTAACGAATACTTGCGTCTTCTCCTGCGAACTCTGATTTCCCTGTTTAAAAAAATGGTTCAAATGGCTCTGAGCACTATGGGACTTAACTTCTGTGGTCATCAGTCCCCTAGAATTTAGAACTACTTAAACCTAACTAACCTAAGGACATCACACACATCCATGCCCGAAGCAGGATTCGAACCTGCGACCGTAGCGGTCACGCGGTTCCAGACTGAAGCGCCTTTAACCGCACGGCCACACCGGCCGGCTTCCCTGTTTATGATGATCGTTCCTCCCTGTTTAGACCGGTGTTAACAAAACATTTTCGCATTCGGAGCAGGAAGCTAGAGATTGAAATTTGTGCGAAGTCCCCGCCGCAATGAGAGATGCCTTTGTTTTAATCATGTCCACCCCAAATCCTTTATTATGTCCGTCACATTCTCTCCACTATTCGTCTATAATACAAAATGTGATGCTCTTCGTTGAACTTTCTCGATGTATTCCGTTTATCCTACCTGGTAAACATTCCACACCGTGCAGCATTACTCCAAAAGAGGACGGACAAGCGTAGTTTAGGCAGTCTCTTTAATAGATATTGTCTTTTAAGTATTCTGCCAATAAATAGCAGTCTTTGGTTCGCCTTTGACACAACATTTTCTATGTGTTCTTTCCAATTTAAGTTGTTCGTAATTGTAATTCCTAGGTGTTTAGTTGAATTTACGGCCTTTAGATTTGATTGATTTATGGTATTTTCGAAGTTTAACGGATTCCTTTCAGCACTCATGTGGATGACTTCACACTTTTCATTATTTAGGGCCAATTGTCAATTTTCGCATCTTTTATAAACCATTTTGCAATTTCTTTTTATCTTCTTATGACTTCACTAGACGATAAACGAAAGCATCATCTGCAAACAACCTAAGACGTCTGTTCAGATTGTCTCCTAAATCGTTTATATAGATAAGGAACAAATACCTTGGGGAACGCCAGGGATCGCTTCTGTTTTACTCGACGACTTTCCGGCAGTTACTACGCACTATGACCTCTCTGACAGGAAATCACGAATCCAATCGCATAGCTGAGACGATATTCCACAAGCACATCATGTTTTTACAATCCACGTGTGAGGTACGTGTCAATTGCCTTCTGTAAACCTAGAAATACGGAATCAATTCGAAATTCCTTGTCGATAGCAATCAACACTTCTGTGAGTAAAGAGTTGTTGTGTTTCACAAGAACTATGTTTCCAAATCCGTATTGACCAATTGTCAGCAGACCGTTCTCTTGATATAATTCATAATATTAGAATACAATATATGTTCCAAAATCCTGCTGCATATCGACGTTAATGATATGGGCCTGTAATTTAGTGGTTTACTCCTGTAGCCTTTCTTGAATATTGGTGTGACCTTTGTAACTTTCCAGTCTTTGGGTACGGATCTTTCGTCGAGCGAGCGGTTGTATCTGATTGTTAAGAATGGAGCTAAAGAATCAACATACTCTGGAAGGAACCAAATTGGTATAGAGTCTGGACCGGAAGACTTGCTTCCATTAAGTAATTTGAGTTGCTTCACTACTCCAAGGATATCTACACTCCTGGAAATGGAAAAAAGAACACATTGACATCGGTGTGTCAGACCCACCATACTTGCTCCGGACACTGCGAGAGGGCTGTACAAGCAATGATCACACGCACGGCACAGCGGACACACCAGGAACCGCGGTGTTGGCCGTCGAATGGCGCTAGCTGCGCAGCATTTGTGCACCGCCGCCGTCAGTGTCAGCCAGTTTGCCGTGGCATACGGAGCTCCATCGCAGTCTTTAACACTGGTAGCATGCCGCGACAGCGTGGACGTGAACCGTATGTGCAGTTGACGGACTTTGAGCGAGGGCGTATAGTGGGCATGCGGGAGGCCGGGTGGACGTACCGCCGAATTGCTCAACACGTGGGGCGTGAGGTCTCCACAGTACATCGATGTTGTCGCCAGTGGTCGGCGGAAGGTGCACGTGCCCGTCGACCTGGGACCGGACCGCAGCGACGCACGGATGCACGCCAAGACCGTAGGATCCTACGCATTGCCGTAGGGGACCGCACCGCCACTTCCCAGCAAATTAGGGACACTGTTGCTCCTGGGGTATCGGCGAGGACCATTCGCAACCGTCTCCATGAAGCTGGGCTACGGTCCCGCAAACCGTTAGGCCGTCTTCCGCTCACGCCCCAACATCGTGCAGCCCGCCTCCAGTGGTGTCGCGACAGGCGTGAATGGAGGGACGAATGGAGACGTGTCGTCTTCAGCGGTGAGAGTCGCTTCTGCCTTGGTGCCAATGATGGTCGTATGCGTGTTTGGCGCCGTGCAGGTGAGCGCCACAATCAGGACTGCATACGACCGAGGCACACAGGGCCAACACCCGGCATCATGGTGTGGGGAGCGATCTCCTACACTGGCCGTACACCACTGGTGATCGTCGAGGGGACACTGCATAGTGCACGGTACATCCAAACCATCATCGATCCCATCGTTCTACCATTCCTAGACCGACAAGGGAACTTGCTGTTCCAACAGGACAATGCACGTCCGCATGTATCCCGTGCCACCCAACGTGCTCTAGAAGGTGTAAGTCAACTACCCTGGCCAGCAAGATCTCCGGATCTGTCCCCCATTGAGCATGTTTGGGACTGGATGAAGCGTCGTCTCACACGGTCTGCACGTCCAGCACGAACGCTGGTCCAACTGAGGCGCCAGGTGGAAATGGCATGGCAAGCCGTTCCACAGGACTACATCCAGCATCTCTACGATCGTCTCCATGGGAGAATAGCAGCCTGCATTGCTGCGAAAGGTGGATATACACTGTACTAGTGCCGACATTGTGCATGCTCTGTTGCCTGTGTCTATGTGCCTGTGGTTCTGTCAGTGTGATCATGTGATGTATCTGACCCCAGGAATGTGTCAATAAAGTTTGCCCTTCCTGGGACAATGAATTCACGGTGTTCTTATTTCAATTTCCAGGAGTGTATATCTACGTTATTGATGTCATCAGCTGTTCTTGATTCTAACTCTGGAATGTTTACTTCGTGTTCTTTGGTGAAGGAATTTCGGAAGGCTGTGTTCAGTAACTCTGCTTTGGCAGCACTCTTTGCCTCTTCCTTAGTGTTGACCATTTTCAGGTCGCTTCCTCCAAGCCACTCTGAGCCATACCGTTAGACCGTCCTTAGCATCCATGAATTTTATGGCTCGCTTGCAGATTCAGAATGAAAAGTTAACAGCACAAAGTTATTTGAAAAATGAAAATTGGTTTAATCAACCACTGTAACGCAAGTAAATCTCTAAAATAGTTAATCTCATATCCACACCCACGTAACCTACTACTCTCTGAACTCATTATGCAAATAAATAGTCATGAAATGTGAATAATTACGAAATCAGACGAGCCAAATGGCTTGTCGCTTTTCAACTTACTCTCAGACCGTCCTCGTACGGGTCGTGAAAGCGTTCGTGGATGTGCAGGGAGTCGAGTTTTGTTACGTCACTATGTGAACTTTCACGTTCTACAGTTTCCTAAAGTGTGAAACGCTGAATAAGACAAGTCAGATTTTGCTTCGCGGAGGGGAACGTGATCAGTGAAATGCAAGTTCGCGTTCTACGTCACAAGCAAATCTTGTAAAGCGCCATACTCGATTATGTTATTTGTAGGCGAATGCCGCAGTTGGTGGATTTTATTTAACGACTCAAGTCCAATGAACATACGCTGTTTCAAAGAACTCTGAGAATCTCTCAAAAGCTCGTCGTTTTTGGTACGATTTGTTGTAACAAAATGAGAGGAAACGTCACATCGGTGGTTAAAATATTTTCGTATTTGATTGTTTTCGTTTTACACTGATGGCCATCCAAAATGCAACACCCTGAACGAAGCACTAAAATCACGTGAAATGAGCAACATTCGTTTGCGGCAACGAGAGATGCACACAGTTAGCATTTCAGCGCAGGCGCACATCACGGGCTTCAGTAGCGCCACCTGCAATCGCTGTATAAAGGGAGAACCGACGACCGTGTGAACGTACTGGAACTGTTCTTCCGCGCGGTCCTTTTGCGTAAGGATGGAACCCCAGTATACCTTTTAGAAGACAGCGAGCGTCTTTCGAGCACGTTTGTGAGTTCGACCGAGGAAGAATAGGTGCCTATAGGGATTGCGGATTATCCTTTAAAAAAGTCGGTGATCGTGTCGGATGGAACCAAGCAACTGTGATGCGCATCTGTAATCGCTGGATGTAGGAAGGAATGAGACACCGACAGGACCCACCTCGCTGCACCACTACAAGTAATGACAGGCATACGTGTGCGTGCCACTGGTGGATCTCCCTGCCACATCATAAACCATATCACAACAAACCCGGTCTGTTGCGCAGCAAGCAGTTTGCTTGCGTACCATTCGACGTCATTCGTAGCAGGGCCACAGGCGTTTTCGCCGGCAATGGTGCTATCAACGACATTGTTTTTACAGACGAATCCCGATTCTGCCTGCACCAAAACGATGTTCGGATTATAGTTTGGAGACACTATGGTGAGACACTGTTGAAATATTGCCTTGTGCACCGTCATACTGGTCCTGCACCCAGTATTATGGCTTGGGGTGGTATTTGATTCCACTCCGGCAACCCCTTAGTATGCACTGCTGGTACACTAACCAGCCATCGTTACGTCTCTGAAGTGTTGAAGGCTGTTGTTCTTCCATATCTCCAGAGATTTCCATTGCAATACGATGATGCGTGACGACATGTGGCACGCAATGTCCAAGACTTGTTCGTCGTCCACTGGCTTGCATTGTTGCCTTCGCCTACCTGTTCCAGTCTTTCGCCAATCGAAAACGTCTGGTCGGCGATTGCTAAGAACTGGGCCTGGATACACCACTCCCTGTTACACTAAATCAATTTTGGCAATTTGTGGAAGCAGCGTAGAATGCTATACCCCAGAAAAACTTCTAGAGTCCCTCTGATTCAATGTAGGAGCATGTAGCAGTGGTCATAGCCAGCAATGGCGGCAACACTCAATACTGATTTCATACTCTTTCTCATTTCACATGGGGCTGTATATTTAATCATGTGATCTTTGTACAACGCATTATCTACCAAATCAATTTCAATATGCTACCTCCCGTCCTTCTCGGAGTGCGTTTTTGATGGTCAACATTGTATAACTTGCGTGTTACGAAAGCATGCCGTTTCAAGGCAACAGCTCACTGATGAGTTATCAAAAACAAATATCAAATCGAGCTTACTAAGTGCCACATATATCAAGAAATAAAAAAGGCAGCACAAAATAGAAATGAGTGATTGCAGCGGCAAGACGTAGACTTTAGAAGAATATTATTAGCTGTACTTCTATCCTTCCTATCCTAACAACAATCAGGGTTCCCTCCACCTCCTTCATCTTTCGTTTCTCCTTTCCTCCTCATAGCAGTCTCCTAATCCATTTCTGTCTCTTACTGTACACCGCCTCCCCTCATATACCCTCATCACCACATTACGACACACCTCGTACATCTCCTGCATCTACTCCTTCTCTGTGAAGATCCTTCCAATTTCGGTGGCAGTGTAGTGTTTCTTTCTAAGCTCTTCTGTCTTTTTATATTATATTTTTGTTTTTATTTTATTTGTTTGAATATAAAACGAAAAAAGTGAACAGTTTAATTTTTTTAAACACCATCAGTCGTAACCGTGTTTTAGTCGTTTTAAAACGTATGAAAATGTTCTACTTTTTAATTCTACTTTTTCTATTTCATCTTTTTTAAACCAGTATATGTAAAGCTATGTGTCTGTATCACTGTCTGCCCTTCCTCTGCCATGCAAGCTGAAATGGATGAAAGAACAATGAGGAAAAATTCCAGAGGAACATATATCGCATAGGAATCCCATGCATGAGTCAGCAACAGAACCATTCCTACTCCATTCCAGACTATTTACCCCTTAATATGTACCAAGGAAGGATAGCACCTTCCACATTCACATGTGTATTCAACGGGTTTTGCGTAACGGTACGGAGACTCTGCACGTCACAAACGATTTTATTACTTCGATGAAGCTACTTTTAACATAAACCACTGTGTTTCTCCCCTACACTGTATATCTTCCAAAGGTTACAGTTCGTTGTTTTAGAACGCAAAACAAAACTATCATTAGCACTGGCAATGTTTAATGAAACTGCAGTTTCAAAGTTACGCATTATAACTGACGCGTCAGGCAGAAAATATAGGTTCAAAATACTTTAAGCATTAGCTCGTTCTCTCAGATCGAAATCTTCTACGATTATTCCACCCTACCTCTTTTACAACGCTCGGCCATTTCTGGAAGTACATCGTCGTTTAGTTACGGAACAAATGTAGTGCCGAAATACATGTGAATATCAGCAGTGTCCATCCAGAAGTATATGAAGTGATAGGTGAAAGAAAAAATTATAAGATCTATTAAGAATTAGTTCTTTGCATTTTTGGTCCTACTTTAATTTAAGTGTTCATCCAAAAATGATGCTGAACAGCAAAAATATTTTCACTGTATGCATTTCGGCAATTCTGTATCCATTATACAGATTTCGAGAACCTTGTTGATTCTTAACGTTAGCAGATATATCTCTGAACTGTAATCTACTGGATTTAACTAAATCTTCTTTACGGACGTTGAGGACTTGTAGTGAAGACCAAGGCTGTAAATATTAGCATAGGAACTCATGTCCGGAAACGTACCGTTTTCCCGATACACGCATCTACACCAACGTTTTGGGGAACAGTGTATAGTCAAAGTGGTCCTACTGCTTGGCCTGCTCGTTCTCCAGATCAGAACCCGCTAGACCCCTGTGACATCCGAGTAATACCTAGTAACGCGGGTAATGGCTGCGATGGATGCTGGAGGACCAGGAACTGGTGATCGTGGTTAACGGTACGTGGTGTGGAAGTACCTTATCTGTGTTCAAGTTGGCGGTCATTACATCGAACATGGCTTGCAAGTGGATACAGAAAGCAAGAGAAGTCAGAGGGCAACGTGTGTTGTGGTATTTTGTGTGAAGCGGGAAAACGGCGTCTTTCCGGACATCAGTTCCTATGAAAAAACCTAACGGTCTTGATCCTCCAAGTCGGCAAGGGGAAACTAGTTACATCCTGAATGTGTGTCATTATATTACACTTTGGTAAACTATTTCTCACAAGTAATTAAAAGTCAATGTAGGAAGAAGTTTAGTGTTGAGGAATAAACAGTCATAATTATCATTTTATAATGTTAACATATAAAACTCAATATACATGAAAACGACCGATATGTCAGAGACGTAAAGAAAAGTATTATTGTGTCAGTTCTTAATTACTTAATTCTTACCGGCCGAGGTAGGGAGCGGTTCTAGGCGCTTCAGTCAGGAACTGCGCGACCGCTAGGGTCGTTCGAATCCTGCCTCAGGCATGGATGTGTGTTTTGTCCTTAGGTTAGTTAGGTTTAAGTAGTTCTAAGTTCTAGGGGACTGATGACGTCAGAAGTTAAGTCCCATAGTGCTCAGAGCAATTTGAACCATTTGAACTTAATTCTTAATTAGTTTGTAAAAGGGTTTGGTGTGGTGAGACTGAAATTGCAATGAAGGGAAGGAAGCAATCTTGCAATTACCTAGGTACGTCGTAATTGTAACGCACGTATTCGCTAAAGAACAATGACCTACGTAAGATTCTTCTTGGCCATAGAGCTATACATTAAAAAAAATAAAGAAACTTACAAGATATAATTTATATTGCTACTAATATCCCAGGGTGATCAACGTGGTGTTTCAACTCGTCGCAGGCCGGTGTGGCCGAGCGGTTCTAGGCGCTTCAGTCTGGAACCGCACGACCACTAGGGTCACATGTTCAAATCCTGCCTCGGGCATGGATGTGTGTGATGTCCTTAGGTTAGTTATGTTTAAGTGGTTCTAAGTTCTAGGGGACTGATGACCTCAGATGTTAAGTCCCGTAGTGCTCAGAGTCATTTGAACCACTTTTTTCAACTCGTCAGTGATGTGGTTTTGAGAGAAAGGTTTTTAATGTAGCTCACTAATTGTGTCATGTAACTCTAGAGTTTTGGCAGTCGTGGAATATTTTGGGGGTTTTTCACAGCCTTCAGATATTTAAATAGCACACTTCGTTCGGTGTATCCTCCCTGGGTCGGAGATAAGGAGTAAATAATGGATACGGGTGAACATCTGCGTAAAATGTTTCCCAGGAAAGCATGCTTACATAAATATTTTACCCGCGGCAAATTACTGGCGTATTTAAGTACGGAATACAATGAGTCAGATTACTAACTGCCTGCTGCGTTTCTTCTGCGGCCGTCTACCTTTTTTCACATCAGAAACGCAGCTCCAAATAAAATATTTGGCGGCAGCGAAAAGAGAATCTCTGCCTCTGCTGAAATAAATGTGGGAGAGCTCTCTCGGCAATTTAGGAAACCGCACGCTTTCCGGAATGCCGTCTGGATGCCGGACCTCAAGAAGCTGCTGCGAAGCGCCTTCCGGGGAAAACCGCAGTGACGCGGGTCCTCGCCGCTGCACTCGGCCATAGCCCCTAATTCTGAACAACCGTCGTCTTGTTGCTCTGCGGAAAGTGAGGCAATTAGACTACAAGCGGTTGGTGCTGTGACATTCACCTCAGTATTGTGGGCCGAGTAAGTTAAAGAGACGCTGTGAAGCGGTAGCTCCCACTAAACAATGTTAAGGTATCAAGCTCGAGTTCTTTTTTTTTATATATTAACGTGAGTGCTGTCCCTGCCTGACAGGCTCTCAAACACTGATGCTTATTTCTCTCCCGCCGACGCTACCCGATCAAGCATTCGATTTACCAGTATGAGGTTCAAAATGGTTCACATGGCTCTGAGCACTATGGGACTTAACTGCTGAGGTCATCAGTCTCCTAGAACATAGAACTACTTAAACCTAACTAACCTAAGGACATCACACACATCCATGCCCGAGGCAGGATTCGAACTTGCGACCGCAGTGGTCGCGCGGTTCCAGACTGTAGCGCCTAGAACCGCTCGGCCACTCCGGCCGGCACCAGTATGAAGGATTAATGGCGGTGATATCAACGAAACGTTTTCTTGAGCTGGTTCACGTGCCAGAACAATATTAGCAAGTTCTCAACTTGGTCTGCGTAATATTATTGTTTACACGAATTTTTGCGTTGGTCTTGTTCTGTACGTTTCATTGATATGAATAAGTGCAAAGTGGTATGTTACATGACTGTTCTACATCTGCTTGCATTCTCCGCAAGTTACCGTATGGTGCATGGCGGAGGGTACCTTGTTACACTACAAGTAATTCACTTTTCTGTTCCACTCGCAGATGGGACGACGAAAAACCGACAACTAATAGCCGGCCGCTGTGGCCGAGCGGTTGTAGGCGCTTCAGTTCGGAACCGTTCTGCTGCTACGATCGCATGTTCGAATCCTGCCTCGGGCGTGGATGTGTGTGATGTCCTTAGGTTAGTTAGGTTTAGGTAGTTCTAAGTCTAGGGGACTGATGATCTCAGATGTTGTCCCATAGTCCTTTGAGCCATTTGAATTTGAATTTTTTCGACAGACTAATCGCCTCTGTAAGAGCCCTACTTTCTCTTACCGTGGTCCTTAAGCGAAGGCACGTTGCCGGCAGTAGAATCGTTCCACAGTCAGCTCCAAATGCGTGTCCTCTAAATATTCCCAGTAGCGTTCCACGAAAAGAACGTCGTCTTCCCTCTAGAAATTCCCATTTGAGTTCACGAAGCATCTGCATAATACTCGCGTGTTGATAGAACCTATCGATAAATTTAGCAGCAGTCCTCTTAACTGCTTTGATGTCTTCCTTTAATTCTACCTGGTGGGGATTTAAACTGTCGATCAGTGCCTTAGAATCGATTATACTACTTTTCTATACACGGTTTTCAAATAGCTCTGAGCACTATGGGACTTAACTTCTGAGTTCATCAGTCCCCTAGAACTTAGAACTAATTAAACCTAACTAACCTAAGGACATCACACATATCCATGCCCGAGGCAGGATTCGAACCTGCGACCGTAGCGGTCGCGCCGTTCCAGACTGTACCGCCTAGAACCGCTCGGCCACCCCGGCCGGCTACACGGTTTTCCTTGTAGATGAACTACACTTTCCAAGAATTCTCCCAATGAACCAATGTCGATCTTTCGTGTTCCCTATTATCGAGCTTACCTTCTGTTCCATATTGCTTCGCAGCGTTGCGCCTCGATATTTCATCAACGTTGCTGTTTCCAGTAGTACACCATTACTACTCCATTCGAACATTGTAGGATACTTTTTTCTACTCATCCGCGGCAGATTTCACTTTTCTACATTATTCAAAGCAAGCTCTCATTCACCAGACCAAATAGATATTATGTCTAAGTCATTCAGTATCGTCTTACAGTCACTCAACGACACTACTTTCCCGTACACTACATCGTCATCAGCAAATTGCCGCAGATTCCTGCTAATCCTATCCGTCATACCGTTTATGCTTACAGAGAACCAGAGCGTTCCTATTCAACTACCATGGGGCACGCCCGACGACACTCTTCTCTCTCATGAACACTCACCGTCCAGGATAACGTATTGGGTTCCATTACTTAGGAAGTCTTTGAGCCTCTCTGGAAACATATTCCGCATGAGTTTGGCACTGTATAGTATGCTTTCTGGAAATGTGGGAATATGGAGTTTGCCTATTGCCCTTCATCCATGGTTCGCAGGACATCGTGCGAGAAAAGAGCAAGTTTAATTTCTCACGAGAGAACTTTGTGCCATGTCTGTAATTTTAAAACCTGAGCAATCCCCCCCCCCCCCCCCCCCATGTTTTACCCTTGTATGAGATGACAAACACTTCGACTGTAACACAAGTATGCGCATGTGATGAAAAGGTAAGATCGCGTAGTATGTGATGCTGTTCCATGGTGTCGTAGTAGCTCAGACGTACATTTGACGGACAACTGTTGTGGAGACTGCACCGGTCGAATGCATCGCGTCAAAGGAATGCTGCTACTGGCTGACCTGGGAGGACTTATCCTCACTGTGGTCGAGTGTCTTACGACATGATGTAGCCTCAGTCACGTAGTTAGCTGTACCCCCACCACTGACAGCAGATCGCCGCGTTGCAGGTTATGGTTCAAATGGCTCTGAGCACTATGGGACTTAACTTCTGAGGTCATCAGTCCCCTAGAACTTAGAACTACTTAAACCTAACTAACCTAAGGACATCACACACATCCATTCCCGAGGCAGAATTCGAACCTGCGACCGTAGCGGTCGCACGGTTCCAGACTGTAGCGCCTAGAACCGCTCGGCCACCCCGGCCGGCGTTGCAGGTTACTAATCCAGCGCCGGCCGCGGTGGCCGTGCGGTTGTAGGCGCTGCAGTCCGGAACCGTGGGACTGCTACGGTCGCAGGTTCGAATCCTGCCTCGGGCATGGATGTGTGTGATGTCCTTAGTTAGGTTTAAGTAGTTCTAAGTTCTAGGGGCCTGATGACCTAAGATGTTAAGTCCCATAGTGCTCAGAGCCATTTGAACCATTTTGAACTAATCCAGCAACATTATTGGTCCTAGCAGCAGAAAAATGTCTGTGGCCGATCTCACACTCGTTGGTTGGTTGCATAGACTCTCCCAACGCTTATGCCGCAACAATATGAATTCATACTCAAAATCCGTCTCGTGTGTAATTTATCGCGTGCTCTTAAATTATTCTGCGCTGCATACGGCACGACATTTTTGCCGTAACACTTGAGCCATAATGAACACTAAAACGAATACAATTACTGAAAAACAATACTACCTTAAAAACTCAGTGAAAGCATCAATGAAATTTTCTTTCGTGTTCAATGAATAAGCAGTGTAGTTTCGATCTCGTTGCATCCTACGATCTTTTAAGATGGCTGCTACGACTTTCTCAACTGAAAACGCTTTGAGTGTGCGATAAAACTTAGTTCCACTATGGTTCGGATTCAACTTTTACTTTAAGTTCCCACTATAAATTGCTGATTCTAATTTAGTAGGAAAGGAAATGCATACCACGTGGCCAACGGATACTGCATTTTAATTGTTTTTTTATCGGGTAGCATACAGAGGATACCGCCGTGAGAAATTTCTGCTATCTAGCTTAGGAGTAGCTTAGCCTTTCGGCTCAGATGATAAAAAATCTTTTGTAGTAGGGCTCCTTTTGCTCATCCCTAAACGAAGGTTGTCGACAACACAGTCTGCGTCAGTGACGGTATTTTCCCGGCTTGTAGTGTCACGGCCGCACAGTGAATCGAAGAAACAACTAAACGCTTCCGTCCCAGGTGCTACGCTGCGGTCACAGTGTGAAGGTCGACAAGAAAGGTCGGAGATGAATTAGCCAGCTGGAACAAATAAGCAAGGATTCTCTACGACAACACTCACGGCAGATTGCCTGGTCATTCCACCACCGGCGTGGCATACTAGCGCACGCCACACACAACAAATGGGCTCCTACGCTACATTTGTTACATAGCTCTACTGCCAGCAGTCATTAACTGATAAAAGCGACTCATACAGTTTAAAGAAATATAGCAGTGCATCGAAGTACTGGATTCCAATAAATCTTGATAGTCACGGTGACAGCTGAGAATTGTATTGATGTTACCGGCAAGAACTGTATACAAATACTCATAGACAAGTGTAGAAAAGTGTTACGGCAACACAATATGGAAAACGTCCAAGGATCGTTGGACTGAGTAGGATAAGATGAACTGTCCTCGATACGTCACAGAGACAGCGTTGGTGGAAAGTACATTTCTGTAACAATAATAATGTTGCAAAACACTATAAAGTGTAAACTTGATCTACGGAATATGTTTGTTTGTAGGCCTCATTAAATTAGTAGAGCTGTGTGTGTTTCATTCAACCGTACGTACAAACTATAATGCAGTAGTGTCATAAAAATGATTAATTTTGGAGTTTTCATCGCCAGTTGAAAATTATACTGTATTTTTTCTTCTGACAGGCCAATGGTGTCAGTTACTTCATACATTTGAAACCAACTGGTTGCTCTGTAACTACGTTTGATCTGATCAGTTTTTTGTACTAAATGAAATCGGCGAACTTTGTGAAAATAAGTGTGACTGTAATAAAAGGTATAGTACTTCATATACCTGTAACCGCGAACGACTGACACCATTTTCCATTTTGTGCACTTTCACGTCAGTTCTGGACGTCATTCACATGAATCGTCTTCAGCTGAAAGCCGAATCTAACAGTGTAAAAGCATGTTACCTGCAACACGTGTACATACATCGCTGACAAATTGGAATATTGAAGACGATTATATATTGCATCAAGCGAAAAAACTACAAGGAACGAAACTGGTCTAGCTTGAAGGGGGGAACCAGATGGCGCTATGGTTGGTCCGCTAGATGGCGCTGCCATAGGTCAAACGGATATCAATTGCTTTTTTAAAAATAGGAACCCCCATTTTTATTATATATGCGTGTAGTACTAAAAGAAATATGAATGTTTTAGTTGGACAACTTTTTTCGCTTTGTGACAGATGGCGCTGTAATAGTCACAAACGTGTAAGTACGTGGTATCACGTAACATTCCGCCAGTGCGGACGGTATTTGCTTCGTGGTACATTACCCGTGTTAAAATGGACCGTTTACCAATTGCGGAAAAGGTCGATATCGTGTTGATGTGTGGCTATTGTGATCAAAACGTCCAACGGGCGTGTGCTATGTATGCTGCTCGGTAACCAGGACGACATTACCCAAGTGTCCGGACCGTTCGCCGGATAGTTAAGTTATTTAAGGAAACAGGAAGCGTTCAGCCACATGTGAAACGTCAACCACGACCTGAAACAAATTATGATGCCCAAATAGGTGTTTTAGCTGCTGTCGCGGCTAATCCGCACACCAGTAGCAGACAAATTGCGCGAGAATGGGGAGCTCAAAAACTCCGGTGTTAAGAATGCTATATCAACATCGATTGCACCCGTACCATATTTGTATGTCCCAGGAATTGCATGGCGACGACTTTGAACGTCGTGTGCAGTTCTGCCACTGGGAACAAGAGAAATTACGGGATGATGACAGATTTGTTGCACGCGTTCTGTTTAGCGACGAAGCGTCATTCACCAACAGCGGTAATGTAAACCGGCATAATATGCACTATTGGGCAACGAAAAATCCTCGATGGCTGCGAAAAGTAGAACATCAGCGTCCGTGGCGGGTTAATGTGTGTTGCGGCATTGTGGGAGGAAGGATAATTGGCCCCCATTTTATCGATGGCAATCTAAATGGTGCGATGTATGCTGATTTCCTACGTAATGTTCTACTGATGCTACTACAAGATGTTTCACTGCATGACAGAACGGAGATGTACTTCCAACATGATGGATGTCCGGCACATAGCTCGCGTGCGGTTGAAGCGCTATTGAATAGCATATTTCATGACAGGTGGATTGGTCGTCGAAGCACCATACCATGGCCCGTACGTTCACGGGATCTGACGTCCCCGGATTTCTTTCTGTGGGGAAAGTTGAAGGATATTTGCTATCGTGATCCACCGACAACGCCTGATTACATGCGTCAGCGCATTGTCAATGCATGTGCGAACATTACGGAAGGCGAACTACTCGTGGTTGAGAGGAATGTCGTTACACGTATTGGCAAATGCATTGAGGTTGACGGACATCATTTTGAGCATTTATTGCATTAATGTAGTATTTACAGGTAATCACGCTGTAACAGCATGCGTTCTCAAAAATGATAAGGTCACAAAGGTACTTGTATCACATTGGAACAGCCGAAATAAAAAGTTCAGACGTACCTACGTTCTGTATTTTAATTTAAAAAATCTACCTGTTACCAACTGTTCGTCTAAAATTGTGAGCCATATGTTTGAGACTATTACAGCGTCATCTATCACAAAGCGAAAAAAGTGGTCCAACTAAAACATTTTTATTTCTTTACGTACTACACGAATATGTAATAAAAAGTGGGGTTCCTATTCAAAGAAACGCCGTTGATATCCATTTGACCTATGGCAGCGCCATCTAGCGGGCCAACCATAACGCCATCTGGGTTCCCCCTTCAAGATAGACAAGTTTCGTTCTTTGTTGTTTTTTCGTTTGACGCTTATTTCGTGAGATATTTGGCCCGGTCATCTTATGCGCTTGTAAATCACTGTTTTATTTCTAACAGGAATCCAGTAAAAACAAAAATGAAAATAAAAATATATATCGCAAATAATATTTTACAATCTGTAAATATATCTGCACTGACCATATGTGATCCAAAACAAAGAGCCTTTTTTTAGCTTCATAGCATTGGAGATTTACATTTGAATGAAGCATGCACAACGTAACTGCTTTAATATAGATGCAAAGGGAAATGCGCCACAGATAAAAATGAACCCATGAATTACGCTATAGCACAAACCGTACTGACATCAAAATTATAACTGATATCAAATCAACTTGCTTGCCGGGTGGACTCGTTATCACGTTGTCCTCTTTCCGACCAATTCTCGCTTTGCCTTGTTCCATTAGGTATGCGTGGATAATGTAGCTTGGCAGATTTATGTTGCAAAGGTTAAATTACCGAGTGTAAAATACTACAAAAGTCGTCTATACCAGTTAGGACTTCTTTAAAGGTACCTCGGCAAAGAAAGAACAGAGGTTTGAAGTAAAAATTTTGTGTGCATCTAACGTAAGTTTCAGATGTGTCTCAATCTTACGTCTATATGTTTCCCCCTGCAGGATTTTTGAATCCTACGACAGCTGTAGATGGTTATTTCGTACACCTTCTAGAGAGTACTTTAGCGATTGAACCTGTTGTTTGAGCAAAATATGCACACTGTACAATACTTGACAACGTCTCCCAGCAAGTAAAACTTATTACAGTTCCTTCTATTTTTAATTAGTATGCTAACAATTTCCATGCTGTTTAGGTACCACATCTGAAATGACTCGAAACTAGCTTGCGCCTTAGCCAGAAGAGGCGCTTTCCTAGCTCTGGTTAAACTTTCGTTGTTACAGATGGGCTCTCTGCATTCCTTGCTGAGTGCGGCTTTGTTATGACTGTACTGCTTACCAAATACTGCTACTTGTGCTGAGAACCGGCATTGTGGTCGCTATGAAATACTTATACAGCCCCACCTCAGTTACACGATTCACATATATGTAGAAAGTCTTCTGCTAACTTTCGCGTGAAAATACACAGACTGTTGGGGTACACATATTCCGTCCTGTGCCCCGTGTGTGGCGGGGGGCGGGGGGGGGGGGGGGGGGGGGGAGCGTAACGTGGTGGCCACACAGGAAGGGCATCCGGCCGCCTCTTAAATTAATTATTCCACATCCATTAACAACCATGTTGACCCTGCGTAGATACGGGACGAAGTCACAAGAAAAAGAAGAAGATTCGAAACTTCTGCAATACTAAACATCAGAAATATTCGAGATAATTATATCGCAGGTGCGTGTTGCTATGTCTCACTGCAAGACCACAAACCAATTACAGGAGGACCGCCCGGCCTGTGGCTGCGTCATAGGAATTTCCAGGCAGCGAGTGGTTGGAAACGCTACCCAGTACATTGACCTTATTATCGTCACAGAACTTCTCTGCTTCTTTTTACCTACGTGTTGTTCAGGACGCAAGAGTTGTCGGAGAATAATTTGGACAGTAAGACACAGGAAATGGGATATCCTCAGATCGAGGCCGTAAACTTCCGAGAAGAGTAAGGGTCGCCATTTCCAGCAATATTGTTAGTTACAGTACTTGCATTTATCCTACGTTACGGGGCACCATTTCTTCACTTCCTGTGATTACCAGAGGAATGATCTACAACTGTATTTGGGCTGATTTCAGCCTTAGATTCGAAGAAGACGGTGATCGTGTTACTAGTTAGAACTTTTTTGGTCTGTGCTAGTTCTTTTAATCAGCATCTTCTAAAGGATTCCTCTTCTGATATTACTCACAGCACTTACGAATCTTCTACATAATTGACAAAATAATATTACCTGATTTGAAAATAAGTTAACAACAGGGTGGTGATGTCTAGCTGCTGCTGCTGAATTGTTGTATGGAATAAGTCACATGACATGTGTGAGAAACAAGAGGGGTCGAACGCAAGATCGATAAATTCCTGCCTGAGTTCAGTGTCACACATGATATTGCTGTTATGGTTGAAACAAAGACACAGTTGTATGATGCAACCAACACCGATAAAATCAACATGTGATTATGAAACGAGACGAAAGAAACTATAGGACATTTACTGTCAAATTGAGAACAATCATCATTAGTAATGTTTGGTTTTTGAGGTTAGACACGATTTTGTGGCTAATGTTTCTTTTCCTGCAGCGAAGAACATCCTCAGAGACTATGCAGATTTTCGTTTATATTCTCTGGTTATCATCACTTAGATAAAGCTACACGTCCAACTATTGGCTACAGTTTTAGAAACAGTTAACGTTGGAGGATTAAAACATCAGCCAACACATCCTATTGCGATGTCTTTCTTTACTGGAGGATAGATTTATGTGGAAAATAATACTTCAGAACATGGTAAAAAAGGACAAATATTGTATACTGAAAGTTAGCAATGGCGGAAACAGCTGCACTGTACAATGAGAACGTATTGTGGCTTAATTTGAGAGCTTTCAAGGCCTTAAAAATATTATGCTCTGTACTTATCTCGATAAATGATCATTGTAGTACCTATAATTTTCGCATCCAAAGAACACTGGCCTCAAAATAGGAGTAAAATTTCTCTCGTTCAACGGAAAGATCTCAGGTGCATTTGCAGAAAATGCATTGCTTGTGTCAATTCAAACTCTTGAGTTCAGACAAGCAAGTAATACCGAGTACTAACTCTATCGTGACGTCCACATTTTACATCTGTTATATAATCCCGTCACGCCTTTGTGAAGAAGCTGTTTCTTGAAGGGCAAGCCTAAATGGAGTGCTGTCTATAAACCTGTTCATCATATTAGCTTCGGTATTCAGCATTACAGATTTTGTAAGTAAATTTCTGTACTGGTTAGCATCAAGGTCAGGTGATGTTAAAGAACACACTGAGACGATAGACTTTACCTAAAGTGAACATATGATCGAGATAGATTATAAATCCAATTATGATAACGGGTCTCTCTCTCTCTCCCTCTCTCTCTCTCTCTCTCTCTCTCTCTCTCTCTCTCTCGCACACACACACACACACACACACACACACACACACACACACACAAACAGGACCACATGGTGATTCGATCAAGGCTAGCAAAGGCATATTATAGAAAAGAAAAGACAATTGTATTTCACCAGAAAAAAGGATTTCGGAAACCACGCGCATATTTATCGAGATATACTCTGAAGTCTAAAATCAATTTATAAATGAAATCATAATCAGTAGGTAACTACATAGGCTTCGTTAACAGATCCTCAGTCAGGACATGACTACGACTCATTTAGTTGCCATATGGATCTCGATTCAAAAAACAGACCAGAATGAATACTGACCAGAATGAGCATCCCTTCCACATGGAAGACTGGCCCACAAATTACATTAACACAAAGTGGCTTCTACCCACTCAGACACCGTAACGTGGCCACAGTAGATATTGACATATCGCAAAGAAGCACATGCATAAAAATTAATCCTGATTAAAATTAATATGTGAGTAATGAAAGCCGTTCGGCAGATGAGGAGGTTTAGCAGATTCATTTCGACATTGTAGACGAACTACCACAAAGAAAATACATTAAAAGAAGATATACACTATAGCTTCCAAGTATTTTGCTTTTTACACTACTTGAAGAGTTTCAACCATTGATCTTGAACGGATATCAACAAAAGCCGCTTTATTCAAGGTATATCGTCACAACTGCGCTGCACACATGGTTACAGCCACATATTCATGATGTGAACTCAGAGAAATAACAAAATTATTGAGATTGTTGAGTTGACAGGCCATGTGTACGATTGGTTCATTACATCCTGAAAACATTTCTTCCTGCAGAGTTGTTGAGGATTCTACTGTTGTCACGCTTGTTGAGGTCAGATAAAAAAAAGGCTAGAGGAAAGACATTAGCAGGTCATGTTTTCAAACGTTTATGTGTAACCCGATCAACGTTATTACGTATTTAAAACACTGAGTTTGTGAAGGAGCAAATGCATCGAAATGAACGAAAACTGCTTGTCTGTTTAAAAAGTTGTGACGACTCTTTTTCATTTGGGGAAGGAAGGGGGAATGACTCGTGGGTTATTTAGAAAAGGTTAAAACGTGAGCGGTTCTTACACGTAACGTTATTCCAAGTGCGTTTAAAGGAAAAGGTAAAAAAAAATTGAATTGCATTTAAATATTGCAAGTGACGGTAAATTGGCTGCTGCGATGCAAAAAGTGTATAAACCAGCATACGAAAGCATTCCCTATTCACGCGGTTCCGTATATTTGGCGCAAATGATCTATCTTCCTAACCTCAAAAACAACTTGGAGGAAAGAAGTTTTCCTTGGCAGAAGAGGTGATGTAAACGAGTACTACACACACAAGGGAAGCAATTTACAGTGACATTTTCGTGCCTATAAGTTATGTTGATTAAAACTTTATGCTTATTATTTTCAGTATTTTGAACACAGAAAAAAATTGCTGTAAATGAAGAATGGCTACTGCATGTGTCTAAAGTTGCTGCAACTTGTCAAGTGGAAATGGATACACTGCATGCCACGAAGACGTGCACTTACTACTCATCGGCATCTCCCTGGCTTTGAGGAAGATCAAATCATTGGCGTGAGGAACATTGGAGTATCATATCGGCAGATAGTTGGATGGTAGCCAACGACTGGAAAGTAACTGCTGACGGGATGAACACATGACAGCAGTGTGGCAAGTAGAGTACACGCGGATCCTTCCAGACGCGCTACATCTCGAGAAGGTCATTGGAGTGTTGGACTGGGTCTGACAAACAGACGGGCGACAACAGCTAAAATCCGAGCAGGGGTTACAGGCAGCGTGTCACCTTGCACTGCTGGCAAAAAATTACTGGAAATGGGTTTGAAATTCTAAGTTGCTATATATCGTTTACTGCTGACAACATACCAAAGACAACAGACATTTGCATGGTTTTCAGCCAGAGTCAGCTGAAACATTGAGTTTGTGTGGTGTTCAACGATTAGTTTATTTTCTGTTTTTATTAGTCAGATCACGTCCATTGCATCCATACACAGACTGGTGAAAGGTCACAGGAAGCAGCGATTCTCGAGACTAATACCTCTCCAAATTTTTGAACCATGATGTGTGGCGCTATTGGATATGTCAACAGAAATGAGTTATTGTACGGAAGCAGAATACTCACCGTTATATGGGAAAAATGGTGAACTCTGTTGTTATACCTTTCATGGGGTAATCGTACAGGTTAATGCAAGATGCCACAATGCAGTTCGCACCACAAACCCCTTGAGGAATTTAGGAATCACTGACTGGCCTGCAGGGTCTCCTGATTTGTCACCTAATATCTGGCTGTGAGGTTACTGTCATAGATCGCTATGTGATATTAGTTAATTTTTCCCCGACTATTATGGAGTCACATTTGTGGCCACTAGGAATGTGTACTCAGAGATGAAGCTTCGTGCCCTCCTACCGGTGCAAATGGGTGGCAGTATGTCTCAGGTGTCCTTTGTTGGAAGAGGGCAGTCCGTACATCTCATTAGGACTAGCACCGTTTCCCTTGGGTGTTGAGCAAGTTACGCTGAAGTCAGTCTGTGGCATACTCCGCCGCTAGTCCACGTGCTGGACAGAGAACACCATGCCCTCCTTGCCACCTGCTGGAGACAACGAGCACGACTTTTTTGCTTTTGTGCACTATTTCAAGGGCCCCAACCACCATGGAGTGTGTCGCCTATCCCCCCACCTCCGCACATGGCACTATTTGGCCGACCAATCAAAGTAACACTGATTCACCACAGTGTCAACCTCGTGCTGGCAAAGTGTGGGTCTTGTACTCAAAAAGTGAGAAGTTTGGTAATAGCTTCGAGTAGCCCCCTCGACTTTGAATTTTTGAAAGGTTTGAAGTTGGACTATAAAAAGGAACTTTTTGAGCTCTCGTGGACGAGCAACTGACGACTCAGGAGTGATTTGGGGATGGGGCGTTGGAGGAGACAGGATCTGATGATCGTCTGATGCTGCTTGGCACACTTTGCTGATCCTGGAGAAATGTTAAGTTTTCGCTGCGTGCTGTAGTTCGATCCATAATGTGAATATCTCAATTCTCTTATGTTTCTGGTACGCAGTTTGTGTGGCTGATTTAATGTACATTTGCATTTTGTTTCGCTAATCTCATGTCTGTTATCTGGACAGATAAGGATATATTAGTACTTGGCAGTCTTCCTTCCATGTGGTACTTCATATTTTTCATTAACCGATTTCATAATTCAATTACTCTTGTTTCTTTGGTAACTTTTGATTAACCTATATGGAGTAAATTAAATTCTGCCAAAGGCAGACTTGACTTCCATTTCAAGATCCTCAAGTTCTCCAACAACTTTCCTGGTCTCTCTACCTATTGAAATGTAAATATGACTGGGTATACTACTAAATTGTGCTTTACTGTGTAAGTGTTGCATTTGTGTACAGTTACCAAGCACCAGGATAATTTATCTATTATTTTGAGAAAACAACAATAATTGCACACGTTCGGCTTATGTAGCATGCCGTTGCTCATAATACTTACCCAGCGAAGACATATTCAATGGGATGCGATGGGAAGAAGTGTGCTTTCATTCCAGCCTGTAGCCAGCAATATACGTCGACTGACCCAGCATGTATTCAGGTATGGTTATAAATTACTCAAGAGGACTTTCGAAGGTTGTTGTCTTCAGTGCTGCAACGAATGCAAAAGTTTATTTGTGCCATTGGGGATCAGAACTCATAATGACGATGATGGATACCAGTTCAATGAAAGTTTAATTATATAATACCTGTTATGTGGTGCACATTTGCACATAATTTGATAAATATGGTAATCGTGTTTCGTGATTTAACACTTTCCATATCCGTGAGTATATTGTATACAGGAATAAACAGTGAAACCCAGGTAGACCAAATACTTGAGGGGATTGTTGGGGCGAAATAAAACTTTTTTTTGCGTTAAGGTGGGGAAGTTCATGAAAACCACATTTATTAAAAAAATGGACGAAATCCACAGTTTTGCAGATACAGTAATGACATTTTGTACCATGCTTTACATGAAATTAACACGTTTATTGTTAAGTTCTTTGGATTATATATATTTAACTTTTTGTGGAATATAAAAACTTTATTTTCAAAACCTAATATATGTATCTTTTTCTCAGAAACTATTGAAGAATTTTTTGCAAAACGTTCTCTGTTGAATATCTTTGCATATGGGAAGGTTCTCTTATGAGATTTTTTGAATATATCGAATAAGAGAATTTTAATATTTTTTAATTATAAGCTTCCAAGTAAACTATAAAATTCAAGCAAAATTCCAAGCACTTTGCATCATATCTCAGCTTACACTGAGGATTCCAAAATTTGTTGTTGAGATAATATTTATTGAATTTACAGACATAAGGGTACAAAATTTCATAATTCATAGACTCTAAGGAAAAGGTATATACACTTTGAAAATAATAATTTTCAGGAAATTTAATTTAAAATTCAACCTAACGTTTCTTCTTACGTTACCTCTTCATAAAGCCCCAGATTTATGCTCAGGATCCTCTTTCCTTTCAAGGCTTTTCTTCTACTTCCTTGTTTTCTGCCTTCTTTCCTTTACCAGATCTTTAACAGATTTTTCAATTGCGGAGAGGCGCTTGAAATCTGTTCCCAAGATGTCTTGAGTGAAATTTCCTATCTTAAAGCCGGTTCTCTTTAATAACTTCAACCTGTCTAGCTTCCCATAATTAAATACAAGAGCTGCATCATAAGTTACAATTCTGGCAACTCAACTATAGCAGATGAAAATGTGGTTTTATGCCATCGTTTCCATATGAGCAAATTTAGAGACTCATTTGGATTCTGGGTTTTGCCATAAAAATACATTTTTAAAAGTTCAGGACCAACCAGAAATCCGTAACCGGGCTTGAAAACATCCGGGATACAATCTGAAGCATCTCCTTGTGGATGTAGAGGCTGTTGTCCCTGTACTTTCAACAGATGTTCTCACTTCGGACCTAACCTCATTGCTGGTTTATTGCTGCTTCTCATGTTCGCATTCACTAAATTTTGCAAGCGCAGTTTGTCCAATTTTCTATACAGTCTTTGTTACCGTGACAGTGTAGAATGATGAAACAATCGAACGCTTGTGTAAATCTTCATCAATAGCACAAGGCAAAACAAGGACTGCTTTTTCATAAACAAAACATCTGGTCTGTTATTGTTTCTAAGATACGAAACAGAACGACAGGTGATTTATAAAACCAAAGAGTATATATAACAGCCTTCTAGATGTATCCCATGCAAGTTTATTTGAAAGAAATCCACGGTTCACCGAGCTAGTATTGAAGTGTTGCTTCAAAAAGTCGACGAGAGAGGAAGGTTGCGTCACACATGTAATTATTATTCAGGCACTTCGGATGCAATTCCGTCATTGCAACTTTGGGAATTTATTGTCCATGAGTTCTTCTAACGAACAAAAAATAAACTGAAAAATGACATTCCGGACAATGTCATGAATGTCCCTCCTCATAATGTCTCTCAGTACGTCTTTTTAGGGAACATCAATTCACGCTAGAACGCATGTTCTTAATAAGGGCCGCAGTGTCCTGGACCGCGTCCTATTGTACAATAGGAGAGGCTCCCGTACGCAAGAGGTGGAGGTGGAGGTGGAGGTGGAGAGGTGGCGACGCGGCTTTTTGCCGGCCGCGCGGAGCCTGCTAGCCCGCATTCCGCCGCCACAGTGCTCGGACGCGCGAGCCTCACGCACTCTCGCCGGCACGCACTTCTTGTCGCCCTCTACAGGCTCTCAGCTTTCTGGAAGAGTCTTCAGCTGTGACTGCCGTGTGGAACAGTACCTGAGGCAACTGCTGTTGTAAAACTGATTACAGTGGGATGGGACCTTCATAATGACAACCGGGATGATGCGCCTCGATGCAGTAAGGAGAGGAAAACAAATCTTTTATTGCTAACACGATTTCCTGTTAACATAATGAAGGCTAGATCCAGAATCCCACCTGCAACACAATAAACTTCCGATGTTTGCGATGCCTTAGCTCACAGTCTGGTAATGCTTAGTATTTTGAATTTCTACCATATACACCGCTGATCACGAAAATTGTAACACTATGTATGCGGCACGCAACAAATGTCAAACTGGCACGATGTTTATTAAGTGAAAATGATAAGCATTTTAGTACAGCCACAGAGAGTATGTTCCGGGTGCTTATCATTAAAGTGCAACTACTCACAGGGCTCTAGTAGGCTCTAATTATCGTAAGGCAGCGAAACTTGTAGCTATGCTAATGCATTAATGCGGAACCGATTTACGCTGGGAAAAACATTAGATTCAATTTTGCTCATCCGATGCCTGTACACTGTTTGAATGACGATATGACATGCACGTTGTCATTTGTCAATTCATAATAGGTAATAATAAAATCAGCATTATGCCTTTCTCGTTTGTCTGATCTTTTCTGCCCATGTCCTGTTCCTAATCCATTACATGTGGGAGTATTTTTATATGTCTTTCTTGCATTCACATCGCCAGATTTGCACCTGGTGGCCAAAATTGGTACTACTTTTTTCCAGAGTAAATCGGTTCTGAATTAACACATTAACATGTCTACCAAGCTTAGCTGCCATACGAGGACAGTTCATAATCCTTGATACTGCTGCTCACATTTCTCGGGACCTCATGGATGCCACGAGAATGTCGAATCGATGAATTCTCGAGTGCCGAACTGAAATCCATGCAGGGTTTAAACGGACCCATCTGACTAGCACCCGAGAGGCCATACTCAGTCCCGGTAAGCTGTGGAGGATCTTACTGCCTCGTCACAAATATTGATTTTTCGCGTAGCTATCAGGCAGTGCGACGACCTCTGAAGCATTTCCGTCGTCACGGCGACTATGGTCGCGGCTTACATTCACGTGGCAGCACAGAGAGGCATGCTGATAGAGGCGTGCCCGAAACTCCTTAACAAATCAGTTTTAACAACAGGCGGACTCTTATTATTAGCGACATGAAGCGGTGATAAATATGTGCTCACGGAAAGGCGGATGTTACTTGATAAGAGTTGAAATGGAGATGACACACAAATACAGGTATTTTCAATGAACATTATATAACAATGAAGGGATGAAGTTTCGTATGAAACTTTTAAATGTATGTTTCTCAGTTTGTCAATTATTCACTATAAATACCTAATGTTCTCATGAAATATTCATCCCATATTCTGAAACTTTTACTGATTCCTGCAGAATCTTTCCAAATCCATAGACCTACACTGATACTAGTCAAACTTATTACAAATGCATAGTCAGTGTGTAAAATAATTGTAAAACATTTCGTGTCAATGCAAAATCGTACATTGTAGTTCCGTAGAATAAAACTTCATCCGAACAAGCCTTGGAAGATCCAACGGTACCGACCGGCTGCCGTGTCATCCTCAGCCCACAGGCGTCACTGGACATGGATATGGAGGGGCATGTGGACAGCACACAGCTCTCCCGGCCATGTGTTAGTTTACGAGACCGGAGCCGCTACTTCCCAAACAAGTAGCTCCTCAGTGTGCCTCAGAAGGGCTGAGTGCACCCCGCTTGCCAAGACCGCTCGGCAGACCGGATGATCACCCATCCAAGTTCGAGCCCAGCCCGACAGCGCTTAACTTCGGTGATCTGACGGAAACCGGTGTTACCACAGCGGCAAGGCCGTTGGTAGTTCCGTAGAACAAGGAACTGTAATTAATACGTTGCTGACCAATATAACTGTAACACAGAGAGGATGAGAAAATAACAATAGTTTACTTATTGTATTTATACAATGCATCAGGAAGAAAACATAATTAAATTTGTTGGTGATTTGGGGATGCACAGCGTGTGAAATTTAGTAACAATAAATCTAACCAGGATGGGCATCGAGCAGAACTGCACTTGGGTGACAAATACAGGTACGTCTTTCCAAGTTGCTTCAGTTCTGTGCCAGAGTACATCAGCCAGAATGACCAGTCCATGATAACGTGACAGTCTCTTAGAAGCCAATGGCTAGGGTGAGAGATCTGAAGAACGTGCTTACCAGAACATCATCACGTACACTATCGGATCGAAAGTATCCGGACGTCCCTTCGTAATGGAGAACTGACCACCAATTTCATAAGAAGCAGCCTGGCCAGTATAAAAGGACGCGCCGAGTATTGTGTAGCAGTAACAGCAGACTGGATCGATCGGTAGAGCACAGTGACTTCGAAAATAGGCCAGTAGTCGGATGTCACCTGCGTACTAGATCCGTCAAGAACATTTGAACTCTTCTCAAGCAGCTCGCATCTACTGTTGGTGGTGTGATAGTGGAGTGGAAACGTGAATGAACAACCATAGCTAAACGAAGACCTGGTAAGCCTTATATACAGAGACCGTCGATCATTGCCGGTATAAGTTGTAAAAAATCGCATAAAATCGGAGGACGGAATCTCTCGGGAATTCCAAAGTGCTACCAACAGTCCAGCTAGCACAATGGCTCTGCATCGGGAGTTAAAAACGAATAGGGCGCAATGGTTCTGTAGCTCCTCGAAAGCCACACGTTTCTCCAGTCAGTTCTAATGAGGTTCGGGGTAGTGTAAGGAGCGACAACACTGGGGAGTGAATGACTGGAAACTATTGATTGGGAGTGATGAGGCACTCTATACACTGTAGCAACATGAATTTGAATATGACGAATGCCTGGAAAGCGTTACCTGACATCATACGTGGTGCTAACAGTGAAGTACGGAGGATGGGACGTTACAATATGGGGTTAGGGTGTGGTCCCTTTATTGCGCATGTGGTTATGAAGACATTTAACACTATTGTACTGCGTAAAGTAGAGACGATGAGTGTTTGCATCAGCGTGATTCTACACCATGTTACAAGGCAATATCTGTGAGGCAATGGTTTATGGACAATAACGTTCCTGAAAGAGACTAGCCTTTTCAGAGTCTTACCTGAACCCAATGGAACACGTTTGGGATCAGTTAAAACGTTGACTTCGTTACAGATCTCAGCGTCCAACATCACTACCTCCTCTAGTTTCGGCTTTTGCGGTCGAATGGGCTGCCATTCCTCAACTCATATTGAGTTATAAGTCTTTCTCCCATTATTAGTAAGTCAGAGAACCTGTACATGCGTTTCTTTTTTTTGCTGCTGTCCGTAGAAGCTTCCAGTTTGAAGAACGCTACGTGAAGTAATTTCGAGGGCTGCAGCGTCCTCTCATTTCCAGGAGTTATAATACACTTTTTCGTGCGAGGCCAGGGTAATTCCCTGACGGTTGCCCATGCGACTTGCTTGCAACTGACCTCTCCTGTGGAACACTATGCCAAACCTCAAGCCCACACATTAAGAGGAACGAGCGCGATATTTCTTCATCAGGCAATCCTACGGATTCCCACTTGTTCAGCACTACCTTTTTTCCTGGAGCCTGCCTTATTGGCCGATACTGAATGCCAGTTCAATTTTTTTATCTGGAAAGAAGAAGGATGGCTATGGGACGCAACTGTGGTCTCGTTATTATATAAGATTGTGGATGTTGTTTCCTGGTGAACTCAAACGTATGATTCAAAAGAAAAACAGTAATGGAAACAATCCAGCTCAAAATTGTTAGACTGGGCTGTTGCTGAGCCGTTGGAGATGGTTTGTCTGAGGTTATCTGACCGGGACCAGTCGGATATAAATTTGAAGAATAGTCATCGATGCAGTGGCATTGGAGCAGAAAGCGACTCACGAGTATATCAGACGCTGTAAGTCGTAAGTTCTCGATCCGCTGAATGAAGTCTTCCAAGTTATGTATATTGTGCTCACATTTTCCAACTTAATTGATCAGCTGCGCTGCCAAGCTGCATGTTGGCACACCAATATCGCTCCCAACTGGGTTAATGGTCAGCTATTCTAATGAAACTTAGACTATCAGTAGAGCCTAGGAGGGACAGGTGTACGTAGTCTCTTGGTGACAACATCTGAGATCGCAGTGGTAGTGAGTAGCCATAAAATTCTACGTTGTATTTGGCTGCGGGATCTTTATTTAGTACCTAATGTGCAGTGTCGTCCAGTAACTTCATCATCATGCTTAAGTAAATCGGTATGGAGAGGACGGTAGTGGCGTAGCCTCTATCCGACGGTAAAAATGTTCAAATGACTTTGAGCACTATGGGACTTAACATCTGAGGTCATCAGTTCCCTAGAACTTAGAACTACATTACTGGCTACACCAAGAAGAAATGCAGATGATAAACGGGTATTCTTGGACAAATATATTATACTAGAACTGACATGTGATTACATTTTCACGCAATTTTGGTGCAGAGATCCTGAGAAATCAGTACCCAGAACAACCATCTCTGGCCGTAATAACGGCCTTGATACGCCTGGACATTGAGTCAAACAGAACTTGGATGGTGTGTACAGGTACAGCTGCCCATGCAGCTTCAACACGATACCACAGTTCATCAAGAGTGGTGACTGGCGTATTGTGACGAGCCAGCTGCTCGGCCACCATTGACCAGACGTTTCCAGTTGGTGCGAGATCTGGAGAATGGGCTGGCCAGGGCACCAGTCGAACATTTTCTGTATCCAGAAAAGCCCGTACAGGACCTGTAACATGCGGTCGTGCATTATCCTGCTGAAATGTAGGGTTTCGCAGGGATCGAATGAAGGGAAGAGCCACGGGTCGTAGCACATCTGAAATGTAACGTCCGCTGTTCCAAGTGCCGTCAATGCGAACAAGAGGTGACCGAGACGTGTAACCAATGGCACCCCATACCATCACGCTGGGTGATACGCCAGTATGGCGATGACGAATAAACGCTACCAATGAGCGTTCACCGCGATGTCGCCAAACACGGATGCTACCATCATCATGCTGTAAAGAGAACCTGGATTCATCCGAAAAAATGACGTTTTGCCATTCGTGCACCCAGGTTCGTCGTTGAGTACACCGTTGCAGGCGCTCCTGTCTGTGATGCAGCGTCAAGGATGACCGCAGCCATGGTCTCCGAGCTGATAGTCCATAGTGCTGCAAAAGTCGTCGAACTGTTCGTGCAGATGGTTGTTGTCTTGCAAACGTCCCCATCTGTTGACTCAGGGATCGAGACGTTGCTGCACGATCCGTTACAGCCATGCGGATAAGATGCCTGTCATCTCGACTGCTAATGATACGAGGCCTTTGGGAACCAGCACGGCGTTCCATATTACCCTCCTGAACCCACCGATTCCATATTCTGCAGACAGTCATCGGATCTCGACCAACGCGAGCAGCAAGGTCGCGATACGATAAACCGCAATCGCGATAGGCTAGAATCCGACCTTTATCAAAGTCTGAAACGTGATGGTACGTATTTCTCGTGCTTACACGAGGCATCACAACAACGTTTCACCAGGCAACGCTAACAATTAATAACGTACCGCATTACGGTAATATTACCAAGTACCTACTTGTGTTGCTATTGCACCGATTAGAACAGAATTCTTTAAGGGAATGTGGGTCGGCCTAAAAAAAAGTCGTAAAAATAGAAGAATCTTTGACGTAAAAAATCACTGTATTCTACCAACAGGCGGAGAAGTGTAGAAGGAGCACTTTCCCGGGAGCAGATAGCTGGAGGCAGCCAGCGTGAGGCAGTGTACAGTGCTGGCTGGTGACAGACGCCTCGCCGGCGGCATCATTTGTTATACTAAGTTGCAGCGCTGATTGCTGCAATGGAGAATGTGCGGCTGCCGGGCTGCTGCGTTGGCGGCTCGTGCCGGCTCAAGTGGTTGAGTGCTTCCGCGAACTGCTCGCTCAGCCGGAACGATCCCGAGGTGCCGGCTGGGCCGCGCAGCCGCGGCCGCGCGTAGCGCCGCGTCTCCTGCCCAGCATCCGCCGCTCTGTCAGCAGCTTCTCACCACAATTTTATCCGTGCCGTTTCCTTAATTTCTGACATTTTCGAATATTTTTGTGTCGTGTGGTGAGCCGAGTCAACATACGTGGTGTGTGAGATTGACAATACTGCGAGCTATCTGGCAACGCAGTGTTGTTCTACTTGTATAGACAGGTGTGTTCATCTCTTTCTGATACTCATTCCAAGTTTCAGCACCGAACAGCCATCACGTGATTTTTGAGAGCGCCGTCTTTGAAGCTGTGTTTTCGTTGTGTGTAACGAAAATGGAACAGCGGAATTTAGAGCAACGTTATGCCATCAATTTTATGTTAAACTTGTAGAATCCACGAGTGCAACCCTTGAAATTGCCTACGGGGAACATTACTTACGAAAAACACAAGCTTTTCTCTGGCACAAATCCGTTTTGGAAGGCCAAGAACACGTTGAAGATTAACCTCACTCGAGAATGTCTTCAACTTCAAAAACCGACGAAAACGCATAACATGTGCGTACTCTTATGAGATTGTTCCTCCAGGACAAACTGTCAGCCTAGTGTTTTAGAAAGGTGCCCCTGAAAGGCTCATGAAAAGAGTGAATCGTGTGAGACCGGACGTTGCAGATAACTCACACGGTCTCTTCCATCACGGAATTTTTGACCTGAAATGGCATTCCTGTTGCTCCACAACCCCCTATCATCTGATTTCGGCCCTTCTGACTTTTTTATTTTCCCGAAATTGAAAAATGTCTTAAAAGGACGTCATCTTGAGACTCTGGAGAACATTCAAAAGAATGTGACCAACATGTTAAAGGCCCTACCAGTTGAAGACTTTCACCGCTGCTACCAAGACTGAGAAAAATGACTCCACCGGTGTACAGCTGCTGAAGAAAACTACTTTGAGGGGAACAATGCTGTTTTTTGAAAACTGTAAAAACTTTGCTAGGTAAAAATCAATCTCACCAGTTTTCTCACACACCTCATAAAATCACTAACAGCACTTCTTTGCAATTTTAAATTTCATTCAAACGACTGAACAAAATCGAAAAATGATCCTGTCTTGACAGCTTTTCAGACAAACTTTTTACCGAAACAGGACTCGAACACGAGACCTTTGCCTTTCGCGAAAGGGAAAGACAGTACTATCTGGTTATATTCCTGGTTCGGTGCACAAGTCCTGTTTTTCAGTAAGTTTCAAATCAGCTTAGTCTCCGCTACAGAGTTAAAACTCATTCTGGATACGTGGATGATATTTTCTCTCGACGAAAGATCTGTACCTAATGACTGGAAACTTGCACAGGTCACACCAATACTCAAGAAAGGAAATAGCAGTAATCCGCTTAATTACAGAGTCATATCGCTGACGTCCATTTGCAGTAGGATTTTGGAGCATATAGTGTTCCACCATCGAATACCTCGAAATAAACGATCTATTGTAAATAGCACACTTTGAGAAAATAACGTTTTTGTGAAACAAAACTAGCTCTTAATTCTCACGAAATAATGAGTGCTATCGCCAAAGATCTCAAATTGGTTTCATATTTAGAGATTTCCAGAAGGCTTTTGACACCACTTCTCACAAGCGATTTCTAATCAAATTCCTTGTCTACGGAGTATCACCTCAGTAATGCTACTGGATTTGTGAGTTCCTGTCCGAAAGGTCACAGTTCGTAGTATTTAATGGAAGGTCATCTAGTAAAACAGAAGTAATATCTGGCGTTCCCCAAGGAAGTATAATAGGCCCTCTGCTGTTCTTACTTTTTATATAAAGTTAAGAGAAAATCTGAGGACCCCTATAAGAGTTTTTGCAGATGTGCTGTCATTTACCGTTTGGTAAAGTCATCAGATAATCAAAACTAACTGCAAAATGACTTTGATATCTCTACTGTGTCAAAAGTGGCAATTGAGTCTAAGCAATGAAAAGTGTGAAGACATCCACACGCGCATTGAAAGGAATCCGCTAAATGAGTGTTACACGATACATCACACAAATATAAAGGCTTTCATTTCAACTAAAAACATAGGGATGACAATACGAATTGGAACGATCACATAGGTCATTTTGTGTGGAAAGCGAACCAAGAGTCTGCGTTTTATTAGCAGAAAACTTAGAAAATACAAGTTCTACAAAAGAGACTGCCTCCACTACCCATACTTGTCCTCTTTTAGAATACTGCAGCACAATATAGAATCCGAATCACATAGGGTTCATGGAGGACCTCGAAAAGATCAAATAAGACCATTTCTCTTTGTGTTATAGCGAAACAGTGGAGACGGTGTCAGGCATATGATAAGCGTTTCAGTGTAGCAATCATTAAAGCAAAAGCGTTTTTAGTTCAGGCAGCATCTTTTCACGAAGTTTCAGTAACAAACTTTCTCCTTCGAATGCGAAAAAATTTTGTTGGCACCCAGCTACGCAGGGAGAAATTTGGAAATTTGTTGTAAGTTCTATGGGACCAAACTACTGAGGTCATCGGTCCCTGAGCTTACACACTACTTAAAGTAACTTACACTAAGGACAACACGCACACCCATGCCCGAGGGAGGACTCGAACCTCCAACGAGGAGAGGCGCACGATCCGTGACGAGGTGCCCTAGACCACGCGGGGTAGCTGCACGTAGGGAGAAATAATAATTGTAATAAAATAAGAGAATCAAAGTTCACACGGAGAGATTTAAGACTTAACTCTCAACACTTAGTTTTCGGCATGCAACGAAACATTCAGACATGAACAAGTAAAAACTAAAGTAGGGAGCGAGGGCTTTGTTGCGAGTCGTTAGTATTCTGCCTAATTGCGCCCGCTTACACCGTCGGAAAACGGAGGAAAACAGCGATTCCTGAGAGGTTTTACGCAACTGCATATTGACGAATACCGAAATTATGTTTTGCACTTTCAGAATGGGCCACCGTACCTGATCCTGAAGGTAGTTGGGATGGAATGGCTCAACAAATAAAATCTGGCTCTAAGTTTAAAACATGTAATACAGTTATAAATTGGGCTTAGAATGGGAATTATTTCATACTAAGGGATTGGAACAAGCTGCTTGAACAAGCATGGAGGAAGCAAAACACGATGGCCGGAACACTTGGAGTCCATTAGCGTTTACAAATACAACTCACCGAAAACTACCAAATTGTTAAAATCGAAACAAATGACCCCTCGGTAACAATTTTATAGTCTTTTTTACCAGGTATAAACACTTCTAAGAGTGTCTTCATCAGAATTTAGACATTTAAAGTGGTCTATAATATAATTACAAATTTGTGCGAAGAAAAAAGTTTTTTATATAAAAAAGTCTAAGAACTGACTAACGATACAAGACAGAGAAAGTAATTACATGTCACCTATAAAATAAATAACAAGCCAGAATGGATTTAGTCACAAAATATTTAAAAGGAATGTGTGAAGGCGAGCCTCTAAGGGCTGCTCATACCTGTACAGCACAGTTTGCAACGGACTCCGTTGGTCATGGACACTTTACAAAGAAATTTGCATAAAATTCAGCTTTATCCCAAAAAAATATAGTTAAAATACAACAGCCTCGGACGTTTTCTCAAATGAACAAATTTAACCCGCAATTATTTGCAAAATATAGTGCAGAGCTGATGGCCAACACTCAGTCACAACCAAAAGTTTGTGTATTACTCTACATCATTCAAAATATGACAACTAAACCGTCTTCCAACACTTCCCTGACTACAATGATGCTGAAGGACACGTTGCGAACATTATAAACGATGATATTGAAACGTCCCCTTAGAAAAATTTATGATTTACTGTGCTGATAAACCTCTACGTTATTTGATTTCCAAACAGTTGAGCAAAACTGAACGTACTCAGACATTACTCTCTTTACTTATTCTGATCAACAGTAAACTGACACACAATATTTTTAGCGCAACGCAATCTGACTTTCAAAAATCCCTACAAAAGGATGGCCCTGACTAACAATAACCTATACCTTTCGCCGGCCGCGGTGGTCTCGCGGTTCTAAGCGCGCAGTCCGGAAACGTGCGACTGCTATGGTCGCAGGTTCGAATCCTGCCTCGGGCCTGGATGTGTGTGATGTCCTTAGGTTAGTTAGGTTTAAGTAGTTCTAAGTTCTAGGGGACTAATGACCACAGCAGTTGAGTCCCATAGTGCTCAGAGCCACCTATACCTTTCATGAATCACTTACCTCACAAAAATCTTCGTTACTCGAACTACTGCAATACAGCGAGCGCCACTACTGCTACCTAAATAAAAGATTCTAACTACTGAAGGCACTAACTACTGATAGGCAAATGAAAGATTTTTATAGAGAACAGCCTCCCGGGGTGGCCGAGCCGTTCTAGGCGCTACAGTCTGGAGCCGCGAGACCGCTGCGGTCGCAGATTCGAATCCTGCCTCGGGCATGGATGTGTGTGATGTCCTTAGGTTAGTTAGGTTTATGTAGTTCTAGGTTCTAGGGGACTGATGACCTGAGAAGTTAAGTCCCATAGTGCTCAGAGTCATTTGAACCATTTTTTTGATAGAGAACAAACAATGTATTTACCTTAATAATGTTCAAAAGTCATAATATATATATCAGTTCATGATATCCAGTATTAAAAAGTTACTCTTTCTGGCGGAAAACGTCCAGATCGTCCGCTCTTAAAATTCTGCCATCTCTCTCCCCACATCCACCACTGCTGGCGGTTCACCTCCAACTGCGCAACGCTACGCGCTGTTCACATCCAGCTGCCCAACACTACAATAGCGAATATTCCAACAATGCTAACCAGCCACAGACTGCACACAGCACAGTCAGTGATTTTCGCACAGAGCGCTACTTGGCGTTACCAACATAAAAACCTAAACAGCCTACTTACAATATAACTCATTTTTATGCCTTTTTCACCGTACCATTAAGAACTCCACAAAAGTGTCCGTTCCTCATGTCAGTCCGACTAGCAATGCTGAAAACAAGACGGACTTCGGGGACAACGTTCCTTCATTCAAGCCGGCCGAAGTGGCCGCGCGGTTCTGGCGCTGCAGTCTGGAACCGCGAGCCCGCTACGGTCGCAGGTTCGAATCCTGCCTCGGGCATGGATGTGTGTGATGTCCTTAGGTTAGTTAGGTTTAACTAGTTCTAAGTTCTAGGGGACTAATGACCTCAGCAGTTGAGTCCCACAGTGCTCAGAGCCAGCCCTTATTCAAACTACTTGGCGGAGAACGTCTCCTATTGGCTGTAGCCATTTGGCAACGTTCACTCTCGAATCTGTCGATCTTTTACGAAGCCCTCAGTCAATCTCTTTGCTTAGCTTTCCCGACAGGTTATACTTTGACAAGCTCACTACCCTTCAACTATCTTTGATTAGTCCCTCACCTTTTTGTATCCTATCACATTCAAACTTTATACAATCACACATTCAAGGGAGAGTATAGAGAGGAAATGGGAAGCCTGACACATTAAAATAAAACACATATGGGTTCATTCTCATACCCAAAGGCTATAGTTCATGAGTATTAAACTTAGAAATATTTTATTATGCTATAAAGTACCTCGGCAGTCAATTCAGTGGCAGTCAAGTATTCTTGGAACGCAAAGGTTTGAATGGAGCGCACTAACAGTACCGCTCCAGTACTGTGAGAGCCAGTCTGAGGTGCCGTCAAGGTCGAGTCCGAAATGTCTAGGTTTCCCGCAGGCAGTGACGCGGCATGAGTGAGCGGCCGCACGATGACGCCCAGTGTGACATCCTTGAGGGTCGCGCGCTGAATGCCACGCTAGGCCGTTGACGCCTGCCAGGAGCGTCTGCTTCCGCGCTCAGCAAGTCGGAGGGCCGTCGCTCTTGCAGACTGGCTACCAGTACGGCGCCAGCAGGAGAAACAGCCGTCAAACTAAAAGTCCGAGTGAGTCACACTTCCACAAATCCGTACTGGACATAGCTGACAGAACTTTTTTTTTGCTACAGCCGTTATCCCGCATTGCGCGCGGGGTCGCCAGGGTTAAGGACGGATTTGACATGGTTACTTGTAAGGGGTGGCCAGATGCCCTTCCTGCCGCCACCCCGTACCCCCCGGGACGGAATTAGTGGACCCGAGCTGTCTGCGTCTAGTGTAAATCGTGAAATATGGCTCTGAGCACTATGGGACTTAACATCTGTGGTCATCAGTCCCCTATAACTTAGAACTACTTAAACCTAACTAACCTAAGGACATCACACATATCCATGCCCGAGGCAGGATTCGAACCTGCGACCGTAGCAATCGCGCGGTTCCGGACTGCGCGCCTAGAACCGCTAGACCACCGCGGCCGGCAAATAGTGAAATAGTGTGAATGTGTTTCAAATGTCTGCGAGTCGTGTAACTGAGGCGGGACGTGGGGACCAGCCCGGTATTCTCCTAGTAGGATGTGGAAAAGCGCCTAAAAACCACATCCAGGCTGGCCAGCACACCGGCCGTCGGCGTTAATCCGCGGGGCAGATTCGATTCGGGGCTGGCGCGCCTACCCCAGTCCAGGAAACAGCGCGTTAGCCCTATCGGCTATCCTGGCGCGTCAGAGCTGACAGAACTACAAATACATTATCTGATCGAAAGCATCCGGACACTCCTCTGTAATGCGAAATTTACAGTAGGTGTCAGGTGAGGTGAACCCACCAGTACAAAAGATGACAGGGAGTATTGTGTTGATCAGGAGGTCTTCGTTACTTTGTACGTAGACTAATCATTGGATGTCACCTGACTAACAAATCTATCAAGAACCTTTCAAATGTTTTAAAACTGTCCAAGTCCACTACTGGTGATGTGACTATGAAGTGGAAACGCAAAGAGACAACCACAGTTCAACGAATACCAGGCTGACTTCATGTACTTGTCGGACAGCGACCGTCGACCGTTGCCGAAGATGGTTGCCGAAATCGCGGGAAATCAGCGGAAGCAATCACTCGAGAGTACTAAAGCGCTACCAGCAGTCCATCTGTAGCTCAATGAACGAGCGTGGAGTGTTAAGAAGAATGGGGTGAAATGGTCGAGCAGTTCATACATACATTTCTGTAATCGGTGCCGCACGATACTTAAGCGATGCTACTGGACAGTCGATGACTGAAAACGAGTGATTTCGAGTAATGTATCACGCTATACCACGGCTCACTGCGATGCAATGGTTTGGGTTTGGCGGCCATAACGTGGAGTACCAACAGTGAAGAATGGAATAGGTGCTGTTGCGGCGTAGGGATGGTTTCCGTGGTTATGGTGCGGTACACTCTTTTCTAAATGCGGAAGCATTTGAACACATTTTACAACATTGTGTACTACATACAGCAGAGGAAGAATTCGTAGGTGATGATTTTTTGTACCAGCGTGACAGTGCATTATTTGTACCAGCACGACAGTGCACTTTGTCAGAAAACGGAATCTGTGAGGCAACGGTTTGTGGACAAGAACATTCCCGAAATAAACTGGCGTACCCAGGGTCCCGACAGGAGCCCAATACAACATCTTTGGGATGAGTTGGAACGCCGACTTCGCCCCCAGAGATCAGCGTCCAACATCACCACCTTATCTGGTTTCGACTCTTGAGGAAGAATGGGTTAACCATTCCTCCGCACACATTCAGACACATCTTTGGAAGTGTCCCCAGCAGAGTTAAAGCTGTCATAAACGCAAAGGGTGGATACACTCTTATTAATCTTATTAATGTCCGTTAAAAGGTGGCCGGATACTTTTGATCAGGTATGTAAATCTTATGAAAGAGTTATTTAATGTCTTAAATATATTCTGATCTCAATCATAATGCGGTATCTTCAGTATAATGACGTACTTCAAGCGTCGATAATGCGAAATCCAATGTCGATTCTTCTCTCAAGTGCCTTCATAATCAAGGCAGTGAGTTAGATACAGTATTTCCTGGCTTCCGAAAAGCACTTTTCTCAGCACCGCATCAACGCTTATGAACGCTCATACGTTGTGTTAAACCAATTTTTGCGAACTGAGAGGATTTCTTGGTCGAAGAAATTTCGGGCCTGCAGCCGCTCTTCGTCAACTGCTCTCCATGATATTTCAACTGGACACCTGTCAGTCATCTTCGGGTGCCCTTTGTAAATATCGTTGAACCTAATGACGACGATCGGCTGCAATCCCGTGATTTCTTCGAACATTCAATTCCCTGAAAAAATTTTAGAATACACACGAGGATTTCTTGTTACGGAGGTCGCAGCACGGAGAGCCATCGACAGATGTAAAAGTAAATTTAGGCGCGCACCATAGAAGAGTTTTGGGACCCTTCGTCAATTGCTCTTCATGATATTTCAACTGGACACCCGTCAGTCATATCCTGGTGCCCTTTGGAAATATCGTGGGAACTAATGACGGGAATCGGCTGCAATCCCGTGATTTATTCGAACATTCAATTCGCCGAAAAAATTTTAGAATACACACGAGGATTTCTTGTTACGGAGGTCACAGCATGGAGATCCATCGACAGATGTAAAAGTAAATTTAGGCGCGCACCAGAGAAGAGTTTTGGGATCCTTGACATTCATGATGTGTGTTAAAGAGCTGACAGACAGTATGATTAGTAAAAGTTCAAACCTTGATAAGGTTTCAAAGTCGCAAAGACTGGCAACTTGCTTTAAACGTTCACTAATGGAGGACTGTGTACTTCAAGATACGAAAAAACATAGTATCCTATGACTACAACATCAGTGAGACACAAATGGACTTTCTCATGTAATTCGAGTACAAATACCCGCGTGTAACAATGTGTAGGGATATGAAGTGAAGCGGTCACATGGGTTTAGTAGTAGGTAAGGCAGGTAGCAGGCATCGCTTTATTGACAAGATACTAGAAAAAATACCGTCAGCTTACAAAGGAGACTGTTTACAAATAAATCTTACTTAAGTGTGTGGGATCCATACTAAACAGGACTAACAGTAGAAAATGGCTCTGAGCACTATGGGACTTAACATCTACCGTCATCAGTCCCCTAGAACTTAGAACTACTTAAACCTAACTAACCTAAGGACAGCACACAACACCCAGCCATCACGAGGCAGAGAAAATCCCTGACCCCGCCGGGAATCGAACCCGGGTACCCGGGCGTGGGAAGCGAGAACGCTACCGCACGACCACGAGATGCGGGCAACTAACAGTAGAAACTGAATATATACGGAGAATGCACAGATTTGTTCGACCAACGAGACAGAGTGACACAGAACTGTTATACACTTGAACCTGCAGATCCTTATGTATATACGTTAACCATCTCACGAAATGCTGCTTACACATTTTCTGCCTTCCGCTGCAATTACTGTTTATTTTCAACTCTTAGCCAATTTCGCCTATTATGAAAATTATAAGCTGTATTTGGCGTACCTGAGCACAAGCTACCAAGCTGCCTACATACCAGTATCAGGGGAATAAATAAAAAGCTTACGACAAGTAGTAATGCGTACAATTGGCATAAAAATGCTTTAAAAGTAGTAGCCGAAAGGACAACACTGTCCAGACCAAGTGGACCACAGTAAAATAGTAATAGCAGCAGCAATAAACTAACAGGCAATACGTAGAAAATGAAACTATAAGACTCCAGCCGGCCGGGGTGGCCGAGCGGTTCTAGGCGATAACGTCTGGAACCGCGCGACCGCTACGGCCGCAGGTTCGAATCCTGCCTCGGGCATGGATGTGTGTGATGTCCTTCGGTTAGTTTGGTTTAAGTAGTTCTAAGTTATAGGGGACTGATGACCTCAGAAGTTAAGTCCCATAGTGCTCAGAGCCATATAAGACTCCAGGGACCTTTCCAGTCCTCAGACGTCTGTGACGTCTATATGCAGAGTGAGCGATAAATGAAAATTTGTACCAAGGCCAGGATACGAACTTAGATGTCCTTCTCACTAGGAAGATTCGCTAACCGCTATGCCAACGTGGCCCAGTGGCTTTGCACAACCGCACGGACTACCCTAGCACGCATCCCGCCTCGATGCAAATTGCCATTCACGCCTCAGCCCACTTTGCATTCCCCCTAAACTCGAACAGCATTGCAGAGGCTCTCCAAATATATTGAAAGAGCATCTCAGCATCGAGTGAAACAGGGTATCCTGCTTGAAACATAGGGGTAGTTGCTTTAATCCTTTTTAACCTTTTTATTGGCAGATATAGATTTCAGCTATAAACTAGCCATTCTCAATGCACTATCATTTTTGATCAATGCATATAATGCCTGTTGGTCGGACTTCATCCACAATGTTCATTAAATAAATATTCAATGTCTGACGTCCAAGTAAAAAAAAAAATAAAAAAAAGAAACTACGGGGCTCCACTATGTCAAGAACTAGGTTATGGACTATGCAATGCAAGAAAACACTATTACGATGTTAAAGCATAGCGCATTTGATGGTTGTGGAAGTGTTGTTTACGATGATATGCGTTGCCTCGTGTTTCGCTTTGCAGAGGTCCAGCGTACGATTGTTCTTTTATCTTTGGTTTGAAGTAAATTGCTAAAACCGCTTCAGTGTTTTTAAGTTGCCTGATGCATTGTGAAATTATATTTCTTCGCATTCTCCAATACACAAGTCCGTGTCAAACAAATACGCTACATTTGTCTGCGATTGTAAAGGTTTTCAAGAAATATGGAACGTGTAAATAACAATATTAAATGGTTCAAATGGCTCTAAGCACTATGGGACTTAATATCTGAGGTATCAGTCCCCTATACTTAGAACTACTTAAATCTAACTAAGCTAAGGACATCACACACATCCATGCCCGAGGCAGGATTCGAATCTGCGACCGTAGCAGCATCGCAGTTCCGGACTGAAGCGCCGGCAACAATATGTAGCTTCACATCGGAGCACATCATTAAGCAACCAAATACTTATCAGCACTGCCAAAGCATTTTATGAATAATTTATAACAGCTTACCTCTTCATGCTGTAGATAATACAATTACAATGCATATCTTCAAAACGAGTACAGATCCTTCGTTAGTGATAGTTTTCAGAGACGACAAATCAATAGCGACTTTAAAAATGCGACGACGCGAAGCAGATCAATGTACGTCATATATTCTTTAAATCATAGATTGGGAACATCTGTGGAGCCAGTCATAGAGTAGAAATGTCTCTGGAGTCAGCATTGCGTTCTGTGCATGTTGTCAACACTAATCTGTAACTGTCATGTGATCTCAGGAAGACGCGTCATGTTACGTCAAGACATTCCACAATTCCTTTCAATAGGCGGCATTCACACATGTCAATGGAAGGCACATCTCGTCGTGGAACGGCACGTTAAGGTTTCTCGGGAAGAAAGTTTTGACGGTGTCGTTAAGTTAACTTATTTTCGCCACACTCACTCGTATTATAGTAGTGGATTTCGTACTTTGCTGTTTTCATAATCTTTATTTTATTATTATGCTTTGTTTTCGTGACAAATCGCAAATGTTCTGTAACGACTTGCATACTTCTTTCATTGAGAGTTGATACACAAGCGGGTCTCATATCTCAAAGCGAAAAATTATTTAGGTTTTACAATAAACAGAACAGAGTAGACGCCTTCTTTTATATAAATAAGAACATAACCTGACGAAGCATTTTCCATTACATAACATTTTAAGTGAAAAGGTTAGCTTTAATGAAGGAGAACAATGCGGTTGTTTATGGCGTTATTAGTTATGTAAGGAAATAAACATAATGGACAAGTTAAGCAGGCTCCTTTTATTCCTTTGTACCTATTGTTTGAGGTATTTGTATGTAAATATTATTGCTAGCAAGTAAATGTCGATGTTATGAAATGTTGTTTCACTTCTCAGCATATTTCCAAACAAAACTTATCAACAACACACGTTACGAACTTTGCTTTGGTCATTAAAAAACTTTGTCGATATTAGTTTCTCAATTTCACTATTATAGTCTGACGTTTTGTGTCATGGATGGTGACTCGTTAGCTCAATTTCGTCATTCAGTACTGGGTCAAGCGAATAGATGTGACGTAACGTCATGGGCAGTGTGAATACACCCTGATATGACGTCGCCGTGAAGTGATGCCCGTTCAATTTGCTCATCAAAGCTAAAATCCCAGTGTTATCCAGGTATTAAATGCAAATTGTTATGGTGTCTACAAAACTCCCCCATCAAATGCACAGCACCTACGAAGGAACTCTGATTGTATAAGCGATATGATGATGTTCAAAGTTTGTAGGACGCATTACAGACAAAACTACTCCGTTCCGCGACCACGAGGCCACATTGGCAATGTGTGTGGATAACACACAATCACTTCTGCGCGTCTGAATGCTCACACGAGAGATATTTACACTCTATGCAGCCAGCATTCAGGAGTTCGTGTCGCCAACATACTGTGACTTGTAAAGGCCCCTGATTACGGTTGCCCGTAAGCGCTGTGCTTATTTTTAATGTCGTTAGGTTGCTAGTAGAGAGAGACCCAGTTAAATAGTGCTGTCGGTTTTGTATACACGTATCATAGGCATCTTAATAGTGTGCATTTTATAGCTGGACTGGGGTTTATGTTTTGTAGAGATAAATGCAAGTGTTCAAGCGTCATCATGTTTTTGTTGTAGGAAAATAAGGGATAAATATCGCTAGTTTTAGAAGTTTTGTAGTGCATTCGACTGCATCATGGAGTTTCTGTTTTAATAAATTACGCTGTGGTGGTATTGTGAAACGGATTCCTAGTACGCCAAAATGAAAATGTCCCAGAATGCATCGAATTTGGAGCAACAACATGCAGCAGATTAGCTATTTATCACACTTTAAATATTTCTAAGGAGGCTACTTGTGCGTTTTTACTTTCTGGCATAGCATGTTTAGTCTTCTTCATACATCCACAGAAAAATAAAATACACTCCTGGAAATGGAAAAAAGAACACATTGACACCGGTGTGTCAGACCCACCATACTTGCTCCGGACACTGCGAGAGGGCTGTACAAGCAATGCCCACACGCACGGCACAGCGGACACACCAGGAACCGCGGTGTTGGCCGTCGAATGGCGCTAGCTGCGCAGCATTTGTGCACCGCCGCCGTCAGTGTCAGCCAGTTTACCGTGGCATACGGAGCTCCGTCGCAGTCTTTAACACTGGTAGCATGCCGCGACAGCGTGGACGTGAACCGTATGTGCAGTTGACGGACTTTGAGCGAGGGCGTATAGTGGGCATGCGGGAGGCCGGGTGGACGTACCGCCGAATTGCTCAACACGTGGGGCGTGAGGTCTCCACAGTACATCGATGTTGTCGCCAGTGGTCGGCGGAAGGTGCACGTGCCCGTCGACCTGGGACCGGACCGCAGCGACGCACAGATGCACGCCAAGACCGTAGGATCCTACGCAGTGCCGTAGGGGACCGCACCGTCACTTCCCAGCAAATTAGGGACACTGTTGCTCCTGGGGTATCGGCGAGGACCATTCGCAACCGTCTCCATGAATCTGGGCTACGGTCCCGCACACCGTTAGGCCGTCTTCCGCTCACGCCCCAACATCGTGCAGCCCGCCTCCAGTGGTGTCGCGACAGGCGTGAATGGAGGGACGAATGGAGACGTGTCGTCTTCAGCGTTGAGAGTCGCTTCTGCCTTGGTGCCAATGATGGTCGTATGCGTGTTTGGCGCCGTGCAGGTGAGCGCCACAATCAGGACTGCATACGACCGAGGCACACAGGGCCAACACCCGGCATCATGGTGTGGGGAGCGATCTCCTACACTGGCCGTACACCACTGGTGATCGTCGAGGGGACACTGAATAGTGCACGGTACATCCAAACCGTCACCGAACCCATCGTTCTACCATTCCTAGACCGGCAAGGGAACTTGCTGTTCCAGCAGGACAATGCACGTCCGCATGTATCCCGTGCCACTCAACGTGCTCTAGAAGGTGGAAGTCAACTACCCTGACCAGCAAGATCTCCGGATCTGTCCCTCATTGAGCATGTTAGGGACTGGATGAAGCGTCGTCTCACGCGGTCTGCACGTCCAGCACGAACGCTGGTCCAACTGAGGCGCCAGGTGGAAATGGCATGGCAAGCCGTTCCACAGGACTACATCCAGCATCTCTACGATCGTCTCCATGGGAGAATAGCAGCCTGAATTGCTGCGAAAGGCGGATATACACTGTACTAGTGCCGACATTGTGCATGCTCTGTTGCCTGTGTCTATGTGCCTGTGGTTCTGTCAGTGTGATCATGTGATGTATCTGACCCCAGGAATGTGTCAATAAAGTTTCCCCTTCCTGGGACAATGAATTCACGGTGTTCATATTTCAATTTCCAGGAGTGTATTAATTTCATATACTCATTCTTCACGTCATAAGTCCTCAGTTTCCTAGTATAAGTACTTTAAAATTAGCACAAAGATGTGGAGATCTGTATCGTACAGAGCGGCAAAGTTAGGAGAGGGGGCGACAGGATAGACAGTGAATTTAAGGGTCATATAAAGAGGGCATAAATGATACCGAAGTGGCTTATTGGAAAAAGGGATACAGAGGCTCTATATATGGGGGGAGACATGACAGCAAATTTCAATCTCTCCAAGATCGGTCCGTTGTGTGCCGAGACGAGTAACAAAGAGCGCGAGTAGCGTTCCACACCCACTGTAGCTAAAACTCGCCCAGTCTAATTTGGGGAGAGCTCATTGGTCGTCTGGTAAGCACCGCACCGTGACTGTTCACACATCAAGGTCAGGACTGGCGGTATGGTGCTTGGGCTCTTGCTTCCGTACCACAGCCTCGGCGGAAGAATCGAAAATATCGAGACGGTTTCAATACTTAGTAACAATTACGCAATGTCGAGCATAATCCGCAAATTATGATTCAAACTGTCGTGTGTAATTATAGGCTACAGGTTGGAACTGATCTAAATGTTTATACATTCAATGGATTGACTAGAAGCACAGTTCCAGAGCAATGAATGTATGTGGTCTCATAAATATACGGCCATAAAATCAAATCATTATCACATTATCTCTTCATTATACTCTTCCGATTATTTTCAGTGCATAAAGCATCTCTTACCAGTATGATAACAATAATTAGAAGCTTGTGGTTGTTATGAATGAAAAGTGACCTTACCTCCTTTGACGTAGTTCTGTTTGTAATCGTAGTACCAACAATTATACAACATTGATTTTACTAACAAACAAATGTGTCAAAACAGGACAAATAACTGTAATAAAAAAGTTTCAATGTACACAGCATTATACTGAAGGTATGTCAGCAACGTAAGCAATGTGCTATGCTCATTGCACTACGGTTTAAATTAGATATATCAATCAGATTGGGTGTCGAACGCCAGCAGTGTGAATTTTCTGGCCAGAGATCCCCGTACCTGGTGGCCGCTATGTTGTAATTAGAAAAAAATGGCTCTGAGCATTATGGGACTTAACATCTATGGTCATCAGTCCCCTAGAACTTAGAACTACTTAAACCTAATTAACCTAAGGACATCACACAACACCCAGCCATCACGAGGCAGAGAAAATCTCTGACCCCGCCGGGAATCGAACCCGGGAACCCGGGCGTGGGAAGCGAGAACGCTACCGCACGACCACGAGATGCGGGCTGTTGTAATTAGAGAAGAAACTAAGTGTCACTACAACGCAAAAGAAAATGCTTTTGTATTAGAAGCCGCATGGTCCCAGTGCATTGGATCATTTTGGTTTCTGAAGAAGAACAAACTGAACTGTTTGATAACTAATGTAAAAAATGATAACAGTTCTTCTATATGATTTCAAAACTTGATAATGATCCGTACGTTGATAGGCAAACTATTAAATTTCCAAAATTAGTTTTCAATCTGCAGGGGGGTGCGCGCTGATATGAAACTTACTGATAGATTAAAACTGTGTGCCGGTTGCGACCGAACCGCCGAATCTTTCCATCAGTAAATGGGGTATGTTCTCAACTGACTCGGTTGTTTTAACCCCCTCCACTGACAGAATGACCCGCTTCCTACTTCCGTATGTATAAAGCCGATACGGACTTGTAGCTGTCACGCCTTTGCGCTTACTGCTACATATTTTAACCGTAACTAGCTCAGCCCTAATGGTAAGAGGTAGTAGTGAATTCACGTTATTAATCTTTGAAGACAGCACAGCTGCCACAAGCTCCGCTCACTTTTACTCCACTCCTACCCTCGCCATTGCACCACATTAACTAGGTGCTACATGGACCTTGCTAAATTCACTTGCGTATACAATTTTGACCGTTACTCGCCAGTATTTACCTAATGATTAGTACACTCCTAACCGGACTATTTCCCAAAGAGCTGTGATGATTGAACGGGTTCGATCCACGGTCTACAGTGCCCTACAGTTCACACGGTAACACTGTCTACCTGACCCACTTAACTTGGTAGTGAGCTTATGTATCCAATCACCACTGCTAGCAGCAGTAGATAATCCTATCAGCACGACGAGAGCAGCAGACTTACCGTCGAATCCTCCTGAAAATACTTATAACTACGGTCGCCAGCTCTGAAGGAGCAAAAGAATAAATCAGTTTTTTGGCTCGTTTCAAAGTGAAACGGCTTAAGTTGAATTTAAACTTAATTCTGATCATTCTAGGTGATTCTACAAAGCAAATACTCTCTCAATTTCTGTGAGTTGGCTTGGTAATTACCACCAAGACAACTTATGCAACTTAGGTTAACAAAATTCTATCCTTCAACTTATTTAATGATTTTGGATATTACTCTTTGGACAATTGATATAGAATTAGTTAAGTGACTTTACTTGAAAGGTTACTCAGAAAATTTAAGTAACTATAAATAGGCGACTCACTCTGGTGTGACCATTGCTCTTTTCAACATTCTTATACGCTAAAGTATTCTACACCCAAAAGAATTGTAAATGAAAGAGGCGATGGTGGCCTCAGTCTGATTTCACTACACTATGTTTCAGGTTACTACACTTTACAATGAACAACATGCGTCGTAATTTTACTCATTACTATATTCTGTCTTCTGCACTTGCACAAAAGAAAACTGGTATTCTCCTTTTACATGTATACAAAGTTCGACTTAACAATTGCAAGCAGTCTTGCCTTGGGTAGACGTGTCGGTGCTGGTGGTGAGATGCATGTGGCTAACGCAGCTCTTCACGTCTCATGCCCTTAATGGCGGCTGGAACTACGAGCTGTAGCACTCGTATAAGCTACTGCACGTCCGCCATAAAATCTGGGCGCAGGAACTCTTACAATCAGCACCAGTGGCATAGAGACGGCTTCGACAACCATTCGTCGCGTTCCACTCCACAAACGGCGACGATATTCTCCTCTTCGCTGTTGCACAATCACTTTTGCGTGAGCACAGTTATGCACGTCCCATCACGTCAACACTCCCCAGGCCATTCCATTGTTCAGTCCCTGTGTCTCCTGCTACCTCTAGCTACGCTCGTATCACCAAGAGTGGGGGCGTTCCCCTACCACCTTTTCACCGAAATCATTTAGTATTTAAGAATATTTATATTTATTACCCTGGAGTTCATACCAGTCATAATAATTTACTACTAGCGCTTTATAACATTAAATCATACAGTAATAACTTATAATTACCAAGAAAAAGAATACATTTGACTCCGAGAGCTTAGTGCATTGTCTGAGAGGCAGCGCTAATTCCCAGTTTCGCCAATAGATGGCATCAGGGTGCACTCCCTGGCAGTCTCACACCAGCGCGCCCGTTTCCGACGCGCGGGCTCCAAATTACTGTCAGCCCACCATCATTTCAGTTCCGTTACACGGTCCGGGGCTTGAACCCAAGACCACTGCCTTTCGCAGGCAAGTGCTCTACCAACTTTCTTTTTAATTTTCTTCGTTTTGATCGTTATTGTTCTCGGCCCAGATTTACTTCCACCAGTAACTCACCTCCAGAGCACTTATCTACGAAAGGCAAAGGTCCCGGTTTCTAGTCCAGATCCAGCACACAGTTTTAACCTGTCAGAAAGTTTCATATCAGCACAAACTCCGCTGCTGAGTGAAAATTGATTCTGGAAACAAGCATACTCGCTATGGCTAAGACGTGTCTCCGCAGCATCCTTTCTTCCATGACTGCTAGTCCTGCAAGTTACGCAGGAGAGCTTCTATGAACTGTAGAAAGTAGGAGATGACTTACTGACGGAAGTAAAGCTGTGAAGGCCGCTCGTTAATCGTGCTCGGTAGCTCAGTAGGTAGCGCACTTGCCCGCGCAAAGGCGAAGGTCCGGAGATCGTTCCCGTTTGGGCACAAAGGTTTATCTGCCAGGTAGTTTCAACTACAAAAGTGTTACTCACTCGTCACACTGTCTTTCAAGACAATGCCATGACATGCCGTAGAAATCGGTAAATTAGATACTACGAGGGCATGCTAAGAAGTAATCCCTCCGAATTTTTTAGTCTGTTCTGGGTATCGGTTGAGGTATTAGATTTCAAGCGTATCACTCGATCGACTTTCCCGCTTCGCTGACGCAAGTCGCAACCCTCTGCTGCTAGAGGGATCAGGATGGTGGCATGCAACACGGCAGTACGTAACGTCGGCGCGTGAGAAACAGCGTGCTCTAATCGAATTTTTAACCGCAGAAAAGCTGCCTCCAGTTGAAATCCATAGAAAAAAGAGAGCTATATACGCAGATGACTGTTTCAAGATTAGCAGTGTAACAAGTGATGAAAGCTGGGTTCACCGTTTGGACCGAGAAAAAAAGAGAGCATCAGAGGAGTTCCACCACAAAGGATCGCCAACGGCAAAAAAGTTCAAGACGATGCCATCAGCAGGTAAAGTCATGGTCACAGTGTTCAGTGGTGTTCAAGGTGTGGTACATTTGAAATTCATGTCTAACGGCACCACCATAAACTCTGCAAGGTACTGCGAGACTTCAGAAAACTGAAACCATGAATTCGAAGAGTTTGTCCAAAAATGGAACACTCTCTCCTTCAGCATACCGATGCCAGACTGCACACGAGTGCTGCAACGTGTGCAACAATCCGTCAAGTTGAGTTCACTGTCATCGATCATCAGTCTCGACTTGGCTTCATCTGATTATTGTTTCCAAAACTTAAAGAACAATTTCGAGGACTTCTCTTTGATAGCGACGAATCGGCCAAGCAGAGCAGGTTGCGGCCCCGTCAACAAAATCAATCTACAGTAGCGGTATCAACAAACTGGCCTCTCTTTAGTAGAAATGGGTCGTCGCCAGGGTCACTATATTGAGAAATAAATAGACGAGAAAAGTAAAGATTTAGAACGTTAATTAAGTGCATTTTATTTAAAAAGTTTTCAGAGTTTTCACATAAAAAATTCTGAGACATTACTTTTCAACATGCCTTCGTATTTAAGTGCGCTGCGAACGTAAAATGCGGTAAATAAATATTACAGACGTTGGATGTAACGGCTTAACAGACGTGTGTAACCGGATAGGGGACGTCCACATAATCCATGGCATCGCACGATTATTGTTCTGCTATTTCCTGTAAATTGATTGAATTGCAGGCGCGATACGGGTGGCGGTAAATAAACGTCCTTAACACAGTGTGGCCACAGCTTAATATATAAAATGTTTATTTCATTCGTTCTTAAATGCAATGAGTACTACGACAGGCTGATGTACTATTTCTTTTTTCCACAGTGCAGTATTTGAGTTACAAGGCCGACAATTCAAGAAAACAGTTTAAAGTTCTGGTATCTGCGAAATTATGCAAGCATTTAATAAGTCTTGCAAATCATGCTGCATTTCAGAGTTAGAACCACCAAAACGTACTATATAAAACTTTTAGAAGTCCGCGAGCGCGCAAAAGAATTTAAAGAGGCCCTAGGCTTATTGCACGAAATATTTTAAACACTTTAAGAGCCACTGTATCACTCATGTCTTGCCTCTACGACCGCATTAGAGAGACTGGCCGTGCCCTAAATGGCCACGGTTCTTGTATAGGCGTTTATCCGCCGTTGGAAAACAAGAAATACCTATTACTATGAAAATAGAGGGGAGAGTATCGAGCTTTGGAACACTTTTTAGACTTCAGCCTCTAGCGAGCCCTGTTATAACAAAAGTTTAATGAATTTTCTTATTCCATTTTGAAATGAAAGCATTCGCTTTATGTTTGTTTTCTGAAAATACAAAAATTTCTCCTGAAGAGTAACTCTTTTCCAAATGTGAAAAGGTACTCTACGTACAACATGGTCATGTACCTAGAAACAAATATTGTGTTCAAATTTAAAAGTGTTGCAGTCGAGAGAATCTTGTTAATACCGTGTTTATGTTTGCATTATTACTCTACCACATACCAATAATATTCAGTAAGAGAAATCAAATTAAGAAGAAATACTTCAAGATGAAGGATGGTAGAAGCCTGACGAAATTTGATTTAACCGTCCACAGAATATTTTACTAGTTTTAGAAATATACAGAATTTTTTCACCATAAATCCCTATAACTTCAGAATTAACAATACCCTCAGAATAGTTTTAAAACAACCTAAAACAAAAAATAACAGTACGACGCAGTGCTAAGGAATTATCTGAATGGCACGGAAATCGGCAGGTACGGTGTACATATATATGCACATGTGCAGACAAACGAATAATTACAGTTTCTGAAAAAATTGATGGTTTATTCAAGAGAAAGAGCTTCAAAAATTGGACAAGTCAACAACGCGTTGGTCCACCCTTGGCCCTTATGTAAGCAATTATTCGGTTCGGTATTGATTAATAGAGTTGTTGGACGTCGCCGGCCGGTGTGGCCGAGCGGTTGTAGGCGCTCCAGTTGGAACCGCGCGACCGCTACGGTCACAGGTTCTAATACTTCCTTGGGCGTGGATGTGTGTGTGACGTCCTTATGTAAGTTAGGTTTAAGTAGTTCTAAGTTCTAGGGGACTGATGACCTCAGATGTTAAGTCCCATACTGCTCAGAGCCATTTCAACCACGTTTTTTGTTGGACGTCGTCACGAGGAATACCGTGTCAAATCTGTCCAATTGGCGCTTTAGATCGTCAAAATGCCGAGGTGATTGGATGACCCTGCCCACAATGCTCCAAACGTTCTCAACTGGAGAGAGATCCGGTGACCTTGCTGGCAAAGGTAGAGTTTGGCAAGCACGAAGACAAGCAGTGGAACCTAAGGTCGCGTGCGGGTGGGCACCATGTTGCTGAAATGTAATCCCAGGAAGGCTTGCTACGAGGGGCAACAAAATGGGACGTAGAATATCGTCGACCTACCGCAGTGCTGTAAGCTGTAAGGGTGCGGCGGATGACAACCAAAAATATCCTGCTATGAAATGAAATGGCGCCTACGACCTTCACTTTGTTGTCCGGCTCTATGGTGGGCGTCAGTCAGCTTGGTATCCCACCGCTGCCTCCAGACACGTCATCTGCCTGGGATCTCATAGACTGGAGTAGAATTGTCTTCAGTGATGAGTACCGCTTCGAACTGAGTGCTGATGACCAGCGAGGGCGTGTCTGGAGACTCCCGGGGCAACGGTGGGATACCAACTTGACTGTCATCCGCCATACGGTGCGACTACCAGGACTGATTGTCCCTGGTGCCATATCATTTCATAACATAGCGCCTTTGGTTGTACATCACATCTACCGACTTCCGTTCCATGCGAGTTATTCTTTCATGGTGAATCGTTATTTTTGTCTTAGAGTGTGTATTATGCAGCAATTAAAGATGTGGAATTCGTAATATTTACAAGCACTTCAAAAAACATTACCTCATGTCTACAAGGTAGTACATGCTGGAAGCTGCTTATGATGGTTACTAGTGCGTGTTTCATTATGTGATTCTAAAATTGGTCGCTAAATTGAAACAACGTCTACGCAACATCACGTGATCTACGTACACCATCACCCAGGTATATCCCTGTGACATGTTGCAATGAGTAACTTTCATCGTGATTCGCAGATGGATCTTGCTTTGGAGATTGTCTCTCATCTGCCACTCGCTAACAACTGATTAAATAAAAACGAGTTCAATTTCATCAAGATTTGCAGACGGGTCTTGGCTTTGGAGATTGTCTCTTATCCACCCAGCGCGAACAATTGATTAAATAAGAAGTGCTTTGTGGTCTAGTAGTAAAGTGCATACCTGGAGACACCGGAACTTCTAATTTGCCTTTACGCTAGCCTTCACCTCCCAGTGATGTGAAGATATTCTAGGACGACACATGATTCTGATTCGACGTTTAACAATGGGTCCCTTGTGCCCTGTAGGATGACTGGGGTAGGTTAAGGGCGCGCAGCGCACCAAAATGCCGTCCAAATGAAAGAAAAGGCGGCTGAACATCCGCTTTGTGGGATTTCCAGTCAGCCATGCTGTATGAATTTACTTTTACTTCATGTTAAAACAAAAGTTGGACATCAACGACGATTAGAGTGCGACAAGTTTTTACCTGATTTTCTTGCTGGGTCACTTCCTTTGTGATTTATTTGCATATCATTGTGATTAAAAAGCTGCAGTTAGCGCATTTCTTAATCAACTATCAAAACTTAGAGTATTAATTAAATAATAATAACTACAAATATACAGATTACTGTTCTGATTTATTATTTCACTAGCCGAGTACCTGCCGTTGCCTGGATATGTATCTTTTTCCAGTTCTATTAGCTCATCTCCTTCACCTTCTCTGCGTCCATCTCTTCTGCCCTCCTCAGTCCATCTCCTTCCCCTTCCTCTCTATATGTAACTACAAAGGGGATCAATCTCTCTATCCACTTTCTCCAACCCCCACTCTCCGTTCGTCTCCTGCTGCTTCTTCGTTCATCTCCTCATCATATATATATATATATCGTCGCTATCCATATTGTTTTTCAAATTATTATAACTTAAAAGAATTTTTGAGCTATATGAATTAACATTGGGGCTTTTTATTCAGAATGTGTTAACTGAATACAAAATCTGCTATTGTACCTACATGGCGCCGGTCAAAAGCTGCCAGGGATCACTTTATTTCTTATGATCGCGAAAGACGTTTAGGAGTTACTTATGTACTATTACGACTACAGAGAAGGTCTTCAAAAGTGCACTCCCGCCACGTTATTTTCTATGATGCAGTGCTATTAGCTTTTGCACAGCTTTATTACTATTGGTCCTATTTTTGGGGTGAACGTGAAACAATTCGCGGCTTTCCCGTTCCACATTCCGCTTTGAAACGGGCTGTAACCTTTTCTACCCTTCCGATGACGGTGGTTTATTTCGTAGTCGGCAGATCTCGCCAACAGCAATAGCTCAGTTATCGTCGGTTCAAAAATCTGCCAGTTGCAAAACGCTACATGCTCGCGACTATATCCACCTGTGTCCGGACAGAGCCTTCTGTCAGACTTTCGAGCGACAGACGCACCTCTCATCATCTTACCAAGTGTACATCGTGAAACTGAGTGCCACAAACAATGCAGACAATTTTGACATTGAGTGCTGAGACATGCCACTACCGACGATAAAAATTGCGAACAGAATATGCAGGTACTCTTTGTGCTGTAACTGATGTCTATGTGAAATGGCACCTACTTCTCTGCCCATAATTTGTATATGAAGTGATGCACTGACTACCAGCATTTACGCCACTACTAAGTCACATACATACACGTCCTGCATTGGCGATGACGTGTTTCGACAGGATGTCACTTCTTGGTGTTACAGATTGTCTGTTTAGATGTGGCAGATAACTGATTTCTGGAATAGTAATGCAAATACTTGTTAATTTCCTGCAGAAAATTCACTGTAAATCCACCTTAAAAAGTTTAAATTAATAATTCACTTCTTTCTGTTACCATTTACAGGAACAAAACTATAAGAGAGATGACAAAATTCTTAGCTTATGTGAAGGAAAGAATCGTGTTGGTTATCTAGTGAAGTAATGCAAGCTTTTGGTGACTCTCCAGAGATTGTCACCGATAATGCTATAAAGATTTTGTAACCAGATATAAGTAAATAATCCTGAACCACGTACAGACCGATGATAGCCCTCTGCCTGGCTAAAACATGACGGATGACGGGACTCCACAGGCACGCTGATGTTCTGTGCTCCAAGGCCGGAGGTCTCCATCCAAGTAATTTGTTTTCATAAGTTTTCATAAACTAAAGAGAAAAAACTAGTATTGTGCTATACGCAGCGTTATAGAGAAACAAAAGATTTGCCTTGAGTGCTGCAAATTGCAGTTGTCTTTATTGTCCTCAAAATTCAGAGTTCTGTGGATACCCAAATACTTATTTTATTTTTTCTAGCGTCTTTTTTCATGCAAAAGATATAGACTATAACTCCAGTCCACGTTATTTATTCTTGTCTTTCTTCTCCTCCTACGCCTCCTTGTTATTGTTTCTTTTGTTGCTATTTCTATTTTCAATTTCTTGTGTAAGCTGCGTTTCAAACATATTACTATAAGTTGTTTTCCATTGTTTGGCGATACCCTGATAATATTTAGTATGTCGTTTTTCCAAACGTAATACAATGCTTACACGACATATTTTTAATATTTTCGTGTTGGTTTCAACTGCAGAGCGTAGTGGTCTTTCGAATGTGTTATTTCATCAATTATATAATTCTACCCGACATGAATAACAAAGCACTTCATCGGATAAATGTCTGTAAATATTCAAGAGAAATTAATCCTTTCTTCTGATCTCAGTGACCTACATTATTCGTTTGTTACTAGAAGCGGGGTACTTATTTGAAGTCAGCAACTGTACATGTTTTCGGTATTGACGACGTTTGCCACTTCTGCCAACTGCCTAAAAGATTTGTTTGCAACCAGGTCCTCAGCCGTGATACAGTTTTTTAAGCAAATAAGTTTTCTGCGTTGGCTGTTATCATCTTCATTTTATTTTTATTTTGTCTACTATGACGTCTCGACTGCGTGAACATTTTCAAGTAACTGAGAACATATCAGGAAAACCTAATTAGAATAAAAGTACAAAGCAGTAATTGGTTACAGCCGCCAGGACAAAAACATAGTAAAATGAGTACTTACCATGTTCAACCCGTTAACTACCTATATTTTCAGTTAGAGTCACATAATTTCATGACATACAAGAAGTTAAAGAAGTGTGTAGGTGCATGAGCGTTGACTTGAGCTGTATTTGTTATTGCATACAATACCAAAGTAAAATTTTATGAAAATTGCCACGTGTGGTCATTTTGTTTATCAGTTTATCTTAATGTTGGTTTTTTCCTTTATTGCTATTTCGTCCCCTCTAGCCCCACGTAGACTTTTGGTGGGGGGGGGGGGGGGGGGGGGAGGGCGGAGGGCAGGCAGCTGGCTCTGGTACAAGTAACCTGCTCTCGCTCTTCAGCCAGTAGAACTTAACGTTAGATGCTAACACAAAAAAAAGCAGGGAGACACATGTACTACGAATTTAAAGTAATTTGAGAAGGTGACGGGAATGAGAGAAATATAAATAATACAATGTTGTCTTCATGAACTGTTGAAAAACGGTGATAAAAATGTGGACAGACAACACAGTTAGAACTTCTAAATACCTGAAAATAAAACACTTGAAAAACTCTGAGTACGAATAAGATACAACGACCATTAAAAAGGGAGTATCGTGTCTTCTCATTAAAACTGGGAAAGATCCTGCCCTGGAACAGCGAATTGTAGATGAAAAAGTAGTTTGGGTATACAGGGAGCTAGAGGAGTGATGGTGGTGATGATGGAGAAGTGGTAAGACGTGGTGACAAGATAGGGGTGCCTGTGGCGACAAGGAGACTGTGGCAACTGATATTTGCGGCTATAGATTGGAGAGTAAAAGAGGGTGGGGGCTACAAGGAAGAGGAAAAGGACGACGTTTGATAGTGAGAGGGGAGGTGGATGGATCCCTGGGGGGAGAAAGTGGATAGGGTATCATAGATTCAGTTTGATAGGACGGGTATATGTCGGGGTCCGGTAGAGGGAGACGGTTGAAGTTTTTTTGAGAGGACGTGGAGGACTGCTGGGATGTGTAGCTAGAGGAGCGGCAGCACAAGAGGATCAGAAAGGAGAGGGGACACAATAGCGTTGCTGGAGTCGCATTTATGGATGGTGTAGGTAATTCGGAGTTGTTCGATGTAAGTTAGGAGAGGAAGGAATTTGATGAGTTGGTCCAGGGTCCTTGTCTTAATGTAACTGATGACTCTGTTTTCAATTAGTAAGACGGAATCTTTATATGATATTACTTCATTTTTGTAGTCGAAAATTGTCTATGACACCTGTATTACAGTAACAAATGGTTCAAATGGCTCTGAGCACTATGGGACTAAACAGCTGAGGTCATCAGTCCCCTAGAACTTAGAACTACTTCAACCTATCTAACCTAAGGACATCACACACATCCATGCCCGAGTCAGGATTCGATCCTGCGTCCGTGCCGGCAAACGGTTCCAGAGTGAAGCGCCTGGATCCGCTCGGCCACACCGGCCGGCGTTAAAGGAACAACTTATATTTTGACAGTATCAGTTACGACCTCTGTACACGGAATAAAGGTAAAATATTCAGTTCTTAATTCCTGTCCAACTTTCACGCTAAGTCTTAGATAACATAGATTGCTGTCTACTCAGGTATACCTTTGAACTGTTAGCCACGAGGTGTCGCTGCACACAGTTCAGCCTTCTCTGACACTAGTTAATGAGTTCACTGTGTGTCCTGCGTGAAATAAATGTCGCGGCTACAGTTCTCAAGCCCTGTATTGCTGTAAACTATTTTATTATGGGTCATATTCACCTATAGCCTACTTACTATGTTTACCTTTTTAACTTTTATTTTACTTTATTATATGTCCAGCCAACCACAGACTGCCCATAAAGCCGACCGCGGTGGTCTAGCGGTTCTAGGCGCTTAGTCCGGAACCGCGCGACTGCTACGGTCGCAGGTTCGAATCCTGCCTCGGGCATGGATGTGTGTGATGTCCTTAGGTTAGTTAGGTTTAAGTAGTTCTAAGTTCTAGGGGACTGAGGCCCACAGATGTTAAGTCCCATAGTGCTCAGAGTCATTTGAACCATTTTTGACATTGAACTGCCCATAAAATTATTCGTCTGTAACCGATAAGCGGGAAATCCGGGTTCGAGTCCCGGTCGGGCACAAATTTTTATTGTCGTTATTCCATTCTATACCTAATGTTTGTCCTCATTCGCAACTGCGAATTCGTTTAATGTATCTCATAACCACTGTGGTCGCCACAGTGCCTGTTCCTTTAGAAATCCATGCATATCCAAAGGAACTTTGAATCGTAATCAGAATAACATAGACACTGCAATATCGGTAACATATGTAGTTAACGGATTAAACGTTGCAGGTGCTCTTTTTGTTCTGCACTCTACGGCAAAAAAACCATGCTCTACGAGAAGTTATGCAAATTGGTCACAAACTGACAGTCATACGGATATCGGCCTAAAATGTAAAATTGTAAACTTTGTTGGCCGATGGTTGAATGTGTGACGCTGCAGCTCAATTTCACCATGCACATTGCAGAGATAGTAAACAGGGGGCACCTCGATACTAGGGCCTAAAGTGTTTGCGAATTTCATTTCGTGTACTCAGTTGGACAGTATCTGTGCCTCGGAGACAGGTGCGTAAACAATATACGCAGATGTCAGTATTTGTGAGAGGACGAGTAGTTGGGCTCAAAGATGCCGGATGGGATGGTCGGCGAATAGCTCGACATTTGAATAGGAGCGGTGCCGTTATGCGACGATGTTGGGAACCACGACCGAACACTGTTTCAGGTAAGAAGCGGTCGCCCTAGGGCGACGACAGAAAGAGAGGACAGAGCAGTGGTGAGAGAGGCACTCAGAGCCCCATGTTCATTATTATTATCGCTCCGACGTGCAACTGATGTTTCAGAGACCACAAGGACGATTGATAGGCGGCTCACAGAAAGGGGCAGAACTCAAGGCGCTCCTTGCACCGACAACTATTTACCTCTGTACACCAACAATTTCTTTTGCAGTTGTGTCAAGTACATTTGGCTTGGAATCTTTTTGAATGGAGTAAAATTGTCTTCAGTGATGAATCCCGCTTCGAACTGAGCTACGATGTCCAGTGAAGACGTGTCTGGTGATGCCTCGGATAGCACTGGGATACCAACCTGACTTGCCCGCCATTCGGACTGACAGCCAGGACTCCGTTGGTAGTCATCCGTGGCACAGCGGTACGTCGACGATATTGTATACCCCGTTTTGTTGCCCTGGGCTTAAATTTCAGCAAGATAATGCCCATTCGCACACGGTGAGAGTTTCTACTCTTGTCTTCGAGCATCCCAAACCGCACCGTGGCCAGGGAGGTACCCGAAGCTATTCCCAATTGAGAATGTTTGGAGCGTTATGGGAAGGGCTCTCCAATTATCTCGGGATTTTTTCGATCTAAAGCGCCAGTTCGACAGAATTTGGCACGATATCCCTCAGGAGAATATCTAACAAATCTATCAACCAACGCCAAGCCAAATAACTGCTTGCATAAGAGCCAGAGGTGGACGAACGCATTACTGACATGCTCAATTCGACAAGATCTTTCTCATGAATAAATCATCCAGTTTTTACGACATTTTAATCATTTGTTCGTCTTTACATGTACATCACATCCACCGATTTCTGTCCCAATTGTCGTGCGGAGTGGCCGCTGTGTTAGAGGCGCCATGTTACGAATTGATTGGCCCCTCCCGCCGGAGGTTTGAATCCTTCCATGGGCATGGGTACGTGTGTTGTTCTTTGCGTAAGTTACTTTAAGTTAGTTTAAGTAGTGTGTCAGTCTAGGGACCGATGACCGCAGCAGTTTGGTCCCTTAGGAATTCAAACTCATTTGAACTTTTTCTTCTGCCCCATTCAGATAATTCCTCCGTGGTGCGTCGTTTCTTTGTCTTCAACTGCAGTGAAATATATTTGTCCAGATCTATTATTAATCATAATTTTTCTCCGTGTAATGTATTTTCCTTTAAATTCCATTGATTTTATGTTGTTTTCCGGAATCTTCCAATGGCATTATTCTCAATTTTTACCTAATAAATGTATTCCTATTTCAGCTTTATTCTCCGTCAACAATGCGGCAACTTCTGCGTGTGAAAGACAATTCAGGCCGGAATATCTGTTAATTTTGTAGTTATAGGCTGTGTTAGAATACCATTCAAATCTAAAATCACAGTCGTTGTTAGCACGGACTACATAAACGTTCATTGTGGATATCCTCTTTTCCTCGTAATTCTCGACAGCTTCTCTCTACTAACATTATCGAATGCGTTGATAAAATGAATAAATGCTAAATGAATTTCCATTTTATACTTTCGCTGTTTTTTGATTATTTGTTTAATTATAAATACAGCATGTGTTGTCTACTTGCACCACTGAAATCCCGTTTGTTCTTCGCCTACTAATCTCCCACCTATGACCTTTAACCTTCTTTTTGCTGTTGTCACATAACCTTTGCATGCTGTGTTCAGTAGGGTGGCGCCTTTGTATTTCTCGCAATTATTTCTGTCTCATTTTCGTCGGCGACATGTAACTGAACAGTGATATTACCTTTGCTTGTGACCATTCTGCTGCAAAATTTCCATTTCTCAAGCACGTATTAAATAAATGTAGTCGTCTCTTACGTTCTAATGTGGCTTCATAACTTCATACAAAAGCAGCTCATCGCTGCATATTTCTTCATACCATAAGTTGTTGTAATGTTCTATCCCTTTTGCTTGTTGGATGCTACATAATGAGCAACTTCTTGAGGATTTATGTATTATAAGCAATCATTACTTTATATAACCTATCCCGGGACTTCTGACGACCTTGATGCACTGCTCTGTTTTCTGTATTTCTCTCTTGTTAGTCAGTTTGGTGTTGCGTTTCTTGATTCATTGAGATTCTTCATTATCTAAAGCGCCACTTAGACAGAATCTGGCACGTTATCCCTCAGGAGGACATCTAACAACTCTATCAGTCAATGCCAAGCCGAATAACTGCTTGCATAAGAGCCAGAGGTGGACCATCATGTGTTTGTCTATACATGTACATCACATCCACCGATGTATGTCATAAGTGACAAAGAATAAAGACGATTAAATTAAAACGGAATGTATGCGTGAACTAAGAGAAGAAGTGAAATCCTCAGATAAAAGGTAATGGACCAGAAAATATAATAACTTACAAGTGAAAATAATGTGTCCAGCAGCCGTAAAAAAGCTTGAACAAAATACTAACTATCCTACAAAAAATGTTATGTACGTACTTACTACGTGCTAAAGTAACGGATAAGGCACCTGCAAACACAGCAACGGAGCTTAACAGTAAGCCGGCCTCTTCCGGCAGACGTACGCTTCAGGTCGTTGTGTGCAAGTTTTATGGTGAACTTCGACCACCGCTCTAAGGAGAACAACTTTGCGGGCGGTATGGGCCTCCTTGCTCTTTGCTCAGAATTATGAGTAGAGCAGCATATAATCGAGATTTACTCATCTGACACACCAACGTGTCAGAACAAATACTCATTTTCTAACTATTCGTCGACAGTAGACAACAATTAATTCTTCATAATTTTCTTTTAATCTTGGATTATATCCTAATAAACTAATTCTTTAAGTTAAATTTATTCAGGTTCTTATAAAAATTTAAGTATTTCTTTCTTCTTAGATTATGAAAGTCAGTGTCTCCGTCACATAAAATATCATTAAAACTGACTACCGGCTTTGGCTTTGTATTCATCATCAGATAAGGATATAGCGGAGTCAGTACATCTAGATACTCTTTTTCTACTGCATTTCATAACTGGAATTGATTTCTTAGTTTTATCATAAATCTTGCCACAGCCGTGAAGGTATTTTCTACCTCCGAGATTCTGTAGTTTCTAGTAGTAGCGAAATTAAATTTTTCGCTTGGAAATGTCTGTACCACTACAGTTTTGTCTTGCCATGTCTTTGCAGTTCGCGTTCACACCTTGAAGTGCCTGGAATTTCTTTACCTATGAAATATACCGTTTTCTCCACTTTTATTTCCAGCGCTGACCAAATGCGATGCTGACCAGCCTTTGTTTGTATCATTTTGCATACTTGCACACTATAATGTTTCGTTATGCTAGACCCGCAATCAAAAGATAACTTTAAGTCCAGTAATGAATATTTTCTTTAAAACCTGTTCGTTTTTCGTCTTATTAGGAAAGACTTAATCTTACAACAATTTAGGGATTCTTTAATTTCACTAATTACCAGTCTTCTGATCCTTGAAACTTTACGAAGAAAGAGGAATTTGTAGAGTTGGAACCTATCTCAACTACTAAGCTGTACTCACAAAATTTTCTCTTTAAGATCTAGGAAAACCAATTTCAACTTAATAATTTTATTTGAAGATCGAAGGAGGAAATACTTTACAATAAGACAAAACAAGTATATCGAAAAGAAAATTGCGCAGATTATCAATGAGTACATTTAACCAATTTACGAAATTGTTTATTTAAGGATAGTTGAAGGCAAGGAGTGTGCGGACAATAAAAGAAATAAATCAAAGAGCAGTAGTTTCAGTAAATTAAACACAGATCGCAAATCAATAATTTCGATGATCTCAAATGGAAAGCTAAAACAATTTCAAAAATGAGTCACAGGGAGACGCTACTTAGACCACGGATCAGACTGGGCTGGAATACTTAACGATTATTGTCAATGAAAATGAAGCGGAGGCTCGTTGAACACGTGGCCATGACAACTGTTGATAGATGAACCGAGGAATATCTTTGCTGAATTTCAAAAGATTGGTGAAGGCCGAAAGAGCCATCTAAGAAACGATGGGCATATGTCATCAGGAAACATGCAGGAGCAACGTAGATGAAGACAGTGGTAAATCTACCAGCAATCCTTTATCCAGAAGTGAATGTCACATGGCTTATGACTAGTAGTTTAGAAGTACTATATCGAGCGAAGGAAGGTAATCTACATTCTCTCAACCACATCTCCTTGCGTACTTGGCTAATTTGTACGCCCTATTCGAAAGATATCATTTCTGTTACATTTTCCTGCCTTTTATCTTCAATTATTTGTCACATGCGACCTGTATGCTGCCTACTGTTTATGTAACTTTCACTTCCCTTAACAAGTAGCTTATAGATGTTAGCGTGAACGCTCAGAGGTCTCAAAATTATTCTTGCAAGCTTTAATATCCTGGCATATTGACAGTTCCTTCACCTTTCGTTGACACGCTATTCTAACATATCATTACAACAAAAGAATTAATTAACTATCGAAATTTTTCTATGATGGTTATGTTATAATCGAGTCCTCTGTGTGGATTTCTTTACATATTTGTTCTTCTGTGCGAGGCCGGTTTCCGCAGACCTGACGGGTCGGTAACCCAGTCAGCAAGTATGCTTCACGGGTAACATAACGCGCAGGCTCCTAGCCGGGTGTGGTTCGCTATACGCCCGATAGACAATGAAAGAGAGAGTTACACTACTACTTGTCGTACAAAATTTCCTTGCATTCTGAGAAATATAATAAAAACTCCTATCGGCATCAATTAAAGCATTCTCCAATAGCCGCTATACAATGAAAACATTCCCCGATAGCGGCTATCAGTCACCATTTGTCAAAAGGTAGCTCAAATTTTTTATTAATGCACCGTGTTTCGAGGTATGGACCAAGTCGGCAGCCAGATTTAGTTCTTAACGATGACGATGGAGGCTACAGTTTAAAGCTGGAAATTTTAGCTGTACTTGACGCGGAAAGTTGATCAAGAACTTTGTTCGGGGTTGGTAATGTATGCCATGGTAGCATGGAACAAGAGCAAGTAGTCGGAATATAATGTGTAGCTTACGGTATCATTGCAAAGTAAAATTTATGATACGACCGATTTCGCTTTGCAAATATCAATTTTCAAGTTTTACTGCGCGTGGGTGACTGTATACAATATATTCTTTTTTAAACCCAAGGATTCTGCAGCGAAAGACTTAGTAGCTGTTAACGACAATTGCAAAATAATTGATACGACTGGAGGTTAAGGGGGCACAAAAGTATTCTATTAGTTACGACATCTTTGTTATCAAACCCAACTGAGCTCTAGCTCGAATTTCCTTATACACAAGAAAGGCCACAAGGAAATACTAAAATAAAAATGAGGTATGCACATAATAAATTTCATACAAAGTAATCTTATATAAAAGAATATTGAAACAATGTGTTCACTGATTTTAACAGGAAACCATAATTATACAGCAAATTTCTCTGCAACACGTGAATTAAGATACATGATGTTCTACATGCACTGCCACATGGCACGTTCAGGCAGTTCACTGTCTAAACAGCAAAGCAGAAGACTATCAAAGAAGAATGTTTCACTTAGAGAGTCCTGAGACGCGGCATACAGCACAAGACACTGTCACTGTCCGTGCGCTCCAGCTACAGACTTCTCTGACACTGGGACATCGCAGATCGGTCCGCACTCCATGCAGTCAGCGCTACTACCTCCGTGTTGTCCTCCTGACAAGGTGCCAGCCACTAAGGGCATCAGGTTCTCCTGCTTCGCAGCTTGATAGAACATTGTCGCCCCAGTCGTCAGTTCGGGTGGAGCTAGTAGGGGACTACTTTGATCAGCCCCACATCCTGTCGCCAGCAGCGAGAAAACTCCTGCAGCTTTGACGCTAACTCCTGAGCGGAGCAGAACAACAGCGCTGCAATAATTACGGCACCAATGAAAGTTTTTCTTGGTGGTATTGCTGTCTTGACTTGGGGGTGTCTGGAAAAAAAAGAGAAGAATAATACGTCTAGAATACTAGTCCTGGGGGTAATTAACCCCTGAGGGATAAAATGTAATTTTTGGAGGCGTAAAAACAAAAGGGTTCGATTGTGTTTCGGCCACGAAACTAAATTATTTTAAAGAAGATACAATAGGTCTAGAAAAATGTAGGCACTTTTTGGTAGTCAATATGAATGTAAAAAAATGACGTACCGTTGCAGTTCTTGCGCAGGAGGGAAGGTTATTTTATGTGATCAAAGTGACTCTCACTAGCAGCCAAACAACATCGATGGCGCTGATCTGTTGACCGAACTACAGCTGTCAGTGTTGCCTGTTGAGCCGCAGAGGACGCCTCGATAGTTTCTCGTAGCTCGCTCAGTGTAGCTGGGTTCTGTTGATAAACTTAAGTTTTTTAAGTCCTCCACAGGTAGAACTCGAGAGATTTAATGTCTGAAGACCGTCTATACAAATAGGGCACTACGTCAGTAGTGTGCGGATAAGTTGAAAATTTGAGTCGGCCAGCGACAGTGTCCGCGTAGCCAAAGCAGTTAAGGTAACCGATCATGAGAAGCAGTCCGGCTTTCGCAACAGTGCAGTGCGAACGTGCTGTTGTTTCCGCCGGCCGGGGTGGCCGAGCGGTTCTAGGCGCTACAGTCTGGAACCGCGCGACCGCTACGGTCGCAGGTTCGAATCCTGCCTCGGGCATGGATGTGTGTGATGCCCTTAGTTAGTTAGGTTTAAGTAGTTGTAAGTTCTAGGGGACTGATGACCTCAGAAGTTAAGTCCCATAGTGCTCAGAGCCATTTGAACCATTTTTTGCGCCGGCCGGAGTGGCCGTGCGGTTCTAGGCGCTACAGTCTGGAGCCGAGCGACCGCTACGCTCGCAGGTTCGAATCCTGCCTCGGGCATGGATGTGTGTGATGTCCTTAGGTTAGTTAGGTTTAATTAGTTCTAAGTTCTAGGAGGCTGATGACCTCAGAAGTTAAGTCGCATAGTGCTCAGAGCCATTTGAACCACTTTTTTGCTGTTGTTTCCGCCTGCGCGCTATCTGTTGTTTACTTTCAGTGGCGGTCGATTACATGTACTACAACCATGGCCAACCGTTTCCGAAAATCCACACTACGATTCACCTTCTGCAATGACTAGACCCGAGCAAAGGCCTTGGTAGTGGAACGCTTCCTAAGCGGGATAGCTAAGACCCTAACTTCCGACATTTTGGGGAACTATTTGTCCATTTTAAACAACACCGTTTACGTCAAAGTCATCAATGACGCGTTGTGCGAAAGAATACTTCGTGATATCAAACGTGGACTACGCTTTTTCTACGTCGACGGCAAGGTTGGTGCGCTTACTGTGGACCACGCAGACTTGGGAAGTGCACCATACGAGTTTTCGAACACCCATTCGAGCTCCCGCTGGAAGACGTTCTACATCTATGTCTACTTGGATACTCTGCAAATCACGTTTATGTGCCTGGCAGAGGTTTCATCGAACCACCTTCACAATAATTTTCTATTATTCCAATCTCGTATAGCGTGCGGAAAAAACGAACACCTGTATCTTTAGGTGGAAGCTCTGATTTCCCCTATTTTATTATGGTGATCGTTTCTCCCTACGTACGCTCGAACTTCGTATTTGGTCAGCTTTGGTCTTAACAAGTGAAAGCCGGACGCGGTGGTCTAGCGGTTCTAGGCGCTCAGTCCGGAACCGCGCGACTGCTACGGTCGCAGGTTCGAATCCTGCCTCGGGCATGGATGTGTGTGATGTCCTTAGGTTAGTTAGGTTTAAGTAGTTCTAAGTTCTAGGGGACTGATGACCATAGATGTTAAGTCCCATAGTGCTCAGAGCCCTTTTTGAACAAGTGAAATTGTTTAATTTGATATTCAGATATTTGGCATGAAATAGAAAAGTTTCTTTGTTATCCCTGGACTATCATCCTTCCTCATTGCATTACTTGTGAGGTCAGAGTCGCTACTGGTGTAGTCATTAATTCTAACATACTCCATTGATGTTAATTCAGGTTTACCATTGGAGATAGTGGAGGTGTCCAGATGACGATGGGCTGTCGTACAGCAGCTGATGCAACATAATTTTACAGAATGTTTTGACTCGTTGCCTTGGGTATGTGATAATTGTGTCTTAAGTCTAACTGACGAATGTAGATGACTGTAACGGGTGTCTGTAGAATATGGTGTCATGTCTGTGTTGTATGATGATGAAGGAAAGAAGAGAATGGTACCCACTACGGCTATAAACACTGCTTTTCCCGAACAGGACAAACGAGGACGTCGGGCTTAGCATAGCCATCGGACAGGCGGATCGTCATTAACAATGAACAGTATCACACGCCCTCACTACATGAGATACTGGAAAGAATTTTGGAAATCAGTCCAGGAGAATAGTGCAAAATCGGGTAAACGGAAAATTTACGTCACCACCTCTCTTCCCCTCGTAAGCCAAATAGTCCAGGTGAAAATTTCTTCTCTCTCCTGGATTCGAACCCGCTACCACCGAGATTAGCGTCACTGAATAGTTGTTTAACGTCCTCGTTTACTGAGACGAGTCTGTCGATTTCTTATGCAGAATGGTCAAACATTAGAATCTGTCCAAATTCCTCTCGATAAACACCGGTCTCCCCTTCCCCGCCCCGCTCCATAGGTAGACATTTGAAGCCAGATCATGACACCACCAGTACCACCAGCACAAAGCTTCGTTATGGTTTTCATGTACGTTTCATCTGATAGTATGTTTCATTTTGCCCATATAATAATTCTGTCAGTTAAAATAAATTAAAATTAATTTTATCATTAAAAAAATAGGAAATCTGTGTACCGGACTATAATACCTCGATTAACACACTTATCTGCAAATTACAGCCTTTTATATAGGTTCTCCCTTCTGATGTGTGGTTTTTAAAGAATCGGTCATTGGGACCAAACCCATCTCACTATCGTACAGAGTGGCCGAAAAAGTAGTTTGTTCAGTTATTCATTTCAAATCACGACGTTATTATAGGTTTCTCAGTAAATGTTACAGTTTACGTTCACTCTCTGGAGGATGGCTCTCGAGATAGAGTACTTCTTTCATGTTTTGTGATGACTAACCGACTTCACAATCACATCCCAATTATTTGCACCATATATCGACATTTCCCTATCATATTTATGATCTCATTGCATTTTTTCCCTCCTGACGAAATCTAACTGCTGTTCGCATTTCGTCGATGATAGTTGTTTCAATATAGACGACATTTTTCTCCGCTACGCGTTATCCGGCATTTGAATGATAGTGCTTGTGTACTCTTCACCGTCGTTATCTCATAGTGATTATTTTTCGTTTATGATGTAAAACGTACGAATAATTTCATTCAAGGATAAAGAATACCTTCATTTACTGTTTTCTAGTTCAAATGATCAATTCTTTCATTTTCGAAAGCTTTTTGCTCTTTGTTTGATACAAACTGCTCTGCATATGCAAACAGGTATTCATTTATACGCACAGACTTAATCAGTAAAGACTATAGGGAAAAGGAGTAGAACACCTTGAAAGACGATGTCGATCTTGATCCGATAACAGAATATGCCACATGGGGGATGGTGGATGTACTGATAATGGTCCACCGGCAGATGACACAGTGACATGGATACCATAATTCTGTCTGGGTCCACCATGTTAAAAGTGAATGCCCGTGGACAGAAGGCTCACCGTAGTGCTAAGAGTTTGACGTGGTCGCCATGACATCACGCTGTTGGCCAAATATCGTCTGTCTATTTCGTATCAAGTATTTTTCGAGGGAAAAAAATTAGATATCATTCTAAAACGTTCTCGAGCTTTTCCGAATATTCTCTGACGTTAACAAATCGTTTCAAATGTCCTGAAATATTCTGGAATGTTCTAGAATATTCCTTGGAAATGGCACATATCACACTGATCCGCACCTTCGCAAAATCATCTTCATCGATGAGTTGTAGAGCATAGTAAAGACAGAAGAACAACTCAACGAAAAAGTGTATCCACTGTAGTGAGAAACTACGTAAGCAAACAGTAGTTGTATGAGCGAAAAATTTTGGCAACAGAAAATGACGTAGTTCAATAAACAGATCACCAAACACTGACACAAGAGGAAGAAAAAGTGTTTAAATCCAGTGATACAATTATGAACAAATGCGAGAGCGTAATATTCGCAACAAAATCCATAAATCTTCTCAGTGTTCCTGGTATGTCCTTGTGAAAAAGCTTCGACACAACATAATAGAAGCGCAAATACAAGGGACGGTCAAAAAGTTTCGATTTTAGGGCGTTGCTGCAGCGTTTATGCAACATAGCGCGACTCCGATGGGTATATAAAAGCATCGAGATGTAGGAAAGAGATTAGTGTGGCATTCGAGTCTTTCCGATGTGCGTATGGTAAATGCAGAAACGTAAACATGGCGACGTTACACGAAACGCGTCCAAACAAGGCCAACGTGCTGTTATCTTTTTCGTGGCTGCCGAAGGACAAACATCGCCACACATCCATCGGAGACTGGAGAATGTGTATGGCGCAGCATGTCTGACGAAAACCATCTTGTGGAATGGCATCAGAACGACAATTCAAGTGGGAGGCAATCAAGCACCCGCCCTGTAGTCCTGATCTCTCCCCATGCGATTATCACGCCTTCGGTCGCTTAAAGCAAGCTTAAAGGGAAGACGATTCCTGACGGTCAAGGATGTGCGGCAGTACCAAAAGGGGTTTGCTCAATCTGGTGGGTCTGTTGGATGATTCTATCAATGATCACGGCGAGTTTTCCTGACTGGCCTACTTAGCGATTCTGGACTGTAAGACCTTCGAACGGAAATTTTTTGATCGGCCTTTATATTAAGAAAAACGGAAGGGCAAGTCGGTAATTATGAGCCGAATTTATTTAAGAAGTTCCACTTTCCTGCAAGATAAACCAGAAAGACAAACGATCCAATACGCGAAGGAAATTAAAAAGTCTTGTATTTCCCTCACGAGCAACTATGATGCTTGTCTTGCGCGTTTGCATGTCTGACACCAATCAAACTGATACGGCTATGCACAAGAAGGCAGAACGCCAAATGTAATTTATGTCAGATGCTTTACAAATGAGATGACTGAAGCACACATTTTTTTCCAATTCAGGAAACAAATAAAAAAAAATACGAGGCGAAGCAGGTGTCTTCCAGGTAGTATCTTATACAGGGTGTTACAAAAAGGTACGGCCAAACTTTCAGGAAACATTCCTCACACACAAAGAAAGAAAATATGTTATGTGGACATGTGTCCGGAAACGCTTACTTTCCATGTTAGAGCTCATTTTATTACTTCTCTTCAAATCACATTAATCATGGAATGGAAACACACAGCAACAGAACGTACCAGCGTGACTTCAAACACTTTGTTACAGGAAATGTTCAAAATGTCGTCCGTTAGCGAGGATACATACATCCACCCTCCGTCGCATGGAATCCCTGATGCGCTGATACAGCCCTGGAGAATGGCGTATTGTATCACAGCCGTCCACAATACGAGCACGAAGAGTCTCTACATTTGGTACCGGGGTTGCGTAGCCAAGAGCTTTCAAATGCCCCCATAAATGAAAGTTAAGAGGGTTGAGGTCAGGAGAGCGTGGGGGCCATGGAATTGGTCCGCCCCTACCAATCCATCGGTCATCAAATCTGTTGTTGAGAAGCGTACGAACACTTCGACTGAAATGTGCAGGAGCTCCATCGTGCATGAACCACATGTTGTGTCGTACTTGTAAAGGCACATGTTCTAGCTGAATAGGTAGAGTATCCCGTATGAAATCATGGTAACGTGCTCCATTGAGCGTAGGTAGAAGAACATGGGGCCCAATCAAGACATCACCAACAATGCCTGCCCAAACGTAGACAGAAAATCTGTGTTGATGACGTGATTGCACAATTGCGTGCGGATTCTCGTCAGCCCACACATGTTGATTGTGAAAATTTACAGTTTGATCACGTTGGAATGAAGCCTCATCCGTAAAGAGAACATTTGCACTGAAATGAGGATTGACACATTGTTGGATGAACCATTCGCAGAAGAGTACCCGTGGAGGCCAATCAGCTGCTGATAGTGCGTGCACACGCTGTACATGGTACGGAAACAACTGGTTCTCCCGTAGCACTCTCCATACAGTGACGTGGTCAACGGTACCTTGTACAGCATCAACTTCTCTGACGCTGACATTAGGGTTTTCATCAACTGCGCGAAGAATTGCCTCGTCCGTTGCTCCAACGTAGTTTGAATTGCGCGCCAAAAAGAAGACAACCAATCAGAGACTGTGCTCGACATCTATTGAGCAGCCCAGAGAGCATCCCAAAGTGCCCCAGAGAGCATCCCAGAGTGCCCCAGAGTGCCCTTCTGCGAAGGGTAAAAAGAACGAAGTAAGGGGAGTAGGTAAAACTACTCAATTTGTTCTTATTCATGGACCTACTTTATTTTGTGGTGCGAAGTTAAATTTTTCTCTAATGAAAGTTTCTTCTTCTTCCAGTTTGGGTAACGGATGGATAACAGTTGCTTTCGTTGCTTGTAACAATGCAGGGAGAGAAGCAGTGCCTCAGTGGCTACTCACTCAAACCGAGTGAATGCGCTAGACAGAACAGTGTGCTATTTATAGCATCAGTCCTGGCGCACGCAGCGGATGTGGACTCTTATCAGCTTACGCAATCAACCGGAAGTGAATTTTCCAGCAACACGCTCCTAGTAATACTAGGTAGCGTGTTGCTCCAACGTAGTTTGAATTGCGCGCCAAAAAGAAGACAACCAATCAGAGACTGTGCTCGACATCTATTGAGCAGCCCAGAAAGCCCAGCCGGCGAATGCTGGTTCTGGAAGTGCCGTCCACATTGACAAGTGATTTGTCGTAGACGTTTTAAGATAAGTTCCGATTGTAGTATTCACTTATGGGTGAAGGCTAGTGGTCCTTCTTCTTTGGAAGATTGTCGCATTGTTGGTGATTGTACCATCTATAATCATTGAAAGCAGTTCTCAACAAACGGCCCTTTTAAGGGCCACAAAAACTACACATTGATCTTGCCAAAAGCCGAGAAGCGATTCTTCATGGTGTTTTAGCTCTCTGGGGCACTCTGGGATGCTCTCTGGGGCACTCTGGGATGCTCTCTGGGGCACTCTGGGATGCTCTCTGGGCTGCTCAATAAATGTCGAGCACAGTCTCTGATTGGTTATCTTCTTTTTGGCGCGCAATTCAAACTACGTTGGAGCAACACGCTACCTAGTATTACCAGGAGCGTGTTGCTGGAAAATTCACTTCCGGTTGATTGCGAAAGCTAATAAGAGTCCACATCCGCTGCGTGCGCCAGGACTGATGCTATAAATAGCACACTGTTCTGTCTAGCGCATTCACTCAGTTTGAGTGAATAGCCACTGCTTCTTACAATGATGCTCTGATTGGTTGTCTTCTTTTTGGCGCGCAATTCAAACTACGTTGGAGTAACGTTTACGCATCATTGTAAGAAGCAGTGTCTCAGTGGCTATTCACTCAAACCGAGTGAATGCGCTAGACAGAACAGTGTGCTATTTATAGCATCAGTCCTGGCGCACGCAGCGGATGTGGACTCTCATCAGCTTACGCAATCAACCGGAAGTGAATTTTCCAGCAACACGCTCCTAGTAATAGATGTCGAGCACAGTCTCTGATTGGTTGTCTTCATTTTGGCGCGCAATTCAAACTACGTTGGAGCAACACGCTACTTAGTATTACTAGGAGCGTGTTGCTGGAAAATTCACTTCCGGTTGATTGCGTAAGCTGATAAGAGTCCACATCCGCTGCGTGCGCCAGGACTGATGCTATAAATAGCACACTTTTCTGTCCAGCGCATTCACTCGGTTTGAGTGAGTAGCCACTGAGGCACTGCTTCTTACAATGATGCGTAAACGTTGTTTTCGTCGTCGTCGGTGAATGCTGGTTTATAAATCACTTGTCAATGTGGACGGCACTCTTGGTGCTTCGACATCTTCTGCGAAGGGTAAAAAGAACGAAGTAAGGGGAGTAGGTAAAACTACTCAATTTGTTCTTATTCAAGGACCTACTTTATTTTGTGGCGCGTCATAGGCTGGAATGTTCCGTGCTCCCTAAGACGCCGATCAATTGCTTCGAACGTCTTCCTGTCGGGACACCTTCGTTCTGGAAATCTGTCTCGATAGAAACGTACCGCGCCACGGCTATTGCCCCGTGCTAATCCATACATCAAATGGGCATCTGCCAACTCCGCATTTGTAAACATTGCACTGACTGCAAAACCACGTTCGTGATGAACACTAACCTGTTAATGCTACGTACTGATGTGCTTGATGCTAGTACTGTAGAGCAATGAGTCGCATGTCAACACAAGCACTAAAGTCACCATTACCTTCCTTCAATTGGGCCAACTGGAGCTGAATCGAGGAAGTACAGTACATACTGACGACACTAAAATGAGCTCTAACATGGAAATTAACCGTTTCCGGACACATGTCCACATAACATCTTTTCTTTATTTGTGTGTGAGGAATGTTTCCTGAAAGTTTGGCCGTACCGTTTTGTAACACCCTGTATATTCCTCCACGTGCAACTATGTAAGAATATTTTGGGTTGTATCACTACTTAAACTATCTGACAAAAAGCATTCGGACACCTATTAGTGAACATTGATATGATGTGTCCCCCCCCCCCCCCCCCCTTCGTCGTTATAACGACTTAAACCCTGCTGGGGACACTTTGCATCAGGCAACTGAATGTGTGTGATTGAATGGTAGTCCATTCCTCCTCAGGTCAGGACTCCTGGTCAAAACGGTCAAAGAGCTCTAAGCACTGGTCAAATGGCTCTAAGCACTATGGGACTTAACATCTGAGGTCATCAGACCCCTAGACTTAGAACTACTGAAACCTAACTAACCTACGGACATCACACACATCCATGCCCGAGGCAGGATTCGAACCTGCGACCGTAGCAGCATCGCGGTTACGGGCTGGTACCTAGTACAATATCGAGAACGTTGTTGTCCACAAATCATTGCCTCACATGTACTACTTTATGACATGTGCATGGTCATGGCTATACAATCAATCATCGTCTTCTAACCGTTCTTGTACTACACTGAAGAGTCAAAGAAACTGGTACACCTGCCTAATATCGTGTAGAGCTCCTGCGAGCAAGCAGAAGTGCCGCGACACGATGTGGCGTGGACTCGACTAATGTCTGAAGTACTGCTGGAGCGAATTGAGTCCATGAATCCAGCAGGGCTGTCCATAAATCCGAAATCTTACGAGGGGGAGGAAATCTCTTCTGAACAGCACGTTTCAAGGCATCCCAGATATGCTCAATAATGTTCATGTCTGCGGAGTTTGGTGGCCAACGGAAGTGTTTGAACTCAGAATAGTGTCCCTGGAGCTATTCTGTATCAATTCTGGACTGTGGGTTGTCCCATTGTCCTACTGGAATTGCCAAAGTCCGTCAGAATGCACAATAGACTTGAAAGGATGCAGGTGATCAGACACGATGCTTACGTACGCAACACCTGTCAGAGTCGTATCTATAAGTATCAGGGATTCCATATCACTCCAACTGCACATGCCCCACACCATTACACAGCCTCCACCTGCTTGCACAGTCCCCTGCTGACACGCAGAGTCCATGTATTCATGAGGTTGTCCCCATACCCGTACACGTCCATCCGCTCCATACAATTTGAAACGAGACTCGTCCGACCGGGCAACATGTTTCCAGTCATCAGCAGTCCAGTTCCGATGTTGACGAGCCCAGGCGAGGCATGAAGCTCTGTGTCCTGCTTCGGCTCCGAAAGCCCATGTCGATGACGTTTCGTTGAATGGTTCGCACGCTGATGCTTGTTGATGGCCCAGCACTGAAAACTGCAGCAATTTGCGGAAGGATTGCACTTCTGTCACGCTCAACGATTCTCTTAGTCGTCGTTGGTCCCGTTCTTGCAGGATCTTTTGCCGGCCGCAGCGATATCGGAGATCTGATGCTTTACCGCATTCCTGATATTCACAGTACACTGTATGGGAAACTCTGCACTTCTTCGCTACCTCGGAGATGCTGTGTCCCATTGTTCGTGCGCCGACTATAACACCACTTTCAAACTCACTTAATCTTGCTCATCTGTCATTGTAGTAGCAGTAACCAATCTAACAACTGCGACAGACATCTGTTGTCTTATATAGGCGTTGCCGGCCGCAGCGCCGTATCCTGCCTATTTATGTATTTTTGTATTTGAATACGCATGCCGATACCAGTTTCTTTGGCGCTTCAGTGTATACGCACTACAGAAAGCTGCAAAAGGTGTTCATATCCTTCCTTAAATGCAACAGGCGGGCCACGCTAACAACGAGAACCACCCTTATACCGTAAAACTACCTGTTCCGTACTTCACTGTCGGCACTTCACATGATGGTAGGTAACGTTCTCCAGGTATTCGCAAACTCACTACACACAGTTACTGTGCTAGCTGGACTGCTGGTAGCACCTTGGAACTCACGACTGTTTTCTTCCTCTAATTTCACGCGATTTTTCTATAACCACCCTGCGGCAACACTCGACGGTCCCTGTCTGTCAGTACTGAGGTCCTCGTGGTCTCTGATTGGTCGTACTTGTTCCTGCGCGTTTCCACTTTATAATCACATCACCAACAATCGCCTTGGGCTGCTTCAGAAGAAGGAAGATTATGGTTTAACCCCCTGTGGGCAGCTTTAGAAGGCTTGGAATGTCCTTGATGTATTTACCTAAATGATATCCAATGATTAGTTCACGTTCGGACTCACTGATCTCTCCTGAGAAACAGACTGACAACAGAATACTCCCCGCCTCGTTTTATACTGGAGGGCGCACCTCTCGTGACATCTAGTGGTCAATTCTGCATTACAGAGATGTGTACGCATGATTTTGGTCATATAGTGTACCGTCAATGTTCTTAATATATTGTGCTCCATAATGTTGACTGTTCATATGAATGTGATGCACGTATTTCATACATTCCTTATTATTTCGGAACTAGAGTATCAGTTCTTTGCTTGGTACTGTTTTCTCGTGGTTTAGTCATGTCAAGTCATGTGTTCAATACTTTACATAGTCGGCACCACCCGTTCCTTCCGTCTCCATAATTTCTACCTCACCCTTTATGGTTGTCCCATCCGGCTCACCCCCACCTTGAGATACCTTGGCCTCACCCTCGACCGTCACCTCACCTCTCACCTCCTGACCATCCAGCAGAAAACCTCTGCCTCCTGAAACTCCTGTCTGGCCGGACATGCGGATTGCATCCTTCCACCATCCTCCACACCTACAAATCCATCATCCGTCCTATCCTCTGTTATGCCAGCGTTGCCTGGATCTCTGCACCCACCCGCTTTTACAAGGCCCTCCAAATCGTCTAACGCCATGCACTCCGGCTTGCCTTCCATATCCGCCTCCTTCCCCCACATGGCTCCTGTATGACCTCATCCCCTTCCCCCACCTCCTCCTTTTCCTCCAACATCTCTGCATCCTTTACACTGTCCGCAGGCTTAATCCCCCCCACCCTCTGGTTTCCTCCTTCCTCTCCACCCCCTGCACGTCGCCGCGCCTCTAACGCTATATCCCTCCCTCTCTCCACATCCACACCCTCCATCTAATTCATCAGGGCAATTTCCTCCCCCTCCCAGATGATGAGCTTCGCCGTGACATATACCCTTCCTTGCAACTATAATGTGGCCTTGTCCCCCCCTCCTTCGTCCCCAGGGCCCCCCGTTTTCCTATCCCCTCCTTCTCCCAGAGCGAAGTTTCCTCCTTCCCTCCCTGAGTACCTGCACCCCCTCCTCAGCTGTTTTCCTCTCCTGTCCCTTCCCTTCCGAGCCTTCCTTTGGCGCACACCCACATCATCCCCCTTTCTACCCCTCCTCCTCACCTCCTTTCCCCTTCTTCCCATTTCCCTTGTCCCCCTCCCCCGCCCCTTGCAGATCCTCTCAGGTTTTTATTCGTTAACAGTGTGTTACGTTAGTGCAGAGTGTCGGTGCCGTTATACAGTGTTATCTAGTGATGTGGGTTTTCATTGTTTGCTCGACCAGTTTTTCGTCCATGACAGTTCCTTGCTACGCCATCCGACATGTGGCTGTTTTACGCGTTCTACGGACTTTTATGCTCTGGCCGTACTTTGCCTGGTGCCTTTCAATGTAGTGTGTGTGGTTTTTTGTGTAACATACTTTTTTAGATTTTTATCTCCGAATTACAGTCACCGCTTTGTATGTCTTCCTCGCTTCTGTTCCGCCTGTTTTGTTTCTATATTCCGCCATGTTGTCTCCTTTATATTGTTTTTAAATATCTTCCTGTCTATTTATGTCTCTTGGCTGAAGAGCAGCGCTTATGCTGCTGCCAGCCCGCCCCTGATGTGGAGTGGAAATGACAATATAGGGGAAAAAAAGCATTTGAGTGCTAATATGTGCAGCATATCTGAACTGTGTATTGTGGCGCAGGTAGAAGGTAAAGTTGGAGACTGCAGACTGAAGTGACGGGCTTGGTGTGCTGCAGTGCGCCGAGCAGTGCGTGCGGGAGCGCGCGGTGAGCAAGGCGGGCAGCTGCCCCGGCGACCTGTCGGCGCTGTCGGCGTTCGAGGCGGCGTGCATCACGGCGTGCGCGCACGACGGCGACTGCCCCGCCACCGACAAGTGCTGCCCCAACGCCTGCGGCGCCACCTGCCAGCGCGCGCAGCAGCTGGACGTGGCCCCAGGTACGCCAGGGAGACGCTCCCACCTCCAACACAGCGCGCATTCTTCTTATCTTTCATTACTCCCCAGAAGGAAGGGCGCGGCATCGGAGAGAATCTAATGCCCTTTGAAGCCTTAGCTTAATTAGGTATTGGTGTTTGGACACACTGAAAGATTGTGGTGAGGAATGTTAGGGTACACATCGTCCAACTAGGAGCTGAGTGTGAGGTCGCAAAATGGCAGCGATATTAGGGCTTTCGATGCTCCACGTATTGTTTACCATGCAACCACACTATTGGCTGCTAACGCAACACGAAGCGGAACTGGAGGTATCCAATGGTGAGTACAGCACGAGCCTACGGAGCGTAGTTCAACTGTTCAGTCGACAAGTAACTCACAACAGTACTGCAGTGCTAGCGGTATTTATAAAAAGCAGGACAATGACAAGGATAAACAAAGCAAATATTGCATTATAGTTGCAGCAACAGTTATCGAAGTTGACATTTCATCAGAAAGGAACCCAAGGAATTCCGCACAGTGAGAAAGAATTGGCAGATGGAATACCTGTATCAGCGTTTCTGCAAGATGAGTCAGTGTAATGTGTGATGTCGTTTACGCTCGACTGTGCGAACAATGTACGTGAGGAGTACAATGATGACGATACGTGCTTAACAAGTGATACTGACACTAAAACACGTGTCGAGCCACGTAGTTCATCACCCTTGTTGGATACGGAGACATAAATCTCGTCTCCAGTGAAACTTAGTTTTCAAATAAGTCCTCAACAGTATGACCGTGTAGTGACAGAAAAACTGAGGATATTCAAGGGAGGACAAAACTGGTGTTCGCGCGTTTCGACGATGCTCGATACAATTTACACGATGTGCATGATAGAGACGAACTACGTTATGCACACTGAATTGCGAGCATCATAGAGTACAGTGATTTTAAGGAAACCAGCGGGCGATTGCATAACTTCAAACAGTGCTACAGGTTTGGAAGACGAAAGGTAACGAAATTCTGGACGATGCATAGAAAACTGCTAAATTGGCTCCAAAATTAGTAGATAAGATGAACAAACTTATCACAGGGTTTTGTAAGAAATTTGTTTTCAACTCCGGCCACTCATGATTTGAAGAAGATATGCGTGTGAAAGGAACCCTGGAAATTAGAGGTACGAAGAAAGTTGTATCAAGATCAACTAACATTCATGCCGTAACGTATCCGTATACAATTATGCCGACTGTTAATCTGGATGGTAAATTTGCTGAAAAGTTATTTATTGTGCTTGAGGTTCTCTGCTGCCAGCGATTCTTTCTCGTGGGCGTGATCTTGCAAGGGCAGTAGGGAGTATTAACGTCACAGCAAGCAAGAGTGGGAGAATGAGCGTAAAAGAAATATAACTGTGGTATGAACACTGCCTCTGGCCAATAATTGCTCAAATTAACTTCTTTTGCTTGATTCCTGGTCTGCGTATACAAAGTCGTACTCCTTTAGAGAAAACTATCCCTCCTGGAAAGTGTGTGACGTTGTAAATCATACCACCGTCAACCACACAACAAATTCAGCCTCTGGATGTTTGTTTTTCCGTGCCCATAAAACATATTATAACAGCTTCGCTTTAAAGGTTGGCCAGTTTCACGATAAGCCTTGCAGCACACACTTTCGCATTCGTTTGCTTGCCATCACGTTCCATCAGCTCCCATCACCCCGTTAGACCAATATGTTTGTAAAAGCATTTTTTACAGGTGGATACCTGGATGAATGTCCTGCACCGTTTGTAACTCATAAGGAATTCGCATTCGATCTTGTTGGTCCAAACTTCTGTGATCACTGTGGAGCACCATTTTTCATTCAGCGATCATTGTGCAAGTTAATGGTTTGCTTTGAACAATTCTTGAATTTCAACGACGTCCGTTGTGAAGTGTAATACGTGTGTCCCATAGAAGGTTGATCTCCGCACCTTCCGCACACTAATTTTCTATCACCTTCTGATACACATGGTGTGCACTTTCGTTAATGTATTGACTTATCATGGCAAGTATCTCGCATTGGCAGCCATTGCAGCAGTGCCTAGTCGCAAAAGTGTCCAGGATTTGACTGTTTCCCCTCTATTCTTTCTTGGCATTCTGATGTAGGGGACGGGACGTGACCCTAGCGGTGGCGTGTGAATCGGCTGATGGTGAAGCAGGACGGAGCGCCTCTCCCCACCTGGACGTGGGCTGCGGAGGTATTGGTGACTGGAGTCTTACAGTGAGCCGTCAGTAAAACACCCCTGGTTATAACAGTCCTTTATACGTGTCAATTACAGCTCTCCGCCTGGACCATCCCCTTGGTGTGACAACAAACGTGATTTATCCAACCAGACGACACGTTTACACTGATCCACGGTCCAGTCTCGATGATTCTGTTACCACAGCAATCATAACTGGTGATGTAGTTGGGCCAACTTGGAAACACGCAGGGGTCGTCTGTTGTGGAGCTCCATGCTAAGCAGTATGGGCTGTACAGTGCGTTCCGAAATACTTGTGCTTGCACCAGCATTGCACTCTGTCGTCCTACACAGATTGATACCATACCCGCTTCACAGGGGCGGCAGTCCTCCGTCTTCACGTTCTGTGACAAGGCGTGGACGTCCAACAACATGTTACTTACTCGTTGCTTCACCGTCCTTCAGCCACTATCCTACATATACGCATGACAGCAATGCGCGAAGCCCGACAAGCTTCGCCGTTTTCGAGATACTCGTTCGCAGGCTCTCCGTAGTAATAATCTGCCCTTTGTCAAAGTCGCATATCGCAATGGGTTTCCCCATTCGCATATCTTCGCTAGGGTGATCCCCCGTCCGTGTCTGATCCGCTTACATACTTTCGTTACTGCGTCAAGTACCCGCAACGCCACCAGACGGCGTGCAACGTTGCGGTGGGCACAGACATAATGTTTTGGCTCATCAGTGTATGTTTTGATGAGTTTCTAACATTGCTTAAAATTTTAGCGGTAAAACTACGAAGCCAGCTGCAGTGGGATGAACACATAAGACCAGTCGTTGGGAAGAGGAATAAGACAGCTGGATTTGTTCTGGAGAAGTGCATTTCTAAAAGGAATCGCATACAAGACACTAGTGTATTCAGTTCTAGAATAGTGCCGTAGTGTTTGGAGCTGCTATCAGCGGACATCGAACGAATTTGGAGAAGCGCTGTTTGGCGTCATGACTAGTCCGTACAGTCCATGCGAAAGTAACTCTTTCTGAAGGAACGCAAATGGTAATCATTTGAATAACGGTGGTTCCCTCGAAAATGAGTTGGTAAATACAGAAAACCAACAACTGCGCTGCCACTACGTTGGAACTCGCACAGGACCATAAGACACGACAGAAATGTCACTGACTTTAGCAGCAGCCACGCTCTGCGTCGGACTATGTAGTCGCTTCCGGAGTGTAGTAACTGTAGGTGTAGGTGCAGGCATAGTATTTCGATGGATTTTCCCGTAGCATTGGTGAACAAACCAAAGTGGCAGTTTCTAGGGGAAGTTATGCATAGTACATGAGGAAAGTCGATTGTATATTTCTAACCATTCCCTCCTAAAACGAGTCCATGGCCATAGTCACTGCGCCATTTCACTCCGTCTCATTATCGACTTGACTTACTAGCCAAATAAACGAAATCTTCTATCCGTCCAAGCTACTCGTGCTGAGAATACCTATTGCCCTCACTGAGTGCCTTGGATCGCTGGAAAATCTCTTATTACATAGTCACAAAATTTGAAAAGAGGAGCTAAAAATATAATTTAGTGGAAGGAGGTGCATTAACTCATCACGAGGTCAAAAACTGTCTTCTGTCATAAGCAACATTATACTTCCACGTTAAAAATTTTTAAGTAGACCTCTCTTTAAAACCAGGGGCACCATCGGGAGAGTAAATACGGAAGAAATGTAATAAATCATAACCAAAGCACACTAATCCTCATGACAATGAAAAATATAAAATACAACAACATAGTTTCAATTCAAAATTTGAAGATATTTTTGACATATCACATACTAATGTCTCGTACATTCTGTGTAATTTGCTGTGGTTCTCACCAACTACAAATGGCGTACAAACCAGAAGAATTACTAAGGAATGTAGTAATGTTTCCAAACAATGTTTGTAATGCGTAAGAAAACACATTTACGCACTTCCGACTTTCTTGGAGTGGAGAAGCCAGTCTTTTGATTTCGTATTCGTAATACAGGTGCACTCTGCATGCGGTGGCCTGCTTCGTCACTCGCAGCCCTTTATATGAAGACGTTGGCTGTAAACAATTGTAAGGGTGTAACTGGTTGTTTTGAGAAATTACGCAGCAAAGGTTTCAATAAAATCACCTAAATAAAATAATTTAAGTACATGCAATGTGATTGTTATTCGGGTAAGTCATTGTTTTCAAATATATTTACAGTAACGGCATATTTTTAAAATGGTATATTCTACCCAACTTTTATTCTTAAAAATTAGTCAATGGGTACTTAAAATTTACAAACTGAGTACACTTGACATGTATTACCATGGACTTACCACTCAGTATTTGGTGGGCGATTTAAAGAAACGTGACTACGAAACCTCTCAAAAATAAAAATTCAGAGGGTTCTAATTCTTTCAGTTTTTGATAGTAAGATTTGCATTGACAATTTTTGCCATATTAATATGGAATTCATCACAATATAAAATTAATTTTAGCAAGCGCCTTACTACAGCATGTAAAGCATGTTTAGCACAGCTCTTAACATTTCTTCCATCAACCAGTCAATTAAATTCAAGTAGACTATGGTAAGGGACACAACATTGTTTACTTCTTTAAAAAAATTCTTCCACTCACCTTATTAATAACTACTTTTGAAGTGCATTTGCGCTCGGATACAAATGCAGGATCTTATCTGAGATTTAGATGTCCACGTCATTCTCGGATTTATACAAATCAACCCTGAAAAGCATTTACGAGGCATGAAAACTGCGCTCGCCACTACTACTGGAAGCCATTTTTTGGCACTTAGCACTGATTAGATGAACAAAGTTGCTATTAGTGACAATCTGAAATTAGAGAAAGAGAGCTACTTCTCGGTTTATCGTGGAACTACCAACTAATATAAGTAAAACGCGTCACTTAACAAAAAAATGGCTCTGAGCACTATGGGACTTAACTTCTGTGGTCATCAGTCCCCTAGAACTTAGAACTACTTAAACCTAACCAACCTAAGGACATCACACACATCCATGCCCGAGGCAGGATTCGAACCTGCGACCGTAGCAGTCGCACGGTTCCGGACTGCGCGCCTAGAACCGCGAGACCACCGCGGCCGGCGTCACTTAACATGTTTTGCAGGAAATAACTGTGTTTGCCATCGATTTCCCTTACCACTGTCTTTATACATCCGGCCTACGATCCATAGTATTTTACTCCAAGTTCTGAAAGCTTCTGGATAGATGACAGAACTAGACAGATCTCGGGTTACCACTAGTGTCTGATTCCACCCGTCGGCTTTGAGCAATGACATCATACCTAACGCATAGACGGTGCAAAGAGGCAGTCTTTGACAGCAAATGTCGTATTCGAAATTAAACGAATGTAACACAGGATAAAATTACAATCAGAGTTTGCATGATTAACTATTTAGCCACGAATTATATCTAAAAGAATGGAAAGCAACGAAAATAAATAAGAACAGAAAAAGAGAAATATACATGTCTGAAATAAATTACCGTCTCAATGCAGCACAGTTATCGATTCCAATCATTACGCGGTTCATTACTTAGACTATGTTTGCAGCAAATGTGTGCACGATAGTCGTGGAATTTTTAGATTTGATCTTACTGTCTTCACTACTGTGAAAAAGAAAGAAACAGAATCCGTACCTACAATATTTGTTACATTTTCGCAGTATGGCGAGATCAATAAAACTCTAAAAATCCTACAACAACCGAGTACACACACTCACTGCAAAGAAGTCTAAAATTATGAATCATCGAGTGGTTGGATTCCGTAACGAGAATTGACCTCCTACATAGGTCAGCTATAGTCACCGATTCCAACAATTCCGTGGATCATTATCTAAACCATTTTTACGGCAGGTGTGTACACTGAAGTGTAATAGGATCTCTGCTTTTTAATTGCCCTCTAAGCTACTGCAAAAAATTAAAAATATTGGAATCAGTGACTAGAATTAAGCTATATTAGAGGTCAGTTCTAGTTATTGATTCCAATCATTACATGCTTCATTATTTAGAACGTTTATGCAGTAGGTGTGACCTGAATTGTAGAAGGATTTCTACACTTGTAATTCTTCTCCGAACTGCTATGAAAATGTAACAAATATGGGAATTGGTAACGAGAATTAACGCATAAAGGTCAATTCTAGGTATCGATTTCAATATTAGTTACTTTTGTTAATTTTAATTATCTGTGTACTTTTGTCCTATAGTTTATGAGTCGGTTTTTCCACATTTCATTCTCCCGGTTTCGTATTACATTTTAGTTTCTCCCCGCCCAAAACCCCCACATTCCCGCTGTAGCCCCGTTAGATTCAATAATTCTTATTATTATAAGTTAACGTATTTTATAATACTACCACTTTCCCACTCGCTATACTGTAACAGAAATTAAGGGTTGTCTGTGCTTTTCTTCTTCGCATATGTTACAACAGTAATTTATTAATTTATTTCAGATACACATATTGCTCTATTGTTTTATTTATTTCCATTATTTTCAGTTCGTTTCGATATAATTCGTGGCTAAGTAATTAATCGCGTGAATTGTGATCGTAATTTTATAACACGCTACATTCCTTTCTTTACAAATATCATCAGCTGCTTTCAGAGAATACGTCTATGTAGCATACGTGCCTCTAGTATGACGTCGTTGCTCAAAGCTGACGAGAGGAATCGGACACAAGAATTTATCCCTGATATGGGATACACATTCCCCAGTGCTCAAAAGTGCTTTAGTGGAACATACGTGTCCCATGAACCACGGAGGGGTTAAGTAGGCAGTGACTTCGTAATTAGGTGCGTGGCCGCTGTAGCAGGTGGCGGCGAGTGTGTTAATGCCCGCAGGTCTGTCGGCAGTGCCGGTGAACGTGAGCGCTTCGGAGCGCGGCCACGGGCGCGTGCACGTGCAGTGGCGGCTGCCGGGCGACGACGGCCACGCCTACGGCGACGGCGGGGGAGGCGGGGGCGACGCGGAGGCGCAGCTGGTGTTCGTGGTGCAGGAGCGCCACCACGTGGGGCAGCGGCTGGCGCGCGACCGCCTGGGCGCCTGGGGCCCGCTGCACCGGGGCGTGCGGCCGCACTGCCTGCTGCCCAGGGGGGTCATCCGGCCCGGCAGGTGAGCCGTCCCCAGGCTGTGGCGCACATAGTCCAGCGCTATTCACCTGTCTCTAAAAAGTGCAGAAATCAGGGAGGACATCATTGTCTGAGAGATCACAAAGAGGTTTTCCATTATCGTGCACACAGCATCTGTCTTTTGCTAAGTACGAGAGTTGTGTCTTGATGTGTGAACTCACTGCAGGTACTGTTACGAATGTGTAGACTTTAGTGTCAGGTTTATGTTGTTAACGACGACGAGAGAGAGAGCAGAGTGGGTCCTCTGATATTTACTGTATACATCTACATCTACATATATACTCCTCTAGCCACCAAGAGGTGTGTGGCGGAGGGCACAATTCGCCCCAAAGTCATATCCCCCCCCCCCTCTCCCCCCTCTGTTCACTCGCGGATCGCGCGAGGGAAAAACGACTGTCTGAAAGCCTCAGTACGCCCTCCTATTCCCCTTATGTTTGAATGGTGATCATTGGGCGATTTGAAAGTTGGTGGTAATAATATATGCTCTACATCCTCGGTGAAGATCGGGTTTCGGAATTTAGTGAGCAGCGACTTCCGTTTAGCGCTCCGTCTGTCCGCAAGAGTGTCCCACTTCAAACTTTCTATGAGATTTATAACGCACTCGCGATGGCTAAATGTACAAGTCACGAATCTTGCCGCTCTTCCTTGGACCTTCTCAATCTCCTGACTCAGACCCAACTGGTAAGGGTCCCATACAGACGAGCAATACTCCAAGACTGGACGAACTAACGTATTGTAAGCTATTTCCTTTGTTGGGGGATGCATCGCTTCAGGATTCTACCAATAAACCGCAATCTGGAGGTCGCCTTACCCGTTACTTGTGTAATCTGATCATTCCATTTGAGATCATTTCGAATAGTCACACCCAGATACTTGACGGACGTTACCGCTTCCAAAGACTGGGCATTTTTTTTTGTACTCGTACATTAATGGGGATTTTCGCCTTGTTATACGCAGTAGGTTACACTTACTAATTTTGAGACATAACTGCCAGTCATTACACCACGCATTTATTTTCTGCAAATCCTCATTGATTTGTTCACAAATTTCGTGTGATACTACTTTCCTGTAGACTACAGCATCATCTGCAAACAATCTAAGGCAGCTGTCAGTACCATCAACCAGCTACATAGCAGATACCAGGTAGGGCCAGTAACATTATTAGATTCCTCGCCAACGACGATGTTTGTTGCAAGAAAATATCTTCACTGGACAGCAGAGTAGGGAAAAACCAACTGGTCAAAACCAATATCGGTATTTTAATTCCGAATAACCGGTAGTATTCGGTATTTGTTTAAACACTAGTGTAACAGTTACTTCTTTTCATTTTATGCTAATAACGGAATAAAAAAAAAAAAGATAAACAGAAAGATCGATTAGCTATAGCAACAGTGCTAAAATTTTTCGTTTTTAAGTAAACTAGTCTTTAAAAAAGAAGTAATTTTTCTACGTAAAATAGCAGTATTTTGAAATAATGTGTTATTTCAGAAAATGGGAAACGCGAACAGTGCTATTTTAATAACAACGTCCACAGAAACGAGCAACAAACAAATGGCAATAGAATTGGTACAGCATTGCTGCCGTGTGTCGCGGCTCAAGATACGCGTGCGCATGCACTGTGTAAGACTTTCCCCCGTCTAGTCTACACAGTAATTTCTCGCTGTATTCGCTGGACATCCGTTGTACTGCAGAATGTCACCAATCCTAGATCTAGAAATATTTTTACAAATTTACATAAGAATGAATTACAATGCTTCATATGCTTTAAAAGACTAAAATTGGTCTGCCATCTCTAGAAACTAATAAAATGGGAGGAGATTATGGTGACAGTAATAAATGAAAAACTTCACATCTACGTCTACGTGATTATTATGCTATCCACAATCAAGTGCCTGGTAGAGGGTTCAATGAACCACCTTCAAGTTGTCTCTCTACCGTTAAGCTCTCGAACGGCACGCGAAAAAACCAACACGTAAATTTTTCTGTACGAGCCCTGATTTCTCTTATTCTGTAATGATGATCATTTCTCATTATGTAGGTGGGTGCCAACAGAATGTTTCCGTAATCGGAGGAGAAAACTGGTGACTGAAATTTCATAAGAAGACCCCGTCGCAACGAAAAACGCCTTTGTTTTAATGATTGCCACTCCAATTCACGTATCATGTCTGTGACACTATCTCACCTATTTCGCGATAATACAAAACGAGCTGCCCTTTTTTGTGCTTTTTCGATGTCATCCGTCAGTCCCACCTGATGCGGGACCCACACCGCACAGCAATACTCCAGAATCGGGTGGACAAACGTGGCGTAAGCAGTCTCTTTAGTAGACCTGTTGCACCTTCTAAGTGTTCTGTCAATGAATCGCAGCATTTTGTTTGCTCTACCCACAATATTATCTATTTGATCGTTCCAATTTAGGTTATTTGTAGTTGTAATCCCTAAGTATTTAGTTGAATTTACAGCCTTCAGACTTGTGTGACTCATCGCATAATCGAAATTTAACAGTTTTCTTTTAGTAATCATGTGAATACTTTCACACTTTTGTTTATTCAAGTTCAATTGCCACTTTTCGCACTATACAGATATCTTATCTAAATCATTTTGCAAGTCGTTTTGATCATCTGATAACTTAACAAGCCGGTAAATGACAGTATCATCTGCAAACAATCTAAGACGGCTACTCAGATTGTCTCATGTGTCGTTAATATAGATCGGGAACAATAGAGGGCCTATAACACTTCCTTGGGGAACGCCGGATATAACTTCTGTTTTACTCGATGACTTTCCGTCTATTACTACGAACTGTGACCTTTCTGAGAGGAAATCACGAATCCAGTCGCACAACTGAGGCGATACTCCGTAGGCACGCAGTTTGGTTAGAAGACGCTTGTGAGCAACGGTGTCGAAAGCCTTCTGGAAATCGAAAAATATGGAATCAATTTGACATCCCCTGTCGATAGCACTTGTTACTTCATGAGTATAAAGAGCTAGAGCTAGTTGTGTTTCACAAGAACGATATTTTCTGAATCCGTGCTGACTATGTGTCAATGAAACGTTTTCTTCGAGGTACTTCATAATGTTCGTATACAGTATATGTTCCAAAACCTTATCGACGTTAGCGATATAGGCCTGTAATTGAGAGGATTACTCCAACTTCCCTTTTGGGTATTGGTGTGACTTGAACAGTTTTCCAGTCTTAAGGTACGGATCTTTCTGTGAGCGATTGGTTGTATATTTTTGCTAAATATGGCGCTATTTTATCATCATACTCTGAGAGGAACCTGACTAATACCCATCTGGACCGGTGGCCTTGGCTTTGCTAAGTGATTTAAGCTGCTTTGTTACACAGAGGATATCTACTTCTATGTTTCTCATCTTGGCAGTTGTTCTTAACGACTATTGATTCAGAATGCATGATAAAAACGGAAAGTAGCTGATCTGCTGCCAGTGTCTACATGATATGTCCTGAAGACGAACGAATGAACACGAAAAACAGCCTCCTTCAACCTCAGTTTTCACCTTTTAGCCCAGACTATTCGTAATGCCCAGATATACCGGTGATTTTCTCTAGTATTCGATCACTTGCCACATTTCTTTGTTCGATATCTACCTTTATTACAAAAAATAAGAGGAACAAAAAGCTGAAAATCGGTTATTTCAGAAACTGGTTATTTTGAGCGGTTTTAACAGTCATCTTCGAATGGCGTGTAAAAAGGCCGACAGCCATAAGCAAATGCAGATGGACTAAATTTCCATATTTCGTGTATGATTGGCAGATCTCTTCAAATGTGGGTGAATGTAAAATATTGTCTGATAGAGAAAAAACACGGCAGTGTCCGTTTAAAATATTAGTGATGAACATCTTGAGCACCTCACATTGTTTAAATATTTAGGAGTAGTACAAAGGAGCGATAAGAAATGAGGTGAGCACCTGCAATCACTGTTTGCAAAGGCGAATGGACATAATATACAACACGGCCAAATCTAGAGTATATCCTAAAGAACAGGCACCACGCATTCATATAACTGATACGCCTAGTTGGGCAATGGATCCACCTTCTGCAGTGCGGATGTACAAATACGTCCCATATCCCGTGGGAATCTCATAGTAACGAACATGGAATCAATGGACGGGGACTGAGGATACGTGGCGCTCGATGGAAGTGTGGATCGGCCGTGAGGAGTGAAGAGGCAGTTCGCGCAGCTGCGATAACGCTGAGTCCCGGGTGGCGCAATGGTTAACGCACCTCCCTCAGTAAGCAGGAGTTCCTGGGTTTGAATCCTGGTCCGGTACACATTGCCACTAGTCGCCACTGATTCCGCGTAATGTCTAGCTGCAGCTGACACCAGTGACCCCCCACAGTTTACAAATCGAGTGTACTGTTTCAGCGTCTGGAGTTCTGATTAAGTGTGAGCATGACAACAGACATAGACCAGGTAGAGCTCCAGCCTCTGTGCATAGCCGATATCAGTAGTAGCAGTAGCAGCTTATATGTTGCACGCAGTCTGTATATGTTGTACGAAGTATGATATCTTAAATTACTTCTGAGTAGCAGATTATTTCTCTGTTTTTAATAGTGGTATTTATTCTGTTCTAAAACTTACTAAAGGCAAGGCCTCCGGTCCAGATTATATACCGGTCAGGTTCCTCTCAAAGTATACTGATACAATAGCTCCATATTTAGCAATTATATACAACCGCTCGCTCACAGAAAGATCCGTACCTAAAGACTGGAAAATTGCTCAAGTCACACCAATACCCAAAAAGAGAAGTAGGAGTACTCCGCTGAATTACAGGCCTATATCACTAACGTCGATTTGCAGTAAGGTTTTGGAACATATACTGCATTCGAACATTATGAAGTACCTCTAAGAAAACGATTTATTGACACGTAGCACGGATTCAGAAAATACCGTTCTTGTGGAATACAACTAGCTCTTTATACTCATGAAGTAATAAGTGCTATCGACAAGGGATGTCATATTAATTGCATATTTTTAGATTTCCAGAAGGGTTTCGACACCGTTCCTCACAAGCGTCTTGTAACCAAACTGCGTGCCTCAGTTGTGCTAGTGGATTCCTGATTTCCTGTCAGAAAGGTCACAGTTCGTAGTAATAGACGGAAAGCCATCGAGTAAAACAGACGTTATATCCGGCGTTCCCCAAGGAAGTGTTATAGGCCCTCTATTGTTCCTGATCTATATTAGCGACACATGAGACGACCTGAGTAGCCGTCTTAGATTGTTTGCAGATGATACTGTCATTTACCGGCTTGTTAAGTTATCAGATGATCAAAACGACTTGCAAAATGATTTAGATAAGATATCTGTATAGTGTGAAATGTGGCAATTGACCCTGAACAAGGAAAAGTGTGAAGTTATTCACATGAGTACTAAAAGAAATCAGCTAAATTTCGATTACGCGATAAGTCACACAAATCTGAAGACTGTAAATTCAACTAAATACTTAGGGTAAGGTAGCGCCGAACCATCAGCATCGGATCAGACTCAACTGTGGGAGGGGATTATTGGTAACCGCGTTCTGTGAGCAGCCATCCGTCCACAACGCCTCGCAGGCGAGGCAGTCTGCACGTCCTACGCAAGACCGGACCTCCCCTGCTAAAACACATGCGTCTGGCAGTACAAGCGTAGTATGGCTACTACGTGATGGTGATCCAGCTCACTGCCCTTTCGATTGTAGAGTACCGACTAGTACCGACAGAACATTCCCATTTACCTGACGTGTTCTCAAGTGTGTTTTCACTCATAGAAACCTACACTTTGAAAAATAATTAATACTAACCTTCCAGAAGGTGAATCTCCCTTGGAACATATTTCCGGCCGCGTGTGCGTATGACCTTTGTCTCAGGGGTTATCTCCCGCAGTTCTTCCCCATTTGGCAAAATCGCCCTGAATTTGTGTCTAACAGTGGCGGCAGCGCGACTTACCGGCGCGTCATGTTGCAGGTGGTACCAGTTCCGGGTGGCGGCCGTCAACAAGAATGGCACCCGCGGCTTCTCGCAGCCCTCACCGCCGTTCCGGCTCTCTGCAGGTAGGGCCTGCCAGCCGCAGCGCATCAGTACTCAGCGCCCTGCACTGGCAGCATCGCCTGCTGCAGCACTACTTACCCACAACTTGCTGTCTCATCAAATGAGAACTGTCTCGGCTTATGTCATCGGTTAGACTGTCCGTTCAAGAGCATGTCTTTCACTACAAGTTCAAAATGACACAGTCCTTCTTAGCTTTCACGATGTTCTTTTTCTAGATAATGCATTATCTTCTCAAATTCCGCTCTGTATCTCTCACCCATCCATTTACCTACTGGTGCTAAGTAAGAGATCTTGCAGGCAAGATCGCGAGCTGAAATATTTTTATTCTCTCAATGACCGGTTTCGACACAGTCTAGCTATGATCTTTGGACCTTCTGAGAATTATATTACTTTGCTTGAATCCCACATCCACAGCTAGAGCACTCTCCCTTTATAAAACAAAATTCCCACATAATCTTGTCAGATACATGAAACAGAGTAAATAAAAAGTCCATCTCGCTAACACTGTGCCCCTGAGTAGAGGCGAGTTCGTCCGTGGAGCCGTTAAAGCTACGGCACATCAGGAAAGCTGCTTTCCTGCTTTTATTTACACATTCTTATGTATTTGGCAAGCCAGTGGGAGCCGTTGGTTTATAAATGGAGAGTGCTGTCCTTATGGTTGTGTTACTCGTGCAGAATAACATTACTTCCAGAAGATCGGAAGACGACAGGTAGACTGTGAGACTCATTGAGGAAAAAAATTTTTTCAACACGTGATCTTGGCTGCAAAAACTGCAACATGTGCAACTTATACTTTTACCTTTTAATGCTTCTTTTGGTATGTATGCCACTCTCACCTCTTGTCCTAATCAATAATACTAATTATCGTTTGATTTAAACTAGTTCGCATCTCACATGTATGACGTTGCCGCGACAAGTACTACCTTCACGTAGACTTCAAAGCGATCCACCCTCCAACGCGACAGGAAATCATTTTTAAATTCTGTTACAAATATCGTGAAATAAATCTGAAATCCACGTATGCCTAGATCTGTATGGTGTATCTGAACATGAAAAAACCTTGAATAGGTACTACACGGATTTGTTGTAGTTTCGTATTTGTACTCAGTCTGAAGTTTCCGACGACTTAGTCTGTCGCCATCGTCAGGAGTTATCTGCGGGCCATATCGTTCTTTATCTAAGTAGCCGAGTTATGGTATTGAAACCATATGACAAGATTCCGGTAACTATATAAAGTACTACACGGCCTGCAGATAATTCCTGATGATGATGGCCGAGCGGTTCTAGGCGATTCAGTCTGGAACCGCGCGATCGCTACGGTCGCAGGTTCGAATCCTGCCTCTGGCGTGGACGTGTGTGATGTCCTTAGGTTAGTTAGGTTTAAGTAGTTCTAAGTTCTAGGGGACTGATGACTTAGCAAAACCTGAGTAAAAAAAAGAAAAAGAAAATCAGACTGAATGTGCTGTAGAGCATTCTAGGGCATTCACTACAGCGTGAATTGTGTCTTATGTTTAGTTATTATTAACTAATACTCATTTTTTCCTATTGGACTCCTTATTTAAACTTTAATGCATTCAGTTCCCTTGTTCAAAACCAGCATTAATAATAATATATTATGGAAGAAATTTCAATAGTTTGTCATAAAATAAAGCTATTTCTCTTTCACACTCTCGCTTTTTACACGTTATTCTAATACTCAACAGCTTTTTCTCTTAGTAGTATATTTTATGTCATATTTTAATTCTTAAATGGTAATTTCTTTTAGCATTGTCAGTGGTTTTACATTTTTGTGTACAAACCAGCTCCGCGTTTTTAAAAACACAATAAAGAACTAGAAATCATGACAGGTCACCGAAATAAAACTTGATTTACAACACAGCCGACAGCCGTAGTAGAACTATAAATTAAACTACACAGAGTTTGTATGTCCTAGTTAACTGACGAGTCACGTTACAATGACCACCTTCACAGGTTGTCTGTAAGAATTTCATTAACTGTGAAGGCCAACTGTCATGATACAGGGTGACACCTCACCACCAAAATAAGCAACAATATTTTTGGAAAAAAAAATTCTCTATGGCTTTCCAAAGCAAGTGCACAGTCGGGGAATACTGTGTTGTCAGTGGAGAAGCAGTGACACCAGAACTGGGTGTTCAGGAGAGCCCAGTGACTTCGAACGTGGACTAATCATTGGATGTCACCTAAGCGACAAATCCATCAGGAACATTTCGAGCCTTCTAAAGCTGTCCAGGTCGGTGTTTGTGACTGTGATATGGAAACCCGGTGGAATTACCAAAGCTAAACCAAAGCGGGACAGACATGATGTACTTGGGGGACAGGGCGGTTGTGAAACATGGCAATAAATCTGTAGAAGGAATCACTCATGAGTTGCAGCGTGCTACCAGCGCTCAATTAGTGTATGGAGAATGGGGTACAATGCTCCTCATAAGCCATACATTTCTGTAGACCTAAGCGGCGCTTGAGGTGGTGTAAAGAGTGGCATCACTGGAGACTGAATCAATGGAAACGAGTGATTTCAAGTGATGACTCACGCTATACCCTGTGGCACTCCGATGGAAGGGTTTGGGATTGGCGGATGCGCAGCGAACGTTATCTGCCATCATGTGTAGTGCCAACAGTGAAGAGCAGAGCCGCGGTGTAACAGTATGGGGATGTTACTGGTGTTTAGGTCGTCGTCTCCTTATTGCGCTTAAGAAAACGATAAATGTGAAAGGATATGGACACATTTGCAACATGATGTACTATGTACATTAGAGCTACAGTTCGGAAACGATGACTGTTTCTATCGACATGACAATGAATCCTTTCATAAAACAGCATCCGTGAGGCGATGGTTTGTGAACAACATTATTGAAATAGATTGGCCCGTTCACAGTCCCGACCTGAAACCAAAGGAACGCTTTTGAGATGAGTTCCAACTTCAACTTCGCACCAGGTCCCTGCGCCCAACACCGCTACTTTCAATGGCTTCGGCTCCTGTGGAAGAATGGTCTACCGTTTCTCCACAGTCAGTTGGACGCCTCACTGAAAGTGTTCACGCCGCCAAAACAGGTGAATGGAGGACATACCCCGTATTCACTAATAGGCTCTGTATGCTTTCGATCAAATAGTGTATTTGTAGCAGGTCACCAGAAGCCACCTGGATACAGACGCGGGAGACCGAGAAAGGAATCATACACTGACGTCCTAGGACGGTCTTGAAGCGCCACTGTACGATGACGAAAAATGTAGTGCGGCAGCACAACCTGATGCAAGTCTTTCACTTGGACGCCACATCGGCTACTTGCGTGTCCTTAAAACCAACAGAACTCGATTTTCGCCAATTACCCGTCCGAGTATTAACTGGGCCCTATGTTGCCTAACTTCGTTGATCAGGAGGGAACTGGCGTTAACAACGTCGCAAGGGCGTTGGCTGTGGTGTGATAAGTGAAGACAGAATGTTGTTGCCTATAGAGCTGGAAGAAGGGGGCTCAAGTGATGCACTGGAACAAATATACCGTAGGCTGACTCTCATAGCTGCACTGTTTACGCAAACTGTCATAACTCTGTCGATTTTCACCTCTCATTCACCTACTGAGCAGCTACGTGTGTTTCTAATTGGCCTGGCCATTGGGGATTACCTGGAATGTCTTTATCTGTATTGGAACATGTGGAACATCATTTTAGTCTGGGGACAAAGCCTTGTTTCCACACTTTATGCAAACTGTAGTAACTCTGTCAGTTTTCGCTATTCACTCTTTTGCTGAGCAGCGATGTGTGTGTCTCACAGGCCTCATCATTGTGGATGAATTAGAATTTCTGTACCTGTATTGGAACATGTGGAACGTTACATCAGTTTTGGGGACGAAGCATTGTTTTTGTACTTGGACACGAGGCCAACAGTTACAGTGTATCACGGACACCGGAAACTGGGTGGTAAAAGTTCCTTTCATGCGAGAGCCGGGAAAATACAGGCCTCACGCGTCCCGCCATCATTGATCTTCCAAAGCCGCTACTAACTTATCACCCATCGTGGTCTACGACGTCCATACCATTGTGCTCACAACTTTCAGCCGTCCTACGCAAAGAAATCGGCGTAAGAAGTGGTATTTAGAGCAGTCGACTTTTGAGATATGTCTGGCTAAAAATGGTTCAAATGGCTCTGAGCACTATGGGACTTAACAGCTGTGGTCATCAGTCCGCTAGAACTGAGAACTACTTAAACCTAACTAACCTAAGGACATCACACACATCCATGCCCGAGGCAGGATTCGAACCTGCGACCGTAGCAGTCGCGCGGTTCCGGACTGCGCGCCTAGAACCGCGAGACCACCGCGGCCGGCAGACATGCCTGGTTCCTCATGACAACGATGACAGTATGTAGGGTGCAAATCGAGTGTTCATACAAGGGAATTTCAAGAAATAAGTTACACATTATTATGGGAGGCCAAATAATATTATTGAATGCTGCAATAGATTTGAAAATGATGACACTATTTTTGTAGATAGATAGCCACCAAGTCTCTGTAAACAACAGTCAGAATGCTCTACCAATCAATCAGTTCCTAGACGACAGAAATCGACTGACTGCTCATAGAGCTGTTCGAGAATATTATATGAACGTCGTTATCATTGGAAAATCGCTTTCCTTCAGGTTTGCTTTCAGTTTGCCGAAAACCTGGAGATCGATGAATCAAGGCATGGAGTTTTCGATCAGCATCACTATATCCGTAAGGCCTCTGTCAATTTACTCGCACCATTTCACTATGGCCGAACATGACATGGCATTTGGTCCATATACTCCAAGAATTTCATGGTGAATCTGTGTAAAATTTATATATTTTGCCCACAAGTATCGCACTATGCAGCGTACTTCAACTCTGAAGTACATTACTATTTGTCTCGCTACTTCAGTCGCGCCCTGTAATGCGCGTGTTGTACATAGGAAAGTAGAATTGTATCTAGAGAAAATTTTGAATGTCTACTTTTTCTGACAATGCTCCACCCTTTTTGCTCAATTGTATTGATGTGGGATGATGTGTGTAAGTTATTTTCTGAAATCCCTTCGATTGATTTAAAGTCATAATAAAACATGACACAGTAACATGGAAATACTGACATTGTAAATGGAAGAAAGTGCCACTTTCGCGATTTGGGGACGCGAGACAGCCTCTTATCCATAACGCTCGTGGATTAACAAGGAGGGCTGCTAAGATGATCAGCCAGTATATGCTGAATGAGATTTTCACTCTGCAGCGGAATGTTCGCTGATATGAAACTTCGTGGCACATTAAAACTGTGTGCCGGTCTCAGACTCGAACTCAGGACCTTTGCCTTTCGCGGGCAAGTGCTCTAGCATCCTAGCTACCCAAGCACGATTCAGGCCGCGTCCTCACAGCTTTACTTCTGCCAGTACCTCGCCTCCTAACTTCCAAACTTTACAGAAGCTCTCCTGGGAACCTTGCACTTGTCCGCGAAAGGCAAAGGTCCCGCCCGAGTCTCGGTCCGGCACACAGTTTTAATCTGCCAGGAAGTTTCAAGCCAGTATATGATTTTTACATGGTCTTCTTCATTCAGCTAGGTGAATAACAGGCTGATAATCAAGCCTCACTTCAAATACACGCTACGCAAACATTCCTAACGCATTTCACACTGTCACACTGGATATGAGATTTAGTGTCGTCACAGACGGATAGGGTACACAACTTCCACCCTGGGGGTAGTGGTGGCGTCGGGAAGAGCATGTGGCCACTAACTGTCACAAACATTACCAAATCCTACATAATAATGACGACCTCATAGAGACACAGAAAAAAGGCAAAGAAGAAGCAGACATGGAATAAATTAATTAGCTGAAAACAGCCCTCTTGTACATGTCATATTCCCAACAGACTCTGAGAAAATAGAAGGCATCCTCTCGCCTCGCTGTAAAGCTACCCATAAAGTTATTTTAGTAGGAGCGTATCAGGTGGTGAGGGCGATGGTAGTGTGACAAGAGTATACAGGGTGATTTAGCGGCCTCTATCGGTGGGTTTTATGCAAACCAAACGTCTTCAAATACGACTTGCAAGATTTTAGTATTCTCTCACTCACTGCATAGAAACTATCACTCCCAGAGATAAAATGAACAGGACCTTTTTGTAGGAAATTTAATGTTGTTAAATTTTGACCTGTGATACTTTTACGCTAAGGGTGTAATTTTCGAATTATTCAATAAATGTACAAAAGTGACTTTCAAACGCGTTTTTCTTCAATACCTCGAAAACTTTTGTGTCCAGCGCTAACGCATCCCATAGTAAAATTTAACTTCATAAACTACCTACAAAAAGATCCGTTTCATTTTTTTTTTTTCTGACGGACTAATAGTTTGCGCCTAACGAGCGAGAGAGGATGAAAATCTCGCGCATCGTTTTTGAAGACACCGCAGGTTGCACAAAACCTATCGGTACGAACAGCTGAATGACCCTCTATATTTGCTGTGGAGCTGGGTGTTGTGAGGCGGCACGTGTGGTGTTTGGCTGCAGCGCCGCGGCCGCCCGGTATGCCGGAGCAGCTGAGCGTGGGGCGGCTGTCGGCCGGCGAGAACGGCACGCTGCGCGGCGAGCTGAGGTGGCGGCCTCCCGCCGAGTCGGACCTGCCGGTGGCCAGGTACCGCGTCTACTGGAGCCGCGAGCTGGAGCCAGCGCGCTCGCTGCTCGTCAAGCAGCACACCGTGCCCAGGGTGAGTCCTCCAGCTACAGCCAGCCTAGTCTGCGTATTCACACATAAACAGCTTTTCGCATGCCGCTTCACCCACATGCGTGTATAGCGTAGATACTATGCATAATATTCTTATTCTCTGCTGTATTACACTGTACGTTTCCAAAGACGATGACAATTTTATCTGTGGTATTTACACATGTGCTACGATCGTGAGTCACACGTTGACAAAAACACTGGCTCTTTGCAACGCCTTCTAGCGCAATCTTGTTGACAAACTGAACAGCGTAAATAAGAGACAAATCGCGCTTCTTATCGTACTTGTAAGGTATTCCAAATCAACTAAGTACAGGAAAGAAATGCCAACAGGCCATTTTAGAAAAATTTTTACCAATCAGCCTCTTCTCACATTCATCCCTAAACCAAGCGGTAGTAGGGGTATCTCACTCTCACATATTTTTATACAAAAAATTGATCACGTATACTCCAAATTTGGCTGAGTTGTGCTTTTAAGTTACCAGTTTTCACTCCCAACCTCAACCGTAGGGATATTTAGAAGAGTCTTACAGTCATGAAAATTTTTTCTAGGTTGCAAGTGATATATTTGCCCAGTTTGCTAGAAACTGCTTCAGGTTCTGTGGAGATGGGCTGATATGTTCTGTCTTAGCAATCCTCTCTCGCCTCCCCTCCGCCCCCCCCCCCCCCCGCCCCCCCGCCCACCCCCTCAAAAATACACACACACACACACACACACACACACACACACACACACGCACACACACACACACACACACACACACACTTATGGGAAAAACGTTTTCAGGACTGTTACCAATGAGCCTAGCAACCCCAACAACTATGAAATCGATACTATTCGTTGCTATCGAATACTTTTTCATATTGTCACGACTTTTCGTCACCACTGCCAGTCCTGGGGTGGTAGGGAGGAATATATTATCCACACAGCATATTATAGAAGTAATGAAAATAATTACTCATGTACATAGAAAAATATGGATGAAATTGCTGTAGCCATTTCTCAGAGATACTTTTACGTTACCCCATTTTCACCCCCATCTCTACTGAAAGTTGGATGTCCTTACACAGTACTTCTTTCCATATAGTAAATGAGCCTTGTATCTTCAATCAAGTAGGTTAAAAGTAGATATAAAACATACTTGCATATTTACATACATTCATACACAAACATACATTTTTATAGTATACTGATTTCTTACCCGCAACCTGGTCTATGCACATGTATGTCACAAATATTGCACACATCTACTCTACTCTTCTCTCTCTCCATTTCCGCCTCCCCATTACCTTCATTCCCCCCTCCTCATCTCTCACTTCATTCTCTCCTCCTCAACTCTCTGTCTGTCCTCCTCCATCTTCCCCTTTCTCTCTCCATCTGTTCCTCCACCTTTTCTCTGTCAATTTCATCCTCCTCCTCTAATTTCATTTCCCCTGCTCCACTTGCTGTCCATCTCCTCCATCCTCACTCCATATCCTTCTCATCCATTTTCCTGACAATCTCCTCTACCTCCTCTGTCCAGCTCCTTCCACCCCATCTTTTGGGGAAATCTCCTCCCTCCCCCTCTATATGTCCATCTTCCCCTTCCTCCTCTCTCTATCCATTTCCTCCCTGCACCTCCCTGTGTCCATCACCTCCTCTTCATACTCTTGGTCCACCTCCCTCATTTGTCCATCTCCTCCTCCTCTCTCTAAGTCGATCACTTTCTCCATTATGTCCATCTTCTCTCCCCCTCCCTCTGACCATCTTCACATCTTCCTGCTTGTTGCCCATCTCCTCCATGCCAACTCTCTGCCCCTCTCTTCCCCCCCTCTCTCCTCCATCTCCTCCTTACCCCTTTCTCTATCCACCACCTGCCCCTGTCTGTTCAACTCCCTCATCACTATTTCTCTGGTAATATCCTACTTCCTCCATGTCAGTGTCCATCTTCCAGAATGAGATTTTCACTCTGCAGCGGAGTGTGCGCTGATATGAAACTTCCTGGCAGATTAAAGCTGTGTGCCCGACCGAGCCTCAAACTCGGGACCTTTCCCATCCGCGGGCAAGTGCTCTACCATCTGAGCTACCGAAGCACGACTCACACCCGGTACTCACAGCTTTACTTCTGCCAGTATCTCGTCTCCTACCTTCCAAACTTTACAGAAGCTCTTCTGCGAACCTTGCAGAACTAGCACTCCTGAAAGAAAGGATATAGCGGAGACATGGCTTAGCCACAGCCTGGGGGATGTTTCCAGAATGAGATTTTCACTCTGCAGCGGAGTGTGCGCGGATATGAAACTTCCTGGCAGATTAAAACTGTGTGCCCGACCGAGACTCGAACTCGGGACCTTTGCCTTTCGCGGGCAAGTGCTCTACCATCTGAGCTACTGAAGCACGACTCACGCCCGGTACTCACAGCTTTACTTCTGCCAGTATCTCGTCTCCTACCTTCCAAACCAGGTGGAGATGAAGAGGCTGGCACAGGATAGAGCAGCACGGAGAGCTGCATCAAACCAGTCTTCGGATGGAATATAACAACAACAACAACAAAAACAGTCCAGATCCCAATGATATGTTATTAAAAAATAAAAATATTGCGATCAAGACTCCTGTTTTAACCCTATTATTTCATCGGATCACTGTTGCGCCTCTGTACAATGTTTTCAAAATTTATGTTTTAATTTATTAATTCTCTGTTTGAAACAAATTTCGCAGGGGATACCATATGGCGCTTCTCTTCTTTAGAAATGTTTTACTTGCCATTGACAGTCTACATTTTATATCATCTCTACTTCGGCCATCAGGTATTTTGCTGGCCAAATTGCAAAACTCATTTACTACTTTGACTACATCCTATTATCCTTGTTTTGCTTTTGTTGATGATCATCTGATGTCCTCCTTTCAAGACACTGTCTGTTCCGTTCAACTGGTCTTCCAAGCCATTTGCTGTCTCTGACAGAATTACAATGTCAATGGCAAACCTCAACGTTTTTATTTCTTCTCCCTAAACTTTAATTCTTATTCCAAATCTTTCTTTGGTTTTCTTTACGGCTGGTTCAGTGTACATATAGAATAACATCGGTGATAGGCTAGAGCCCTGTCTCACTCCCTTCTCAACCATTGCTTCCCCTTCAGGCCCCTCGGCTCTTATAACTGCCATCTGGTTTCTGTTCAAAATGTTCAAATGTGTTTGAAATCTTAAGCTTCCACACTACTTAACCTAAATTATCCTAAGGACAAACACACACACATCCATGCCCGAGGGAGGACTCGAACCTCCGCCGGGACCAGCCGCACAGTCCATGACTGCAGCGCCTTAGACCGCTCGGCTAATCCCGCGCGGCTCTGGTTCCTGTACACGCTGTAAATAGCCCTTCGCTCCCTATATTTTACCCCTGCTGCCTTCAGAATTTCAAAGAGAGTATTCCAGTCAACAATGTCAAAAGCTTTATCTAGATCTACAAATGCTATAAATGTAGATTGGGCGCTACTTAACCTATATTCTGAGGGATGTCGTAGGGCCAGTACTGCCTCACGTATTTCTATATTTCTCAGTAATTCAAACTGATCTTTCCCGTGGTCGGCTTCTGCCAATTTTTCCATTATTATGTAAAGAATTGTTAACATTTTCCAGTCATGACTTATTCAACCGATAGTTCAGTGATTTTCACACCTGTTAGCAGGTGATCTGTTTGGAGTTGGATTTACTACATACCTTCTTGAAGTCTGAGGCATTTCGCCTGTCTCGTATATCTTGCACACCAAATGGAAGGGTATGGGATGGCTGGCTCTCCCAAGGCCACCAATAGTTCTAACGGAATATCGTGTATCGCCGGGGCCTTGTTTCGACCTAGATCTTTTAGAGCTTTGTCAAATTCTTCTCGCAGTATCACATCTCCCATATCACCTTCATCTACGTCCCCCTTCTATAATATTGCTTTCAATTTCATCTCCCTTGTATAGGCACTCTGTATACTCCTTCCACGTTTCCGCTTTCCGTTTTTTGCTTAGGACTGGTTTACCATCTGAGCTCTTGATGTTCATACAGCTGCTTCTTTTCCCAAAGGCCTGTTTAAATTTCCTGTCGGCGGTATCTATCCTTCCTGTAGTGAAATATTCTTCTGAATCTTTATATTTGTCCTCTGTCCATCCCTGATTAGCAATTCTCCACTTTCTGCCAATCTAATTTTTTAAACGTTTGTATTCCCTTTCGTTCTCTTCATCTGTTTCATTTTCGAATTACCTCCTTTCGTCAAATTAAATATGTTTTGTGTTATCCAAGGATTTCTACTAGGCGTTGTCTTTTTACCTATTTGATCCTCAGCTGCCTTCACTATTTCACCTCTTGATGCTTTCCATTCGTCTTCTACTGTATTCTTTCCCCTGTTCTAGTCAGCCGTTGCCTAACGCTCCCTCTCAACAACCTCTCGATCTTTCAACTTAACCAGGTCGCATCTCCTTAATTTCCTACCTTTTTCCTGTTTCTTCAGTTTTATTCTACAGTTCATGACGAATAAATTGTGGTCAGAGGCCATATCTGACCCCGGAAAAAACTTACAATTTAAAATCTGGTTCGTAAATCTCTGTATTATACTACATTGCAGGATATGGGCTTCGTGTCTATCTTAGCTACGATAATGGGTTTACTATGCTGTTCTAGTACCTTACACTCATATCTATTTTTTTAGTCATTATTAAACCCACTCCTGCATTAACCCTTTTTGACCTTGTATTTATAACTTTGTATTCCCTTGACCAGAAGTCCTGTTCCTCCTACCACTGAACTTCACTGATTCCCACTCTATTTAAATTCAACCTAACCGTTAACCTTCTTAAATTTTCTATCCCACCAGCCCGATGAATGGATATAATATTCCACGCTCTGATCCGTAGAATACCGAGCTTATTTCTGCTGATGACGACATCTTCCTGAGTAGTCACCACCTGGAGATCGAATGGGGGACTATTTTATCTTCGGAATATTTTACGCAAGAGGACGCCATCATCATTTAACAGTACAGCACAGCTGCATGTCCTCGGGATAAATTACGGCTGTAGTTTCCTGTTGTTTTCAGCTGTTCGCAGTACCAGCACAGCAAGGCCGTTTTGGTTGATGTTACAAGGCCAGATCAATCAGTCACTAGACTATTGTCTCTGCAACTACTGGAAGGCTGCTGCCCCTCTTCAGGAGCCACACGTTTGTCTGGCCTCTCAACAGATACCCCATCCGTTGTAGCTGCACCTACGGTACGGCCGCCTGTATCGCTGAGGCACGCAAGCCAACCCACGTACTTCAACGTCCATTGTTGTTTTATCCGAGCTGAAACGTCATGCCTGATGCGGCAGTTGAAGTGCATGAACAGTGAAAATTTAGTAAGGTATAAACTTGTTTCCTTTCATCATTTTGTGGAGTATTTCAGCGAGAAAACGTTTCGTAAAAGTTTGAAAATGTGTGTAAAGTTTGTTGCAAGTCATTAAGTGCGCTTATTCTCAAATACCGGATGAATAAATTCTGAGCATTCGCTACATGTCTTTTTCACACTCCCTTCCCCCTCATCACTCTTACAGGTAGATGGTTATTACATCATAAGGTGCTTCTTCTAGACAGTAAGTAATATGTGCACCAAGTTTGGTTCAAACATATAAACATTTTTTTAATATCTATGGATGTAGATACAGAAAGGTACGTGGTGTTATAGAAATGATGAGCTCTTGAGAGGTGTTAGTATTCATCCAAGCAATAAAAATCACACTATTAAACATGGGTCTCGAAACGAATATTTTCTGGGATCTGAAAACTTGTTCATAGTAGGCGTTCGATTGCTGCTACGAGCACAGTCGGCGCATTACTTCTCCATAAACTTAGTTAAAGGTGTCTGTTGATGTATTTCTATATCATTGTAGTTTAGCTTGACATTACTCCGAGTATTAAGCTGTCTACAGTCAGTTGTGTGGTACGAATTTTGTTGTACTGTAGATTCGCTTGTATTAGTGTGTGTTACTGTACTGTAGACTACTCGCAAATTTGAGAATGCAAGGAGTATCATAGCTAACAACACAAACTGGCTGGAACACCTGAAAGCTTACGATAATGTAAGCAAAAGCGTTGTAGTGAAACCACTCCAGAAACGAGCCGATTGTCGTAGGATCAGTATAAATGTATTTGCAGTATAAACATTTCTATTGTTTCCTTCAGTCTGGCTCCACTTCCAGACAAGATCTATCTTTATAAAATTTGTAATGCTTCTTCAGCACGTTACAACCCGTTGTACCTGTTAAAGGAGGCGTTCCACGTGTCGTCCTTGCAGTTCAATGCAACGCAGCACTCGTGTTTGCAGTCAGTTACGAACTGTTTCAAACAAGCTCGGATCAATTCGAAAAGCTTGATAAGACCGTACAATTCGCTACTCTAGTTCTCCAGCCGTATCAACTGGAGTACTGCACACTTCACTTTTTACATGAACCAAGACAGGAAAATCTCGAGGCTCTAGACCAGGTGATCTTCGAGAGCAAGGTAAAGGCTCTGCTCGAACTATCCATCTTGGACCAGACTGACGCCTCAGTTACCATCTTACACCAACAGGGTGCTACTGTCGCGCCATGCATGTGCTACACTCGCCAAACATGGACCGTGGGTGAAATTTGATCCGAATTACATGGGATTTAATTCGAAAGTGTACATTTGAAACACTTTTTACTATCTATTACAATATTATATACAGAAGTCAGTGTCGGCTCGAACCAACCACATATTCGCAATTATCTCGCAAAGGGCTGCGTTTCAGATCCAAGTTTACTGGAACTTCTACTATTGTATGCATCTGCGTATCATGCTGTCTTTACTTAGACAAATGTTCGTTCTTTTTTGGTTACTATTAACACTATTTCTACATACAAATGATTCAGCGCATATATTTTTTCACTTTTGCGCACCTTTTTAGCAGTCGAAGCCTACTACTGCATAAGTGAAAGGCGGATATGATTTTGTGGTACCGTTTAGAAAACTGATGTAGCCTGCTTGCCCTTGCACTCTGACGGGCAGCTGACTGGTAGCAGCGTAAGGCGTTAGATTTCGTCTTGTCTTGACTGTATTTGAACAATCCATATTATCTTCAGAAGGTCCAGGCCCTAATGACGAAAGACTACCGCAGCAGGTTGCACATCTGTCAGCGGTACTTACAAAGCGCGTTGCAGATCCAATGCCTACACATAGCATTTTATTACTAACGACATTGCTTGCATAAGCTTTGCGAACATTCCTAATCTGAATGTGAAGGGTGATGACAATCGCCACGAAACTGCAGGAATAATGCGTCAACATTATTTATCACTCAACGCAAAGACAGGCATTCTTGGCGAGAGAGATGATTTAGGCCGATTATTAATATTTTCTCACTGACATATTACAGACACTGCTGGAGGATGTGCCACATCAACAAAGGTGTGGTTCATGATCGTGTACTAACATATTTTCGCGTCAATGAACGAGAAAAATGTCGCGCGGGTTTAGCCGAGTGGTCTAAGGCGATGCAGTCATGGACTGTGCGGCTGGTCCCGGCGGAGGTTCGAGTTCTCCCTCGGGCATGGGTGTATGTGTTTGTCCTTAGGCTAATTTAGGTTAAGTAGTGTGTAAGCTTAAGGGCTGATGACCTTAGCAGTTAAGTCCCATAAGATTTAAAAAAAGTTTCTTCGCATTTCATTTTTGCATTCTGTGATCATTTGTAATCATAGGAGAAAGGTATGGAATATTAGTGGTATTAATACTATCATAATTTGCAGCAGTAATAGCACTTGCTGAAAAATAAATAAAAAGACAGGTGGTAGTAGTAGTAGTAGTAGTAGTATGTAAGACATTTTTGGGGAATTGTAATAGGTAAATTGTTATTGTAGAAGTAATATTTGGTGTTGTAAAAGTAATAATAGCAGTATATATGACAATAACTGTAAATTAATTAAGATGATTTGAAACAACGAAAACCTATGGCTCTCTTTTTATGACAGCAAAGAAAGTTCCGGGTAAGAGCGGTCAGAAGTGCCACGGGACAGCTGTCCAAATGTTAGAGCGACTGTATTAGAACAGAATCGAAGATAAGGAAAGACAGTATTGTAGACAGTCTAAAGTTAATTTATGTTCTAAACAAAATAAAAAATTGGATAAGGAATTAAGTAGGTTATGCTGAAAATTCACGCACATGCAGTTACTATATATAACGAACCTTTGTTGTTAGCAAGTAAGTGGACTATTGTAAATAAATAAGTGGCTGTTGTTACTGTTTTGGTGGTGGCGTGTGCAGGACGTGACGCGGTTCTGCCTGCGCGACCTGCTGCCGGGCTCGCTGTACTTCGTGCAGGTGCAGGCGCTCGCGCAGTTCGGCTCAGAGAGGCTCAAGAGCGAGAAGGCCGCCATCTTCCTCAACACCACCGCGCACGCCCACCAAGGTACTGCCCCAGCGTCCAGCGCTGTCTGCTAGCGCCCATAACTCACAACTGCGGCTTATTTTTATTACACAGCGTAGTTTCCATTCTTGTGGAGTTCACTTGTTATCATAAAAATTTACAGGTCGAAATTTTCCAAACTAATCATTGTACGATGAATTCTGGATGTAAAGGGTGTCTCAATAAAGTTGCACAATTTCATTTATGTATGAAACACCTTATTTATTGAAAAGATGAAACACCTTTATTTTGAACTTAACAGTATACAATACAGTTATCTTCGAAAAACAATATTGGACAAATGTTTACTGAAAAACTGTTATTTCTCTCATAAAATTTTCAGTGACGTACGATCTGCAACGTTTTCCTCAACGACAAGCTTAATTCTGGCATTTAACTCAGGAATCGCTCACTATTTGTCGGCGTAAGCACTTGATTTCATACGCTGAAGCGCCAAAAAGCTGGTATAGGCATGCGTATTCAAATACGGAGATATGTAAACAAGCAGAATACGGCGCTGCGATCGGCAACGCCTATATAAGACGATTAGTGTCTGGGGCAATTTTTAGATTGGTCACTGCTGGTACAATGACAAGTTACCAGGTTTTAAGTGAGTTTTAGAGTGGTGTTATAGTCGGCGCACGAACGATGGAACACAGAATCTCCGAGATAGCGATGAAGTGGGGACTTTCCCGTACCACCGTTTCACGATTGTACCACGTCCATGCCACGTCGTGCTGCTGCACTTCTTCGTGCTCGTAGTGGTCCTACACGGTATTAGGTAGGTGTAAGAGTTTCTTTGGCTCTTCAGTGTATAACACCACAGGAAAAAGGCACACATCGTCACGTCCCAAGATCTCTATGTCGAATTCAAGACCCCATGGCGTGAGACGCACACCTTTTTCAATGGGCCACATCATCTACTTTTATTTCAAATTCACCATCGTACATCACAGTTACTTGTGCGATACAACGCACGTTAGTCTACTGTAAGTTACACGCGTGCATGTACCAAAAATATTGAGTTATGTGCTCAACACTAATCGAATAAGCAGTTCTTTGAGTTTCCTTCACCATCCGCCGCATAGCGTGATCCAGCGCGCAGTGCCAACCACTTGTTTCTTCCGAAGTTTATTGAGAAAATCTTGCTCTTTTTATAAAATTTTCAATTTCTTTGTCATACATTCTGTATCGATTTCCTCAGTGACACACTCAGTTCAATAATTTAAACTATAAATTGTTCTTGGTTTGTTCACACACGTGACTTGACATACAGCACGGCTTCATGTCGCAAGATCTTGGTGTCCAGTTCTTGGCTCCATGGCGTGGGACGATAGACCTGGGAATTTCCCCTTCAGTATAGCGTGATTCGCCCACTGTACGACTAATGGCTGGTGCTGAAAACACTTGCTTTCCAGGTCAATCCACCCCAATTTGAATCAAAGGAACTCTCTCACCATGTTGCGATAACGTACAAATTTAACCATTACTACTTTATCTGAGGAATTCTCGAAAAATTAGGGCATAATCAAACCGCTCGCTTAAAATTTGCACCAAACTGTTGCCCGATGTGCATGCATCAGCTGCTGAAGTGTTGTACGAGGATTCTCGTCACCACAAATCTGACAATTATGTTACTGACGTAGCCTTTCAATTGGGAATGCACCTCATGGCAAAAGTTTGTTGAAAAACTCGTATTTTTTCAAATCTGTCCTGCACATTTTGGTTTTCCAGTACGCAATCAACAAATCCACACTTTTCCTAATGGGCGGTTGACAATAATCGCTGCATTCATTGTAACTTTTCAAGGGCGTAGAACCTCTACCGTAATTCGCTGTTCCTCGAAATGTTCAGTTCTTGTAATCGGTGGCGGGTCGAGGCCCATGGACTTCGATCCACACTCTCTTATATTGAGGCAATATTTTCATCAGAAAGACGAGTACGATGTTGCTTTCCTGTCGTAATATCAACAACTCACCAATTTCTTAAAAGTTTTCATTTATTCTTCATGTGGTCGAATTAATTGGTTGCCTTGCACAGGCCGAAAATTGTACACTGTTTTCGAAGTGTGCTTAAAGAACTTTTCCCATATTTGTAATAACACTGGACGACGGCAACGAGTTGTTCGACATTAAAACGATTCATTTTTACTAACCACAATGTATTAACACGAATTATTTACAGACGAATGGAAAAACTGGTAGAAGCCGACCTCGGCGATGATCAGTTTGGAATCCGCAGAAATGTTGGAACACGTGAGGCAATACTGACCCTACGACATATCATAGAAAATAGATTAAGGAAAGGCAAACTTACGTTTCTAGCATTTGTAGATTTAGAGAAAGCTTTTGATGATGTTGACTGGAGTACTCTCTTTCAAATTCTGAAGACACAGGGGTAAAATACAGGGAGCGAAAGGCTATTTACAATTTGTACAGAAACCAGATGGCAGTTATAAGAGTCGAGGGGCATGAAACGGAAGCAGTGGTTGGGAAGGGAGTGAGACAGGGTTGTAGCCTATCGCCGATGTTATTCAATCTGTATATTGAGCAAGCAGTAAAGAAAACAAAAGAAAATTCGGAGTAGGAATTAAAATCCATGGAGAATAAATAAAAACTTGGAGGTTCTCGGATGACATTGTAATTCTGTCAGAGACAAAAAATGGCTCTGAGGACTATGGGACTTAACATCTGTGGTCATCAGTCCCCTAGAACTTAGAACTACTTAAACCTAACTAACCTAAGGACATTACACACATCCATGCCCGAGGCAGGATTCGAACCTGTGACCGTAGCAGTCGCGCGGTTCCGGACTGAGGGCCTAGAACCGCTAGACCACCGCGGCCGTCTGTCTGAGACAGAAAAAGGCTTGGAAGACTATTTGAACGGAATGGACAGTGTCTTGAAAGGAAGATATAAGATGAACATCGACAAAAGCAAAACGAGGGTAATGGAATGTAGTCGAATTAAACCGGGTGATGCTGCGGGAATTAGATTTGGACTTGAGACGCTTAAAGTAGTGAATGAGTTATGCTATTTGGGGAGTAAAATATCTGATGATGGTCGAAGTAGAGAGGATATAAAATGTAGACTGGCAGTGGCAAGGAAAACGTTTCTGAAGAAGAGAAATTTGTTAACATCGAGTATAGATTTAAGTGTCAGGAAGTCGTTTCTGAAAGTATTTGTATGGAGTGTAGCAATGTATGAAAGTGAAACGTGGGCGATAAATAGTTTAGACGAGAATAGAAGCTTTCGAAATGTGGTGCTACAGAAGAATACTGAAGATTAGATGGGAAGATCACATAACTAATGAGGAGGTATTGAATAGAATTGGGGAGAAGAGAAATTAGTGGCTCAACTTGACTAGAAGAAGGGATCGTGTGGTAGGACATATTCTGAGGCATCAAGGGATCACCAATTTAGTATTGGAGAGCAGCGTGGAGGGTAAAAATCGTAGAGGGAGACCAAGAGATGAATACACTAAACAGATTCAGAAGGATGTAGGTTGCAGTAGGTACTGGGAGAAGAAGATGCTTGCACAGGATACAACACGGAGAGCTGCATCAAACTAGTCTCTGAACTGAAGACCACAACAACAAGAGCCACAATGTCTCTATTTGACAACTGAGCAACAGCGAGCGTTGTCAACCGATCGTAACTAAAAAGACGTGCAATTTGGATTGTTGATTTTTAGTCGGAGTCCTCCTTTGTAAGCGCCGAAAACCCATTATTTTCAGTGAATTTTCTTGTACCGTAAGACCCTATGTTGGGTTATACTGACTGTTAACTTACGAGGCGTTACTGTTTTGACGTATGGCCGCTGCGTCTCTGCAGTCGGTGATCTGCCTCAAATGCACAAGTTTCCTTCTATTATTGGATACTCGCAGCTGCCATAACGGAGGTATTCATCCGTGTTTAATTTTCCTTGGTCTTATTTAAAATACCTCAGTCGACTGAAACGCCTGCTGACTATGAGACATCCGCAGCGATTCGTGTTCTGTGTGCAAAAGGCGCGAAAACGGTTGAGACTCATCGGCAAATAATGGAAATGTATGCAAAAAGAACATTACGGTCGATGTAATGGCAAGGAATGGATTAGAGCAGATCAAGATGAAACATGTGAGAACTAACTTCCATGTAGAAGTGCGAAATGGGTGATAGTAGGTCATCACTGAACACTTGTTGCAGAAAGCTGATGCACAAGTTGAACACGACGGACGTTTTACGATTACATTCTTATCTCACGAGTTCGCTCAAGTGTCGCGACATGGATTTTCTCAAAAGATTATTGCTGTAAACTTAGACTACGAGAAATTGTAGGCGTGCTAGGTGCCAAAAATACAGACGTAAGCGCACAAAGCTAATCAAATAGGCAGTTGTTTGAATTCCCTTGACTATCCGCTGTATGGCCATGATCTAGGGCGTACGGACAACCACTTGTTCCTGCACTTGAAAGAAAATTTAAGCCGTACGTTGACGGTGCCATGACAAGAGAATTGTAAAAATGGCACTCAGCAGTGGTTTGGAAATCAGGAGGCAGATTTTAATGAAAATGTAATTCACTGATATTGGTGGAAATTATGTTGTGAAGTGGATTAAGGAAGAGGTTGTTATGTAATAATACAATGGTTTTGCAAAGACACTTATCTTTGTTTAGTGAACATGCCATGAATATCTGGTCATTAGACCGTATTCTTACTTTTTTGTTGTAATTCAAGCAGCGAAAATTCCACATGCAACACCTAGTAAAAATTGCTCGCATAAGAAATTTCTGACAGACTCGATTCCATCATCGTTGTAGCCTGTTTTATGGTAAATTATGGTGGGTGGAATAAAATAAGCGAAGTGACTTTCACGAGCGATGTCTTTCTTTGTTGATTTCTTTGGCCCCCTCTAATCCTCTTCGCATTATTATTGAACAATATCTGCTGCGTCTAACGTCTTGGCTGTAGCGTACATGTTTTATCAAAATCTTTTTAGTTATTTTTCTTATTATTTTTAAAAATTTTGAACTTTCGACCTGAAGGCCATGCAGCTATCTCTCAAAGTTTTGAATTTTACAGAATGAGGTTACCTTTATCTAAAAATTGCATTATTAGTTTTAAAATTAATATACTATTTTGATAAAGGAGGAACGAGCTATATTAGTAGGTAACGGCTGGTGAGATCTGATTAGCTATTGCATGGAATCAATTTAGAGGTACGCTTACAGTTAACAATCAGAAAAATTTGTGATTTATATCTCCTACCGTTATTACATAAAATTCACAGTAAGGATTATGACGAATGTGTATTCGGTGTAGATGGATGGGGAATTACCCGTGACTAAATCTCATTATTTTGCATGATTGTGAGGATCAGACTTCGAAAGAATGTTTGGTTGTATCTGTCCACAGCACTCGTATTTCCTTTCAATCCGTATCGATGATTTATATTCGTCTTCCTACTGGTACCTTCTTCTTCTATATAACGTAGTCTTCAGGTCAGATGGCAGTAATAATATGTTTTTAAAAGTGTAATTTTGAGCCACTGTTTTCGCTAAATCTTCGATCGTTTCATTATATTTAATGTTAGCACGTCCTTTGATCCACACAAATATTTCCGAGATTGTCGTTTTCCTTGGTAACTTTCATAATGTCCTTTTCTAATGGATTAGTTTCCTTGAGAAGGGCTGATCTCTGTATATCTTAGAGCAAGTTCCTTTTTTTTAGTTCCCAGTCTTCTGATTAGTTTGCTGCGGCCCGCCACAAATTCCTGTCCTATGCCAACCTTTTCATCCCAGAGTAGCACTTGGAGCATGCGTCCTCAGTTATTTGCTGGACATATTCCGATCTCTGTCTCCTCGTACAGTTTTTATACTCTACAGCTACCTCTAGTACTACACAGTTTATTCCCTGATATTTTGACAAATGTCCTACCACCCTGTCTCTTCTACTTGTCAGTGTTTTTCATATATTGCTTTCCTCGCCGATTCTGTTGATAACTTCCTCATTCCTTACCTTATCAGTCCACCCAATTTTCAACGTTCTTCTGTAACACCACATCTCAAATGATTCGATTCTCTTCTGTTTTTGTTTACCCACATTCGATGTTTCACTGCCACTCATTGCTGTTTCCCGAACACACATACTCAGAAATTTCTTCCTCAGATTAAGGCCTAAAGGCCTATATTTGATACTAGTAGATTTCCTTTCGCTGGAAATTCTTTCTTTTCCAGTGCTAGTCTGCTTTTTATGTCCTTCTTGTTCCGTTCAATACGGATCATTTTGCTGCCTAGATAGCAGAATTCCTTAACCTCGTCTACTTGGTGATCCCTAGTTTTGACGTCAAGTTTCTCACTGTTATTTCTGCTACTTTCTTCGATGTGTTCTCATTCTATATTCTATAATCATTAACCCACTCATTCCATTCAACACATCCTGTAATTCTTCTTCGCTTTCGCTGAGTGTAGCAAAGACATCAGCGAATCTGATCATTAATATCCTTTCAACTTGAATTGTATTCCCATTCTTGTACGTTTCATGTATTGCCGTCATTTCTTCTTCAATGTATAGATTGATCAGTAGAAGTGAAAGACTCAGCTCTGTCTTACACCATTTTCAATCCGAATACTTCGTTCTTGGTCTTCCAGTCTTAACGTTCCCTCTTGTTTCCTGTATACACTCCTGGAAATGGAAAAAAGAACACATTGACACCGGTGTGTCAGACCCACCATACTTGCTCCGGACACTGCGAGAGGGCTGTACAAGCAATGATCACACGCACGGCACAGCGGACACACCAGGAACCGCGGTGTTGGCCGTCGAATGGCGCTAGCTGCGCAGCATTTGTGCACCGCCGCCGTCAGTGTCAGCCAGTTTGCCGTGGCATACGGAGCTCCATCGCAGTCTTTAACACTGGTAGCATGCCGCGACAGCGTGGACGTGAACCGTATGTGCAGTTGACGGACTCTGAGCGAGGGCGTATAGTGGGCATGCGGGAGGCCGGGTGGACGTACCGCCGAATTGCTCAACACGTGGGGCGTGAGGTCTCCACAGTACATCGATGTTGTCGCCAGTGATCGGCGGAAGGTGCACGTGCCCGTCGACCTGGGACCGGACCGCAGCGACGCACGGATGCACGCCAAGACCGTAGGATCCTACGCAGTGCCGTAGGGGACCGCACCGCCACTTCCCAGCAAATTAGGGACACTGTTGCTCCTGGGGTATCGGCGAGGACCATTCGCAACCGTCTCCATGAAGCTGGGCTACGGTCCCGCACACCGTTAGGCCGTCTTCCGCTCACGCCCCAACATCGTGCAGCCCGCCTCCAGTGGTGTCGCGACAGGCGTGAATGGAGGGACGAATGGAGACGTGTCGTCTTCAGCGATGAGAGTCGCTTCTGCCTTGGTGCCAATGATGGTCGTATGCGTGTTTGGCGCCGTGCAGGTGAGCGCCACAATCAGGACTGCATACGACCGAGGCACACAGGGCCAACACCCGGCATCATGGTGTGGGGAGCGATCTCCTACACTGGCCGTACACCACTGGTGATCGTCGAGGGGACACTGAATAGTGCACGGTACATCCAAACCGTCATCGAACCCATCGTTCTACCATTCCTAGACCGGCAAGGGAACTTGCTGTTCCAACAGGACAATGCGCGTCCGCATGTATCCCGTGCCACCCAACGTGCTCTAGAAGGTGTAAGTCAACTACCCTGGCCAGCAAGATCTCCGGATCTGTCCCCCATTGAGCATGTTTGGGACTGGATGAAGCGTCGTCTCACGCGGTCTGCACGTCCAGCACGAACGCTGGTCCAACTGAGGCGCCAGGTGGAAATGGCATGGCAAGCCGTTCCACAGGACTACATCCAGCATCTCTACGATCGTCTCCATGGGAGAATAGCAGCCTGCATTGCTGCGAAAGGTGGATATACACTGTACTAGTGCCGACATTGTGCATGCTCTGTTGCCTGTGTCTATGTGCCTGTGGTTCTGTCAGTGATATCATTTGATGTATCTGACCCCAGGAATGTGTCAATAAAGTTTCCCCTTCCTGGGACAATGAATTCACGGTGTTCTTATTTCATTTTCCAGGAGTGTATATCGTATATTACTCGTCTTTCCCTATAGTTTACCCGTATTTTTGTCGGAATTTCGAACATCTTGCACCATTTTACATTTTAAAATGACGTTTCCAGGTCGACAAATTCTATCAAATTGTCTTGATTTTTCTTCAGTACTGCTTCTATTTTCAACTGCAATATCAAAACTGCCTCTTTGGTGCCTTTACCTTTCATAAAGCGAAACTAATCGTCATCTATCAGGTCTGCATTTTTCTGTTCCATTCATTTATACAGGATGGAGAAAAATTGTGTCACGAAATTTTAAACCTGCATAGCTGATGCCAGTAGGAACCAAAATTACTAGTGTTGTGTAGGTCGACAACGCACCATTTTTAAACTATGGAAGCTTGGTGCCACGAGCTCCGTTTAGTCGTGGGATTTCCCTGTTGCCGTTCGTCGGTTACTGGCAGCGCTATGGTCGTCAGTTCACACTTACAAACGTCCCTTGCCCTGTCACTGCCCTAACGTGATGCGCACACGTGTCGAATAGGTCTTACTGTTTGTCTACACCCCACGTCAGAGGCATTCAGACTTAAGCTTCGCTTCGGGGCACACACATATCATCTGCGCTTTACTCAAATAGTAAGCATGGCGATCTCCGGCAGGCAAAGCATTCCCGGTCATGCGTTGTTCAGAGCATCCGGTAACAGGGCAATCCCATGGCCAATCAGAGTGTGTGGCGCCAATTTTCTGTAGTTTAAAAATGGTGCGTTGTCACAACACTAGTAATTTTGGTTCCTACTGGCATCAGCTATCCAGGGTTAAAATTTCGTGACACAAATTTTCTCCACTCTGTATATTATTCCTGCAGTATCTTGGAGGCATGGGCTGTTAAGCTGATTGTGCGATAAATCTCGCACTTTTCGCCTCTTTCTGTCTCCGGAATGGTATTTTCTCGAAAGTCTGATAGTATATCGCAAGTTACTTCATACATTCTACACATCAACGTGAAAAGTCGTTTTTTTTGCCACTTCTCCCAATGATTTTAGAAACTCCAGTGGAATGTTATCAAGTCCTTCTGCCTTGTTTGATCTTAAGTCGTCCAAAGTTTTTTCAGAGTCTGACTCTAATAGTGGATCCCATATTTCTTTCCTGTCGACTCCAGTTTCTTCTTCATTCACTGTAGCAGGCAGGTCCTCCCCTTCAACGAGGCTTTTAGTGTACTCTTTCCACCTATCCACTCTCTCTTCATTTAACAGTGGAATTCACGTTGCACTCTTAATGTTACCGCCCTTCTTTTTAATTAAACCGAAGGCCGTTTTCACTTTTCTATATGTTGAGTCAGTCTTTCTGACATTCATTTCTTCTTCGATTTCTTTGGATTCTTCACACACCCATTTTGCGCTAGCTTGCCTGCACTTCCTATTTATTTCATGCCTAAGTGACGTGTATTTCTCTATTCCTGAAATTTCCTGATCATTTTTGTAACCCCTTCTTTCGTCGGTCAACTGAAGTATTTCTTCTGTTACCCATGGCTTCCTCGCAGTTACCTTCCTTGTGCCTATGTTTTTCTTTCCAACTTGCACTTTTAGAGAGGTCTATTTCTCTTCAACTGAACTGTCTACTCAGCTATTCATTAGCGCAGCATCTATAGGCTCTGATAACTTAAGGCGTATTTCTTCAGTCCTTAGTACTTTCATATCCCCCTTCTTTGCACGTTGAATCTTCCTGAGTGGGCTCTTAAATTTCAGCCTACTCTTCGTCATTACTAAATTGTGATCTGAATCTATATCTGCTCCCGCATATGCCTTACAATCGAGCTATTCAGTATCTGATTTCGGAATCTCTATCTGCCCGTGATGCAGAGTAAATGGAATCTTTCTGTAACTACTGGCCTTTTCCAAGTAAACCTCCTTCTCTTGTGATTCTTGAACAGAATTTATTACAGACCTCCAATCAGTCTTTCTCTCCTCTCATTCCTACTGTGAAGTCCATATTCTCTCGCAACTCTTTCTTCTACCTCTTCCATACAACAGCATTCCAGTCTCCCATGACTATTAGATTTTCATCTCCTGTTAGATTTTCATCTCTCTTTACGTACAGAATCGTCTTGTCATTATCCTCATATACTTTTTCTATCTCTTCAACTTCTGCTTGCGTCGTCGTTGATTTCATTCTGCCTCTGGAGCGTAGTGTGCGTTCATAATCGATTTTAGACTTTATTAGGCTCTTATATATTAAGAGTAGAATACTAGCAGAATACCCAATGTCCATCACCTCCTTCCATTCGCTGTAGCAATCACCTAGTCCACCTCTCTCCATCCATCTTCTCCTTCCTCCTTTCCCTATTTACTTTCTGTCCATCTCCTCGTGCCCTCTTTCTGTCCACCTCCTTCTCAGCCCTCTCTCTGTCCACCTTCACTGCCCCGACGTTCTACCCATCTCCTCCTGATCCCCATTCTGTCCATATTCTCCCCCTCCCCCCCTCTCTTTGTCCACCTTCTCCACCTGAACACTCTGTCCACCTCCTCTTGGCCCCCTTTCTGTCCATTTTCTCTTCACCCTTCCACTTTTTGATCTCCTCCTCTTCCCTCTCCATCTCCCGCTCCATCCTCTCTCCTCTCTTCCTCCACCTCTATTCATCTCCTCCTCCACCCTCCCTGTCAGTCTCACCAGTTTCTCTGCCAATCTTCTCCTTCCCTTTCTCCCTATCAGTCTAATACTCGCCCCCTATCTTTGACCATCTCCTCTGTTCCCCTTTCTGCATCCCCTCCTCCACTCTCTCTGCTACTCCATCTCCTGCTCCGCCCTCCCCTTTTCTATCCATCACCTCCATCCCAATAGGATGTTGGTGGTTCTCACCACCAGAGTCTTACTTTGTGGGTAGTAAGTAATTTGAGGTAAAAATCGATCCAGGGCTTCACATGTCTCATATGTTTGACGTATTTCACTCTTATTTGCATACGTGTATTACCTGTATCTCGAGCAATATGGCTCTGCAGTTTCACTTTCACGCAGCTAGATGTTAATGACGTCTTATGTGTCGCATAATGATGTGATTTTGTAAGTACGTTCAGTGATGTAAGTCTTTGCAAAACGTGTCGCGAATAGAGTTGAGCCACGAGGTTTAGACGTGCGGTCTAGGGCCCCTTGCCACCGTTCGCACGGCTCTCCCCGTCGGAGGTTAGAGCCCTCCCTCGGACATGGGTGTGTATGTTGTCCTTATCGTAAGTTAATTTAACCTAGATTGAAGTAGTGTGCAAGCCTAGGGACCGATGACCTCAGCAGTTTGGTCCCAGAGGCACTTACCACGAATTTCCAACTGGAGTTGATAATAAAGAACTAATAAAATAAGGCGTCGTACCTGATGTGGCAACTTCACTGCATGAAAAGCAAAAGTGTAGTAACCGATAAACTTTTTTCTTTTCGTCATCCTGTTGGGTAGAGAGCGAAAAAAAGTTCCGTAAAATTTTAAATTATAAGTAAAGTTAGTTGCAAGTCTCTAAGTGGTTTCACTCTCAAATACTGGACGAATAAATTCTAGGTATTTGTCTGTCTGGAGCTAAGCTTCTTTTTCTCTTTTTTTACCCTCACTTCTACCTCTTTGAGAGATAGGTGGTTCTTACCCCCACAGAGTTTCTTTCCAGTCAGTAAGTGATAGGGATACGCGGTCTGGTTGAAAGCGATCTAGTGGTTTAGAAGGAGATGCGGAATATACTTAAATACATACATTTTTGTAATTGTATGGATTATAATTCGCTTATCACCTTGCTCTTGCAAAAGCGCGCAACGCATTGAGACAAGGCAGTATTTTCTCTATGACATATGTACCGTGCCTTATTCATGAGGGGCGGGAGTCCATTATCACACCTAGAAATTTGGTTTGACCCTTGTTGGCTCTTCACTGCGAAGATCTTGTTATTTGATCTGATGCGTGTTAGCCTCTGTAAAATCCTTCGCTTGCCAATGTTGATGACGGTCTTCTTACGGATTGAAAGTTGTAAGCTATTAGATGCCAGCCAGGTTTCTAACATTTTCCTTTCTCCTTCTCCATTTCAGCAACATAAAGAAACAAACTACTCCGTAACCAAAATGGGACCCAAATCTAGATATCACTGACGTAGCAACCCTCTCTGTGTATCCAAACTCTATTTATTCATTAAACAAATAATCTGTTGTCAACTTCATTAATTACATCATCTGAAGTGATTTCATACGGCGACTATCGTATTCATGTCTCGAAAATTGGAAGTCAGACCCAGCTTTCTTTTTTATATTTTTAGTTCCTTCATCGATTGCAAACAGGTGGTCCACTAGTGTGTTGTATACTCTCTATATGCCTTCATCTGTGGCTACGGTTTTGCAGCTTCCTTCGAGAGGATCTCCTTCAAGAGAAGTACGGCCACTTTAAAATTCAGCCATCAATTTCCTAATCGTTGAAAATGTAGAATCGCCTCTCTATAAAGTTTCACCAACTTTGGAAGAATTTTTGTTGGCGATAAACCTTCAAGAATGCAGAATTTCATGACGATGTTGTACTGCAGAATACGCGTATGAACGAAACATAGATAGTTCGATGGTTCCGCAAGTAAACTTGGCACTTAATCTGTAAACATTTGGGTGCAGCTTTTCTACTACCCGAAAAGGACCCAAGTATTCATCCATAAACTTCTTTGTTTCTGATGTGATCTTCTTCGACTTTTCCCTTACACCTTGTCCTGTTCAACTAGCAAGTCTTCCGGATGAACCCCCCTTTTCTCAGTGCCACATTTATTATATTCTTAAATATGTTCCCTTTTTCTGCAATACCTAATGGAAAACTGTTACTCTCCTCAGTGGTTAGACTCTTTTTCCTAGAAAATGGTATAATTACATTTCTTCCCTGAATTTCCAACATCATAGAATTCTCATTCAAATCTAGTTTCCCACTGTGTTTATTGATGAAGTCCACCCCTATCAACATGTCCACACTTAATCCTTACCAGGAAATTATGATACTACTGCATACTACTTATTTTAAGAGGTAGCAACGCTTCATATTTAACAGATTTCTTAACCTTTCCTGCTACGGTCGCAGGTTCGAATCCTGCCTAGGGCATGGATGTGTGTAATGTCCTTAGGTTAGTTAGGTTTAAGTAGTTCTAAGTTCTAGGGGACTGATGACCATAGCTGTTAAGTCCCATAGTGCTCAGAGCCATTTGAACCATTTTTTTAACCTTTCCTGTGGCTACAATTATTTGAATCCCCTTGACAGGCATTATTACTAATTCCTCTTTGTTTGGCAAAGCATCTAACCACTTTTGACTAACGCTACAAAGATCACTGCCACTGCAGTTAAACACTGCACTTCTTCCCCACTACAGGTTATCTTGTCTTCTCCCCACTATTGCTGACTTCAGATTCACGAAGCAAATCATGTACAACTTCCTTTCTCTCAAAACCTTCCCCACGCCTCGAAATTACACAGATATTTGTTTTATTATTTTCAGTATTTATCCTCTTTTGTAGCAGTCAGTCTGTCCACTAATGACAAATCAAAACACCTTGACACATCACGTTTTCCTTCCTGAACCTCCTGTAATCAATTAGTTGACTGACACCCACTATGGTCATCCAATCTTCATTACTGCCGTGCTTCCTTCACCTGTTCCTATTCAAAAAGTCGCCTAAGCTACCATTAATAACACTTATTTTGATGTTATTTGCTTCACTTGCCTCATTTGTACTGCCCGTGTCATTACTTCCGAATTCAGTCATTTCTTCATTATACAGCACAAAAAGAGTTTCTAGCTGTTTTAAACTACCATTACCTGCCTTGCAAACGATAGCATCTTTATAGACGAGATGTAGTTTTCCATACTCCATGACTCTGTGCTCTCTTCCGGACGCACTTCCCTCTGTTGTCTGTTTTGCACATCACTATCTTCATATGCTGGAGATCTTAGCATGTCCTTGATCGGAGTTAGTTCGCCTATCTGCCATAGCATGGCGCCAGCGTCTTACGCCTTCTCTTCTCCTACCATTACCTCAAGACACATTCACTCCGTTTACATTTACATTCTGTCTAGGTTCTGCATTATTTGGAGGCCTAAAGTATCTATTATCCTGCTCCTCCTACTGCATTAGTCTATCTACTCTTTTCAGATAACTAATGGATTTATTAATAACGTCCCTGAGAGCAGTAACTATTTTGTTCAGGCAGTTCATAGGTAGCTTTTCATCTAAACACATTGTAATCTGTTCTGGCTCTAATATGTTAGTGAGATAAATTAGCAACACACTTTAAAGCTAATCTTTTCACACTCTCCTTTCTGGGATTAAACTTTTCCCCAGCCCAGGAACTGTTGTGCAGATCCATCTGCTTTTGTTTACCCCAATATTCTGTGAAAAATGCATCTTTAAGCTATTGTAAAGTATCGTATCGTTCAGCAGCATTCACACTCGAGGTCCTGGCTTCCCCCATAAATTTTTATGAAATAAAGCCGACCTTTTGCCTATCGGTCTGCGGTCGTGGTAAAACATTTTCAAAATCATTCCAAAATTCCTTTGGAGGCACATGTCCATCAGGACCAAAACGTGAGGACTGTCTGTTAGTAGTGTAAGCTACTTCATCCAACTCTGTTATCAGACTGCCACCCACTCTGTTAGTACCAACTTGTATATTATGTTCTACTTTAATTAGTCTGTTGTTAAGATCATGTAGTTCATTTGCTTCCAACCACATCTGATCGGTCAAATGATACGTGTTGGTTTCTACTTTCTTCACATGGTCAGAGACAACATCTACAGCTTTTAAACAATTTTTAATTGTCTCATTGATTCAAAATTTTATACTCACTTTCACATATACCTAGAACTGTAGCTATTTTATACTCTATTTTCTGAACATTTTCTTGGATCTGGCCCATTCTTTGCTTCCTTCCATTAACTGCCCTTTGTATAGTCTCTGTTAAATCCTCTTTTACACTGTCTGAGGATTTCTTGCAACTTTCCTCAAATTGAGAAAATTTAGCTCCGACATTTTCATCAAATGCCTTCAATTGTTTTTGCCAAATTTCCTTTAGATCAGAAGCCTGTTTTCTAACTTAGTATCAATTTCATCTCTGAACTGTTTAAGCTAACCAGCTAATTGATTAGAAGTACTGCGCTGATTATCAATTTTTCTATTAATATATTGCTTAAGACCCCTAGCTAAATTTTTATTTGCTTCATTGATGCTAAGCATTAATGGTACTATCATTTCCTTTACATTTTCCAGTTAAGTTTGCTTTACTTACAACAATGAACTTTAGCATCTGCCTCTCTGGTCTCCAGTTAATTTACGCCGCCCTAGCTAACGTCAAATAATCCAGAATCACCAAAATCACCCAATCTATTATTAACATAGCTAGTACCCTCTCCCATAGTTACATCTGTTGTAACATTTCGTCCCTGTTTCTCCCCCACAATTGTAGATAACGGGTGTAAATTATAAACTGAAACATCATTAATTTCTAATTCACTCACATTTCTCTACCCTATAGTGCTTGTCTGCCTGGCACTTCCATCAGACTCAGTCACATCCTCTGCCTTCAAAACTGCAGAATCATCACGCCCTTCGATTTTAAAAAGTCTTTTGATACAGGCAAACAACTTGTCTCTCTTTGTCGACTGTAGTATCAGCGCTCTGAAACAGTGGCTCCGTTCTCTGATCCAGTTATACCAGTTTGTGGGATACTATCTACCGCCCAACACCGTCAGTGCAGCTCTTTAGATAACGGCTGCCGATGCATCTATCGTTCCATCCTCAAAACTCTCCATAAACATGTTGGCAACCACAGGGGACAGTGGGCTGCCCATAGCTACACCTTCAGTTTGCTCGTAATATTGGTTTCTGTACAGGAAATTTCTCTGCAATCAGTACCAGCCAAGTACTTGAAAGGTCTCCTGTCTCCATATGTGGGGAAATGTATTCACCACATCCGCAACTCAGAAGATTTCCTGCAATGCATCAAGCAACTGCACACCACAGATTTGGACATCATGGTTAGTTTTGATGTGGTATCGCTGTTCACCAGGGTCCCACTAAGGACTCACTAGAACTTATTGCAGCGAAATTTGACGGTGCTCTGTTGGACCTCTTCAGTCATACACTGACATCCACGTATTTCCTGTACAGAAACCAATATTACGAGCAAACTGAAGGTGTAGCTATGGGCAGCCCACTGTTCCCTGTGGTTGCCAACATGTTTATGGAGAGTTTTGAGGAGAGGGCATTGGAAACAGCCACATTTAAACCCGCATGCTTCTTTAGGTATGTGGATGACACCTTCGTGATCTGGCCACATGGGATGGCCAGGCTCAATGAGTTTCTTGAACATCTTAACTCATGCCACCCTAATATCGAGTTCACCATGGAACTGGAGAAGAATGGTCAGCTGCCATTTCTGGATGTACTAGCCCAGAGGAAAGCAGATGGATCAATTGGCCACAATGTGTACCGAAAACCAACACACACTGATTTATATCTGCAGGCCAGCAGCTGTCACCACCCTGCACAGAAGAATGGGGTTCTGAAGACTTTGGTCCACAGAGCACGTGCCCTGTCAGACCAAGAGAATCTACCTATAGAGATAGAACGTCTCAAAACAGTTTTCTCCAAAAATGGATACACGGACAGACAAATTGAGAGGGCACTCCAACCAGCCACTATACCACAGGTTCCTGAAGAAGACCAAGATGAAGCAAAGAAGGTGGCATATCTGCCCTATGCTGGCTCTATTTCTGCCAGAATCAGTAGGATCCTCCGTAAACACAATATCAAGTGTGTTTTCAGTCCATCCTACAAGATCGGGGGACTGCTGGGGAGTGTCAAAGACGACCTGGGGTTACGAAAACCAGGGATTTACAATATACCTTGTCAATTTGTCATGTCCCACATTGACCAGACGACAAGAACTGTGGAGATCAGATGCAAAGAACATCAGAGGCACACTAGATTAATACATGTGACTAAGTCAGTCATTGCTGAACACTGTCTAGAACTAGATCATGCCATGAAGTATGAGGATACCAAGATTCTAGCACAAACACCCAGATTGTGGGACAGTGTTATAAGAGAATCGATAGAAATTAAAATGGCTGACGATCTTATGAACCGTGACACAGCGTACCAGCTAAGCAGAGCCTGGGATCCGGCTCTGGAATTGTTAAAGGAGCAACGGGGCCAGCTGCAACACTACACAAACAGAAGAACCAGAGACATGGAGATGGAAAACGAGCCCCTGACGGACTGCCAGGCGCACCAGACCGAAGATGGAACACCCAGAAGTGGGACTGGTGGGCGCGGACCGCAGAGGGAACATCCAGAGCCGCAGCGGACGAAAAACGTAGCGGCAACGCTCCAACAGGTCGTGGTGAGCGGGCGCGGACCGCAGGGGGAACGCTTGGTACCCCAGACCGTAGATGAAACCCCCAGGAGCGGGTTTGGTGGGCTCGGACCGCAGAGGGAACACCTAGAACCGCAGCGGACGGAAAACGGAGCAGCAACACTCCAGCAGGTCGCAGGGAATGGGCGCGGACCACAGAGGAAGCGCTTGCAGCCGTTGGTGGAGGGGGAAGGCCAAAGGCATAAATACGGACCAGGTCCACTCAAGGAGCAGTCTCAGGTCGCACCTGATGAGGGTCACGAGCTACGTGTCCGAAATATCGTGCAACTACGACGCTGATATCCGGCAGAACACCCGACAACCCAAGATGTCATTAGATCGCCGGGAAAGCCTGAAGAGTTACATCAGTTACTTAATTGTATAATATAAAAACTTTAGATAAAACATTATTTCACATTCACACCTTCATTCTCCCTCATAACGCAGCACAATTATAATAGTAATTAATAAACAATTAGAAAATTAAAGAAAAACAGAGCTGTAAATAAAGACGACAGTATTTTACCTGCAGCACAAACAGTGTCCATCAGTTAGTGAGCTCTGCCAGATCGAAATGAAACAATATATACTCTGGCACCTGACGCCACCTGCCCTGCGCTCTTCTCTTGCTGTATGCCTGTTCACTGCTTATGTGAGATGTCAAAGGCCATGGTGTAAGACACTATGCCTCATGGGATACTGACTCTGTATCTTTTGCCGGTATTTCTGTAAGCTTTAAATAATTTAAACATTTTGTGGTTGTTTATTTCACAATTTGTTGCTAAAGATTGGATGATTTCCTCAAAATATCTCAGTTTATCTATATGAGACGTCTGTCGAAATGAGTAATCTCACCACAGTATTGAGGAGTTCAACGTACTGGAGCTTTATGTAAAAGATTCAGAGTCCTGCTTTTGCTGTAATTTCCCGATGGTCTACAGGCGAGTACTTCGGTTCTTTGTACTGCTGGACAGAAATGGAACGCTGTATGTGAAGACCAAGCGCTACAAATAAATTTTATTTTCACGTAGACTGGGATGCCAACAATCATTCCGTTTACTTTTCTTTCGCAGGTTCTGACAACATTTGACATTACACACTTGACATTTCGCCTAACAGTTTAACTTTTGACATGATAGTTTTTGCTCTTTAATCAGTTCTGTTTTTCTTGTGTTACTTTTAATTCTTTTAATATGGGTAATAGTATATTCCTATTGAATAATATATTTTTAAGTCTACAGAGGTGATCACACTCCTTCACCATTGTGGATTTATAAGATGGTTTCGAGATTGAGAATATGTCCAGCGGTGGACCAGTCTTACCTCAGCTCTTAATAAACGAAAAACACCGTCTGGATCACAGTGTCTTTATTGATGACTGCCAGTTTCGGTCTGCCCTGGATACCATCTTCAGGCCTGGCGCCATTCGGTGAAGTCTGTCAGCAGTGGTGCGAATGGCACCAGCTGTATGTTGTTCATACCGATACTAAGAAACCAGACCTGAAGATAATCCGCAGGGCAGATCAAAACCGATAGTCGTTAACAAAAGACATTGTGCTTCAGATGATGTGTTTCAGTTGTTAATAGACTGATGTCTCGGATCCTATGACATGGCATCCGTCACGAAATTATCTGTCCTGCTTGATATTCACTCATTTTTTGTTTGTTTTTGCAATGTAGTCGTGTGGAAAAAAACTCAAGTATAGTAATTTTCTAAATTGCTTCGGATGGCTTTTGTCTCATCAACAGGTGTGTCTCCAGAGACCAACGAGTGAAGGAGAATGTAGACGGCATCTACCTGCCAGCAAGACTCGGACGCCGCGAGTGACTCCTGAGGAACCACCGACGACTGCCTGACATCAGTCGACCACTGTACTCCACCCCTGTAGACTCACTGCCTGCATTGGTTTCTCTACTTTTATACCCTCTCTACACACGCCACTCAGCGAAACTCCTTAGAATCGTAGTGTATTTACACTAGCATCCTCACAAAATTATCAGCATAGAAAGTGATGTCACAGTAGAGCTTTTCACAGCAGAGAAACACACTAGGTGTGGAATGGTGCATTGCGGACATCCAGCACTGTTGTAGTTTCTTAGAGAAGGCTGACCTCCAGCTTTATCACTACTAGGTTTAGGTCTGAAATCTGTAACTAATGTAAGCAGACTTGCGCCTATATGTACACTAAGACTGTTAGACATAGAAATAGAGACATGACAAGTTTAGCGTGCTTAAATAATTTAGAAAATTGTGATTACTTAGAATTATCGTATTTAATTTTCATATATATACTTTTTGGTGAGATTTAATATTCCATTATGAAACATCTTGTACCTTTATTTATAAAAATAAAACATGTGAAACTTATTATTCACTAGTGCATTCATTTGAACATTAAAAGAAGGAAAATATTAGCACTCCTAAGTTCCTGTTGAGAAGAAAATCTTTTAATACGAACAAAACGAGTTATATTATTACTTACAACTGCCTAATTCAAGTTGGTTTTCTTATGTACACGTACAATTAGATGTTTTTCAGTTGGAGACATTATACACTGGACAGTATGACAACAAACTACGCACATGCTTTTGTACAATCAATATAGGCATCATTTCGTCTAATGTTCCACGAATAAAGAAAAGTAAATGTGTATTACGATCAATTTACATTAGAACGTAATCATTATCCTTACTATTTCCACAGCTGAGTACCACATATATCAAGCCATTCACTATTTCAGAATTGCATCTTGTTTTAGTTGCAGAATATTCAGTGTTGGTTCAAATGGCTCTGAGCACTATGTGACTTAACTTCTGAGGTCATCAGTCACCTAGAACTTAGAACAAATTAAATCTAACTAACCTAAGGACATCACACACATCCATGCCCGAGGCAGGATACGAACCCGCGACCGTAGCGGTCGCTCGGCTCCAGACTGTAGCGCCTAGAAGCGCGCAGCCACTCCAGCCAGCCCATATTCAGTGTGCCTGCAACTTTGGCTACATAAGTTTCTTGCAGTGCAAATGTGTCTGTGGCATTTTCTGTCTGATGCAGTTGCACTGGGTGCTGTAGCAGCCCTTTCTTTGTTGTCGCTTTTTCGTCTAATAGGTGAAAGTTTGATTTTATTTTGTACACATTGACTGTCATTGAAGGGTTTTACTTTTATTTAATATTGTCCCAGCTAAGTATCAGTTTGATTACTTTTAAAAACCAATGTTAAACGTGGGTCACTACACGTATAGTCTTCCCAACTCTGCGAGAAAAAATCTTTAGTAGCTTTACTACCAATGTTTACAGACGACGATACTTTAACGTTTCGTTCAATTGTTTAAGTTACGAATCGCTAGTCTGTTCTTGGTGTAGATCACGTAACCTTAACGTTTATTAATCTAAGTTAAATTAATGTTCAAGACTTGTATTATGTTTCAAATTAACAAAGTCAGTTTATTGACAAGAATTATTAATAAATAGGTTCACATATACGATCTCAGTCAAAGAAGTTCTTTAATTAGATGTCTAAGTAGGATTCCCGCTAGCATCAGAGATGTTAGATAATTTCCTGTCACTTTCGGTAAATAAGTTATTTCTATTTAATATCCGCAAACTGTCATTAACGATGATCACTAGTCGCGTGAAGTTAAAGTTTCCCACTATCACAATTCAAAGTCCGAATCCGGTTTAAATTCTCAATTCAGTAAAGTGTTTAAATATTCACACGAATTGACATTAAAGCCAAAGAGATTACTTTTCACCTTCCCGTTTATATAATCTGATAAATGTCCAAATTAAAGTCTTGAATTGACAATCCTCAAAAACAAATTCGTCACGATCTGTTCTTGATCCCCGTTTAATAAAGTCCCAGATGTTGTTCTCTAAAGCTGTACGTCCTAAATAACTTCCGAAGTAGAACAGACTAGAGACTGGAGTATCGTAATTACAATGTATGGCTGTTTATACTTTAATAAACACTATCTTTGGTGGCCCAGACCTAAGTTCTATGACTATAATATTGATTTTCTTACGTATTGGAATAACAAATATTTTAATATTTTCTACTTTTTCCCCCTTTCCATGTTTCTAAAATTTATAATTAAATTTTCCTTTTCTTTCCTTTTGCTTTCTATACTAGATATTTCCCTCTATTTGTTTTTTATTTATTTTTCGTAATTATTACTTGTGGAGGGACTTGGGTCATTTTGTGAATTGATATTTTAAGGACATGGGAGCTAATTTGGGAGATATTTTTGTTTTTTCAACACCGAGAGGCGCTGTAGGTGTTACAGTGCCCCACAATCCTGTCACTAGTCAGTGCTTCCTTAGCCTGCAAATTATCTTCATTTACTGTATTAACTTCACGCTGTACTGCATTTTACAGCTTACATTCCCCACTTTTTACAATTTAAAAATTCTAGAAAATATTTTATTGTTTCGTTTCTTACTACAATACAACAATGTCACGCCACTAGAAGCTGAAATGTGTACAGTGTCCTGTCACAAAGGCTCCATGTTTAACATTTCTTCACACACAAAGTTATAGAAATTATGAGAGCTAATTTTTAACGAAAAGTTTGGCCATGGGGGCTAATTTAGACAATCGTACGCAAAATTAATTTTTCTTCTCCAAATATATCATAATAATTAGCATACAAAACAATGATTATTACAAACAGTTTCTGTTACGTCACACTAATCTGTGATTATGTGTTATGGCAGTGTGTCATCACTCCCATTTGGACATGGTTTCTGATGAGTTATGGAATCACAATAATTAAACCCACATTTACAATTACTTATTAACTGTCTGTATTAACTATTTCATGAGAAGCTATTGAACCAACTTTCATGTGTAATATTAATTATGAACTGTACTGTGAAACACTAAATAATCAGCAAATCATTCCCGCATTTTAATGGTTATGAAAATTCCTGTATGGTGCTGAACAAAACAATAACTAAGGGAACCAAAGAAATTAATCTGCAGACCTAATTCTTTACAATTATGTCCATAAATTTTAAGTATACATAAATGAGCATAGCCTAACCACACTTTGCAACCAATGAGACAATAAACAAAAGGAACTGATGGTTTCTGTTAATGTTTTTTTGACTAAATCTCCCAGAATTAATTTACTGCCATATTACTAGCTGACATCTGATGGAAATCTGACTCTATTACAACATTACATAACAATCAAAATTTGTGATCCTTTTTAACGACGCTAAATCACTAAGTAGTTTTCCAAGGTAATACAAAGTTAATAAAATAGGACAGAATTTTTGTAATTATGATACTAAGGTGCTTTAGAGGACATGGGCCTTGGACTATAACAGGTTGCATGACTTGAGTCAATAACAATCTGTACACACATACAAATTAAACTATATTTATACAAGAGCACACAATAAATAGTAGAAGGGCTGTGTCCCTTCTAGGCCATAGTTCAAGCATCTGTCACTATTCTTATGGTGCTGCAGTCACAGAATCCGTGATGGTTCTCAAGGTAAATTTAAAAATGCAAGATGTTGCAACTAGCTCACTAGTGATAACTGTAATTATGGTGACATATTCAAAAATATCTTAAGGATGTATTATTTATTAAAATTAGTAAATATCATCTAAATCTGATAAATTAGCTCCTTAATCGAATGTATTCAATTCATGTGAATTTTTTACCTTTTCCAAAGCATCTTAATTTGGCACCATGTTCAAAAGTATCTGAATAACTTGAATTATCTTCAACTTTTGTGGTCCTGTCCTCCTCAGTTGCGCGTAATACTACGGTATATTGATAATTTTCACTTATGGACCGTCTGACAGCAACTGAATAAAACACAATTTTAGTGCCATTTTGACAGTCGGCAACAGAAACCAAAACATTGCATTAAAACAAGCATTCAGTGCATAGTGCTGTGGAATGCGGAAAAAACAGCAAATTGGCGCTCATAGGAAGAAGAACAACACCAAAAATGCAACAGGAGCGTAATATGTAAGAAACTGTCTACGCAACCTGCCACTGATGATGCCTTGCAGAAAATAAAGGCGAAACGCGTATGGCACTAAAATTGTGTTTTATTCAGTTGCTGTCAGACGGTCCATAAGTGAAAATTATCAATATAACTTGAATTATTTATCAAAATATGCAAGCTTTATCTGAATAGTCTAAATTGGTGTCATGTTCAAAAGTATCTGAATGACCTGAATTTTGTGCCATGTTCAGAACTGTTCAAGCAACCTGAATTATTCATCAAAATATATATATAAGTGTGTATACAATATTTTCATTTCCACATCAAAATTAAAAATTAAGAACCACTTGCTGACATCCATAGCTCGATCTCTGTGCCACACCTGATATAAGCCATAATTAAAAGAATGGAAACCACTTGTATCAATTATCAACAATACGTAAGCTTCACATAAATTGTATAAAAGGACATCATGTCAAGATATCCAAACAACTATTAGTTATATAATATATGTAAAGGGTGTAAGTTATACTGTCCACATGTCTAAGATGTGTGTGAAAAATATGTCAGCTCCACAATTCTTATGTCAAGCGACATCATGCCAGTTTTACGTACAAAATATATCGCCAGACTATTTTAAGAAGTAATTCAAAGAATAGGAACTATCGTTTCTTACTGATAAAGACGTTTATTACAACTGCTCGGGATGCTATTTCATCAGTTTCATTTAGTCTTCACTGTATGACAGCATATTTCCTTTAGTACAAGAATCAAATTATTCTTTTCACCAAGGACACTTTAAGCTCTAAGTTAGATTAGCTGTGGTATCCATAAATCTCGTGTAGTTACTGAACAAATCTTTTTGTGTTTTGGTTTCTTTCACTTGTGGTACAGAGATCAAACTAATGGTGTTGACTAACCAGCAAGTCCAGCAGCAGTTCCAGTAAGCAAACTACATAGGTTTTGATAGGTAATACAGACACTTCATGCATGGAAATATTTAATCAGTATACTACAGACATCAATTTTAATGTGTGGACATGTGCTGCTTTAACTGTAGGTTTTATCAGTATTTATTTTATGCCAGTCATGTGTATTAGTTAATGTTAATAGAACAATTCAGTTGCGATGGTAGTGTCATGCATGTTTTGTACACGAAATCATTATGCATTTTGATAAGTAATTTTTATTTTAGTGCAAGATCGAATTTTTGTTTTTAGTCATAATCCTGTAACTGTACTTGCGTATTATAATAAGAAACCTGACTGCGTTTTATACTTGAAATCTTTATTTTTCTGATAAATAATTTCATTTTAGTGCAAAAGTATGTTTTTTACAGATTATCAGACTTTCATCTTTGTATGGACGCTTTTTCCAGCGTTGTTTTTGGTTATGTTTCGTATTTGACATATTTTTATGGAAATATCTAGATTAAATGAAAACTTATAAAACACATTAATGATCTCATCAAATCATGTAGTTTTTAGTAGATTCGTTGTATTAAATCGTCGTAAAAGTGATGTCAAAATTCAGAACATCTGTGACCCATAATATCAGTCATGTAAAGAATGAAGAAAAGCTATCTTAGTCATGAAATAATGTTAATTATATTTTTATGGTGTAAAACATGATGCACTATCTTACCCCCTACCACTACAATAGTGCTTGATGTGCTCGTACCTTCTTAAATAAACCTATGACCAGAATGTCAGCATGCTTTACATATTTTGACAGATATTTTAGATGTGGAGATATCATTCTAACATTTTCCATAAACATTGCGTGTGATATTTTGTTTGATATGCATTTTAGACATGGAAACACTGTAAGTGTTTGAACATGAAAATAGCATTGTGGTACTTCATATAAGAACTTTGTGTATTGTTGTTTTCTTTCCCCCTAATATGGTATGTGGTCAGTTTTTTTGTTTACTATCTCGCTTAGGCCTAAGGTGTGTCTCCAGATACCGACTACTAAAAGAGAATGTAGATGGTATCTACCTATCGCTGACAGCATGACTTGGATGCCATGAGTAACTCCTCAGCAACCCCCAATGACTGGCTGACATCAATGGTCCACTCGAAAGCCACGCCTGTTGACTCACTACCTGCATTGGTTTCTTTGCTTTTATATCCGCTCTACAACTAACTGCTTAGCGTTTTATTTTACCAGAACACATGCGTTCTGTATCGTTACAGTACAATTTATATGTGGGAATGGTGTCAGTTACACTCTGCCTGTATTTTGGATGTGAAAGTAGCAGTGTCACACTTGATATAAACATTGTGTAACTGAGGTATTTTCCTCACAGATTTTGGACATGATTATATCTTAACTTACTCCCATCACATAGTTGTGATAAATAATGAAGGCCATCCAAGTACTTCGACCATGCTGCCAATTTATGCAGTTTAGATGAGGCATATGTACTGTTGAAAAATGATACAAGACACATGCATACTTTTGAACAGGGGCCAAAATTCAGATGTTTGTGTGTGTGTGTGTGTGTGTGTGTGTGTGTGTGTGTGTGTGTGTGTGTGTGCGTGTTTGTGTTCGTGTGTGTGCGATTGTATGAGTGATTGTGTGCATATGTGCTGCTAACAAAGCTTCTATATTTGGACAGGCAGAAATCGAACTATAGACAAAACAGTAATTTTAGGCAGGGAAAAGAAAATTCTGTACTGTCCACCTTTTACATATTTTTGACGAATAATTTAGGTTGTTTGAATACTTTTGAACATGGTGCAAAATTCAGATCATTCAGTTATTTTTGAAAATGTCGAACAATTCATGTCAGTTCGATACTTTTAATGAGTTAAAAACTCAGAGCGTTTGGATATTTTTGAACATCATGCGAAATACATACATAATTTGAGTAAAGTAACCTATTTTCATAAATTACATTGGTTGTTCAGATATCTTTGAACATAGCACCATAATGACAACTCACACAACTGAGCAACTTCTCTCATCTTGGATTTTTATTTTATTTTTTTTTTTTTTTTTGATTTATCACTAAAACAACTGGACTAGTCGCACAACCTTGCATTTTTAATTTCCTGTCACCATCATGCTCCATTTTTAAATTTCTCACCAACAACATTTTTATTTTTGAATTTGCCAGCAGCAGCTGCTTGGATTCCACAACTGCACCACCTACAAGCAATGGATGCTTGACTATGTGCTGGAAGGAATATGATCCTTCTACTTACGTGACTTACAATAATAAAGAATATTTTACAGTACACTATCTGGAGGCACTGATGCAAAGCACTACATCTACATCTTGCATTACTGTGTAATTTCCGCCTCACCATATACAAGACTCTTCTTCTAATTAACTGTTTCTATGGAGCACTGTTTAAACATTTCACATATTTGCTATCGGAGCCAACGACCGTCCGAGACAATATTCCAGCACATCTATAGAGATTTAACCCTTGTATTCGATCCAAGGTGGTTTCACTATACTGGGTAGCTACTGACTGGTGCTATTCCTTAAGTTGGCGTGCTCTCCACGCGGCTTCTACCTTTCGTATTTGTGCACTTTTGCTTCCTTAACACAGAGAGACTTGCCTATAGTTTTTCTTATCCTATCGTTACAGTTTTGTCGACCACGTACGTGGACTGGTAAGTCACAATATTTTCACAGGTTACATTACACTTATGTAAATGGTTCCTATTCAATAAAAATCCAGAAATAAACATAAATAGCGGACGAATACATGTAAAACACAGAAAATTTTTTATTTACTACTGATGTAAAATATGAATGATATGAAGTTTTGGTGTTACAAGCTAACGTTAAATGTTAGCGTAGGCGTGCAAGTAATTTCCAGTAATTTGTGTAGAGCTGAATAGTTGGTCCATCAGATTCAGCAACCAGTTTTTCTTTTGAATGAGTTTAGTTTATTTTCAGTTCAGCAATCACTTATAATTCGGCACACATCATTTTAGTGTTCATCTGAGGATTGAAAAGAGTGATTACAGTCAAATCTTCCCTAGTGGAACAATTTTCGAAGACGGCAGTCAGTATTCAAAAATGGTCCTTGTCATCCTGAATGCAGTAATTTACTCTGATCTGTTGATTAATCCTGAGTGAGGAAAGGAATGCTAGCAAGAATTTAATGAAAAAAACCCTTAGTCTTATGAGTTTATGTGTATCATCCTAAGATGCTACTGCCTTCTGTGTGATTGAGACTGAATGATAAAACCGATTATGTTATCTATGCTGTGCCTCAATTTGCCGGACACTTGTGTTTGCGAAAGGGAAATGACGTAAGAAAGGCAACAGACCTTTTGCTACATTCAATTTTTTATACTGTTATTTAGTGAAACAGTGTCAATAAAATAGTTAAACCATTATAGCGACCACTGTTAAAGACATTGTGCCCAGCAAAACACAGATCGCGTCCGCTGCAGAACATTATCTCCATTCGAGCTACGAACTCAAGTGCGGCCAGGGATGTTTAGGAATATTCGCCAGCCGTCCTCCAGCGAGCCACCCACCCAACTCGAGGTCTCCCGGCTGTTAATCCTGATGTGCCAATCCCGAAATGGTACTGATCCTCATAACTTCACATGCTGAAGTACATATTATAATCAATACCACTCAACAGCACGATATTCTTAAGACGATAGGTACGACGCAATGGAAACACACAAGTAAGATAGAACCACCACGTCGGATATTTTCACTAAGCAATATAGCACCACCAGTAGCCTACAAGAATCATGCAGCAACCGCTCACATCGCTCGTTTACTCACACACACCCAAATCTTACAGCTGCCTACCATTGCTGAGCAGCAGGTTCTTAATACGACAGCTCAGGACAGTTATACAGACACGTGGAATCGTCTGCAGTGAGCAACGGAATCAACGGAAAGAACGTGCCAGGGAAATACGACCACGATTGCAGAGACGACGAGAAGAAGAATGCGGTGGCGTTGAGAAGCCATCACGAGCGACGAGCAGCACTGGATCAGGGCGCAGGCGACGAGGAGGCTGGTACGAGGACTGAAGCTGGAAAACCCCCACGTAGCTCCCTTTATGGCTGCATTAGAACACACTTGACTCCCTTCTGAGGGTTTTTGAGGTCTCACTCACTATTTTCTCACAGCTAATCAATGCATTGTCCCTTAGATTAGATTGGTATACATCTTGCACCTCAGATCCATAATGAGGAGACCCTCAAGCACGTAGAACACATCGTAAAATAAGAATACATAATACGTATTTAAAAAAAGATGTATGGTAACATCCTTTTTATAGTTTATAATTTAAATGTTCCTCATGGGTGTTGAATAAGTCAAAAAAATCTTAAAACGTATTTTTATTTAAGAGGCAGTGACTACTGGGTTATTATTAAATTGCAGCTACTCACAGAGGTCCTATGCGGGCTGGAATCATCGTTTGGCAGCGGTACTTGGTAGATACGCTAACGCGTTATTGAGGAGCCGATTCTAGCTGGGGAAAAAATTAGTTCCAGTTTTGGCCACCAGGTGCAAATCTCGCGCTGCAAATGCAAGACGTATAATGTACACTATACACTGAAGCGCAAAGAAAACTGGTATAGGCATGCATATTCATGTACAGAGATATCTAAGCAAGCAGAATACAGCGCTGCCGTTGGTATCGCCTAAATAAGACAACAAATATCTGTTGCAGGTGTTAGATCTGCTACTATGGCATGTTACCAAGATGTAAGTTTCAACGTGGTGTTATAGTCGGCACACGAGCGATGGGACACAGCATCTCCGAGGTAGCAATGAAGTGGGAATTATCCAGTATGACCATTTCACGAGTGTACCGTGAATATCAGGGATCTGGTAAAATGTCAGATCTCCGACATCGCTGCGGCGGAGAAAGATCCTACAAGAACTGGGCCAACGACGACTGAAGAGCGTCGATCAGCGTAACAGAAGCGCAACCCTTTCCCAAACTGCTGAAGATGACAATGCCGGGGGATCGACAAGTTTCAGCGTGCGTACCATTCAACGAAACATCATCGACATGGGCTTTGGGAGCCGATAGTCCACTCATGTATCCTTGATGACTACACTACACAAAGCTTTACGCCTCGTCTGGGCCCTTCAACACCGACACTGGACTGTTGGTGGCTGGAAACAAGTTGTCTGGTAGACGATTCTCGTTTCAAATTGTATCGAGCGGATGGACGTGTACGGGTATGGAGACAACCACATGAATCTATGGACCCTGCATGTCAACAGAGGACTGTGGAAGTTGGTGGAGGCTCTGCAATGGCATAGTGCGTGTGCAGTTGCAGTGACATGGGACTTCTGATACGTCTAGACACGACTATGATAGGTGACAGGTGCGTAGCCGGCGAGAGTGGCAGAGCGGTTCTAGTCGCTACTGTCTGGAACCGCGCGACCGCTAACGTAGCAGATTCGAATCCTGCCTCGGGCATGGATGTGTGTGATGTCCTTAGGTTAGTTAGGTTTAAGTAGTTCTAAGTTCTAGGGAACTGATGACCTCAGAAATTAAGTCTCATAGTGCTCAGAGCCATTTGAACCATTTTTGAACACGTACGTAAGCATCCTGTCTGATCACCTGCATCCATTCATGTGCATCGTGCATTCCGACGGACTTGGGCAATTCCAGCAGGAGAATGCGATACCCCAAACGTCCAGAATTGCTACACACTGGCTCCAGGGACACTCTTCTGAGTTTTCACGCTTCCGATAGCCACCAAACTCCACAGACGAACATTATTGAGCATTTCTGGGGTGCCTTGCAACGTGCTGTTTAGGAGAGACCTCCACCCCGTCGTACCCTTACAGATTTATGGTCAGCCCTGCAGGATTCATGGTGTCAATTCCCTCCAGCACCACTTCATACGTTATTCAAGTCCGTGCCACGTCGTGTCGCGTCACTTCTGACTGCTCGCGGGGGCCCCACATGATATTTGGCAGGTGTACCAGTTTCTTTAGCTCTTCTGTGTATTACTATACGGCGCTCACACAGTTTGTTCGATATGAGCACGAGAGATGTCGACGAGATGCTGCATCCTAAAACCGTGTGATCAACAGTTGCTTGCAGCAGTTCCTGTGGAATCTGAGCAGCATCTTCTTGTATACAGGCCTTTGGATCAGGTACAGATCGTGTCCGTGGTAAACGCTTTCTTTTAGGTATCCTCCGAGCCAAAAGTCACATGAATTCAGATCAAATGATCTTGTAGGTCATGCATATGGAAAACCTTTCGAGATAACACGTGCATCGAAGATTACATTAAGCAGATCTTTCTCTGACGAATAACTTGAAGTGTTGCCCCATCTTTCATGGGTGCGCCGTTTCCACACAGTCTTAAATACACATCAGTTGGGTCTACCAAGCAAAAAATTCTATAGGCTCCTCTTAAACTGATCTTTATTAGTGGTTAAACTTTTTATAAATGCTAGAAAGCTGCTAAAAACATTTGTTCCTGAAAAATGCACACCTTTCCGGGCAAAAGTAAGTGACTTAAAATCTTTGTGAAGATTATTCTTATTTCTAATTTTCATTCCATGAATTGAGTTGATGGTTTAAAAAGAAATGGGTTACTTATGATAAATTTCATTATCAGATAAATATTTTGGGAATCAGTAGTTAGTACTTACCACATCAGACCTACACGTACCCTAATAAATATAATGATGAACTGGATTTTTAATCATGTGTTTTCGTAGTTAAAACCCTTGAAGAAACGGTTTCATTAAATACTATCTTCTACGATTCCAGATACGGCTCCTATAGATAATGTGTAGTGGAACCATGCACCAACGTAAGGACTGTCATGTAAAACATTACCAGCAGATTACTTTGTTAGATAGTTAGCGTGTGAAACGTCCACCTACAAATGAAAAATGTGTCTCACGAAGTGTAGGACACACAAACACACACATAAACGCGCGTGCGCACACACGCACACGGACACGCACATGCAAATGCACACGCACACACACACACACACACACACACACACACACACACACACACACACACACACACACACAGATATCGAGATACACATTCAAAAGCTGGCAATAACGTTCAGTAGTTGGCGACAACACGCACACACACAAACACACACACACACACACAAATATATTGAAAGTTGGCAGTAACATCCAAAATATGACATGAAGTAAATGAGTGTTTATTTCCTAGTGCTGTGTAAATGGCAGTAAGCAGAAGTACAGTTCTAAAATCGGTATAAGAAAACGTGTAGCGCAGCAGTCACGATATTTGTAAGTAATAATTTAAACTACTATTACGTCATAGAAAATCAATAAGTGTTAGAATTTCTTTTAACCTAAGTCAACAGTACGTTAACGAAATAGTATAAACACAAATATGTATATCTTTCAAGGCACTAATGACATTGTCATTCAGAAGGCGAAACGCACATGTGAAAAATTCGTTTTATTCAGTTGTAATTAGAAGGACCTATAGTGATAATTATCAACATAATATTACACTCAACTGAGGACGACAGGACAGCAAAAGTTAAAGATTTTATCTATTGATTTTCGATTAGCTTTCAACGAAATGCAATATGGATGTTTTGGTTGACAGATGCCTAAAGCGCTCGCTGCAATACATTTTCATGAAACAGATAACCGATGTAACAGAGCGATGAAGCTATTCAATTTAATAACTGATCTATCGGTCACATATAGAGAGGAAGATTAGGTTAACGTCCCATCAACGACACGGTCATTGGAGAGGGAGCTGAAGCTCAGGTACAAATAGGACAGGTAAGGAAATCTGCTGCATCTTTTTCAAATGAACTGTCCAAATATTAGGGTTAATTGATTTAGGAAATTCTAAGAAAACCTAACTCTCGATAGTCGAAGAGGGAATTAAGCCAGCTATTGCGAATGTGAGTCTATAACCTACTCGCAGTCTTCGGTACATTAATGATTAATGACCGTGTTACCTACTGTTCAGTATTTTTCAGAAAAAAACATCGATTCCGAACAATAATTCTAAACGAAAGAATGCAAGCAAGATTATAACTTGATCGCTATCGCACAGGTACTTATAGTGTTGGACAACAATCAGAATGAAATCTAGTAAGGAATTAAATATTTGTCGAAATTCTTCCAATCCATCTGTGGCGTGAATCAGCAAACCAGTGTTTAGTAGTATTAGCTGAAATACAGTCTTGGTTGCAATTTTAGTTTTTTTTATTTATCATCTAGGCGTTTCACCTTATTTGGCATCTTCGGGCTGATCTACATAGAAAACAGAGAACCAATACATCTATTTAAGGATCGCGATCGCGTTGTGCAGACATGGATAACCTAAAAGCATGTATAAACAGATCATATACTGAAAAAGCAAATACCTTAATTTTGTATTTCTTAGGATGATCCTTTAGACAGTGTAGCTAAAGGGTCAAATGAACTATCCAAATATTCGGGTTAATTCATTTAGGAAATTCTAAGAAAACCTAACTCTCGATAGTCGAAGAGGGATTTAAGCCCAGCTATGTAAGTCTATAACCCACCCACATTCTTCGGTATATTAATTATCAATGATCGTGTTACCTACTGTTCAGTATTTTTCAGAAAAAACACCGATTCCGAACAATAATTCTAACCGAAAGAATGCAAGCAAGATTATAACTTGATCGCTATCGCACAGATACTTGTACTGTTGGACAACAATCAGAATGAAATCTAGTAAGAAATTAAATATTTGTCGAAATTCTTCCAATCCATCTGAGGCATGAATCAGCAAACCAGTGTTTAGTAGTATTAGCTGAAATACAGTCTTGGTTGCAATTTTAGTTTTTTTTATTTATCAACTACGCGTTTCACCTTATTTGGCATCTTCAGGCTGATCTACATAGAAAACAGAGAACAAATACATCTATTTATGGATCGCCATCGCGTTGTGCAGACATGGATAACCTAAAAGCATGTATAAACAGATCAAATACTGAAAGAGCAAATACCTTAATTTTGTATTTATTTGGATGATCCTTTAGACAGTGTTGCTAAAGCGTATCGTCGAGTACATCGGGCCAACATCGCCTTCGTTAAACTCAGTAAATACTAGAAATATAAAATAGTAAAAACGGATTAGATAATTGACCAATGATCGGACACTCAGAAATACAATCATATTGCCGAAGCCTTATGATAAGGCCTTACCTTTCTAGATGGACGTGAGTGACTCCAAGACCTGCATAAAGCGTACACGTTCACCGGATCAAATTATAGAATAAGATGGGGCTTTAGTAGTTAGCATAATGTACCACAGCGTCGTGTGCCAGTACTGACGCCTAATGCAGAATCACCTCATTAGATGGCGCTGCCACGCAGCTGCTGGTAAGAATGAAAGATCGTAAACCGGATATACATCGCCACTAATACTTTATAAATATAATCATCCATACTAGGTATGCCTATGCTAACAATATTTAGTATATAGAATCAAATTAGAAGCTGTTATACAAGATAAAAATGAAATACAAACAACTATTAAACACGTGTTTCCAATAATTACATACGATATACACAGTTTTGGACATGCCACGGGGTCATACTTCTGTGAAGAAGATAATGACATCTGCTAAACCAATGCTGAGTAAGTTACTTTAATACGTTTCTTATACTTTACATAAATGTGGGCAAGGTCTAATCTTTTATAATATCCCTAATTTTGTAGACTTCTGAAGAAGACAGTGTGATTTGTTGCTACTGGTGAAAAGAAATAAAACTGTCTGTGCAACTAAGGACTTTTTTTTTTTTTTAACAAGAGGTGGAGCCCCTCCACGCCCACACCGGCATGATGGCCAACACAAAAGGTCTACTGCCATCTCTGCATAAGGGTTAGTATTCACTAAAGTGAGGTGTCGCAGGATGTGGGTACTGCGATGTTTGCGTACGTCTGGTTAGGATTAACCATTAATACGCGCTCATCTGGAGATAGATTGGTCGAAATCTGACGAAGGGTAGCGGTTTGAAGGGCAGAGGAAAGAAAGTGCCAAAGCAAGAGCCAAGGGAAAAAAACCTCTGCGAAAGTTAGGTCGGGCGGCAAGAGCAGTAGCGGTTGTCTTGCTGCCTGCGATAGGTTGTGCAAGGAAAGGCTTTGTTAGTAGTGGGTATCATGCATGTCGATACCTTGACGTTGTGCGTTTGTGCTGCTCGGCGGCTGGCGCTGGGTGCTGGTACAGAGTCCTCGTTCAGCGTCCTGCGACCTGCAACAGTTAGGTTTGTTATCGGTCTTGTGTCCGATAGGTCACATACCGGAGGCGCAGTGTGAGGGAGTGTTGGCAGATTGTTCGTGCGTCTGTGGGCGAGCTCGTCGGTGTCCCTGCTGTGGCCTGTTGGTCGGCTCTAATAGCAGCTGGTAGTTGCCAGTCAGTGTTGCTGATATGCAGGGGCTTACCGACGTTTGTCGCTGTTTGCGTATGTTAGTTTACCATAGGTGGTTATGCCCTAGCTAGCAGTGTCTTTGGCCGCTTGTGTTTCCACCTGTGGTTGTGATCGTAGTTTCCCAGAGTGAGGATGAAAGGATTGTTCGAGTGTCTCGAGTTCCTGTATAGTCGTGTGGCGTGTTTCTTGAATACTTCCTTGAGGGTATCAAGGCGGTATTCATGGTGAAGATCCACGGTGCGTGTGTAGCGTGGAGCATTGCTGATGATTCGTAGCACCTTGTTCTGTATGACCTGCAGGCGGCGCAGTCGTGTGGGAGCTGCATATCCCCAGACGGGAGCTGCGTACGTCATCAGAGGTCTAATCAGTGTCATGTATAAGGACCTCGACACCCTCCTATTCAGTGTGCTTTCCCTGTTGAGCATTGGGTAGAGCTGTTTGAGCCTCGCGTGCGCTCGGTTGGCAACGTATTCGATGTGGTCCCCCCATGTAAGTTTCCGGTCCAGCCAGACACCAAGGTATCTGACTTTCTCTCGGAAACGTATTGGGCGTGTATGTAGTGTTATCGTTCTACAGTGTTGGTGTTTGCGCAGTAGTTTCGGTCTGCGTGTGAACAGAACTGCTTCTCACTTGTCGACGTTTACTTTAATACGCCATCGCTCCAGCCAAGGCTCAGCTGTTCTGAGTGCTGTCTGTATTCGTGAGTTGATGTTCGACGGTTTCCAGTCTTGCGCGAGGATGGCTGTGTCATCCGCGTAGACGGCTAACGTCGTGTTTCGTGTCGCTGGGAAGTCATTAATGTACAGGTTAAACAAGATGGGCCCTAGGATGCTTCCTTGGGGTACTCCAGCTTGGATACCGTGTTGTGTTGATTATTTATCCTGCACGTTAGTGTTGAAACATCTGTTCGTGAGATATGAGTGTATGAGACGCACGAGTCCGTCCGGGAAACCAGCTTCGCTTAGTTCGCGTATGAGTCCGTTGTGCCAGAGACGATCGAAAGCCTTTTCGATGTCTAGGAACACGGCCCCTGTGGCTTTGTTCATGTTGTAGCCGTGTGTTATATGTTCGACTACGCGGAGGAGTTGTTGTGTTGTCGAGTGGTGATTCCTAAAGCCGAATTGCTCCGGTCTTAGGGTGTCGTTGGCGATGCAATGCCTAGTGATACGTTTTAGTATTACCTTCTCAACAATCTTGCTGAGCGAGCACAGCAGACTGATAGGTCGGTAATTTTGTGGGAGGGAGTGGTCTTTCCCTGGCTTCCTGAACATCAGGACCTTGGCCGCCTTCCAAAAGTCAGAGAAGTGTTGGTGTGTCAGGATGGCATTCGTTAAGTGTGTGAGGTATTCTATGGCTTTATCCGTGAACTCCTGGAGGACACGGTTTTGAATGCCATCAGGCCCAGGGGCTTTTCTAGCGTTGGTGTGCTTGATAGCCCATGTGACTTCATTTGTGCTAGTACGTCTTATTTCGTTGCGTGAGGGCTGGGCTACAAGTCGTGTAACCTCCTGTTCCGTTTCAAGTGTGAATGCTGGGTCTGAAGGAACCAGATTCGGCATGAAAGACGCTGCAAGTGTTGTGGCCATAAGCTCTGCCTTCTCCGTCGCGGAGTAGGCTGGGCCGTCTGGTCCTTGTAACGTGGGAATGTAATGTTTCTCCCTGGTGAAGTGTCTGGCCAGCTGCCACACGCCAGGACGTGTGGTATCCAGCCCAGCGAGTTTCTGTCCCCATTGTTCGTTTCTGAATGTTTGAATTTTATTCCGTATTATGCCCTGGAGTCTGTTGACGTGCAGTTTATAGAACGGGCGCCTGGTACGCTGCCAGTATCTCCTGAGGCGGTTCCTCATTGAGATAAGGCCCAGGATTTCCTGGGGCAGGGCCGTCGAGTGTTGTCTTGGTGTTGTAAATGGAATGGCGTCAGTCATTGCGTCTTGGACGGCAGTTGTGAGAGCCTCCACAGCCTCATCGATTTGCTGTGTGTTGCTAATTTCGTGTGTGTCAGGAATGCGACTATCAAGCATTTCCTTGAACAGTGTCCAATTCGCACGCTTGTAGTTGAGCATCCTGGGTGGTTCGATGTCCTGCAGTGTCTCTTCCATGTGCAGTATTACAGGCATGTGGTCTGAGTCGAGATCGTTTTCAACCGTTAGGTTGAGTGTACATGTGATGCCCTTTATGAGGGCTATGTCTAACACATCTGGCCTATGTCGGGCCTGTGTAGGCACGAACGTGGGAACGTCCGGTCCAAGTATAATGTAGTTTCGGCCTAGCGCGTGTTCGTACAGTTTCTTGCCGTTGGAGGTTCGTATTCGTGAGTTCCAATGAGGGTGTTTTGCGTTGAGGTCTCCAGCGGCTATTACCCGCGGTGCTATGTTGAGTACTGTGCTGATATCGCGTGTTACTATGTGATTTGGAGGATTGTATAGCGATACCAGTGTGGTGTTGGCTCCGTTGAACTTGACCCTGACGGCCGTAGCCTCTAGTCTTTCAAGTGCTGGGAGCTCGATGTTCGTGTGGTCTATGTCTCTGTGTATGATGATTGCCGTGCCGCCTCCCCTCCTGCCATCCGCTCGGTCGGTACGATAGACGCAATAACCTGGGAAGTTTAGTTGTTTGCGAGGCGTAAGCAGTGTTTCGTTCACAAGAGCGATTCGGATACCCTTTCGCTTCATGAACGCGGCCATCTCGGCTTTTTTGCTTGCGATCCCGTTGGCATTCCAAAACAGGATCTGTGTGATTGTGTTTATGTCTGCGTTTCGGGGCTGGTGTGGTGTATTATCCATGTAGTAGTGTGAAAAGCGGTGTGATAGTGGCTTGGAAGCTAGTCCAGTTGAGCGTACCCGACATGAACTGCATGAAGAGTTGTGAGACACACCCCATAATCTTCGTGACTATTTCGGTGGTCGTGCGTCCGGGGAATAATGTTTCCATTATTCTCTGGAATGTTGTCATAATGTTGGTCATGTCGGCCTGTGAGTTATTGGTCGTGTTAGCGGCCGCTTGTTCCAGTGTTGGCGTTTGGTGAGGGCTAGCCTGCGAGTCGGTTGTTCGTGTGGCAGTTGTGGTCGCCTGTGTATTCTCTGTGGTGAGTGGGTGTGTAATGTGGGTTGTTGAGTTGGTGTCCGGGATGTATTCGTGGGTGTTGGTGTTCTGTTGCCTGTGTGGTTGTTGTGGTGTGGTCGTGTTCCTCGTGCTGCGGCTGTTTCTCCTTCTCCTCCTCCTCTGGCGCTGTGGTTGTCCCTGTGTAGGTGCGTTTTCTGTAGCCTGTGGTGGGCTGCAGTTCGCGATCTCAGGGGGTAGGGTGGTGTTGTTGCTTGTTTCGTGTGGTGTGCCCGGTGCGGGTGTGGTGTCAGGTGCTGTGCTTGTCTGTTGTGTGTCTGTTGCTGGGGGTGTTTGCTGAGCTTGTTCTGAGCTCTGGGGCTCCTCTGACCGTCCCGCGCTGCTGGGGCTGCCAGCGACCACTCCAGCGAAGGATATTCCACTTCTTACTGGGCGCGGGGGCGGTTTTGGAACTGTTATGGCGGTAGGTTTCGCATGTTTCGCGATTTTGCGCCTCGTAGCTGCTTTGTAAGCAATGCACCCTCTGTAGTTTGCCGGATGGGCAGCACCACAGTTGGCGCACTTGCGAGGTGCTGTATGGGGGAGTTTGCAGCGTTGGGTTGTGTGACCGCCAGCGCAAATGCGGCAGCGGGGTGCAAGACCGCATCTGATACCCGCGTGCGCATAGCGCTGGCAGTTGTGGCATTGTTGGGGGGTGCGCGGCGTGTTGTAAATTTCTACATTTACGACCATGTGAAGAAATAGCTTTAACTTCAGCAGGTCGCGGGATTTGGCCGTGTCGACCAACTCCGCCATGTAGTTATGAGACGGTCTCGCTGTGCCGAACTCTGACATTCGGTTTACCCGAATGCACCCCCACCCGAGAGCAGAGAGTTCATTGTGTACTGTGTCGGTCGGGGTTCGTGAGTCTATCCCCTTTATCACGTACTGCTGTGTTTTTTCCAGGACTGTCCTGTACGTGAAGTGTTCTACCTTCCTTTCTTTGAGAAAGTCCAGTAGATTTGTGTAGTCTGCCTTGTTCGCCACGTACAGTGCGGCGTGTTCCCCGGTGAGCTTAGAGTAGTATGTTGTGGGGCTGTGCTGATTGTTAAATTCCTTGTTTAGGAGACTTAGGTCTCCGTAGTTGTGGATGATGACCGGTGGGAAGCCAGTCGCGGTGTTGTTTGTGTTCTGCGTAGCTGCTTGTATGTTTGTGGTTGCTGCAGTCGCAGGGTTGTTTGTGTTGGTCCCTGTGTTGTTATTGTTGTTTGTTTGCGATGTAGATGGTGTTGGCAGCAGCGCTCGGCCGTTGCCTCGTGAGTTTGTGTGCTCACTTGTTTGCGTATTTGGCTGCTGTTTGCGCCTTGGGCCGTCCTGCTGCCACGGCCCGTCTTCATCTGTGTTTGTTGTGTCCTCTGTCGGCTCTGGATCCGGTTCCGTCGGTGCCTGGGCCGCCAGAGGTGAAATAGGGGGCATGTCCTTCTGTTGTTCAGCAGGTGCTTGTGTGTGTGGTGTGGGTGTTTCTGTTTGTGTGTTTTCACTGCCCATCAGCTCTGCGATCAGCTCTAGCTGTTCCGCGATCTGTTTGTCCTTCAAGGCAACCTGCTCTTGGAAAGTGGACAGTGGGACGGAAATGATGGCAGGAGTAGCCAGCATTCCCGCCTCTTGTGCTGCAGCTTTGCTGCGGGTGAGTGGTGGGGAAGCACAGGAAAGATCGGACATCTTTGCTGTTTCGGGAGTATTTATTTATTTGGATAGGGAAGGATGGATGCACGACAATTTTGCTCTTTTTCAAGAAGCGACAATATTTGCTTTTTAGCGAAAGCGCTGTGTATCGTGTTCCTACAGAAGAGGGGTGTCCCTACGACCTATCTGCGCGGAGTGCAATGCGCGGCGCAAGAGAGCGCGGGTTGAAGAGAGCGGCCTACAGTGCGCGGGGTTATCCGACGTGAACGGGCCCCTGACACTGAGATTACCCTACCAAAGAACGGGAGAGTCCCGCTGGGGAGATTTACAACCGAAGTTGCAGGAAGTTGAGCTGAAGCTCTTGCCACTTAGCGCCCGAAAGCGTTAAGCGGCTTGCGCGGGTTCGTGCCGCTCAGTAGAGCGTCACTGGCAGCTACGCCAGTTGCAGCTTGTTAGAGACCACTCCGAAGAGCTATCAGCGGGCAGCTACGCCAGGTGCAGAGAGCAGCGTTCCGCTCGGGTCGGCTGCTCGACTGCGAGTTCTTAATGTTATTCTGAAATATATACTGCAGTTGCTGAAAAAATAACAGCTGTGAATAAAACAATGAAGTCAGAAGTGCTCCACGCTTCTGATATTTACACTCTTTTCTTCCTGAAAGTTAGCAGTTACATATGAATTATTAGTTAGCAATGTTATTTATAGTTGGCAGTAATCAAGCTTTCTTAATTCACACTGAGAGTCTACATTTGCAGCTTGGTAGCCCCTAATATGACCCTTTAGGCGACACAGCAAACACGACATTATCTAGTGTGCCGATCTCGGCACATTCACACTTGTCTACAGTCTTTCGTCACTTTTTGTTTGGCACGATTCGTGCCCCATTATGAAAAGGATCATGTCTTTATTCCGGTTTGTGTACTGTAGTTTGTTTCTTTGTCAGTTGTCTGGATACAGTTCGTAAACATGACAGCCGGTATCCTTATTGTCCCATTCTCTTTGTTAAATAACCGTTGCCCAGGACAGTAATTGAACTTCACCTGAATCTTGGACCCCAGTGATTTGTTTCATCTTCTCATTGTCTCCGCCCAGCAGTCAGTAACATGCAGGTCTGCACGTGAAGATTATATCGCCATGATACGTTCCCCAGATCTCTAACAGTCATTTTACTGGTGGTATACACAATGTTCCTGTTAATCTTAGAATTACGCCTCCTTGACTAGTCTTAGGTGTGCTTTAACACGTCGATAGCGCAACGAAAATGAAGTTTAGGTTAAGAGGAGCCAATTAATTTTACTCCAATGATGAGTTCATTACTAAGAGAACACGGTAAGAGCCATAAACCGATTTCCCAGAAACTTCTTTCTACATCTACATCCATACTCCGCAAGCCACCTGACGGTGTGTGGTGGAGGATACCTTGAGAACCTCTACCGGTTCTCCCTTCTATTCCAGTCTCGTATTGTTAGAGGAAAGAAAGGTTGTCGGTATGCCTCTGTATGGGCTCTAATCTCTCTGATTTTATCCTCATGGGCTCTTCGCCGGGTATACGTAGGAGGGAGCAATATACTGCTTGACTCCTCGGTGAAGGTATTTGTCGAAACTTCAACAAAAGCCTGTACCGAGCTACTGAGCGCCTGTCTTGCAGAGTCTTCCACTGGAGTTTATCTATCATCTCCGTAACGCTTTCGCGATTACTAAATGATCCTGTAACAAAGCGCGCTGCTCTCCATTGGATCTTCTTTATCTCTTCTATCAACTCTATCTGGTACGGATCCCACAACGGTGAGCAGTATTCAAGCAGTGGGCGAACAAGTGTACTGTAACCTACTTCATTTGTTTTCGGGCTGCGTTTCCTTAGAATTCTTCCAATGAATCTCAGTCTGGTATTTACTTTACCGACGATTAATTTTATATGGCCATTCCATTTTAAATCACTCCTAATGCCTACTCCCAGCTAATTTATGAAATTAACTGCTTCCAGTTGCTGACCTGCTATTGTAGCTAAATTATAAAGGATCTTTCTTTCTATGTATTCGCAGCACATTACACTTTTCTACATTGAGATTCAATTCCCTTTCCCTGCACCATGCGTCAATTCGTTGCAGATCCTCCTGCATTTCAGTACAATTTTCTATTGTTACAGCCTCTCGATATACTACAGCATCAACCGCAAAAAGCCTCAGTAAACTTCCGATGTTACCCACAAGGTCATTTATGTACATTGTGAATAGCAACGGTCCTACAACACTCCCCTGCGGCACACCTGAAATCACTCTTACTTCGGAAGACTTCTCTCCATTGAGAATGACATGCTCCGTTCTGTTATCTAGGAACTCTTCAACCCAATCACACAATTGGTCTGATAGTCCATATGCTCTAACCTCGTTCATTAAACGACTGTGGGTAACTGTATCAAACGACTTGCGGAAGTCAAGAAACACGGCATCTACCTGGGAACCCGTGTCTGAGTCTCGTGGACGAATAGCGAAAGCTGGGTTTCACACGACCGTCTCTTCTGAAACCCATGCTGATTTCCACAGAGTAGATTTCTAGTCTCCAGAAAAGTCATTATACTCGAACATAATACGTGTTCCAAAATTCTACAACTGATCGACGTTAGAGATATAGGTCTATAGTTCTGCACATCTATTCGACGTCCCTTCCTGAAAACGGGGATGACCTGTGCCCTTTTCCAATCTTTTGAAACGCTACCCTCTTCTAGAGACCTACGCTGCAAGAAGGGGGGGGGGGGGGCAAGTTCCTTCGCGTACTCTGTGTAAAATCGAACCGGTATCCCATCAGGTCCAGCGGCCTTTCCTCTTTTGAGCGATTTTAATTGTTTTTCTATCCCTCTGTCGTCTATTTCGATATCTATCATTTTGTCATCTGTGCGACAATCTAGAGAAGGAACTACAGTGCAGTCTTTCTCAGTGAAACAGTTTTGTAAAAAGACATTTAGTATTTCGGCCTTTAGTCTGTCATCCTCTGTTTCAGAACCATTTTGGTCACAGAGTGTCTGGACACTTTGTTTTGATCCACCTACCGCTCTGACATAAGACCAAAATTTCTTAGGATTTTTTGCCAAGTCAGTACATAGAACTTTACTTTCGAATTCGTCGAACGCCTCTCGCATAGCTCTCCTCACACTACATTTCGCTTGGCGTAATTTTTGTTTGCCTGCAAGGCTTTGGCTATATTTATGTTTACTGTGAAGTTCTCTTTGATTCCGTAGCAGTTTTCTAACTCGGTTGTTGTACCACGGTGGCTCTTTTCCATCTCTTACGATCTTCCTTGGCACATACCCATCTAATGCGTATTGTACGATGGTTTTGAACTTTGTCCACTGATCCTCAACACTATCTGTACTTGAGATAAAACGTTTGTGTTGAGCCGTCAAGTACTCTGAATTCTGCTTTTTGTCACTTTTGGTAAACAGAAAAATCTTTTTTTACTATTTCTATTTACGGCTGAAATCACCGATGCTGTAACCGCTTTATGATCGCTGATTCCCTGTTCTGCGTTAACTGTTTCAAATAGTTCGAGCCTGTTTGTCGCCAGAAGGTCTAATATGTTATCACCACGAGTCGGTTCTCTGTTTAACTGCTCAAGTGGAACAGGGGTCAAAATAATCGAACACGTGTCTCGGCTAATCCATAAACACTCGATCGTTTCAGAGAAAACAGTGGTCAGAGTTTTTGACGTAGTTCAAAGACCTTCAGTGTGTACTAATCTGAGTCTAAATCGTGGCCCAGTGGTTAGCGTTGCAGGTTGTCGCTTTTTGCGCATCGTGTTCGCAACCTGGTTGTTAATTTTCTTTATTTTATTATTTCATTTATCTACCCAAGTCCACAGAAGGTTGTTACACGTATGTTTCTTATCCTGTCAGAGATTACTACGGTGTTATATTAACTGCAAAATTACAGTTTGGCTTCACAATAAGTGTCAAATATTTATTATGTAATTTATGTAAACATCGTTACAATTATTTAAAAATTCTCATTTCTTTTACTTCATTCTTATATTAATTCTTATGCTTATTCTTCAGGAAGCTTTGGTGCCCATCGTAGTAACATTCGAAACATAGAAATTTCGAATACCACGAGCTTCGAGCATAGGTCTAACAGCGCAATTCGGAGAATGCACAGGAAGAATAGACAGTTGCACTCGCGGTACAAGAAAGATGAGAATGAGGACAGGCAAAAGTTAGTAGAGATTCGTGCTGCTGTAAAAAGAGCGATGCGCGAAGCATACAACCACTACCACCGTCATACCTTAGCAAAAGATCTTGCTGAAAACCCAAGGAAATTCTGGTCTTACATAAAATCGGTAAGCGGGTCGAAGGCTTCCATCCAGTCACTCACTGATCAGTCTGGCCTGGCAACGGAAGACAGCAAAACGAAAGCTGAAATTTTAAATTTAGCATTTTAGAAATATTGCACGCAGGAGGATTGTACAAACATACCACCGTTTGAGTCTCGTACAGATTCCCGTATGGAGGACTTCTTGACACACATCCCTGGGGTTGTGAAACAGCTGATTGGGTTGAAAATAAATAAATCGCCAGGTCCTGCTGGGATTCCAATTCGGTTTTACAGAGAGTACTCTACTGCATTGCTCCTTACTTAGCTTGCATTTATCGCGAATCTCTTGTTGTTGTTGTTGTGGTCTTCAGTCCTGAGACTGGTTTGATGCAGCTCTCCATGTTACTCTATCCTGTGTAAGCTTCTTCATCTCCCAGTACCTACTGCAGCCTACATCCTTCTGAATCTGCTTAGTGTATTCATCTCTTGGTCTCCCTCTACGATTTTTACCCTCCACGCTGCCCTCCAATACTAAATTGGTGATCCCTCGATGTCTCAGAACATGTCCTACCAACCGATCCCTTCTTCTAGTCAAGTTGTGCCACAAACTCCTCTTCTCCCCAATTCTATTCAATACCTCCTCATTAGTTATGTGATCTACCCATCCAACCTTCAGCATTCTTCTGTAGCACCACATTTAGAAAGCTTCTATTCTCTTCTTGTCCAAACTATTTATCGTCCATGTTTCACTTCCATACATGGTTACACTCTATACAAATCCTTTCAGAGACGACTTCCTGACACTTAAATCTATACTCGATGTTAACAAATTTTTCTTCTTCAGAAACGCTTTTCTTGCCATTTCCAGTCAACATTTTATATGCTCTCCACTTCGACCATCATCAGTTATTTTGCTCCCCAGATAGCAAAACTCCTTTACTACTTTAGGTGTCTCATTTCCTAATCTAATACCCTCAGCATCACCCGACTTAATTCGACTACATTCCATTACCCTCGTTTTGCTTTTGTTGATGTTCATCTTATACCCTCCTTTCAAGACAACGTCCATTCCGTTTAACTGCTCTTCCAAGAACTTTGCTGTCTCTGACAAAATGGCAATGTCATCGACGAACCTCAAAGTTTTTATTTCTTCTCCATGGATTTTAATACCTACTCCGAACTTTTCTGTTGTTTCCTTTATTGCTTGCTCAATATACAGGTTGAATAACATCGGGGATAGGCTACAACCCTGTCTCACTCCCTTCCCAACCACTGCTTCCCTTTCATATCCCTCGTCTCGTATGACTGCCATCTGGTTTCTGTACAAATTTTAAATAGCCTTTCGCTCCCTGTATTTTACCCCTGCCACCTTCAGAATTTGAAAGAGAGTATTCCAATCAACATTGTCAAAAGCTTTCTCTAAGTCTACAAATGCTAGAAACGTAGGTTTGCCTTTCCTTAATCTTTCTTCTAAGATAAATCGTAGGGTCAGTATTTCCTCACGTGTTCCAACATTTCTACGGAATCCAAATTGATCTTCCCCGAGGTCGGCTTCTATCGGTTTTTCCATCCGTCTGTAAAGAATTCGCGTGAGTATTTTGCAGCTGTAACTTATTAAATTGATAGTTCGGTAATTTTCACATCTGTCAACACATGCTTTTTTGGGATTGGAATTATTATATTCTTCTTGAAGTCTGAGGGTATTTCGCCTGTCTCATATATCTTGCTCACCAGATGGTAGAGTTTTGTCAGGACTGGCTCTCCCAAGACTGTCAGTAGTTCTAATGGGATGTTGTCTACTCTGGGGGCCTTGTTTCGACTCAGGTCTTTCAGTGCTCTGTCAAACTCTTCACGCAGTATCATACCTCCCATTTCATTTTCATCTTCATCCTCTTCCATTTCCATAATGCTGTCCTCAAGTACATCGCCCCTTTATAGACCCTCTATATACTCCTTCCACCTTTCTGCTTTCCCTTCTTTGCTTAGAACTGGGTTTCCATCAAAGCTGTTGATACTCATGCAAGTGGCTCTCCTTTCTCCAAAGGGCTCTTTAATTTTGCTGTAGGCAGTATCTATCTTACCCCTAGTGAGATAAGCCTCTACATCCTTACAGTTGTCCTCTAGCCATCCCGGCTTAGCCATTTTCCACTTCCGGGTCGATTTCATTTTTGGGACGTTTGTATTCCTTTTTGCCTGCTTCATTTACTGCATTTTTATATTTTCTCCTTTCATCAATTAAATTCAATATTTCTTCTGTTACCCAAGGGTTTCTACTAGTCCTCGTCTTTTTACCTATTTGATCCTCTGCTGCCTTCACTATTTCATCCCTCAAAGCTACCCATTCTTCTTCTACTGTATTTCTTTCCCCCATTCCTGTCAATTGTTCCCTTATGCTCTCCCTGAAACTCTGTACAACCTCTGGTTCTTTCAGTTTATCCAGATCCCATCTCCTTAAATTCCCACCTTTTTGCAGTTTCTTCACTTTTAATCTACAGTTCATAACCAATAGATTGTGGTCAGCCCCTGGAAATGTCTTACAATTTAAAACCCGATTCCTAAATCTCCGTCTTACCATTATACAATCTATCTGATACCTTTTAGTATCTCCAGGGTTCTTCCATGTATACAACCTTCTTTCATGATTCTTGAACCAGGTGTTAGCTATGATTAAGTTATGCTCTGCGCAAAATTCTACCAGGCGGCTTCCTCTTTCATTTTTTACCACCAATCCATATTCACCTACCATGTTTCCTTCTCTCCCTTTTCCTACTCTCGAATTCCAGTCACCCATGACTATTAAATTTTCGTCTCCCTTCACTACCTGAATAATTTCTTTTATATGATCATACATTTCATCAATTTCTTCGTCATCTGGAGAGCTAGTTGGCATATAAACTTGTACTACTGTAGTAGCCGTGGGCTTCGTGTCTATCTTGGCCACAATAATTCGTTCACTATGCTCTTTGTGGTAGCCTACCCGTACTCCTATTTTCTTATTCATTATTAAACCTACTCCTGCATTACCTCTATTTGATTTTGTATTTATAACCCTGTATTCACCTGACCAAAAGTCTTGTTCCTCCTGCCACCGAACTTCACTAATTCCCAGTATATCTAACTTTAACCTATCCATTTCCCTTTTTAAGTTTTCTAACCTACCTGCCCGATTAAGGGATCTGACATTCCACGCTCCGATCCTTAGAACGCCAGTTTTCTTTCTCCTGATAACAACATCCTCTTGAGTAGTCCCCGCCCGGAGATCCTAATGGGGGACTATTTTACCTCCGGAATATTTTACGAAAGAGGACACCATCATCATTTAATCATACAGTAAAGCTGCATGCCCTCGGGAAAAATTACGGCTGTAGTTTCCCCTTGCTTTCAGCCGTTCGCAGTACCAGAACGGCAAGGCCATTTTGGTTAGTGTTACAAAGCTAGATCAGTCAGTCATCCAGACTGTTGCCCCTGCAAATACTGACAAGGCTGCTGCCCCTCTTCAGGAACCACACGTTTGTCTGGCCTTTCAACAGATACCCCTCCGTTGTGGTTGCACCTACGGTACGGCTTTCTGTATCGTTGAGGCGCGCAAGCCTCACCACCAATGTCAGGGTCCATGGTTCATGCCCAACGTAAATTCCCGAGCGACTGAAAAAAAGCGCAGGTGACGCCTGTATATAAGAAGGGCAGAAGGACGGATCCTCAAAATTACAGACCGATATCCTTGACATCGGTTTGTTACAGGATTCTCTAACATATTCTCAGTTCGAATATAATGAATTTCCTTGAGACAGAGAAGTTGCTGTCCATGCATCAGCACGGCTTTAGAAAGCATCGCTCCTGCGAAACGCTACTCGCCCTTTTTCCACATGATATCTTACGAACCATGGATGAAGGGTATCAGACGCATGCCATATTCCTTGACTTCCGGAAAGCGTTTGACTCGGTGCCCCACTGCAGACTCCTAACTAAGGTACGAGCATATGGGATTGGTTAACAAATATGTGAGTGGCTGGAAGACTTCTTAGGTAATAGAACCAAGTACGTTGTCCTCGATGGTGAGTGTTCATCGGAGGTGAGGGTGTCATCTGGAGTGCCCCAGTGAAGTGTGGTAGGTCCGCTGTTGTTTATTATCTACATAAATGATCTTTTGGATAGGGTGGATAGCAATTTGGGGCTGTTTGCTGATGATGCTGTGGTGTACGGGAAGGTGCCGTCGTTGATTGAATGTAGGAGGATACAAGATGACTTGGACAGTATTTGTGATTGGTGTAAAGAATGGCAGCTAACTCTAAATATAGATAAATCTAAATTAATGCAGATGAATAGGAAAAAGAATCCCTTGATATTTGAATACTCCATTAGTAGTGTAGCACTTGAAACAACCACGTCGATTAAATATTTGGGTGTAACATTGCAGAGCGATATGAAGTGGGATAAGCATGTAATGGCAGTTGTGGGGAAGGCGGATAGTCGTCTTCGGTTCATTGGTAGAATTTTGGGAAGATGTGGTTCATCTGTAAAGGAGACCGCTTATAAAACACTAGTACGACCTATTCTTGGGTACTGCTCGAGCGTTTGGGATCCCTATCAGGTCGGATTGAGGGAGGACATAGAAGCAATTCAGAGGCGGGCTGCTAGATTTGTTACTGGTAGGTTTGATCATCAAGCGAGTGTTATGGAAATGCTTCAGGAACTCGGGTGGGAGTCTCTGGAGGAAAGGAGGCGTTCTTTTCGTGAATCGCTCCTGGGGAAATTTAGGGAACTAGCATTTGAGGTTGACTGCAGTACAATTTTACTGCCGCCAACTGATATTTCGCGGAAAGACCACAAAGATTAGATAAGAGAGATTAGGGCTCGTACAGAGGCATATAGGCAGTCATTTTTCCCTCGTTCTGTTTGGGAGTGGAACAAGTAGAGAAGATGCTAGTTGTGGTACGAGGTACCCTCCACCACGCACCGTATGGTGGATTGCGGAGTATGTATGTAGACGTAGATGTAGATTATGGCATTTGCCGTGTTCTCCTCGTTAGCAGAACCGATTGAAGTGCATTTGTTATTAGTATGAAATATCGTGATTTTTGCGTTAAATCTGACTGATTTACAGCTTCATTACAGTAATTTGACCCATATAAAAGAGTCTTATAAACTAAAATTCTCTTTGATGTTGCGTAACTCCAATAACCTAAGAATTATCATATTTATTTAAATTTATTGTGTATTTAGATGTTTTGTGACAAGTTTGTTTTACCTCTTAAAGGAAAAACATGTTTCAGATTCCACATCTAAGGTCCATTTAACTTATAATTTGTGAAAAAAATATCAGGATATCTTTTTTTGTCAATATGCATTACACATTCTTGTTTTATGAGATGAGTCTCCTTCCTTGAGGATCTCATCACTATGGATCTATGGGACAAAATTCTAATCTAACCTTGATTCGGAGCCTTCTCGCTGATTGCGAGTTTATAACAAAGATGGCAGAATGATATCGTCTCAGCTCTGGGAATGATAATTTATTAGTTACAACTTCATTTCAAGCAACTTTGAGGATAATGGTACAACATCGATGCCTGTATTGAATCAGTGAACAGAAGAGTGTTGTACACAACAGCGTTTGTGGCCACAGCCGAGTATCTTTTCGTATGGCTGTAACGTACGTAACAGGTGTGCCCATACTGTTGGCTGGCTTAAAGCGCTACAAAAGACAGATGCTGCATTGAGGGTTCGACAGGTAATTCTGACCGCCGGACTGGCAGTATTCACGTGGAGTTGTCTAACATGTATAAAATCCATGTTTGACCATCAGCTGTTTCTATTTTAAACCGAACTATCGGCTGGTTTCAGTCACAAACCGTTTTCACGGATTAGGGTTAAAACAGTTTAATCCACGACATTACGACTATGTTGTATACTGTAATTCATGACATGCTCTACACATGAGACGTGCCCAATATTTAAGTAATGGCAGATGTGATGTTGTGCTTTAATTTTTTAACCGTAATCCGTGAAGATGGTCTGTGACTGAAACCGGTCGACATTTGTGTTTAAAACAAAAGGAGCTGATGGTCAAACAAGCATTTTATACATCACTTGACGGCTGTTGATAGTAACCTTCCTAAAATGCTGTCGAATATGTTTCACTTCATCCTGTCCTACAGTGACGGCTGTATATGGATTAGACAAAGCTTGACCTCAATCTGATAATTTCATTGTTAAGCGGCAGAGAAGACAAAAATCATTATGGCACAACACTAGTTCTCGAATCCTACGTATTGAAGGAAACGTGAATAGCTATTGCTACATCAGAGAGTTACTTAGACCCGAGACCCTGTCCTTTCATCAGGCGACTCTACACGCCACAGCTCAGAGGGGCAATTCCTGGTTATTTGTTGGCAGAAACGTACAAATCTGGTAAGAAGAGCGACGAGAGCCAATGCTTCCGTGTCATGCACTTTCGCCTGAAATCTGTCATACATCTGCCACAAACATATCTATAACATGGTCAAAAAAATGGCTCTGAGCACTATGGGACTTAACAGCTGAGGTCATAAGTTCCCTAGAACTTAGAACTACTTAAACCTAACTAACCTAAGGACATCACACACATCCATGCCCGAGGCAGGATTCAAACCTGCGACCGTAGCGGTCGCGCGGTTCCAGACTGAAGCGCCAAGAACCGCTCGGCCACACCGGCTGGCCTATAACATGGTCAGTTGGTAGCTTTATCGTTAATGTCCTCCACCAACAACTGACGAAGCTTTATGGATTCCAAACCGCATGATGAACTTCCAAAGGCCATGGCTAGGATCTCGTTGGCTCAATACTTACAGGCCTTTATTACGACACTACGGTGCTCCATACGCTTCTGAAGTATTCATACGCCATAAACTGTGCGTATCATTCGCGTGTGTCACAAACATACACTGAGAAGACAAAAGTCATGGAATAGCGGTATGCACATATACAGGTGGCGGTAGTATCATGTACACAAGGTATAAAATGGCAGTGCATTGGTGGATGCATCATACGTACTCAACTGATTCATGTGAAAAGTTCTCCGATGTGATTATAGCCGTCCGACTGAAACTAACAGACTTTGCATGCGAAATGCTAGCTGGAGCTAGACACATTGGACGTTCCATTTTGGAAATCGTTAGAGAATTCAATACTCCGATATCCACAATCTCGAGAGTGTGCCGAAAACACCAGATTTCAAGCCTTACCTCTCTCACTATAAAAAATGCAGAGGCATACGGCCTCCACTTAACGACCAAGGGCACCGACGTTTGCGTGGAGTTGGCAGTGATAAAAAAAAGGAAAAAAACAAGCAACAATATGGGAAACAGCCGCAGAAATCAACGTGTCACGTACGATGAACAAATCGTTAAGACACTGCGGTGAAATTTGTCGTTAACGGGCTATGGCAGCAGGCGACCGACGTGAGTGCCTCTGGTAACAGCACGACATCGCTTGCACCGTCTCTCCTGGGCTCGTGACCATATCTGTTGGATGTGGTCTGGTCATATGCGTCCCAGTTTCAGATGGTTCGAGTGTGGCACAGGCCCCATGAAGCCATTGGCCCAAGTTGTCAATAAAAGCAATGCGCAAACTGGTGCAGGCTCCACAATGATGTAGGTTGCCTTTACATGGAACGGCCTGCCTACACTGGTTTAACTGAATCGATCATTGGCTAGAAATGGATATGTTCGTCTATATGGAGACCATTTCCAGCCATTCAACGATCGAACTTTTATGGTTGACAACGCGCCAATCTCCGGGCCACAGTTGTTCGCGACTGATTTGAAGAACATTCTGGACAATTAGAGTGAAAGATTTGGGCGCCCAGGTCACCCTACATGAATCCCATCGAATATTTAAGGAACATTATCGAGAGGTCAGTTGGTCCACAAAATCCTGCACCGGTAACACTTAGTAGTTATGGACGGCTATAGAGGCATCATGGTTCGATACTTCTGCACGGATCCTCCATGTCAGGCGTGCCGAGTGATAAACCATAGCAGAATATCACATCCGCCATATCACTTGTTGAGTAGTAGCACTCCATTTCTAACAAGCGCTGGAAGAGAGAAAATGTAAATGTGCTACACCATTTGTACGTACAAATGCAATAACAATAAAAACGTAACTGAATCCACCTTTGGAAGAAGATAAACCGCGAAGATACGTATCCAGGGTTGACAGTACTGTACAGTCAGACACACAAACGTGACATACTGCCGTGGCCAACAACACGACTCGAACCACACAACTGACTGCAGACCACCTAATGGTAGGCAGAGTACTATGAATACGACATCAAATACCCTGCCGAGACATTTGAAGTAGCGCCAATGCAACACTATACTAACGTCGGCAACCAAGCTTCGCTTAGCCCTTCCTCTAAACATCTGTGTATCTCTGAAAGTATGCGTTTCCGGACCCACGTTCATCGGAATTGTTTTTCTAATTTTTTATTAAAATATAAAAGTAGTTAACGAAGTAACCTTAAGACTAATAAATTGCGTTTGCTATGGAAGACAACAACCCTGTCCTCTAAAATAAGACAGTATGTTCACAATATACGAGGATTATTCGGACAGTAAGGAAAGATCGGTCGTGAAATAGAAACCACAGTTAAAATCCGGTGAAGCTTTGCGCAGACATCTTGGGCAGTGTCACTAGTATGTCCATAGTTAGCGTCACGTCTCTCTTCCCAGTTACAAACTCATAGAGTGAAGATGCCTAGAACATAGTGTCTCACGTCAAGTATGGGTGCCTGACAAGAAATTTCGCCTGATTTCGTGCAACGCCTCATAATGTAACTGTCAAGCATTTCCTTCTTCATGACAGTTCTTTGCTGCACACTGAAGGGTCAATGAGAACTCTCTTACAGCGCTCTCGATGGGAACTGTTTGATCACCCGCAATACAGCCACGACTTGGCTCCGTCTGATTGTCATCTCTGCTCGAATATAGAACAGTTTTGATTTTCATTGTGGTTTCCATTTCGCGACCGATCGTTCATAATTTTCCAAATATCCGTCGCATTACTGCTGTCATTGTTATTGTGAAGCAGTAAAGGCACACAGTCATAACGTAAGAATACAAAATTTTAATAATCGTAAGTACAGACATAAACACACACACACACGTTCAGCGTTCACAGACCCTACAGACCAATCGCTGCTTTCGTTCTTTTTTGTTTTTTTTGCTCGTTTCCTCCAACTGTCTTCGATCCCCAGGGCTACCAGGTCCTTCGCCAGGTCGTCCATCCAGCGCAGCTTTGGTCGACCTATAGGGCGTCTGGTGTTTGGTTCCCCTCAAGTGCTTTCTTCACCTTTCTTTCTTCTGGCATACGGGCTACATGACCTTCCCTCTGGATTCGTTTGCTCTTCAGCTTCGATAGTATTGTTGGTTGATACATCAACAGGTATATTTCCTCACTCTGTCTCCTTCTCTATTTTATTTCATCTAAGATCAGTCCTCACATCTTCCTGAGTTTTTCATTATTCTTCTTTCAAATATTAATAGTTTTCTTTTTCTCGTTTAGTCATGCTCCTGATTTCTGAACCAAACATGACTGTTGGGTATATCACTGTGTTATACATTATCTTATTAGTATTCGCTGATATTGGTTATGAGCTAAGCGTCTCCTGAGAGAATACATGTATTTCATTCCTACCGCTATTCTTTCCTTGATGTCCATTTCTATGCTGTTATTGCTCGTAAACCAAGATCCCAAATGTTTGAAGAGGCTAACTCTCTTGAACCCCATGCCATCTATCTGAAGACAGGTAACTACAGAGGCATCACCTTGCTGAATGTAACTTACAAGGTACTGCCTATCTGCCTATGACTATCCTCAGAAAATAACAACCATTCATAGAAATATCATATAGAAATATTCATATAGAAATATCATGCTGCTGGCTTTCGAAAAAACTGATCGACAACAGATCACATTTTCACTCTAAGATAGCTTGATACAAAAGTGGCGTCTATTGAAGTTATGAAACTTCTGATAGTGGCTCTTGTATGGATTAAAGTACCGCTCAAATAGAATTGAAGTACCAGAGAACTATATGCAGTTTGTACTCAGTGAATTATCTGGTGTGCATCGTGTAAACTTGGCAACATATAATCTGTTAAATGAAAGACAAAATTACATACTACAACATGAAATGCAAAATTCACTGTGCATTTCGTACACATGTGTGAGATGCAAAACATTAGAACGTTTATCAAACGCACCATCAATCTGCTTCTTGCTGTCTCAAAGAAAACATGAATCATCTGAAAGTTAACATCAAACATACGTCTTAGTAATCCAGCATTGTATGTAGGAGACTCTCTAAGCAATTTGGTGGAGTAAGAGGGAGATCATGTCAAATTAAAACATGGAGTTAAGTTCTGGAATAACTCAGTCGGTAAAACAAAGCTGCAGCTTCAGATCGCTATCAGAAAACCCATCACAGAATATAATTCTCTTCAGAGTGAAAGACTCGTTCTCCTAATATAATAAAGTACCCTCTAATTTTGTACTACCCTGAAGTGTCCCGACAAATATGTGGTCAAAAAAGTTATGCTTCGTTTTGCTATAGTTAAACGTTTATTCCTTTCAGTTCGCGCTTAGTCCCTTCCAGTTGTTACTTATTTATCGATTTAAGACTCACCTATTCTCAGAATCAGCCATACTCCAGACACACTTATTGAAACAAAACGATATTCTTTCTGACCTTTTTTAAATTAATGATTAAAGTAGTAAATATGGTTACTTTATATACGACATGTAGGTGAAGAACGAAGCAATTCAATCTCCATCGCCTTAGGAGGGAATCCTGCAGGAAATTTAAAATTAAAGTCTTGTCTTTCATTAGACACAAAATATCTTCTAAACCATGGTATAACACGGATGGCGAGAAGAAGAAGAATGTGGCCCACCTAGTAAAAACTTTACTAGAATATTTGCTGCCTTACATTCACTAACATTTACTCGAATATCCTAGTCACGAAATAAGTTTATTGAGATTTATACATGTCCACAGTGTACAGTTACAGAATACTGCAGTGTTTCTTTACATAAAGGTATACATTTGCTTACTAATAAGAGTAATGAGATGATTCTTATTTCTCTTCGTGAATCTCTGCTCGAAAGAAACATTAATTGTTAATTTAGATAGAGTAAAGTGCAGTAATGGTAAACTGTAATTGTTCTTTGAAAACCAGCATGAGTATTAATTAAAAAATAATGGTGTGCTTCAGTCTTAGTCAGTCTTTCGTATAAGAGATCTACTTCTAGTCTAGTTTAGGTTCCAAAATTATTTATTTCTTAATTCACATTAATGTATAATACTGAAAGTGTGTTTGCGAGACATCAATTCACGTGCGGAGCGTAAATACACCGACGTCGGCCAGGTACATAGCAGCGAGGTCATCTGTGGGAGAAGTCCAGGTGCGGGGTCCCATACTGCAACAGAACATGGGAGTAAGCTAAGAAAAATAAAACTGATATACATATTACATACACATATACATATTATATTCTCTGAAAGGAATTCTGTTTCCTTCTGTAATTTGTCAAGGAAACGGCGCTCAGTCAAATTCTGGCATACGCAAGTACGACTGGAACTTTGGTTCCTTAACATGGCATCACATCAAAACTGTTTCAGTGCGCAACAAGATTTGTCGACCGTATCATTCCACTTTGCAAATTCACTGTATGTGACTGGGACTCCAGAGAAAGTGTTAGGAGAGGTGAGCTGCCTGGACACGACCATAGTGCGTCCTTTGAACAGTCAAGGAGGATGATCCCCTCAACACAGCGTTAGCTGCTACGGTTAGCAACCCAAGCTAAGGAAGCACGCAGGCAAGTTGCTTTCTTGCGAAAGCAGGTGTGACTACACAAAACTCTTCAAAAGACCTCGTAACGTTCTGTTCTTTGCGATAACCAGCCTGTCACTAGCAAAGTGGTATGCATCTTTGCCATCATAAATGCCACTATCTTATTGACTTTGTGGATATGTATCAGAATAAGGAGAGTTGGTTACGTCTGCGCCGGTACGGGTTGGCTATTTGGTCTAGCTGGAACATGTAGGACATTAGCTGAAAACGATGAATTGCCGAATAAAACAGCATTTGATCCCGTGATAAGACGATCAACAATGTGCTCATTGTTTCAACCTCTAAAAGTGAAAAGCTAGATTGTTGCTAAACGATAAGGTCTTCATTCAGTGCATTCATTGCTCTTAATTGAACAGTCGGCATTTCGGGTGCTGAGAATACATGCGATATACAAGGTGAACTACACCGACCAGCTTGGAGCGGTCTTTGTTAGAGGGCGAACTGAGGGTAGGAACCCACGTCCGGAAATACCATCAGACGGTGCTATCGTTTTGTTGCACCCCATATATTGTAATGCAATACGATATTCAATTTTGGTATGAACGACAGCTTTCCTTTGTTGAATTGCAGGTGGTTAATAAATTGACTGTGCGTGTGTTATTTTATCTTCTGATAGTTTTACTTAAGAAGATACTTACTGAAGAAGGATAATGTATTTTTTTATGATGAAAGTGGTGTTGTCACTCAGCGACATGGCACGTCGTTCTATTTGTATCGAAATTTGAGAGAGTAAATTCAGGCCTGTCTGGAAAAATGCAGATTTTTATGAGATATATCGGTGACTCTACGAACCATTGCGTACTCAATGTTGAATAGAAGGGATGGTACTGCCTTATTAGAATGGATTAGTTGCTTCTTATTTCTTGTTTTCTCTACCATATTCTCAGTCAGTAGTCATACTGAAACTAGTTTATTGTGATAAAAATACGAGAACACTTGTTCACTGTCAAAAGCGATTTATAGAGAATATAATGCATATTACGTACAGGTATTAATAAACATACAATGAATGAGTGGATTTGCGAAAATCGTATCTTTAACTATTAATTCTAACAGAAATTCAATGAGTAATAAAAACGGGGAAGGAACTAAGGAAGACTCTAAATTTATCATTTGTATAAAGAAACTTTGTTACTTGATTAATGATGCAGATAATGTTAGCTATTCGGAATTTACGTACTTTCAACACCTCTGATTTCCTACACCATCCAGATAAAAACTATGGCACAGCGTTAACGAAATATTTATATTGTCCGACTGCCAATTCAGAACTCCTAATGGTGAAAGCAGTCAGCAGTTTAGCTCGTAAGAATCTCCAACTCATACTCGTGATTTAAATCCTATACACAATATCTGGAATGCCTCATGGTGGCTTCTTGTCACTCACAGTACTCTTTTCCAGATCCTAACATCCGTGAGAGCACAAAAGTAATTACCTTAGCATTAAGCGCACGATACGCAGTATAAAACATCGCATATAGCTGCATTTAAGTAGATTGCTCCTCGTGCTTTGTATTACCGCTACAGATGGTATAAGAAACCGATAAAGAATTTTGTACATTTGAATCATGTTCTAAAATCGATCACAAATACCTTTTCCGTAATTATGGCTTCATGTTTCATTTACGTAGCCCCCTGTGTTCTACGTTTTTACTTAGTTTGATTCAATCAGCACTTCAGTTTTTGAGTTTTAGATATTATCATCTTTTGTCCCTGTTTTACGGGAATCAATGTTCTCTATATACCACATCAGTATAAAGGAAACATAATCATCATGCACAGATTTCTCTCTATTTCGAAAGTTAGTTGTTGTTTGGTGCTGGATCAACGAAATAGCTTTGGTTAGTTCTTTTTATTTTTTAAACAAATTGTGTTGTGTGTGTTTCATTCAAGTGTATACACCAAAATACAGTGACATTATGAAATTCTTTGTTCTGAACTGTTTGTCGCCAGGGGAAATTCATTTAAAGTTAACGAAAAGCCGATACGTAATTTTAAATAGTTTATGAATGGATGACAATGCAGAAGTGGTTGTGTTCTTTTGCTGTAACCTAAATGACTGTTGAGCTAAATGATAGTTCTACCAAAACTGTGACCACAGATGAAAATACTGAGAAATTTTGGACGATCGGGGATTAATGATTTGCGTAATAAATGACACCATAGGCATTAAATAATAATGAGAGTAATGAGAAAGCATTGTGGAAGTGTTAATTACTCATTAAAAGCGAAGGTGAAAATGAATTTATGAGTAACGTGTGAACTGTCTTAGTTTGTATCTCCGATTTGTAACTGTGAATAAAACGTAGCTCCAACATTTCATGCCAGAAGCATAACACCACTGAAGCCAGTAGGTGAAATTTCTTTTCCATTACAGACACATCCGATTTAATCTGGAAGACATTATATGGCCTGTGTTTTCCGTGATGCAATAGGGATTTATGTTATTGATTATTACGTAACAAAGTGTGAAACGACAGGACAATGCAGGTCGCATTTTTCAACTAGCGGAAGGAGTAGGTGAGGGGAAGACTGCACCCGAAAAGAAAAATGAGAATCGTCTTTCTTCTCCATCAACAGTTCGAAAACTAAGGCGTTTGATTGTCATCTTTTTTCCGTGTTTGTGACAGCTGCTGAATGGTGCTTCGAAGACCTCCGGAATGAGACTTCAGGTATGAAATCTATTCACTGGAAAGACAACGGGGAAAGTGTGATGTTAGAGGTGTGTGTAGGGGGGGGGGGGGGGGGGTGCTGGGTGGGTGTATGGAGGCCCCACCTGCTGCCTAGGAGGCGAGCACGTCCATGACGCACTGGCAGCCGACTCCGACGCTGACGGCCTTGAAGTTCCAGTGCGAGTCGCGCAGCTCCTTGGGCAGCTTCTCGGCGCTGTACTCGTCCAGCTCGTCGGGCACGATGTGGCTGTCGACGAGCACGAGCACGCTGTGGTTGAGCTGGCGGCAGCGGTACGGCTCCAGGCAGCAGGCCGCGTCCCGCCGGCACGACACCTGCCGCAGCAGCTGCGGGTAGTGGCCCACGCCCAGCTTCTGCAACACGGCCACACGCCCACCTCAGCAGCTCACTGCTAACAATCAGCCGGAGAAACGTTCTCGGTGCACTCGAGAACTGGCGTCGAGTCGGATACCAAATTCGAGAACAAGTGCGGCTGCGCGGTTCTTTCCGTCCCTTTACGACGGACCTGCACCTACCTGAGAGCATTGTCTCAGCAGATCATCAGTAGGAAAGCCGAGTGAAAACTACTGTACGTCGACGTGAACCAGGCTGCAATTTAAGTCACTAATCTACGTTTCGCGAGAAAGTTTTCACACAAATGAAAGGTTGGAAATTTTGTCCTTAATTAATATATTCTGAAACTTAGGTGAACAAGTATCACTGCCAAGCCCGTGCTAGTCTTAGCACAGTCACTGATAATCCCTTTCACTCACGTTAGCAAGTTTATGGTGTTGCATTTCCCGAAAACGTAATAGCTACAAAAATACTGATTGTTTTTTATTGATAATGCTCGCCAAATATTAAGTCTGTCGGTACCAAATGCAGTCACAGTTTTTAGCCACCGACCTGCTCAATACGACACGCCGAATATATGTCTTTTCTCGTCACAAAATTCACTTAAAAATTCCGAAATTTCTGCACACATATCGGAACAATTTTGCCGTCACTTTACAACACTTTTGATGTATGAAACAAAGCTAGATCCGGCAACTTATCGTTTCCATCGGAACTTCTACTACACACGTCCGAACTGTTTCATGGCTAGGCTCCCACTCTTCTCTAGAATACTCTCAGTCTTCTCTACCAGTAGAGAAAGGCGCGCGAAGAATATTGCTTTACCATCGCTCAGTGTACTCAACAGCCAATAGCAAAACAACATTCTCCCGCGTCAGTCCTCGCTTTTCATCAATAACCAATATCAAAATAGTAAACCTAACGACAGCACTTTTTACCGAAGTAATTATTTAATATGCTGAAGTTTTGTTTATGCATAAAGTTATTTACTATTGTTATTTATACCTGAATTTACTCTTCCGTTACCATAAACTTACTTTACCAATCTATTCTACAAAAATCCCCTTTGTCCACATCCATACTTCTTCTAAATGTTCCCACACTAAATCCTACTACATAATTCGTTAAACAATTATCTTCGTATTAAACTTAAACCACACTCACGCATCATTCATACTGCTAAAACACATTTATAACATTGTACATACACAAAAAGACATAATAACACTTTATGAAAATACTAGCACAGTTTATGAATAACATTCTATTACTTTAGTGCACTCTAATGGGCACAATCGAAACTAAAATCACAGTCACCCTATCCAATATTGTCCTCTATCGGCTGACACATAAACTACGTGCGCGTCCAGTCTCGCGTCACCCTCTGTCACTATCCAGCTCTGAGGCACATCTCCCACTCAACCGCCTCCAAGGCAGGATCAGTATAGGGCGCTACGCCTCACAAGGCTTCCACATCGAGAAACGGCTCAAATCGGCGACTCTGGAGACCAGTTTCACGTTCCAGGTTTTAGAAATGTCTGTTTCTTTGCAGATATCTCTTATTATGAAAACTCGAGAAATGGTTGTACAGAAAATGTCGGTGCACTGAAACCCGAGGGCTATTCGGAAAGTAAAGTCCGAACGTTGCGAAATAGAAACCACAGTGAAAATCAAGAATGTTATATTTGCAACAATTAGTTGCACCTTCCAACTATTTCTGTACATAGTTGACGCTCCGACTTGGACATTTGTCGTAGAGTTGTACCAACTTATCAATATCCTCGTCATAAAAGGCAGCCCCCTTCGCCATCCCCCACTTTTACACACTGTCTGTTTAAAATGTTGTCTTCATACCCAGCGGTTCATGTGAGCAGAGATGAACATGAGAGGGAGCCAAGTCCGAGTTGGAGGGAGGAACTGTTGTTTTAAGCATCTTTACGTGATCACTGTGTGCTCAGAATTGAAAAGAGTGACGTGACGCGATCGACAGGCATACCAGAGACACTGACCAACTCATCTGTCCGAAGTTTCATCGGATTTTCACTTGGTTTCCATTTCCCAACCGAACGGTTCATACTTTTCGAATAGCCCTCATATGTTTCTTAGAAATCATATGACAAAGAATGCCTAGCAAATGGAACACGCTAATCCAAAACGAGTGTTTTTTTAATGCAAAAATTAAACTGTTACCGGAAATCTAATGTCAGAAACTGTGTTCCTTTTACATAAGACTATTTTCTTTAGAGTCCAGCAAAGACCCTGAAATACGATATTATGGACACCGGCATGAAAGATACGTATCCGAGAAGAGAGAACCTCTAATTTTACGAATACAGCCTGTTTCCTGGTTGAAGCTTTAGGTACTGATAGTAGCTAGGTTGTACTCGTAAAAATTTTCCATTCTCGGATGTGTATGCGATTCCTTTTCGTTTTAGAGAACAGAGTTCTCAATTTCCTCACATACTCGAACCTGCCCATTGCTAAATACGAATACACTTTACTCGTGACCACTGCACACTGTCCTGGAATCGCTTACAATTCTGGTTTCGGAACAAGTTTTATCATCGTAATATCACACCAGTTTCTACAGCCTACTCTAGTTCTCGGTTGTTTGAATCCTTTGCCTCTGCAGGCATTCTGTAAACAATTTTGCAAGGTCATTTTGTATTACTTTGTCTCCATATTTAGCCGCTACTGTTGAAATATGATCAACCCCAAGGCCCTTTCTGGACGAATGCGAGATGCCAATTAATGCCTAGAACGACAAGGAATAAACTGATAGTATCAGGTTACAAGATTATTGGTAAACGCTTGGAGCCCACAGTGTGGTTTAAATACGTCAAAGCAACGCTATGGAGCAGTATCAAATGGATCGAACAAGTGACATTAGTCGTAGAATAACTTTAATAAATCATGCAGTACCTCTAACTTGGTATGGGCCTTAGGAGAACATAGTTGTCAGGGAAGTTAAATGGAAGTTCTTGAACTGGAAAAGACAGAATTTTTAAGTTAAATATTGGTAACAATCGCATTATTGCGGTACCTTGTATATCAAACAGGACAGGTAAAAGGATCTAAAATTCACTTATCTATGTGTGAAAATCAGGCCGAGAGCCATTAGTAGGCTGTTCCACACATCGTCCTTAATAAGCTATGTTTTCTCTCTCTAAAGTAGAGACCCGTAAATAGGACAACGAGAACGAAAACTGTTCTTTTGTACGGATCCGTGCCAACTTCTGTCTGCGTGGGTGCTCGCTCCCGTAACACCGGTCCTCTCTGTACCTCTCAGCAGTACGCCTGCCCGTTAGACTGCCTGGCGAACGTCTGCGCTTGCTTGGCAGGAGAACTGCCGGCGAATTAGAGAATTGTGTACAACAGAATGCAACTGGGTGGCACTGAAATAAAAAAAAAAAGATGCGAACAGCAATTAGTATATGCTTGAGTAGTGTGAGAAGAAAAGGTTCAGTGCCTTTCACCACAGAAATTTGGTAGTGGGTGTCAAAAGCATACGGTTTAAAAGTAGTCCAATTTTTTCGAGAAACGTTTATAACAAAAATTCGTCACCTGAAAACAAAGGAATTCTGTGAGTGTTGTGGAATCTAGTTTATATTTGAATAACAACAGCCATTCACTTGGGCTGGAAGAACTTTATTTATTTAATGTGTGACCAGTTTCAAGTATTTCCAGCTTGTCTCCATTTAGTACTGTATTCAGTGTCGATGTTTCACACGGTTGGTACACATTTTCGTTGAAATACACTTCCTATTATCATCCACACTGAATGAAAATCATGAGTCATAGTTTTAAAAAAAAAGCAGTTATGTTCAACACATGTGAGTGTCTAATGTCACGCTGACACAGCCTATAGAACCAATTATTTTTGATGCGAACATGTTTCTGATATGCATACTCCGAAACGTGGTATTAATAATTTATTTACATCCGGAAGAAGAGCGTAGTTGGAGGTAAATACTAATTGACTACATCGCATGAAGTTATTTCATTCAATTTCTTTCAATTACATTATGTGCAAGACAACTTATATCCGAACATTGGTAACAATCGAATCATTCCGGCAACTAGTACGTCAAACAGGACTGTTAAAGGGACCTGAAACTCGCTCATTTTTGCGTGAAACACAGGCCGAAAGCCGTAAATAGACTAAAAACGTACAAATAACGATTTCTCTTAGTTAAAAGAAGACAGTGGCACAGCGACTATTGCTCGTACTCCATAGCAAATGTGACTACTGTCTTTGCTCTTTCCGCATGTTAAATGCTAAGGAAATGGGGTTCAAGAAGCGATAAACGGCGTTAGCTATAAATAACTCGCAAATATATACACAACTGAATTGCTTATGAGAGTACTTCAGGTCACCGACGTTTGTGTACCGGTGAGAAAAATCTGCTGCCTTAGTACCAGTGCTTACATCTGAGTTGGCAGAAGTTACGCAACGATAGGAAGCTGACTGAAAATTTAATTACATCAACAGCCTTATAACGCCCGTTCGCTAGGAACGTGAACATTCCAATAAAAACCGTGATTATGTACATTAAAGGTTATTAGAGCCGCATTACTAACGCTTTAAGCAGAGGAATAGCGCAATATTATGGACATAAACATGTTTCTAGTGACAGAATCCAAAACATCTCACAGCTGTTCCAGGAATATAAACGTGGTTTTAGGTTTGCAGGTAGAAACGAGTTCGAATACCGTTACCAGTTACCCAGAGCACATACCACTCCGGTTTCATCTATTCACTAGATCGATATGAGAAGTGAATACCATCATGTCTTCGCCAGAACTGAATTTTACCTCGTCTCCCTGGGAAGTGTGCATCAAAAAGTCTGTATCGGAAATGAGACTGAATTATGGATGCATGGTACGTTCCGCTAGGAAAATACCTCTTAAGAAGTGCCAGCCATTCACAAGTTGGCTATTACCCTCCACCCCAACCCCCTACTCGGCCTGCTTCTGACATTAGTTTTTAATATTTATCATATGATATTGATGCTCTCTTGTGCCAATCTGTCTTGTCTCGATCTTTAGCCATTTTTTCTCTCTTATAAACTTTAGTTTTAATTGCTGAAGTATTACTCTAATTATCTCTGTTTCCTGAACTGATGAGACACTGTTTGGCGCGTAGTCATTGCTTGACGCCCCGTTAGCGCGCGGCGGTCAAGTTGCTTCATTGGCCCACTGGGTCGTCGCTTCCGAGAATCTGCGGTCTCTCTGATCTGCAAAGCGATATCGCGAGCCTATAACGCAGGACCTAAGTTCCTGGGCACTTTAATTTATTTTTTAATAGCGGATCGAGAGGACTGTGTTGCTACCTTGCGCAGAAATGTTCGCGCACTGTAAGTCACGGTTAAACTGTAGTACTGCTGTCCCTGTAGGTCTTTGGCTTACTTTTCTCAGACCTAGCAGTGAGACTCATCTTATGGCAGTACTAAAGAGATATGCGTTCGGTAAACTGTTCTCCTGGGTGTTAATATTTGATCTAGTAATCGGAATCGTTAGTTCTATTTCTAATAGCTGCTCAGCTGACCAAGCTATCCCCTTTACAGAGCCCTCACCAAGGAAAAGTCATTGTCAGTACGTGAGAGAACAGAGAAAGACCGCAGACCTGCAAGGAGTGTTCCTGGCGGCAGTGGCAGGGCATGGCGACCTCGAGGACCCTCGGGTGCCCACCGCGGCCGCGGACGCTCCTGTGGAAGGCGCAGTCCTCGGGGTCGGTGCACGCCCCCACCGGCCCCGCCGCCCCCGCCAGTGCCGCCGCCGCCGCCTCCGCTTCCGCCTCCGTCCACAGCGGCCGCAGGCGATCCTCCAGGCTCGTAGCACTGGCCATGGCGCCCCACAACTGTTGTCACAAGTTCACACGTCAATGTCGCGTTTCCTCACTTCACCAGAAGCAGCAGGAGACAGAGACACAGATTAAAATATGAATACTCTTTCAAAAAATTACACTACTGGCCATTAAAATTGCTACACCAAGAAGAAATGCAGATGATAAACGGCTATACTTTGGACAAAGATTTATACTAGAAATGACATGTGATTACATTTTCATGCAATTTTGGGTGCATAGATCCTGAGAAATCAGTACCCAGAACAACCACCTCTGGCCGTAATAACGGCCTTGATACGCCTGGCATTGAGTCAGAACTTGGATGGCGAGTACAGGTACAGCTGCCCATGCAGCTTCAACACGATACCACAGTTCATCAAGAGTAGTGATTGGCTCTGAGCACTATGGGACTTAACATCTGTGGTCATCAGTCCCCTAGAACTTAGAACTACTTAAACCTAACCAACCTAAGGACATGATACACATCCATGCCCGAGGTAGGATTCGAACCTGCGACCGTAGCAGTCGCGCGGTTCCGGACTGAGCGCCTAGAACCCAAGAGTAGTGACTGGCGTATTGTGACGAGCCAATTGCTCGGCCACCATTGACCAGACGTTTTCAATTGGTGAGAGATCTGGAGAATGTGCTGGCCAGGGCAGCCGTCGAACATTTTCTGTATCCAGAAAGACCCGTACAGGATCTGAAACATGCGGTCGTGCATTATCCTGCTGAAATGTAGGATTTCACAGGGATCGAATGAAGGGTAGATCCACGAGTCGTAACACATCTGAAATGTAACATCCACTGTTCAAAGTGCCGTCAATGGGAACAAGAGGTGACCGAGACGTCTAACCAATGACACCCCATACCATCACGCCACGTGATACTCCGGTATGGCGATGACGAATACACGCTTCCAATGTGCGTTCACCGCGATGTCGCCAAACACGGATGCGACCATCATGATGCTGTAAACAGAACCTGGATTCATCCAAAAACATGACGTTTTGCCATTCGTGCACCCAGGTTCGTCGTCGAGTACATCATCGCAGGCGCTCCTGTCTGTGATGCAGCGTCAAGGGTAACCGAAGCCATGGTCTCCGAGCTGATAGTCCATGCTGCTGAAAAGGTCGTCGAACTGTTCGTGTAGATGGTTGTTGTCTTGGAAACGTCCCCATCTGTTGACTCAGGGATCGAGACGTGGCTGCACGATCCGTTACAGCCATGCGGATAAGATGCCTGCCATCTCGACTGCTAGTGATACGAGGCCGTTGGGATCCAGCACGGCGTTCCGTATTACCATCCTGAGCACATAGATTCCATATTCTTCTAACAGTCATTGGATTTCGACCAACGTGAGCAGCAATGTCGCGATACGTTAAACCGCAATCATGATAGGCTACAATCTGATCTTTATCAATGTCGGAAACGTGATGGTACGCATTTCTCCTCCTTACACGAGGCATCACAACAACGTTTCACCAGGCAACGACGGTAAACTGCTGTTAGTGTATGAGAAATCGGTTGGAAACTTTCCTCATGTCAGCACGTTGTAGGTGTCGCCACCGGCGCCAACATTGTGTGAATGGTCTGAAAAGCTAATGATTTGCATATCACAGCATCTTCTTCCTGTCGGTTAAATTTCGCGTCTGCAGCACGTCATCTTCGTGGTGTAGCAATTTTAATGTCCAGTAGTGTAAAAGAACGAATTAACCGGAAGTGAATGGTCTGAACGTTTCATGTTACTCTAAGAACGATAATAGGTAATGAACAGAGGGAATTCAGATGCGCCTACCACGCCGAAAACTGTGTTTTTAAATGCGCTTACACGTTTCAACAGATTTGTGTCGTTATCGGAGAGCACATTTATTGTGTAAAATACAGACACATTTTAAGTAACGATTATGTGGCAAAATTAGGACTAAAATCTATCTGTGTATGTTGTGTCACTGTGTTTTTTGAAGTTCAAAATCGTCCCTTTAGGACTAAAATCTATCTGTGTATGTTGTGTCACTGTGTTTTTTGAAGTTCAAAATCGTCCCTTATGAGCATGGTTCTGGAAAGGAATGTATCGTTGTTTTCTGAGTATATTTTCGTAGCAAATGAGCACGCAGTTGAGGACAGATACTATGAAAATAACTGAAAGTATTCGGATAAATATACAACTGAAAGGAACATTCAAACAAGTTAAAATACACTAAGGTGTTGAAACTCTGGTAAAACTGACTGGGAGTCCAATTTGTCTAATGTTCCACGTTATCTAAATGGCTTAATGCGTGTTCCAGGGTGCAATGAAGCGCATTATGTGGCAAACACCAACGGAAGTCAATGCCAATTGTCATTGACAATGTACGTTCGGAGAACTTCAGATGTCCACGTAGTAAAGCGAAACCGTCTAGACTGTTAAATATCTGGATATTGAGATGATACAGGAGAATACCTCAGCGTCTACTGCTCCCGTTTCGGCAACACCTCTATATCGTAATAAATGGTAGTAGTATTCCAGAAAGTACTGCAATACATGGGTGTGTGGAATGAACATTCCTTTCGGGTAGTAGTAAGGCCGTCAGAATTGGCTTCCTGAATAAAACGATGACAGCCTCGTTAACGAACACACGGAATCCAGGTAACAGCATAACACTAAAGTGTTCATTCAGTTCACTTCGTGTATACAGTAGTCCTACTGAAACCATCTAGCATTATGGAAAATAAGGTAATAATCATAACAGACATAAAAATTTAGGCCTAGTTTTATTACAATAATTATTACTTAAAACATGTCTGTATTTTGCAGAAATGAATTAAAGTTCCATTTGATGTGGTGATGGCACAACGGAGCTGAAACATGTTTGGGCATTAAAAAGAACAATTGTTTGCATAGTAGAGGAGCCCATTCCCAAAATTTAGTCTGCAGTAGGGCAACTAGTAGACTTTCAACATTTAATGATGGTTATTTAATGAATAGTTACTGTCAGTTGAAAACCAGGACTCGAAAGTCAGGTATCTTGACTTTTGCAAGCAGTCGTCTTAACCATTATGACTTTAGGCTACATGAACCATCTATGACGCAAACTTTCATCTACGACGCAAACTTTCTTCGTCAGTCATGTTCCCACTCACGATTTTCGAACGCTGCTACCAGAGGTTATCCCACCGGGTATGTGGGAACAACACCTATGAAAAAACGCAGTCGGTGGAAGACCGTCACTTACCTGGCAACAAGGGATACTCTGCATACACGAAATATATATATATATATATATATATATATATATATGGGATACTCTGCATATATATATATTTATTTATTTATATCATAGATCTTCATTGATTTAGTTCCACAGATTCATTCATATATATTTAATTAATGTCATGATGCTATCTGTTTACATTTTATTTTAGCGCACTCAAAACTGGTTTCAATGACCTGATGAGATTAGCCTCACCCTGCACACAAACTTTGCATAGAGGAGAGGAGAGAGGAAATAACAAAGCAGCCCGTCCCTCATGGAAAGTTGGTGAACTGTGTTAAGAGAACTATATTTTCTTCTTGATTTGGAAAGAGTAACTAATTTCCAGAGGTAACGGACGCCTCAGTCCTTCGCGGTAATTGAAATAGTTTTCCCCTTAGCATAGGATCTCAACGTAAATAGTATAAAGTTTGGTTTGTTCGCAAAAACTAGAAAACGCTGAATACGTACACTGCTTACTAAAAGACTTCCAACTTTTATTGATTCTAAACTGGGGAGAACTCGTCTAAAGAGAAAATGAACTATTATTACATCAGTGACGATATATTATCGTATGTCAGTAGACGATATTACTTTTGATATGAATGGAGGCGCCTATAACACTGCAACGAAGTGCCTCATAATTACCAATTAATTAACTCTGTAATTTCGATGTAAATTCTTGGTTGTGTGTGTACTTTATTAATTTTGTCAGTGCTCATTACTTTAAAAGCTCTCTAGTATTTACGAAGAATGAAAGGGGACGTAGATTACATTTGACCATAAATGTCAAGGCAGTTGTGAATTTGATAAATGTACTCAACTCTGTAATATCCATAAAACCATATTCTTTGTAAGTCTGTTCTTGAGACCCGTTGGTCAGAGAGGTTGCTTCTTTTGAAGAGAGAAGCAGGCAATGTGTGTTAGACAGTCTGGCAATGTACTTGGTTTGAAAAGGATGGAAGCTGGCCTGCCGTGTAGTGGAGGCAGCATTATTCAAAACGGATTATGTGATAGTATGTTTTGAGGAATATTGAAAATATTGAGCAAATATTAATGAAAGGATTACGAACTGAAGTGTTAATGTAATCCACTTCATTCATATTTGTAATTGTGTAGTTTCTTATTACTAGGAAATTGCGTATGGCTGAAGTTTGCAGCTGAAATTTTATAATGGAACATACGGTTTTGTTTTACAGTTGAAACTAGTGTCAAGAAAAGTGATGTACACATAAAAATTATCAAGAAATATCTTGCTAACTTATCTAGACGTGAGAACTTTATGAAAGGGTGTACTGTAGTTATGTTTAATGAAGCACAGTTATACTTGGAGTCTTTGTTTTCATTTATCAGTCGTTAAGTTTGTTTCCTCATTTTTCATTCATTACCTTTATGAATGTGTTTTGTATACTCGCACTGCACATCGCGAATTGTATGCTGCAGAAGCATTTTTGTGAAAATTGGTGAAATACAGTCTTGCACTGCACATCGCAAGTACGGTAAACGAAATTTGGACAGTCAGATCAACATTCCTAATAGTATCAGGTTGCAGGACAGACGAGCATTTCGAGCGCACAGATAAGCCAATAAATTCAATTATCACCTATAATCACGTCCATTGTAATGCACAGTGATTGTCAGAGTGTATTTATGAAAATGATATCATGTAAGTTCAGAAGCCGAATATCAGTAGAAGATTTCAGTACAGTGCTATCTTGTGAATTTCCAAGCAGTTCTTTTTTCAGAATGTCAGATGCGTTAATATTTATGTTCATTTGCTCTGTAATTACAATAATTACAGCGATTGTTTACAAGACTAAGATAAAGCTTAGCTATATCTAGAGTCAACATTTTAACCTGAATCATTTATTTTGCAGTCATCTAGCACACGTGAATTTTATTGAAAACGGATTGCTTTATCGCAGGTGAATTGTTAGATGTACTGACTAGTCTGGATTTCGCATCGTGCAGCGTGAGCTCCGAATATTTCTGTTCAAAATGTAATTTTAACACAGTTCTGTCGCCATGCACTGAGATTTACACATTCCGATATCAATATAAGTTTCATAGCAGTTTTTCAGATACCAAACAGACACATAAAAACCAGAGTTTAAGTATTAACCTGAGAAACTTTCAAGTGCTATTGGAAAATGAAATTGTAAAATTTTGTGGAAGAAAAGCTACCAATGTCAGGGAAATCCGTATTGTATAACATCCAAAGAACATGTTTCAGCTATGGCCATAATATCATTCGGTGCGAGAGCGCACAGAAAGAGAGACAGAAGTTGAGTTGCAAGTTAACTGTGCTGAAGTATGGACGCAGAGTGGCGGTGCTGAAGGGATAATGGATTGTGTGTTGCTGAAATGGTGTTTTAAGTACGGCAAGGCATTGTAAATGGATGAGCGACCAGATATCTAGACACAGTGTAAAGTTTGCAAGAAGAATTGGTGATTAAAATACTGGAAGAAGAATAGTGGTCATAGTTATTGTAAGTTACTCGTTGTTGAAGAATAGCCTGTTGCCATTAATTACTGCCAAACAATGCATTACGTCCCACTATCTGCAGCTCGCTTCAAAGTAAGACCGAGCCATTTAATTGCTTAGTCCTGTACGCGGCTTGCCAGCGTCGTAACTGCAGTGTATTCTGAAAATTGCAGTGTTTCTGATTAACTATAATTGCCTTTAGTGGCACTGATTGTCCTTGTTTTCTAACCATCAACAAGTTCCTGTCCTTTCACCATTATTGCTGAGTGAATCATAAGTAAAAGAGATATCATTATTTCAACTGAGAGAAATTTTATTGCATTTGCCAGTTAATTTAAAAACAATCAGTTCATAAAACTAGGTACAGTAATAATTAACTTAAGGTCAGTGTGTATTGTGATGCTCGTGCTGAAACCTGTCAACAACTAAATAAAAAATGTGCATAGCAAATGCAAGTTCAAATTGCTAGTAACTTAAAGTGAAGATTCAACGTGGACAAAACTGGTTGTTGTAATTTCGTCGTGTGTTTGCAAATATTTCATATATTTTTGACTTTCGTAATCGGTTTCCGAGCAGTGTTTGTTGTTAGTTAATCAATATATTACGAGCTTTTCTGACGACGGCATTACAGTGTGTGATGCTGCTCAGTACATCTCGCGTTAGTACTGCTAGTACATAATCATGCTGAGTTTTATTAATTTAAACAATTTCATTGCACTACTAATTAACTTAAACCCATTGCATCATTCGTGGATTTTCCATTCAAGCTAAGCATGCATCTTTTTCCACTGCTGCCTACTTACATACCTATGAATAGTTATGTAAAGTCTGTTTCGGTTTAATAATTAACAATTATTAACTTCTCCACAGTTTTCAGCTGGCAACCGTAATTTAATATTCCGTAATCAAATTTACTACAGCTTTAGCTCCACATTCAAAATTGTAGATAAATACACTGCATTATGTAATAGTTTGCGAAATTTCTTTCGAATTGTTATTTTACATGGTAGTTATCTGTGCGATAGTGATAGGGTTATAATCTTGCTTTCAGTCCTTCGGTTAGCGTTATTCCTCGGAATCGATACATTTTCTACAAAATAGGGAATATTAGGTAACATAAATCATTACGTTAGTAATATACAGTAACAAAGAGTGAAGGTAGGTTATAAGCCGAATCAAGATGGCGCCGTCGTAGGTGTAGGTGTTCAGTAAGCAGAAATACGAGTTTTATGGTGAGAGGGCACATAATGTAAACGATTATTTTCAGTACACCTTGTCATAAGCAGAAAGTGGAAAGATGCTTTTAAAACGGAACATAGGCTACTCTGATTGTCCGATCATGGCCGATTTTAGTGATAATGTGGGGTGCTCTGACGCCTCGATTCGTGGTAACTGGAATATTTTGTGGGTACTGTGGCCAATCAATAGATGCCACCAACTGGACATTTTGGACAGATTCTCTGAAGAATCGTACGTTCTGTGGACGGTGCCTACCTGGCTTGGCTAGCAGCGATAATGCATGGGCAGACTTTACACGCTTTTAGCGATACATAATGCTGGAAGAAGCCATTTTTTTATATACATTGTCACTGGAAACGAAAAATTGGTACATAATTGTGTGGTGTTAGCCAAACAATAGTCTTCAGATTGGTAGCAGATATTTCCGCCACTCACAAAGAAATTCACTTACTGCCGTCAGCCACAAAGGCACGTTAACATCCTTCTGTGACAGAGTGAGACGACTGTGAGACGCTCGCAGGAGGGGTGTCAAGCAGTGAACAGCACCCGACGAAAAGCAACATTTGGGGAAGTAGCTAAAGCTATCAATACGAAGGCGTCTAAGAGAAATCCTCAGTGATGAATGAAAAGAGCGTGATGAATTTAATTTTACTGTAGGATCAATACGATTAAATGATGACTGTTTGTTGCAAGATTATTTGCATGTCGATCATTCGATTTAGGGAAGTGGAGAGCAAACACCTTGTGTGAAATCCTCACGAGTGCATTTGGATGAAACTTTAATAAGGGTTGAAAATTATATACAGTCGTCGAATAGAAAGCTGTAGTTAACTAGAGGTAAGTTAATGAATGTGGTACGCTTGCGTTGAGCAAACCTATGAGGGTTATTAATTAAACAACTTTGCCGTTGGTTTGCCTGATAAAATCCAAAATGAACAGACGTAGCATCTGTGTGAGGTATTTAAGAAGACATAAAAAACCAACCGTTTCCACAGTACTGAATACTCCTGCAGTGTAAAACGACGACAGTTTTCATATGCGCTACTATTTTCTGAGCTTCCAAGAACTGGACGGTAAATTTCTGAAACCAAACATCTTCCCCAGAGTAATGTATTGAAGTGAAGCGTTGATTGTGAGGTAGAAGGAAAAGAAGAAACTTTTCACCATACAAAGCGTGAAGTGAAAGGATGCAGAGAAGGTGAGGTGTTTGATGCTTTGGATCTGGAAGAGAAAAATGATACATGATTCGCATATTTTTTCCTACGTGTTTGCAAACTGTGCAGACGTGTTCCAGTACATAAAAGATTAAGTCTTTAACCCCACCATGTGGTTAACAGAAAATACAGTGTCTTTTAAACGTAACAAAACAGATCCCATTTAGTTTCAGTCGCTATATTGGTAAACGGCTAATACGGTTCATTGCATCCAATCTCGTTGCAGGTTCCCCGTCAAGCGGCTTCCAGAGCCAACAAAAAATAGATTTTCATTCATTCACACAATAACTGACAGAATTTAAAAATTTAAAATCCTGTGATATTCTACTTATTAAAAGGTATAATCTTACATTTAACTTCTAACACGGTAAGACAAATATTGCAGTAAAAAATCGTGTCTATATGTTGACGCAGCGTAATCACCGCACGCACATACTCAGACTACATTTATCCAGTATTTGAAGATGAAATCACTTAGTAAGTTGCACAAGTTTTACTGATAACTTCAAACCTTTAAGAAACATTTCTCGCTGGCACCTCCCACAAAATGATGAAAGGAAAACATTTTCTCGCTAACTATAATTTCACCGTTCATGCAGTAAAACTGACGCATCAGGCATGACATTATAATTTACCACTTCTTTAGTGCTAACTCTATTCTCAACACATTTAGCAGACAGTACACTCAATGTGCCGACAAAGTTATATCATTGTGCGACACATAGTTCAGGAGTACGATGTCATAAACTTCGAGATACGTGAAAAACTGCCTTTTGTTCGAAGCGGAGAGCAAGTTACCCAGACTATACTCATTTTGTGTTTGTTAATAGAGCATTTAGTAACTTTCGATAGACTTTAAGCATAATTTCAAAACATTACTAAACTTCTTCTCGCCTATACGCTTAAACGACAAATAATTAATACTTTGACTGATTTGCACAGGAATTAAAAGTTTGAAGCTGTTTTATAGATGACAGTTCAAAGAATCGGAAGTTTACTGGTCTTCTAAAAGCGATGTTATCAATTCTTTTTCAAGTAATCAATGAAGTAAAATATTAAAAAGTTCAAGGATTCAAGATGGATGGAAAATGTTTACATCCACTATTGTATCTACATCTTTGTTGCGAAAGTAGCCTTATGGTGTATGGCGGAGGGTACTTTCACGCACCATTGTCACTTAACCCCTTTCCTGTTCTAATCGCCAGTATTGCACGGGAAGAGTTACTGTTGGTAGGCCACAGCGAGCTGGATTTTCTTTAATTTTGAATTCATTACCTTTTCGCAATACATATGTAGGAGAAATCAATATATTGGTTGACTCTACACAAGTTTTTATACAGACACTGAGTGTTGCTGTCTTCACTATGAGAATGACTTATACTGTTATTTTATCCATCCTGGATCTTAACTCCATGACTGTAACCGTGGTTCAATTAAAGATTGTTAATGGATATGGCAACCAACCAAAAGCTAGTTAGGTAGTTGCATGGAGCATTTTGCGCGATACGTCGTAATGAAGTAGAACGAGTCATTTTACATTCACATCGCAAATTAATTAATAAATATGGCTACATACTGAACATTTTTAAGCAGTTTTTCTTTTAAGGCGCTTTATTTTATTGGCTACACGTATTACAGTTTACTATTAACATATAGTTTCTTGTTTAGAGTATTCCAAATCAGTTATAAGCGATAAAATATAAGATTATTGAAGTTTTTATACTGTCATTGACACTAAAAGCGAAACCAAATTTGGTTTGCTGTCTTCAGTTAATTCAATCTTATGGTCTCATACACTGGAGTAATTGTGATGTCTCAAACAATATTTTTAACTGAGAAAAGGATAATAAATGCTATCGGTAGTGTCAGTTCTAGAACATCGTCTATGCTGCTGTTCAAGCTTCACCACATTCTATGTCAGTAGCGTACAGTATACTTCCTAATAGGGTTCAACTCGAGATTGTATGGCAGTCCTAATACGATTAGTAGTTTCCACTGAGGATTCTGTAATAGTAACTGCGGTATTCATTTCAGAAGACCACCAGAAAATCATTAATAAAAGAGAAACACTTTTTAAACTTTAAATTTGAGCTTCCTTCATGTCACAACATGAATCTTATGTTCGGTAGTTCCTCGCATTAATTCAGAGACTTTAGTGGTGATAAATTACTCATAATTGTATATACATGTATATCCAGGATGAAGAAAATCAGCATGGGTAGCTCAGTTGGTAGAGCGCTCGCCCGCGAAAGGCAAAGAACGTGAGTGGGAGTTTCGGTCAGACACAGCGTTTTAATCTGCAGGAATATATGTTAGCTTTCCAATCGATATAAGGTGAACTCTTTTCTAGTCACTTGTTCCTTTACCAGTCTGAAATGGTCGAAAGGAACCTGCGGGTTTTGAAACAAAAAGTTTAAGAAGCTGTATATATCTGAAAACTACATGAACAGGTAAATGAAGAGGTAAATAGAACAGAAAATGATATAAGCCTCTGGTAAACTATTTCTAGTAGAACTGTTGCACAAATGTCGGGTACAGACACACGTAGAAAAGTGACTACACCAGAGATCGTACTCACCAAAACAAAGAACGTCCAGAAGATGGCCATGTCCGATGTGTGGTCGATGGGTGAGGAATGGTGACCACAGGTGAGCGTCCGTCTTTATACCCGCTGGAGGTTGCCGTGGCGACGCATGCGCACCCTCGCCTCCACGCCGGACGGACGCCGGTGAAAAGGGAGCGTCTGCGTGGGTGGCAACACCCTCTGCCTGACATACACAGGGCTCTGACAGCTTCCGGTACAAACAGGGCAACGGCTGAGACAATAGGAACGTCCCTGCAAAACTGTCTCCACACGTCCGCGAAAAAAAGAAGCTGTGATCCACCCAGTAGAAAATCAATTTCACACGTAAGTAAAAGAATATTGGGGAGCGTTCCGGCTCATGTGACCCTAATTCAGAAGTCAGGCATTACACTATGACGTAACAAGGGAATAATGTAGATTAAAACATATCAAACCAAGTAACAACTACACTCTCCCTTACATATATCAGTTTCCACACCCCTCAAATGTAAATCAGATGAAAATTACAAAACATAGACAATATTCCATTGAAAAAGCTACATTGAAGGAGATGTAGCTCGAAGGACACTCTGGACCATTCGAAGTCAGTACATGCGTTCCATAAGGTGGTGTCTGCCACCTTCGATCTAATTTTATCTTACCAAAAAAGTAATTCGATAATGGTAAAAGACATTCTAGGAACCTGAAATTCTCCACTACGTCAAACTAGCAATCAAATACAAGCAATGCCAAGTAATGTTCGCCGAGGACATAGATACCTTTTAGTAAAAAGTTAAGTTCGTTAACTCTTCAGTTAAATGTTTTCAGAAAAATGTTCCAAAATGAACAGGTCTTAAAATCTCCACATCCAAAGCAGAGAACATGATCAACATTATACACGCATTCATATCATTAAAAATTTAAACTGAAAAATCTATAATGTTCAAATCATGCAAACTTAAGTGAATATTCAAACGCCACCAAAACCCATAATGACGCAAACTTTTACCTTTACCTATAACTTTTAAAAAATTAATGACAACAAAAAATTCGATGCAATAACGTAGTAATGAAATCACAAGCACTGTGTGTAGCGCAATTCATTACTAAAGAAAGGATATTAGAAGGAAATGATAGTGAAGACAGAAAAACATTTGAAAAATTCTGAGTCCGAAAACTCTCAGATACAAACTGGAAAATGCACGCACCAGCTTCTGTGTCATCTTTTCCGAGCATGAAAAGGATGATAGAACGAAGGTTATCTATAAGGAAGTTTCCACAATTTAACATCGACAGATATGTGAAAGTCGTTATATCTTAGAATATTGACTACAGAAAATGTCAGAAACCGAATTAAACTACTTCACGACTTTCTAAAAAATAAAAACAACAAGTGAGGAAGAATTTTCTCCGAGGAAAGTAAGAAAAACACAGTGAAACTCCTAAAGAAAAACTGAAAAAGAGTACTAAATAACAGAAAAAGCTGCGAGTAATTTTCTTTATGTGTCCACAGGTTCGCAGATCCCATGGTGGTAAAGAAGAATAAACCCAATTGTGGGCATGATATATTTTAAAGTGGATTTGTTTGGTCTTCGTGCTCTGTACATACACTCCTGGAAATTGAAATAAGAACACCGTGAATTCATTGTCCCAGGAAGGGGAAACTTTATTGACACATTCCAGGGGTCAGATACATCACATGATCACACTGACAGAACCACAGGCACATAGACACAGGCAACAGAGCATGCACAATGTCGGCACTAGTACAGTGTATATCCACCTTTCGCAGCAATGCAGGCTGCTATTCTCCCATGGAGACGATCGTAGAGATGCTGGATGTAGTCCTGTGGAACGGCTTGCCATGCCATTTCCACCTGGCGCCTCAGTTGGACCAGCGTTCGTGCTGGACGTGCAGACCGCGTGAGACGACGCTTCATCCAGTCCCAAACATGCTCAATGGGGGACAGATCCGGAGATCTTGCTGGCCAGGGTAGTTGACTTACACCTTCTAGAGCACGTTGGGTGGCACGGGATACATGCGGACGTGCATTGTCCTGTTGGACCAGCAAGTTCCCTTGCCGGTCTAGGAATGGTAGAACGATGGGTTCGATGACGGTTTGGATGTACCGTGCACTATTCAGTGTCCCCTCGACGATCACCAGTGGTGGACGGCCAGTGTAGGAGATCGCTCCCCACACCATGATGCCGGGTGTTGGCCCTGTGTGCCTCGGTCGTATGCAGTCCTGATTGTGGCGCTCACCTGCACGGCGCCAAACACGCATACGACCATCATTGGCACCAAGGCAGAAGCGACTCTCATCGCTGAAGACGACACGTCTCCATTCGTCCCTCCATTCACGCCTGTCGCGACACCACTGGAGGCGGGCTGCACGATGTTGGGGCGTGAGCGGAAGACGGCCTAACGGTGTGCGGGACCGTAGCCCAGCTTCATGGAGACGGTTGCGAATGGTCCTCGCCGATACCCCAGGAGCAACAGTGTCCCTAATTTGCTGGGAAGTGGCGGTGCGGTCCCCTACGGCACTGCGTAGGATCCTACGGTCTTGGCGTGCATCCGTGCGTCGCTGCGGTCCGGTCCCAGGTCGACGGGCATGTGCACCTTCCGCCGACCACTGGCGACAACATCGATGTACTGTGGAGACCTCACGCCCCACGTGTTGAGCAATGCGGCGGTACGTCCACCCGGCCTCCCGCATGCCCACCATACGCCCTCGCTCAAAGTCCGTCAACTGCACATACGGTTCACGTCCACGCTGTCGCGGCATGCTACCAGTGTTAAAGACTGCGATGGAGCTCCGTATGCCACGGCAAACTGGCTGACACTGACGGCGGCGGTGCACAAATGCTGCGCAGCTAGCGCCATTCGACGGCCAACACCGCGGTTCCTGGTGTGTCCGCTGTGCCGTGCGTGTGATCATTGCTTGTACAGCCCTCTCGCAGTGTCCGGAGCAAGTATGGTGGGTCTGACACACCGGTGTCAATGTGTTCTTTTTTCCATTTCCAGGAGTGTATAAACAATACACAAATCAAAATCAAATACATTGAATTTAGAGAGGTTAGAATGGAATGTACCCATAATATTTTATATCTCAGAGTATAAGAAATTCCTGCGTCATTTTCTACTTTAAACAATACTGTCAATCGAAGGAAGGAAAGAAGGAAGATCAGAGTTTCACGTCTGTCAACAAAGAGGTCACTAGAGACGAGCACAAGCTAGGATCATAATAAGGGTAAGGAAGAAAATTATTCGCACCCTTTCAAAGAAACCACCCCGGCATTTGGCTGCAGCGATTTAGAGAAATCACGGAAAACTTAAGTTTTCATGGTCGGACGTGGATTTGCACCGTTGTCCTCCCGAATGCTAGTCCACTGATTGTCAGTTGAATTTCCCATGTGGAACTGCTGTGGCTCAAGACGAAACAGGAAGTATTCTGTTGAGGAGATAATTACGTTACAGAAATTCCTTAATTATTTGTTTGTTGTAATATCAGTTTCGTCCGTTTCTGCTGCAATAGATTTTTTTTTAACTTGTAGCACACTGTCACAGGTATAACTGACTATCCTCTTAACATTAGTTTGTAATTCATGCTATTTCTCTTCTGTTTTTTATTACTACAATTAATTTCAAATAGTATGAAATTCATAATTTTAATTCATGTCATTGCAGCACTTCAATTTTATAAGAATTTAAATACTCTTTATCCACACACTGAGGTGACAAAAGCCATGGGATAGCGATATGCACATACACAGAGGGCGAAAGTATCGTACACACAAGGTGGGCCAAATATATGTAGCTTGGACGTGTGGGTACGATTAGACGTGAATGTATGCATAAACCACACCCCAGGTGGTTATATGTAACAGGATGGAGCAACTGCCCATACAGCCGGCCGATCCTTGGAGGACGTCTAACAATCTTCATGCCTGAGAAGAATCGTTAGCAGAGGTCAGTCTGGTCGCGGTCCTCAAAAATGGTTCAAATGGCTCTGAGCACTATGGGACTTAACATCTGTTGTCATCAGTCCCCTAGACTTAGAACTACTTAAACCTAACTAACCTAAGGACATTACACACATCCATGCCCGTGGCAGGATTCAAACATGCGACCGTAGCAGCAGCGCGGTTCCGGACTGAAGCGCTTCGAACCGCTCGGCCACAGCGGCCGGCGGTCGCGGTCCTAGCCGGCCACCCAGGTCATCTTATCTGTCAGTGTACGATTACTTTGTGGGGCAGTCCCTAAGTCTAAGGTGTATCGTAACAACTCTGTCTTCAAGGACTGCAGCAGATAATTTCGGATAAGACTACAGCAATTCCAGCAGTCGAACTTCGATCTGGTTTCAGCAGCTTGCTAACCAGGACCCAAAAGTGTCAATAGGTGAATGGTGGCTACTTTTAACGTCTGCTATAGTCATGCTAGTACTGTATTTCCTTTTCTCTGCTGTGTTTCTTTGTACCGTTGACCTCTGTTCTCCGGGCCGCATTTCTTTGCCACACCCTGTATAAAAGTACAGTGCATTGACTGAGCTGTCTTTTACACTCCGATGATTCTTGTGAAAAGGTGTCCGACGTGATTATGGCCGGATGACGGGAATCAACAGACTTCGAACGCGGAATGGTAGTTGGAGCTAGACACATGGGACATTCCATTTCAGAAATCGTTGGGGAATTAAATATTTCGAAAGCCACAGTGTCAAGAGTGTGTTGAGAATACCACATGACAGGCATTACCTCTCACCACGGACAAGGCAGCGGCCTACAGCCTTCGTTTAACGACCGAGAGCACCGGTGTTCGCTAAGAGTTGTCAGTGCTAGCAGACAAGCAACAATGCGCGAAATAACCGCAGAAATCGATGTGGGGCATACGACGAACGTATCCTTAGGGACAGTGCCATGAAATTTGGCGTTAATGGGCTATGGCAGTAGACGACCGACGCGAGCGTCTTTGCTAAGAGCACGGCATCACCTGCAGCGCCTCTCCAGGGCTCGTGACTATCGGTTGGACCCTAAGCGACTGGAAAACCGTGGCCTGTTCAGACGACTCCCGGTTTCAGATGAGAAAGCTAATGCTAGGGTTTGAGTGTGGCGCAGATCACACTAACCCGTGTACCCCAGTTGTCAACAAGGCACTGTGCAAACTGGTGGTGGCTCCATAATAGTGAGGGCTGTGTTTACATGGGATGAACTGGGTTCTCTGGTGCTACTGTACCAATCATTGACTGGAAATTGTTATGTTTCGCTAATTGAAGACCATTTGCAGCCATTCATTGACCTCATGTACGCAAACAACGACCGAATTTTAATGGATAACAATGCACTATGTTGCACTACGCCCGACAAAAGGAGGTAAACACCACTATTACCTCGGACAATCACATTATTTATATCATCGTGTTTGATTCATACACTGAAGCCCTGAGTGTTAGTCGTGTGTTTCAGACTTGTCTGTTTTAACTACCAGCTTCAAACAGCTGTATCAGCCACGCCCAGTGAAAAAAATCTCTAAATTCTTGATACAATCCTGCGGCGAAATATTTATTAATCTTTTTGCAACATCCCATATAAATAAATGTTTCAAGACATAAAGGAGATAAAAATTACAGGGACTACGACGGGAACCGCATTCCATGGTCACCATAGAAGTCTTTCTTAACTATTGAGAAAATTAAATACTCACAGTAGCAAATAATTTTTCTGTTTGTTTTCTCAATGTAAATCTAATCGCTACAATTTCATTTCAAAGAACGTGGCATAGTTCTTTCAGTCAAGCCAAAATTGTCGTATCAGCAAGCAATTCAAGAATTATCTTCTTCAGATAAAATCTTACTTTTCAGTCCTCATGAAACGACGTACATTTTTACTGAAAAATACTCATAGTATTCGACATTCATATATAAAATTTCCACTAACAAACAGTTGGAAATGTGATACTTTTACTACCTGGGCGAGATTAAACGCAGAACTGTTAAGTGGCATTTGTAGTGTACAATTTGTACACTGGTAGGTACAGGTCAATAAAGCTTCGGATCTTTTTTGTTTGTTGGCATCTAATCTTTACATTTAGCGTGCACAGTACATTACGTTTGTAGTGTATATAGGTCACAATGTGACGAACATCAGAAAATGTGCATTGAGAAGCCATCTGCCTGAAAAAAGGACATAATTCAAAGATAGAACAAATACTGAAAGCTTCTTCTCGGCTCTTATGTCTTTTTTTTCAATCCCACAGATGAGCGAATCCAAAGTTTACACTCCATTATGTATATCCCGCAGTATTGAGCTCTGGTCCTGATGTCGAAGTCGTGCTTTGAAATGAACGCCATTATTTAGTCGAAACACCAGCATCCTTAAATGTACTAATGTGATGAACTTACATAGAATTAAAGGCACAGGAATTATTTTTATAATTACTCTCTTAGATTTTATTGTAAAAGTTATTTATTGCGCGAAAAAACACGATGTGGGAAGCACCTGTCTACATAGGAAAATATAAATTTTAACCGTTGTGTTAATAATAAACAGTATTGAGTAGATGAGCGAGGTCGTAAGTACTTAATCACTATTATCTTGACTTTAATCGGTTATTGTCTAGGATTTATGATAAGAAACTTAACTCTCATCTATCAACATGCCAAGTACGAAGTAACTTGTTTCACCAACTTTACACAACTTATCGTTTTACAATCACCTGTTTTTCACTTTGAACCGTTTTATCGTCGCAGCGTATACGTTGCTAATTTCGTATCCGAGACGATTGCTATGCAGACATAGCCGAGCGAGTTGCGCCACACTAAACTTTTATTTACGTAGGTTCACAACTCAAACCTAACAGATTCTCTTAAATCACTACTGCTGTTTCCTCGCGCTAAAACCTCTATTTATAGTGGCTTTAACGAGACGTTAACCTTCCTTAGCATTAATGCTAATCCGTAACTCGAGGTTAGCGCGAAAATTCCCGATTCTGCAGTAGAAATGGTGACAGTGTCAATGAAATTGCTCTGCTATTGCGCATTTCGTCATACTCATGCATAAGTTTGAAATGCCGAATACGTATGTGCATATATGTTGAGCCTGTTTCATTCAAATGGATAGATGGGAACTGCGCTACCAGCATGAACTTTAAAGCTTTGAACGGTTTGTAGTGAAGAGAAATTTGTCAAAAGTCGCTGAAGATTTATAATGATCCTGTAACTTGATTTTCAATAGCTAGGAAATGGACTGCTGTATTAAAAAAGTAGCTGTCATTTTCTTGATAATAATCCACGTAAAGGCTGTCTCAAAACTGGAACCACTGGTGAAAACACCGACAAATTGGACGGTGTGTGGCGGAAAGTATGCGACAACTGGTTCCACAGAAATACAGGACGAGAAAACTTTGTAAGAGGTTCCATTCATAATACATCTAGTAATATTAAATATATTCGGAAATTAAAGCAAACAACGTGGCCAATTTTTTGATCTACGCAAGTAATTTTTTATGTTTATAGCTGTTAGATTACAACATGGATTTTTTTTTAAACTGAACGGTACGTACTGTTACGTTGTAAATAGGAGTTCGACACAACATGACGTGAAACTTAGTCGAACAGTAACAACTCAACAGCGGCGCACACTACTGTTCCGCAGCATATTCTTGTTTTATACGGTAACTTTTTCTAATTTAACGACAGATATTTGTCGCGTTTTCAAAATGTTCCATCTTCTGTTATTCTCACTAATTTTCTAAATACTGCAAATTGTGCTCCATTTTATCCTCTCGCTTATGTTTCCGGAGCGTCATTTAATTCCTTCCTGTTTCTGACAGCCATAATTCAGAAAAAAACGAAGATATACTCAGAGCAAACGTGGAACAGACAATGAACTATAAAAAATAAGAAATGAAAGTTTCTAACCTTAGGAACATCGAGTCGAAAAAGAAGAATATACGATTGCGAAATGTCAGATTGTGAACAAACTTTGCTGAGCACTGTATCTGTTTTCTAGCGACGTAACAACACCCGTACGTATCCCTGACTATAAGCTTAAGATGCCATTAATATCATATATTTAGAGAAAGCCCAAAGCCCATCTCACGACTGTTATCACATTTTTCGTAGTTTTATTTGTAGTTTTGTTGTAGATTTAGGAATAACTATTAAAATGATTTTTAGTGTATATTAAACACACAGAAGCTGTTTTCTGTGAGCTTAAGTCGGCAGCTGTTGTATTTATCATCATACACAATTCTGAAAAACAGGTTGTTCATCGGAATTTTAAAATCAAACGCAAAATATGCACTACGACGCATAAGAAACTGTCCTGAAAAGCTTGAAAACTGGCTCGTTCCCACGGAGCCACATGCAATCACCACACAAAAGAGGAAACTAAGCCTACAAAGAGAACCTGAATCAGCATCACCAAAGGTTAGATGACTATTTTACAAAATAGCGGCCTCCACTTCGTGAATGTTGTGTCCGTCGATTGCGGATCGTTATCGCCCTGTAATAGGAACCGTTTCTATTTGAACTGACGATGTCTTGCCAACAACGTGAGAGGGAGAATCGTCGCCATAAACCTTTTCCAACTAGTCGAATGCCTCCCTAGGACTACAGCCTTTGAAGTAAATGGATTTCATGAGTTCTTTGTATTTCACTAGGTCCAATACTACATACTGAAACACATCGGCAGCTGTAAACGAAAGATCGTTATCAGTTCAGAATTGTGTATTGGCACGTAACCTACATAGACTTACATCTTACAAATATAAAGTTTTTCTATTGTCAGATTAAACGAAACTGATCACGAAAATTTGTATCGAACACCCCTCTAACGATGCCATACGATGTAGTCAGGCTAAATAGGTATGTAATGAGACTGAAACGTTGTGTGCATGCATTTTGTAATGTGTAAAAGAGACAATTTATCCGAGCTGTAAGATCCATTGACCTTCGGCTTTTACGCCGAGAGACGGGGCTTGGAGGGAGTTTTTAATTGTAGCGTCAGTAGACAAATTATCACTGTTAATATCCATCGTAAAAGCTCCAAAGCTCCGTGTGCCATTGATCAGAGGTGTATGGGAACTACTAAGAGGCCTGAAAGACCACCGATAGGAATGACAAACCTCATTGTTTAAGCATGCCAAATTGTAGGAATAAGTGAAAATGCGGGCAAACTGCGTGTATTCACATTTGGATGACAACTTACACTCACGGTAAAAAAAATCGCAACACCAAAAAATAATTAATGTAGAGTAATGAAATTTCTGAAACATATTTCTCTTGGTAACATACTGAAGTGATTAACATTGCAAGATCACAGTTTAATGTAAGCCGAGATAAGCAATTGCAAATGTGAAAAATCTGTTGCATTTATAACCGGTGTAACCGCCAGAATGTTAATGTAGGCATGCAAGCATTCATGCATTATGTTTTACAGGTGCCGGATGTCAGTTTGTGGGATGGGGTTCCATGCATGTTGCACTAGGTCGGTCAGTACAGGGACAGCTACTTCTGTAGATGGCACTGAAATTGTCGTCTGATGATGTACCACATGTACTCTATTAGAGACAGATCAGGTGATCGAAGAGGTCAAGGCAACATATCGACATTCTGTAGAGCATACTGGGTTACAACAGAGGCAAATGGGCGAGCGCTATCCTGTTGGAAAACACCCTCTGGAATGCTGTTCATGAATGGCAGCTGAGCAGATCGAATCCCCGGATTGACGTATAAATTTGTCATCAGGGTGTGTAGTGTAACCACGAGAGTGCTCCTACAGTCATACGAAATTGCGCCCCAGACCATAACTCCAGGTGTAGGTCCAGTGCGTTTAGTATGCAGTCAGGATGGATACAGGACGTCAACTGGCCTCTTTCTAACCAACACACGGCCGTCACTGGCACAGACGCAGGACCAACTTTCATCAGAAAACACAACAGACCTCCACCTTAGGACGCAATGAGCTCCGTTTGACACCACCACTGAAGTCGCATATTGCGGTGGTTTGGGGCCAGTGGAATGCACGCTATAAGGCGACCGTCTCGGAGCTGCACTTGAAGTAACTGAGGTGCCAACTGCTGCTAAAATTGTCTGCTGCAGAAGCAGTATGATGCGCCAGAGCCATACGCCGAATACGATGCTCTTTCCTCTCGACAGTGATACGTGGCCGTCTGGAGCCCCATCTTCTTGCGACAGTACCTCCCCGTGACTACCACTGTCAATCATGTGCAGTGGCTGCAGTCCTGCCAAATCTTTCTGCAATATCGCAGAAGAAACATCCAGCTTCTCCTAGCCCTATTGCGCGACATTGTTGAGACTCAGTGCGGTGTTCATAACGGCATCTTTGTCACCTTAAAGGCATTTTTGACTAACGTTAACTTACCACGTCCAGTCTGAAAGTAACTAACGCTTACGACTGTTAAAGCGTGTATTTAAAACAAACCAGATCTGAATCCACTCGTATGCAAGAGGCGCGGAATTTGTATAGTCATCCTTCAGGTATAGTAACAGACCTACCAACATTCGTTTATCTCAACAACTGCTTCTTGGTGTTGCGATTTCTTTTCCCGTTATTGTATTTATTTCTTTGGCAATTCCCTCCACTGTTTGTGTACCGTTCAGTTTCTTCTTCTTTTTCCTGGTCTTATCCCGTATCATCAGGGGGTCGGTGTTTTGATCTGAGTGGCAATGCTACTGGTAAGGGGTGGGTGGCCTGATGCCCTTCCTTATGTCATTCCTTGGCGGCCGAGACGGAGTCTGTGTACCGTGTTTGTTTGCGTCTATCCTATGCGAAAGCATGCTATTGTTTTCGAAATGTTTGCGTGTCATGTAAATGTGTCGGGACACCGGCCCATGTCATTAATCCGCCGGGCGGATTCGATCCGGGGCTGGCTCCTCTCCCCCCCCCCCCCCCCCTCCTTTCCCCGTCCCGCTGCTCCACCCAGCGAATTTCGGAAGCGGCGCGCTCATGCACACGATTATCCAGACGGGTTTCGGATCATTCCATTTCATATAGGAAAAGTTATTCGCTATATAGAAGATATGTCCATACAGTTCTCTTTCTCTCTTTTTTTTTTGCAGTTGTAACTGTTACCAGCTACCAGCTGATTGTAAAATCTATGGTGACATTGTTGGCGTTCTAAACGACCTTTTTTTTCTTTTTGCCCTCAGTAAGTTGTACTGAGAAGATGTGAATTCTGAATTCTGAACGGATCAGTAGGAAGAGTGTTGTGGGTGTAATCTCAAGGTGATATTGTTTACCACGAGACGTCTCCCTTGCCGCCCCTGGCAGAAAGAGTATCGCTACCGCGTCACTGGGGGAAGGCTCTGGTGAGAGGCAGCCAGTGTGCTGCAGGTATTTTCGCTGTCGCACAAAGGGCCTGACCGCGTCATTGTGTCCCGAGGGCTAATGCGTCTTAATGGAGAAAGGAGCACAATGAGCAACATCACAATGGTACAAGAATACGCGCGCGCGAAGGCTCTAGCAGTAAGTTTCGCTTCAGATATAGCGAAAACTTTCCTCGGGGTAGTATCACTTGCGTATCAACATTCTCCGTGGCTGAAGAAATCTCTCAATATTCCCACTTTGTCGGCTTCAGTTCTCTCTCTACTCGCAAAAGTATTGTCAGACGAGTTCCACTAATTTTACTACACTACTGGCCATTAAAATTGCTATACCACGAAGATGACGTGCTGCAGACGCGAAATTTAACCAACAGGAAGAAGATGCTGTGATATGCAAATCATTAGCTTTTCAGAGCATTCACGCAAGGTTGGCGCCGGTGGCGACACCTACAACGTGTTGACATGAGGAAAGTTTCCAACCGATTTCTCATACACAAACAGCAGTTGACCGTCATTGCCTGGTGAAACGTTGTTGTGATGCCTCGTGTAAGGAGCAGAAATGCGTACCATCACGTTTCCGACATTGATAAAGATCAGATTGTAGCCTATCATGATTGCGGTTTATCGTATCGCGACATTGCTGCTCACGTTGGTCGAAATCCAATGACTGTTAGAAGAATATGGAATCGGTAGGTTCAGGAGGGTAATACGGAACGCCGTGCTGGATCCCAACGGCCTCGTATCACTAGCAGTCGAGATGACAGGCATCTTATCCGCATGGCTGTAACAGATCGTGCATCCACGTCCCGATCCCTGAGTCAACATATGGGGACGTTTGCAAGACAACAACCATCTGCAAAAACAGTTCGACGACGACTGCAGCAGCAAGGACTATAGCTCGGAGACCATGGCTTCGGTTATCTTGACGCTGCATCACAGACAGGAGCGCCTGCGATGGTGTACTCAACGACACACCTGGGTGCACGAATGTTAAAAACGTCATTTTTTCGGATGAATACAGGTTCTGTTTACAGCATCATGATGGTCGCATCCGTGTTTGGCGACATCGCAGTGAACGCACATTGGAAGCGTACATTCGTCATCGCCATACTGGCGTGTCACCCGGCGTGATGGTATGGGGTGCCGTTGGTTACACGTCTCGGTCACCTCTTGTTCGCATTGACTGCACTTTCAACAGTGGACGTTATATTTCAGATGTGCTACGACCCATGGCTCTACCCTTCATTCGACCCCTGCGAAATCCTACATTTCAGCAGGATAATGCACGACCGCATGTTGCAGGTCCTGTACGGGCCTTTCTGGATACAGAAATTGTTCGACTACTACCCTGGCCAGCGCATTCTCCAGATCTCTCACCAATTGAAAACGTCTGGTCAATGGTGGCCGAGCAACTGGCTCGTCACAATACGCCAGTCACTACTCTCGATGAACTGTGGTATCGTGTTGAAGCTACATGGGCAGCTGTACTTGTACACGCCATCCAAGCTCTGTTTGACTCAATGCCCAGGCGTATAAATGCCGTTATTATGGCCAAAGGTGGTTGTTCTGGGTACTGATTTGTCAGGATCTATGCACCCAAATTGCGTGAAAATGTAATCACACGTCAGTTCTAGTATAATATATTTGTCCAAGAATACCCGTTCATTAGCTGCATTTCTTCTTGGTGTAGCAATTTTAGTGGCCAGTAGTGTAGCTGATATTACGATTAAATGTTGATAACACACGGAACCCACATACACAGGGTGTCATCAGTTTCTTTTTTGCGAACTGTAGCTGGACCCAGCCAAAACAAGTACTGCTCGTCACCTCTTTCCTGCGACGGGCAGCTTCGGTTTGTTTCCCGTCATAAATAAAATGATTTTTAAATTGGAATTTTGTCTACCTAGTCGACAGAGCAGTCCCAAATTTGCCTGGTGCCCATTCGTTTCATCGACATGTATTAACACGGATAGTTAAACACGAAAAGTAAATAGTACTCCAGCAGGAACAGCATCTCCCTGGGCCGAGCAGTTCTAGGCGCTACAATCTGGAACCGCGTGACCGCTACGGTCACAGGCTCGAATACTGCATCGGGCAAGGATGTGTGTGATGTCCTTAGGTTAGTTAGGCTTAAGTAGCTCTAAGTTCTAGGGGACTGATGACCTCAGCAGTTAAGTCCCATAGTGCTCACAGCCATTTGAACCATCGCCATGGCCCGCCATGCAGAAGCGCTGCTCAGTCACTGCTGGAGTTCTATGTTATTCTTATTCGTGTTTTGCTGTCCCTGTTAATAGATATCGATAAAGAGAATAAAGCACTAGGCTAATGTCGGACCGGTCTGTTCAATGGGTTTGTAAACTTGCGCTTTAAAAATCATTTTGTTCGTATCGGAAAACAAACCGACGCTTTCCGTCGCATGAGAGACGTAGTGATCGTTATTTGTTGGGCTGATTCCAATTACACATTGCAAAAACGAAATTGCAGATATCTGCTGTAACACCAGAGAAATTGCGCCTGACGACTCATAGGAGAGAGACCGGGTATAATACTGAAAACACAGCAAACTCAATGGAAAGCGATGCTTGTTAGAGTATCATATGCTAATTTTTCTTCCAGTTTAACTCTCAGATGAAGTGTGGATAGAACAACACCTACTTAAGTGCCCCTGACTCTGCTGATGGTAGTCTAGCTTTACGTTCACGGTGCATACTGAACTGGTGTGAAGGAAGCTGGACATGGTTCTTATTATTCATTCTTAAAAGCCAACCTTAGTATTACGGAAGTAGATGTTTAAATTACTGGAACTGTTCTTCTGTTTTCTGCCACGTCTCCGATATAAGTGAAACAAGTACGTGATCATTCGGATTGCCTTTTCGTATGTTGTCGATACCCTTTGTGAATCTGGCTCGTACACATTATGCACATTAAACTTATTCGAATGTAGACTATCCATACACCTGCAGTTCTGTTGCTGACAAAATTAAGTTTCTGTGTAATTCACTGATGAAGCAAAATCTTCCAATTTCTTTTACCCATGACTGAATCTATTTCAACATTCTAAAGTGTGCGTCAAAGTGTTTGAATGACTTTGGGACTGTAACTGTTGTTAATTAATTGAGTATTCACTAATTTTGCTCCAAAAAGTGCGCGCTTAATGTCTATCTGATGACATATGCGGTTGGAAAGAAATTTTTCTAACAGACAGAGGGCAGTATTTCGTCCTGAATGGGGTGACTTCAACAGAAACAAGCGTAATTTCAGGTGTGCCCCAGGGCAGCGTAATAGGTCCGCTGGTTTTTACGATTTACGTAAACGATCTGGTTGATGATATTGGCAGCGGCATTAGACTGTTTGCTGATGATGCTGTAGTGTACAGGAAAGTAGTATCACAGGAAAGTTGTGAACGGATCAATGAGGATTTGCAGAAAATAAATGCATGGTGTAATGACTGGCAGTTATCTCTCAATATTATTAAGTGTAACCTACGGCGTATAACAAGGCGAAAATCCCCTTTAACGTACGAGTACAAATTAAATTCCCAGTCTTTGGAAGCGGTAACATCCGTCAAGAATCTGGGTATGACTATTGGAAATGATCTCAAATGGAATGATCAGATTACACAAGTAACGGGCAAGGCGAACTCTGGATTGCGGTTTATTGGTAGAATCCTGAAGCATTACAGTCCTTCAACAAAGGAAATAGCTTACAATACGTTAGTTCGTCTAGTCTTAGAGCATTCTTCTTCTGTATGGGACCCTTACCAGTTGGGTCTGATTCAAGAGATTGAGAAGGTCCAAAGAAGAGCGACAGGATTCGTGACTGGTACATTTAGCCATCGAGAGAGCGTTACAAATCTCATAGAAAGATTGAAGTGGGACACACTTGCAGATAGACGGAGCGCTAAACGGAAGGGGTTGCTCTCTAAATTACAAGGATGTAGAGCATATATTATTACCACCATCTTTCAAATCGCACAATGATCACCATTCAAAGATAAGGTAAATTAGAGCTCGTAATGAGGTGTTCAGACAATCGTTTTTCCCTGGCGCGATCCGCGAGTGGAACAGAGTGGGGGAAATATGACTTTGGCGCAAATTGTGCCCTCCGCCACACACCCCTTGGTGGCTAGCGGAGTATATATGTAGATGTAGATCGTAGATGTAGATGTAGCTTAGATATTTTCCCATTTCGCAGTATTTTCAAATTGAGCTTACCTTCTTCTACAACCCGTTGTCAGGTTTTAAATCTGGTTGACACCTTGCCAAAATATCACCTTATGATATGGCAATTTTTATCTGAGGACATCTTCAAGTATCAGATTTCAATGAACAGTGCTCGCTGTAATAATATTTTACAGGATGTTTCACACCTCCTGTTACCAGCTTAAAGGTGTTGTACAGGGCACTTAGTAGATAAAGTTTTGATACAGAACACTTGTTCGGAAATGTACCATTTGGATGTAGAACAGATCTGAAGATCGAATCACTTTCAAATCTCCCGCTTCACGGCCGCAGAGACAACGAGCTCCGACGTGTGTGCTCTAGAGGAGCCCATGGCATGGGCAATATTTCAAATACTAGTCGTTGGATTTTCTGTTACATGAAGAAGGACATTCTCTATAAAGCCGCGAGTGTGGCACCTCCGTGGAGCACCATCGTCTGTCTTTCTAGACGCGGACCTAGGAATTCTCGCAGAAATTGTTGTAATCAGACGAAAGTGGTGTATGATGACATAATTACAGCAAGGACTGATGGCGGCGCCCTCTTCTCGATTTATGTGGATACCGTGGTGATCTGAATGTGACCCTACCTTCAAACTTACTTCATATCCAAACGGTAAGTTTGCGGACATGGATTCCTTATCAGAACTTTATCCAGGTCTCTTCTACAGCCTCCATAAGCTAGCTATATAAAGTGTGAAGCGCTCGGAACAGTTTGACCAGTAGTAGTCCCGTTATCCATCCTTCACACCAACTAAGCGTTGTTGATTTAGCTACCCATCTCCGACCCACTCATCTGTGTCACTTGGGCGTAACTTCCGCAGCTCTATTGATCACACTACTAAATGTGGATGCACTGTGCCTACATCCTTATTTTCATTCTAGTTAATTTAGTATTTACTTTATGTACTCCTTTTCCTACTTGCGTTTTAGATTTTTTTCCGGGCAGGATGTCTATACGACGGTTCTCCGTGTTCATATCTCCTCTGCTTCTACTTGTTTCCTTACATGTCTCTCGAGAATCCACCCATGACGATCAAAGTTTAAAGCAATCCAGATAAATGTCTCGGCGATTCTCTCCCTTACTTCTCTAAGAAGATAGTGGTTTGTTAGTAAATTAATTTTATCTTTAAAAACATGTTTGGCCATAGGGTCTCTCTCTCTCTCTCTCTCTCTCTCTCTCTCTCCCTCTCTTCTTCTTTTAACATCGATCTATCACGTTATCATCGGTTACTTTTCTACTCAAGTAACAGAGTTCTTTTACTTGCTTCAGAGTTTCGATAATATTTGCTCTTTCTTGCCTAACCAATTTATCTTCCACAACAGTTTTGGTTTTGTTGATGTTATACTATGATTCGTGGTTGTCCAGGGCATGAGTATAACGTAGAAGCGTGTTTATTTCCTGAATCGGCTGAGATAGCGATTCGAATTACAGATCTGCTGCAATGTATTTGTCATTAGTTTTTAATACCTCTTGTATAATTTTTAATTGCTCATGTTACATCTTGAACACACAGACAGCACATTCTTTATAAGAATGAAAAGCACTGCGGAAGTTTCGTCGGAACTCTCTTTCTACACAAACCTCTTTCGTAGCAACAAGAATGTTTGATTCCGTAGTCTGATTTTTCAGTAGGCTGGGGCTCCTACATTTATCTCACCAGCGTATTCCAGTTGTCTCTTCAACTGTCAAACTCCAGTCAACTCTGTCACCGGAAGTCATTGTTTTCTTGCCCGCCTCTGTTCTTCTTTTAAAAGTTCTCGAAGTGCTATTTTAGCACACATTGTTTCTTTTAGATTCACAGATCCACCTATTTCTGTATTCTTTCTTCCATCTCTGCAAAATTTACCGTATTATTTCTTGCTCTTGCCAAGATTAGTTAATTCTTTCGCCAGATTTCGTTCCTTTTCGCCACTACCATACATTTCTGTTACATGTCATTACATTTGAAAAAATATGTAATGAAAAATTATTTAACATAGTATTAATAGACTGACATTTCTGAAATATCATACATTTCTTATTATAAAAAGGGGAGAGTGCTGTACCTAAAGGATAGTGCACCTGAAAACACTGATTTTGCAGTCACGAGAAGGAATGAATGCTACAAAGCACAATAAGCAGTTTCCGACATTTTCTATTGCTTTTGTTATTGTGAGACATGAGATTGTTTTTTTTTTTTTTTTTTTGGCAGCGTTTGTAGCTACTACGAGTCTACGTATTTAAGTGCTGTATAATATATTAAAACTATTTGGAGAATATTGATAATTCTTCAGGTACAGAGTGTTATGGTGAATAAAATGCCATATATTTTTAAAGCTAATTATGTAAAGCATGGACGGTTGAGCCACACTTCGTCGGTCGTGAATTATCTTGTGTCGTGAAACGGAAGAACGTCTTCTACCGTGGAACACATGGTATTTGCAAATACACTGCCTATCTTTGATGATATAACAGTTTTGCATTGTTTGAAATTGGAAATTGTGTTAGTTTCCTATAACTTCCATTTCAAAATATTTTTAACTTATAACTGATTTTTGATAATACTTCTTCTTAATTTGATTTCACCAACTGATTATTTGTGTGCCGTAAAGTAATAATGTGCATATAGATTATTAAAAACAGTACTGAAAGGATTTTCTCGACTGCAACATTTTTAAATTGAACAGAATATTTGTTCCTAGGTACATGACCATGTTTTACCTTTCTCAGATGTACTGACTCGTTCTTTATTGAATGATGGAACAACAAACGAAACGTATGGAAAAAATATTAAGAAATCCGTCATTTCTCACACGACATCGTAATTGTGTTCGACGTGATTATCGCTTTACCAGACACAGGACTCACAAATGACTTACAGGGAGACAATTACAGAGATCTTACAAAGCTCATTTCGGTCTCTGCGTCTGTGAGATCCAAAGCACCGGAAACGACTGCGTCCAGATTGATTCCGTGTCCCTCACTTTCGGAAGGCCTGTTGTACAGTTCCGCTCTGTCGTTTAACGAACAAAATACGAGTTTGTACTGTATTTTGTGACTGGATTCAGGACTTCCCAGCAGACAGAACTCGGCACATCACTGTCAACGAAACGAAATCGACTGATGTAGAGGGGATATTCCGAGGGAATGTAGGTTCGGTGTTTACAATGTGTATAAAAGATCTATTGTGTAACGTGGGAAGCTCCAAGTAACCGATCATAACCAATTTTAGTCAATTATCGGTTCAGCTGAACCTGAGAATACAGTCCATTCTATGTAAACAAAGCTCATACTATTATAGATCTACCACCAGCTTGCACAGTTCCTTGTTGACAACTTTGGTCCATGGCTTCGTTGGCTCTGCGCCACACTCTAATCCTATCATCAACTCTTACCAACAAAAATCAGGACTCATCTGCACAGGCCAGGGTTTTCAAATAGTCTAGGTCTCCAACCCTACACGTCGTGATGTAATCAACGGCACTCGCATCGGTGGTGTGCTACAATAGCCCATTAACGCCAAATTTTACCGCGTTGCCCAATTGCTATGTTCATCGTACATTCCACATTGATTTCTGCGGCTATTTTCCTCAGTGTTGCTTGTCTGTTAGCACTGACAACTCTACACAAACGCCGCTGCTCTCGGTCGTTACGTGAAGGCCATCGTCCACTGTGTTGCCCGTGGTGAGAGAGGTAATGTGGTGTCACCGCCAGACACCACACTTGCTAGGTGGTAGCCTTTAAATCGGCCGCGGTCCATTAGTATACGTCGGACCCGCGTGTCGCCACTGTCAGTGATCGCAGACCGAGCGCCACCACACGGCAGGTCTAGAGAGACGTACTAGCACTCGCCCCAGTTGTACAGCCGACTTTGCTAGCGATGCTACACTGACAAATACCCTCTCATTTGCCGAGACGATAGTTAGCATAGCCTTCAGCTACATTTGCTACGACCTAGCAAGGCGCCGTATTCAATTGATATTGAGATTCTATTAATGTATCATCAAGAGCGATGTTCTACAAATGTGGATTAAAGTTAAGTATTCCAGAAGCTACGTACTTTTCTTTATAGCATTCATTACGTATCCTGTTTCAGACCTCACGCCAGCCTGCGTGAGTTTAAGCGCGTGCCTTTCGGCTTCCTCTCATTGTGTCTAGGCTGTCTTGTCTAGACACAACAGGTAATGCCTGAAACCTGGTGTTCTCGGAACATTTTTGACACTGTGGATGTCGGAGTACTGAATTCCCTAACGGTTTCCGAAAACAAATGTCCCATCCTTCTAGCTACAACTATTGTTCCGCGTTCAAAGCCTGTTAATTCCCATAATCACGTCGTAAACCTTTTCGCATGGATCACCTGAGTACAAATGACAGCGCAGCCAATGCATTGCTCCTTTATATGTTGTGTACGCAATACTACTGTCACCTGTATATGTGCATATGACTATTCCTTGACTTGTCACGTCAGTGTATGGCGCTTAAAAAGTAAAGAGATTCACTGCTATTCGGTTACACTATCGGCGATAAATGACTGTAAACAATAATAACTGCAAAATAACTGGAAATGGTCGTCTGGAGCAACCTAAACTGGAATTACCACATAAAATTAATTGTGGCAAAAGCGCCTGCCAGAATCAGTGGAAGAATTCTAAGGAAATATGACTCTGTCACGAACGAAATGGCTTACAAAATACTCGTTCGATAGTCTTGAGCAATGTTCATCAAAGTCCTTAACGAGGGATAGAGGAAAGCGAACAAAGAGTGGTGAACTTCGTTACGCGATCATTTCATAAGAGCGAGAGTGTTACTAAGAGCACAGACGCTACAAATGAGGGATTCTGCGTCACAGAACGATTTTCTGTTGAAATTCCATTAGTGTGCACGCTAGAAAGAGTTGGCCAACATATTACTTCCTCCCATATACGTCTCTCAATTGACCACTACGAGAATGTCAGAGAAAGAAGAGTTCTTACATCTTATAGTCGGTCATTCTCCCACACACCATGGATGGAACAGGGAAGAAGAGAAATTGTAGTGGTATCGAAGATCACTTACGCTACACACTGTAAAGTGGTGTTAGAAGTACAGATATGAATATAGATGAGGACGGAGACATAGACTGAAAATAACTTTATACCTCGCCTTAGATACGTGATAGTATGTCAATGATGAGGATTACAGAAGTGTACACGATTTCTGACTTTGCAAGTTCAGTGTAATACATCGGTGAGCAAAACTTAATGATTAGAATGCGCCACTGCCAAGTAAAATAGTTCGATGAAACTTGGGACCATACATAGAAAGAACTGCTACAGTACAGTACAGTGAAAAAAAATACGCCGTGAGACGAACAAAAATAACACTTCTCTCAAAGACATAAACTACATTGAAGTTACAACGATTTATGATGGTGCTGAGGATATTACAGAAGTCAGGGCATGGTTCTTTGTAGGGTGTGTGACAATCACGGACAACAGTGTATGCTCTGCAACGTGTTCCCGTGTTGGTCACAAGGTTGGTAGGAGTTGTTGTTGCAGTAGGTTTTGTTTCTCCACCAGCGCTGTTGACAAATGCTGGCTGGTCGTTAGTGCATGTAGACGTTCTGCAATACCTCTTTCCAGCGCATCCTACACGTCCTCAGTGGGTTTAAGTGATGGGGAACAAGCAGGTCAGTCCATTCGTCTAGCGCTATTCCAAGCGGTCGCCCATTGTCATCCGCAAATATGAAATCAGGGCCGTATGCATACCCGAAAAGACACACGTTAGGAAGCAGAACAGCGTCAAAATAATGTTGACCGCTGAGAGCACAGTGTTCAGAGATTCGCAGGTCAGTATGGTCATGCAATATTTTACCTCCCCACACCATAACGCCTGGACCACCAAACTTGTCATGTTCTAAGATGTTCATAGCTGCATTATATGTTTCCACATATCGCTAGATCAGGGTGCATCCAGAATCACTACTCACATTGAATCTGTTCTCACCCTAGAAGCCCACGCGACCCCATAGTCGGTGGTTCAGTCCCTATGCTCTTGGCACCATCGTAGACAGTGTCACCGATGTGCGAGTGTCAACAAAACGCAACGTTCCGGGGCGTCTGGTAAAGAGACCAACCCCATGTGATCGCATGCAACTGTGGGGCGTAAGACTGCGTCCTTTGAGAATCTGTTAAATGTGTTTGCAATTGCACCCACTGTTTGGCTTAGGTTTCTACTTGCCTTTTGCACAATGTTGCGGTCATCTGCTGCTGTAGTTGACCGTGGTCGACCACCTCTTCCCCTTCAGGCAGCAGTACCTGTGGTTCGGAACGCTCCCCATGCGTAAGAAACAATGCTGCGAGCAGTACAAAAATCAAGAGCTACACTCGTCACACTTCGTCCTTCTACCAACTTCCCGGTGTTTCCTCTCTGTGTGAAGCCATCCAAATTTTGTCTCCGGACAATATCGTAATGAAGAAACCCATCACAGTGCACTGTAACTGCTCGCTGTTTGACAAACACTGTCTTTTCCGGATTCCCGTTCCATCATCAGCCATCCCTATTTCGCGCCATTGTCAAGGTGACCCTACGCCATGTGACGTCCAGCCTTCTGTGCACGACTGGAAGACCTCTTTCAACATGCTCCAGCATTTTAATTCATTTTCAGCAAGTTGTTAATATGCTATGTTATTTATTTATCTCGTCCATAAATTTTGCATAGCAGTGTAGAATGATAAAAATATCCGTAGACTCGCTCTGTATCTTCATTGCTATCATTCCTTCATTCAGACGAATAATTTTCTTAAAGTTCTTACCCAGATATTTTAGAAATATTAATTCAACGTCATTTGTTTTTTTCTCTCATCCTCTAGATTTTCCTTTACATTCTTTATGTTCAAATTCTCCTTCAAATACCCACCTTTCTCTCATCCTCTAAAGTGTCCTTTACATTCTCCATGTTCAAATTCTCCTTCAAATCCCCACCTCATTTCACTTAGTCCTAAAATATTAATGTTGTATCTCTTCATTTCCCTTATAACATTTTGCATTTTACTCCCGCTGTTCATCTAGACACTGTCCTTTTCTTGCCCTTTAGAAAATTACCTTCAGCATCCTATACCTTTGGTTATGAGAGTGATCTGCCTTCCTCTCACTCATCCAACTCGAACATGCTGGACATAGGGGGGCCAGAAGGGTATCCTTATACCAGGTGATATTTTTCCCCTTGGCCCTTGTGTCGCAAGTCGTTTGTGCAACGTCTGTACTGGCGTTACCCTGCTACGAGGAGGGAGGAGGTGTCGGGGTTTTACCTTCCTAGAGTCTAGTATGGTACAGGCGTTTCTTAGACTCTCCATCACTCCCAGAGAGGTCCAGATGATGGCATTGCAAGCTGAAAATAACATGTGGAATTGTTTGAAGGAGTGGTGGTACCTAAGACTTAATTACTTTTCTCTGGAGTGATGCTTAGTGTTCTGACTGTCCTCAGCTTGGAAGCTACGAGATCGCATCTAGTCTCCAGCTACGTTCAAAGCTACTACATGTAGCGTTTGCCCCTTACGCCAGATAATAACGAAGGCTACAGTCCCAATGGTAGTGGCTAACACGTACCGTATTTGGATATTGCTGCAGGACAATGCGTACACGATTTTCGAGAAAACGCTGCATTTTGCTATTCAGTGCTATTCAGTGTGCCAGAGACTCCAATCACGTGCCCCTTATAGTACCTGATGTTCTAAACAGTGGAATCCAAAGTAGTGGCAGGCACTTATGCCACCAACTGCAGCACTCTATATATTATGAAGAAACGCAAAAAGGAACAGGTCCACTCCACTGTAGTGTTCCATAAGAGATCCAGCGCTGCCCATTCTTTTACTGTGATGGAGAATGCTGTATTCACCACACGCGGTGATCGCATTCGTGGTTCAGTGTGCGGTCATTACAGTACACTATACCCATCTCCAAAGCGGAGGTCGGTAACTCATGCCTCTGAGATGGCACTCGACTCGGAGGTAAGCTTGTTCGAATTCTTTATTATTGACAGCATTTGGCTGGCATGTAGAGGGGAATGGTGGTGTAAGGTAATTGATTACCAGTCTTTGCACCACTATCCTGGATAAAGTTCCAAATTTCCCTTCAGTGTCTCATGAAGTGAGGGCGTGTGTCACTGTTGATGGGGAGATGTTAAGCTTGGGGAGATGTTAAGCTTGATGGCATACTCGACGCTATTCTAGAGGAGTAGGCTATGTGTTATACGTAATGCACACTAGAGATGCATTAGGAACGCATCCTCGGTAAACAATGCAGAATAAGTTTATTAGTAACCATATGCAATCAAATCGCCTCCTTCAAGTAAGTTTTTACACTGACTGTACGTGGTTAAGTCAGAGCTGCAATTAATTTTGTTGTGATTATCAAAATTGAAGCTAATTTCTTGATTCAATCTGGAACAAAAAGTTAATAACACAAAGCACTACGATGGCCAGGATCAAAGTCCACACATGTCCCAGACGTAGAGACATCTCAGATCTAAGAGAAGCGTGCTGACAGCACTGTCCACTCCAAGTGGCGAAGACTGTTGGATGTAATATAGTGGCAAAGATCCTGTGTCCTGGGCTGAGACTGTAACTGATGAACCACTACTGCAGTCAGCAGCTGCCTCATGGACCTCACAAGGAATGGTGTGTATATGACTTAATACACAACAGCAAGGAGAGGTGGGCTACAGAGTGGTGTCGCAGTTGTCGTCATAAAATATCTGGACAGGGACAGAAATGACTAGCGAACAAGTCATCGCAGTAAGCAGAAGGTTTACGCAATTTATATTGCTTCAAGTTTACGAGGACTCATTGCAAAAAATGCAGCGAAAAAAAAACTCCAGCTCTCAATGTCAATAACGATGAAGCTCTCAGAAAAAACACAAACGATGGTGTCAGAGTCGTGACTACGTCATGTAGTAAAGAGGCTCCAAGTCCGATTGGGTGTCTGGCTGCCACTGGCTGCCCTACATCATGGCGGCAGAAGGCGCTCGTTGTACGGAGCCACTGGAAGCGTGGCTCAGCAGGTGTGCACCATTGGGTCTGCTGGCTCCTGCATGACTGTTGTCGGCGTCTGACAGAAACCTGCAATTCCATTACCAACTTTGAAGTCCATGGGGTGGTATCGATACGTGATACTGCAGCATGAGCTGTCTGGCACATCCAGCGCGCTGGCCTAAATACCATGAAGGCGCTAGAATACAGCCTGGTCTATTTGTGGGCACAGAGACAAGAAGGTCTATGTGTCCAGTGATCTCTTGCGGCGATCGCACTGCCACTTTCTGGCCTGGAGGGCAGACGAAACCTTCTGGATGTTGCACGCTGGAGTGGCCCCTGCTGCTTTGCTGTGTAGGCCATCCACTTGATGCTGATGTGCTGATTGTCCTGAGAGATGCGTTCCGGCCGATATGAAATACTTATCTTCTGATTTTTTGAGAAGTATTAGGTGAAAAAAATTTGTTTTTTCCACGTCTTACTGTGAGAGAACAAACAGCTCTGACATAGCTTCCCCTCCAACCACCCTCCATGAAGGACAAAAGGGTGTGGAATATCTCAAATTTCCTGCCAGCGACCTGTGGAACCAGTGAACCCAGAGGGCTGCAGTCGGCGTCCATAGATGTGGTTCTGGATGGGCTGATCTTCTCAGCATGCAGAGGCTGTGCATCCTGTTGTGGTACTGGCTGGAGGTCCTGGTCTCGAGGTATCCGACTCTGGAACCAAATATTTTGGAGCAGCTCTGGATGGAGCGTTCAGTGCACTGTCAGGTTGTATAATTACCTATAACCTCTCATGTCTGAAAGGTTTGTGACACATGTACCTAATGTTCTACAATTAATAGAAAAAAGGCGTCAATGTCAAAGAACAGTTTTTAACTTAACAATACCGATAGTTACATCCTGATCGTTACCACACAGGTTTTTGCTAAGTACAACAACTGATTATAGGTTAATGATTCACTGTTGGTAATACTAATTTGTGTAATTAAATTGGAGAATAAATTTAGATTGCAGAATATTTAGGGTCACCAGTTCAATAACGAGCAAAAGTTAAATTTGGTTAGTTATTGAAATGGCTTTGGAATCATGTAACGCCTGAGAGTGGCTCATAATACAGTAACTGAATAGAATGCGCTCACGCTAACTTAGACTGTAACATGAGCAATATTAATTTGGAATAGACTGATATTATCGTTCTCGCTGCTACAGATATGCACTTTGCATTCCTTGCGGAGGCGGCTTTTGTTATGGCTGTACTGCTCGCCAAATCCTGTCGACTGTTCTGAGAGATGTGTTGCGGTCGATATGAAACACTTATCATCTGATTTTTTGAGAACTATTAGGTGAAAAAATTGATTTTTCCACATCTTACTGTCTGATATCTTAGCTTGATGAAGAATTGAAGTTCTTTTTGTCTTTTTGTTATATGCCATAGTTACTGTGCCGCATGAAATTAAGTAAGATACTGCGCGAAATTGTAATGATTTTGAAAAGGCACGAACGCACTGCTTAAGCTTGGTGGATGGTTCATTTCAGCTATATATTGTAGTTAATTATATATAGATAAGGAGTGAAAATAATATTCAAAATTGAAATCAGAAGGATATCTCATTTCTTTCTCGAGTTATTGGGTTTTATACCGAAGTACGGTCGCGCCGACGTGCCCATTCATGTCTTTGCGCATCGTGAATGATGCGGTCATAACAATCGTCATATCTTACAAACGATTCAAGAAATCGAAAAGATCGCGAGGAATGAGGCACTTATGTTGTATGATTAAAACTTGAAACTTTTATATTCACCGAGATATGTAAGTAACTCTTCTGCAGCCGTGAGAAGTCGGCGGTTCCGGACGCACTGAAGGAGAATGCAAGTAGTGCGCATATACAGTTCCGCAACATCTGCAGAACGACGTAACAGGTCGTGTATAAACGACCACAGCAGGGAAAGTATTATTAATTACTGTGATCTCCAATGCAATGAGATTTCTTAGGAAAGTGAGAGGTGTTATCAGGAAAGACAGCATAAGAAACGAAGATATTAGGAAAAATAGATATTTATAATATTGATGAAAAGACTGAACGAAATAAAACAATATGGAAACATCACTTACAAAGAATGAGTGCTGAGAGATTCCCACATCTGACCATGCTGTACCAGCCAAGAGGAAGAAGGGACATAGCAAGACTCAGAATGAGGTGGCAGTGAAAAGTGGAGATGGAACAGGCGCAAATGCCTAAGCCTTTAAATGCAGAAGAAGCAGAAGAAGAAGAAGATGATGATGATGATGAAGACCAATAACAGGTAATGACGAGCAGCTCTCTACGTAAACTGTGTTGAAATACGTAACTTATGGTAAAGTACGTAACTTATGGTAAACTAATTACTGTTTATTAATGATTACTTCTCAAATTTAGGTCGTAAATGGTTTTATTTCTAGCCACAACCATTTGACAATGCCATTGTTACGAGGATAAAAGCACATTGATTTATTTGTAAAACACAACATAAAATAATGAAATTACTTTGGCTGCAATAGCGTCAAGATACTTTTTTTATATAAATATAAATTGCTTTTAAATAACTTTTCGTTTGACTAATTGTCAGCAGATCTATAATTACTAGTGCCTCTGAATCCAATAATTATTTCAATGAAAGTTAAATGTAAAATTTCTTGGATTTATCTTATTTTAATTGTTTCTTTCACTTATGACCTCCTCGGAAGATTGGTGAAAGGATGGGACCCTTCTGGCTGTTAATGACTTTAGTCGCTTAGCTTATGATTTGACTAAACAACACTGTTATGCTAAAAAAATGACTACTACACATGCAAGTCTTGTACACAACTACAATGTAACTGGTTTGACCTTACTTTGCGATGAGCTGCCCGTGGTGCGACGTTACGGTTTTTATGGTATTCACTATTGGCAACAGGTTCTTCCTGATTAGCGAGCACCTTGACTAACTTTGGGCCACTCAGTAATCTTCCTTGATTACCAGAGATTCTTATAACCATGTGCTCTGCCCATTCTCATACTCGCTCACTATTATATTTTGCCCTGCTACATGTTACAAACTCCAGAACAATCTCAGTTTGGCATTTGCGCGCCACCACTTCATGTCCGTATCCCACCAAGCTGATTCGCAACACTCTTCTTTGTCTCCACCACTACGACTGCGAGTGCTCGACCTAACGATGTTATTGTTACATTGAAAGATATTCTTTGGGTTCCGTGCAGTATGAATTTCCCTGACACTGCCAGCGTGTTTATTACAAAGCTTTTACAAAATTATTTCTTAAGTGTTCTTCTAGCACCTTATTACAGTTTTAATAACAAAGACGCATAAGCACATACAATTACAAAAATGATTTAAAAAGCGTAGAATCAGTTGACTGCAAAATACGTCAGGCACTGTGTTGTGCTACAGTTGCACATGGTTTATGTGTCTGCGGCATCTGGGGCTATTCTGGAGTTGCACTTCGACCATTGTACAATGTAACAGATGTGTTGCAGCTTCCAGCACACAGCGTTGGTAGCCCATGAAGAAGAAGAGCGTCCAGACCTCATCCTGTGGGGAATATCGGTGGCGGCTCGATCTCCTTGTAGGAGGGAAAAGGACAGTGGGGTGAAAAATCTAAAGTCGTGATCAGTGCGGCCAACCACGCAGTTTTTCCACCGGACTAGAACCATCTTGTGGGGAGGAGTGGTGGGAGGCTAAGAACAATGTGGACGTCTCATTCATCATTTTGTGCTGGTGCAGCTTCGCCGTTTCTGTCTTGATCATGCGGATCCAATACCGTTGGATGCCGTGTGCGCCCAGGTGATGCCATGTACTGAACAAAAGGTGCAAATTCAATGGATGTAAACAGAGGAACCTTATCTGTCACGATGGTTTCTGGGAGACAGTCAATGGAAAAAATGCAAGCCAGTGCTTGTTTTCGCCGAGGATGTCAAAGACATTCGAGACACATATGGGAACCGCTGCCGTACCAATGACAGTGTAAGTAGGCTGTTTAGGTTTTTTATTGGTAACTCCACGTAGCGCTCTATATGAAAATCACTGACTGTGCTGTGAGCAGTCTGAGGCTGGTCGGCATTGTTGCAATAATCGCTATTGTAGTGTTGGACTGTTGGCTGTTGCGCAGTTGGAGGTGAGCCGCCAGCAGTGGTGGATGTGGGGAAGTGAGATGGCGGATTTTTGTCCATCAGAAACAGTACATTTGTAAGAATGGATGTCATGAACTGCTATATATATTATGACTTTTGAACACTATTAAGGTAAATACACTGTTTGTTCTCTATCAAAATCTTTCATTTGCTAACTATGCCTATCAGTAGTTAGTGCCTTCAGTAGTTTGAATCTTTTATTTAGCTGGCAGTAGTGGCGCTCGCTGTATTGCAGTAGTTCGAGTAACGAAGATTTTTGTGAGGTAAGTGATTTGTGAAAGGTATAGGTTAATGTTAGTCAGGGCCATTCTTTTGTAGGGATTTTTGAAAGTCAGATTGCGTTGCGCTAGAAATATTGTGTGTCAGTTTAGTGTTGATCAGAATAGGTAAAGAGCGAAATGTCTGAGTACGTTCAGTTCTGCTCAGCTGTTTGAAAATCAAATAACGTAAGGGATTTACCAGCACAGTAATTCACTATTTTTTCTAAGGGGACGTTACAACAGTTAATCAGTAGTATCCCAAGAAAGTTCCTGCAAAGTGGAGGAGAGAGCACAGTGATGACGCGTCCGGCCAGGGAAAATATCGCCGGGCTGGAGTTGTCTATTTACACTTAGAGATGGTGCTTGCTGTAACCATTTTAAGAATATCTTTGTCAGTACTTCTAAAATATACCTGCTGCCGAGCCAGTCGTTTGGTCAAGACGATATTACAATGACGTACATGAAGGAATGTCAGGGTGTGTTGTCTGTGGGTTTGTGGAATCATAACAAAGGTGCGACCATTGTCCCCCTGAAGCAATTGGATGCTGCTGAGAGGTGATAGTTCGTTTCTATGACACCAGAATGCGAACACCTTCAGATGGCTAGTTGTTTGCTTTCTGCTGGGCGACCGTGAACAACTGGACGAGTTACTTCCTGGGTGACTGGACTGCCTAATGACTGGCAGACAATGACTGCCGAATTCAAGAGAAAGATGGCCACCGCTCCTTCTGCTGTGGTATCCGTGTAGAGACAGGCCTCTGGTCCGAGTTCAGCTCCGGATCTCATCCGAGCGGCAGTCCTGAGAGGTTATTGAAGTTGCCGTATTGCACTGTGGATCTGTACTGTATGTTGTAGGTTTATGCCTATAGGAACATGGTCCATTGGTGGAGAGATTCTGTCTGGAATACTGGAGATGACACTGAACAGTTTCAAAAGATATTTATGATTAGTTAATAGAGTAAAATGGCTGCCATACTCGTAATCATGGAACCTTCTCGAGGAAAAGATAATAACCAGGTCTTCCTTCTCTATTTGGCTGTTATTATGTTTGGCTTGTGTTAGTGTCTTGGAGACAAACACAGTATGGTGTTCTGCTGCCACAATTAAGGGCTTGGAAGGATCGCAGGCCATGAGACATACTGGACGAAGAAGAGCTTATTTGAGATCTCCGACAGCCTTGTCACATGTGGGAGACCAATTCCACTTAACATTTTTCCACAGCAGCTGATGAAGCGGTTCCGTAGTGGCCTCCTCATGAGGAATAACTTTTCTATAGTAGTTGTCTAAGTACAGATTTTAGTTGTTTAAAGTAGTTGTGGACTGGGAGTTGCTGGACGGGCTGGATGTAATGCAGTGGTGGCCATATCCTCAATGCACTAGACACATCTCCCAGATATTCCACTTGTGGTACGGGAAAACATCCTTTGTTCTTGTTACCCTTGAGACTGGCCCCTGGAGCATGTCATATGCGACGAATTTGACTGTTAAATCTTGAACATTTTTACCAGTAACAATAATATCGTAGTTTCCCATCCCCAGTATCTCTCACATAAAATGCTCTAAATAGCGTTGAAGTCCAAATGGAGTGTTCATGGTAAGTATGATTTTAACGCCTGATCTAGTGAGATCTGGAGAGATTATTCGCGTAAATTAATTTTTGTGAAGATCTTGACGCTGGCAATCCGTTTACTTTGGGTGGGGGGTAGTTGGACTTATCGTTGACTGTGGTTTTGAAGTACCTACAAATCCTAACCAAATCATTCGGTTTTCCTTTGAGGATGATGGAAGTGGCCTACTGGATGTTGGGGTCTGGGGTCAAGATTCCCTCATCCTGCAAGCGTTGGAGCTCGCTATGAAACTTATCCCTGAGCACAAAAGGGATATTGCGCGCTTTAAAGAAGCTGGGTTTTTCCAAAGGGAAAAGCGCGACATTTGTCTCAAGTCCTGTAACTCTGGTAGAGAGAAATGAAAATTCAGATTCATATTTGGAGCCCAGATCCCACAGCTATGAAATGGCACGAACGGCTGGAATACTGTTAATAGAATTATGGACTCGCAACCCAGGGTGTCGAAAAGGTCTAGCCCCAGAATGTTTGCAGCCACTATAGAACCAACCACGAGCAGATGTGTTGTGACTGAGGCAGCCTGGTACTGGGCTTACACACTAAACTGACCCTTATCCTAAATGATGTTGTTGTTGTTGCTCTTGAGTTGTTTGACGAATGCCTGGAGCAGATGGAAGACCAGTCGGCGACATGTTTCCTAATTGAGACTGGTCTCTGATGCGCCTTTATTGATCTGGAAAACCACTTGAACGGTGTCGACAGCCATCGTTCAGCGTTAAACCCTATCTAAGATAAGGAGAATGGCTTGGACATGCAGTACATTTGGAAGAAAACTATCAGGCACCTCATACGACCCAGAAGCCAGCGGTCCAGGTGAGTGCAATCCACATTCATTTTGAGGGATTATTGACGAACTTCTTCCTTCTGTCGAGTTTCTCCACAGGCTGGACATTTGACCTGGCTGTAGCAGTAACGTTGACGATTGTGTGTCGTGAAACAATTATTGCAGAAGGGTAGCTGCTGTGGATGTCTCCTGCCGTGTCTTTGCCTGTGGCGAGCAACTGAAGCTATGTTCAGCGAGTCATGCAGGTGGCAAACACTTGAGACGAGTTCTGCAACGCTGTCGAGGATCTTATAGATTGTTCAGTGGCCCTAAGGATGGGAGAACATGTATCCAGTGAAGGGTCTTCGAGCTTAAGATCATTGTGGAGGCCTTCACCAGGTGAGTGGACTAGGATCATGTCTCAAACTAAGCAATGTTTGCACTGGGGATTTGCATACAGAAAACGGATTTTTTTTTTTCAATAAACCCTTGTAACCTTGTTATCCACTCCCTCTCTGATTGTCCACTGAGATTATGGCAACTGTGAAACTTGTGATGACCAGTCGCTATGTGTACTTGATAATCAGAACAGTCTGATAAGCACGATATGTACCACTCATAGTGAAACCCATGTGGCTCAACCATTGGGTTGAACTACTGTAGTAAACGGTACACCTTGGGGACTGTATGGGCCATAAAGGATTTGTTTTGCTGAACATCACGTGTGATACCATACGCCAGGAAATGCTGTTCAAGACGAGCCATGTAGTTTGCCCACGGCAAGAACGTTTTGTCAAAGCGCTGGAATTAAGGGATCACTGTGTGGAATCCTTTCACCAAGGAACTTATGCATGGTGGGCAGTTGGGGATATCTGACAGTGTCACGTTGATGGCAGCCATCTTCTCCAGAAGCATTTCTTGAAGCTTAAAGAGTTGTGGCCCTTTTGGTTTGCCACCTTTCACTCTTTGTTAATTACTTAGGCCCTGCAGAGGCATTGCAGCCTTTTCAGCTACGCGGTGAGCTATCAGGACGAGTAATTATAGTTATATAACAGGTCATGGCAGGGTTTGTTTGCCATTAACAATAATAGTTGTGGAACTTAGTTTTCTTCTGTGTCAGTGATGATGGTTGGGAGACGTGGCCAAGGCTGCAGAAGAGAAATAGCCGTAGGCTCTCCCAGGAAACCATCCGGGTTTCTTCAAAAACATGACTGCTTTGCTTGTGAGCGCAGGCGGTGACACCTCGCCATAAAGTCGGCATACTCGGTTGTAGAACCGCCGGAGTTTCGTGGTTTGCTCTGGGAAGGAGAGCATTGTGGAATGCACGAGCCTTCTATGGCATACGTGATGCATCCACCTTAGTCGGTAACTATGCACGTATCTTGTTCACAGAGGAACCAAGACAATCATCTGAGTTTTCCCATGGAACGTAACGATGATTTGGCGAACAGGGGGCAAATGTGCGTAAATGGGATGCTAGCTAGTATTACGTTTAGTTGATTTTGTGCATATTAGGCTAAGCTGTCATGCTTAATGACCAGAGGAACAACCTTTTTTTTTATTCATAGTCAAGGCACTAACGCTTCATCTGTTATGGGTAGGGTATCGGCATGTGAGACTGGCGATATTTTGACCCATATTGCGCTAGTAGATTGCGTAGTTAGGACTAACCAATTATCGAACTCTGACACCACACGCAGTTACTCGTACATCACATTTTTATTTTTAGTATTATTAGTTGTTTGGCGTAAAAGCTTGCACTTGTGCACCAGTTTATTGTATAACGTACAACTACGAATAAATGGAGTCATGGGAGTATGTACTTGATTCTCTCTTAAGGAATACATTTGTCAGTATTCGAAGTGAAATCGGCTGTGTTATATGAATTGCAGGAGACGACCAATCGCTTATGGAGCATAAAAAAGATTTGTCCAGGCGGTTCCCAGAAGACTGGCGACAAGAGAATTCAACACGCGACCGGTTTCCTGGAAAGGGGAGTGAGACAAGCCTCCCACAGGGCTCGGGTGCTGCGGTATGCAGAGGCCTCTGCAACAAACGACCCTCCAGGAGGGCGACGGCCATGTGTGTTAGAAATAATTACTGTGACCAGAAGGTCCATGAACCAATTCATTGCAGACTTCTACATATCCCCCAACCCACATGTTCAGAGAATATGCGTGAAAGTGATGGATGGACTAATCTCCTTGCGTATATATCCGTGTTGGATGATATTTAGGTATTAGTAGAATGAGATAAGCATTCCTCAAAATTTCTTCTCTTTCGTGGAAATGAACATGAACGGTTTCATGAAATTTAATTTTTTGCATTTTCCATTCCACACTACTGTAACCTAAGTGTGAGACTTCCTAAACGAAAAAAAAATTCTACCAGGGTTGAGGTAATGAAAGATGGCGATCCTTGAGACTCTCCACTTTTCACTCTTTGTTAATTACGTAGTACCTGCAGACGAATCGCAGCCATCTCAACAATGTAGAAATCCATCATGACGATTAATTATAGGTATTACAGGGACTGGCACAGTTTGTTTGAAGCTATCAATAATAGGTGTGGTACGAGATTTGTTTTCTGTGTCAGTAAGGACGGCAGCGAGACGTGGCCAGGGCAGCAGAAGGGAAAGAAACAGCCGTAGGCTCTTCCGGGAAATCATCCTGGTTTCCACAAAACTGTGACTGCTTTGTTTGTGAGCGCAGGTGGTGGCATTTCGCCATAAGTCGGCCTACGAGGCGGCCTGCTCTTCAGCAGGCAATGGCCAGTACCTGCATTCTGGAGGCGTATTGTCGATCTCGGGTGTGGCACCGACAGAGTTTCATGATTCGCTCTGGGAAGGAGGGCATTGTCCGCTGCAGGCGTGGAATGTTGGCGCATTCCTATGGCGCCAAATTTCGTGGGAGAGAGCATAGACTTTGGTGGCAAACTTTCTCATTGGATGAATATCAGTAGGTTGCTACGGCGCCAAGTTTAATGGGAGAGGGGATAGACTTTGGTGACAAACTTTCTCATTGGATGAATAACGGTAGACGCGAGCTCTGGGGCGGTGTCATAGTACCTGAGGGTACACCGGCTGCGGGCTTTGCAGTTTCACATCACCCGTTGGGCAGTTCAGTGGTGAGTATATCCACATCCCGGGTCTATTTGCAGTCTTTATCTCAGTCTTCACTGTAGCGAGTCCATCTGACATGCAGTCCTGTATTTCAACCAACCTATGTCGTATTGACATTCAGCTAGCGGTTCACAATATCGAACAGCACCTCACATACAACCAGAAAGCGTTGTTGCTATTACTCTAAGGAAGGATCGTTTTAGCTTGATCCCCTTCCCTTTTAATAACATTGTCAGCTATCGTAATCATCTGTCACCGTGTGTTTTGTTTCGTGTTTGTTTCTTTTTTCTTGTTTTGTATTTTGATGTGTATGCTAATTCTGGAAATGATCGTGTCGGATTTGTAATAAACTAAGTCTGAAAACTTCAGTACCCTATTCATTCCGACCATTTGAATTATAGTAAATTTTTGAGACGTGAGGCTACGTAACAAGGGTAGGAAAACTTATAATCTGTCATATCTTCCGGAGAAGAAGTAACATTTGGGTGGTAACGTCTGTTGGATCGAACATACTTGAATCCAAAGTAAATGACAGTTCACTCTAAACTGGAAAGTTACACGAAAGGAAACACCTTCTATATCCGACGTAGCACTCGCGTGAAAACAAAGTTCGACAAAAATACACCTTGTCGGCAATTGATATGTACCGCGCTACTTGAGGTGCAATAAGACCACAGAAAAATTAAACAAACTCAAATCTCCTCTTGGAGTAACTTTTTATATTGCCTGTACGTGGTTAAGTCAGAGCTGCGCTTGAATGACACAATGTTTGTCGGTCTTACGGTCCCAAGAAATATCAGCGCTAATTTTTTGATTCACTTCGGACTGAAAAGTTAATAACACGAACACAACGACCTCAAATACCAAAGGTCACAGGTGTCCCCGGTGTAGGGGTCACATCTCAGCAAAGGCCGGTGATGACACGGGTTGCTCCACACGGGAGAGATTGCTGGCTGCAATACTGGGTCGGAGATCCTGATTGAGTCGTGCAGGGTACCCTTTTCCTAAGCGCACACTGCCGATAGGTGCCTCTGATTGCCAGCATGCCGATCGTGGCTGTGCAACGAGCGGCCTCGTGACTGGCGATTTAAGCGTGGCCGCCGTGGCCAGCCCTCTCAGTCAGTTCCGGGCAGGCAGTGGGCTGCGAAGAAGGGCACCGACTTCGTGGCCGGCGGCACGCCTGGGCAGCAGCTACATGGAAAACGGTAGTCTGTGCTGCCCGCAAGTGCCAGCTTTTGCTGTTTGGACAGTGAATATTCCGCGGTGGGAAACTTGTTCCGACGTGACAATTAGGTTTTACTTGTGATCGGCATCTGTCTATCTGAAAGAATCCTGTGCCTGGTGTGGCGGCGGGTTTGCTATCTGTCAGTCAGTTTCGATCATTTGTTGCAAAGAACTGCTTGTGTATTACGCCTTGTTGGTTCGTGAACGACAGCTGTATGCCCTTATGCGATCTAGGCATCTGCCTGCACTGCTTGTTACGCAACTTAACACAGTAGAATCAGTGAACTAGTCGTGTCAGGTTGGTTATTAAGTGATTTCCTAGCAATTATCTGTAACTGACGTTGCGGTATTAGTGGAGTCGTTTGGCCAAGTCTGGTCGTGTTGATTCAGGGCCTCGTCCAAATTTGCAAAGCCTCATGGAATTTAAGTCACTCCTGTGACGTGGCGGTTAAGGCATAATTTGAAGTTGTTTAGTGGACCTTGTGAGGACGAGCTGTCCTTTAATCTTCCTTATATATACGAGTTGTGATTAAAAAGCAACAGGAGTTTTTTACTTGTGGGCTTTATACATCCGATATTCAAAACCTTTTTATCCTGTTGGTACACATGTTCCTGATGTATGTTTCTATTTTCAGCTGTATCGAATATTTAGTTTATTACTGATAATCGGAAAGGTTATACATGTTATCAAGTGCTCGGCGAATATTTATTTACGAATACGATGGATCAAAGAATTTGCACAAAATTTTGCTAGAAAATGGAATAAAGTGTAGCATCGCATTCTACATGTTGACCGTGGCTTTGGCGAATCTACTATGTGTAAGAGAAGAGTTTAACAGTAATATAGACGTTTCAAAGAGGGTCAAGATGATGTTGAAGACGACAATCGCCCTAGAATCTGTAGCACATCAGTTACTGACGACAATGTTGAAGACATAAACAAAATGTCTATGGAAAAGCGCCGAATCATTATTAGATATGTTGTTGATGATGTTGGCATATCCTTTGCCTCAGCAAAGGTCGTTTCGAATTAGTTGAATTTCGACCAAAAACGACGTCGCGTTAACATCTCTCAGGAATTTGCTGAGTTAAGTCGACAACGATCCAGAACTTCTAAATAAGGTTATAACTGGCGACGAGATATGGGTATACAGGTATTTCATCGAAACTAATGCCCAACCATCCGAATGGAAACTGCCTGAGGAGTCAAGACCGAAAAATAAATCGATAAGTTCCATCATACGTGAAGGTGGCTGTTACTTCAGCCACCGTATTCACCGGCCATGGTTCCGTGTGACTTCTCTCTATTCCCAAGGCCATCGCTGATGAGATATAAACAGAATCACTGAACGAGCTGAACACCATAATGGAAAGTAGGCTCCAGAAATGCTTCCAAGCTTCGAAAAAGCGCTAACACATGTGTATTATATCTGTCGTGTTTACTTTGAAGGGGACAAAATTGATGTTGTCGAATAAATACAGATACTTTAAGAAAAAAACAAAAATTCCCATTATTTTTTTATTAAACCTTGTATAGTTTGTTAATCTGTGTCTCGTATGTTAGAGGAAGTGGACCTTGTGATTCTGTCTGCGTATTCATGGGCCGCAGAACCGGGGCCAGCGTGTTATAAGTATCACTCCTACTGAACTAACTTGCAACGAAAAGACTTGATGTAATCCATAAGCTGCGCTAATTGAGTTAATTAAGACATTAGTTAGGCTGGCCAGCCGTTTAGCCTAGTACTGCTAAGAAAACTTTGTTTTGTTTCTTCTGTTATTATCTGACGGTCCCATGTTGCAGACAGAATTTTGTACTATTTCACGTACTGAGTTTTAGTACCTATTCTGTAATAAGTTTTCCGACTGAAAGTGTTTACCATTTGTTTTTCCTTTTATTATTTAAAGATGTATGGCTGGTCTGGTACTTGTAAACATATCTGCTCACATATTCCGGTGGGCTACGCACCCTGAGTTAAATTTAACTTTCAATTGAACTGTCAGACCTATACAGTTTTTTTAACTACGCCAATGAATCCTTGTAGGTCTTGGCTTACTTTTCTCAAACCTAGCCGTGAGACTCGTCTTATGGCAGTACTAAAGAGGTATGCGTTTGGTGAACTGTTCTCAGCCGGCCTCTGTGGCCGAGCGGTTCTAGGCGCTTCACCCTGGAACCGCTCGACCGCAACAATCGCAGGTTCGAATCCTGCCTCGGGCATGGATGTGTGTGATGTCCTTAGGTTAATTAGGTTTAAGTAGTTCTAAGTTATAGGGGACTGATGACCTCAGATGTTAAGTCTCATAGTGCTCAGAGCCATTTGAACCATTCTAAACCAATTAATTCTTTGGAAAACGTTTCTTTTGGGGCTAGTTGCCGCGTATCTTTGTGCTCGTTCTACTAAATTCTGCCAACAGTTCCTTTTCTTATGTTTTAATAATAAATATTGTTGGCAGTTGCCATTTAACTTCATGCTCATTCGATCATTCTATTAAGTTCTGACGGAAGTTGCTTTTCGTAAGTAAATCCTATTGGCGGTGTTTCCGCAAATTTGTGGTGCCAACGGTTGCTTTTCTTAAGGCACTATTGACATTACGACTTCTCTACGAAGAAACTTTAAGGAAATGCCTACGTTTATACCATTTATAGACTTACAGGAAGTTTATGGCAATGTTGACTGGAATACTCTCTTTGATATTCTGAAGATAGCAGGGGTAAAATACAGACAGTTAAAGGCTATTTACAACTTGTAAAGGAAGCGGACAGCAGTTATAAGAGTCGAGGGTCATGAGAGGGAAGCTATGGTTGAGAAGGAAGTGAGACAGAACTCTAGCATATCCTCGACGTTATTTAATCTGTGTACTGAGCAAGCAGAAAGGGAAACCAAAGAAAAATTTGAACTAGGAGTTAAAGTCCATGGAGAAGAAATAACCACTCTGAGGTTTGCCGATGACACTGAGATTCTATCAGTGACAACAAAGGACTTGGGAGAGAAGTTGAAATGAATTGATAGCGTCTTGAAAGGAGGTTGTAAGATGAACATCAACAGAAGCAAAACAAGGATAATGGAATGTAGTTGAATTAAATAAAATGATGCTGAGGGAATCAGATTAGGAAACGAGACATTTACAACAGTAGATTTGTAATTTGGGTAGCAAAATAACTGACGATGGGTGAAATAGAGAGGATATAAAATGTAGACCGGCAATGGCAAGATAAGCGTTTTTGAGGGAGAAAAATTTGTTAAGACTGAATATCGATTTAAGATATGAAATGTTGCCTGGCAATGGCAAGAAATGCGTTTGTGAGGAAGAGAAATTTTTTAGCATTGAATATAGCTTTAAGTACCAGGAAGTCTTATCTGGAAGTATTTGCATGGAAGTGAAACATGAACGATAAAAAGTTTAGACAAAAGGAGAACAGAAGTTTTTGAAATCGGACGTTACGGAAGAATGTTGAAAATTAGATAAGTGGATCACATAACTAATGAGGAGATACTGAATAGAACTAGGAAGAAAAGGATTTGTTGCACAGCCTTACTAGAAGAAAGGCTACTTTGACAGAGCACATTCTGAGACAACAATCTAGTGCTGGAGGGAAGTGGAGGGGGGGGGGGGGTAAAAATCGTACAGGGAGAATAAGAGATTAATACAGTAGGCAGATTCAGAAGGATGTAGGTTGCAGTAGTTTTTCAGAGATGAAGGGACTTGGACAGGATAGAATAGGATGGAGAGCTGCATCAAACCATAACAACAACTGTCACCAGTAGCCTTTTGTAACGCCATATTAATAAATTCTGGTGGTATGTATTGTTCTGATCTGGTGTGTTTTAAGTTTGTCTCAGAGTTTGTTTTGGCGTGAAATTTTTCTTGTTTAAATAAAGTGGTCTGTTTACATTTTAATAAACTTATTCGGGTCCAGCACTCAAGAGCAGCTCCCTATCACTTTCGCTAATGTTTCCTTAGCGAGACGCTGATTACTTAACCACAGCTGCGTTCGGCTCCTGTCCCAGAGAGCACGTTAGGAATGAACTTCCTGGCACAACCCCGACGCAGGCCTAAATACCGCAGGGCGCCAGAATACAGCAGACACATCACCCCGCAGAGGCTAGTACGTCCCCAGGTACAGCGGCCTTGTGTGTGGAGACTCTGTGTCCTCTGCTGGCCGGCGGGTGTGTGACACCTTTTGGATGTCTTCTGCTGGAGAGCCTCCTGTAAGTAGTTCTAAGTTCTAGGGGACTGATGACCTCAGATGTTAAGTCCCATAGTGCTCAGAGCCATTTGAACCATATTTTCTGCTGCTGTTGATATTATCCTGTTTCTGTACGAGACGTAATTCCTCTTAACTTGTCTACATGGCCATTACACTTGTCTGTGTAGGCTACCTGCTTGATGCTGGTGTCTGACTGGTTGCTATGTGAGGGGGCCGACTGCCCTGATGTAACAATGCGCCAGCACTGGGTTTCAATCATCTGCTACTTCTTGACATCATCGTCATGCTACACAAGCATAACGCACACTGAGATGACAAACGTCATGGCATAGCACACATACAGACAGCGGTAGTATCGCGTACAGAAGGTACAAAAGGGCAGTGCATTGGCGGAACTGTGATTTATACTCAGATGATTCATGTGAAAAGATTTCTGATGTGATTATAGCCGCACGACAGGAAATAATAGACTTGGAGGGCGGAATGGTAGTTGGAGCTGAACTCATGGGACAATTCATTTCGGAAATCGTTAGAGAATTCAGTTATCCGAGATCCACAGTGAGAGTATGTGCCGAGAATACCACATTTCAGGCTTTACCGCTCACTATGGTCAACGCAGTGGACGACGGCTTTCACTTAACGACTGATAGCAGGCACGTGAAATAACCGTAGAAACCAAAATGGGACCTGTGACGAACAGAGTCGTCAGGACAATGTGGCGAAATTTTGGGGTTAATCGGCTATGACAACAGAGAACCAAAGAAATCTTCTTTGCTAACAGCATGACATCGCCTGCAGCGCCTCTCTTCGGCTCGTGACCATATCAGTTGGACCCCAGGCGACTGCCAAACCGTGTCCCGATTTCAGCTGATAAAAGCTGATGGCATGGTTCAAGTGTAGCGCAGATCCCACAAAACCACGGATCCAGGTCGTCAACAAGGACTGTGCGATTTGAATGTGGTTCCATAGTGGTGTGGGCTGCGTTTAATGGAACTGATTGGGTCCTTTGGTCCACCTGAACCGATCATTGACTGGAAATCGCTGTATTCGTCTACCTGCAGCCATTCATGGACTTAATGTACCCAAACAACGATGCACCACGACACAAGGTCACAATTGTTTAGGAATGGTTTGAAGAACATTTGAGTAAAAGAGACCGACGGCCACCAAGATCGCCCGACGTGAATCCCACCGAACGTTTAAGGGGCATAATCGAGAGATCAGTTCTTGCACAAACTCCTGCATTGGCATCGCCTTCATAATATTATTTTAAGACGGCTTTAGAGGCATCATGGCTCTGTATTTCAAAACGGAACTTCAAACGACTTGTTGAGTTCATGATACGTCTGTTGCTGCACTACTCCGGGCAAAAGAGGGGCGGACACGATATCAGGAGGTATCTCATGGCTTTTGTCACTCAGTGTACTATACACTCCGTGTTCTATACACTCATCTACACTATAGAAATACACATACGACACAACTCTCACATACCCGCAAACAAAGAGTTTAATGTGCTCGTAGAAAACACAACCTTTCCAACAGGTGACTGAAACCACCCTGTGGGATATACCAGTCAACAATTCCATACGACATTTACATTTTTTTATAGTATACGGTACATTTATATCTTCATCACTATCGCACTTGCATATCATGTAGAAAACCAAAATTATCACTTTATAACAAATTCATTTTCTGGTTATTGTTTTGCTACATTCCAACTCACTCGCATCTATTAGATCTATTAGCATATGCTTTCTTGTCTCCATTCTGTTTGAAGGCTGTTAACTACATTATGACTTGTTGTTTTGTGGTCTTCAGTCCAGAGACTGGTTTGATGCAGCTCTCCATGCTGCTCTATCCGACTTATCCCTCCACAAAAGAGGTCGCTGCTGGATTACAGGTAAGCTATCTCTCTGAATTTTTAGCCAATTATTGCTAGTGCACAGTCCAAAGACCCTAGACGGATTGATGAACGATAGATAGATGGACAGACCATAGACCCATGGTGACGAGGTCCTCGAAGACGCAGAACATGTCCTAACAAAAATATGTAAAACATATTTACAGAAGATATCCCTTGCTTGTAAGGGAAATGCTGGAACTAGAAATTCCCTCCAAAACACTGCTATACCCTGCTGTGAATGGCTGTACCTCACTGCCTGATCACATGGTATCAGACGGAAAAGATTGTGAACCTACAGTGGATCAAAACACGTGAATCCCGCTCCGAGGGAATGAAATGGATTTCAGGGTCTGGAAACAAAAGCATGCGACAGAGGTGCATCGTTCCCTCGTCAGTGAGAAAATAGTGAAGATGTTTTCCGACAAAAAGCAATGTGTAGTGCGCCAGCGCTTTACACGAGTAGTCACAATCCAACTAGTTCTGGAAGAGTCTGATTCGTTGTACGCTGTGCTCTAGCCAAGCAATTGCTGAGACTCAGGTAAGGTTCAGTCCAAAATTAGTATGAAGTGTGCTCAAAAGCTAAAAGTGCGTTTCAGCGTCAAGAAAGATGAACTAGTAATTGATGCAATGTCTGAACATACCTGTGTATGGGATATGATGAATCCAAACTTTAAAAACATTATGGTGAAAAACGCGTTTTACATAGAACTTGGGAAAGTTATCAGGAAGACAAAATGAGATAATGATAACGTAGGCAGTTGTTTACGTATAAACACCACATTTTTCTTTTGTTTGTTTATTCCTTGCTAATTCTTTTTGTTGGCATTATTTATCATTTCTGATGGCAATATTTTCAGTTATACACTTTTAATAACGCATTATTCTAATCTATATGTACAGTGTATTACCATATAACGACAAGTCGTTGTTTAATGTTGTTACTAAAAATCTCGAGAAATTCTTGACCGATATACTTCGAATTTTTACACAATACTCTAACAAACGTTAGGATGGACATAGGATACATATACCTTTTTAACACATATATTAAATTTCTGCGCGATATTCTAATAATATTCGGACGAGCATAGGCTACATTTTTTCATTAATATTATATAAAGAGAATTTGTTATTTAATGTTGTCACCAAAAACCTTGAAAAATTATTGGCCAAATTACTTTCCATTTTTACAAAATACTCTAATAAAAGTTTGGATGGACACAGTCCACATGTTTTTTAAAAATATTTATGGTATATAATTATATACATACGACACTGAAGACCAAGAGAAACTGATACATCTGCCGAATATCATGTAGGGCCCCCGCGAGCACGCAGAAGTGCCGCAACACGACTGGCGTGGACTCGACTAAAGTCTGAAGTAGTGCTGCAAGGAACTGACACCATAATTCCTACAGGGCTTTCCATAAATCCGTAAGAGTACGAGCGGGTGGAGGTCTCTTCTGAACAACACTTTGCAAGGCATACCAGATATGCTCAATAATGTTCATGTCGGTGGAGTGTTTAAACTCAGAAGAGTGATCCTGGAGCCACTCTGTACCAATTATGGACGTGAAGGTTGTCGCATTATCCTGCTGGAATTGCCCAAGCCCGTCGGAGTGCACAATGGACATGAATGGATGCAGGTGGTCAGACACGATTCTTACGTACGTCATCCGTCAGAGTCGTATCTAGACGTATCACGGGTCCCATACCACTCCAAGTGCACACGCCCCAGACCATTAAAGAGTCTCCATCAGCTTGAACAGTCCCCTGCTGTCATGCATGGTCCATGGATTCATGAGTTTGTCTCCATACCCATACATCTTTGTCCGCTCGATACAATTTGAAACGAGACTCGTCCGACCAGGCAACATGCTTCCAGTCATCAACAGTCCACTGTCGGCATTGACAGGTCCAGACGAGGTGTAAAGCTTTGTGTCGTGTAGTCATCAAGGGTTCACGAGTGGGCCTTCGGCTCCGAACGCCCATATCGATGATGTTTGGTTGAATGGTTCGCACGGAGACACTTACTGATGGCCCAGCTTTGAGATCTGCGGTAATTTGAGGAAGGACTGCACTTCTGTCACGCTGAACGATTCTCTTCAGCCTTCGTTGGTCCCGTTCTTGCAGGATCTATTTCCCGCCCCAGCGATATCGAAGATTTGAAGTTTTACCGGCTTTCTGATATTCACGGTACACTCATACGGGAAAATCCCCACTTCATAGCTACTTTGGAGATGCTGTGTCCCATCGCTCGTGTGCCGACTATAACACCACGTTCAAACTCACTTAAATCAACCTGCCATTGTAACACCAGTAACCGATCTACCAACTGCGCCGGACACTTGTCTTATATAGGCGTTGCCGACCGCAACGTCGTGTTCCGCCTGTTTACAGATCACTATATTGGGATGTGCATGCCTATAACAGTTTCTTTGGCGCTTCAGTGTACATAAATGGGAAACTTTGTTAGGAAAAATCTCGAAAATTTCTCACCCGACTTACTTCAAATATTTACACGGCGCTCTAACAAAAGTTCGAGCTGATATAAGCTATATATTTTGTCAACAAGTCTTCTATTCAAGAAAACGACAAACCACAAAGAAATTATCTAAATGGGATGGATGTCGATAGATGAGATGTACAAGTGCAGACAAACAAATCATTACAATTTCATAAAAATTGGATGATTTATTCAAGAGAAAGGGATTCCTGAACAAAATCGCTAAACTGGTCGAAAGCTTCTGTTTAATCACTCCTAGACCAGTCTGGTGTGGTAATAGAAGTCATCAGAAAGAAAATTGAAATTTTAATTTTCACGTTTAAAAAATCATTTATGTATATGGGTCGTATGCTCGCTCATTGCAGGAACTCCATATGGAGTTGAAAAGTGTTAAAAGAGTTGAAAATATAAGTCGCTAGGTCCACGTGATATTGCAATTAGCTTTTAGAGAGAGAGTACTCTTCGCGTTTATCGCATACTTAGCATGCAATTACCGTGAATCTCTCGCCCATCGGGAAGCCCCAAGTGACTAGAAAAAAGCACAGGTGTCTGCCGTATGTAACAAGCATAAAAATACAGACCCGCAAAATTACAGATAAATATCATTATCGTAGGTTTGCTGCGGAATTCCGGAACATAAGCTAAGTTAGATGATAATTCTGAGTCAACACCTAAGTCTACTGCCTTTTTGCTTTACGTAGGAAACACGTCCAATAAGATCGGTCGTATTTTACGGAAATACGATGTGAAATGTGTTTTCCGACCTCCATCTAAAATTAGAGCACTTTTGAGTTCCGTTAAGGATGATCTTGGACTGCGTAAGGCGGGTGTATATCGTATTCCTTGTAGCTGCGGCATGGCATATATTGGTCAAACTATCAGGACCGTGGAGGACAGATGTATTGAGCATAAACGGCACACACGATTACAGCAGCCAAATAGATCTGCTATTGCCGAACATTGCTTGGATACTGGTCACCCCATGTTATATAATAACACCGAGATATTGGCATGCACGTCCAGCTATTGGGACAGTGTTATTAGCGAGGCAGTTGAGATTAAATTAGCGAGCAACCTCGTTAACAGGGATGGAGGTTTCTGTTTAAACTCTGTTTGGAATCCGGCTCTCTCCCTTGTCAAAAAACAGAGGAACAGAGTCAATGCTGCCTCACCTGCGAATTCATAGTCTCACTATCGATAGCTCTGACTTTGGTCATATTTGGTGGCACTAGTGTTCAGTGTGTGTGTGTGTGTGTGTGTGTTATCTTTCCTGCTTTTGTCCGAGAACCGAGGTATTAAATTTGCATGTACGCCGCCTGTCCGTTGCAGTTTGCCTTGAAAATGGCAGGGTGTTCTCCCGCCGAAATATCGGCGGTCGCTGAAAGTGTTACCTGGCTGAATTCCCGGAAGTTATTTGAAATACTGTTTCTCATTTTCAATTTGTTACAGAAAACGGCGGACAGCATATTGAACAGGTTTAGCGCCAGTCACACTGAAATTAATAATCCGATTTGATTTTGATTTATGATTTTTATGCGGTTTTTGGCCTCAGGGCAATTAAAAACAATGTGATTGATGCTTTTTATGCGGTTTATGACCTCAGGACAATTAGAAACCGGTTTTTCCCATCCGGTGTGATATGACCTTGCCGTGGTGAAAGGGCTTACGTAACTAACAGTATCACACCTGTACACTCATGGACATTGAGTAGTATAGTTTGTTTTACGTCAAATGTACACCTTAGGCATTTCTGTATGATTCATTTTTCACTTTTAGTCGACCACTATTAAATTATGATGCTTACAGCTACATTTTGTAACTATTTATTTTTCTTCTGCCATACGTTTTCCCCCTTCTCCGGTAATATTCCGTTGCAATTTGATGTCATTCTGACCAATGGTGTTATTTCTACAGCTATTTGAAAGTTTAACTTTAATTATAATCACCCTGTATAAGGATATATTTCAGTCAAGATAATTCAGTACGTAAAGGGAGATGGAAACCTAATAGGGTTGGATTGTGGTTGTAGGAAAAGGAACAGAAGAAATGGTTACTTGGTAGAAGAAACGAGAGAGGAAGAAGACTAATTAAGCTCTGGAATAAAATTCAACTAATAATAGCGAATACTCTGTTCAAGAATCACAAGAGGAGCAGGTATACATGGAAACTAATGATTAGACAGATTCCGAAATCAGATACTGGATTTTAAGGCGTACCCAGGTGCAGATATAGGCTCATATCACAATTTAGTAACGATGGAGAGTAGAATGAAATTCAAAAGACTACTCAGGAAGAATCAATGGGCAGAGAAGTTGGATGCGGAACTACTAAGGAATGAAGAGATGCGCTTCACTTTCTTTAAGGCTATATATTTAGCGATAACGGAGAGCTCAGTAGGCAGTTCAGTAGAAGAGGAATGTATACATCTAAAAACGGCAATCACAGAAGTTGGAAAGATAAACATAGGTACAAGGAAGGTAAGTGCAAGGAAACCATGGGTAACAGAAGAAATACTTCAAATGATCGATCAAAGAAGGAAGCACAAAAATGATCAGGGAAATTCAAGTGTACAGTAATACAAGTCACTTAGGAAGGCAATAAACAAGAAGTACAGGGAAGCTGCATGAAAAAATGTGAAGAAATCGGAAAAGGAATGATTGTCGGAAGGACTGACTGAGCACATAGAAAATTCAAAGCAACTTTCAGTGAAATTAAAAGCGGTGGTGGTAACATTATGTAATGGAAATTCTACTGTTAAATTCAGGGGAGGGACTGGTGGAAAGAGTACACTGAAGGCCTGTAAGAGAGAGAGGGCTTCTCTGTTGAAGTGATAGAAGGAGAAACAGGAGTCGACAGGGAAGAAATAGGGGATCCAGTAGTAGAATTAGAATTTAGAAGAGCTTTGCTCGACATAAGATCAAATAAGGCAGACGAGTTGGATAATATTCCACTGGAATTTCTAAGACAATTGAGGGATGTGGCAAAGAAACGACTATTCACGTTAGTGAATGGAATGTATGAAAATGGAGACACATCACAAGACTCTCCAAAAAAATCATCCACACGATAGCGAAAATTGCAATGCCGACAAGTGCGAGAATTATCGCTCAGTCAGGTTATACCTCATACATCCAAGTTCCTGAAAAGAATAATATACAGAAGAATGGAAAACAAATTGAGGATCTGTTAGATGACGATCAGTTCGGCCTTAGCAAAGGCATAGGCACCAGAGAGGCAGTTCTGACGTTGCGGTTGATAATGGGAGCAAGGCTGCAGAAAAATCAATATGCGTTCACAGAGTTTGCCGACCTGGAAGAAAAAGGTTCGGCAATGTAAAATGGTGCAAGATGTTTGAAATTCTGAGAAAATAGGTATAAGCTACGGGGAGAGACGGGTAATATGTGATATGCACAAGAACCAAGAGCGAACAATAAGACGGCAGGACCAAAAACGAAGTGCTCAGACTTGGATGTAGTCTTTGGCCCCTGCTGTTCAATCTGTGTATCGAAGAAGCAGTGATGGATATAAAAGAAAGGATCAAGAGCAGGATTAAAATTCGAGGTGAAATGATGTTAGTGGTAAGATTCGCTGATGACATTGCTATCCTCAGTGGAAGTCAAAAGGAATTACAGGATCTGTTGAATGGATTGGTCTCATGAGTCCAGAATATCGACTCGGAATAAATCGAAGAAAGACGAAAGTAATGACAAGTAGCAGAAATGAGAACAGCGAGACACTTTACATCAGAAATAAATGAAGTTAAGGAATCCTGCTACCCGGGCTGCAAATAAATCTATGACGGACGGAGCAAGGATGACATAAAAAGCAAACTAGAAGTGGTAAAAACGGCATTCCTGGCCAAGAGAAGTCTACTGGTACCAATCATAGGTCTTCATTTTGGGAAGGGCCGTCCGCTGTGGCCGAGCGGTTCTAGGCGCTTCAGTCCGGAACCGCGCTGCTGCTACAGTCGCAGCTTCGAATCCTGCCCCAGGCATGGATGTGTGTGATGTCCTTAGGTTAGTTAGGTTTAAGTGGTTCTAAGTTCTAGGGGATTGATGACCTCAGAAGTTAAGTCACATAGTGCTCAGAGCCATTTTAACCAAATCCTACACTCTTCGGTTAAGATCAATGTTCCATTCCAGGTGTTCCCCTGTCCACTTACTTCGGGAGCAACGTTGATGAGAGGTGTATTCCTGTCCGAAATGGACACCTAGGGGCCATATTGGTCGCGTGGGACTGTGTCGTCATATCCTTCCTAGTTGCCTCCAAAAAAAAGAAGACAACAGTTCCGACGCATTCTCCTGGGGGAAACTACGGGCCATAATTTTAAGGTGAGGATCGTCATATGGTGGTGCTGGCTGCCGGCGATCAATACGACGCAGTTCTTCAACGTTCGATTGACATCTCTCCAGTGTACAACTCCCATTGCTCGAAACTCTTCTTGCTCTATAGTGACAAAGCGCGTCGACTGATTAATTAATAATTTTAAGAATAATAATTACGATGAAAATTTGCTGGCGCCGCACAAGAGACGCAGCAATAGTGAGTTCGCTCGGAAGGGTGTGTCTCAGCTAATGTACGCATAGCGACGCACACTCCAGACAGTCGGACTTATGATTTTTCGTATAAACAAATAATCTGCAACATAAGAAAATTAATGTTCTTATTTTTTTTCTCGCTAGCTTCACGGGCTTGATTGCTGTGGGCATATCGCATTTTAATCTTTGACGTAACCGACTTAGGCGAATGAATGGAAAAAAATAAAACATGTAGCCATGTAGTCAAACCAGCATAAGTCTGAATACAATTGGCCCCCACTGTATACCGGCGTGGTCCACGATTATTGGACGAATGTATACAGTAGTGATGACCTTTCTACATCACAAGATACAAAAATTTATTTTCAGTTATAACTTACATTGTATCTTTAGCCTAACCGGGTTTAAAGTACCTTTATTGATGGCCGATCTTATTTTAATGTATACCATAGACGTGCCAGCTTACTCTTGTTTTACAATTTTATTTACATATTCCGAATGTTTAATTTTCCAAGTCCATGACACGACAAAGGGCATGTTCAAAGTTAGAGTCCGCGGACCCATTGTTGCTTTTTTTTCTGCTGCTGAAATCCATCGTCTACACACAATAGAACTACTGAGTAAACTCTTTGTGCACACTTATTTGTATCTTTATGAAACTACTTACTTAATGTTTGCTGGACCGATTGCAGACAGCTGACAGTATACTGTCATACGTTATCAATAATACTTATTTGAGCCGCGTGAGATAGCCGCACGGTCTGAGGCGTCTAGTCACGGTTCACGTGACTCCTCCCGTCGGAGATTCCAGTCCTCCCTCGGGCATGGTAGTGTGTGTGTTGTTCTTAGTGTAAGTTAGTTTAAGTTAGGTTAAGTAGTGTGTCAGCTTATGGACCGATTACCTCAGCAGTTTCATCCCACAGTACTTACCACAAATTTCCAAATGGTCTAAATGGCTCTAAGAACTATGGGACTTAACATCTGAGGTCATCAGTCCCCTAGACTTAGAACTACTTAAACCTAACTAACCTCAGGACATCACACACATCCATGCCCGAGGCAGGATTCGAACCTGCGACCGTAGCACAGTGGCCGGCACAAATTACCAAAAAATTATTTGAAAGAACCTATAGAGTGTTTAAATCAGTGCACCTAACTTATATCAATATCTTCAGGATACCACTCTTGTGTATACAAATAATTAAATATGTCACTACAAAGACTGTGCCGAGAAAATATTGTAGAAGAACGTTCACGTAAGTCGTGATCACGTGTACATGCATCCTGAGACTCGTATTTGGTGCTCATATCAGTAGCTTCCGCTTTCTGATATCCGATATGACCCCTGTTTGCCTTGGCAATACTAGACCAAAAAGTGGTTCAAATGGCTCTGAGCACTATGGGACTAAACATCTGAGGTCATCAGTCCCCTAGAATTTAGAACTACTTAAACCTAACAAACGTAAGGACACCACACACATCCAGGATTCGAACCTGCGGCCGTAGCGGTCGCGCGGTTCCGGACTGAAGCGCCTGGAACCGCTCGGCCACAACGGTCGGCACTACTAGACCGAAATTTTATTTAACAATATTCTACGTACTGTAATCTCGTCATATACACACATTCATTCCACTGTCACATTCATATACATATTTATATACATACACTAAAGCGCCAAAGAAACTGGTATGGCTTGCGTATTCAAATAAAGAAATATGTAAATAGGCAGAATACGGCGCTACAACCGGCAACGCCTGTATAATACAAGAGTCTGGCATAGTTGTTAGATCGGATACTGCTGCTACAATGGCAGGTTATCAAGATTTAATTGAGTTTGAACGTAGTGTAACAGTCGGTGCACGAGCGATGGGACACTGCATCTCCGAGGTAGCGATGAAGTGGGGATTTTCCCGTACTACCATTTCAGAAATGTACCGTGAATATCAGAAATCTGGTAAAACATGAAATCTTCGACATCGCTGGAGCCGAAAATAGATCCTTCAAAAACGGGACGAACGAAAACTGAAGAGAATTGTTCAGGGTGACAGGAGTGCAACCCTTCCGCGAACTGCCGCATATTTCAATGTTGGGCCATTATCAAGTGTCAGCGTGCGAACCATTCACGAAACATCATTGATATGGGCTTTCGGAGCCGAAGGCCCACTCGTGAACCCTTGATGACTGCACGACACAAAGCTTTACGCCTCGCCTGGGCCCGTCAACACCGACACTGGACTGTTAATGACTGAAAGCATATTGCTTGGGCGGACGAGTTTCGTTTCACATTTGTATCGAGCGAATGGACGTGTACAGGTATGAAGACAATCTGATGAATCCATGGACCATGCATGTCAGCAGGGGACTGTTCAAACTGGTGGAGGCTCTGCAATAGTGAGGGGCATGGGCAGTTGGAGTGATATGGGACCCGTGATACATCTAGATACGACTCTGACTGGTGACACGTACGTAAGCATCGTGTCTGACCACCTGCATCCATTCATGTTCATTGTGCACTCCGACGGACTTGGGCAATTCCAGCAGGATAACGCGATACTCCACACGTCCAGAACTGCAAGAGAGTGGCTCCAGGAACACTCTTCTTAGTTTAAACACTTTCATTGGCCCCCAGACTTCCCAGACATGAACATTATTGGGCTACCTGGGATGCCTTACAAGGTGCTGCAAAGAAGAGACCTCCACCCCCTCGTACTCTTACGGATTTATGGACAGCCCTGCAGGATTCATGGTGTCAGTTCCCTCCAGTTCAACTTTAGACATCAGTCTAGTTCATGCCACGTCGTGCTGCGACACTTCTGTGAGCTCGCGGGGGTCATACACGATATTACGCAGGTGTACCAGTGTCTTTGGCTCTTCGGTGTAGCTTATTTGGGGGTTAGATGCCAACCTTGCATTGCATCCAGCGCGCTAGGCTGTGTGTTGGACAGAACTATTTCTGCACATGTGCTGAGGTTGCTGCCCTATCCTACTTCATCTACATGTCCTCTCCCTCTTTTAATGCTATTTCACTCGTTCATATTTAAGTGCATTGTCAAATTGTATTTGGTAAATGCACATATTGTGAAAGGAATAGACACCAGTGTAATCATGTTTCATTTTCAGGCTTCATATTACCTTTTGACATTAAAATAGTATAACTTGCCTTGATTCCATTTAAAAAATATAAATAAAATGAAAATTTTCTCCTAAAACTAAGATAACAATAGTTATATACCTATTACATTGACATATTTCATTTGTTCATGTACAGTACTTCAAGGGTGCTGTTTGACCTTTCTGCAATCTTTTTGTGTACAAATTCTCTTACATCCTTGTGTGAATAAAGTCCCTTGCCCTTCCCACTACTAGGGTAGGCTAATCTTTATGCTCCTGGATATGGGATTTTGGTAACCGCAAATGGCCCAGTATACAAAAGCCGCTATTTACGATTGAGCATCCCATATTTCGTAGGTTTAGAGGTGCGTTCGTAGAAGTACCTCTTGTCCTACTTGAATCTGTACAGTGCGCCCTGATCTTTTGTCGTACGACTTTTCCCTCTGTTCAGGCTTTTCCTGCAGATTAATCAAAGCCTGGAAACTTTTTCTTCAAGTAACATTTCCCCCCTGTGTACCCTGGACAAAGGTCTTTCAAACTCATTGACTTCTCTGCTTCTAAACATCAATTCAGTAGGAGTGAAACCGGCTGAAGTGTGTGGTAAGCTTTGTAATTCCTCCTTTTGAAGTACCACAGGTGCGTCTAGATCACATTTAACGGCATTAATTACAGATTGCACTGACTCCTCATAACCCTTGTCTAAGCTGTTTACACCTTCCCGACACAGTTCTGCCGGCCGGGGTGGCCGAGTGGTTCTAGGCGCTACAGTCTGGAACCGCGCGACGGCTACGGTCGCAGGTTCGAATTCTGCCACGGGAATGGACGTGTGTGATGTCCTTAGGTTAGTTAGGTTTAAGTAGTTCTAAGTTATAAGTTAAGTCCCATAGTGCTCAGAGCCATTTGAACCATTTTTGACACAGTTCTGCTTTCATACCTACCCATTTGTCATGACTGAGAAACTAATCTGGAATAAATTGCATGCCCTCACCCCTTTTATTGGTCTGCGATTGGGGCTGATCGTGCACGTTTTCGGTTTGGCCTCGCTAGTTCGTATCCTTTATTGCCCTGGAATTAAATTCTTCTTGACCCTGACACCCTATGGATATATAATTGTTATTCCGTTGATTCTAATTCCCAGGTGAAGGACCCCCGAGTTTTCTATTTGCGGCTGCTTCCTGTCAATTACTGTATTGATCATTGCCACCTGCTGGGGTTGCATTGTGAACTTGTTGGCCACAGCCCCTCTGTTCAGTGTTAGCAGGTCTATTGCAATTCTACTTGTGATTACCTCTGAAACCTCGTTTGTACTTTTGGTTTCCCTTGTTACCATAATTATTTTTTGTATTATTGTAGTTTCACGAGGCGAGGTTATTGCCACCGTTTCCATTCTTCTGTTCGCTATTTCTTGGAGGCGCACACTGAATATTAATGTTCTGTGGTTGCGACGACTCCTCTTCACACATTAGTTCAATCGAATCGACTACGGATAAAAAATTGTGTATATCGTTTGCAGGTGTTGTGATCAGGTTTTCCCGTATATGGACGGGCAGGCGACATTGATACCCACCGCGTCTTGTTCCATCACATTTGAAACAAGTTCTCGTGACATGGAGAACTGAATCCGTACTAGAGCGTCTTTCAATGGCTTCAAGTGAGAAAATGCTCTCGGTGAGATATGGGAACTAGTCTCGTCTAGCGTGAGCGTGGTAGCGTCATGAGGTAAGATATTATTGTCATCAGCACAAACCGAATTTGTGTAATATTCCCGGCAGCCGTCGATATGATCGACATTTTCGGTGTCTCTGTCATTTGTCTTGGCACCCATAGTGGCGAATTTTAATCTTAAAACTGGTTGTGAGAATTTTCCAGATAAGTACGTGATATTTTCTACGCCAGTATTGCAGCTCATTGTTGCCTTTATATCCACATTCGCTCCAAAAAATCAAAATAATTTTGACCCAAATCTCTATTGCTTTTTTAAAAAAGCTTCAAATTTATGACTGGATGGGGTTAGGTTCTGGTACTACTTTTAATCAGGGCGTTCACAAATGCAGTCATGCGAGATATAAGTTGGAGTTTTTTCCTACTTGATAGATGATTTAAATGTTGTTGGTACAATTCCTCCGGTTAACCATTTGTAATTTATGCATACCTTGTGGTTTACAACCTTGGTTCTCACTCGGCAGTACTCCAATCATGAAACAAAGTAAATAAAAAAATTAGTACAATAGAATGTTCCGCAGCATGTTTTGTATCATTTAATTATTAGACCTGTCTATTTTATCTGGCACCGTCCACGGAACGATCGCCATTTCTACTGATTGATTAATAATTTTAAGAATAATAATTACGATGGTAATTTGCTACCGCACAAGAGGTGCAACCGTATGAGTTCGCTCGGGAGTGTGTGTCTCAGCTAATTTAGGCACAGGGACGCACACCCCAGACGTTAGGCTTACGATTTCCTGTATACACAGAAAAACTGTAACACATAATATTAGCCTTGAAGTTATTTACCTCTTCTTCCTTGAAGACAATGTTACGGCGTCGAACTTGCTCTGTTTAAATTTCTTGCTTCTCCGAAATATTACAGGTACCGGCAGCGCAGATATACACTCCTGGAAATGGAAAAAAGAACACATTGACACCGGTGTGTCAGACCCACCATACTTGCTCCGGACACTGCGAGAGGGCTGTACAAGCAATGATCACACGCACGGCACAGCGGACACACAAGGAACCGCGGTGTTGGCCGTCGAATTGCGCTAGCTGCGCAGCATTTGTGCACCGCCGCCGTCAGTGTCAGCCAGTTTGCCGTGGCATACGGAGCTCCATCGCAGTCTTTAACACTTGTAGCATGCCGCGACAGCGTGGACGTGAACCGTATGTGCAGTTGACGGACTTTGAGCGAGGGCGTATAGTGGGCATGCGGGAGGCCGGGTGGACGTACCGCCGAATTGCTCAACACGTGCGTGAGGTCTCCACAGTACATCGATGTTGTCGCCAGTGGTCGGCGGAAGGTGCACGTGCCCGTCGACCTGGGATCGGACCGCAGCGACGCACGGATGCACGCCAAGACCGTAGGATCCTACGCAGTGCCGTAGGGGACCGCACAGCCACTTCCCAGCTAATTAGGGACACTGTTGCTCCTGGGGTATCGGCGAGGACCATTTGCAACCGTCTCCATGAAGCTGGGCTACGGTCCCGCACACCGTTAGGCCGTCTTCCGCTCACGCCCCAACATCGTGCAGCCCGCCTCCAGTGGTGTCGCGACAGGCGTGAATGGAGGGACGAATGGAGACGTGTCGTCTTCAGCGATGAGAGTCGCTTCTGCCTTGGTGCCAATGATGGTCGTATGCGTGTTTGGCGCCGTGCAGGTGAGCGCCACAATCAGGACTGCATACGACCGAGGCACACAGGGCCAACACCCGGCATCATGGTGTGGGGAGCGATCTCCTACACTGGCCGTACACCACTGGTGATCGTCGAGGGGACACTGAATAGTGCACGGTACATCCAAACCGTCATCGAACCCGTCGTTCTACCATTCCTAGACCGGCAAGGTAACTTGCTGTTCCAACAGGACAATGCACGTCCGCATGTATTCCGTGCCACCCAACGTGCTCTAGAAGGTGTAAGTCAACTACCCTGGCCAGCAAAATCTCCGGATCTGTCCCCCATTGAGCATGTTTGGGACTGGATGAAGCGTCGTCTGACGCGGTCTGCACGTCCAGCACGAACCCTGGTTCAACTGAGGCGCCAGGTGGAAATGGCATGTCAAGCCGTTCCACAGGACTACATCCAGCATCTCTACGATCGTCTCCATGGGAGAATAGCAGCCTGCATTGCTGCGAACGGTGGATATACACTGTACTAGTGCCGACATTGTGCATGCTCTGTTGCCTGTGTCTATGTGCCTGTGGTTCTGTCAGTGTGATCATGTGATGTATCTGACCCCAGGAATGTGTCAATAAAGTTTCCCCTTCCTGGGACAATGAATTCACGGTGTTCTTATTTCAATTTCCAGGAATGTATAAATCGGGTGAAATAAGGAACTATTAAGTGAAATGGACTTATAACCATAAGAATTAACGTATTTCACATTATTATTGAACTAAACATAAATCACGTCCTCTCTCTACTATGGACGAGAAAAGACGGACAGTACATAATCGATGAAACATCCGACAGGAGTTTTTACAAACATAAGAAAGTTAATGTTCTTCATTTCTTCTCACTAGCTTCATAGGCTTGATTGCTGTGGGCATACCGGGTTTCAGTCTTTGCCGTAAACTACGAATGAATTGAAAAAGAAAAAACATTTCCGTATAGGTAAAGTAGCATAAGTCTCAATAAATGCGGACAGTCTAATCTCAAATGATCCTCCGAGGCACGCTGTCAGAGTGGACGGAGTGCACAAGTCTCGTCCACGTCAGAGAGCCTGCATGCTCTAGCCAGCTGCACTGACAATGCAGGTTTGCTTTTTGTTTACCTCCCCCACATGTTTCAAATGTTTGTGAAGTCTTATGAGACTTAACTGCTAAGGTCATCAGTCCCTAAGCTTACACACTACTTAACCTAAATTATCCTAAGAACAAACACACACACCCATGCCCGAGGGAGGAATCGAACCTCCGCCGGGACCAGCCGCACAGTCCATGACTGCAGCGCCCAGACCGATCGGCTAATCCCGTGTGGCCCACATACGAGAAGAGGACAGTCCGCCAACAGCGAAGAAGAGCGAACCTTCGACAATGCCAGCCACTAATACTGGCGAATCATCAGAAAAATCGTCCAACAATCGTCGGGCCAAGAACCCAAGACAGAAGCCAACAAGCAATGTGTCAACAACAGACCACGAAAGCCTCGACAATTTTATAACAAACAAAATCTTGAAACAATTTCCATACTCGTTTCATTGTTAATAAAACAGTGGAAAAATCGTTATCAAGCAAAATTATTGTCGTCTTGTCAGTAAATAACATACAATTAGGGAAGATGTTGCACACCGACACTGGAACCATACAGATTCTGCGGACTGGCGGCTCATGCCGCCAGAGGAGGGAGGGGCCTGTTTGTCGGAGGATAATGCCCGCTTCTCAATAGTGCTAAGGGGGTAGATCAGGGCGGAAATACTTTATTGGCTTAAAGTGTTCCTTAGAGAGTCTGTTCTTAAGATTCATTCATACGGTGATAAAAGTCACGGGACAGCGATGTGCATGAATGCAAATGGTGCTAATATAGCGTGCACAAGGTATGAAATGGTAGTGCACTCTGGAGCAGCCATTTGTACTCAGATCATTCATGTGATAATGTGTCCGACGTGATTATGGCCGCACGACGGGAATTAACAGACTTTCAACGCGGAATGTCAGTTGTAGCTAGGCGCATAGAACATTCCATTTCGGAAATCCTTAGGTAATTCAATATTGTAAGCTACACAGTGCCGAACTCGTGCAGAGAATACCAAATTTTGGGCATTAGCTCTGACCACGAACAACCCGAAGGCCGACGGCCTTAACTTAACGACTGAGAGCAGCGGCGTTTGCGTGGAGTTGTCAGTGCTAACAGACAAGCAACGCTGCATAAAGTAGTCGCAGAAATCAATGTGAGACGTACGCCAAACGTAACCGTTAGGACAGTACTGCGTAACTTGACGTCAGTGGGCTACGGCAACACGACCGACGCGAGTGCCTTCACTAACAGCACGATGACGCGTGCACCGCCTCTCCAGGGCTCGTAATCATATCGGATGGACCCTAGACGATTGGAAAACCGGTCCCTGGTCCTCGATTGTGGCGTGGAATCCACAAGGCCAAGACCCAAGTTGTCAACAAGTCACTGTGCAAGCTCGTGGCGACTCCATAATGGTGTGAACAGTGTTTACATGGAATGGACTGTGTCCTTTGGTGCAACTGAACCGAACATTGACTGGAAGTGGTTATGATCGGCTACCAGGAGACCATTTGCAGCTATTCGTCTACTTTATGTTCCCAAACAACAATGGATCTTTTATGGATTACAGTAAGCCATGTCACCAGTCACAGTTGTTCGCGATTGGTTTGAAGGACATTCTGAACAGTTCGACAGAATGATTAGGGTACACAGATCGCCCGACATGAATCCCATCGAAGTTATACTCGACTTCATCGAGAGGTCAGTTCACGCACAGCAGCACGCAACGTAAACAGTTTCTCAATTGTGGACGGCAACAGAGGCTGCATGGCTCAGTATCTCTGCAGTTGACTTTCAAGGACGTGTTGAGTCCATGCCACATCGAGTTGCTGCACTACGCCGGGAAAAATGAGGTCCCACACGATATTAGGAGGTACCCCCTGCCTTTTGTCAGCTCAGTGCGTGAAATGTTAAGATAATGTTAAAATCGTGATTTACTGCAGGAGAGTCTGGCTCATCGAGCTCTCGAATGCAACCAATGTAATACCATAATAGTTACTGGCAGAATGGGGGTCCTGTTGATTTCTGATAGTATTACAGAGGGCATTAATATCAACTAATATACTATTCTCAACAAGATTTCTCTTTGTGACGTGATTTGAGTATGGTATACAGTCTGAACCCTCATGCTTGTCTCGCGTTTCCTTAACTTGTCACTTCGTTTGTTTTTTATGGGAAGTAAAATGTGAATGCTTGAGAATGTCAAACTAACGTATCTATAAGGATAGAAAAAGTTCAAACGTTATCCCAATCGTGCAAAAAACGCTTCGATTGGTAAGCGGAGGCCAGTTAATCCATATCATTTCGTCAAAAAGAGAGTATTCCTATATCGGTGAAAGAAAGGCTAACTGTACGGTGCTCATATAGCCGATTAAAGATTTGTTTAGTTTCAATATTAAAAAACACAAGTTGAAACCTTGAAAGCTTGTTTTTTCAAAAATAAATTCAGTTTGGTGGTAGCTATAACCCACGAAATATACGTGCAGTTACCTTATACTGTTTTGTAACCTTGGCGTTTTTTCTTCTGTAGTAGATTTTTTCGATTTATTTTACTTTCGATTCTTTTTTTCACATTTTTATAACATCTTTTTCTCGAAAAAGTTGACTATTGTTTCAGAGTGTCGTCATTTTGTTAGAATCCATTTTTTTAAAAAATATCCCTATGTACTACATTAGACGATATCATCTGTTTCAAAGCAGGTTTTGTAATTTTGTTTTAGGTTGAAAGTTATGGCTTTCAGATCTCTTGCCAACTTTCCTCGCATTCGCAAAGGCCTTCGTCGATGTCGTGTAGTGTCTTCTGGGTGCAAAATTTACTTAAAAACACAGACTTCACTCTTACGGATGTTCAACAAAGGTCTAAAGTCAAACTTCTAATTTGTTTCTTATTAAAAAACGAATATCGGTTCCAAAATCGAAGGTCAACCTGGTCTATCCTTTCAAAGCCACGTCTTTCCATCCGTGTACTGGAACGATGTTATCCATTGCAGAACTGTAGATTTCATCGCTCTTTATTTCTCATTTTGTATTTCGAGCCACACATTATCCCACTCATAGACGGTTCTTCACCACAATAACGAGGTAATAGGACTCAAGACGACAGCACAGGGCGACACATTGTTTTCTTGGCACTCATCTCTTTCTGCCGTGTCACACTGCTCATTTCTCAAGATCACCAGGTGCCCCATACTCCAGTATATTTGTACAACTTTCGCTTGACGTCTATACAGGGTGTTACAAAAAGGTACGCCCAAACTTTCACGAAAAATTCCTCACACACAAAGAAAGAAACTATGTTATGTGGACATGCGCCCGGAAACGCTTACTTTCCATGTTAGAGTTCATTTTATTATTTCTCTTCAAATCACATTAATCATGGAATGGAAACACACAGCAACAGAACGTACCAGCGTGACTTCAAACACTTTGTTACAGGAAATGTTCAAAATGTACTCCGTTAGCGAGGATACATGCATCCACCCTCCGTCACATGGAATCCCCGATGCGCTGATGCAGCCCTGGAGAATGGCGTATTGTATCACAACCGTCCACAATACGAGCACGAAGAGTCTCTACATTTGGTACCGGGGTTGCGTAGACAAGAGCTTTCAAATGCCCCCATAAATGAAAGTCAAGAGGGTTGAGATCAGGAGAGCGTGGAGGCCATGGAATTGGTCCGCCTCTACCAATCCATCGGCCACCGAGTCTGTTGTTGAGAAGCGTACGAACACTTCGACTGAAATGTGCAGGAGCTCCATCGTGCATGAACCACTTGTTGTGTCGTACTTGTAAAGGCACATGTTCTAGTAGCACAGGTAGAGTATCCCGTATGAAATCATGATAACGTGCTCCATTGAGCGTAGGTGGAAGAACATGGGGCCCAATCAAGACATCACCAACAATGCCTGCCCAAACTTTCACAGAAAATCTGTGTTGATGACGTGATTGCACAATTGCATGCGGACTCTCGTCAGCCCACACATGTTGATTGCGAAAGATTACAATTTGATCACGTTGGAATGAAGCCTCATCCGTAAAGAGAACATCTGCACTGAAATGAGAATTGACACATTCTTGGATGAACCATTCGCAGAAGTGTACCCGTGGAGGCCAATCAGCTGCTGATAGTGCCTGCACACGCTGTACATGGTACGGAAACAACAGGTTCTCCCGTAGCACTCTCCATACAGTGACGTGGTCAACGTTACCTTGTACAGCAGCAACATCTCTGACGCTGACATTAGGGTTATCGTCAACTGCACGAAGAACTGCCTCGTCCACTGCAGGTGTCCTCGTCCTTCTAGGTCTTCCCCAGTCGCGAGTCATAGGCTGGAATGTTCCGTGCTCCCTAAGACGCCGATGAATTGCTTCGAACGTCTTCCTGTCGGGACACCTTCGTTCTGGAAATCTGTCTCGATACAAAACGTACGGCGCCACGGCTATTGCCCCGTGCTAATCCATACATCAAATGGGCATATGCCAACTCCGCATTTGTAAACATAGCACTGACTGCAAAACCACGTTCGTGATGAACACTAACCTGTTGACGCTACGTACTGATGTGCTTGATGCTAGTACTGTAGAGCAATGAGTCGCATGTCAACACAAGCACCGAAGTCAACATTACCTTCCTTCAATTGGGCCAACTGGCGGAGAATCGAGGAAGTACAGTACATACTGACTAAACGAAAATGAGCTCTAACATGGAAATTAAGCGTTTCCAGACACATGTCCACATAACATTTTTTCTTTATTTGTGTGTGAGGAATGTTTCCTGAAAGTTTGGCCGTACCTTTTTGTAACACCCTGTATAGTACCTGCTTCAAAAGGCTTTCGGCACTGACTCGGTATGCGCTGTTACTTAGAAAGGCAATTAAAGTTCAGAGAGAAGGAATAAAAACTTAGAGATTTGTCAGTGAAGTTGTAATTTGGTCACTGACAGCAAAAGGCTTCGAAGGGCAGCTAAACAGAATCGATATTGCCTTGAAAATAAATTCTAATATGAACATACCAAAGAGAACAACAGTAATGGAATTCAGTCTAGTCAAATCAGTCGATACTGAGAGAATCGGATTAGAAAATGAGACACTAAAGGTAGTAGTAGAGAGGAAATACATCAAAAAAAGTTTTGCATCACCCTGGTTCCCAGAACTCTTGAAGATAGACGTTGAGTGTGGATATGGTATTACAGACACAGTCCCTTTGACTATTCAGAGATAACACTAAACCCGTCAAATGGTTCAAATGGCTCTGAGCACTATGCGACTTAACTTCTGAGGTCATCAGTCGCCTAGAACTTAGAACTAATTAAACCTAACTAACCTAAGGACATCACAAACATCCACGCCCGAGGCAGGATTCTAACCTGCGACCGTAGCGGTCGCTCGGTTCCAGACTGTAGCGCCTAGAACCGGACGGCCACTTAGGCCGGCCTAAACCCGTCCAAAGATGTAAACAACCATGCATGAGCAGCGACTGTTAGACGGATAGGGTCCGACAGGCGATCAGTTCCAGTCATTCCACCAGGAAGGAGGTGCACGGCTCGTGTTGTCTGTAGTTCAACAATGCCTAGACGGTGAATACCGCTGTTCGATCACTTCCGCATTGCTACTTTGTGCCAGGAAGGGCTCTCAACAAGGGAAGTGTCCATGCGTCTCGGAGTGAACCAAAGCGATGTTGTTCGGACATGGAGGAGATACAGAGAGACAGGAACTGTCGATGACATGCCTCGCTCAGGCCGCCAAAGAGCTACTACTGCAGTGGATGACCGCTACCTACCGATTATGGCTCAGAGGAACCCTGACAGCACCATGTTGAATAATGCTTTCCGTGCAGCCACATGACGTCTTGTTACGACTCAAACTGTGCACAATAAGTTGCATGATTCGCAACTTCACTCCCGACGTCAATGGCGAGGTCCATCATGCAACCACGACACCATGCAGCGCGGTAGAGATGGGCCCAACAACATGCCAAATGGACTGCTCATGACTGGCATCACGTTCTCTTCACCGACGAGTGTCGAATATGCCTTCAACCAGACAATCGTCGGAGACGTGTTTGGAGGCAACCCGGTCAGGCTGAACGCCTTAGACACACTGTCCAGCGAGTACAGAAAGGTAGAGGTTCCCTGCTCTTTTGAGGTGGCATTATGTGCGGCCGACGTACGCCGGTGGTGGTCATGGAAGTCACCGTAGCGGCTGAACGATACGTGAATGCCATTCTCCAACCCATAGTGTAACCATATCGGCAGCATATTGGCAAGGCATTCGTCTTCGTGGACGACCATTCGCGCTCCCATCGTGCACATGTTGTGAATGACTTCCTTCAGGATAACGACATCGCTCGACTAGAGGGGCCAGTATGTTTTCCAGATACGAACCCTATCGAACATGCCTGGGATAGATTGAAAAGGGCTGTTTATGGACGACGTGACCCACCAACCGCTGTGAGGGATCTACACCGAATCGCCGTTGAGAAGTGGGACAACCTGGACCAACAGTGCCTTGATGAACTTGTGGATAGTATGCCACGACGAATACAGGCATGCATCAATACAAGAGGACGTGCTACTGGTTATTAGTGGTACCGGTTTGTACAGCAATCTGGACCATCCTCTCTGAAGGTCTCGCTATATGGTGGTATGTGAGGTTTTCATGAGCAATAAAGAAAGCTGAAGTGATGTTTATGTTGATCTCTATTCCAATCTTCTGTACACGTTCCAAAACTCTCGGAACCAAGGTTATGCAAAACTTTTTTTGATGTGTGTAAAATGCAGACTGTCAATGGCAGGAAAAGCATTTCTGAAAAGAGGAATCTGTTAACATATGCACGTATTGCGAGGTGTGTGAGAAAAGTAGTGGGACTGACAACGCTGCGAGCGATTTGGGAACGCTGTGTTCTACTTGTGTAGACCGGTGTGTTCATCCCTTCCAAATGCTCATTCTGAGTTTCAAGTCCGTACAACCATCACGTTATTTTTGAGATCTCAGTCAGTCAACTTGTGGACACGTTGAAAATGAACCTCGCTCAGGGAATGTTTGGCATCAAAGGCATTCCTGTTGTTCCACGACCCCCCTAGTCACCTGATCTGAGTCCTTTCCCGAAATTGAAAAATGTCTCAAAAGCGCTTAATTTTGGGACTCTGGACATGCTAAAGGCCCTATCAGCTGAATAACGATTCCACCGGACTGTAGCAGGGGTAGGGAACTACTTTGAGGGGGACTATATTATTGGCTGAAAAAGTCAGTCTCATTACTTTTCTCATACATCTCGTATAAATTAAAAGCCCCCTGCCACGTTTTTCTGTGTGTATATGAAGGCTAATCACTGGAAATACACTTGGCATTTTGATACCGTTTTCAATAATAAACTGATTCACAAGGAAAGCTTTGCATGTAATGTATAACCACGACACCAGACAAGAACTACGTCCGTAGACACTTAGTGCTAAGTGGGCGCTAGTTATGAGGTCCTTGTGGAGATATTTGTCTGGAGTGTAACCTTGTACGGAAGTAAAACGTGGACGATAAACAGTTCACACAATAAGGAAATATAAGCTTTTGGAATGTGCTGCTGCAGAGGAATGCCCGAGATTAGAATTTTAGATCGAATAACCATTGAGGAGGCCATGCATCGAACTGGGGGAAAAGAAATTTATGACACAACTTGAGTAATATGTGGAATCGGTGAGAGGACGTATCCTGACGCGTCAAAGAAGAGTGGGTGGAGAGGGAGGGGTCAAAGTTGTACAGCAACATCTGGGCAGGAAGACAGAAGTTCAAATGGATTTAGGCTGCAATAGGTGTTCAGAGATGAAGGGGTATGCACGGGATATACTGGCGTCGTACGCTGGATCTAAGAAATCTCCGGTCTGAAGGCAAGAACTGTTAGCTGGAGTGTCCAAGATGTAGTTCTCCGATTATCGACGGTGCTGGGCTGTGGCGTGCAGTACCTGTCATTATTGGTAGGTACACAGTGTGACTGAGTGGACCATCGGGCTATCTGTGTTACACAATTATAACAAATTCAACTGATCAACTCGACTTCGATTATTAACGTTCATCTCAGAAAATCCGTTTTCAATACTCTCTCCATCAGATCTTCAGATCTGCACCTTGAACCAGACGCCTGCCGCCTCGAGGTGCTAGACCCCTCCCGAAGCTACTGACAGGGCCGAGAGTTCTCCAGAAGCCGCCGGAGACGCCTGCGGGCCGCTCCCCTCGCCGCGCCGGGATATTTCGGTCCGCCAGCAACCCACGCAGGGCGTGCTCCGGCACTGACCTAGAGGCTCCCTCCTATAAATAGGCGAACGTCCCTGCGGTCGCGTCAGTGCCCCGCCAGCATGCATGGGATCAGCGTCACCGCCTCCGTGTCGGAGCAGGACCGCCACCTCACCGACATCTCCACCATCATCTTCGGCAACGGCAGGCTCTATAGCGGCGGCGACGATGGCAAGGTCAAGGTACGCCATCCCCAAAGATGCACACGCACATTGGTTACCTAGGCATCAATGTTCAGATCGCCCTTAAGTAGAAAGCTAGAGTCGTCGCTGGATATTGTGGTCGGTGCGCAGTGACCAGTGTTCGTACGAAGCCCTGTGCAAGTTCATTCGTTCGTTCGGAAAGGGAGACTAATAGTGTTTGCCCCTTTTGGGCAGTCGGCAATGATAGAATCGTGGCGCACGCCCCGCAGTCTTTCTAAAACGATTTTACAGTAACTGTTCGGTAAAAAAATTCTTTACTGACGTACTTGTAGCTTTATATGTCAGATTCATGACGATGACCTCATCATTTCGTTAATGGTCATAGTTATTGTGATACTTGCATGAGAGTAAGACACTGCACGAAATTCGAAGAGGTTAGCAAATGAAAAGTAGGGGTCGCTGTGATTTTACGTTTCGTGCGTATTAAGTAATACGTTACTGCGTATGAAATTCAGCTAACGTATTGAATGTTTCGTTAGACCTGGGTGGAGATCTCCAACTGTCCCCAATATCAAGAAAAATTATCTGACGTAACACACTCATCTGCGATGACGTGTGTCGGCCGGAGTGGCCGAGCGGTTAATGGCGCTACAGTCTGGTACCGCACGACCGCTACGGTCGCAGGTTCGAATCCTGCCTCAGGCATGGATGTGTGTGATGTCCTTAGGTTAGTTAGGTTTAAGTAGTTCTAAGTTCTAGGGGACTTATGACCACAGCAGTTGAGTCCCATAGTGCTCAGAGCCATTTTTTTGTGATGACGTGTGCCAGCGATAAAGCCAGAGTGAAATATTCATAACATTCCTCATATTTCATAAACGGTTTGAGAGAGCTAAGTGAGATTTTGGCAAAGAGGAAAGTATTTTGCCACATGGTTATTGTGCAAAACTTCATTATATACTTTGTTATTCTACTAACTACAGACTTTTTCGATGAAAGAATGTAATTTATAAGGCCCATGGATAGCTGATGAAACGAGAAATGCTATGGGTTTTGGAACAACATAAGCGAAGACGTAACACGTTTATTTTGTACCGATTATGTACTTTTTAGTTAGCAATTGACCTCACTTTTCCTCAGTTCCTCACTTAACAGACTTAATAGACTGCGGCTGTACATGTTAGTGAGGTGACACTATGTAAAATCCGCTATGTTTTGGCAGAGGAAACAAATTTAAACGTTGAAACAAGAGGAATGTGTAGGTTTTACACAAAATTCGCCCCTCATGACGCCTTTCTGATAGCTCCAAGTGGTCAACAAACTAGGCGGAAATAATTCGCTGCTTTTTTTGCATTTTAGCGGAATTCTTTTTAAGGGGTGACAATTATGGAACTATATGAAATAAATCTTTATAACTTCTTAATGGTTTGCGTTAGGACATTCAAACTGCGCTGTTTGTCCGCGGGGCATGGCGGGAATTAGTATGGTATATACGGTTTGGTTTAGCGACGAAGCCCAGTTTCATCTGGGTGGGTTCGTCAATAAGCAAAATTGGCGCAGCTGGAAGACTGAGAAAACGCATTTCCCGATCGAGAAGTCTCTTTACCCTCAACTTGGGACGCACACTGGACTCGCATTCGGAAAGACGACGGTTCAATCCCGTCTCCGCCCATCCTGATTTAGGTTTTCCGTGATTTCCCTAAATCACTTCAGGCAAATGCCGGGATGGTTACTTTGAAATGGCACGGCCGATTTCCTTCCCCATCCTTCCCTCACCCGAGCTTGCGCTCCGTCTCTAATGACCTCGCTGTCGACAGGACGTTAAACACTAATCTCCTCCTCCTCCTCCCTCAACTTGTGACTATGTTGTATGCAATGTCCTGTCACTTGTTGATGGCAGGCATGTCGCGCGGTTCCAGACTGTAGCTCCTAGAACCGCTCGGCCACACCGGCCGGCCTGCCTGCCATCGTTGGTGACGATGTGGTGCAGACGAAAAGCGAATTTCTGCATGACCTGCTGAAGTGTTGATGGCACGATGACTAGTGAACGTTGCCTGAAGGTTTTGGAAGATGATTTCATCCCTGTTATCCACAGTGACCATCATTTCGACAAGATGTGGTTCATGCAAGACCCCATAGAAGCAGGAGAGTGTTTGATGTCCTGGAGGAGCACTTTGGGGACTGCATTCTGGCTCTGGGGTACCCAGAGACCACTGGCAAGGGCCTTGTTTGGCCACCATATTCTCCCGATCTGAACACAAGCGACTCCTTTTCGTGGAGCTGTATTAAAGACAAGGTGTACAGCAATAACCCCAAAACCATTGCTGAGCTGAAAACAGCCATTCAGGAGGTCATCGATGTTTCAACACTTCAGCAGGTCATGCAGAAATTCGCTTTTCGTCTGCACCACATCGTCGCCAACGATGGCAGGCAGGCCGGCCGGTGTGGCCGAGCGGTTCTAGGAGCTACAGTCTGGAACCGCGCGACCGCTACGGTCGCAGGTTCGAATCCTGCCTCGGGCATGGAGGTGTGTGATGTCCTTAGGTTAGTTAGGTTTAAGTAGTGCTAAGTTCTAGTGGACTGATGACCTCAGAAGTTAAGTCCCATAGTGCTCAGACCCATTTGATGGCAGGCATATCGAACATATCGCAACCTAAATCCGAATATCTGTAGTGACGTTCACATGTTGAATAAAGTTGGTACACGCCGAAGTTTGTAACTAATTTACGTTTTCCTTCATGTAGTTCAATAATTGTCACCCTGTATGCAAATACTAACCAAAGCAGAGATGACAGGTCGTTTTGAATAGGTACCAGGCAAATGTGGGCGTGGAGGGGCTCCACTTAATATTTACAAAAAATGTTAATGTGGTCTTCAGTTTAGAATGGCGTTTCCCCTCGAGCGCTCAGCACATCCGCTACAGCGCCTCTCCGTAATCCCTACCCTACCAGTACCGCTTCCACCAGGCTTTCCCTGTTGATTGCGCATCTACTCGTCACGTTATTCTGCGTGCACTCTACATATGTGCTTGATAACTTACCATCTTTCACGTTCATGGAGATTCAGCTGCCGTCTGTAAGGAATAATTGGCCAACGGCGGAAGAGAAGTACTTTTCGTTCACTGTGAAACCAAAGTAAGACGCCAGATTTTCCACAAATGAGAAAATTCACTCTCTTTAGTCACAAATGTCTTGACAGAAATTGGTAGATATGTTACAGTTACGGTTCATCTATGAATCATAATCAGAGCTAAAAATCTGATATCGTGTTATAGAAGTAACTCGTCAAAGAAAATCACCAGGCACTTATTGTGAACCATTAAAATTAAAATATGTTCGGGTTTTAAGTGCCCACAATGAGTGCTTGACAATACCTGGGTGTGTTACTTCCGCAACGAGATTGGGTTATTCGTTCTAATAATGCCACATAGAGTCGAAACTAATTAATTGAAACGTCTCTCAGACATTTCTCTCGACGGTACATCCGCAACTGTTAGTCACTGCCAACGATAAAAATCCGATACAGTTGTAAAAATTGTTTATTGCTAAAAAGGAAAGGACTAACCGGTTTCAGGACATATGTCCCATCTTCTAGTGCAGCTGCAATATTTTAAATGAATAATAATATCTATCCACATGATTAAGACAATCAACGCTAAACAAAACCAGTAGATATTCTTAGAAAAAACCGTTATACGTACATTAAAATTTTAGTTCACAAAAGTTAACCTTAGTTATGCGTATTTTGTGGACTCACATTTTAATGTACACATAGGGTTTTTTTTCTAAGAATTTCTGTCAGTTCTGTTTCGCTCTGATTATTTTAACAATGTGGATAGGTATTATTATTCATTTAAAATTTTGCAGGCGCACCTGACGATAGGACATACGTCGTGAAACTGGATAGTGTTTTGCTTTTTAGACATCAGAACACCTCACCTAATAAAAGGAATTCTATTTGTTAAGGTATTCTTATTCTTATGGTGATGTGTATCGGAAGATGGAAAACGAATAAGTTTTAAAATGATCAGATAATAATGTAGTCACTATTAAAAGAGTGACTGGAATGAAATATTCTACGAAATTGTTACCGTAAAACAGCTGCTTTCCTTCCTTCTAGCTACATGAAAAGTAAAATTTCTCATTTCTTTGCACGTATCTTATGTGCATTTTCCTGAAAATGGTTGTTTAGAAAGCACGAAGTTATATTTTTACTTACTTATAATTTTATGCCAACGTCTTGCCGCAGTGGTAACACGTTCCCGTCAGATCACCGAAGTTAAGCGCTGTTGGGCTTAGATGGATCACGGTCTGGGTATGCCGGATGTTGTTGGTAAGCGGAATGCGCTCAGCTCTTGTGAGGCCAACTGTAAAGCTACCTGATATAGAAGTGGCGGCACCGGACACGAAAACTGGCAACGGCCGGATGAGTGGTGTGCTGACCACATGCCCCTCCCTGTACACATCCGGTGACCCCTAAGGCCTGAGGATGACACGGCAAACGGGCGGTACCGTTGAGCCTTCAAGGTCTGTTCGGGCAGCCTTTGTTCCTTTTTTTTTTTTTTAATATTGTAATGAACTGGCCAAGTGCTTACATCAGCATGCGACTGCTATTACTTTAATGCTATTTATTGTTTTCCTGATTGACAATATTGAAAGTAATTTTGTGAGTGCTTGGGTGTGTGTGTGTGTGTGTGTGTGTGCGTGTGTGTACATCAGAGTAGAAAAGCGGGACGACCATGAAAAATTAAGGAGAGAACATCGATGACAATACATCAATAGAAGAGTGTGTCAGCAGATTTAGCGTGTAAATCATGATCTTAAAAGAAAGAAATAAAGATTCTGTCAAAATTATACGTTTTAAGAAAATAAACTATGCGCCTCCCTTCAGCAATACAGTGTTGGCACAAGAACATAAACCCGGAAGCATCTGGCATGTGCATTAATTTCACCTTAAAACACAGAAGAAAAGGGAGTCTTAGATATGCTATAAACATATACCTGTTTCTTTCATACAGAGGCACATAGACGGTCGCTTTTCCCTCACTCCATTTGCAAGTGGAAATGAAAGGGAATGACTATTGGTGGTACAAGGTACCCGTCTCCGTGAACCGTATGATGGCTTGCGGAGTATGACTGCAGATGTAGATGAAACGTAAAACAGTAGTCATCTAGTCCATATTACAACAATGTTTCCTTAGCACTGAAGATACTGTTGTGCAACTCTGTGACAAATTTTCACATATATTATGTTTTCTGTGGAGCGTAGTTCATTAACTTAAACTCACGTAAAACGTATTACAGTAAGTGAACTCACTAAAAATTCATTTTGCAACAGATCTTAATTTTGCATTGGCTCCCGTTAATCTTCTTTATTCCGAGGTCTGGCAGCTATCCTGAAATGCTACATGTCACAGTGTAGACGTAGGTCTCATCACACATATCATTTGTTTGTTCTTCTATATCCACCTGGTTAACCACTTTGTCCTTATTCTAGATTTTCTGTATTGCGATGAGGTTCGCTGCATTCTGCAGTATTTTAAAAAGGATTATCGACTTCGTGACGGTTGAAAATCTTTCCCATAACTGGAGAACCCCCCATGAACCATGGACCATGGACCATGGATCTCGCTGTTGGTGGGGCGACTTGCATGCCTCAGCGATACAGACAGCCGCTACAACGGAGGGGTATCTGTTGAGAGGCCAGACAAACGAGTGATTTCTGAACAGGGGCAGCAGCCTTTTCAGTAGTTGCAGGGGCAAGGGTCTGGATGATTGACTCATCTGGCCTTGTAACACTAACCAAAACGCCCTTGTTGCGCCGGTATTGCCAACAGCTGAAAGCAAGGGGAAACTACAGCAGTAATTTTTTCCGAGGGCATACAGCTTTAATGTATGGTTAAATAATGATGGCGTCCTCTTGGGTAAAATGATGGCGTTCTCTTGGGTAAAATATTTCGGAGATAAAATAGTCCCCAATTCCGACCTCCGGGAGGGGACTACTCAGGAGGACGTCGTTATCAGGAGAAAGAAAACTGGCGTTCTACGGATCGGAGATTGGAATGTCAGATCCCTTAATCAGGCTGGTAGGTTAGAAAATTTTAAATGGGAAATGGATATGTTGAAGTTAGATATAGTGAGAATTAGTGAACTTCGGTGGCAGGAGGAACAAGACTTCTGGTCAGGTGAAATGAGGGTTATAAATAAAAAATCAAGTAAAGGTAATGCAGGAGTAGGTATAATAACGAATAAAAAAATAGGAGCGAGGGTCAGCAGCTACAAACAACATAGTTAACGCATTTTTGTAGCCAAGATAGACACGAAGCCCAGGCCTACCGCAGTATTATAAGTTTATATGCCAATTAGTTCCGCAGATGACGAAGAGATTGATGAAATGTATGATGGGATAAAAGAAATTATTCAGATAGTGAAGGGAGACAAAAATTTATGAGTCATGGGGGACTGCAATTCGATAGTAGGAAAAGGAAGAGAAGGAAGTAGTAGGTGAATATGGATTGTGGTTAAGGAAAGAAAGAGGAAGCGGGCTGGTAGAATTTTGCTCAGAGCATAACTTAATCATAGCTAACACTTGGTTTAAGAATCACGAAAGAAGCCTGTTACGTGGAGACACTGGAAGGTTTCGGATAGATTATATAATAGTAAGACAGAGATTTAGGAACCAGGTTTTCAATTGTAAGACAGATGTGGACGCTGACCTTAATCTATTGGTTATGATCCGTAGATTAAATCTGAAGGAACTGTAAAAAGGTGGGAATTTAAGAAGATGGGACCTGGATAAACAGAAAGAATCAGAGTTTCAGAGAGAGCATTAGGGAACGATTGAGAGGAACAGGAAAAAGAAATACAGTAGAAGAAGAATGGGTAGCTTTGAGAGATGAAATAGTGACGGCAGTGGAGGATCAAGTGGGTAAAAAGACGACGGATATTAGATATCCTTGGGTAACAGAAGAGATATTGAATTTAATTGATGAAAGGAGAAAATACAAAAATGCAGTAAATGAAGCAGGCAAAAAGGAATACAAACGTCTCAAAAATGAGATCGACAGGAAGTGCAAAATGGCTAAGCATGGATGGCTAGAGGACAAATGTAAGGATGTAGAGGCATATATCACCACGTGTAAGATAGATACTGCCTACAGGAATATTAAAGAGACCTTTGGAGAAAAGAAAACCACTTGTATGGATATCAAGAGCTCAGATGGAAAACAATATCTAAGCAAAGAATGGAAAGCAAGAAAGGTGGAAGGAATATATAGAGGGTCTATACAAGGGCGATGTACTTGACGGCAATATTTTGGAAATGGAAGAGCACATCGATGAAGAAATGGGCGATATGATACTGCGTGAAGAATTTGACAGAGCACTGAAAGGCCTAAATCGATATAAGGCCCCGGGAGTAGACAACGTTCCATTAGAACTACTGATAGCCTTGGGAGAGCCAGCCCTGACAAAACTCTACCATCTGGTGAGCAAGATGTATGTGACAGGCGAAACACTCTCAGACTTCAAGAAGAATATAATAATTCCAATCCCAAAGATAGCAGGTGTTGACAGGTGTGAAAATTACCGAACTATCAGTTTCATAAGCCATGGCTGCAAAATACTAACACGAATTCTTTACAGACGAATGGAAAAACTGGTAGACGCCAACCTCGGGGAAGACGAGTTTGGATTCCGTAGAAAGGTTGGAACACGTGAGGCAATACTGACCCTACGACGTATCTTAGGAAAAGATTAAGGAAAGAAAAACCTACGTTTCTAGCATTTGTAGACTTAGAGAAAGCTTTTGACAATGTTGACTGGAATACTCTCTTTCAAATTCTGAAGGTGGCGGGGGTAAAATACAGTGAGCGAAAGGCGATTTAAAATTTCTACAGAAACCAGAGGGCAGTTATAAGAGTCGAGGGACATGAAAGGGAAACAGTGGTTGGGAAGGGAGTGAGACAGGGTTGTTGCCCCTCCCCGATGTTATTCAATCTGTATATTGAGCAAGCAGTAAAAGAAACAAAAGAAAAATTTGGAGTAGGAATTAAAATCCATGGGGAAGAAATAAAAACTTTGAGGTTTCCTCATGACACTGTAATTCTGTCAGAGACAGCAAAGAACCTGGAAGGGTAGTTAAACGGAATGGAGAGTGTCTTGGAAGGAGGATATAAGATGAAAATCAGCAAAAGCAAAACGAGGATAATGGAATGTAGTCTAATTAAATCAGGTTAGAAAAGAGACACTTTAAAGTAAATGAGTATTGCTATTTGGCGCGCAAAGTAACTGATGATGGTCGAAGTAAAGATGATATATAATGTAGACAGGCAATGGCGAGATAATCGTTTCTGAAGAAGAGAAGTTTGTTAATATCGACTATAGATTTAAGTGTCAGGAAGTCTTTTCTAAATGTATTTGTATGGAGTGTATGGTGTGAACCATGGACAATAAATAGTTTAGACAAGAAGAAAATAGAAGCTTTCGAAATTTGGTGCTACAGAAGAATGCTGAAGATTAGATGAGTAGATCACGTAACTAATGAGTACGTTCTGAATAGAATTGGGTAGAAGAGGAATTTGTGGCACAACTTGGTAGGACATGTTCTGAGACATCAAGGGATCACCAATTTAGTACTGGAGGGCAGCGTGGAGGGTAAAAATCGTAGAGGGAGACCAAGAGATGAATACGCTAAGCAGATTCAGAAGGATGTAGGGTGCAGTAGTTACTTGGAGATGAAGAACCTTGCACAAGATAGAGTAGCATGGAGAGCTACATCAAACCAGTCTGTGAAATGAAGACCACAACAACAACAAGATCAACAACTGGACAAAGATTATTGTTTAGTTAAATTTATGAACTACATGTGGGTACATAATTTTCCTATATAATTTCTTGTATAGTTAAACTACATTTTAACAGAAACAGGATCTTTATTCGTTTTGTCCTGTTCATATACAGATAAGGCTCTAAAGCCGCGAAACTAATTGGAACACAAACAAACAATTATCGTTCAGCTGAAGTAGTCTTTTTCATCATGGTACCACTTGACATGATGTAGAGAATTCGTTATTTTAGCGTTTTCTGCGAGAAAGAATTCCAATGAACTACTGATTTTATTTACATGTCTTTTATGAGCCGATCACATAAAATATTTTTCATCCATTTAAATACAAATGTGACGTTCGATCAGTGACTGTCACTGTAGATGGTTCAAAATGGTTCAAATGGCTCTGAGCGCTATGGGACTTAATTTCTGTGGTCATCAGTCCCCTAGACCTTAGAACTACTTAAACCTAACTAACCTAAGGACATCACACACATCCATGCCCGAGGTAGGATTCGAACCTGCGACCGTAGCGGTCGCGCGGTTCCAGACTGTAGTGCCTAGAACCGCTCGGCCACCCCGGCCGGCCACTGTAGATGGCACTAGGCCGATTCAGTACCCAGTTGGGAATATTTGGGAGGAGATATGCAATTACGGCATTTGCTTCATAACCGAGGAGAATGAACCAGACAACTGGAATTGATTTGTTTCTGGGATAGTACGTCTGAGGCAAAAATTTGAGGGCCTGGTGTGTATGCGGGCTTGCACGTGTGGTGTGTGTGTGTGTGTGTGTGTGTGTGTGTGTGTGTGTGTGTGTGTGTGTGCGTTTTACTGCAAAGAGTGGGTGGCGGAATGATTGGTGCATATAACGATCAATACATTGCATCAACGGACGGTTTGTTTCGTAAGTTCATAATCGCTTCCTTCCCTTATGTCCTATTTGGTCAGTTACACTTCGTACGACGAAAGAAGAGCTCTGACAGTTGTCAGCGATGTTGTCAGGTTTCAAGTGCGAAGCGTAAAAGGTCACTGACGGTACCGAAGTTACGTGGCTGGAAACAATAGACATCTATAGACTATGTTGTAGAGAAGTATTCAAAATCGCGTTACCTGATTGGTTGTGGAAGACGCGCGAAGCAGTCGCACCAAGCCCACTGAAATTGCTGTCATGTTTCGTAATTCGCTGTACCATCCATTCCTTTCATTTTAGTTTTAGGCAAGATTTTCAGCAAAGCTCTATCGGTTTCTGCTACTTTTCTTCCAACTATAAAAATAGTAGATATCGATGTCGTCTATTTCGTCTGTACTGGTACTGAACAGCCCCCTCTGAGCAACCTCCCCTCAACATCACACAACCCCAGGCAAAAAACAGACCGATCTGCTAACTAGCTGCCCCTTGACCCAAGCAGCCTTGGTTACTTGATGGACATTGGGTTGGCGGGTTCAATTATTGGCAGTCTCTGGATGTGCTTGAGGATTTGTTTAATTATCCCGAAATCGATTAGAAGTAAGTTAGTAAGTTTTCAAAAAACACAACTACATAGACAAGTGAATTTAATAAACCGGAGTTAACAACTGTTCATTTCGCAAGATAACAAAGATTTTATTCTAATAGCGATAGAGTGCTGACTGGTTTACTATCACAGGCGTGATCTTGATGACTGGTCCTCAACAGGCTTGCCTCGGCCACCAGGCAAACTTCCAGAGCCTACTAGATAAAAAAGGTGCACTGTTACATAACCCTGGGGCTGAGATTGCTAACGCACTCACTACGGCTTCCTTTGGCTGTCTGCCTCGGGCGTGTTTCATATGTGTACCAACGAGGAATGACAAACGAGTAACTATGAACGGTACTGTAAGTTTTCTGTCTGGCAAACGACCGAAAGCTCTCTCATATTGTAAGGAATGTCATGAGCGTTTAATGTATCCTATTAAAATTAACCACTGTTTAAAGGTATTTTTCCTCACTCAAAGGATGACAAGTGTAACGAATATTAGGGTCTGTGGTAAAATGTAGTCTCACAGTAAAAGCAGATATGATACCCATAAGCTACACAATGGGTTACAGTAAATGGAACTTCCCATCTTAAAGATGTGTCGGGATTAATAGGTGGATTTTAGCAAGAAATGTCTGCGATCACTTTCCATAGCACAAATGGAGGCAACTTGCTTCCGTCACGTCTTCTAAAGATATTCCGTAACAGTTGTCCCGCTTGGTTTCTTCTCTGTCGGTCGCGAGCTCTAAGGCCTTGTACACGTTAATATACATAGTCGAGCGAATTTTATCTTTATACATTGTCTATAGACTGCCGAGTGATTTTATATATAGACAACTAAGAGACATTTCTTATCTATAGGCACGCTTCTGCAACAAAATCGGACAACTTTTGGCTTCCATTTAAAATGGGAGCTATGTGACAATTCCTAGACAATGATGCGCAACATTCCGTAGTGTGAATATGTTGATAGACATGGCCTCCAGTTCTTCTCATTGCGCCGTGGAAAACTCATGGTCATTTTTTTTTATTATTTTTGATTTTTTATTGTTAAACTTCACTTACCAAGATGTGGCCAATGAGATAGTGTTCGAGCTGATCGAAGATTTTCAAGTGGAATCATGTTTGTGGGAAGTTAGCAATAACGAATATAAAAAACGAAACAACAAGGAGTTGGTCGTCGAAGTGTTGGTCAAATAATATTAAGTATCAGTCAATGACGTAACAAAAAAAAAAAAAAAAAACGAATTCAAATAGAAAACCAAAAAAACATGTTGCTTCTAATTTCAAAGACGAAAGTAAATTACAGCCGAAACGAGGTCCTTCCGCAAACAGTACACGTTTGTACCAAAGTCTCCTCTTTCGATGTCTTTCACTACCCATTATTATCATGCATAACTCGACATTCTAACAAGGTCAACCGTATTTAGCAAAAACATCAAGGAACAACGCATTCAGGTGTGTACACAAGACAAATTATCTAGACTGTCTATAAACTTCGTCTAGCTACATGTCTATAGACACTCTCTACAATGTCTGTAGGTAGTCGCTAGATTTTCTACACAACGCTTGTGCCATAAACACTGCAGAATAATGTGACAAGTGGTTAGGTGTAGATGCTAATTATAATAAGAATTGTAAGATGTTAGAGTTCCAACTAATATTGTTTTTTTTTATTTCATTAACAGCAAAATTAGTAAAACAATTCCTAAAGCCAATCTATTTTTAATATTCGTAACAAGATTCCCTGTCATTAATCATTAGTTCCCGAGCACCGCAAAAGTCACAAAAATGCTTCACACGATCTTAGAATTAACATGAGATCGCACAAATCTGTTTTCCGAGGCAAATTTAACGCCGGCCGGTGTGACCGAGCGGTTCTAGGAGCTTCAGTCTGGAACCGCACGACCGCTACGGTGGCAGGTTCGAATCCTGCCTGGGGCATGGATGTGCGTGATGCCCTTAGGTTAGTTTGGTTTAAGTAGTTGTAAGTTCTTGGGGACTGATGACCTCAGATGTTAAGTCCCATAGTGGTCAGAGCCATTTGCACCATTTTTTTTTTTTTTTTTTTTTTTGCAACTTTAACAGTTAGTTCCGTCTTTATGCGGACTTGCACTTCACACACTAGTTCGCCTGTTGCCATCTCTAAAATCGATCGCAGACTACCTTGAATTAACACAACATCGCACAAGTATGTCATACGAGTCAATTTCTCAACAACTGTTAGGGCTTAACATGAGATCAGGTTTTATACAGGGATTCATGTATTACTTTCTCGGAAACAGATCACAGAAGTTTGGTGCCTGCCCTCTCAGGGCATACTTGTCATTGGTCCATACTTACCATCAATAAGCACTGACAGTAACTACAATTTTTAATTAGCACTTCCTGATGAATTGAGTGATATTGAAATCACCGTTAATACGATGTCAGTGCAAGTAATGTCATCAGGGCAGTTGAAGCTATAGATTAATATTTGAACATGTAAATAACAGATTAGTTTCTTTGCACTCAGCGTTATAGGTGAATCGCCATTGTCTCTCTCTGCTCCAGTGGCACGCGGCTCTTGCTCACCCGGCCATTGTCACTGCATCGACCATCTGGCGCGCAGTCTGATGAGTCCGCCTTATCATCCTATCTACTCGCTAGTCTTCCGTAACAATTTTTTTTCATACTCTGCATTAAAGCGTAACAACAAAAATATAATAAACGTGGGCAGTGGCATAAACGCCTCAAGTGATGCATTAATTATTGACAGTCATGACCTTCAAACCACTTGCCGAAGCAAGTAATGAAATCGGTTATCGGGTGATGCATTGCAGGTTACCAAGCACCAATTAGTAAAACTCTCGTAGTGGCATGTCAGGAGCGGTCACAAAATTAACAATTTCAAATGTGCTTGGCCCAACAGCTGAATGATATGAGAGATAGGTGTGAGATGGCTGCCAAACTGCATGGACATTCGGTACGACAGTTCTGTTGTACTAGATTTCGATAAATGGAATGTGGTGCAGCATAACTAAAGACAAGTCATATGGTAGACAGTTGTGCAAAACTTAAGGACGAAAGTAGCTTTTGCATGATGTGTCACTGCCAAATAACGTAGCGTCATGGAACTCTGACCGTAGACAAAAAATTACAGAAGGTAAATGGAGAAATGCGCAATTAGAGGAATGGAAACGACAATTTTGTTGAGAGAGAATAATTACACATAAGTCACCGTGATTTATGATGGTCCCCTGGACATTGAGAAAGGCGGGACATGGTTCTTAATAGGGTTGTGATCACCACGAACAGCAATGCGTGTTCTGCCGTGTGCTCCCTTGTTGATCGCAAGGGATTTTAGAACATATATTGTGTGCGAACATTATGAATTACCTCGAAGAAAACTGTCTACTGTCACACAGTCAACATGGGTTTAGAAAACATCGTTACTGTGAAACACAACTAGCTCTTTATTCACATGAAGTGTTGACTGCTATTAACAAGGGATTTCAGATCGATTCCGTATTTCTGGATATCCAGAAGGTTTTTGACACTGTACCATACAAGCGGCTCGTATTGAAATTGCCTGCTTACGGAATATCGTCTCAGTTATGTGACTGGATTTGTGATTTCCTGTCAGAGAGGTCACAGTTCGTAGTAATTGACGGAAAGTCATAGAGTAAAACAGAAGTGATTTGAGGCGTTCCTCAAGGTAGTGTTATAGGCCTTTTGCTGTTCCTTATCTATATAAACGATTTTGGAGACAATCTGAGCAGCCATCTTCGGTTGTTTGCAGATGACGCTGTCGTTTATCGACTAATAAAGTCATCAGAAGATCAAAAGAAACTGCAAAACGATTTAGAAAAAATATCTGGACGGTGCGACAAGTGGAAGTTGACCCTGAATAACGAAAAGTGTGAGGTCATCCACATGATAACTAAAAGAAACTCGTTAAACTTCGGTTACACGATAAATCAGTCTAATCTAAAAGCCGTAAATTCAACTAAATACGTAGGTATTACAATTACGAAAAACTGAAATTCGAAGGAACACATAGAAAATGTTGTGGGGAAGGCTAACCAAAGACTGCGTTTTATTGGCAGGACACTTAGAAAATGTAACAGATCTACTAAAGAGACTGCCTACACTACGCTTGTCCGTTCTCTTTTTGAATACTGCTGCGCAGTGCGGGATTCTTACCGGATGGAACTGACGGTCAAAGAAAGGCAGCACGTTTTGTATTATCGCGAAATATGGGAGAGAGTGTCACAGAAATGATACAGGATTTGGGCTGGAAATCGTTAAAAGAAAGACGTTTTTCGTTGCAACGGAATCTTCTCACAATCACCAACTTTCTCCTCCGAATGTGAAAATATTTTGTTGACACCGACCTACATAGGGAGGAACGATCACCACAATAAAATAAAGAAAATCAGAGCTCGTACGGAAAGATGTAAGTGTTCGTTCTTTCCGCGCGCTATACGATATTGGAATAATAGGGAATTGTGAAAGTGGTTCGATGAACCCTCTGCCAGGCACTTGAATGTGATTTGCAGAGTATCCATGTAGACGTAGATGTAGATGTATAAGGTTAATGGGAAGTTTCCACCAGCGCGATTGACAACTGTTGGATGGTCGCTGGTGCATGTGGATGTCTCTCCAACGCGACTCAAAAATGCTCGATGGGATTTAAGTCACGGGAACCGGCAGGCTAGCCGGATATCCTCTTGTTCCAAGAACCCTTCCAACCGCGCTGTTTGATATTGTCATCCATAAAAATAAAGTCAGGACCGAATACACCACCGAAAAACGCACATGGGTAAGGAGCACGGTGTCACAATAACGTTGACTGGTGAGGGTACCGTGTTCAAAGATCTGGATGTCGGTACTCCCGTGCAACCCTCTCGCCATATGAGAATGCGTCAAGAATGACAGACTGAGTCTGTTTTCATCCAACAAGAAAACGCGGTCTCACTCCCAGTTGGCCCAGTCCCTATGCCCTTGGCATCACCGAAAACGGTGCTAACGATGTGCAATTGTCAATGGATCGTACTGGTCGTCGGGCAGAGACTCCTTTTAAATGTGGTTGCAATTACACCTGCTGTTGATGTGCGAGCATTCTTGCCTGTTGCACAATGTAGTGGTCATCTGCTGGTATAGTTGACCTTCGTCAACTACCTTTTCTCCTTCGAGCAGCGGTACCTGTGATTTGGAAAGCTCCCCATGCACCTGAAGCTATGCTATGAGACACACCAAACTCCTGGGCAACACTGGTCACATTTCGTCCTGCTTCCTGTTTTCCCATGATTGTTTCCCGTCTGAAGTCATCCACATGTTGCTACTGGCCATGTTTTAATGACTACCACAGTGCATCGTAAATACTAGCCGACTGGCACACAGTGCGTTTTCCTGTCCTTTCAACTGGCACGATTGTGGGGCCATCCCATGTAGTCACTTTGAGCTCACGCCATGTAATGTCCAGCCCTCTGTGCATGACTAGGAGACCTCTGACAAAACGTCCCCGCACTTTCATTCATTTCCACTCGATAGTTGTAACGTAATGGTGTTTAATTTATTTCGTCCTCAAGATTTGCAGAGCAGTGTATTTTATATATCGCAAAATTCGCGGGGTACATAAATGACATCGTGTGCTTATAGTTTATAGAAGAGTAAGTTGATGGTTGTAGTTGTACTCATCAGCCCAAAGACTGATGTTATAGGCAGTCAGTGCTAGCCAGTCTTGTGCACATATCTTCATCCATGAAAAACTATTAAACTTTACATCTACACACATCAAAAAAGGTTTTGCATCACCCCAGTTCCCAGAACTCCTGAAGATACACGTTGATTGTGGATATTGTATCACAGACTCAGTCCCTTTGACTGTTCAGAGATAACATTAAACCCGCCCAAAGATGTAAACTACCATGCATGAGCAGCGTCTGTTAGACGGACGGGGTCCGACAGCCGATCCGTTCCAGTCATTCTCCAGGAAGAAGGTACACGCTCGTGTTGTCTGTAGTTCAACCGTGCCTAGACGGCCAATACCGCAGTTCGATTGCTTCCGCATTTTTACTTTATGCCAGGAAGGGCTCTCAACAAGTGAGGCGTCCAGGCGTCTTGGAGTGAACCAAAGCGATGTTGTTCGGACATGGAGGAGATACAGAGAGACAGGAACTGTCGATTACATGCCTTGCTCAGGCCGCCCAAGGGCTACTACTGCAGTGGATCGCCGTTACCTACCGATTATGGCTAGTAGGAACCCTGACAGCAACGCCACCATGTTCAATAATGCTTTTCGTGCAGCCACAGGACGTCGTGTTACTACTCAAACTGTGCGCAATAGGCTGCATGATGGGCAACTTCACTCCCTTCGTCCATGGTGGGGTCCATCTTTGCAACCGTGACACCGTGCAGCGCGGTACGGATGGTCCCAATAACAGGCCGAATGGACCGCTAAGGATTGGCATCACGTTCTCTTCACCGGTAAATGACGCATATGCTTTCAACCAGACAGTCGTCGGAGACGTGTTTGGAGGCAACCCGGTCAGGCTGAACGCCTCAGACACACTGTCCAGCGAGTACAGGAAGGGGGAGGTTCCCTGCTGTTTTGGGGTGGCATTATGTGGGGCCGTCGTACGCCGCTGGTGGTCATGGAAGTCACCGTAACGGCTGTACGATACGTGAATTCATTTCTCAGACTGATAGTGCAACCATATCATTGGCGAGGCATTTCGTCTTCATGGACGACAATTTGAGCTCCCATTGTGCACATGTTGTGAATTACTTCCTTCAGGATAACGACAACGTTCGACTAGAGTGGCCAGCATGTTCTCCACACATAAACCCTATCGAACATGCCGGGGATACATTGAAAAGGGTTGTTTATGGACGACGTGACGCACCAACTACCTGTTGAATCGCCGTTGAGGAGTGAGACAATCTGGATCAACAGTGTCTTGATGAACTTGTGGATAGTTTGCCAAGCCGAATACAGGCATGCATCAATGCAAGAGGACGTGCTACTGGGTATTAGAGGTAACGGTGTGTACAGCAATATAGACTGTGTGTGGTTTTCATAAGCAATAAAAGGACGGAAATGATGTTACTGTTGATCTCTATTCCAATTTTCTGTACGTTCCAGAACTCTCGGAACCGATGTGATGCAAAACATTTTTTGGTGTGTGCATTTGATGCCCAACAAGTACATTCCATTTCCAGTCCCGATTTGAATCCCATCACTCTAACATCGCAGACATGTTTAGATTATCTTAAGTGATTTGATTCCTTATAGCCATCTGATGTTGAGTTTCAGTGACAGCATTCGCATTTGAAAATAATGTGCCGCTAGTGCAACTGGTAATAGAAGCGCATGACCACGGCTTAGAAAAAGGGTGAAAGAAGCTGCACCTCCACCCACGAAACGTCACAGCTGTTCTCTCGCCCACCCCACCCCCACCCCCACCCCACCATCTTTTGCAGGCACGCGTTGAAATAGGGGTGTGGTGGTATATAACACTTGTTTCGTTGTTATTCTGTATGGCAACAGAAGACAACATTCCAAAAAAACACGCAATTGATTAGGAAGCATAACAAACAGCACTCTGGTATACATGCAATTCAGACCGTTGATGTACTTTCATGATGTTTCACAAAACCTATTGAGTTACCTGTTTTTAGATCAAAATGTTAAGAGCACCCTTAGTCTCTCTGTTAATTGCGCATAGAGTCTGAGGAGGGGTGTACAGTAAATTCCATGGATTCGGACGTCCGCCGCTTACGAGTAAGAGTGGGACCCTCCTGTCCAGACGGTAAATTGCTTTCATTGGCTGTAGTCAGCTAGTTAAAAACAACGTATAAGACGTTTTATCGATAATGTTTAATGTAGTTGACGACATAGTCTTACCTGTTTTTCTCAATAAAACAAGACGTCTTTTTCCAGGAAGTACCTCTTTGTTCCATACATGTAGCATTCTACAGCATGAAAGATGGCGTTGTGTGCGAGTAACACGACCTGTGTCATGACGATCAATTAGTTCGATAGAAATTGGCAAGTTAGCGTGGCGAAGGAAACTTAATAAGAGTGTCCGAAAATGTCAAAAATTTCGCTGCTGTCGATTTTCACTCATATAACGAAAAGATGAAGACATCATCTTATACAAACAACTCCAGATTAAGTCCCCCATGGCCCAACAAAGTAGGCAATAGAAATGCAGCCCGACTTGAACGATCCTTGCAAATACCAACAGGATATCATGCAGTCTACAGAGCCTTTAGGAGTATTTATAACGGTACTGATATTAACAACAAAATAAGAAGAAGCAAAATTAAGAATCTTTCAAAGGAAAACTTTGAGGAACTTATTTGATGGAATTCGAGATAAGGACACGGTTTAATAGAGAATGTTAGCAACGAAAGAAATATGTTATATCTAAGGAGAACCAGATATTGTATCCAAAATTAAAACTAAAAGACGTCGATGGATTGGACACACACTTCGAGCTCTAGAATAATGGAAAATCTATCACGTATATTTACAACACCTTCATGGAAGAAGGCCTCGTGGAGGACCAAGGCTATTTAATTTCTACGTAAGAGAAGATACGGAAATCTTACAAGCGCTAAACTGGAAAATTAAATGTCAAGATATAACTACTTGGCAAAGCTTTCTGATGTCAGCAGTAAAGAGTTTTCGTAGCTTGTGAAGCTTGTTAATAACTGATATCAGCCCAGTTAGTCGTCTGTGGTGTTTGAGTAAGTTTCTTTTTATGCATGTTTCTCCATTGCATGGATTACATTCACGACAGCTTACCGCTGATCCCGAAGGTATTGGAGGGAGGAACAACTTGCTTCGCATTGGATGGGATCACCTTTTCTTCTCTAGGAAGTAGAGATAGATTCTCCAGCGTTCAAATGGAGACTGTGGAAATTGCATAGACGATGGACCGACCTAACATTTGTGACCGAAACGCGCGTAAATAATGGAATGGGACTGATGTGAACAGCAATCAGTATTTCCGAATTTATGGACCTACAATGTATTTATAATATGGTCACATGCGGTTTCAAAGGCAAAGAGCGTATCCAGAAACAATGGGATTTTCGAGTATGTTGATAACACGTGAGATTCATTTTCCATCGTGAGAGTGATATATGATATTTTACAAAATTAGAGCATCATGTCCAGTATAGTACTTACAACAGAGTAATATTTAACATGTTTAGGATTCACGTGGAAGATGTATAATAGGTAGGTCATTATCCTCCAGAGCAGTTACGAAGACGCAAACTTGTCATCTTGAGAAGTGACTACACGTGATTCACTGAGTCAAAAATGGTTCAAATGGCTGTGAGCACTATGGGACTTAACTTCTAAGGTCATCAGTCCCCTAGAACTTAGGACTACTTAAACCCAACTAACCTAAGGACATCACACATCCATGCCTGAAGCAGGATTCGAACCTGCGACCGTACCAGCAGCGCGGTTCCGGACTGAAGCGCCAAGAACCGCTCGGCCACCCCGGCCGGCTTCACTGAGTTATTGTTAATCTCTGTACCTGACTGTGCCTCTTTGTGTGTGTGTGTGTGTGTGTGTGTGTGTGTGTGTGTGTGTGTGTGTGTGTGCATAACTTTTCCCTGTCTGTCTTTGTATATCATTTTCCCGTGTGTGTGTGTGTACTGAAGCACACGTTTAAGTAGTAATGAACTGTAAAGTCTGCTATACTGATGTGTATCTTAATGACCGGCCCTAGCCCTCTCTGTATTACATCCACATCCACCTTAGCGCTTAAACATGTATTAATATTTTGTAGAATATCTCGTGCCAAAGATATTGCGTAGGTTGAAATAGAAATTCTGGGATAAATTTAAGAGTCTCTGTATCCACTTCGAGCCTTCTGAACTTGTCTATGTCTAGCGGTATTATATTTGTTGGAGTTAGCTGAATTCGGCGACTCAGTACATCTTTACTATTCACTTGCGAAACTCTATTTCTCCAATAGGTTCGTCATCCCTCTTTTTATGTTTTTCTACAAAGCCAGCGAGGATCTTTGTGTTGCGCTCTTGCTAGTTGAGCCCACAGGACACAAGCCTTTCGTCTATCTTTCAGTTTGTTCGAAATTCCCCTCCAGACTCGCTTCTTAGGAATCTGAAAAGTGGGCGAACTAGAGGTTTTCAGTTCACAGAGGTGTTCACTTCACGCAACTGTTGCACGTAATATTTCCAATAAACGTGCGTAATGACCATTTACAGACCCTTTAAAAGAAATGACAGTGTAATTCTATAATTTTGTTATCTATAGGTGTAACGGAAATTGTATTGGCTCTGAGCACTATGGGACTTAACTTCTGAGGTCGTCAGTCCCCTAGAACTTAGAACTACTTAAACCTAACTAACCTAAGGACGTCACACACATCCATGCCCGAGGCAGGATTCGAACCTGCGACCGTAGCGGTCGCACGGTTTCAGACTGTAGTGCCTAGAACCGCTCGGCCACCACGGCCGGCGAAGTGGTATTAACCTTGGAAAGTTATTACACCCATATAACTGTAATGTTTGTAATACCATGACCAACCAAAAGTCTTGTGTGGTTCTGAAGCCTATACGGAGCATTTTTCTCCACACAGACCTGATAGAAAAGGGTTGCTGACGCCCACATTCAAATCGACAACGGTCTGATTCACACTGCGCCGTCGATCACTTCATATGGCTCTTCGGAGATGACGCAACGTCCTGTCGAAAAACCTCCTTTGCTTCTGAGTTCCCGTAATACTGAAGAGCGATTCTGGACACTGATGACTTATTGAACCCTGGATTCCTGTGTAATCTCTGATATCCTATGATCTATGCATTGGGCAGCGATTATCACGTTGACTCTAAGCTGATCAACTCGCGACGTGCTGCTCTGAACACCATTCACTAGTTTGTAACAGACTGCTCAGTTATCGTCTGTATCGTCAGGCCATCCACAGACCCAGTTGCAACATTCGGGTGTCGTACATATTAGTACATCTTCGAGTGGGATAATCCTTCCCGTAGCTTTTGGCCTCTCAGGTTTCTACTAGGGCCCTTTTTTTCCGACTTGCGATGGGTCGCGAAACTAAAACCACAGTGAGCGTGCGGTGAAACTCTGAGGAGTTGTGTTGCGCAGTGTCTCTAGTATGCCCGTCTATCACGTCACGTTGAACTTTGCAGTTTTGGGAGTACAGTGAGCACGTAAACATGATAGGAATGGCTCCCGTAAAATGTAAGATCTTGTTGAGGGGTCTCGCCTCATTTCATGCAGTCCACATAACGTAATGTCATGCGTTTCCTTCATGCGTTTGCAGCGTTTTCGACGACAAGTGTTTGATCACCCACCACACAGCCCGGATTTTCATCTCTTCGCTTACATGAACCGCCGGCTATGAGGACAGCACTTGGCACAGACAACGAGCTGCCTGTGACTTCCACCATTTCCCTACAAATGGTGGAAGACACAGGCAGCCTGCCTTCCATGACGAGAGAAAGTTGGTACCACGCGACAAATGTCTAAGTCGAATCGGTCTCGATGTGTTGAAGTAGCTCGAAGGTGTAGTTATATTTTACAAATGAAACTTTTTTTTTTTCTCTGTGGTTTCATTTCTCGCCCGATCGGAGGTTGGAAAATAAATAGCCTTTGTAGTAACTGCTGGAGTGCACTACTTGACCTGTCTGATACGAGCACGTACGGTTCTAGAAGAGAAGCGAGTGAGTGTGTACGTAAGCAGAGCGCCACGCCGAACCGCATGTAACGGATGAGAGAGCGGCGGACTATTCCGAGAGGAGAGGGGCACGCTGCCAACAGCTTCCCTACTGCAGCCTCTGTGCGCAGTGCCGTAGTGCTGTCAGCGAGACGTTAAACTCTGACCAGCAGAAAGAGCAAGAAGAAGAGGAGAAAAACTGCCGCCTAGCGGGTGTCTCTCAGCAACGACGTCAGAAAGCGCGCAGGGTGTGGGCTGCGTGAGGCGGCGACAGTTTTTGAAGATGAAATCCCTGACCGGAACTGCATAGTGAGACTGGTAGCTCACCGCTAGTCCTCGCGCTGCCGTCGTCATGCTATGCCCAGGGCCCACGTTAAATGCGGGCCCCGTAACGAATATTTCACGTCACACTAGTTGCCCTGCGAACGCTCGGCTACTTCAGGGGCCAGGAGGGAAGTCAAAATGTCAGTGAAAAGGTACCCAGTAAAGTCATTAACTTTGTCATTTGTTATCGAGAGCATGAGTCTATTTAAACGTGCAGCATTAAAGTATTAAACTGATCTGAGACAGTAACTCGCTCCCCGTTGGAGACGGTCGCTGCAACTGGTGAGACATGTTCCATCACTTGCTGTGACGTACGGTATAGGGATCATAATATATCTCGTTCGCCCTGGCCATGCCCCACTGTTCATCGTGTATATTCGCAAGCAAGCACACAGTCCAGGTCCAGTCACGTTAATGTGGCCACCGCCTATGTTCGAAGCCATCTTGAAATAATCACTTGCAGACGGCTGTTGGCAACACTAGTAGTGAAGGACATACAAAGCGTGTCGGGGGGGGGGGGGGGGGACGCGGAAAACAATGCAGTCGTTTCCAGAATGAGATTTTCACTCTGCAGCGGAGTGTGCGCTGATATGAAACTTCTTGGCAGATTAAAACTGTGTGCCGGACCGAGACTCGAACTCGGGACCTTTGCCTTTCGCGGGCAAGTGCTCTACCAACTGATCTACCCAAGCACGACTCACGCCCCGAGTTCGAGTCTCGGTCCGGCACACAGTTTTAATCTGCCAGGAAGTTTCATATCAGCGCACACTCCGCTGCAGAGTGAAAATCTCATTCTGGAAACATCCTCTAAGCCGTGGCTAAGCCATTTCTCCGCAATATCCTTTCTTTCAGGAGTGCTAGTTCTGCAAGGTTCGCAGGAGAGCTTCTGTAAAATTTGAAAGGTAGGAGACGAGGTAGTGGCAGAAGTAATGCTGTGAGGACGGGGCGTGAGTCGTGCTTGGGTAGCTCAGATGGTAGAGCACTTGCCCGCGAAAGGTAAAGGTCCCGAGTTCGAGTCTCGGTCCGGCACACAGTTTTAATCTGCCAGGAAGTTTCAATGCAGTCGTTGTCGCAATGCGGGAATAGAGTGATCTATCTTACGTCCATAAGGTGGTGATCATTGACTGTCGGGCCAAGGGTGGGAGCATATCCGAAACGGCTAAGTTTATAAACTGTTCGCGTGCCCCCGTTGTTAAAGTATACCGTGTACGGTGAAATGGCGCAGAGGGAAATGTGGTGGACCATGGGCCACAGGTGACAGTGATGAACGACGGCTGCGGAAATGTGCTCGGGCGCCGCGCGGGATTAGCCGAGCGGTCTCAGGCGCTGCAGTCATGGACTGTGCGGCTGGTCCCGGCGGAGGTTTGAGTCCTCCCTCAGGCATGAGTGTGAGTGTTTGTCCTTAGGATAATTTAGGTTAAGTAGTGTGTAAGCTTAGGGACTGATGACCTTAGTTGTTAAGTCCCACGTGATTTCATACACTTTTTTTGTGTTCGGGCGAATAGACGTCCACTGTTGAGCAACTGACCGCCCAGATGAACCAAGAGGCTACTAACAGTGTTTCCTCAACGATCGTTTAGCGAACGTCGTTGCGTCTGGGCCTCCGCACCAAGCCCATGGTTCGTTGGGCCCATGCTGACGGCTGTTCATCGGCGACAAAGGCCTGAATATGCATGCCACTACCGCAACTGGACGTCGACAGGTGGCCTTTTCAGTCGGATCACATTTTATGCTCCGTCGGACAGATAGCAAAAAGACTACAACAATTGTCGAAATAGTCCATGCCGGAGGTGGGAGCATCCACTGTGTGATCTCTTAATTTCGGAACACTCAGTGAATCAACACAAGTATTCATCTATTCTCAGCACGATGGTATCTACCAGCAGGACAATGCAACCTGTCACACAGCTCGCTGTGTATTGCGAAGAGCAGCAGCATGATTTTACCGTATTTCCTGGCCACCAAACTCCCCGGATTTGAATCCAATCGAGACTCTGTGGGACCACCTCGATCGGGCTGTTCGCGCCATGGATCCTCAACAGAGAAACCTAGCGGAGCTGGTCAGAAGACTGGAATCGGCACAGCTCCACATCCATGTCGGTATCTTCGAGAACCTCACTGATTCTCTTTCTGCACGTCTCTCAGAGGTCCGGTTCCGAAAGGTGGATACTCAGGCGTCTAACAAGTGGTCACATTAATGCGACTGGACAGTGCGTACGATGCAGAAATCAGCTGCAGAATTTCCACCTATAGGTATACCAGCAACTTGTTCCACGGATCTGCAATGTGATGTGGGATTAAATTCGACTTCGCGTTGACTAAAACCGAAAATAATGGAGAGGACATATTGCAGTCGGTACAGTCAACAAGAACGCGTCATCTGTTACTTCGTTGGAAAACATTCCATCGTGAGACATCGTCTCGAAAAACGCTACTGTTTTCTGAAACTGTATGGTCTTTTGCGGCTCAGGCAAGTTCGTTTGTTGTCTTCTATTAATCTTCAATTCACATTAACGGGCTGTTTGGTGCGTCGAAGTCTCAGAACGTTCGCGGCATTGTGTTTTCGGATTGTAATGTGTCTGGTAGCCTAATTAATTATGCAACCTACCAGCCCTGTTAACGAAGAGCAAAAAAACTTCGAACAGAGGAAAAATTTACGTAGTTTCAAATTTTTGTTCAGTTATAGGAGAGAGTGCCAATCTTCATAAATTCATTCACTGTGAAACTGTGAATATGTCCTGACGATATATACTGTACACGAATTAAAGATTGTGCCGATATTACAAAATCCACTTTAATGGGCCCTGTGGAGCGTCGAACTGTGAGAACGGTCGCGGCAGTGTGTCTTCGGATTGTATGGTATCTAGTAACCTAATTAATTACGCAGCCTACGAACCCAGTCAAAGGAGACCAAAAAATATCGAATAGGGTAAAAATTAGTGCAGTTGCAAATTTTTGTTCAGTGGTAGAAAGGAGTACCATGAACAACACACTAAAAATCGTGACTGATGGGTTATGACCGTGGAGGTGCGGGGACGTTTAAAGTTCACTTCGCTGGACTCGCATTCGGGTTCAAACACGCGTCCAGCCATCCAGATTTAGGTTTTCCTTCATTTCCCTAAATTGCTTCCGGCAAATGTCGGGATGGTTCCTTTGAAAGGGCACAATCGATTTCCTCCCCCATCCTTCCCTTATCCAAACTTGTACTCCGTCTCTAATGACCTCATTTTCGACTGGAGTTTACACATTAATCTCTTCCTTCTTTTCCTCCTTAAAGTTCACTTTTTATGGTTTTCTTGAATAAATCTAAAACCATAGCTTCTAGCGAAAATGTTTCCAGTTCAATATAAACTACAGTCTATTTAAAACAAAAAGTCCTATAGTTTCCCTGTTGCAGACAAAGGAAATCTCGTAGATTATTAAAATAATGATTTAACTGTATAAAATTAATGTTTATTATTATTATTATTATTATTAGTCGTAAAGCTCCCAACATGGAAGACGCTAAGTAAAGATGGTTCACTTCTGGGGCTTCTTATTCTTCTTGTTTGCCCACCAGGTCTTCATTCTTTGCGAGAATTCAGCTTTTCTTTCTTCGCTCCATTTTGTTCCAGTTCTCGGCGCTTTTGTCTCTGGTTTGACCTCCCATTTGTCAACTTTAAGTTTGAAATTGTTTCTTTTGTTCATGTCTTCAGTAGTAATGTTGGCTAATTCCAGATCTTTCTTTACATTTTTGATCCATTCTCCTCCATTAACAAGGGATGCTACGTATCTTACTATCTTTTTTGTAAGTCTGTGATCGGGAAGTCTCATTATGTGGCCATAGAATTTTAGACGCCTCTTCCTCATGTCTATCTCTATGTTAGAATATTCTTCAATTTTAGAATTTTTCTGTAATCTATACCCCTCTTTGGTCCATCTTGGTCCCAGAATTTTCCTAATGATTTTCCTTTCCTCTTTCTTCAGGTTTTCCATATCTGTTTTCCTTTTAAGTGTCAAGGTTTCGCTGGCATATAGCATTATTGGTTTAATTACCGACTTATAATGTTTAATTTTTGTATTTATAGATAGACATTTTTTATTGTAAATGTTTTGGACCAGCCCTAGACCCCTACGAGCTTTTAATATTCTTTCTTGTTGTGAGTATTTTTCAGAAATTATCTCTCCTAAATATTTAAATTATGGTACCCTCTTGATTTCTCCATATTTGGTTTGTAACTTAGAAATTTCTAGAATTGTTGTTGTAAACACCGTTTTCTCAAAAGATATTTGTAGGCCAACTTTTCCTGCACACTCTTTTAAGGTTTCTATCTGTTTGACTGCCATTTCACTAGAATCTGCCATTATTGCAAGATCGTCTGCGTAGGCTAAGTAGGGGATTTGTAGGTCATCTTTTTTGGTTCCCAGTGATATTGGTTTCCAGTACTTTTCTTTTTTGAATTCTTTTTCCCATTCTGCCACGACTCTATCCAGAACTAAGTTAAATAACAGAGGTGATAATCCATCACCTTGTCTAACCCCAGTTTTTATCTCAAATGATTTTGAAAGTTTTCCCATGAATTTCACTTTGCATTTTGTATTTGTTAATGTCTGCTCTATGATGTTCCGTGTCTTCTTATCCAGTCCTTGTTCTTCAAGAATTTTAAATAGTGTGGGTCTGTGAATTGAATCATATGCCTTTTTAAAGTCGACAAAGACATATACTGTAGACTTCCTTCGCATTTGTCTCATCCTTGTAATCAATTTCAAGTTTAAAATTTGTTCTGGACATGATCTGTTTGGTCTGAAACCAGCTTGGAAATCTGAGATTTTGGGTTCTAGCAGTTTTTGTGTTCTTTCAAGAAGACAAGCTGATAATATCTTGTATGTGACGGCAAGTAAGGAGATTCCTCTATAGTTGTTCACATCCGATTTATCCCCATTTTTATGTAACGGATGTATTAGGGCACATTTCCAATCTTCTAGTATTTCTTCAGTAACCCATATGTTTTGAATAATTTTAACTAGCTCATTTCTTGAGTTAGACCCTAGACTTTTGAGAAATTCGACTACAATTCCATCTTCTCCTGATGCTTTGTTATTTTTGAGTTTGTTTATGTGTTTGATAATTTCTTCTTCAGTTGGCGGTACAGAGTCTTGCTGTTGCGGGGCCTTAGTGCTGGATATTGGAAGAGCTTCTGTTGGTTCTGGACAGTTTAGTAGCGTTTCAAAATATTTGGCTAATTCTTCACAGTTTTCTTCGTCGCTTAGTGCCAGATTCCCATCTGATTTCCGAAAACAGACATTTTGAGGGATACACCCTTTAATTTGGTTTGCAAAAGTTTTGTAGAATCCATGCGTATTATAATTTTTAAAATCTGCTTCTATTGATTCCAGTTGCTGAGTTACATACTTTCTCTTCTCTTGTCTAATAAGTTTATTTGAAAGTTTCCGTGTTTCTAAAAAGTTTTGAAGAGTTTTCTCATTTTTATTTGAACTGTACTTCGCAAAGGCTTCTGTACGAACTTGAATTGCCTTTTCGCATTCCATATTCCACCATGGATGTTTGTGCTTCTTCTTCAGTGGTATTTGCTCCTTCGCTATTTTTGTGATTTTTTCCTTGAATGTTTCCCAGTTGTTTGCGGGAGAATTTTCCCATTTTTTAATTGTTTCTGATTCTGTTAGTTTTTGTAGGTCAAATTTTGGGATTGCTGGTGGAATTCTTGGTGTTTTCCTTCTTGGGGTGAATTGGACTCGAACTCTTGTGAGATAATGATCTGAGTCAATATTTGCACCTCTCCTAACTTGGATATCTCTGATCTCTTTTTGGAAGTTATATGAGATGGCCACATGGTCAATTTGAAATTCTCCCAATTGGCTTATAGGGGATCTCCAGGTCTTCTGTTTTCTTGGTTTCTTATTGAACGACGTTGAGCTGATTTTCATGTTGAATTGTTGACAAAGTTGGATTAGTCGCATGCCATTTTTATTGGTCAATTTGTGTGCTGGGTATAGCCCAACCGTCTTCCTGTATTTCTTCTCTCTGCCAATCTGTGCATTGAAATCTCCAAGAAGTATTTTGACATCACTCCTCGGTATCTTTGACATTTCAAGTTCTAATCGTTCCCAAAATTTATCCACATTGTCTAGGTCCTTTCTATTGTCAACGTTGCAGGGTGCGTGAACATTAATTAGGGTGTAATATTTATTCTTGTGTTTCAACCTAAGAAATTATTATCAAAAAGAAGTTCGTTAGGAATAAGTATTATATGTTTGTGCTACGTCTACGCGCAGTAGAGTCGTGTTAAAGGATAAATTGTGTTCTTGGGTTGTAAGTGGGTTGAGGAGGCAAGGGTGTAGGATAGAAAGAAGCACGAGAGAAGATTCAAATGGTTGAAATGGCTCTAAGCACCATTGGACTTACATCTGAGTTCATCAGTCCCCAAGACTTAGAACTACTTAAATCTAACTAAAGTAAGGACATCATACACATCCATGCCCGAGGCAGGATTCGAACCTGCGACCGTAGCAGCAGCGCTGTTCCAGACTGAAGCGCCTAGAACCGTTCGGCCACAGCGGCTGGCCGAGAGACAGTAGGTCGCTGGGTTGTGGTTATGCACTTCCCTCCTTCATGGGTCTGCAGACTGAAGAGTGGGCAGGTGATTCCCAACTGTTATCTACCTCACTAAGCTATAAGAAGCAACTCCAGAGTGTTTCACGAAGTAGCGCTGACATTTCACAGCGCGCCGTGTAAGTAACTGGCGACGCAGCGGGCAGACATGCTGGAAGGGGGGGGGGGGGGGAGGAGGGAGGGGGAGATGCAAATTTTCCATAAATTGCTTTAACAATACATGGAATACAGATATGAATTAGTAATAACACTAACGCAAGGAACACCTATGGATAGAGTGTACGGAAGTCCGCGCCGCGGGGGGTAGCCGACGCTCTTACGCGGCTCCCCCCGTCGGATGTTCGAGTCCTCCCTCGGGCATGCGTGTGTCTGTTGTCCGTAGCGTAAGTTAGTAGTTTAAGATAGATTAAGTAGTGTGTATGTTTAGGGACCGTTGACCTAAGCAATTTGGTCCCATAAGATCTTACCACAAATTTACAATTTTTAGCTAAATCCGTCCATACTCTTCTACACTGCCAGAGGGGAAATATCATTCTTAGTCATCATTTACGCCAGTTACAGCGTTCTTCCGGGAAAGGTAACTTCCCCCGCCAGAACCGCTGCTCGCTTTTCAGTTTACAGGCTGACTATACTTCCTCAGCATTTCCTTATGTAAGTCGTCAAAATTACTTCATTTAGCACTTGTTAGTATAGTGGAGTTAATTTCAGTTTATTGAGTACTTACTACCAGTTGTTAAACGATCTATATACATAATCGTTCAAATGACTATAAACTTCGATATCTCCTAGAATTTTCATTGTCTTCTCTCTCTTTACACGATGAAGGATTTAAAACTTATCGTTAATGTTTCTGGACGTGTGTTTGTTATTTGTAATGTGCAGCGGGAAAGCATTTGCTTTATTATCGTTACGTTTGCAGTGTTCTTTAAAACGAATCCGAATTTTTCTCCTGGTTTGCCCGATGTGGATGTCATATCACAACCGTCACGGCCAATGTTGTATATTACCGATTCATTTAATGGTTCCGTTTTATGGGTGGTTATGTCCAAAGTATCTTTGTGACCTTTTCTAGTGCGAAACCCATTTTTTTAAAAGTGGGCTGTTTTGCTAGAAATGTGATGGTAATATGGAGCGCACTGCGAATTTAGTATTTCCTTTAAATATTTACCTTTGCAGATAATCCGACTGGTGCCTGAATTTTAACTTTCAACTGAATTTTATTGATTTCCATAACTGTTTGCGGTGAAACACCGTCCACTTTAGCTAAAATTTTTAGGACTGCTGTTTCTTTGTTAATCTCTTCTTCATCAGCTCTAACCAGTCTCTTTCATTATGTGAAAATATGCCTTTTAATGGACCGACGGGTGGTTTCATTCGTTACTGCTAAACCCTTTAAATGATAAAATGTTCTTTCCATCACAACAGTGAAAAACACATGTCAGCATGTACTCTTTAGCAATAGTAATGAATAAAAACACTCAATTCATTACGTATTTCTAAGCCCACCATGCGTTGTGAGGTGTAAACATTCATACTAATGAACCAGGAGCACAATATCTGTGTCGAAAAAGCTTGAAAAATTCTGCAGGAAATTAGCAATGTCAACTTCTACTAGTAAACATATGCCCTCAGAAGGAAGACATTTCCTAAAGGACTTGGGTTCACTATCAACCTTAGTCCATGAATATAAATCCACATTTTCAACCAGTTCCGTATCAGAGTCGCCTTCACAGCTTTGATGAAATGCTTCTACGAGGACAGGGAGACAGTTTATCTCACCTGCTGCATTTGCACTAGATATTTCACCTCCTGGTTCACTTGACGATGTGTTACCCAGACTACCGTCAGTCACTGTAGTAGTGTTTGAAACCATAGAAACAACAGCTACAAAATCTGTACCAGAGTTTTCTCCCAAGACAGAATCTTGTGAGTGCTCTTGTGTAACCTCTTATCAGCAGGATCTCAAACGATCAACTAGAATTTAATTTGCTATAGAATCTCTAAGAAGTCGTTCTTATAAATCTAAAATAAATAGTCACGAAAGTCAGTATGATCCCTCTAACTATAAAAACTCACCAAAAATCAGTAAATAATATGCCTATTACTCTCAAGTGTGGGCATAAACAGTTTTCGTCACGTTTCAAGTTTTCGGTAATGATCCTATATGTGCACAGTCAGGGGACATAATTTATATTATCTCAGCAGATAACATTTTCGACATAATTTGTGAAACAATATTATCTGTGGTGTTTATTCTCCATTAGAAGAAACATTTCGCAGCATATAATCAGTAAAATTAGATGTTACAAGGAACTGAAGGGCGACAACCTATTTGTTTGCACGCACGGCGCGAAAGAAAACTATGTGTACCTACGCTAAATAACGATTCCTGTGTTAATTTTATGCCTTATACTGTAGGAAATGTTACTGTGAACTGAACTTGCCGTTTTTTAATCAGAAGATATCAGAGGAGTAAATCTACAAGCGACACATGTTAGCTGAACACAAAATTAGCTCTGAAGACGAGTGCCTCAGAGGCGTCGGTAAATATTGATACCATTACTCGCTTGTTCGCTGAATATCGAGACAACCGAAATAGATACACAAAAATAGTACTCATACTTATCAGAGAAATCATTGTAAATATTTTAATACTAGTGCAATCGTTTGTTTGCACTATATAAAATAATAACCAGCATTTAGGATCAGTTGTATGTGCAGTGTCTCCCTTGTAAGTGTCGTCAGGCGCATTTTCTCTGGTGTTTCATCAGATATTTGCAATTTGGTTCTTGCATTGAGTAGCTGGAGTCAGCCCAAGCAAATACTGCTCATTCCGTCTCTCACACGACACCAGCTTTGACGGAAAGCGTCGGTTTGTTTCCCACTACAAATCGGAATTTTACGTGCCCATTCGACAGAGAGGTCTCAAATCAGTCTTCTGCGATATTCGTTTTATCGATATGCAATAACAGGGACAGCAAAAAACGAAGTCCAGCGCCGACAGCACTGTCCTGGCCCAAGCTGACTGCTGCCGCCAAACATGCAGGGCCACTGACTCATTGCTGGACTGTTGTTTATTCTCCCTGTTTTACCCTCCCTGTTATTACATATCGATAAAATAAATATCGTACTACAATAATCTGGGACCATTCTATCGAATGGGCACGTAAAGTTCCACTTTAAAAACCATTTTCTTTGTAATTCGAAACAGACACTTTCTACCGACACTGGTCGTCGCGTGGAACAAGTGATGAGCAGTGTTTGTCTGGGCTGACTACAGCTACTCAATGCAAAAACTAAACTGAAAATCGATGATGAAACACCAGAGAAAATGCGCCTGATGACTCTTAGGAAAGACACCCTGTATATTTATCAGAGGTAAAACGGCTTGCTGTGTCTGTAGTTTACAAGAAATTCCTAATTTGTGCATAGCATCGAACCCTTTTTCACTGTGCAACTGAGTGTGCGCTGATATGAAACTTGCTGACAAATTAAAACTGTGTGCCGTACCGAGACTCGAACTCGGGATCTTTGCCTTTCGCGGGCAAGTGCTCTACCAACTGAGCTATCCAAGCACGATCACCCCCCCCCGTCCTCACAGCATTAATTCCGCCAGTACCTCGTCTACTACCTTCCAAACTTCGCAGAAGCTCTCCTACGAACCTTGCAGAACTAGCACTCCTGGGAGAAAGGATATTGCGGAGACATGGCTTAGCCGCAGCCAGGGGGATGTTTCCAGAATGAAATTTTCACTCTGCAGCGGAGTGTGCGCTGATATGAAACTTCCTGGCAGATTAAAACTGTGTGCCAGATCGAGACTCGAACTCGGGACCTTTGCCCTTTCGCAAGGTCCCGAGTTCGAGAGTCGGTCCGGCACACAGTTTTAATCTGCCAGGAAGTTTCACATGATAATGGTTTAAAAATCCAAAAATTGTTGCGTAACGAATAAGAGGTGTCAGTAAACACAGAAAAAGTGGAAAAATGCCGCCTCATTTAATAAAATTGTGCTGGTAGTGAACTGTATTAAGAAGGCTTTAGAACAGTGTAGGAAATTGATAGTTCATCAACTTGTAATCCTGGCAGAGAAGAGAGCTCAGTGGTGGCGATGCTGCCGGCAGGTGTGGAAGCCGGACCTGAGCCTGGAGCGCGAGTTCCAGGCGCACCCCAGCGTGGTGTACCACCTGGCGCTGTGCGGCGACTCGCTCTACTCCTGCTCCAACGACGGCACCGTGCGCGCCTGGGACCCCAACACGGGCGACAGCCGCGGCACGCTGCTCGAGTACGACGACGAGGTGTGGCGCTTCTGCGTCGACAACGGACACCTCTACTCTGGCGACAACAAGGGCATGGTGAGCCACCGCTCACTCCTCACTGCGCATGCTGTCTCTTAGTCTCCTCTATGGAAAACCAGTGCGTAGTTTAGATACCACTCACTCTTCTTCAGGACAATTTTTTTAATTTTTTATTTTTTTTTTAACGTATCAGTCCTAATTTTCAACATTCATCTGCGATTCTCTTCTGTTCCGGTTTTTCCACAGCCCATGTTTCACTGCCATAGAACACTGTGCTTCAAATATACATTCTCAGAAATTTCCCCTCAAATTAAGGCCAATTTTTGATACTAGTAGACTTCTCTTGAACAGGTTTGCCCTTTTTGCCAGCGCCAGTCTGCTTTTTATGTCCTCCTCGTTCGGTTCATCATGGATCATTTTGCTGCCTAAATACCAGAATTCCTTAACTTCGTGTTCCCCAATTCTGATATTAAGGTTCTCTCTTTTCTTCTTTCTACTGCTTCACATTACATTCTTCTTTCTTCGATTAACTATCAATCCATATTCTGTACTCATTAAATTGATAATTCAGTTCAGCAGAGCTTGTAATTCTTCATCACTTGGGCAGAGACATAGTGAGATAACTTTCTCTTCTCTGGGCGGAAGCGTGCATTATGAGACAATATCGAACGTCTCTGCGGTAACAATTGCATGATTAGGCATCAACTGCTCTTCCCTGGAGACAACGACAGCTCTCTCTTTCTGGCGTCGAAATGGTACACTTGCTGTAAGTATGATTCCTTTACCAATAACGTTGTTGGTATCCACTCACCAAACTACTCTCTGTCCAACACACACACACACACACACACACACACACACACACACACACACACACACACACGCACGCACGCACTGCCGGGCGCTGTGGCCGAGCGGTTGTAGGCGCTTCTGTCTGGAACCGCGCTGCTGCTACGGTCGCAGGTTCGAATTCTGCCTCGGGCATGGATGTATGTGGTCTCCTTGGGTTATTAGATTTAAGTAGTTCTAACTCTAGGGCATTGATGACCTCAGATATTAAGCCCCATAGTGCCTAGAGCCATTTGAACCATTTGAACACACGCACGTACACAGATGATTGTATGAAGACTTACACACTATAGACACACCCAAAACAAAATAACAAGATTGAATGAAATCATTTGTGGCATTTGTTAGAGACGACCAATCTGTACAGAGACGCGCAACTACTGCGAAGAAGTTAGCGAGTTTCAAAGATTTACTCATGACGCGTTTCTGGAATATAGCGGTTTCGATGTTCGTTAAATGAAAAAAGTAAATTTTCACTAAAAGACTTCACTAAATGCAAATTCATTAAGGTGCAAGTTATTTAATTTTAATATTAATGGTCTCTGCTGTTTTATCAGCGAACACTGTCTCTATCTCTCCTCGACCTTAACGCTCCTATGCAAACAAAATGACAGAAACACTGGTTCTCAACAGAGCAAAATCCTTTCTCTTCCAGCCCATGATTCAGCCACTTTGTCAAAGTCTTACTCAGTAGCAGGACTCCGACTCTAGGGTAACCTCCCGCATTCTGTTAGAGATCTGAACAACATTTCCAGCTTCAGAAGACAGTTAATGACATACCTACTAAAGTAACAATAAGGATTAACATTGTGTCTGCATGCACTCGTTAGCCTTGTACGTCCTTCTATCCAACCAGAGTCTCCTCTTTTCCCTGTATTCTGAGCTTGTGCAGTCTCCTTAAATCTGCCTTCTCCAGAACTCGCTATATCAGAAAACGTCTATTTTCTACACCTATACATTCGTTTTCTATCTGCCGCTATCACTATTGTTAGTATTGCCATTATTATTATTATTATTATTATTATTACTATTGTCACTTTAGTGCCCGCTGCTGCAGTAGTACAACTGCTGCCACAGACTTTAGGAATGTTGTAATTTGGCTCAAAACTATTCAGTGGCTTCTTCTGAATTTCTTTCCTGCTTCTTGTCATGATGCGTCTCGGGAGTATCCCATTATCTGATGAACTGATAAGTAAACACGATTTGTTTTTACATTTTGTGGGTTAAAAAGAGTGTTATAATTGTCATTACAATCAAACAACAGTCAAAAGTAATAAAATGTAAACCTCTGATGCAAGAAAGACATAGAAATTTTTTTCGTGTGTAATGGATTACGAACGAGACGTGAGCGGAAAAGGAGGTTTACTTTTTGTTGCTGTTGTTTTATTGTAATGACCGTCATAATACTATTGTGACCTACCATATGTGAAAACAAATTACGTTTATTTATCAGGTCATCAGTTGATGGGATAATCCCGAAACAACTCATGACAGGAAACAATAGAGAAATGAATATTTTTTAACATCTTACAGTATACTTACAGTCTATTTCATAATTACTGTGATAATGATCGCATTCCTCTTTAAATATTTTCAATCTAGTTTAGAATAGCATTAAGTTCATAAGTTCATAGACAGTATTATTTATTCATTTTGATTATAATCAGACACTCAAATCATTTTAATACTAGACTGAAGAGACAAAGAAACTGGTACACCTGCCTAATATCGTATAGGGCCCCTGAGAGCACGCAGAAGTACCGCAGCAAGACGTGGTATGGACTCGACTAATGTCTGGAGGAAACTGACACCATGAATCCTGCAGGGCTATCCATAAGTACGCAAAAGAACGAGGGCGTGGAAATCTCTTCTGAACAGCACGTTGCAAGGCATACCAGATATGCACAATAATTTTCATGTTTGGGAAATTTGGTGGCCAGCGAAAGTGTTTAAACTCAGAAGAGTGTTCCTGGAGCCATTCTCTCGCAATTCTAGACGTTTGGAGTGTCGCATTGTCCTGCTGGAATTGCCCAAGTCCGTCAGAATGCACAATGGACATGAATGGATGCAGGTGATCAGACAGGATGCTTACGTACGTGTCACCTGTCAGAGTCATATCTAGACGTATCAGGAGTCCCATATCACTCTAACTGCATACGTCCCACACCATTACAAAGCCTCCACCAGCTTGAACAGTCCATAGATTCATGAGGTTGTCTCCATGTCCATACACGTCCGTCCGATCAATACAATTTGAAACGAGACTCGTCCGAGTAGGCAACATGTTTCCAGTCATCAACAGTCCAATATTGGTGTTGACGGGTCCAGGCGAGGCGTAAGACTTTGTGTCGTGCAGTCATCGAAGTTACACGAACGGACCTTCGGCTCCGAAAACCTATATCGATGATGTTTCGTTGAATGATTCGCACGCTGACACTTGTTGATGGCCCAGCATTGAAATCTGCAGCAATTTGCGGAAGGGTTGTACTTCTGTCACACTGAACGATTCTCTTCAGTCGTCGTCGATCCCGTTCTTGCAGCAACTTTTTCCGGCCGCAGCGATCTTGGAGATTTAGTGTTTTACCGCCATATACTTCTATGTGAAATATCTCTTCTATATAACTGAGCTCAATTTTCATCTATGGCCTACCTTAGAAAGAAAGAAAAACCGCTTCAGCAAATTACATGCTACCGTTTACTCCACACTCATGCCAGTTAAAGGATATGTTCCACGTGTCGGTGTCGCATTTAGGTCTAATAATGAACACGTCTGTGAGGTGAGTTATGAATCCTTTCAAACAACCCCGTATCGTCTCGTAATTTACAGTATGACAAGACAGTACAGTTCGCTGCTTCAGTTCTTCAAACGTGTCAGCAAGAGTGCTGCACAGAAGACTCAGGTCATGCAGTCTTGCAGGCCAAGGTACAGGTCTTTTTCGAGCTACCCTTCTTGGGGAATATTTTAGTGTTAGTGGTCATCTTACATCAACATCAGCTTTTTTTCGGTACCCCATAATACACACATCACATTCCCCAACGTTGCACCCGGCAAAATCCTCAAGCAGTTCTACAGTAAACGAAGGCGTCTCAGTCCATCAAGTTTTATTGGAAGAATATCTGCCCCAACTTACTAACACTAACCACGCTCTAATTTTGAAACATTGTTGATATGATGACTCACGAACAATTTGAAATTGTACCTTAGTTACTTAGTTTGTTAGCTATATGTTCCATAGATCATTTCAACGATTATTTTATCGAAATGATGTGGAAGGGGTCGATTGACAGTAAGTTAATCAAAGTTAGTCTATAAGTGACGAGTATGCTGAAAATAGTGAAGGGTAAAGCTATACATGACTAGTTTTAACATTCATGAACATATTATTTTTCCATCCTACTCATGCAACCACACTTAAAACTAGATTTTTTAAGGCTACTAGTCCATGGAATAGAACGACTTGTCCATAAGAAATTATTTTAGGTTAGATTTGAAACTTGCTTAGCTGCCTGTCAGACGTGTTATGTTGCTGGGCAAATGATCAAAGCTTTCAGCCCAGTTAGATGGGTGACCAACAGAAAAGTTTACGTTTCAAATACATTTGTATTAACTAGCATAAGACTGCATACTGAAGTCAGCGACGGCTCTTATGCACATACTGACAATTATATCGTAAATGGATCATTTGCGAACCGTGTTCATTGGAATATTTTTGCTGCTAATATCGTATACGCTCACCTGTGTCGCTTTTAGCTACTAATTATGGTGCATTCTGTAAACGAAAAAAGATCGCGTCACAAACTAAGACTGTCCACTTCCAGTTTTTCTATTTGACATCCGTCGGCGTCGGTTGCAGTACACAGAAAGTGAGCACAAAATGGTTCAAACGGCTGTGAGCGCTATGGGACTTAACATCTGAGGTCATAAGTCCCCTAGAACATAGAACTGCTAAAACCTAACTAACCTAAGGACATTACACACATCCATACCCGAGGTATGATGCGAACCTGCGACCGTAGCGGTCGCGCGGTTCCAGACTGAAGGGCCTAGAACCACTCGGCCACACCGGCCGGCGTAAGTCCCTGTGTTTTGATTTACGACACATAGCGTGACCCAAGGTACCATCCTCCTTTCTCCGCGCCAACGGTTCTCCATTGTAAACTTAATGTTAGGATGAAGAAAATCCAGATGTAGAAATACGTCTGGGAATGCAGTGCCATGATACCAGACTATAAAGGAGTCATTCACATATCGACAAAAGCACGTAGGTATTAACTCCTCCGGCTGGAGTGCTGTCTGTTCCAAATCTTCCATAAAAAATCATGTACAATTGGTGACAAGAAATTACCCATTGCGAAAAGCTCACTCTGTTCAACGTCTAGGTCGAAGCGAACACGTGCTTGAATAAATCTAGTAGTTCCACTTCCACGATGGAGAGAGCGGACAGGTGAAAAAAAGTGCATTGAAGGCTTCTTGGAGGAAGAGGACTTGCCTGATGACTTGATAGAAGAAGAAATAGAGAGTCCATAGGGAAGAGATAGAAGAGCCAATATCAGAACCAGAATTTAAAAGAGTTTAGGAAGACGACAGAAGGGATAAATAACTCTGCGTCGGAACTTCTAAAATCATTTGGGGCATGGTAAAAATACAACTATTGACGATGGTGTGCAGAATGTATGAGACTGGCGATATACCACCAGACTTTCGGAAAAACATCATCCACACAATTCCAAGATAGCAAGACCCGACAAGTGTGAGAATTATCGCACAATCAGCTTAACAGCTCATCCGTCCAAGTTGATCACAAGAATAATATACAGAAGAATGAAATAGAAAATTGACAGTCTGTTAGACGACGATCAGTTTGGCTTGAGGGGGCCATTCTGACGTTCCGATTGACAATGGGAGCAAGACTGAAGGAAAATCAAGACGCTTTCATACGATTTGTCGACCTGGAAAAAGCGTTCGACATTATAAAATGGTGCAAGATATTCGAAATTCTGAGAAAAATAGGTGGAAAGGCGGCAATATACAGTATGTACGAGAACCAAGAGGTAATAATAAGATTGGAAGACCAACAACGAAATGCTCGCATGAAAAAGCGTGTAAGGCAAGGGTATAGTCTTTCTCCTCTACTGTTCAATCTGTACATCTAAGAAGCAATGAAGGAAATTAAAGAAAGGTTCAAGAGTGCGATTAAAATTCAAGGTGAATAGGTATCAACGATAACTTTCGCTGATGACATTGCTATCCCCAGTAAAAGTGAAGAAGAATTACACGACCTGCTGAATGAAATAAACAGTCTAAAGAGTATAGAAAACGATTTGAGAGTAAATCGAAGAAAGACGAAACTAGTGAGAAGTAGCAAAACTGGGAACAGGGAGAAATTTGTTATCGGAACTAGTGATCACGAAGTAGATGGAGTTGAGTAATTCTGCTACCTAGGCAGCAAAATACCCCATAACGGACGGAGCAAGGGGAACATAAAAAGCGGATTAGCACTGACAAGCCGGCCGCGGTGGCCGAGCGGTTCTAGGCGCTTCAGTCCGGAACCGCGCGACTGCTACGGCCGCAGGTTCGAATCCTGCCTCGGGCATGGATATGTGTGGTGTCCTTACGTTAGTTAGGTTTAAGTAGTTCTAAGTTCTAGGGTACTGATGACCTCAGATGTTGAGTCCCATAGTGCTCAGAGACATTTGAACCATTTGAAGCACTGACAAACACGGCGTTCCTAAATAAGAGAAGTCTACTAGTATCAATTTGAGGAATAAATTTCTGATAATGTACGTTTGGAGCACAGCATTTTACGGTAGTGAAATACGGACTGTGGGATAACCGGAGGAGATGAGGATCGAAGCGTTTGAAGTGTGGTGCTGCAGAAGAATGTTGAAAAGTGAAGTGGCAGAGTAAAGTCTGAGAAGGTTCTCCGCAGAATCGGCGAGGATAGAAATACGTGTAAAACACCGACAAGAATAAGTGATTAACTTCCATTGTACTAGAGAGAGATGTAGAGCATAAAAACTGTAGAAGAAGACAGAGATGGGAGTACATCCAGCAAATGATGGAGGACTTAGGCTGTAATAGAAAGGTTGGTATAGGAGAGAAATTCATGGCGGGCCGCATCAAACCAGTCAGAAGACTGATGACTGAAAGAAGAAAGAGAGTCCCTCTTCCATCTTCGTGCCAATGCGTAATAGTGATCGATGCAGTGGAATTAGAGTGAAAAGCGACTCATGGGTATATCAGATGCTGTGAATCGTAAGTTCTTGATACGATGAACGAAGCCTTCTAACTTACGTGTGTGGTGCTCACATTTTACAGCTTAATGGGTCATTTACGCTGTCAAGTCTTATGTTGGTGCCCCAATATTGCTCACAACTGGGAAAAGTGCCCACTATTCTAATGAATTGTAGACGATCCATGTAGCCTGGGAGAGACAGGTGTACGTAGTCTCTTCGTCACAACATCTGAGATCGCGATGGTCTTGCAGAGTCATAAAGTTCTTCGCTGTATTTTGGCCAATAAGCATAGTCGTCCAGTAGATACATCATCATGCTTAAGTAAATCGGTCTGGGGCGAATCTACTGGTACAGAGTCTGAATATGTTTAAGAGGAATAGTATACTGCCAACTATCAATAACGATCCAAAACATGCAAAAACTATCATCGGTACAAAGCAATACTAAAAACGTTATTACATGTTTAATGTTTAGTTCCAGATACTGTGTGAATAATGTCATAGTACCATTTTACTTTAAAGTTATTGCATAATTTCTTTGTTTGTTGCCTTTTCTTGGCATACTGCATGTCAGCTGCAAAGGTATGAGCCACTGTTATTAACAAATATGAAAATGTGAACTTACAGACTTCAGTCTTATTACTGTTATAATTTGCGGTTTTATAGAGGATACAATTTTTATGGACACTAGGTGGTAACGTATAACCATGTCATGTACTTACGTTAGTTGTCCGGCTGTTAGTTGCTCGAAAACGCAGAAAAGCATATCTTTTCACCTTGCCAAATATTACTTCATCTTGCTGTTAACGTGTGTGGCGAGATGTATCGCGAGAAAATTTTGGAACCTGTATTGGGAATTCTGATGACATCTGTTCCTTACTTAGACCTCTATTTCCGATGGGGAAGTGGGGGGTAATTGTATACGGGGTGTTACAAAAAGGTACGGCCAAACTTTCATGGAACATTCCTCACACACAAATAAAGAAAAGATGTTATGTGGACATGTGTCCGGAAACGCTTAATTTCCATGTTAGAGCTCATATTAGTTTCGTCAGTATGTACTGTTCTTCCTCGATTCACCGCCAGTTGGCCCAATTGAAAGAAGGTAATGTTGACTTCGGTGCTTGTGTTGACATGCGACTCATTGCTCTACAGTACTAACATCAAGCACATCAGTACGTAGCACCAACAGGTTAGTGTTCATCACGAACGTGGTTTTGCAGTCAGTGCAATTTTTACAAATGCGGAATTGGCAGATGCCCATTTGATGTATGGATTAGCACGGGGTAATAGCCGTGGCGCGGTACGTTTGTATCGAGACAGATTTCCAGAACGAAGATGTCCCGACAGGAAGACGTTCGAAGCAATTCATCGGCGTCTTAGGGAGCACGGAACATTCCAGCCTACGACTCGCGACTGGGGAAGACCTAGGACGACGAGGACACCTGCAATGGACGAGGCAATTCTTCGTGCAGTTGACGATAACCCTAATGTCAGCGTCAGAGAAGTTGCTGCTGTACAAAGTAACGATGACCACGTCACTGCGTGGAGAGTGCTACAGGAAAAACAGTTGTTTCCGTACCATGTACAGCTTGTGCAGGCACTATCAGCAGCTGATTGGCCTCCACGAGTTCACTTCTGCGAATGGTTCATCCAACAATGTGTCAATCCTCATTTCAGTGCAAATGTTCTCTTTACGGATGAGGCTTCATTCCAACGTGATCAAATTGTAAATTTTCACAACCAACACGTGTAGGCTGACGAGAATCCGCACGCAATTGTGTACTAACGTCATCAACACAGATTTTCTATGAACGTGTGGGCAGGCATTGTTGGTGATGTCTTGACTGGGCCCCATGTTCTTCCACCTACGCTCAATGGAGCACGTTATCATGATTTCATACGGGATCCTCTACCTGTGCTGCTAGAACATATGCCTTTACAAGTACGGCACTACATGTGGTTCATGCACGATGGAGATCCTGCACATTTCAGTCGAAGTGTTCGTACGCTTATCAACAACAGATTCGGTGACCGATGGATTGGTAGAGGCGGACCAATTCCATGACCTCCACGCTCTCCTGACCTCAACCCTCTTGACTTTTATTTATGGGGGCATTTGAAAGCTCTTTGTTTCCGCAACCCCGGTACCAAATGTAGAGACTCTTCGTGATCGTATTGTGGACGGCTATGATACAATACGCCAGTCTCCAGGGCTGCATCAGCGCATCAGGGATTCCATGCGACGGAGGGTGGATGCATGTATCCTCGCTAACGGAGGACATTTTGAACATTTCCTGTAACAAAGTGTTTGAAGTCACGCTGGTACGTTCCGTTGCTGTGTGTTTCCATTCCATGATTAATGCGATTTGAAGATAAGTAATAAAATGAGCTCTAACATGGAAAGTAAGCGTTTCCGGACACATGTCCACATAACATATTTTCTTTCTTTGTGTGTGAGGAATGTTTCCTGAAAGTTTGGCCGTACCTTTTTGTAGCACCCGGTATACAGGGTGATCCATTGATCGTGATCAGACCAAATATCTCACGAAATATGCATCAAACGAAAAAACTTCAAAGAACGAAACTTGTCTAGCTTGAAGGGGGAAACCAGATGGCGCTGTGGTTGGCCCGCTAGACTGCGCTGCTATAGGTCAAACGGGTATCAACTGCGTTTTTTTTTTTTTTTTAGATGGCGCTGTAATAGTCACAAACATATGGCTCACAATTTTAGACGCACAGTTGGTAACAGGTAGGTTTTTAAAATTAAAATACAGAACGTAGGTACGTTTGAACATTTTATTTCGGTTGTTCCAATGTGATACATGTAGCTTTGTGAACTTATCATTTCTGAGAACGCATACTGTTAAAGCGTGTTTATCTGTAAATACCACATTAATGCAATAAGTGGTCAAAATGATATCCGTCAATCTCAATGCATTTGGTAATAAGTGTAACGACATTCCTCTTAACAGCGAATAGTTCGCCTTCAGTAAAGTTCGCACACGCATTGACAATGCGCTGACGCATGTTGTCAGGCGTTTTCGGGGGATCACGATAGAAAATATCGTTCAACTTTCCCCACAGAAAGAAATCCGGGGACGTCAGATCCGGTGAACGTGCGGGCCATGGTATGGTGCTTCGACGACCAATCCACCTGTCATGGAATAACGCTATTCAATTCTGCTAAAACCGCTCGCGAGCTATGTGCCAGACATCCATCATGTTGGAAGTACATCGTCATTCTGACACCCAGTGAAACATCTTGTAGTAACATCGGTAGAACATTACGTAGGAAATCAGCATACATTGCACCATTTAGATTGCCATCGATAAAATGGGGCCAATTATCCTTCCTCGCATAATGCCGCACCATACATTAACCCGCCAAGGACGCTGATGTTCCACTTGTCGCAGCGATCGTGGATTTTCCGTTGCCCAATAGTTCATATTATGCCGGTTTGCGTTACCGCTGTTGGTGAATGACGCTTCGTCGCTATCTGTCATCGTCCCGTAATTTCTCTTGTGCCCAGTGGCAGAACTGTACACGACGTTCAAAGTGGTCGCCATGCAATTCCTGGTGCATAGAAATATGGTACGGGTGCAATCGATGTTGATGTAGCATTCTCAACACCGACGTTTTTGAGATTCCCGATTCTCGCGCAATTTGTCTGCTACTGATGTGCGGATTAGCCGCGACAGCAGCTGAAACACCTACTTGGGCATCATCATTTGTTGCAGGTCGTGGTTGACATTTCACATGTGGCTGAACACTTCCTGTTTCCTTAAATAACGTAACTATCCGGCGAACTTTCCGGACACTTGGATGATGTCGTCCAGGATACCGAGCAGCATACATAGCACACGCCCGTTGGGCATTTTTATCACAATAGCCATACATCAACACGATATCGACCTTATCCGCAATTGGTAAACGGTCCATTTCAACACGGATAATGTATCACGAAGCAAATACCGTCCGCACTTGCGGAATGGTACGTGATACCACGTACTTATACGTTTGTGACTATTACAGCGCAATCTATCACAAAGCGAAAAAAGTGTTCCAACTTAAACATTCATTTTTTTTACGTACTACACGAATATGAAATAAAAATTGGGGTTCCTATTTAAAAAAAACGCTGTTGATATGCGTTTGACGTATGACAGCGCCATGTGGTTTCCCCCTTCAAGCTAGACGAGTTTCGTTCTTTGTAGTTTTTTAGTTTGATGCTTATTTCGTGAGATATTTGGCCCGATAACTACCAATGGACCACCCAGTATATATATCTGTGTCCTGTGTATGTTGTTTTAAAGAAGTAAATAGCGTGTCGTTGTATAGTACTGTGTGTTCATATATGACTTTTTCCCTTCTACTGAAGCCTTTTGTACGTGATAGTTTTCTGCTATCGTTAATTTGCGACGTAAAGTGTTGCTGTCTGTAAGGATGTGTAGATCAGTTTCGACATTTGTTGGCTGGTGGTTTTCATTTATTTAGAGTTCTGCGACTGTGGATTGTGTGCTGCTACTCTTCAGAACTCTCATGTGTTCTGTGTGCCTTGTTCAGACGTTCCTGCTTGTTTGTCCTATGTGTCAGGATCGGCAGGAGATGCACATTAGTTGGTATATTCCTACACTACCGAAATTGTCTTTAGTTCTTATGCCTTTCTTAGTCTTTTTTGTATTGTGTTGATTGTCTGAATTCTATTGGAATCCTTTGCTTCTTCATTATATTTCTAATTCGATGTACTATTTTATTGTTATGTGTTAGTGTGTATCATTTGTTTCTTTTTTCCGATGTGATGTGGTCCTCCATGTTGTCAGTGTGTTCTGCCTCTGTGTTTCAGACCTTTTCGTTGTGCACTTGTGTGGGTGGTGACTTTCATTGCCTTTGATTATTATCTTGTTGTTGAGCTCGTTCAAAAATGGTTCAAATGGCTCTAAGCAATATGGGACTTAACATCTGAGGTCATCTGTCCCCTAGACTTAAAACTACTTAAACCTAACTAACCTAAGGACATCACACACATCCATGCCCGAGGCAGGATTCGAACCTGCGACCGTAGCAGCAGTGCGGTTCCAGACTGAAACGCCTAGAACTGCTCGGCCGCAACGGCCGGCCTGTTGAGCTTGTTTATGATATCTGTTTCGTGTTCATTTTCAACAGCAATTTGTTTGATTACTTTTAGTTCGTTTGTGTCCTTTTGAGGTTAGGGAGATGTCCTGTTTGACATCTGAATTCTGTGTTTATTTGCCCGCTTGTGCTATCCTCAACAGTAAGTAAAGCGCCCTGAAATACCTGTGGGGATTGTACGCGCCGCAAGACGATAGCAGCTTCGCCCGCCTCGATATCGCTACCAAGTCCGCCCGGATTTGGCCCCGGCACTCAGCGTGGGTGGTAATGGGCTTATCGTGTCTGGAGGGTGACCTACGCACGTGTCCTTCACGTGGTCCTGTCCTGCCGCATTCCACTCTGCTCCTACAAAACCACTCGCCGCCTTAAAGTTGAAAATCAGAAGCTCGAGGTGATACAAAGTAAACAGCACTTCGACTTGCGTGCAGTCGTCGAGAATGTAAATGTTCGTCTATTCAATCTCCGAAAGTTCTTCACCCATTGTTTTGAAAATATATCGTGTTTTATATACCTGTTGGGGCCACATTGCGTTGTTGGTAAAAACATGATGTATGTTTGTTCAAAATCTTAAATCTCAGAAAGTTCTTTATTGATTCCTTTGAAATTTTAGCTCAATATTACATCCGAATATGCGTATGTTTTTATATACCTACTGGAGGTCCATATGATACCATAGGGTGCCCATCCATATTAGAAAAGAGAATAATAAATAAAAATAATAGATATACTATATATATTTTGGTATCATACGGTGCTCTTCTAGGTGTATATGAGACACGTGTGTTCAAAGAAATGTGTCAAAATTTGAATGGAATCAGTGCAGAACTTCCGGAAATTTTAAGATTTTGAACAAATGGACATGATGTTTTTGATAACAACGTATGCCCATATATATCGCGCTCCAGTAGGTATATAAAAACATGCACGGATTTGAATACAATGTCGTGTCAAAATTTCAAATCAATTGCTGAAGAAATTTTGGAGCTTTAAGTTTCTAAACAAACGAACTTTTACATATACATAAATAAAGATATAAATGTTCGTTAGCTCAAAATATTATATGAAACATCTTCTCTGATTGTTTCGAAATTATAACAGGATGTTGCATTCATGTACACACCTGTTCTTATGTACCTATTTTTAATATACATAATGTATCAATAAATATGTAATCGATAAATGGGAAACATTACTACCATAATTTCGAAAAGTGTCTGACACATTTACGTCAAATATTTACACAATGCTCTGATGAACATTCGGACAGACGTAGGGTAAATATTCTTAATATATAAATTTATATGTAATATAAAATAGGGAAAAATGTTTACCAAAAGTGTTAAAAATTGTTCGATCAATTTTGTTCAAATTTTTATACGTTACTGTAACAAATGTGTGGACACATACAGGCTACGTATTTTAATGTATATAATATATACATATACAAATAAGATATATATTAGTGAAACATTATCAGCAAACAGGAACGTTGTATTTGTGGCTTACCAGGTTGTGAGTAGACCTACAACGGAATCAGAATCTTCACAAAAACACGGACAAGGTCAGAGAGAGAGGGTAATGGGAAATGGAGAGAAGAGTGGCAGGAAATTGATATAGAAAGCGGAAAGAAGGAGGTGAACAGGGAGAGGGGAGAGGAAGTGATGGACAGAAAAAGGAGGAAGGAGGTGGAGATGGTCAAAGAAAGGGAGAGGGGGAGAAGGACGGAGACAGGAGGGAGAAAAAGATTAGGACATGTATCCAATGCCCATACAAATTAGAATCGTGTACTTTATCTCCTGTCTCTTTTCCCCTTAACCAGTCTGAGCCAAGCAACGCGCCCCGGTAGCAGCTAGCAGTACATATAAAAACGCTTCCCCTTCGCGCAAGTTGCACAAAAATTGTGTAGCAATAGAAAAGACATCTGAGCACCTTGTGTGCTTACATCACGCCTGGTGTTCGCAGATCTGCTCATGGGTGAAGGACAAGCAGAGCCAGCTGTACAACCTGGTGGAAGAGGTGCGCGACCTCATCGTCAAGGGACAGCTCATCTACACGGTGCGTGACCGCGACGTCGTAGTCACCGAACTCGCCGGTAAGTGCCAGCAAGGGTTACGTGCAGAACCCGAGTACGCGTGGTCACAGTGGAATTTGAATTGTAAGTAGGCTGTTTAGGTTTTTATATTGGTAACGCCACGTAGCGCTCTGTATGAAAATCACTGACTGTGCTGTGCGCAGTCCGTGGCTGGTTGGAATTGTTGTAATATTCGCTATTGTAGTGTTGGACAGTTGGCTGTTAACAGCGCGTAGCGTTGCGCAGTTAGAGGTGAGCCGCCAGCAGTGGTGGATGTGGGGAGAGAGATGGCGGAGTTTTGAGAGCGGATGATCTGGACGTGTGTCCATCAGAGACAGTAAATTTGTAAGACTCGATGTCATGAACTGATGTATATATATATATATATTATGATGACCTTTGAACACTATTAAGGTAAATACATTGTTTGTTCTTTTTTTTTAAAAAAAAAAAAAAAAAAAAAGAGAAGACAAAGAAGACGCATGGAACATTCCATTTCACAAATCGTTAGAAAATTCAGTATTCCGATATCCACAGTGTCAAGAGTATGCCGAGAATACAAAATTTCAGGCATTATATTTCACCACAGCCAACGCAGTGGCCGATGGTCTACACTTAATGACCGAGAGCAGTGCCGTTTGCGAAGAATTGTCAGTGCTAACAGAGAAGCAACGCTGCGTGAAATAACCGCAGAAATCAACGTGGAGCGTACGATGAACGTATCAGTTAGGATAGTGTGGCGAAATTTGGCGTTAATGGGCTGTGGCAGCAGACGGCCGACGCGAGTGGCTTTGCTAACACCACGATGTCGCCAGCAGCACCTCTCCTGGACTCATGACCGTATCAGCTGGATCCTATACAACGGGAAAACCGTGGCCTGATCAGATGAGCCCCGATTTCAGTTGGTAATGGCTGATGGTGGCCCAGACCCCACGAACCCATGGACCTAACTTGTCAACAAGTCACTGAGAAGTTGGCGGTGGCTGCATAATGATGTGGGCTGTGTTTTCATGGAATGGACTGGGTCCTCTCGCGTTAGGAACTTGCTTATTAATAACAGTGAGGCTGTAACTGTTGGTTGGTAATATTTACTGACAAAATGCAACCTAACTCTAGATTGCGCACTTACGGCTATCCTGTGTGGTCGTTTTTTAGTACGACTTTAAAAGAGAGAGGGAGATTGTTAATAGATCACCGATGCGTCGGTTCTCGATTGTGTTCAGGAGACGTACGGATTGATTATGCGAAGGTGTTTTCTTAATTGACCTTTCGACCCAGATTGCCTTCGCACAATCAGAATCTTCGATGAAAATACCTAAGGGACCTATTTGAATATAAAAATGGAAATGAAAGCAAATTAGTTTAATTTCGTAAGAGAAAGATTAACAGATAGGAAGTTGAACACATTAGTGGTCTCCCAAATACAATCGAGACACCGCGATAAACAGCGAACTTGTAACAAAGCTCATATTGAAACGTCCCCTTAGAAAAATTATACATGACTGTGCTTAAACTGACACACAATATTTTTTAGCGCAACGCAATCTGACTTTCAATAATGCCTGCAAGAGAATGGCCCTGACTAAATTCACCTATACGTTTCACAAATCACTTACCTCACAAAAATCTTCGTTACTCGAACTACTGCAATACAGCGAGCGCCACTACTGCCAGCTAAATAAAAGATTCAAACTACTGAAGGCACTTACTACTGATAGGCATAGTTAGCAAATGAAAGATTTTGATAGAGAACAAACAATGTATTTATCTTAATAGTATTAAAATTCATTATATATATATATATATATATATATATATATATATATATATATATATATATATATACTCCTGGAAATTGAAATAAGAACACCGTGAATTCATTGTCCCAGGAAGGGGAAACTTTATTGACACATTCCTGGGGTCAGATACATCACATGATCACACTGACAGAACCACAGGCACATAGACACAGGCAACAGAGCATGCACAATGTCGGCACTAGTACAGTGTATATCCACCTTTCGCAGCAATGCAGGCTGCTATTCTCCCATGGAGACGATCGTAGAGATGCTGGATGTAGTCCTGTGGAACGGCTTGCCATGCCATTTCCACCTGGCGCCTCAGTTGGACCAGCGTTCGTGCTGGACGTGCAGACCGCGTCAGACGACGCTTCATCCAGTCCCAAACATGCTCAATGGGGGACAGATCCGGAGATCTTGCTGGCCAGGGTAGTTGACTTACACCTTCTAGAGCACGTTGGGTGGCACGGGATACATGCAGACGTGCATTGTCCTGTTGGAACAGCAAGTTCCCTTGCCGGTCTAGGAATGGTAGAACGATGGGTTCGATGACGGTTTGGATGTACCGTGCACTATTCAGTGTCCCCTCGACGATCACCAGTGGTGTACGGCCAGTGTAGGAGATCGCTCCCCACACCATGATGCCGGATGTTGGCCCTGTGTGCCTCGGTCGTATGCAGTCCTGATTGTGGCGCTCACCTGCACGGCGCCAACCACGAATACGACCATCATTGGCACCAAGGCAGAAGCGACTCTCATCGCTGAAGACGACATGTCTCCATTCGTCCCTCCATTCACGCCTGTCGCGACACCACTGGAGGCGGGCTGCATGATGTTGGGGCGTGAGCGGAAGACGGCCTAACGGTGTGCGGGACCGTAGCCCAGCTTCATGGAGACGGTTGCGAATGGTCCTCGCCGATACCCCAGGAGCAACAGTGTCCCTAATTTGCTGGGAAGTGGCGGTGCGGTCCCCTACGGCACTGCGTAGGATCCTACGGTCTTGGCGTGCATCCGTGCGTCGCTGCGGTCCGGTCCCAGGTCGACGGGCACGTGCACCTTCCGCCGACCACTGGCGACAACATCGATGTACTGTGGAGACCTCACGCCCCACGTGTTGAGCAATTCGGCGGTACGTCCACCCGGCCTCCCGCATGCCCACTATACGCCCTCGCTCAAAGTCCGTCAACTGCACATACGGTTCACGTCCACGCTGTCGCGGCATGCTACCAGTGTTAAAGACTGCGATGGAGCTCCGTATGCCACGGCAAACTGGCTGACACTGACGGCGGCGGTGCACAAATGCTGCGCAGCTAGCGCCATTCGACGGCCAACACCGCGGTTCCTGGTGTGTCCGCTGTGCCGTGCATGTGATCATTGCTTGTACAGCCCTCTCGCAGTGTCCGGAGCAAGTATGGTGGGTCTGACACACCGGTGTCAATGTGTTCTTTTTTCCATTTCCAGGAGTGTATATATATATATATATATCAATCTACGATATCCAATATTACAAATTTACTGTCTCTGGTGGACACACGTCCAGATCGTCCGTTCTCAAAACTCCGCCATCTCACTCCCCACATCCACCACTGCTGGCGGCTCACCTCCAACTGCGCAACGCTATGCGCTGTTCACATCCAGCTGCGCAACACTATAATGGGCGACAATAATGCAAACTATCCACAGACTGCACACAGCACAGCCAGTGATTTTCATACAGAGCACTGCGTGGCGTTACCAATAAGAGAATCTAAACAGCCTACTTACATAGCCCCCATGCTCCCCACAAAAAATTTTACAAATTGTTTTGCGCACCGGCCAGTACATATTTGTTAAAATTTTTTCACAATTACAATAACAACGAAATCAAATGCACACACTTATTGATACAATGTTGGTCAAAAGCTAAAATTTTCTCACAGTCCATAAAGACAGTCCTGATCGTTCATCACAGTAAAATAGCAGTGTTTTTCTCAAAGTCTAAGCAGTAAAAGAAAATGCACACGGAAGTAGTGGATTTCCATGCAGTCTTGAAGAAGTAGTATTGTCCTTCCAACGGAAAGACAATGCTGACTCTTGACATGCAGACAGGTAATCGGCCACAACAGAGAAAACCCACAGCAGAGTCAGTCGAAGTTTTGAAGCGTATTGGTAGGTAGGTCATCACAGAGCAGACCCACTGCAGTCCTTGAAGAAATAATGGTACTGGTGGGCCATCAAAGACGCAGACCCACTGTAGTCCTTGTAGAAATGATGGTATTGGTGGGCCATCAAAGATGCATACCCACTGTAGTCCTAGTAGAAATAATGGTACTGGTGGGTCATCAAAGGTGTAGACTCACTGTAGTCCTTGTAGAGATGGCCAGCAGCCATCTGTTGCAACTGTGCAGGTGCACAATCACCATCGAAGAGTCTTGCGGACAATATAGCAAGTCCATAAACCACCACTTGTGCACTCACAAAGTTTTAGAAATTGTCCTTAGAACCAGCAATGCTTGTTGAATTATTAACACGCGTGCAAACACTAACAGCCCCCTTTTTTCTCGCATATTCTGCGTGTACTATGACCAACAAAAACGTGTACAGTGAAATGAAACTTAATTTAAAGAACTGGAGTCTATACAATTATAAATTTACAACATAAGAATTCAATTACAAAGGTACAAAACACATCATTAAAGAACATAACAGTGCAGATAACATTTGTAGTAGTACAGGTTTTACAAAAGAATAGAAATAAACAGATACATCAGTGTTACAGGAATTATGACATATGTAAATATATAAAATGATGAGAATAGTTTTTGCAACATTAATTTCACACATGAGCATTAAAACAGAAAAGAATAAATAATGTCTAAACATCTTTACAAAGAAATTAACATAGTATTTGAAAAATTCTACAACATAAATCTTATTAGCTAAACACATAAAGACAGGAAAAACACAAATTCACATAGTGTAATAACACAAAAATACAGGACAGGGTTTGTTTTCAGTGCAACATTTGGTACTGCAGTCCTACCCAAAACTTCATTCTGTAGATCTTTCCTCTTATTTCAACATTTGTTTCCGCCAGAAAAAATCACATCCAAGCATGCTTTTTGTATTCTGTTCACATCCTCTTTCAAAAATATTTTTCTCCACTGTACACTACTTTTTTGGCCAAACCATTTTCTTATAGCTTCTCAATGCATTTCTTCCAAATCATCATAGTTAGTTTCTTATATCGTCTACCCTCTCTTAAGCTAACTTAAATCTACTGAGCTCAGATATATATATCAAGAGACGAGGCAATGCAGCAGCACATAACAAATTTATACAAACAGCAAGACCAAAAAAATGTAAATTGGCAAAGCAAGCAGCAGTAAATCTAAATTAACAGAGCAAATGCAACATTACAACTAATATGAGCCAATATGCAGCAACAAGAAAAATAAATCAGTAGTAAAACTAGCTTAACAGAGTAATACAAAGTGACATTTAGTAGCACTGTGCCTGGCAAACAGCAGCAGCAAATGCTATAACTTATACCTAAACATGAGAAAGCTCAAGCAGAAAAAATATTACAGTAAAAATGGCCATGTTTAATACCTATGTCACATCTTAACACTAGAGTGATGCATCACCTTGATTTATCGACGGAACAAGTTACCCACTCATTGTGGGCATAAAATATCTATATTAGTACATCTATTAAATTTTACTTTAACCAATGCTGCTGCAGCTAGAAACTAGATATTAAACGAAATGAGCAAATATATATATAAAGCAACATATAAAACGTCATTCACTACGCAAATGGCGTCTCCAAAGGCAAAAAAAAATCTCTCAACTAGAAAGACAATAGATGTAAAATGTTTCTCATCATTTTGTTAGGCATTTTAGTAAATATCATAAATTAAGAGCTCCACAGTGTAATCATATATTTTCAAGTTTGAGCGTGTTGTATTTGTGATGCTTTCTACAAAGAAATGTCAATAGCGAGGAAAATGGCCTCTTTTTTTTCTCCACCTAATGGCTTTCTTTTGTCACACGACTATCTCTCAGCTGGGCGCCCAAAACACATTATGTCAAGGTCACTTACCTTTCTTACGGAAATATTTACGACAGCAGTTTCCGCTACAGTGACAGTCTCATATAAAAATTTCACAGGTCAAGAATTTGCGTTACAAATGTGTAGAAACAAAATCCTATAAATATAACAGAGTCGAAAAAATTTTCGCCAGCATTGTGATACATTCACGCATATACACACATTTCATAACTCTTAAAGTACGATTCTTGGTTTCCAACATCCTTTTTCACAAACCAGAGTCCCTAACTTCTATTTATTATTCATATAAATATAAACACATAATAACGTTCCTCATATAGCATCAGTTTATTCATCATAAACATACCTCAACAGCATAATACACATTGTCATCGTAATAATACCATCATAACAGATCAATCACATCTCAGAATCGTCGCAGCTTCTTTCAATAATTTCAAGACATTCAATAAAGTCATCTACCTCAAACGTACTTCAAAAATCATGATCCCTTACCAAATACATCATTCAAAGCTCTCATATTATCACAATGGTTCCAAAAAAGTATGAACAGTTCACAAAGTACAGACAAAATACAATTTCATGAGTGTGAAGTTATCCAACTGTGTAATTGCGTAAACATCTGTCACTGACATAGTAAAAAAATGTTTGTTTCTCCGCTAAATAATCAGGTAGCTGTGTAATTCTGTGTTGGAGAAATATGATACCAATGTGTAAAGTTGTATAAGCAAATACCATATTAGCTAGGGCTCCTTGTACTTGCCACACACATGGTACACAAAGTAAGCGTGTACCCCCCTGAGGATTAATGTAATTATACCCTCAGGTGTTACAGATTATAGCAATTATGTATCACGGAAAACCTTTGTATCATTGTAATTCAAAAATCTTTAAAAATAAATTTTTTAAGTATAAAATTAATCACTCAAATACGTGTCCTTTAGCGCTAAATGTGCGTCTTGCCATAAGATAATTCTGTGGAAGTGTCATAGTTATCGTCCTCTGTAAGCAAAGTTCTGCTGAAGTCAATGTACTCACCTCATCATAAACAAAAGTGAAATGCTATGCGTGTAGATATCGTAGTTATTACGTACATTACCGTGATCAAGAAAGTACTATACTGTAACTATTGTTGTGCTACGAAAAAGGCTGTCACATTGTCGCTATACTACGAAAATTACTACTAAAACATGTTTTACTTTGCAGAATGATACAGAAAAACTGTGCAGATATAAAACAGATACACCGCAAAAAGCAGCAATATAAATTGTGTCACATATTGGTAGCGTCGTGATATAATCGTGTAGCTGTCAAAGAAACCAAATGCTAAGTTATCTATAATCTCACAGAATGTACTGCAAATCCAGAAAGTATTTTCAAGTAAACCAAAATGTTGCATTAAAATCTCATTAGCAGTACCTGTATATTTTCTAAGTATGTAAGCCTTATAGTAGTTACGTAATCGTGCAACTAACAAGCAAGAATGTACACACACAATAACACTGTGTCGTCCGTTCACTATAACAATGCATTCGTAATTACTGTCTAAATATGTTCCCTAGGTTCTAGACTGGATAGTTCATTTTAAAACATAGTTGCATGTTAACAGTTTCTAAGTGTGACAAAGAGTACTAGTAACGTGAAGTAAAAAATTTTATACCAAAGACTAAATTAAAAAACAGATTAGCTCTCAATAAACGGTTTTACATATGAAATGTGGTGCAATCTTTTACCCTTTCTAGTACGCAGAGTTTCAACTCGAAAGCAATTATCATGCGGTATACATCGGTAAAGAATACTGGAATTTTTCTCAATGTTAGCGTCTAGGTTATTTTTCTCTGAGCCAGCCAGCGCAGGTGGCTGCCTGCAGTGCGAGTCATTGTCTGTTTCTTTGTTGGCGCGCGTCGTTATTAGGATTAGGGGACCTAACTTCTACAAATTCACCTTGTTGAGAGGGCCCTGACCTGTTTGAATCCCGCCAGTTCTGATGCAATTCAGGTCCGTCGTTACGATTATACTGTCTGTCGTCATGTCGGTAGATTCCATAATTTCTTTCTTGTCGGTCACCTGGTGGAGAATTTCTCCCTGAATTGTAACTGTGCACTGAACTGTTGCGTCGGAAGTTATTCTGTCTCGCTTGATAATAATTGTTTTTGTTCCCATATTGTCTGTTTCCCCCCCCCCATGAACCATGGACCTTGCCGTTGGTGGGGAGGCTTGCGTGCCTCAGCGATACAGATTGCCGTACCGTAGGTGCAACCACAACGGAGGGGTATCTGTTGAGAGGCCAGACAAATGTGTGGTTCCTGAAGAGGGGCAGCAGCCTTTTCAGTAGTTGCAAGGGCAACAGTCTGATCTGGCCTTGTAACAATAACCAAAACGGCCTTGCTGTGATGGTACTGAGAACGGCTGAAAGCAAGGGGAAACTACAGCCGTAATTTTTCCCGAGGGCATGCAGCTTTACTGTATGATTACATGATGATGGCGTCCTCTTGGGTAAAATATTCCGGAGGTAAAATAGTCCCCCATTCGGATCTCCGGGCGGGGACTACTCAAGAGGATGTCGTTATCAGGAGAAAGAAAACTGGCGTTCTACGGATCGGAGCATGGAATGTCAGATCCCTTAATCGGGCAGGTAGGTTAGAAAATTTAAAAAGGGAAATGGATAGGTTGAAGTTAGATATAGTGGGAATTAGTGAAGTTCGGTGGCAGGAGGAACAAGACTTCTGGTCAGGTGACTACAGAGTTATAAACACAAAATCAAATAGGGGTAATGCAGGAGTAGGTTTAATAATGAATAGGAAAATAGGAATGCGGGTAAGCTACTACAAACAGCATAGTGAACGCATTATTGTGGCCAAGATAGATACGAAGCCCACACCTACTACAGTAGTACAAGTTTATATGCCAACTAGCTCTGCAGATGACGAAGAAATTGAAGAAATGTATGATGAAATAAAAGAAATTATTCAGATTGTGAAGGGAGACGAAAATTTAATAGTCATGGGTGACTGGAATTCGAGTGTAGGAAAAGGGAGAGAAGGAAACATAGTAGGTGAATATAGATTGGGGGACAGAAATGAAAGAGGAAGCCACCTGGTAGAATTTTGCACAGAGCACAACATAATCATAGCTGACACTTGGTTTAAGAATCATGAAAGAAGGTTGTATACATGGAAGAACCCTGGAGATACTAAAAGGTATCAGATAGATTATATAATGGTAAGACAGAGATTTAGGAACCAGGTTTTAAATTGTAAGACATTTCCAGGGGCAGATGTGGACTCTGACCACAATCTATTGGTTATGACCTGTAGATTAAAACTGAAGAAACTGCAAAAAGGTGGGAATTTAAGGAGATGGGACCTGGATAAACTAAAAGAACCAGAGGTTGTACAGAGATTCAGAGAGAGCATAAGGGAGCAATTGACAGGAATGGGGGAAATAAATACAGTAGAAGAAGAATGGGTAGCTTTGAGGGATGAAGTAGTGAAGGCAGCAGAGGATCAAGTAGGTAAAAAGACGAGGGCTAGTAGAAATTCTTGGGTAACAGAAGAAATATTGAATTTAATTGATGCAAGGAGAAAATATAAAAATGCAGTAAGTGAAACAGGCAAAAAGGAATACAAACGTCTCAAAAATGAGATCGACAGGAAGTGCAAAATGGCTAAGCAGGGATGGCTAGAGGACAAATGTAAGGATGTAGAGGCCTATCTCACTAGGGGTAAGATAGATACCGCCTACAGGAAAATTAAAGAGACCTTTGGAGAAAGGAGAAACACTTGTATGAATATCAAGAGCTCAGATGGAAACCCAGTTCTAAGCAAAGAAGGGAAAGCAGAAAGGTGGAAGGAGTATATAGAGGGTCTATACAAGGGCGATGTACTTGAGGACAATATTATGGAAATGGAAGACGATGTAGATGAAGATGAAATGGGAGATACGATACTGCATGAAGAGTTTGACAGAGCACTGAAAGACCTGAGTCGAAACAAGGCCCCCGGAGTAGACAATATTCCATTGGAACTACTGACGGCCGTGGGAGAGCCAGTCCTGACAAAACTCTACCATCTGGTGAGCAAGATGTATGAAACAGGCGAAATACCCTCAGACTTCAAGAAGAATATAATAATTCCAATCCCAAAGAAAGCAGGTGTTGACAGATGTGAAAATTACCGAACTATCAGCTTAATAAGTCACAGCTGCAAATTACTAACACGAATTCTTTACAGACGAATGGAAAAACTAGTAGAAGCCAACCTTGGGGAAGATCAGTTTGGATTCCGTAGAAACACTGGAACACGTGAGGCAATACTGACCTTACGACTTATCTTAGAAGAAAGATTAAGGAAAGGCAAACCTACGTTTCTAGCATTTGTAGACTTAGAGAAAGCTTTTGACAATGTTGACTGGAATACTCTCTTTCAAATTCTAAAGGTGGCAGGGGTAAAATACAGGGGGCGAAAGGCTATTTACAACGTGTACAGATACCAGATGGCAGTTATAAGAGTCGAGGGACATGAAAGGGAAGCAGTTGTTGGGAAGGGAGTAAGACAGGGTTGTAGCCTCTCCCCGATGTTGTTCAATCTGTATATTGAGCAAGCAGTAAAGGAAACAAAAGAAAAATTCAGAGTAGGTATTAAAATTCATGGAGAAGAAATAAAAACTTTGAGGTTCGTCGATGACATTGTAATTCTGTCAGAGACAGCAAAGGACTTGGAAGAGCAGTTGAATGGAATGGACAGTGTCTTGAAAGGAGGATATAAGATGAACATCAACAAAAGCAAAACAAGGATAATGGAATGTAGTCGAATTAAGTCGGGTGATGCTGAGGGAATTAGATTAGGAAATGAGGCACTTAAAGTAGTAAAGGAGTTTTGCTATTTGGGGAGCAAAATAACTGATGATGGTCGAAGTAGAGAGGATATAAAATGTAGGCTGGCAATGGCAAGGAAAGCATTTCTGAAGAAGAGAAATTTGTTAACATCCAGTATTGATTTAAGTGTCAGGAAGTCATTTCTGAAAGTATTCGTATGGAGTGTAGCCATGTATGGAAGTGAAACATGGACGATAAATAGTTTGGACAAGAAGAGAATAGAAGCTTTCGAAATGTGGTGCTACAGAAGAATGCTGAAGATTAGATGGGTAGATCACATAACTAATGAGGAAGTATTGAATAGGATTGGGGAGAAGAGAAGTTTGTGGCACAACTTGACCAGAAGAAGGGATCGGTTGGTGGGACATGTTCTGAGGCATCAAGGGATCACCAATTTAGTATTGGAGGGCAGCGTGGAGGGCAAAAATCGTAGAGGGAGACCAAGAGATGAATACACTAAGCAGATTCAGAAGGATGTAGGTTGCAGTAGGTACTGGGAGATAAAAAAACTTGCACAGGATAGAGTAGCATGGAGAGCTGCATCAAACCAGTCTCAGGACTGAAGACCACAACAACAACAACAACATTGTCTGTTTCTGTGGATATCTCTGTCATATTCATTACTACAGAAATGCGATCTTTCTCTGTAAATATTATTATTCTGCCAACGGTTGTCATATGGCTGGTGTCTGTTTTGGTCACGATTTACGTTGTAAGAATAGCCTAGTCGTGTCCAGTTATTATTTCTGTCATCGCAAAATTGTGACGGATGTGACCTGTAATTGTTGTGTTCCTGTTTTCGCGTTCCGCGATTGTCAGTGTCAATTTCTAATTATTGTAAGAGTCCCTGAAAAGCTTCAATGTCGTCTTTGCAACGTCCTGCCAAAATAATATGTCGTATATGTTCAGGCACTTTGATTAAGCAAATGCGGATGAGTTCTGAGGAGCTGTATGGGTTTGACAGGTACTGATGTCTTCGAAATATTTCACAAGACTGGAAAATTCAGATTGTTCGAAATGTTTCATCATTATGATGCTATGTTTTACTTGGTCTTGTGTAGCTTGAGACCAATATGCTGAGAGGAAGGCATGATAAAATTCTCCTTCATTGTGACAATCGTGAATGACCGATCGCATTCTTACAGCTGGTTCATTCTCTAAATAGCCACACATAAATTCTAATCTGTGCTCTAATGACCAGTTGGGAGGAAAACAATGACAGAATTGATGAAGCCACGCTTGTGGATGAATGTCGTTGCCGGAATTCTTAAATGTTTTGAATTTACGTGTAGTAATAAACAGCTTATAGTCAAAATCATCATGTCGACGAGTTGCATATCGATCATTGTTACTTCGTTTCGGCGGTTCCATCTCAATATTCGGTGTACCTTGCCAATTTCTTTCATAATTTCCGAAGTACCCCGTGTTATTATTTTGTGGCTGTTCGGTATTTCTATGTCCCTCTTCCCGTATTGGAGCGCGAGTGTCCTCTGAAATACGTAATTCTTGTATTACCTGTGTCAGCTGATCTTGTACTTCCCGCATTTCTCTTTGGTGTTGCGTATTAATTTGATTCTGATTTTGTTTAAATTTCCTAATTTGTTCGCACTCTTCTGTGTCATTAAAGACTACCGGTTTTGTGTCATTCAGATTATCATCTGCCTTCGTAGATAAATTATTTAGCTGATCCGAAAGTTCAACTACTTTCTCTGATAATGAACTAATTTCCTCCATGTGTCTTTCTGAACCAATTTTCAGAGTATCTACTGTGTCCTTTAAGTTTTCCTGAGTTTTTGCAAGTTGCGTAACCGAATCGGTAGATGCAACTGAGTCAATTTTAGCTTGCAAGGTCTCATGATTTTCATGAACAATAGTTTGTAGTTCTTTTATAGCTGCTTCGTGATTCTGTAATGCAGTTTCATGCCGCGAAAAAATAGGTTGGAAATGCTCACAAATTTGTGTTTTTACGTCATTACAGACTTTTTGACATTTCGATTCGACTGTATGTAACTCAGTCTACATTTACATCTACATCCATACTCCGCAAGCCACCTGACGGTGTGTGGCGGAGGGTACCCTGAGTACCTCTATCGGTTCTCTCTTCTATTCCAGTCTCGTATTGTTCGTGGAAAGAAAGATTGTCGGTATGCTTCTGTGTGGGCTTTAATCTCTCTGATTTTATCCTCATGGTCTCTTCGCGAGATATATGTAGGAGGGAGCAATATACTGCTTGACTCTTCGGTGAAGGTATGTTCTCGAAACTTTAACAAAAGCCCGTACCGAGCTACTGAGCGTCTCTCCTGCTGAGTCTTACACTGGAGTTTATCTATCATCTCCGTAACGCTTTCGCGATTACTAAATGATCCTGTAACGAAGCGCGCTGCTCTCCGTTGGATCTTCTCTATCTCTTTTATCAACCCTATCTGGTATGGATCCCACACTGCTGAGCAGTATTCAAACAGTGGGCGAACAAGCGTACTGTAACCAACTTCCTTTGTTTTCGGATTGCATTTCCTTAGGATTCTTCCAATGAATCTCAGTCTGGCATCTGCTTTACCGACGATCAACTTTATATGATCATTCCATTTTAAATCCCTCCTAATGCCTACTCCCAGATAATTTATGGAATTAACTGCTTCCAGTTGCTGACCTGCTATTCTGTAGCTAAATGATAAGGGATCTATCTTTCTATGTATTTGCAGCACATTACACTTGTCTACATTGAGATTCAACTGCCATTCCCTGCACCATGCGTCAATTCGCTGCAGATTCTCCTGCATTTCAGTACAATTTTCCGTTGTTACAACCTCTCGATACACCACAGCATCATCTGCAAAAAGCCTCAGTGAACTTCCGATGTCATCCACAAGGTCATTTATGTATATTGTGAATAGCAACGGTCCTATGACACTCCCCTGCGGCACACCTAAAATCACTCATACTTTAGAAGTCTTCTCTCCATTGAGAATGACATGCTACGTTCTGTTATCTAGGAACTCTTCAGTCACACAATTGGTTTGATAGTCAATATGCTCTTACTTTGTTCATTAAACGACTGTGGGGAACTGTATCGCCTTGCGGAAGTCAAGAAACACGGCATCTACCTGGGAACCCGTGTCTATGGCCCTCTGAGTCTCGTGGACGAATAGCGCGAGCTGGGTTTCACACGACCGTCTTTTTCGAAACCCATGCTGATTCCTACAGAGTAGATTTCTAGTCTCCAGAAAAGTCATTATACTCGAACATAATACGTGTTCCAAAATTCTACAACTGATCGACGTTAGAGATATAGGTCTATAGTTCTGCACATCTGTTCGACGTCCCTTCTTGAAAACGGGGATGATCTGTGCCCTTTTCCAATCCTTTGGAACGCTACGCTCTTCTAGAGACCTACAGTACACCGCTGCAAGAAGAGGGGCAAGTTCCTTCGCGTACTCTGTGTAAAATCGAACTGGTATCCCATCAGGTCCAGCGGCCTTTCCTCTTTTGAGCGATTTTAATTGTTTCTCTATCCCTCTGTCGTCTATTTCTATATCTACCATTTTGTCATCTGTACGACAATCTAGAGAAGGATCTACAGTGCAGTCTTCCTCTGTGAAACAGCTTTGGAAAAAGACGTTTAGTATTTCGGCCTTTAGACTGTCATCCTCTGTTTCAGTACCATTTTGGTCACAGAGTGTCTGGACATTTTGTTTTGATCCACCTACCGCTTTGTCATAAGACCAAAATTTCTTAGGATTTTCTGCCAAGTCAGTACATAGAACTTTACTTTCGAATTCACTGAACGCCTCTCGCATACCCTCCTTACTCTACATTTCGCTTCGCGTAATTTTTGTTTGTCTGCAAGGCTTTGGCTATGTTTATGTTTGCTGTGAAGTTCCCTTTGCTTCCGCAGCAGTTTTCTAACTCGGTTGTTGTACCATGGTGGCTCTTTTCCATCTCTTACGATCTTGCTTGGCACATACTCATCTAACGCATATTGTACGGTGGTTTTGAACTTTGTCCACTGATCCTCAACACTATCTGTACTTGAGACAAAACTTTTGTGTTGAGCCGTCAGGTACTCTGTAATCTGCTTTTTGTCACTTTTACTAAACAGAAAAGTCTTCCTACCTTTTTTAGTATTTCTATTTACGGCTGAAATCATCGATGCCGTAACCGCTTATGATCGCTGATTCCCTGTTCTGAGTTAACTGTTCCAAATAGTTCGGGTCTGTTTGTCACCAGAAGGTCTAATATGTTATCGCCACGAGTCGGTTCTCTGTTTAACTGCTCAAGGTAGTTTTCAGATAAAGCACTTAAAAAAATTTCACTGGATTCTTTGTCCCTATCACCCGTTATGAACGTTTGAGTCTCCCAGTCTATATCCGGCAAATTAAAATCTCCACCCAGAACTATAACATGGTGGGGAAATCTACTGGAAATATTTTCCAAATTATCCTTCAGGTGCTCAGCCACAACAGATGCTGAGCCAGGGGGCCTATAGAGACATCCAATTACCATATCTGAGCCTGCTTTAACCGTGACCTTCACCCAAATCATTTCACATTTCGGATCTCCATCAATTTTCTTCGATACTATTGCAAGTAGTTAAAACTTCACATGTTTGTTTAAGTGTGGTGTCTAACTTTTGAAGATTTTGTTCCATTGCGTCTAACTGTTGCTGTGTTAGTCTCTGGTGTTGTTCCATTGTGTCTAACATTTGAAGCTTTTGCTGTGTTTGTCTCTGATTTTGTTCCATTGTGTCTAACTTTTGAAGCTTTTGGTGTGTTTGTCTCTGATTTTGTTCCATTTGTTGCATTAATTGCAATAATAATGTATTAGTGTCTGGAATCTGTTTCTCTATGCTTTTTGGCAGTGCATTTTCACAGGCAACATTCACATTTTGATAAGCAGAAAATGTGTCTTGACTCATTTGAGAAAACGGTGAGGACCCAAAACCTGGGTCTACAGTATTTGCAATATTGTGTTCTGTCATTTCGGATTCCTGAGGCGAGCTGTTGCCGACCGATCGATCGATAATGCTCCCCTGTTCACTATTTGTTTCACTGTCTACACCATTATTTGCTGCCTGCTCCATTCCCCTATGCACAGTTACCAAATTACTACTTCGAATGTCTGTTAATTCATTACACAGTGGTGTTGATAAGCTACGCTCATCGTCACTATTATTTCTAAGTTTACTTTGGAGCCTAGTGTTACGTTTTTCACACGTCATTATTGTCACAATATTTCACACGATAACACAGAAAAGCACAATTTGAAGAGCAAAATAAGAAAACACATTAACATAGCACTGAAAATAATATCTAGTTAATTGCCAGCGCAGCTGCGAAATACTTGGTGCAAATCTACATGCATGCCACAACTGTTTTACTGTACAACAATGAAAGACTGCAACTACAAAGCAGATTCTCTCTACAATTACGCGCTAGCAAGAAACAAAAGCTACACTAATTACACAAACTGCAAGAGAAAATCAGAAGATTCCAGTGAGGTATCCTCGGCTAAGGGTCGACATATGAAACGTCCCCTTAGAAAAATTATACATGACTGTGCTTAAACTGACACACAATATTTTCTAGTGCAACGCAATCTGACTTTCAATAATCCCTACAAGAGAATGGCCCTGACTAAATTCACCTATACGTTGCACAAATCACTTACCTCACAAAAATCTTCGTTACTCGAACTACTGCAACACAGCGAGCGCCACTACTGCCAGCTAAATAAAAGATTCAAACTACTGAAGGCACTAACTACTGATGGGCATAGTTAGCAAATGAAAGATTTTGATAGAGAACAAACAATGTATTTACCTTAATAGTGTTCAAAAGTCCATGATATCCAATATTACCAATTTACTGTCTCTGATGGACACACGTCCAGATCGTCCGTTCTCAAAACTCCGCCATCTCACTCCCCACATCCACCACTGCTGGCGGCTCACCTCCAACTGCGCAACGCTACGTGCTGTTCACATCCAGCTGCCCAACACTACAATGGCCGACAACAATGCAAACTAGCCACAGACTGCACACAGCACAGCCAGTGATTTTCATACAGAGCAATACGTGGCGTTACCAATAAGAAAACCTAAACAGCCTACTTACAATATACAATTTGAACATCATTTTTTGTTAGTGAAAGAAAAGAATAAGAAGAAAATTACTGCATCGTAAGATATTAATATATTTTGAACAAACTGGCATTAAACTTTTACACATTGACAAATAAACAATACATGCATGCCTTACATCTGATATTGCTTATGTAAATGGCGCAGTCCAATAATCGCTGCTTTGTCAGTCCGTTTCTTCTTAAAATTAAATTTTCTTGCGTGTGAGTAAGTACATTGTATCCTCACCCGGGTTACCGAAATGTTTGTTCGTCGTTTCACATAGTTTTTACACAAAATAAAAATACAACTTGTAGCAGTGCTATGTAGTACGTCCTAACATGTCGGCGACCAAAAATACAAGGGATAATGAAGTCTCTTGAATATTTCTTAACAAAAGATAGATTGTTCCTTCTTCTGTTTCGCAGCTTCTTGCTATCAAGCGCTGCGGCAATGATTTTAAATACCTGCGTCCAGCGGGTCATAGTGTTTATTCAGAATATTTAAATGCTGGACGCGCGTTTTGGTATTAGCGAACATTTAAAAAAAATATTTCATCTCTTTACTCTCGCGCTGTGATGCTTAGCATCTTTACGAACTACAGCTCGTTGGCTGTCCTTTTCTTTAATGACAAATATCTCACATGCAAAGTAGCTGAAATCCAATAATATTACAGTCCTCAAGTCAAACTGAAACGATCATTGACTAGAAATGAATATTTTCGGCTATTTGGAGACCATTTCCTGCCATTCATGGACTTCATGTTCCCAAACAACGATGGAACTTTTATGAATGACAATGCGCAATGTCGCCGGGCCGCAATTGCTCGTAATTGGTTTGAAGAACGTTTTGAAGAATTCGGGAGTACGATTTGGCCACCCATATCGCCCGAATGAGTCCCATCGGCCATTTATGGTCATAGTCGGGTGTTTAGTTCGTGTACAGTATCCTTCACCTACAACACTTCCGCAATTATGGACGGCTATAGAGGCAGTATGGACTTCCAGTGATATGTTGTGTCCGTGACCGAGCTGCAGCACTACGCCGGGCGAAAGAGGTGCGACACGATATTAGGACGTATCCAATGACTTTTGTCACCTCAGTGTATGTTGGTAATATATTACGTGATATTCATGACCACCAGTAGTAAGAATATAAACCTTTGAAAGCTTTAAATAAAATAGAAAAGTATACAATTTGTTTGACTAATATTACCAAAGAGGAGTGGATTAAATATTTTAAAAACCTGTGGTATCATACATGGGAGAGAAGAAAAGAAAGATCCAGAATCAGAAGTAAACGCCCTAGATGACCTAACAATGAAAGTACTAACAGCAGCTTCGAAAACCACAAAAAAACGAAAAGCAACAGGTTTAGATGGAATTAATCCTAAGTTAATTAATTGTGGACGATTGTAACTACATCTAAAATTGTTACATTTGTTTAACCTATGTTGCTGGCCCGAGTGGCCGAGCGGTTCTAGGCGCTTCAGTCGGGAACCGCACGACCGCTACGGTCGCAGGTTCGAATCCTGCCTCGGGCATGGATGTGTGTGATGTCCTTAGGTTAGTTAGGTTTAAGTAGTTCTAAGTTCTAGGGGACTGATGACCTCAGAAGTTAAGTCCCACAGTGCTCAGAGCCATTTGAACAATGTTTTAACATATGTTGGAAGCAACAAGATGTAGCACAAAAAAGGAAGAAAGCAAAAGCAATATCGACATATAAGAAAGGCGAAAGAATATATGTCAAAATGCTGAGGGATAAACCTCTATGACGCAGCATATAGAGAACTTTAAACACAAGTCTAAAAACGGTAGCACAATGTTTGCTAGTGGAGGAGGAACAGGTTGGATTCATATTACAACAGTTTGCTGCAAAGCAGAGAGACTTTAACAAAAAACACTTATTGGTTTTATAGATATTGGGAAAGTTTTGATAAAGTGCTTAGAGAAAAGTTATGCAGAATAGTGGGTACGGGCGTTACTCTTTACAGCTTATAGCAGCTATCAAAAGTCTGTATAAAGAAACGCCAGAAATCTTAGATGTAGAAGGCATATACACAGACACAATACAAGTACATAAAGAAGCTAGACAGGGATGTAATTTATCCCGTACGCTGATCAATATTTGATGATGATGTTTGCAGATTGGATCCTAAGATAAACATCGGAGTACAACTAAATAATTCGGTGCAACTAAAATCACTCCTATATGCTGACAAACTTACACGATTTTTTTCAAGATAAGATGATTTATAAAAAGGAATTTATGAACTAAATAAAATATGAACCGGATATAATACGAAAATATCTTCTAGTAAATCTATGTCAATGGCATTTTGTAGAAAATATTCAGTGAGAAGTAACATAGTAGTTGGTGAAAAAAGCAATAGAAAAGATAAGATATTTTAGCTATTTTGGATGTAAAATATTGTATGAATACGAAGAACATATTCATATTTGGAAGTATCTGTGGAACAATTAACAGAACCTTAAAAAAAATAAACCACAGAAAAAAACACGAGTGAAAATATAACAGTTTCATGAAAGTGAATCGTGGGTATTGAATAAAAGACAAAAAACAAATACAAGGAGTAGAAATAAGATTTCTTAGAGCAGTGAAGGGATGTAAAAAAATAAAAATAAAAAAACCTAATGACGATATCCGAAAGGAGTTGAAAATTTGGAAGGTGAAAGAAAAACTGGATGAAAAAAAAGAAATTGAATGAACAAGTACGGAGAATGGATCCAGGGAGATTACCACGTCAGATAAAAAAACTTTAAACCAGCAGGGAACAGATATCTTGGCAGACCGAGAAGAAAATGGAAACCATAATAAACCATAGTTGACCTAATACGGAAAGTACAGTATAGAAGACTGGTGACAGCGATGCCAGTAGGACCAGTTCCACGTGCTTATTTCCTCTCTGAATTCTCGTTAAGTGTTCCTGCTCAAAAGTGGAATGCCCAATCTCTGCACGCAGCTTGATTGTTATCTTTCTTGACGTTTTAATTGTTATAATTTTTATGATAATTTGAACGGTTATTGAGTGTTTTTCTATTGTTATTCATAATTCCATACATTCGGAAGTAAATATAGCATTAATTTTTAACATTCCTTGTGAAACGAAATACGACTGTACAGCCATGGGCGTGGCTCCCCAGGGCTGTTAGACAGCGTATTTCCGGAGCAGGAGGGGTGTGTCTGGGAGTGGTGGCACCCCGTTATCCGTACGAGGTATTCTGGGAGCGACGTCTGAGTCCTGTGCTTCCTGAGGATATTTTCGGCGTTACAGGGAGTTGCTTACTAGGAGCGGACACGTATACCGACAGAGGTCTCATGTTCCTGGCTGTCGACTGAGTTTTTCTGGTGCTATGGCCTGATGCACCTAGGATTATGAAGTGTCTCTCCTGGTACTCGTGTCTTCTCCGGTGTCTGTACAGCACCGGCGTCGTTTTGTTGTGACAGAGTGAAATGAGTGCCGATACTGTCAGACTCTCTAGCAATTTGCCGGAAGTGTCGAACTTTACACTCGTTTGCATTCCAAACGACGTTTGAATGTTGTCGTAAACAGCTATGTTCTCTTCATTCATTAGTGGCAGCATCAAGAATTAAATCATTTCCTAGTTGTTTCTCCCTCTCAGAAGTATTACTATAACCAACCCATATTCGGTAGCCAACGCTCTACTTTTCCGTATTATTGTTTGTACTTCAGCAGTGTCCTTAGTATTCCGGCTCCATCCATTTTTGCCCCAAGTATATTCGAATTGTGACTCTATTTTGCTTTTTCCTTGTCCTGGTTGAATATATTTGCTTCTAGTTCGATATTTTCTTTTCGCTTCGTATATAGTAATCCTAATCCGCCCATTCTTTTGGAGAACTCATATCTTTTACAACATTTACATCCATAGAGCAATTTCGGTTTTGTTAATTTATGCAATTTAAGCATCGTCTGACTTGCTATCCCCAAAGCTATACTTGATGTGTCACATAAGGAATAAACTTTCCTCTTCTCTCTACTGATGTTAACGTTGAACGTCTATTTAATCTCGTAAACATGATATAACAGTTTGTATCATTGTTTGACTATTAAATAGCTATCTTATCTCTCTCTCCTTTTCGTTGAGTGCCTATATTCTGGTCTTTACTGTGGAGATATTCATATTATAATCATTCACTGTCACACGCAAGTACAGACCCCGTTTTTCTCTTCCTCATATTCGATTAAAGCCACTGAATAAAGACAAAAAGATATTAGTAATTTTGAAATCCGTGAGTAATTTAGTTGACTATTTGTAGGCAACATCATCCACAAAATATTTAAAATATTGAGAGAAAATGTATAACTTAATATCAACTTTTGTCGTACCACCACGTGAAACTCCTTATAGTTGCGTACTTTGTTGATAAAATAATTATGCCCCTCATTGTCGATGATGGACTATTTCATCGTTTATATTGTTTTTGTGTGAATTTAATTAAGCTCAATGGATTGAGACGCCAGTATTAGTTTATTATTGTCGTTTTTCCAAAGGTATTTTTGAATAATAGTAATGAAATCATGTTACGGAATTCGCATAAAGCGTCAACTTCCGTAAATATTTCAATCTTTGACGACATGCCCCACTTGTGAATTACTGTTCAACATGCTTCCTTTCAAATACTTCCTCCAACCGAATGTTCACGATCGGCAGCACCTCAAGATTATACGTTAACGAGTGCCTTGTTGACGCGTGTTCAAAAACAAGCAACCGCAAAACTCATTTAATCGTTGAGTTCAGAGGCACCTAACCACACGTTGTCGCAGAGGCTGCATCTTTTCTCGTATCTATCGAGATGCAGCAACAGTGTTAAGTTCGGACGTATATAATTTACACAACTCTTACTAAAAGACCAGGAAATCCTTGTCCAGCAATATCTGAAATAACTTCACAATGTTTATCTTGTCGACAACTTCCTTATAATCAATTAAAGCGACTTAACTTGGTCATTTCATAGTGAATATACAGTCAGTGAACTGTCAGTTTTAAAAACCATTTATAAGTAGTTCTGCCATCTCGTACATATGTCTTTCAGTTATCATGATAGGAATTTTGAATACTGTGCGTAATCGGCTTAAGCCTTTGTGCTTTACAGCTTTCATTTTGTCACCGTTCTTAAATACTGTACACATTTCTACAACATTTTAATTCCCAGGTACAAATCCGAGCGCCCAACTGCTATTTAAGAAACTCAGCAATAATATTTTAAGGCTCGGTAATGCTTGCTTAAACAATTTAGATACTTATGAGACCACACTCTGAATTCCTCTTTTTATAATATTGACATCATCATCATCATCATCATCAGCCAGTTCAATCATTAAATGATGTGGCCTCTTCGAGTCGTGGATTCAGGTAGGCTTTCAGCAGTCTTCTCCAAGTGGGACGGTCTTGGGCAGTTCTCTGCCAGGTGTTACCAGCGATCTTCTTGATGTCTTTGTCCCATCTGTCTGGTGGTCTTCCTCTAGGACTCCGGTGCTCTCTCGGACTCCACTCCAGTACTAGCTTCGTCCATCTGTTGTCTTTTCTTCCTGCGACGTGGCCAGCCCACTGCCATTTCCAGGAACCTACTGTCTCTAAGATGTCATTAACCTTCGTCACAGACCGGATGTCATCTGCCCTTTTCCTGTCCTTTCTTGTATAGCCCAGCATTGATCTCTCCATGGCTCTCTGTGCTGTCCTAAGTTTCCCTTTTGTAAATGAGTTCAGTGTCCATGTCTCGCAGCCATACGTCATCACAGGAAGAATGTATTGATCAAATACTGCTTCCTTCAGATTTACTGGCATTTTTGATCTGAATACTTTTGAATTCTTCCCAAATGCTTGCCAGCCAAGCGTGATGCGTCGATAGATTTTTGGCTTTATGTTTCCCTTCACATTTATAATCTGGCCTAGGTAGACATATTCACTGACCTCTTCTAGTGGACTGTCCTTGACTTTCACATCTCCAGCTGGGACCCATTTGTTGGACATTACTTTTGTTTTGGAAAGGTTCATGTTCAAGCCAACCAGCTGACATTCCGATGCAAGATCTGTAACTAAGTTTTGGAGCTCTGCGAAGTCTTTGGCCGGTAAGTCAATATCATCAGCAAATCTCAAGTTGGTAAGCCTTCTTCCATTAATTCCCTTACCTTCCCAGCTCGGTTTTGACATAGCCATTTCCAATACAACAGAGAACAGTTTTGGGGAGATGGGATCGCCTTGCTTGACATCCCTAATGATGCGGAATTCTTGAGTTGATTCGCCGATGTTAACATAAGATGAAGAATTCTCGTAGGTTTTCCTGAGCACTTCAATGTATGCTGCTCCCACTCCTTGCTCACTCAAAGCTTGGAGGACAGCTACGTGGCTAACGGAGTCAAATGCCTTTTCAAAGTCAACAAAGGCAACGCAGAGAGGCAGTTGGTATTCATTCGCTCTGCTTATGACTTCACTAACGGTCAGAATGTGGTCAGTAGTGCTAAAATTGCTTCGGAATCCTGCTTGTTCTTTAGGTTGGGCTGAGTCTAGGGTGGAACTAATTCAGTTTAACAAGATCTTTGTGAAAATTTTGTACAAAATTGAGAGCAAGCTGATAGGACGGTAGTTTTTAATATTGTGAATCCTTGCTTTCTTGTGTATCAATATAATCTTAGCCTTGTTCCACGATAGTGGGATTGAAACATAGTGCAGGCAGGAAGTAAATACTTTTGCCAAGTGATTTATTGTTACCTCTCCTGCCAGTTTGAGGATGTCAACGCTGAGCTCATCATCACCCGGCACTGTTCCCTTCTTCATGCTATCTAGAGCACACTTGACTTCCGATGGGAGTATATCTGGAACACTACGTACATCATTTAATTTAGATGCACTCAAATTTTCCCTTGGATTGCTATACAAATTGCTATAAAACTCTCTGATGAACTTCAAAACCTCCTCCTTTTCAGTGATTCGACTGTCATTTCCATCGAGTGCGATAATCTGCTTTTTACCGATTGTGAGTTTGCGTTTGGCTGACATTAAAACTTGTCTTGTTCTCCAAGCTTGCTCGTAAGGTGTCTTCAGTGAATTTCTGTATGTCAGTTTTCATTTCTCTTCGCACTGCCTTACATAGTTCGGAATACGCTACCATGTCACGATCGGTTTGGATTTTCATTTCTCTCCTTTGTTGTAAAAGGGTTTCAGTTTTGGCACTAAATTTCTTTGGTTGTTTATTTTTTTGGCATAGGCCACAGACTTCTTGTGCACTTGAAACAATCATTTCCTTCAAATCACCATCTTTAATTACGTGTAACTTGCTTTGGAGGACTTCTTGGAATTTCGAGGAATGTTCTTCCAGGTTTTTGAGGTTGATATAATGGGGGTTGCTAGTCCCCCATCGGGCGCCTCCCCAGGTGGCGGATAGGGGAAAGCCTCTCAGATATGCGTGGCACCGGGGAACTGAAATACCCGGGGTGGACCAAAACTAGCAGCGTGGTGGCGTCTGTACTCTAGTGGAGCGGCCTACCAAAGGCGTCTGTACCCCATGTCAGGGGCGGCCTGGAAATTATATCGCCAATCCGTTCTGAAGCAAGAGTGGCGATTATGCTTCTCAACTTCGAGTTATGTGGTGTGACATTAATGTTAAATTTTCCGGAGTAATAGCCCCACAGTCGGATCTCCGGGTGGGAGCAACTTTGATGTCCCAAACACCAAGTGGTGCTGAGAAGAAGATACAGACTCAAGTCTGTACATATAACTGTCGCTCTCTAATAGGCAACGACAGACTAGAAGAAATCGAGAAAGAGCTTACAAAAATCAACTGGAGTATTGTTGGTTTAAGCGAAGTACGCCGAAAAGGGGAAGACTGTCTCCGTTTGCACCCTGGCAACTTGTTTTACTTTTGTGGCGACCCAGAATGAAGACTCAATGGAGTTGGGTTCTTAATCAACAAGAATATTGCTGATAGAGTATCTGTCTTAGAAGGAACTTCCAGCAGGACAGCTCGAATGGTCCTGAAGGTGTCGAATAGGGATAAAATACAGATTGTTCAGGTGTACGCTCCCATCTCAAGTCACCCTGACGAAGAAATTGAATCCTTTTATGAAAGTCTGGATAGCACCTGTAAAAAAGGTAGCGATTGTCACTTCCAGATGGTCATTGGCGATTTCAATGCAAAAGTTGGCACCAAGAAACAAGGCGACACAGCGGTGGGCAACTATGGGATTGACGACCGAAACGATAGAGGTGAGAGATTAGTCCAGTTCGCTGAGTACACCAGTATGTCCATCATGAATACGTTCTTTAAGAAGCACCCTGACCGAAAATGGACTTGGAGGAGCCCAAATTTCAGTGTCAAAACTGAGATAGACTTTATTCTGTCAAACATTCCGCAGATTGTAAAAGACGTGTCAGTGCTAAATCAGTTCAACACTGGCAGTGATCACCATCTTGTGAGAGCAAGGGTCGAACTCAATGTAACAAATGAAAGGAATACGGTCTAGCGTGAACCCGTCTTTTTCCAGTTTTTTCACATCTCTTAGTATAGGGTATATTCTCTCTCGTCTGCCATGAAGATCACTTTGTCATTTATCTAAGCATCTCAAAATTGTCTTTTATTTCCTTCTATTCTTGCTGTACCAGTACCACATTTATAAATACTATTATCTTAATGGCCTATTGCCACAACTTTGTTTATTTCAATAATTTGAACAATCTCCTCCCTCCACTGCTTCAACTGCGTATCTGAAATTGCAAAATGTAATACAGGCCCATAATATACTGCGCAGCTCAGTGGACACCTGAGACAATTGGAACAACCAATGTGAAAACGTAACTTTGATAGCACAATTCAAAGACGTATCTAATGCATCATAAAAAATACGTATATCATATCTACCGCTCTTCCTTTTGACAATATAGGCGTCTCACCTTTACGGATCCCTTTCCCCCACAGACGTGTGTGAAAGGAATGATACATATTACTGAAATGAACCGAGTAGGATTCTGGCAATACAAATGTGATTAAGATTAAATGATTTCTCACTGAAGAAATCAATGTAGTGTGAAGCCCTGTCATATGACGATCAACGCTTCCAATTGTCGCTATGTAGAATCATGGGAGACATGCCTATCTTTGTGTGAAACTCCTTCCTCTCGATTCGTATGGGAACCCATAAATTATCAACGTTATTGCCAGAGTACCTTGAGTACCTTCATGAATGACCTGTTGAAGGGAGATTATGTAGATGGGGGTAGCTGAAATGTTTGGTGTTTCCAAAGTCATCGAATCGAAGATTTATACGGTATACACAGAGAATGCGGGAAAACATCATCCGTTAGATCACAACGCAGAAGAAAGGAAGTGTTTGTTGAGCGATCGTGACAGACGGTCATTAGAGAGGACTATGACGGAAGATAAGAGGACGACACTGAAAAAGTTACTGCAGAACTGAAAGTCACACCGCGAACCCTGTCATCACTAGAACAACACGAAGGGAGCTACATAAACTAGGCTGTACAGGGATAGCTGAAATTCCAAAACTCACATATCAGTCATGGAAATTCCCGTAACAGGGAAACGTGGTGAAGAGGCTAAAAAACCTGATCTGTGGAGCAATGGAAGAAAGTCATTTGGGCCGATAAGACTTGTTTCACACTGTTTACAACTTCTGGCCGAGTTTAAGTCTTGCGTACGCTGTCCCAAGCCTACGATGCGGAATGCTTGCTGCCGAGAGAGAAACGTGGTGGGGGTACGGTGATAATTTGGGCAGCTATATTGTGGTAGTCCATGGGCCTCATGGTTACTCTATTAGATCTCATTACTGCCAACGACTATGTGATCATTCTGGCTGATCAGGTATATCCCATGGCATAATATTTGTTTCCTGAGGATGATGCTGTGTCCCAGGATGACAGCACCCCTGTTCACGCAGCTCGTATCGTCCAGGACTGGTTTTGTGACCATAAGGATGGATTGGCGCATCTGCCCTGGCCGCCACAGTCACCAGAATCCAATATTAACGATTTTTTATCATCTACATTTCAGGAAGGTGCCTGATCGTTATCCACCACCACCATCGTTACCTGAACTTGCCACCTATTCGCAGGAGAAATGATACAAGATTTCTTAGAAAACCATACAAGTGCTGTATTTATCCGTTTCGAGACAACTGAAAGCTATTTATAGTGCCAACGGTTTTCCTGTACCGTACTAGGCGTAGTAACGTGTTGTGTTTTTTGGTGTTCCCATATTTTTATCCACCTCCTGTATCTTTCCCGACAATCGTAATAATCGCCCTGTCACGAGTCTGAACAACTTGACTCCATTCTAGACTCTTTACGTCCTCTTAGAGCGACAGTAAGCAGCTGGTTGGCGGTGTTGCAGGAGACAAGGGCCGCTACGTTACAAGAGCAACGATGGAGGGCAGCAGTCCCATGGTGATGGTGGGCGACAAGCTGTGCTTCGCCTCCCGGACGGGCACCGACATCTGCGTCCACGAGAACAGCAAGGAATCGCGCTTCAAGCAGCTCAAGCAGTTCAAGGTCAGCACTGTTCCTCATGACTCGCTAATCATAATTTTGAACTGACGATGTCACTAATACGACTATACTGATACACAGCAAGTCACCTTTCCGTGTGTGGCGGGGAGCACTCCTGTTACCACTATCTTCCACCGCCTCCCCCCCCCCCCCCCTCTTTCCCTGCTTCATTCGCTAATGGAGCATGGGAAGAATGAAACCACTGTATCAACTCTAATTTCTTGCATTTGGCGCTGTTGTAATTGCGCGCGAGACGTATGTCCGACTCTTCCCCGAAAATGCCCTGTCGGAATTTCAACAGAAATCATCTTCGTGATATACGGTGTCTCTCTTGAAGCATCGGCTAATCGAAGCTGAGCACCTCCATAATGCTCTCGCACCACCTAAACTATCCTGTCATGAAACGCGCCGCTCTTTGTTGGTTATTGTATATTTCATCTATTAATCCAACCTGGTAAGTGTCCCAGACTGATGAGCAATACCTAAAAAGCGACCCAACCAGTGTTTTGTAAGCCTTAAGATTTCTCCAACGAATTTTTTCCTAGTTTCTTCTATGAGGTTATTCCACTTTAAATCGCACCGAATGGTTACGCCTAGGTATTTTACAGTAGTATTTTACAGTTTCCAGTGACTTGTCGTCAATAGTGTAATCGTACAGTAGTGGATTTCCTCGCCTCTTTACGCCGACTATGTTACATTTATTACGTTCAGGGCCAACTTTCAGTCACTGCACCTGTCGTCGTTCCTCCACACGCCTTCCTACAATTAGTAACAGTTTTCTGGCGTTATTACGTTCTTATCGACAGTCGCATTATTTGCGATTAGTCACATGGAGACGACGACGTTATTCACTACATCATTTATATATATTGTAAACAGAAAAGGCTGCAACACAATTCTTTTGAGTATACCTGAAACTAACTTTACATCTGTTGATTTTCTTCCGTTGAGAGCACCGTATTGAATTCTATCTTTAAGGAACTCCTGAATCCATTCTCACATCCGCTCAGATAGTAGGTAAGCTACTAATTTATTTACTAACCGTCAGTGTGAAACAATATCTAATCCCTTCCTGAAGTCAATGAACACGCTATCGATCTGGGTGCCGTTGTCTACGGCGCCCTGGGTGGATAGGGAGGGCTGAGTTCCGAAAGATCTTTGCCTGTGGAATCCACGTTGAGTGTTATAAAGGAAATTTTCGTTCTCTAAAACCGTCATGCTACGTGAACATAAAATATGTTCCATAATTCAACATGAGTTTGTCAGTGATACAGGCCCTTTGGCAATGTACATTTGTCCTACAACCCTTCTTAGAAACGGGAATGACCTGTGCTTTCTTTTTCCCAGTCGCGAGGTATCCTTCAACTGTCACGAACGACTGTTCATTGCTAAAAAATTGCATACTTTTTGCTTTCATTGTGTCATTATCAGACTGGTACGCCTTTCACAGTGCTCATAACCTCTGGCGTGGACCAAAAATACAGTGTCATTAGGATGCTCACTCTGTGAATTACACTGTTTTGACTCCGGAAACACCAATCATCCGTCTCTGAATTCCAACTTGTTTAAATAATTCGCTGAAAGTGATACCAGAAGCACTCTCCGCTATACACCGTAAGGAACATGGCATTAGTCTGTGCGCTGCTACCAGCTACATTTTGCAGCTCATGGTCGAACAGAGCTGATCTTCACAGATCAGATGTTCTCCACCAAAAATGTGTTTTCTTTTAATCAGTCCTCTGGTTTGACGCGACCCGTCTTGATATGCGTTTTTGCGACAACCTTTCCATCTCGCGACAGCACTTATGCCCACAGATCTCAAGTATTTATTTTACACATTCAACTTCTGTATTTCCCAACAATGGTTGTCCTTTGTGATTCGCCTACTGCTTTCACCATAAGAATAAACATGATGTAAATACTACACTATGTATTATTCCATGTTTGCTGGAATGTCACTGGATTTCGTTTCACGTGGAACGGAAACCGAGCAGTCTTGAAATCAGTCACGTGCGATAGTAAGGATAAGTTTTTACTATGTGTTACGAGCATGTCGGCTCGACGATACTATAGGACAACAGCTTTATCGGCACATTTAATTTGGACAGCACTGACCAAACAGCTTGTCCAACTTACCACCAATAAAGTGAACAGTCGCAGTTAAAACGTGGAAAGAGACGAGCTCAAAAAAATGTAGCTTAGAATGTCATTTAATTTCCAAACAGAATGAAATAATATACAGCAAAACTCCGGCAATGCGCATCTTAGAGGACCAGATGGGTAACAGAACATGGTCTCTTTCATACATAACATAGTACTGTGAGTATAAACAAGTGATGAAAATTCTTAACTTCAACACAGAGTAATTTTTCTGCTTCAGCAATGTGTGATATAAAAGCATATTGCAGGGATTCCATCGTATTGTTAAATTTTTAAGCCCGTCCGTATTACTCACAGTCAGTCATCTGGTAATCTCTGAAGTTCCCCCATATCCGAATCCGAGGAATCCACTTAACTACTGGAACTGTTGTCTGCTACATCGCATAGATATTTCTTTATTTAAGATAACCAATTTTGACAGACTTTGTTGTCATCTTCAGTTCCTAAAACTCTTTTTGTTATGAAACGTGTTCATTTTACGTTGGACCTCACATCAAGTTGCACGTGAATAAAAATCAACACATTATAAAACATTTGTCACAACTAAAATATTTGAAAACATAAAGCATCTTGTGCAAATGACCATGTCTATATATATATCACTCACAGATGCTTGTTGCGTCGGAAAAACATAGTTCACAGTACAAAAACTGTTTACATTAGCTGGGTATATTCTCACATATGTCTAGCTTATGTAAACTGATGTGCTTCTGTGTACTGTGTTTTTGCGATATAACAACGATCATTTGTGAGCGATATATATATATATATATATATATATATATATATATATATATATATATATATGAGACTCTCGCCGGTGGCGACACCTACAAAGTGCTGACATGAGGAAAGTTTCCAACCGATTTCTCATACACAAGCAGCAGTTGACCGGCGTTGCCTGGTGAAACGTTGTTTTGATACCTCGTGTAAGGAGGAGAAATGCGTACCATCACGTTTCCGACTTTGATAAAGGTCGGATTGTAGCCTATGGCGATTGCGGTTTATCGTATCGCGACATTGCTGCTCGCGTTGGTCGAGATCCAATGACTGTTAGCAGAATATGGAATCGGTGGGTTCAGGAGGGTAATACGGAACGCCGTGCTGGATCACAACGGCCTCGTATCACTAGCAGCCGATGTGACGGGCTTCTTATCCGCATGGCTGTAACGGAACGTGCAGCCATGTCTCGATGGTTCAAATGGCTCTGAGCACTATGGGACTCAACATCTTAGGTCATAAGTCCCCTAGAACTTAGAACTACTTAAACCTAACTAATCTAAGGACAGGATTCGAACCTGCGACCGTAGCAGTCCCGCGGTTTCGGACTGCAGCGTCAACAGATGGGGACGTTTGCAAGACAACAACCATCTGCACGAACAGTTCGATGACGTTTGCAGCAGCATGGACTATCAGCTCGGAAACCATTGCTGCGGTTACCCTTGACGCTGCATCACGGACAGGAGCGTCAGCGATGGTGTCCTCAGCGACGAACCTGGGTGCACAAATGGCAAAACGTCATTTTTCCGATGAATCCAGGTTCTGTTTACAGCATCATGATGGTCGCATGCGTGTTTGGCGACATCGCGGTGAACGCACATCGGAAGCGTGTATTCGTCATCGCCATACTGGCGTATCACCCGGCGTGATGGTATGGGGTGCCACTGGTTACACGTCTCAGTCACCTCTTGTTCGCATTGACGGCACTTTGAACACTGGACGTCACATTTCAGATGTGTTACTACCCGTGGCTCTACTCTTCATTCGATCCTTTCAAAACCCTGCATTTCAGCAGGATAATGCAAGACGCATGTTGCAGGTCCTGTACGGGCCTTTCTGGATACAGAAAATGTTGGACTGCTGCCCTGGCCAGTACATTCTCCAGATCTCTCACCAATTGAAAACGTCTGGTCGATGGTGGCCGAGCAACTGGCTCGTCACAATATGCCAGTCACTACTCTTGATGAACTGTGGTATCGTGTTCGAAGCTGCATGGGCAGCTGTAACTGTACACGCCATCCTAGCTCTGTTTGACTCAATGCCCAGGCGTACCAAGGCCGTTATTACGGCCAGAGGTGGTTGTATTGGGTACTGATTTCTCAGAATCCATGTACACAAATTGCATGAAAATGTAATCACATGTCAGTTCTAGTATAAGATATTTGTCCAATGAATACCCGTTTATCATCAGCATTTCTTCTTGGTGTAGTAATTTTAATGGCCAGTAGTGTATATATATGTCATTTGCACAAGTTGTTTTATGTTTTTAAATATTTTAGTTATTTCAAATCTTTTATAATGTGCTAATTTTGATCCGCATGACAACTTGGCGTGGGGCCAACGTAAAATGATCACGTTTCACAACACAAAAATTTTTAAGAGCTGAATGTGACAGCAAATTCTGTCGAAGCCGGTTGTCTTAAATAAACAAATATTTATGCGGCCTAGGCTGTTGAATGCTTTTAGCAAGTAAAAAAAATGGCTCCTTCGGTATTTCAAAGTAAGAAAATTCAGTCTTGCTATTTCTTGCGACAAATCCCTAACTTGGATCCAGATCAGTTCTGTTGGTTGCAAATTGGAGTTTAACGGTAGCAAGTGTAAAATGGTTGCATTTGTACTGTGTGCCGGATGCACTGAAGTCTATTGTTTTCCACGTTCTACGACGTTAATCACTCTGATCCGTATGAGACCACATCTGTATAAATAAAGAGTATCTGATTTTTCACTTCTGTCCCACTATTTAGTTTGTAGTGTTTTCTTAATTTAAACTATTTTTATGAACAGTCTTTTATAAAATATCGATATATATCTAACGAAATCTGGAATTTTGCATGTGATATATAATTAGAAACAAGAACACGTGCAATTTTCGTAAAATATGATTATTAGATATTTGTTACTTAGCATATATTTGATAATTTTTATATTTAGATGATGCAGGTACTCTTTGTTTTCTCATTCACAAGGAAAGAGTAAAATTTATGACTCTCGATTTTGCTCAGGATTTCTTGAGTAACTCGTGCAGAGGATGCCTCCTTTTCCATTGACTTAGTCGAGACCTGGAGATATACATGTGTCTTACGTTTGCATTCCACACCTACATATTTACCGCTGAAAGTGATATCTGAAAAATGCCAGAAATTTTGTATTCAATATGATAAAATCTGTGGGCATGGAGTCTTCCAGCCACATTCATCTCTCGCTATACCTTAAACCTCTTTTCACTACAGTTCCATTTCCTGAGTTCCTGGCCAATTTTCATTAACTGTTATCTGAAAATCATCTCAGTACCATTGCCCAATTTCGACGATATTTCGGTAGCGTGAAGTGTTATCTTCAGAGTGCTACCAAGATGAAGAGAAGATGATAACACTTCTCGTTGTCAAAATATTGCAACAAATCGGTGATGAATACTGCTGAATATCACAGAGTAGTTCAGAACCGTCCTACATCTGGAAAATTATTACCTCGTAATATGGTTCTACTTTATTTTCACAAAAATTGTTCACGTTTTCAGGATACTGCGCTTAGTTGCGGACTGGAAGTGTCTAAGTAAATTCTTTTGGTACATTCAGCACATCTTCAAGGTGACATGAATACTACAAATTCTGATCTCGTGTGGTGAAGGGAGCCGTTTTATCACGTAGCAGCATAATTACTGTCTGTTCAATGCCTTCATTAGTTTCTGAGAAAAACAGACAGTCCGATCAATAGTTTGCTTGGTTGTCTTAACACGGAAGGCGTCGCCTACATTAAAGGCGTAATTCATGGTACTGATGTGTACTCTAAAGTTGTAGCACACTGACCGAAGAGCCTGTCACCAGCTCTCCCTTCTGAGGGATTCAACAGGAGGGAAAGGAAGAAAAAAACTGAGTACGTATGCGATGTGTCGAAACTTATTTCAGGAGACCCCTCATTGACAACAAACATAATGTTTTCTCTCACAGTACAAACTGAGGACCGAGAAAGTCAGGGGAATTGCGGAGGAAGGGTCTTTCATTTTATTTCAAGGCTGATATATCACAGGAAAAATAAAGAATAATTCTAAAAAAAAAAATGCAGCAGCTGTCAATGCTGCTATGTAGCATGAACGAATATCGGTTTTGCTCTGCCACTCGAGGTCTCGAGGTCCCGAGTTCGAGTCTCGGTCGGGCACACAGTTTTAATCTGCCAGGAAGTTTCATATCAGCGCACACTCCGCTGCAGAGTGAAAATCTCATTCTGGAAACATCCCCCAGGCTGTGGCTAAGCCATGTCTCCGCCATATACTTTCTTTCAGGAGTGCTAGTTCTGCAAGGTTCGCAGGAGAGCTTCTGTAAAGTTTGGAAGGTAGGAGACGAGATACTGGCAGAAGTAAGGCTGTGGGTACCGGGCGTGAGTCGTGCTTCGGTAGCTCAGATGGTAGAGCACTTGCCCGCGAAAGGCAAAGGTCCCGAGTTCGTGTCTCGGTCGAGCACACAGTTTTAATCTGCCTGGAAGTATCAACAATGGATTTGTTTATAAATAACTTTCTGCTGCCAGTGAGTTTTCTTTTATTGATGTTGTATACGACGCGTTTCGGAAAGCGATTCCTATTTTCAAGTGCGTATTTCTTTGTACTATTCCATTCTATCGTAATGTTTTCTATGTGTGATGTTATGCTTTGTTCTGTTGCCTTTACTGCAATATATAAAAACGAGTGATTTTTTAGTTAATTATCGACTTTTATATATAGTTGGTGGCGAAATTTGGAAGAACTCGTACTTAGTTTTCTTATGGACTAAATACATATAAAAATCGATAACTAACCAAAAAATTGCGCTTTTTTATATATTTATTTTATTTTATTTATTTATGCATTTACAGGGTGATTCAAAAAGAATACCACAACTTTAAAAATGTGTATTTAATGAAAGAAACATAATATAACCTTCTGTTATAGATCATTACAAAGAGTATTTAAAAAGGTTTTTTTTCACTCAAAAACAAGTTCAGCGATGTTCAATATGGCCCCCTCCAGACACATGAGCAATATCAACCCGATACTCCAACTCGTTCCACACTCTCTGTAGCATATCAGGCGCAACAGTTTGGATAGCTGCTGTTATTTCTCGTTTCAAATCATCAATGGTGGCTGGGAGAGGTGGCCGAAACACCATATCCTTAACATACCCCCATAAGAAAAATCGCAGGGGGTAAGATCAGGGCTTCTTGGAGGCCAGTGATGAAGTGCTCTGTCACGGGCTGCCTGGCGGCCGATCCATCGCCTCGGGCAGTTGACGTTCAGGTTTCATAACTAACCTTTTTCGTAGGACTCTCCATACAGTTGATTGTGGAATTTGCGGCTCTCTGCTAGCTCCGCGAGTCGATTTTCCTGGGCTGCGAGCAAATGCTTGCTGGATGCGTGCTACATTTTCATCACTCGTTCTCGGCCGACCAGAACTTTTCCCTTTACACAAACACCCATTCTCTGTAAACTGTTTATACCAACGTTTAATACACCACCTATCAGGGGGTTTAACACCATACTTCGTTCGAAATGCACGCTGAACAACTGTCGTCGATTCGCTTCTGCCGTACTCAATAACACAAAAAGCTCTCTGTTGAGCGGTCGCCATCTTAGCATCAACTGACGCTGACACCTAGTCAACAGCGCCTCAAGCGAACAAATGTACAACTAAATGAAACTTTATAGCTCCCTTAATTCGCCGACAGATAGTGCTTAGCTCTGCCTTTTGTCGTTGCAGAGTTTTAAATTCCTAAAGTTGTGGTATTATTTTTGAATCACCCTGTATTTTACCTGGCAAGATTTGCAATGGAGTCAACAAAAGAAAGCTGAACCTCACACATCGCTAACATTACGAAAAAATAGCAAAAAGAAATACACACTTGAAAATAGGAATCATTTCCCGAAACGCGTCGTGTAAAACCATAAATAAAAGGAAACCGTGACTGGTAGCAGAAAGTTATTTATAAAAGAACTTCATTTCTTTTAGTAACAAAGTTTCTGCTTGTTGCTGGAAATGCGCTTTGTGTAGAACAGACATATGAGACAGTTGACGTTGTCCGCAGGCGCACGACATGATCCTGAACGCGCTGGCGGCGGTCGGCGACGCGACGCTGTTCAGCGGCAGCTGGGACAAGACGGTGAAGCGCTGGGACCTCGGCACGTTCGAGTGCTCCGGCACCTGCGACGTCGGCGTCTGCGTCAGCTCGCTGGCCGTCGGCGACCAGGGACAGGTCTACGCCGCCGGCTCCAACGGACACATCTGCCGCATCGACAGCAAGTAGGCCGGCGTCCGCGCTGCCCGGGTCCCGTCTTGTGGCTCAGCATCCACCGCCTTACTGTGTCGACAACAGCTGCTCTCGGTCCACAAAGGTTTTATCACGTGCGACCGGCGGACGATACCGTATCGTAGTTTTTAAGCATCTTTTATATAATAAAAATGACTCCAGGAACGGTTACTACTACCTGAGCAAATAACACGCTAGACTTTTGTAAAAGCCATTTCTTAATCTTGCAGGAAAGAAGCCGTTTCGCGTATTTTAACAATCTATCATTTACCATCGAAGCATAAAACGAACTGTCAACGAACTGTCACAAGTAATGATTTTCTTTAATTTGGAAGTGATTTAGAAAGCTCAGATTTCTTATCATTTGCAAACAGTAATATTTTTTATGGAGTAGTACACTTTAAGGATATATGTACTGCTATCAATATACTACGAACATCTTTTTGCAATGGACCTGTTCGAGAAGAAACCAGAATAAGATTTTCTGTCATAAAGCTATTGCCAGATTTAGTGCGTCAGCTAGTGATATTTGCTGAAACAATAGTACATTCAAGCCAGAATTAGCTGATATTTCACAGAACTCTGATATGTTATTCGGCCTTAAAAGTTAGTGAATGGTTTATTTTCTGACACAGTGTTTCTGTGTTTTCTGTTTGTTCGTAATCTTTTGAAAGTAATTTTCGAGTCCATTCCTATTGACTGATCTTTGCAATGAACGCCTATAACCAGTCTTCAGCCACAAAATATATGTCCTGTTGTCAATTGCTCACTCATTGTTCCATATGAGGTTGAATCACGACCCTTTCTTTCTCATCATAACTGAGAGTTTTTGGTACGTCTGCATTTGATGAAAATCATGTGTCATGTCTGTTAAAACAGAAAATTTTCTAATCAGTCCAGCACAGCAGCCTATCTAGCTGTGTTGGTTCACAGGACGCATTAACTTTAACCGCGATAAGGAGAACACTGTTCACAACAAATTTAATAAATCGAAGTAGTGTAGTTTTTTTTTAGCCACAGAATCATATATTGGACTTCTAAGTTCAAACTGGTTGCTGTTTCGGCAGCTGAAAAACAGATAAAGTAACTTATAATAGTTATTTCTGAAAGCATGTGCTGAGATGTCTTCAAATTATAGTTTTTTATTTCACCGTAATATTTGTAATATAACGAACAACATATGATTATGTCATAAATAAAGTAACTGTTATAGAAAGTAAATCATAAAATAATCTGTTGCAATAAGACTTAAACGTATCTTAACAGTGTTATTTACAGGGAAAATATGTAACTAATTCCCCACTGCATGTGCCCTATCGGTATAAAATGTGTTCAATTAAAATTAGATAATACAATTCTAGTACAAAAGTAGTAGGGAAATACTTAGGGATCAAAACTGAAATCTTAACGTCGTATATTTAAAAGTACGATTTTTATCCATATTAATTCTTTTTGCATTATTCACCGAGATAATTTAGACGTAAGTTTACCCTTATAATTACTAACCCAGTTCGGTTACTATGAGTGTAAGTTTTTCAAACATTTCTATTTGGCAATAACTAAAAATGTAAAACATGACAACGAACTTTGTACTTCACATAATTACTATTATGTTTTCTGTACTGAAATGTCAGTACCATTTTAGTATTCCTAAATTTATTGTAAAACATTTAAACTGACTGAGAATAAAGTATAAAAGTAGAACTGTGGTGTATAGCAGTGTTTTTTCTTTCTTTCTTTTATTAAATGTAAAGATAATCTTCCCTAACAGATGGACGCATCCGTCAGATTCTAGCAACCACTGCTTTGCTTTTGTTACATTTGCTCATTTTGTTTAAAGGAGGAAGTCAGTGAGCCTACTCTCATGTCCTCTGGTCCATTCGTTTAGAGAGAACCGTTTTCCAAAAGGTAGTAGAGTAATTGACGTGCGTGATATGTTTCACCTGATATCGGTGTTTATTGTAAGTTCCTACAGTCTTACATCCACACTTTGCTGTTTTTATTTGTTTTCTGCACACTACACATTCAACTGTCTAATCGGATGGCGGTAAATTTGGAAATTCGGCCAGTCACTTTGTTCGGTAATTTATTAAATCAATTTTCATAATCATAAGTACAGGCACGAACACACACACATACACACACACACACACACACACACACACACACACACGAAGACACAAACACAAACAAAAAAGGCAAAAGCGTTAATGTCAAATTCTGTACTGTCCTGCCAGTAAATTTCTTCTCACATTGCATAATGTTCTCTCTGTTTTCGTATTTAAAATTTATGTTAAATACTGTTGTCTCTTAGCAGTAAATTTCATCTGTCTCTCTCTCTCTCTCTCCCTCCCTCTCTGTTTTCCCACTCCAGCAATACTTAGGACAAAATACTATACTGTATCCTCACCTGCATCTTTTGTGTCTCTCTCATCTTGTAAAATACCGTATCTCCGTGTTTGCAGTATATTACAGAGCGAATGGGAAAGAAAAGAAATTCAAATAAAAAATACTCTAGATATAAAATATATTGTGAAAAAAATTGCATTGCAAAGATAGGTCCGCACTTGCATGACTATGCACGTTTACATACAACATGAAATTTCAGAATTTAAATTGTATAATTTTTTTACAGCTGATGTTTGTAACTTTTCCCACATATTTAATGTTTTTACATTTTTCACATCTCAAAGATATTGTAGATACAAAGAAAATTACATTCTAAAGAGAAGTTACATACATACCTGGTTGATTGCAAACATTTACATACCTCATTCAGCATAGACTATTACATGCACTATAGCTATGGAAAGGATATTCAGCATTCAGCATTTAATTTGTTCAGTGTCTTTACATTTTCACTATCTGAACAATTACGAGGTGATATTTCTTGACCACAAACAAACCAAATTATACAAATTTCCGATTTATTGAAAAACATACATAATACATGAGTTCAGATAGATTAAAGATAATGAGAACGTATTCTCCTGGTGGTTAATGTAGTCAGTCAGAAAGGAATATACGAATTCATATCAGTTACAAATGGCGGTAGTGATGTCAAGCCACAATCTACAATTACAGTTTACGTGTACAATCTACAATTTGCCGTAACATTTCACATTTTCTGGTATTTACCTTTGCAGATATTTACATTATTTCCATTTTTCAAGTATTTCTATTTACATTTTTCAGGGCCTTATAGATACATTTTTTGGGTGTTTACATCATTTACAATAAACTCAACCATCATCATCACCATTTTTCGAGCTGTAGTGTCCCAATCCAATGTATTTTGTTCATTTGGAAGTGTATAACATTGATCATCCAGTGCAGACAAACCCATTTTGTGTTTTTTAATAGTAGAAACAATATGTTGCTTTGACTGAATTACGTACTGCGCAGTTGTTTTAGCTTCTGAATCTAACACCCATTGGCTGCAATCATAGGTGGTCGACTTCTTCAGACTGCTTTATATCTTTTTCCATGCACATCACGCTTTCATTTTTGGTCTTGAGAGCACACATTTTTGCTCACAGGCCGATAAATTCTGTATCAGGTTCACCATAAGCTGTCTTTCATTAATCCAACCTCTTTTTAAAGTTCATCTTTCATTAATCCAACCTCCTTTTTATTTACAGCGGAATATTGTAACTAATATTCGCAGGGAAATCCGAACTATCGAATCATTCTTGATATCCTTGTAGATATTCGGAGTTGTAATGTGACAGATTAAGCGCTCTGTATCCGTGCAGCATATTTTTACACGTTGTGCCGGATACTTGTTTGATATTTATCCATACTGGAATACAATAAGATGTGCTTTCGAGATATCTAAAATGGCTATTCTATTATAATGGGTTTATCAAAGACCGCAGTAAGCCTGCTCAGTTCAATGTCAACTAGATTTTCGTTAAAAATAACGTTCTTTTGAAAATTTGAGCTGGCAGTTAATGCAGGTGCCCCAAACTCTGCTTTATCAGGATGTTGCTAGTCTTATGTCCCGGATATGTCGCACATTTAACATGGTTTTCCACACACACTGCTATTCATCAGCTTGAAAAGCTTCTTCCCGAAATAGTACGTTTTTGTGGCTACAGCCAAGGGGATTGCCTAAATGATAAAACTCGATTAATATTTTTTAAAACCAGTAAAGATGTATGCATTGTTTCAAATTTCTGTAATGAATAACATAATTTTTCTTATCGTATAAGGTTGTAATTAATTGCCTTGGGTTTTTACTATCGGATTGCAACTGTACCAGACATAAGAGCAACTTCGAATGTAAATCGTGAATCCTCTTGCAGTACTCAAGAGTCGCTGCTAAATCGTGCCCTGTGGTGGAATCGCCTGGTAAGTTTTCACGTCAGTAGTTTCGACACTCTCTGCAGGAAACCATTCAAAACTGGATTCCTAAAGGTACTGCCACATCGCCCAGATTTATAGGCTATTCTCATCAATATACGGGTATATGATGTAAGATACACGAATATCGTCGTCATAATCGTCCAACAACCTGTTGTTCCTAACGGGCACGTGTGCAAAAACAATGGACAATACCGCATCTGTTGCCATGCTCAACAAACTGGAGTTGTTCAATGTAAAGTGCAATTCCTCTTCAGTAATTTTCAGTATAGCATCCCATGACAAGGCAGGCAACGTAAAGGAGTGTGCAGTGTCCAATTCATATGTCTTACGGAAAACACCGCAAAAGTTTTCCTACACATTGGCAAGGGATATGGTTCAAATGGCTCTGAGCACTATGGGACTTAACTGCTGTGGTCATCAGTCCCCTAGAACTTAGAACTACTTAAACCTAACTAACCTAAGGACATCACACACATCCATGCCCGAGGCAGGATTCGGACCTGCGACCGTAGCGGTCGCGTAGTTCCAGACTGTAGCGCCTAGAACCGCTCGGCCACTCTGGCCGGCGGCAAGGGATAGCACGTTAATTTTTAAATACAAATCGGAATAGTCTCCTAGTGTTTTACATTTAAATACATTCAGTATACAACCCGTTCTTTGGTACTTTATCTATTTTTATTGTTTCACCTACTAGTTAACTTTCACGCTTTTCATTTTGGGATACGTGATCGTTCGCAAAAATCGATTCGTTGCCCATATATTAATACAGAAGAATACCCTTCGGGTTAACTAAATTAAAATCTCAGTCACTGAGAAAATACGTCCTCATTATCTCGAATTCATCAGATTTCGGGTGAGATACTCGCTTTTCAAGGGAACACATCAGGAAATTTAGTGAATTGGTGAATTTGAAATTTGCATTACATATCTTCCCTAGGTGCAGTGATGCCCCGCCAGCCATCGTGATCGAGGGGTAATGCCAGTCACTGTTCGGAGGCAAAGATTGTTTCAAGCAGCTATTGCAAAAACATCCTTCAGCTTTTTTCTACTTTGAAATTCCATGGTATTTGAGAAAACATTACGCGGAAAAACGTGTAAAGCAAAAATGTAATGAGATTTACTGACGAGGCTACTGCATTTGACATAAAAATGTGTGTGTGTGTGTGTGTGTGTGTGTGTGTGTGTCTGTGTGTGTGTGTGATTATGAAAAGTTTTTGGTAACTAATCGAATATCGTCATCTCGTACAGTGATCGGCTGAATCCTTCAACTTTCCATTTTACTGTATGCGCCATATTTATTTTTTTAAATTTCCCACTGTCCGCCATTTTTAATTTTTAATTAACTGTCATAATTAATTTTTAAATTGTCCTTTATCTGTCTTCTTTACATGTTAAATTTACCACCAATTTCAATTTTTTAAATTTCGCACTGTTATTTTTTTTTAATTTCGCACAAACAAGACCGTGGCTTGTAAGATCACAATGATGGCGTCATAGATAAGGATGCGCGATTTTTGAAGTCATGAATAGGTCATTGACCTGAGTTACTTGACAACATAAATTTAGAGAAAGTGGTCCAGGTAGTACGCTGCAATACTACTCAAACCGCTATTCAAATTGTCGTGTAGAATCCATGAATCCGGACAACATACCATCAGTCATCCACCCTATCCCGAAGACAGCAAGTGCAGGCATGTGTGGCTACTATCGCAGATTCAACTTAACATGTCATACATCCAAATTGCACACAAAAATAATATACAGAAGAATGGAACAGAAACAGAGAACCTGGTAAATGTCAATCAGTTTGGGTTTCGCAAGGATAAAGATCCCAGAAAGGTAGTTCTGACGCTGTGATTAATAATGGAGGCACAGCTTGTGAAAAAGCAAGTCATGTTCATAGGATCTGCTGACTTCGAAAAATCGTTCAGTAATACAAGATGGTGCAAAATGTCGAAATCCTAAGAAAAATAGGAGTGAGCGATACGGAAACACGGGCGATATTTGCAGAGTAACAATGAGAGAAAAAACAAGATTGTACGACTAAGGAAGAAGTGATCGATTTAAAAAGCGTGATAGGAATGTTTTCTTTGACCCTTGAATATACATCTAAGGAGCAATAACGGAAATAAAAGGAAGTTCAAAATTAATTGTGAAAGGATATCAACGATAAGATTCGCTGATGATATTGCTATCCTCACTGAAAAGGAAGAAGAGCAAAAAGGTGAATGGCCTTTCAGATCATGATGCACAAATTTTAACTTTAAAAGATTTTTTTGCTGCAACACGTGTTAAATATAGTCATCAGCTGTTCAGGAAAGCTGATCCAGTTGCTGTAGTGACCTTTGTAAACCTTATAAAGGAAAACGAGTGGCAAGATGTTTATAGCGCTGATACAGTAGACGATAAATATAATGCTTTTCTCAAGACTTTTCTCATGCTCTTTGAAAGTTGATTTCCGTTAGAACGTTTAAAACACGGTACTAGCACAAACAGGCAGCCTGGGTGGCTGACTAGAGGGATAAGAATATCTTGTAGAACAAAGTGGCAATTATATCAAAACGTTAGAAACAGTCAAAATCTAAACGCAGCAGCCCATTACAAACAGTATTGTAAGGTGCTTAAAATGTTATTAGGAAGGCAAAAAAGTATGTGGTATGCAGATAGAATAGCTAAGTCTCAGGATAAAATTAAAACCATATGGTCAGTCGTAAAGGAATTTGCTGGTCTGCAGAGACAGGTCGAGGATATAGAATCAGTGAGTAGTGGGAATGTCCGTGTTACTGATAAGTCGCATATATGTACAGTATTTAATAATCACTTTCTGAATATAGCAGGTGAACTAAATAGAAACCTAGCCCCAACAGGGAATGATATAGCGCTCTTAGAAAAAAGTGTTCCGAGACTGTTACCTGAAATGCTCCTCCATGATACTGACAAGAGGGAAATTGAGTTAATAATTAAATCACTAAAGACCAAGAACTCTCATAGATATGACGGGGTATCTAGCAGAATACTGAAGTATTGTTCTATGTATGTTAGCCCAGTTCTCAGCCATATCTGTAACTTTTCCTTTAGGAGTGGTCGGTTTCCTGGCCGATTAAAGTACTCGGTAGTGAAGCCACTTTATAAAATGGGAGACATTGATAATTTTGGCAATTTTAGACCTTTTTCTATGCCATCGGTGTTTGCTAAAGTTATCGACAAAGTTGTATATACAAGGTTACTGGAGCTTTTAAATTCACATAATTTGCTGTCAAATGTTCATTTTGGTTTTAGAAATGGTTTAACAACTGAAAATGTTATATTCCCTTTTCTCTGTGAGGTTTTGGACGGATTAAATAAAAGGTTGCGAACGCTAGGTGTTTTCTTTGATTTAACGAAGGCTTTTGACTGTGTTGACCACAAAATATTACTGCAGAAGTTGGACCATTATGGAGTAAGGTGAGTAGCTTACTATTGGTTCGCCTCTTACTTTAAGAACAGAAAGCAGAGGGTAATTCTCCGCAATATTGAGAGTGGTAGTGATGTTCAGTCCCAATGGGGCACTGTTAAGTGGGGCGTTCCCCAAGGGTCGGTGCTGGGGCCACTGCTGTTTCTTATTTATATAAATGATATGCCTTCTAGTATTACAGGTGATTCAAGAATATTTCTGTTTGCTGATGACACCAGCATGGTAGTGAAGGATCTTGTGTGTAATATTGAAACATTATCAAATAATGTAGTTCATGATATAAGTTCGTGGTTTGTGGAAAATAATTTGATGCTTAATCACTTGCTGGCAGAAAGCCGCTCCGCGTGCCAACTCGTCTGTTCACGTGATGCATCTTTCTCAAATGCGGAAATGTCACCATGACGCTTAAAACTTTGACCAGACTCGTCCAATGGGAGCACAAGGCGCGTACAAATTCGCTTTGATCCAGAAGGTCACAAAGAAATCTTCGATTCTCGTCTCTTCTTACACCTGGGTAGGATGCCAGTAATAGGGAGAAATTCAGACCTTTGATCTGTGTGCAAGATGCAAGCTTTAGACCAGCACACTTCTGAGTAAATGCTGAGATGCATATAACCGCTCGCACTGAGAGAAAAAAATAGCATTTGATTTCATCCGAATGAGCTTCTTAAAATTACCAGTTTTTCACAAAGTTTCACTATTCCGCTTTGCTATTCATCTGAAAATTTCGCGTGCTAAATGTGGGCCTTTGATCACACTCGTATTTGCTTTGTAACATGTGGTGATCCGAATCTGTTTCATTGATAGACATCCGTAACCTCAAAAGACACCTAGGCAGCACTTTGAACTTTAAATGGGTGTTTTATACACTAAGCAGAGCTAATTTTGTGTCGTGGTTCTAAGATGCTGCTTCGAATGGATTGAAAAATAGTCAATTCTGTATGTGTATATACGGTCAGCAGGCCTGGACTGTAAATTTAACTTCTTTGTCCATTACGAGGGGTTTCAATTTATCTATAGAGATTTATTATGCTACACTACTTATCCTAATTTACCGATTCTACCATGTATAACATCCATGTTGGAATTTCGAAACTCGGTCCCTTGGGACGACGTATCTATTGAATATACGATGCATTCTGCTCAAGAGTCACTGCACACGAGCACTCCCTTAAGATTGTTTTAAAGTGATTTTCAGCTTACGACGTAATGTGAAGCTGATGTAGCACTCCGAGACCATTAGACGGTGGCAACAAAAAATTTGCGACTGATAACTTTACTCAGCAGGAATTACGTTCACAGTTTATTAGGTGGTGATAGGTGGCAGCTAATAAGATACATTATTGGAGTTAGTTGGACCTATAAGGTACACCTTGTCACACTTTTTCGAGTTCATGCAGATTGTCGTTTACAGTTCCCACTAAGTATTCGATGTTCAAACGGTATTATGACCAAGTAACTTTCCCTTGTTGCTGGGCGTTGCGAAAATTTTGCAGTAGTCTTATTACTAATCAGAAGTTAGATAATGTTGTCACTTAATCAAACATTTTGTTTGGTGGTATGTATCAGGGCATGAACAGTGATCATATTCCTGAACGGATAGTTGTCGTTAATTCAAGAAAGAATGGCAGTTTTCACAACAAATAATTGAGGAAGTAGGGTGTAAGTTCTACTCTGAGATCAAGAGGTATGCACAGAAGAGCAATTCGTGGCGGGATGCATCAAACCAGTCAGCAGACAGAGGTCAAAAGAAATTTCTGTTACTAGTAAGAAAGCTGTAACTTACATCCCTATCAACAACAGTTCAGCATCATAGCCGTTCTATAAAATGTGTGAAAACAAGACGAACATGTGTAATACTAAAGTCTTAGCACAAAACGTAAACGAGTGCAATATACTAATGTCATGTGACGATTTTAGTTTGGTGTTGAGCCCTTACCACCACCTCTCACGACGGTGTTTCTAACAATAACCGAAAAAATACGAGGGGTGGTTTTTTTTAATTAAGTACCGTTTTGAAATTTAAAAAAGACATACTAAGATTTCGAAATAATTTTATTTTTACATGAAAGTTTGTACCTTAATCTACGCACTGACGCCATTAAAGTTTGATTCTTCCTTGTTTACGTTGTGTACTGAGTGTTTAAGAGTCCCGCTGACTGTGAAGTACGGGCTGTTATAAGATTTCTTGGTGCTAAAGGCCTAAAAGCGATCGATATTCATCGTGAGATCTGGGCAGTTTACGGAGAAAACATTATGAGAGATGGCATGGTAAGAAAGTAGGTGAGAGCATTTAAAGATGGCTGCACAAATGAGCATAATGAACAATGGAGTGGGCGTCGTTCGGTCGTTAATGAAAGTTTGGTGCAGGAAATAGACAATAAGGTGAGAGAAAACAGACGCTTTACGATTTCCTGCTTGCGGGATGAATTTCCTAATGTTTCTCGTAGTGTTTTGTATGGCATTTTGACTGAGCACTTGAATTACCGAAAACTGTGCGCACGTTGGGCACCGAAAATGTTGACGGATGTGCACAAAACCAAACGTTTTGATAGTGCATTGACTTTCCTTGAGCGGTACCACAACGACGGTGATGATTTCTTAAGCCAAATTGTTACGGGCGATGAAACATGGGTGGCCTACGTCACACCAGAATCAAAGCAACAGTCCATGGAATGGCGGCATTCAGATTAACCCAGAAAAATGAAGTTTAAGCAAAAACAATTTCTGTCCGGAAAATCATGTGCACAGATTTTTGGGACAGAAAAGGAGTATTGCTTGTGGAATTTCTACCTCGTAATGAGACATCAATGCAGTAGCTTACTGTAAGACACTGCACCATCTGCGCCGTTCAATTCAGAACAAAAGACGTGGCAAGTTGAGCAAGGGCATCGTTTTGCGGCAAGATAATGCCCGTCCACATGTGGCGAATCAGACCAAAGATCTCATCACATCTTTTCGAAGGGGAAACTCTATATCATCCTCGGTAGAGCCCCGATCTTGCGCCCAGTGACTACCTTCTGTCCCTGCACTTGAAGAAACATCTGGGCGGTCAGCGTCTTCAAGACGATGACGAAGTCAAAACAGTGGTGATGCAGTGGTTAACAAGTCAGGCGGCAGACTTCTATGCGGAGGGTATTCAAAAATTGGTACAACGTTATGACAAGTGCCTCAATATTGACGGAAATCATGTAGAAAATAGATTAAGTTACAGGCTTTCATGTAAAAATAAAATTATTGAGATATCTTAGAACGTCTTTTTTTTAATTTCAAAACGGTACTTACTTTAGAAACACGCCTCCTATGTATCATGGGCGGTTATTCATTCTTCCTACAGAAAACTGACAATTCACCTTTCGGGGGCATCTTCACCTGCAGTTCAGTCTACAGGGCTGCCCCGTTAGAAAACGATTAATGGTTCCCGACTGGATAATCTGTAGTAGAACCAGCCGCTCTAAACTATTCTGAAGAGTACATCACGTTTTCTAATATCAGGTTAACTGAGATGTTAATTGAAAGGTGGTTTGTGAGTGAAATCTTCAATATATTGCTACTTCTTTTATGCAAAACGCAGTAGCACACAATAAGTAACAGTAACAAGAAGTACAGTAACAACTTCTGCAACATTGAACACTACAACAAACAAAACCACAGGGTGCAACGATCACGCAGGACAACTGGCTGATTGAAACTGAAGCACATTGCAACTGGAATTGTTGTGGTGGTGGGGTGAAGTTCTGACAAATTCATGTGGTTGCCGCAGCCAAAGGTATCACGGAGCTGACAGAATGTGGTACGACCCCCATTCCCCCTTTTCTGCTTCATCATAACTGTGAATCCGAAAGTAAATTTGAAAAAAATATAGAACAATTTTGCATGGAGCATAATTTCACCATCGATAATACTTAGTTTAAGAACCGTGAAAGAAGATTGTGTCTGTGGAAGAGACCTAGGGACACAGGAAGACTTCAGATAGAGCATACAGGGCCGTACAGAAACCATGGAGAGTTTGGCTGCCGCCCAGGACACTAGCACGCAGGGGGCGCAATAACTAGCTGAGGAAAGTATATTAAAATCTTTCGAAAGACAGTTTTCAAGTTAACGGGGAGAGGTACATCAGTTCACTTGTCAACGTGCTCCTACCTTCTGCCTGCGAGAAGAAGCTTTTCCCTCGGCCCGAGGCTAAACGAGCGCTCTTGTCACAGTGGCATTTCGTCCAAGTAGCATCATAACGAAATTCCTATCGAATAGACATCGTATAGGTTACATGCCAATAGTGAGCTTTTTTAACACACCTGCCGCCTACACAAACAGCTCACATTCAACAACTGAGTTTTCGATACAACTTCGCTACGGTATTGGAGGATCTTAAAGGCTGGCGAGTGGGTGCTGAAGAAAATGTGCTGTCTGTTAGGAGCCTTACGATTGTTATCGATTTCAGCCAACTGACCACTGTTGTGAAATTGTTTAAACGAGAGTACTTCAAATTATTTAACAGAATAATAAGTGAAATGGGAAACAGATCTTATACGTAACATACCATTTCATCCGTATCAACAACAGTTCAGCAACACTTTAATTTTCTGCCAGGAAATGAGGTGCCTTTATCTTATTTTGCAAAATATGCATCAGGCTTCGATGTCAAATATAGCAGCAATAATCGACGATATGCTTATCCAAATATGGACGTAGCTTTGGGTACATTTATGACAACTCCAGTGAGTGCAGAATCTGGTCAGCGCAGTGGCAGAAAATTAAAGATGACAAAAAACAACTTACCGTCGAGTATAGGTGAAGTAGATTGTCAAATTCAGCTGTCTTTTGGATAGAATACGACACAGCTACTAAATCTGACACAACCAATGCAACGAAATGGAAACTAAAGTTGTAGTAAAACGTAATTCTTGAAAAGGAAGATGATCTCAACATTAATTTATAGCCTCTTTGCTTTTATTTTCAACTATTAATAATTTGTGAGGAGTAAATAAAATCTTATTTATTACAATTCATACTAAAATGAGTGTGTAGTCGCCGATATAAAAGAGATATGTAGAGTTTGTTTTAGAGTTTTTTAAGAAAGTTTATACAACTTGTAATTTATTTACACCAGTGCTGCATTTAAGTAGCTATGTCCAACGTTTTTCATCTCTTTTTGTTATTGTTGTTGTTGCTTTGAGCTCTTCAGATGGAAGACTGGTTTAATGTAGCTCTCCATGCTAGGCTACCCTGTCCAAGCCTCTTCATCTCTACACTACTTCAGCAACATATATCCATTTGAGCCTGCTTACTGTATTAAGGCCTTAGGCTCCCTCTACAATTTTTACAACCCTCCCCACCACTTACATATACAGTTACCAAACTGACAACTCCTTAGTATCTCAGAATGTGTCCTACCAATCGATTCCTTCATTTACACAAGTTTTGCCTACATTTCCTTTTTTTCCCAACTGATACAGTAACTCCTCCTTTTTAATTCGATCTACCCATCTAATATTCAACATTCTTCTACAGCACCAAGTTTCAAAACTTTCTATTTCCTTCTTATCTGTACTGAGTGTCATCCACATTTAACTTCCATACAAGGAAACATACCAGACAAATATCTTCAGAAAAGGCATCCTAACTTCCAGACTGAAGCACCTAGAACCGCTCGGCCACTCCGGCCGGCCCCATGGAAGACATGAAGCTTTACATGCCGCTATGAGCTTCTTGTGCAAGGTACCAGACTCCAAACAACCATTGCACGCAAGCCTTTCGCTATGTTCGTTTGGAAACTGGTTGAGATGTGTTTGCACTCACTGACAGCAGCAATTTCTGTTGGGAATTTTACCATTGTTTGGAGCCACAGTGATGTCATATTTCATAAATGAAAGTTCCGCCATTTCGCTGTATAGATCGTTATTTCTAATGTTTAATCACGATTTCGGCTTTTGGCCATTTTCAAGTACTGTCTTGGCTGTTTGCCTTGAGATAATAGTACCTACACATGTAACGTCTGCACTTGCCGATAATTTTATGGCACAGTCACCCTGCGTATGTTATACATGTTTGTTTTATTTCTGCCACATACTTTGTGAATATGTTCTCTTTTTTATGCTGAAGCACGTGCATGTAACCAAGTTAAACATATTTTGACATTGACTTCGGTTATAGAAGTCTGATCATGCCCAACATTGTTCAAATGGTTCAAATGGCTCTGAGCACTATGGAACTTAATAGCTGAGGTCATCAGTCCTCTAGTACCTAGAACTACTTAAACCTAACTAATCTAAGGATATCACACAGACATCCATGCCCGAGGCAGGATTCGAACCTGCAACCGTAGCGGTCGCGCAGTTCCAGACTCAAGCGCCTGGAACCGCTCGGCCACACCGACCGGCCCCAACATTGTGATACTTGAAAATGGCCAAAGGCCGAAATCACAATTGCACAGTAGAATAATCGATCTATACAGTGAAATGGCGGAACTTTCGTTTAAAAGTGTTACATGTCTGTGGCTCCAGACCACGGTAAAATAACCAACAAGAATTGCTGCTCTCAGTGAGTGCAGGCTCATCTCGATCACTTTCCACGCGAACATCGCGAAAATCTTGTATGCAATGGATATTTGGAATTTGGTACCTAGCAGAAGCCCATTGTCCACAGTGGCACGTAAGGCTTCAAGTCTTCGATAAGTGAGACATGCAGAAACGGGACAGTAGCTGACTAGGGTCGTGTGCTGTGGTCGGAAAAGTCGAGATTACGCCTTTTTTTTAAATGAGGCGAGGCGTCGAGTGCACGGACTTCCCAATAAGACGTTTAACCCATAGAGTCTGAAGGGTGTAGTTCGAAATGTGAGTGGTTTTGTGACGTTTGAGAGGTGTTTGTCATTCCACTGCTTGGGTCCATTCATTCAAGTTACTCCATCCTATGTGTTCCTGGGGACATTCCCGTCTTCCACGACGATACCAGCCTGTTCACAGGGATGCACTCGTAGGATCCTTATTTTACTACACTAAGGCACCCAGTCGCTCCTCAACTGACCCACTAAATCATCCATTCTTAATCACACAGAAAATGTCTGGGTGTATTTGGAACTGCGAGTGAAACCCGTAATCTGATAACTGTGGGCTCTTACCGTACATGACCGGCTTCAACTGCATATGGCATACCTGCAGAAAGTTGTTGACTCCTTTCCTTGCCCAGTTGAGGATTTCATTAAGGCTACAGACGGTGATACACGATATTAGACACATGTTTCCTTGGAATGACTAATCAATTAACAGTCTACTTTTCAAGTATCAGTGCACACGAGCCTGACATTTCGTGCCCTTTACAAAGCAATTGGACTTCGAATGAAACTGGTTTCAACTTTTTTTACTTTGTCCTATTCTCTCGGCTCAAGTTCAGTTTTTAGCGTGGTACTATCGTCTTATCGTGTCCTCCGGATTTGTCTCCTCGTTGAGTATACTAACTTTTACACTGAATTCCATGCAATCCTGGAGACACTGGAAGCTTGAGATGTGACTGAGACACGAAATTCTTTAACTGCTCCGATTCACTGACTTCCGTAGATTCTATCCAGCATTTACACCCAACAAACAAAACAAACAAATACAATACGCCATTTATCAATTATGGCACCAATGGAAGACTGGTTTTGTGCAGCTCTCCACTCTAGTCTATTCTGTGCCTCTTCACCTCTTCATAACTACTGCAACCTACATCCATTTGAACGTGCTTACTTGTACTCATCATTTTGTCTCCTCCTTCAGTTCTTACCCCCCCCCCCCCTACACTTCCCTCCGTTACCAAACCGACGATTCGTGATGCCTCAAGATGTTCCCTATCATTCGAACCCTCCTTTTGGTCAAGTTGCGCCATAAGTTTCTTTTTCCTCAATTCGATTCAGTACCTTTCATTAGTTGTTCGATCTACTCATCTAATTTCAGCATTCATCTATAGACCTCATTTCAAAACCTTATATTATGTTTATGTTTGATCTGGTTATCATCCACGTTTCACTTCTGTATAAAGTTACACTCCAGATAAATGTGTCCAGTAAAGTAGTCCTAATACTTAAATAAAGATGTTAAAAGTTTCTCTTTTTCAGAAAATTGTTCTTGCAATTGCCAGTCTGTTTTTTACACCCTCGTGACTTCGGCTATCGTTTTGATTCCCAAATAGCAAAAGTCATCTACTATTTTTTGTCCAATGAAATCTTCTCGGTTTGCAAGCCGCTTCACTTGGAATAAAACACTCGACCTTTCAACAGCTGTCTCCGCTTCGTCATCGGAAATTAAAATTACTGACTTCCAGGCCTGGCATGGTGTTACGCTTATATAAATGTATGGCAGCGTTTGGAACCTTCCAGAGACGGCCAGCTCCTAGCAGCCCCATCCAGCCGCGGGACCGAGTGACGTCAGATGCCGCAAGGAGCCGGCGTCACTTCCGAAACTGCCGCTGCCGCGACCCTACGATCGTCAGGCATCCGTCTTTGCTTTCGTTCAGTGTCCAAAGCCCGCCCCCATGCCCTACTAATTGTGTACCCCAGGTCTATGTTAAAACTGTTGCTGTTTTTTCTAATTTCTGCTGCTTCTTTACAACAGACAAAACTCTCGAGGCAGGATTCGAACCTGCGACGTAGCGGTCGCGCGGTTCCAGACTGTAGCGCCTAGAACCGTCGGCCACTCCGGCCGGATAGTCGTGACACAAGGGGACTATTTTCTTTTCTTTTTTGCTCTGCTCTTTTGCTCTTTTCTTTTTGCCGTTGTGCTTGTCTCTCTCGGTTAGCTTGATTCATGTTACGCAATTAATTCTGCGGATTCGATGAAATGGACATAGGAGATCTTTCTTGGACTGTTACTTAATTATTTAAAGCTGTAAATATTATTACCAATCAGAATATCAAGTGTACATTTGAATATCGCGCGATTCTTGTAGAGGATATTTTGTTTTAAATACTAGGCTGTGTGGAATAGTGTAAGTTGACTTTTATTTCTTTAATATATACTCTTAAATTTTAACCGTATTTCATTTATAAATCTGTCCTTCCTTTACAGATTCATCATTTTACATGTTTTTTTTTAAATACGGATGCATTTCTTTTGGTTATTATATTTTGCGTGCGCCATTTGATACGCCGTAGTCTTTTGTTTGTGAAATACCATGGAACCTGCATCATTTTTATATGGCGAATTCCAGTAGTCAGTTTGATACAAATTTCCGCAAAGAGACATGTTTAAATTCACGGTCAGTAGCAAATTTTACCTAAAGATTTGCTCTTTAAGCCAAAACTGTGAACTGTTGCGAAAGTTCTGAATTAAGTCAGTCATTTAACAAAAGAGGCCCCAGCTTCTTTTAACGTTGCTGCCATTGCTTTTCATTTTAAAATAAAAATAGTTCACAATCCGAAATTGCCTTTCATATTAATTGCAAGTAAAATAATTAAATCTCAAATAACTTTAAAATTTTATGCCCGTTTTCTAAGCAATGTTCAGCCTTGGCCGAATTCTCAAGTTCCGTTTGTTTAATTAGTCGTGAATTCTCTGCACAACGCTCATCAAAAGTTCGAATAGTTTGACCTGTCCTATGTAAATGGTACTACATTCACAGGGGATGCCATATATGTCAGGACCTCGAAGACCTATGTTGTCTTTTTACAGGGCGTAGCATATCTCTCGTCTCTGAGGCGTGCTGGAACACTGGTATCAGTCCATGTCCTAGTGTTACGAGTTGTTCTGAATACAGTGCAGTGCTCTCCATAATTTCCGGATTACGTCTGTTCAATACTGTTGTTATAAATATCGTGGTTTTTAGAGTTTTCATGCGTTTCGTGTCTTTCATGAATAAAAATTACGATAAGAGAAAATCCGTTTTGTCTATTGCGACCAGATGGATTATATGGTAATGTGCATTTGGTGTGGATGACGAATAAAACACAATCTCTCTCATCAGTTAGGAGAAATTCAAAATTCTAAACTGTTCACAAATTGTATATCAGCTCGGAGCCCCTACGTGCTACTATACGAAAAGAGTCACCCACACATTGCATAGCACATACTCTTTAATTGGCCCCTGTGAATGTGCTTGGTCTTACAAGTTTGGCTTCGTTTCGTCAATGGGGCACCAACTCACATTCATCGCAATGTATCCAATATTCCACAAAAGTATTTAATATAAATGCAGGCAAGATTTTCTATGCAAAATCAAGTATGCACTCACATATTTTTTGAAGTTTCACAAGTTCGAGTTTATTTCGTATTGGAAATAACATAGAAAAACATTGGAAAATCGAAAGTCACAGTTCGCAATAACAGCCCTAAGCAAGGTAAGTTCATACAACGCAGTGGGGTCCATGACAACAGAATACATTGCTTTAACACTAACTTAGGCGGTATGGGATGAGATATGGTTGAAAGAGATGCTAATGTATAATTCAGTTTATCCCATAGTAAATAAGTGTCAATATTCAAAATTGCTTTCCTAAAAAGCATGTAAGTTACGGGATACTAAGAGTCTCGCGTAAGAGGAAAATGGAAATTTAAAAAAATGCCAGAGTGATCCAAGATCCGACATAGCTTGGATAATACAAAAAATACCGTAGTATTTTATCGAAGGCCATTAAAATGTCCAGAAGTATGCATGTCCTGACAAAAATATATAATGCAGATAATAAGGTTAGAACTACATGGGATACTGTCAAATGGGAGACAGGAGAGGCAGCAAGTGTACAAGATACCATAACAATTAAACTAAATAACAATGTTGTGACTGATAACTCACAAGCTGCGAATACTTTTAACAATCACTTTCTAAATGTAGCAGCAAAAATAGGATGAAATTGCTCAGATGAAGAAGCAAGAGAAAATACAATGCCATCCCACATAATTTTTAAACAACTAGAATTAGCACCAACACCATTCACTGAACTTAAAAGTATTATAAAAATTCTGAAAACATAACTCCTGTGGAGTTGATGGAAGATGGAATTTCAAACAGAATTCTCAAAAGTTGTTCCAAGTTAATAATTTATGTCCTTAGTGATCTATGTCATGCATCGCTGGCACAGATAATTTTTCCAGACAGGCTAAAATATTTAACTGCTGTATTACTTCATAAGAAAAGTCACAAGACAGTCTATTATCATCCTCTTTCCTCATTGATATATTTTTCTAAAAGATTCGAAAAAGTAATGTACTCCAGAGTAGTCGCACACTTGAGTGGAAACAATTTACTTAGCATATCACAGTTTGGATTCTGGAAGGTTTGCTCGACTGAGAATGCTGTTTACATAGTCATTCATCTAATAGCTCAGGCGTTAAACAATAAAATATCACCAGTTAGTATTTTTGTGATCTTTCCAAGGGGTTTGATTGTGTAGATCATGTTACCCTCTTAGAGAAACGTAATTTTTATGGAACTGTTGGCTTGACGTACCGCTGGTTTGAATCATACTTAAGAAACAGAATTCCAAAGGTTGTGTGAATAAAGTGTAGAACATTATAGTGACTGGGGAGAAATAGTAAAGGGAATCCCACAGGTTTCAATTTTGGATCCAAATCTATTCATTATATATCTGAATGACCTTCCATTTAACATTCAACAAGCAGTATTGGTACGTTTTGCACACGATATTAGTGTTATAATAAATACTATTAGACATAAAGCAACAGAAGATACGGTGAATGATATTTTCCAAGTAATTATGAAGTGGTTCTCAGAAAATTGCACTCACTAAAGCACTCCGTCGTCAGGCCACGAGTGGCCTACCGGAACCATCCGACCGCCGTGTCAGCCTCAGTGGAGGATGCGGATAGGAGGGGCGTGGGGTCAGCATACCGCTCTCCTGGTCGTTATGATGGTATTCTTGACCGAAGCCGCTACTATTCGGTCGAGTAACTCCTCAATTGGCATCACGAGGCTGAGTGCACCCCGAAGAATGGCAACAGCGCATGGCGGCCCGGATGGTCATCCATCCAAGTGCCGAACACTCCCGACAGCGCTTAACGTCGGTGGTCTCACGGGAGCCGTTATATCCACTGCGGCAATGCCGTTGCCTCTCAGAAAATTGGCTCTCCCTAAATTTAAATAAAACTCACTATACACAGTTCTGTACAACAAATAGAGACATCGTAACAGTTAATGTAGCTCGTGAACGGTACTCAGTAAATATGGTAGAATACTCCAGATTTTTTGCTGTAGATATTGATGAAAACTAGAACTTGAAGAAGCACGTTACTGAGCTTTTCAAACAAGTGAGTTCAGCTACTCGTGCACTTCGTATAATCTTGGAAACAAACGAATTAACCTCCTGACATATTTTTCATATTTCTACTCGATACTGTTTTACGGAAAAATTTTATGGGGTAACTCAGGGCTCAGAAAGAAAGTAGAGAGTGCTAGCAGTAAGAGTGATATGTGGTGTTTACCCATGGACATCATGTAGGTACCTCTTCAAGTAGCTAGGCAATTTAACTGCGTCGTCACAATACATATATTCGCTAATGAAATTCGTCGTAAACAATACATCACAATTTGCGAAGAATAGTAATGTCTCTACCTACAACATTAGGGGTAAAAATGACCTTTATTATGCACTGTCAAAGCTGTGAGTGGCTCAGAAAATTGTTCAATATGCAGCAACAAAACTTTTTAATACTTTGCTCAATAACACAAAATGTCTGGCAGGTAGAGAAGCAAATTCTAAATACAATTTAAAATCGTTCCTCCTGGACAACTTCTTCTTTTTCACTGACGAATTTTTACTTCAAAACTGACAGCCCCTTAAAAAATCAAGTGTATTTCCGTCAGTGGAACTAAAAGTAATAATGTGTTCATCAATGTTAACAGTAATCATGTTACTAAATAAATAGCTAAATTCAGAACATGTGCTATCTTGCTAGTAATTGCTCCACTATTTGAAAGGAATATAGCAGGATTGGTGTCTTTCGCCAGCATCTTTTGTCAGTGGCAACTGAAAACTTTTGTAATTTCTCCCTTGATGTAACCATATTCTCTGAGCACTTGCTTAAAATGCTGAAATTCAAACTCTAGATGATCTTCGTAAGAAAGAGTCTTTGCCCTGTGCACTAACGTGTTCAGGACCGATTTTTTTGAGTACAGGATGGTGGAAACTGTTAGCGTTCAAGTACCGGTTAGTGTGCGTAGATTTCCTATACATTAAGTACCAAACAGAGCTCCTGCCTTCCGTTCAACAAAAATATCCCGAGAACGGAAGTTTGCCATTCCGAGAGTAAATTTTAGGTTGGGTGGCCGACGGAACGCTGCAGTACACTTTCACCAAGAGGTCACATCAGGAAGAGAAAGACGAGACGGAGGCTTGACGCTTGTAGGGACTTGGGAGCGGCGGTTTCACACGTGGCAGCAGCTCCTCGCGCCCTCTGGCGCCACTTTTGCTGATGATCATATAATCTTTTCTCAAGACACTGTCCGTTTCATTCAGCTGCACTTCAAACTCTACCTTCTCCTTCAGCCTTAATTACGTTTCCAAATACCTCCTTCGTTTCTTTTGCAGCTTGCTCAATGCACCCACGGATCTTAAGAATTTCTATTATCTCATTATACGTCTTTCAGTCTCTTAATCAACTGTGGTGTTAGTACGCATTTAAAATAGCATCACTGTTGTGGCGGTGAATTGCGTCTGTCTTGCCTATGATAATGTTAATGACAGTTTAAAGATGAAGTTGAGCTTTGGAATACTTCTACATTAATTCTTTCAATAATAAACACTTGCTGAGTGGTTAAGATATGTGGTCTTCGTGTAGTATACGCTGCGGAAGAACTCTCAAATATTCGCAATTGTACACAAGTCCCTATCACAGAGGTAATGTACTATCATTGTACAATACTGCATTTAGATAGAGCAAATTTAAGTAATCTGTTATGAGATTCATAGTAAGTGATTCTTCTGGAGTGATCGGTTTTTGGAATTTTTTTGAGTGCATAATGAGATAGGGTACAATTAAGAACGGTAATTAATTGAATCTATTATCAGTAAAACAAGAAAACATTATTAATCTGTTATCTCTGCTGTGGTAGGAAGTGGGTAATACAAAGATAGTTCTTTATACTACAACGCAAACACTTAGAGTCGCTTGGTAAAAGCTCACACAATTTTGTTCACAGTGTTTACAGACTGGCAAAAGCAGATATTTAACGTCCCCTGTTGTATTTAAAATTATTCGTCTATTGAATACTGTCCTTATTTCACTAACTAGTCGCTTCTAGAAATTGATAATTGTGGCGCAAGCGCCGACAGCACTCTTCCAAGGTTCGTCGTGTCTCCTTCCTAGATCTCTGCAAAAGCCAATTTATAAAGAGAGTTAATAAATACAAGTAGTTCCATTGAAAGCGTGGCCATTAGCGGCGGTCCCTATCTGCATACGTAGCGCCACCCGTTTCCACTGGAGGTCAGCGTAGAGTTACCATACTCGGCTGACTTTGGTGCGACGTGGTGGCACCCTCGTGTGCAATCATCGTTATCATTCTCAGTCCTTCATGATTGAAAACTTGAAACAATGATTCATCAAGAAAACAAAGGGAGACTTCGTGTTTCTTTCGCATAATTACGCGATATGGTTAACCACATGCTCTGCTGTAATGGCAACAACAGTCATTAACATACAATCTCGGGTAATTTCCAAGAATGATTGCCTATCGAAGTCGTGGGGTCCAAAGAAGCATATCGATCATGTGACTCTGGTGGCCGGCGCTATGATCAATTAATTGTGATCGTTTTTTTATTTCTTCATCTGTTTTCCATCGTTCCCTTCGTGTCTCTAAGTTGCACACCCCCGCGAATAAATAACAAAAATGGAATTGTTCCCGTAGAGTTCACATCACCTGGACTTTCACATGACGACAACAAGTAAGGTAAGTCATCTCCGTTGTAATTACAAGTATTTTTTGTAACGGTCTTCTGTTGTCATTGCTGTACTGACCACCGTAAACATACTCATAACTCCCGCCACCAGGGTTGCGTGATCGATTTAGGATCGCACGTTCGGTATTTATCGTTTAGACCCCGCGACTTGGATAGGCAATCATTCCTGGAAATTACCCAATGTCGGGATAACACGGACGAGTTTAAAACTACCATTCTGATACACTCGTCCTAACAAACACACCTATATCAGGAAATATGGGCAGAACTTGGCGAGGAAACTTAGTAGGACAATGTATAATTTGTACAATTATAAAATAAATGCTTCGCCAACACAAACTGCCGCAGACAAATGATGGTAAACTTTCTGGATGACTGCTTTGTACAATCAAATAATTCTAAGTATAACTGATGTGTCGAACATTTCCAAGTTTTCAATTTGAGAGCTATGTTTTGAGTACCACTGATTGGTAGAATTCAGATGTTTGTTGATGACTTACCTTCTGATGCTGCTGTTGCTCCCCGCTTTTGCAGCATTTAACGGGCTTCTTAAGATTTTTCTGAGTGTTGACAGAAACATTCATGTTGCTCGCCAGTCATCTCATGTCAAAACTGATGCTAGGCAACGGCGTGAGCCGCTGCGGAGACCTTTCCATTGTTGATATCTCAGGAACAACGCTGTGCGCTGTCTACTATAAGGGCCAGTTGCCACTAGAGTGCGGCAGGGCAGCACGCGACAACGGCAAACGGCGTCGAAGCGGCACGCCGAATTAGCGTCCCCATTTAAAATGGAAACTGCTAGCGGTAAACAGTGCTGGACAGAACAGGGCTATAGCGGGCGAACAATTGAAATTCGCTAAGCAGCTCTCACTCAGGCAGAGGTAAACACACCAGTTTGGCTCGGAACGGCGAGTTAAAATATGACGAATATCAAGGAAGAAGAAGTATTTTTGAGTTTTAAATCATAAGCATCTTATAAACTGAAGGAACAGCTATTGCAATTGTTTTTTCAGCTTACGTATAGTAAGGTAGGGATTAGCATTTTCGAGTTTGTATCAGTGCAGTTCGTATCCTCAAACCCAGTACGGTGCTGTCACATTTTCACGACTTCTCCCCTCCCTAGTACTGAATTGGTAGAAGTCGCTGCAACTAACATGCTGACTCCACTCGCTGCCAACTTTCGTTATGAAATGATGTTGTTTGCAATGAACCTGATACTGTGGTAGTCATTGTTTAATTTCGGTGATAAGTAATTTGTAGCAGCATTTATACACGACTTCATCCGTAATTGTGCAATCTCTGACCTGATGCAATAAGTTCAAAAATGGTTCAAATGGCTCTAAGCATTATGGGACTTAACATCTGAGGTCATCAGTCCCCTAGAGTTAGAATTACTTAAATCTAACTAACCTAAGGACATTAAGCACATCCATTCCCGAGGCAGGATTCGAACCTGCGACCGTAGCAGCTGCGTGGTTCCGGAGTGAAGCGCCTAGAGCCGTTCGGCCACAGCGGCCAGCGATGCAATAAGTATTAATTGTTCACTCTAAGATGACTCATCAAACGGAGGCTGTTGAGTATACCTGTTTCAATAGAAATTGAAAGATCGCGTGTTTGACTTCGGATTGATATTCACGTGTTTCCAGTCCCCACCAACCTTAGCTTTCAATATTGTGTGGAAAGAATATCTTCATTCATTGTATCAATAAACTGAAACCATGTTTCTGTTTTCTTTACTTTATGTGCTACGTCTCCCTTTGTTAATAAGTAAGTGGGAACGGGAAGATAGACAAAATAAACGTTACGCACAGTGCAGGAGTCGGTGGCAAAGACGTTAATTATTTGATTACTGTTTGTTTTTTGCCTTTTGTTCTATGGAGTTAGAATCTTCCGTTGTTCATTGTTCGCTTTTATGTTTTACGAGAAAGAGAAATGAAGTTGTATGTTTTGCCATGTGTGTATAAGAAGTTATTGTTTGATATGATGTTACATAGCGACCTTAAAGGGGTGACGCTGACGAGGATCAACAGGCGCATACAGCAGCACAGTTTCAGATTAAAGGAATAAGTAGAGCGACAACTCAGTGCTTGGAAGACCACTGCCGACCGCGGTGGTCTCGCGGTTCTAGGCGCGCAGTCCGGAACCGCGCGACTGCTACGGTCGCAGGTTCGAATCCTGCCTGGGGCATGGATGTGTGTGATGTCCTTAGGTTAGTTATGTTTAAGTAGTTCTAAGTTCTAGGGAACTGATGACCACAGCTGTTAAGTCCCATAGTGCTCAGAGCCATTTGAACCGTTTGGAAGACCACTGGTTCGGAGGGTTCTGCAGCGCATGTAGGAAACAGTGGACGGATGAAACCTGAGCAACTATATTCGTATCATAAGCAGTTCGGTGAACGAGTCGCCAAGTGTATTCTACTATGCAGTTATGCACGCCATGTCGATAACATGGAGACTGTAAGCACGGATCCTTACGTTTTGCCTTTATCACGACGACTCTATGTACAAGATGTGAAGACTTAATGTTATTATCTGGTAGACACCGGGTCCGACTTAATCACATTGCCAGTAGAGAGATAGATCTTAGTCAAGGACGATTTGTTAGTTCGCCTCACGGCAGCAAATAAACAGCCGATAACAGTGTATGGCAGCTGCAGCAAGGATGTGAATTTAGGTTTTCGTAATACTTATCATTGGAAGTTTGTAATAGCGGACGTGCTGGAACCAATCTTAGGAGAAGATTTTCTGTACGCATACAGTATCACCACTGACATTCGGTTGGCTCGACTCGAGAAAGTAGAAGAAATAGTAACTGGGTTTCTAGGGAAATTCAGAAAAACAGAAGGTGGTTCAGTAAAAGTTACAGAGCTGGATCAGCATATGGACCTTCCAGTACAAACGCTGGCCACAGCGGCACATGCTACGGTGCACCTCACGTACACAGCGCCAGGCCCTCCAGTCTCTTTTAGACTGAGAAGACTGGCAACGGACAGGTTCACGGACATTCGTGATTTTACGAATGTAATATTTCAGCGTCATTGATTGTCAAAAGGCATACCATCAGATATCGGTTGCAGACGTTGACATACCGAAGACAGATGTCACTACACCCTTTGGCCTCCTTGAATTTTTTCGTTTACCATTTGGCCTTAAACGCGCTCAAAGTGTTACGAGGGTTAGACATCACCGTTGCCTATCTCGACAACATAATGGTGTTTTCAGAGACACGAAATCTCCACGAGGCGCACCTTAAAGCAGTTTTCGATAGACTACATACGTACGGGATGGAAATGGAAATGAAGTCCCATGCTTCTTGACAGAGCGCAGGGGAACGATGCGGGAGACCCACACCGCTGTACTAGGCAAGGTCCTAATGGAGGTGGTTTGCCGTTGCATTTCCTCCGACCGTAATGTGGATGAATGATGATAATGACGACGACACAACAACACCCAGTCATCTTGGGGCAGGTGAAAATCCCTGACCCCGCCGGGAATCGAACCTGGGAATCCGTGCTCGGGGAGCGAGAACGCTACCGCGAGACCACGAGTGGCAGATAATAATTAGGTCTACGTCTACACGTTGGAAGAGAAAGTGGAACTTATACAACAGATACCTCGGTCGGTGAAGTTCTTAGGTGTTGTAGATTTTTACTGTCGACGTCTGCCGGGAGCAACTGCTTTGGAGAGATCGCTCAAAGAGGTGGTGACAGGCCTAATACCAATAGACATCAGAAGCTAAATTGTACACTCTGCACACAGCAAGCCTTTGAACAGATCAAGAAAAGTCTGAAGCAAGCGGTTTTACTAGCCCATCCTGAGTGAGATGCGAGACTAGCTGTAATTATCGATGCAAGTCAGATAGTCATAGGAGCAGCGTTACATAAAGGATTTGCTGGACAACGGCAGCCATTGTGGTTTTTCTAAAAAAAGAAAAACGGTTCAAATGGCTCTAAGCACTATGGGAATTAACATATACGGTCATCAGTCCCCTAGACTTAGAACTACTTAAACCTAACTAACCTAAGGACATCAAACAGAGCCACGCCCGAGGAAGGATTCGAACCTGCGACCGTAGCAGCAGCGCGGTTCCGGATTGAAGCGCCTAGAACCGCTCGGCCACAGCGGCGGGCAGGGTTTTTCTCACAGAATCTCTCGGTAGCACTAAGAAACTGGAGTACGTACGACCGAGAACTGTTGTCAGTATATGAGGCAATAAGGCACTTTCGGCCATATGTGGACGGTACACCATTTACAGTGTTCACAGATAACAACTCACTGACCTTTGTGTTCAGCAAGCGTACACATGCTCTGTCACCTAGGCAGTTCAGACAGTTAGAATACATAATCCAGTTTACTACCGAATTAACGTCATGTAAAAGGAGCAGAGAACATCGTAGCAAACTATTCCTCAAGGGTCGCGGCGATAACCAATTCTGTGAATTACGCGAGACTGGCAAGAGAGCAAAGAGAAGACGCACACCTTCTGGTTTTTCGGCAGAGCTCTTCTACAGTGTTGAGACTGCAGCAAATACGTCCAGAACGTGAGGCCGTTAAAATATTTTGTGATGCCTCACAAGGAAGACCTAGACCGTTTGTGCCTGAACGTTTACAGCGAGAGATATTCGAAAGTAAACATAATTTGGCTCATCCAGGTACACGATCAAGTATCAAGTTGCTGACGGACAGCTTTTTTTGGACTGGAGTTAAGAATGATTGTCGAAGGTGGACGCAGGCGTGCCCTGCCTGTCAACATTGCAAGGTGGGACGCCATTTGTAGAAACCAGTGGGACACTTTGACGGACCATCTGATAGTTCTGAACACGTGCAGCTCGACATCGTTGGCCCAGTGCCGATGTCTGAAGGTTGCCGTTATCTCATAACAACAACTGACTGGTGGGTAGAGGCCGTACCGATTCAATACATATCAGCGGAGACAGTCAGTCGAAGTTTCTTGGCGACACGGGTAGCAAGATTCGGATCCCATGTGCACGTCACGGCTGACCAGGGTCGTCAGTTCGAATCTTCATTATTTTTTTAACCGGCGAACATTTGTGGATTTCGATGTCGCCGTACAACAAGTTATCATCCTGAATGTAAGCTGCTTTGATGTGCCATGGTGACAGTTGGTCTACATCATTGCCACTAGTGTTAATGGGTCTGCGCACTGTTTTAAAAGCTAGGGGCATCCACGGCAGTGCTTGTGTACGGAGAAACCTTGCGCCTTCCTGGAGAATTCTCTGAAGACCATAAGAGCTGGGCTGACCTGCCGTATTTATGGAAGAGGGTTAAAGCACAGCTGACTACCCTCAGGCCACAACCGTCGAAATAGCATGGCGATATTCCGTCATTTCTGCACGAGACTTAAGCAAGTGTTCGCATGTGATATTACGAACCGACGCAGTAAGATGCCCATTGCGGTCACCGTGCAATGGACCTTCTAAAGTACTGCAATGTAATGCACACACAGCGAAACTCCAGATTAACAATAAACTGCTTATTGTATCAGTCGATCGAGTGAAACGTGCTCACTTATTGCCGGAAGACTTAAAGCAGGCTGTGCAGCTGGTCCCGGCGGAGGTTCGAGTTCTCCCTCGGGCATGGGTGTGTGTGTTTGTCCTAAGGATAATTTAGGTTAAGTAGCGTGTAAGCTTAGGGACTGATGACCTTAGCAGTTAAGTCCCATAAGATTTCACACACATTTGAACATTTCTGAACTTAAAGCAGGAAGATGTACAAGACTCGCAGCGGAATATGGTGCCTCAACAGAAGCAAGCATCTTCCACAACAGCAAATAAACTGGATCTAGTGGAAGATGTGGCGGCGGAAGAACAAGATATATAACCAGTGGTTTACACAAGGGCGTGTCGGAAGGTCTGATAAAATGTTTTAACACATACCTGGCGCTCCGGTCTACTGGGATGGAGCTGTGTGGGAATGGGAACATATAACAAAATAAACAAACGATTACGCATAGTGCAGCAGTCGGCGGCAAAGACGTTAATTATTTTAATATTGTTTATTATTTGCGTTTGTTCTATGGAGTTAGAATGTTCCGTTGTTGATTACTTGCTTGTACGTTGTAGGAGAAAGAGAAATAAAGCTGTATGATCTCGTATGTGCGTATAAGAGTTATTATTTAACATTGTGTTACATGGTGGTCATAAGTACATAGACGCATTGAAGGCAGCGTCATCTGACAGCTTAAGTTGACTAAATGCTTCATATATCTTTACATCAGAATGATTTTCAAAGTCAGGTTTGATTATTTTACTGTATAAGGTGTTTTCAAATGAAACCCTGTCACCAGTGTAAAGTAACGGTAACGATTTTATTAACTCAAAAATGTAGTTATACGCCGTACACGTACCCAAAAATATTCGCCAAAACTGCTAGCACATTTGTCCCGTTGCGACACTACCCGATCGACTGCATCCTTGAAGAAGCTTGTAGGCTGCTGTCGGATCCAGGCCTGAACCCAGTCACACACTTTGTCGTGCGCTGCGAATCGATGTCCGTGAATAGCTTGTTTTAGAGGTCGAAACACATTAAAGTCACACGGTGAAAGGTCGGGACTGTACAGTGGATGTTCCAGCGTTTCCCACCGGAACTGCTGAAATGCCGTCTTGACCGCAATGGCCGTGCGTGAGCGGGCATTTTCATGTAGGAGGATAACGTCATTGGACAACATACCTCAGCGTTTCGACTTGATGGCTCGTCTAAGGTTCTGTAAAGTGGCTTGATAACGCTGGGCATTGACGGTTGTTCCCCGTTCCAGGAACTCGACAAGCAGTGGGCATGTACGGTAGCGGCCGATAACTTGTGTGACCACCTTCTCTTCGGCATGAAGCCACACTGGGGCTATGCAACATCAAACGGTGCGCACGTGTCAGTCTCTCTACCAACAGATGTGGCCACCATACCCGCAGTTACGTGGTTCCACCTTACGTGTAAGGCAAAGGTAGACGTATTTACCAGGTTTCATTTCAATGAATCTCATAGGTAACAATACACTTGACTAATTTATTTCACTAGTTTTCGTATTTTTATTTTCTTTCGTTTCTTTCTTTTGAGTGCCAGGAGCCCTTCATTCCCGAGTGATCTGGAGCTATACCCCGGTTGCCCAAGCCTAGTTTTACCCCTGGTTACTAGTTAGAGACAGCGGTTATGAGCTATCATACTAACAATGTTTTATTTTCCTGTTTTAATCCAAGGCGTTACGGTGCTGCAGCTCCATTCTCAACTATTCCAAAAACGTTTCTGAGCACTACATCTGCTTCAGTTTATCACATTGTAGTATATAAATGACATAATTTCATGAAAAAAAAAATCTCGCCCGAGGTAACTGGAATAAATAAGGTATTAAAATGTTACCTTTAAATAATGCAACATGTTCATGGTTGTACTTGTATATTGGAAACATTAAAACTTGTTTAATGTGAATGTTAGTTTATCCAAAATTTGCAGTCCTAAATTCGAATATGCTGAAAAATTGAAGAAGGGGCATCGTATTAATTGGTTTTGAATACAAGGAGATTTCCAGTTTCCTACCTGACGCCTGCTAGCAACTTGTTACAGATTTTAGCAGCAGAATTTAAAATTCTATTGTGAGTTCTAGACAGGAGTTTGCTTCTGACGTTGTCATCCTGAATTTCACAATTAATCCTAAATTCCCCCTTATTTATAATCACAAACGCCGCACGAGAGAAAATGTAAAGCCATATGAATCCAAGAACACTATTGTCATTGAGGAGGATTCTGTACGATGACCAGTTATCAATTTTATGTAACATCCTTACTGCATGCTCGTGTAAAATATATACTATTTTGCCTTAGCTGCAGCGTGTCAGAAGTTTGTGTCATAAAACAGTATTTTTAGTACTGAGTGAACGTAGGCGAAGTACTCGTAGCTTATTGATCCCACATGCAGGTCAGTGTTGTATGAAATATTTCCAAGTGCTAAGCAGGCCGAATTGCACTTTTCAGTTAAGTAGTCCAAGTGCTTGCGCCATCTCAGTTTTTTATGCGTGATTAGGTATGTGTATTTCTGATACCAGTAGGCCATTTTCAGTTGTATGTGATTCCAAATATGAGTTTTTCTAAGGTATTTGCAGTTAATCAGCTGTAAGCTAGTTTCACTATTTTCGGAGCTATGTCTGGTATAGATGAATTTGTGTACTTTATAATTATACATCTGTCTTCCACATACATAACAATTTTTGAAGTGTCAGCCAGCATCCTTGGTGGTTTGAGTATCATACTTTGTGGACTCCATTTTTAATGCTTCTCTACCTTGTAATTAGTTTTATTCCTGTGATATAATTTCATTTCTATTGTGAAGATATTACTTCAACCATTCAGCGTGGATATATGTCTTTAATTCCCTAATACTTCAATTTCCCTGGAAGAATTTCATGATGTACACAACTGAAGACTATCGCAAAGCCACAGAAAATACAAAACAGGGCAATTTTTTGCTTAGTTCTACAAGACCTGAGTTCATGAAATATACTACTTTCTCTATAGAGAAGCCTTTAGAGAATCTGAATTGAGCAGTTGTTAAAAGAATTTCTTCATAGCTATTACTTACTATTAAATTATTGATCATTTCCTGTTTTCTCTCTTTCGTTACTGGGGTGCAAGATTCATTGTTTTGTTACATGCATATTTGCAGACCAAAAACATACAAACCTTGGAATGTACATGTGATGCACATTTTCAGTCAGTATAAACATCACTTTGCTTCTCTAATCTAAATGATCTTTGAAAATTTAGTAATAACTGTAAGACTCTCATTTCAAGTTACTGGAGTACTAAATCTTTATCACAAGTTACGTGTATGGAGGATATTAAGTCACATATCTTTGGCAAATCTAAAAGCTCACACACAGGTTGTAAACTCAGAACGATGCTGAAAAGGTTTTTGGACATTCGACTTTTCAGTCTGCTGTAAATCGGTTACAAGAGTGCTAAGTACGGCACTCCTCATCCTGCAAGCCTCAAAGCACTCCTCAGTGGCAACACCTATTTTGTATTGCAGGATCCAATAAGAATATGGCATTTACAGCAACATACATATACAGATTGACAGTTTTATCCGCATTTTCATTCGAAATTCTTGATGGGTGGTTAGGTTGTTCTGATTCTGAATTTACAGAACATAATACAACAAGGTTTACTTTTCAATTGTAATTTTTCGTTTGGATAACTTTTTTCTGAAATATTTTGATATGTTTACATCATGATTCGTTGTTGGGTCATTCAAGCAAACACACACAACATTATTTTTGTTATAGTATATCCTTTCATTAAAAATAAAAAAGGAAGTAAGTAAGAAATATCTAAATATTTGGTTAATTCACCTATTATGTGTAGTAGTACATTATGTGTAATGTAAAACTTTCTATCCACATTCTGTCAGAATTTAAATAACATTTAAGCTAGCTATGTGCAAGATGAGTGTTTGTTTCAGAGGACTTTAACAATAACGTAAATCTCAAGGTGCTATAATACAGAAAAAAATACTCAAGTGTACTCAGCAGATGGTGTAATGAACTATTAGCAGATTATATCGTTCATAGACGATGGGTTTCCTTGTTGCTGAGGAACATGTCTTATGAAACATAGTCAGACAATGTGTTACATTTCTTCACAGTGTGGAAGCAGTGGGAAAATGTCTAACCTCTTTAAATGTATGAAGATGGAATAGCTAGTCATCCATTTGATAGAAATATTTATGTTAAGTATATCAAAAAGTACATAATTCACTAAATATGTGTACTTCTGCACACCATTATATCATTCATCGTGTAAAATGGATATCAATCGTGTCAATCGTGTCAATATCTCTTCACTCTTTTGCAGCTACATTTTTGAATTGTCCACGACTGTCACTATGCTACTAAATAATCATGAATTCTTTTCTTTTACTGTTGTATTCACAAAGAAGTGTATTCTGTATTTTTGTGTTCTTTTGGAAGGCATCTCATTTACAAAATGTTATGGGGTTACATCACATTGCATCTATAAACAAAAATACTAAGTGATGTACTGAAATTAGACTTGCTTTTCTAAGTAAATCTGTACTTAAACAGTAATGACAATCTTGAACTGCAGGAACACATTATTTTCTGCATTTGTAGGATCATCTTCCTTTAAATGATATGTAATTCATCATGGTTACTTTATAAAGGAATATCTGGAGAGGTATAAGAAAGTGACCAATTTGACCAAAGTATGCCCCATAGACTCAGTTTTTTACATAAGTATTGCGAAAATTAAATAAGCATATTGGTAACAAATAAAAATTAAGACATTTATTAAAAACAATAGATTTTGATCTAAATAAGTTGAGGAGGTCAGCAACATAAAATATTTATTTTACAATTAATTTTAATCTTTACAGTAACATGAGTGTGCAATTACAATCTTATATTGTAAACACAGTACTCATTGTTACAAAAACTATAAGTTACAAGACTTCTTTGACTGAAAGGGTGCATTTCCCATACAGTCCAAATCTATGTGCAAAGGTGTGTGTAACAGAAATATCAGATAGTGCAAAAGCAACTGTACAATGGCTGGCACAGAAAAGAAATTATTTGTTTAGTAAGAGAAAAATATATATGAATTAACATAGCAATTTAGTATGTTGATAGCATTTAAATGCATTTTCATTGTATTCCATAAGTATAACACAGTAATCTGTACACATTTTCTTACAAAAAGTTTCTATAATAAACATTTGAAATGCTTAATAACATATTTGTACTCTTACTAACACAGTCTTTTGCTATGTGAATCCTGTAACAAATATTTCATTTATGCTTAAGTGGGTGACCTCTCAGCATATTGGATATCCCAGGTGGTTTCTTATTACCATTACTTTGAGGGCAGTTGTCTTGTTGCATAGGGAACATAAATGAAAGATCAATATCATAGCGTGGTAGCTTCTCTCGTAAATATGAAATCACATTTTTTGGAAGACCAGGTACACGACTCATAATGAAACTGGATAAATATCGTGGGCTTTTAGATTTTTCAGCACAGTGTAGTAATAGTGCCCAAGATTTGTAGTCAGAGTTGACAACAAATGTGTTGTAGACACCTTCATCTGCAAAAGAGAGAGGTAATATAACTAAATTATTGGCAAGCAGTTACACAGATTACTTGATGAGTTATTCATCTTCTTCATGGATAAAAATAGTACAAAAATTTAGTTTTTTATAGTAGAGAAAATAGCACTGATATAGATATTTCTGACAACAGATAAGATTCAAAAAATTATAAAAGATAGTTGTGCCATCAGCACACCATTCATTTATTTCAGCATATTGGGTATTATGGATCCTAGTATGAATGATCCAAGGATGTATATGTGCACCAGTGACAATGGTTACTGTTGGGCTGCTAATATTATAATTAAAAGCATTAGTCTTAGTTTATGTTTGGTCAAAATTATTGTAACTTCCTTCTTGATTCCCAATACCCAGCAGATACTACTGCTGTTCCAAAAGCAAGAGTTGATCTTACAGCAGATGAAGCATTGCAAGCATAATGTAAAACTGTAAGATATCCCAGAACAAAGGAAGATAAATCAAATGAGAAGGACCATTCATTATGAATCCATTTTAAAGAGCTAAAAATCATCCAGGAGATTTAAATTATGTTTAGTGTTGTCTTTACAGTTAAGGGCATATAAAAATATCCTTTCCTTTACAATTTCGGCACATTGTCACCATAGCTTGAAGTAGCACATTTATATAAAATACATTCACATCAAAAATTATTTTCGTTAAAATAATTTCCAAACAAGTGTGTAACCTTCTCAATAAACTCAGAAAAAGATCAAACTACTTTTCTGATTGAAATTAGAGTTTTTTCGCCATTAAATAAAAACAAGAGGAGAACAGAAACGTGTGAAGATGAGTATCCAGTGCATGGATTTGAAGAAAAAGACGCTTAAAAATATGTGAACCCAACTGCTCATAAGTAGCAATGAAATACAACAGTTTCAGTACAGAGTCCAAAGGTCTAATACTATAAAACTCGTTAAATCGTTGTGGTTCTTGGCTGAAGTGAATGTCTAAATGAGTCAGTTTGAATGGTGTCCCCTCTGAATAACATGTCTATTGTATCAACAACCGCTGTGTCAAACCACTCTACCACTTTCTCATTACATCAACAACTTTTCTTGATATTTCTTAGTTTTAGCTTTTTTTATCCTTGCAATGAACGACTGAGCAATTAAAACCTGGGCATCTGATTTTGTTTTACATTCTAATTCTCTAGTCCTTGGCCTGTTGATCCTGTCACAGTCGCTATTTAATACACCACGCAACAGAAATAATAACATTACAGAGAAATATGAGATACATAGTTATTGTATTTTCTGCACAAATAGACTATGAAATTAGTAAAGGAAAGCAATGGAAATTTTGCTCTATGAGAGGAAATTGTGGGTGAACGAATGTATAACATAAAAAAGTGAGAATCTTTGAGCCTGTGGACACTAAGAATATACATTGAATTTCACTTTTACACCAGTAAAAATGACAAGGGTACACAGTTTAATGCCAGTCGATTTCATCACCCTGTATTGGACTGAGGCATAGTATTTTAAATAGTTTAACCATCCAGCACAACAAGCTTAAATTGTGAGGTAAGGAAACATTGTTGACAGTGTTGCACTCTACATATACTAGTAAACCTTAACCGCTCCATGAGAAACTTTTAGTTACATGGATATATGATCTGTCTCTGAAAGCATGATTTTGTTGGAGAATTCGCAGTCACATATAACAATCCAATATTTCGATAATTTCCTGGCACTGCAGTTAATATTTGTACTGATACCCATATAATCCAGAAAATTATACGAAAATGTCACTTCTAGGAAGTTTTGACGTTACTTTCAGTTTTAATTACAAAAACTCAAGTGATAAATGTAAGGAGTTATACATTTACTGTCAAGATTGTAAATGATACACAAGAGACTCTCTCTAAAATTATTACAACAGCTCAACAGTTTGAGGAACAGCACATCCATTTAATGTAGGTATCATTTTCTCCAATTTGACATGTCTGTGAAAAACGAATACATAGGGAAGAATCTGAATGAGCTTTCATAAGTATATATAATGGGAAACGATGATGTAAACCATTTTTTACATCAGCATGAAAAATTTGTTCTCTTGCTGATTAGCTAGATAGTGTGTGTAAGTGCAGGCAGTGCACTTAAGAGAGTAGCTAAATGAGTAATAAAATATAGAAAGTTGTATCAATTACATCACAAGCTGCTTACCTGAGATTTGCATCATGTACATAAAAGAACATTATCTGTATCACTGATGTTGTTTCACTGCTTCCCACACTTTTTGTTAGTTATCTTGTACTTGTCATTTAGCCTTCAGTAAATAATACTTTTTCTCAACTCATAAGTTGCCTGTCTTATTGCGTTGTCTGAAAGCAGCCCTCTGAATAAAGAGTTTATTCGGAATAGAGACATAATTTTCTTTTAAAAATGCACATTATTTATCATAAAACGAGTTTGTGAGCCATCAACAATCCCTGTATTGATACCGAGTAGCAATGTATTTTAACAACTGTGAAATTCAGATCCCATAATAGTGAAATATGCTACAGTTCCTGATACATATTTTACACTAGTTATCCCCTCCCGTACAACATATTTTGTGTGAAAATTACAGTTACCTCAAACTTTTTTCTAATATGTTGCACAACAATGTATTGTCATTGACAATAATTTTCTCTTTCAAAGCCATATAGCCTCGCATATCCTCATGGACTAGCATTCTGGATAAGCAGAGACACTGCAATCAACTGAAGTAAATTAAGTGGTGGTTTCATTGACAATGATATGGACAATTTCCTTCTCCATCCTAGTCTAATGAAGCCAGTGTCCATCTGTAAGGACCTTGTCAGCTATTGGCCATTACAGTTTCCTTCAACATATCGACAGCGGACTTTCATCATGTTCATGTCCAGTGAGTATCTGTCTGTCTCACAGCCTGACTTTCAACAGCCACTAGACATATTGTTGTTAAGCCAATATCGTATGTTGAAGCAAGTAAGTATTATGCCCTGGATCAAGATTTTAGCTTTCATCACTACTGAAAATGACACTTTCAGGCTTAGTTTGAAACTCATATTCACTTTTTCACTACACATATTTAAATAGTCCTTTGGTTCACATTTTATTCACATTGTAAGAAAACGAAAACAACCCATCTTCCTTTGTTTATGGTTTCTAAGTACTTAAGTAACAATAATAAAAAATCGCTAAATACAGTATATGATAATTACTCACTCTACATGCTATTTGCTGTCCAATATAATGAGATGTTGGCACTTGAACAAATGTTTTCCAGTTTCAATAAGTTATTTTAGCTACATACGTTCCTACATCGCGGTTAGTTCGATTTGTGCGTAATTAACTATATTTTTATCCTGTCCAGAACGCTTTAATTTACAAATTAGTCGTGATATTGATTTTGCCATACTGAATTAAGTTTTACGCAGTTATCTGTACGCACTATTCTGAATCCACATTAATTGCATGAATTGTGCTTATCAGTGTACCAAAGTGTAGGTTAATTTACACATGCTGCAGACCTGCTCACATTAAAATAAAGAGTTTTGTAGAAGACCGTTGGAAAAAAATGCTGATGACATAAAATATAGTAATTGGTTCACATTTTTAACTTAATTTAACATCTGTATATTTTTTTAGGCACAGTGGTAACAGAATCGGAAACAGGGTTACTAGAGACGTAAAAATTTCCTAAGAAGACAATAGAAAGAATAGTCTAAAACGTGCTGTGTGAACAAGCAGCTGACCTTTAAATTCACGGGTTACATGAACAGACTGAACTGTGTTAAAGTGTTTTTGTCAAATGCAAGATCATAAACGACACCTTGGTAAACCAAAGTGCCAGTGACACGAAGTTTTTTGTGAATGAAATCATCTAACATTTTTACGCCGTTTCGGCTACTGCCATCATCAGATATCAAAAACCTGGAACTTACAAAACACGATTCATTGTCAGTATTCAATTTTTAAAACTAACACTGAACCTTGTTTTACCATCTGATGATGGCAGTAGCGAAAACGGTGTAATAAAGAAATTTATTAAGCGATCCGGACGGTTTTGTTCACAAAATTATTCACGATGATTCCGGACTCATAAAGGACAACCATTTGCTTTATTAACAATGCATATTCTTTAAAAAAATAAAAATTATCAGTTCTTACAGGTGTCCTCGGCATGTACCCAGTGCGCTGCCATTGCAGGATCAGGAATCTCCCACGTGATGTTGCCTGCCAGCAGCTCGTTGTCAGGGTCATCGGTGAAGGAGTACGTGAAATTCATGGAGACCTCAGGCCGCAGCGGCGACAGCGAGAGCTCTGCTCGCATGCAGCGGTAGGCCAGCGCCTCCTCTGAGCTGGAGTAGTACTGCACCACAAACCATCGGCCAAGCATCTGTGAACGGGACATACTCACTGTGTTTAATGTTTTTTTAATTTTCTCACTTTACCAGAAAATATTACGTCTTCGTTAAATGGCGTACATTGCACCCTGACAAGATATAAAACGGCAAATCTGCTGCAGAGAAGGGCGTCTCTCACTGTCCGATATTCTGCAGGCATTTATTGGTTTATCATTACGCATATTCAAATGAAACAAAACAACTCTGACTATCGTAAATTCTCTCTTTGTAATTTAAATTTGTGTAAGAAAGTTGTGATTAGTACTGACACTGATACTCAAGAAAACAAATCTTAAGTGCTACACAGCCATTATATGCACAGGTAATAGGAGAGCAGACATTAAAAGAGGCATTCATTTTTATTATACTGGCTTAGACGTTTTATTAATGATTAAAAGTTAGTTACTTAGGTTCAAAACCATAAAAGATTCCATTTTTCTCTTAACGAATGCAACAGATTACGATGTGTCACCTAATACTTTAAAATGGACACTGTGAATATAGTAAGCTAATTGCCAACACAATAATTCGAGATAAATGAAAACAAAAAAGAAAACATTACGGGAGAAACCATAAATGTGCTTGGCGCGTTTCATTATTCTGTTACTGAAGAAATGGTAAAATTTTATGAAAGTCTCTTTTTGTTTGCTACTGAGAGTTTTCGAGCATTAGAAGATGCTAAACCAGTCGTAAAATATAAAGATTGCAAAAGTAGCAACAAAAATCTTTTTTATAACAACAAAATTTTAATGCTAATAATTTAGCTACTAAACATCAGTTCATTATTTTGGACACCTACTGCTAAAGATGTGAGACACTGTATTAAGCTGTACATGAAATTATGCGACAAGAATCACACTGCAGGCTGGCTTGAAGTTCATATTCGGTTGTCATGCCGTCTCAAAGACATGAAAGCTCCTGAAATGTCACTGAATCGATAGGTCACGCTACAATACACCTGCAAGGACGAGTTATAGAGACACAGGTTAGCGCCAAGGACAGCTATAAATGTAACTGCACAACTAACCAAAATTACAGTACAGCATCGTGTAGAACTGTGTGTAGGACTGTCCCAGAATGACAAAGTATCTTTGCCAAATGAAAGTGGAATATTGGCGTTGCAGCTGCCACAACAGCTTGGTTATGATAAATACAACACAAATGAGATATTTGTAAATCTGTAATTTATGATTAAAATTGTAAAATATTGTAGCTTTATTTCAACATTTTAGTGCATTGATTTATTTCATCCATTTTCGCGTATAAAATACCTTACAAAAGACCGGAATTATTCTCAGTTGGGTAGATGTTGATGCGCAGACATCTAATGTGACAACTTTTAAAGAAGGCTAATCATGTAAGTACCTTGAGAATGTAGACTATGTTTTATCTCAACTATTAGCACGTGGTATATGCACTATACAAGAAATAGAGTACGTGCTACATGCTTCCAAAGTAGCAACAGCAGCGTGCTGAATGGTTGCCCGTTTATGAACGCTTTCGTCATTCTTTATTTGTGATGTATCCTGCAGCTGTTTGTTTGTCATCAATTACGATCAGTCTGTATGAGTTCGACGATAACAAGGCTCACACAGCGTCATGTTGGGTATATATTTTAGCGACTGTCGACAGTCCGCCGATAAAAAATAAAAAAATAAAAAAATAAAAAAAAAAAGTTTGTTGCACTCCTACATCAATTCAATGCGAGGATAAAACTTGACATTCCTTCCTTTCGTGCAACCATGCTAGGTGGCTAGTTGCTTATGACATGTCATAATATACTACTGTCAATAAAAAGGATTACTCTTGAAAACGTAGTTGATATTAAGATTATCATGTATATCACCTCAAACGAAAGATGTCAGTAGTTTATCTTTGGTACACTCGTATAATAGGCAACACGAAATCTGCTAAGTGCAATATACCTGCAATTCGCACTTTTATTTACTTACGTTTAAGTATATAAGCCGACTTCCGGTGTTTGTTATGTATGTGAATAAAATTACTTGCGTCAAATAAACCCTACATCAACATTTACATCTACATCTGAACTCCGTAAATTACTGAAGTGCATGGCAGAGAGTACCAGTAATTGGGGCTTTTTCCTTTCCACTCGCGTATGGAACGCGGAGAAAAGGATTGCTCAAACGCTTCTGGGCGATTTGTAATTAGCCTATTTTTCTCTTCACGATCTCTGTGGGACTGATAGGTAAAGGACTGCCGCATATTCCTAGTCCTCACTTGAAGTTGGTTCTAGAAACTTTCTAAGAAGGCTGTCACGGGACAGTTTGCATTTGTCGTGGAGAGTCTGCCAGTACACTTCTTTCGGAATCTCAGTAACACTCTCCTATGGATCAAACAAACTGTGACTTGTTGATACTGTAGTCATTTTCGTTTAGTGAAGTTCAAAATTGTACCTTTCTGAACATTTAAAGCAGATTGTCGATCTTTGCTCCATTTTGAAATCTTATTAACATAGACTGAATATTGAAACCTAGGTCCCAAAGTTTATGTAAAATTTAAATGAGGTTTTTGTACTGATTGTATCAAAATTATGACTTACTGTGTATTTTTTAGGTTCAGCGGCTTGAAAAACGTAGTTTGTGCTATGGCATCAGGGCGTAATCAACATCTGCTGCTTACACCATTTTAACAGTAGTACCCTCGTTCGGAACAGTCCTTCGACCTGAATTTCAGGTCATGTGCGCGTCAAAAAGGTATATTCTTGACGATTTTCGAACGTTACGTCTCTTGTGCATTACATATTTCGTACCAAATCGGCGTTTGTGATCGGCAGTTACTGTAGCACATTTTATAACTAGTATTTCGTGTTAATGTTAGTTGTCCCTTTCGACAAAGATGCACATTGTCTGCATTTATCGTAAATTGTCGCTGCTTTCAATATTCTACATCTACATCGCGTACGGTTCGCGGGAAGAACGACTGTCTGAAAGCCTCCGTGCGCGCTCGAATCTCTCTAATTTTACATTCGTGATCTCCTCGGGAGGTATAAGTAGGGGGAAGCAATATATTCGATACCTCATCCAGAAACGCACCCTCTCGAAACCTCGCGAGCAACCTACGCCGCGATGCAGAGCGCCTCTCTTGCAGAGTCTGCCACTTGAGTTTGCTAAACATCTCCGTAACGCTATCACGGTTACCAAATAACCCTGTGACGAAACGCGCCGCTCTTCCTTGGATCTTCTCTATCTCCTCCGTCAAGCCGATCTGATACGGATCCCACACTGATGAGCAATACTCAAGTATAGGTCGAACGAGTGTTTTGTAAGCCACCTCCTTTGCTGATGGACTACATTTTCTAAGCACACTCCCAATGAATCTCAACCTGGTACCCGCCTTACCAACATTTAATTTTATATGATCATTCCACTTCAAATCGTTCCGCACGCATACTCCCAGATATTTTACAGAAGTAACTGCTACCAGTGTTTGTTCCACTATCATATAATCATACAATAAAGGATCCTTCCTTCTATGTATTTGCAATACATTACATTTGTCTCTGTTAAGGGTCAGTTGCCACTCCCTGCACCAAGTGCCTATCCGTTGCAGATCTTCCTGCATTTCGCTACAATTTTCAAATGCTGCAACTTCTCTGTATACTACAGCATCATCCGCGAAAAGCCGCATGGAACTTCCGACACAATCTACTAGGTCATTTATATACAGGGTGAGTCACCTAACATTACCGCTGGATATACACTCCTGGAAATTGAAATAAGAACACCGTGAATTCATTGTCCCAGGAAGGGGAAACTTTATTGACACATTCCTGGGGTCAGATACATCACATGATCACACTGACAGAACCACAGGCACATAGACACAGGCAACAGAGCATGCACAATGTCGGCACTAGTACAGTGTATATCCACCTTTCGCAGCAATGCAGGCTGCTATTCTCCCATGGAGACGATCGTAGAGATGCTGGATGTAGTCCTGTGGAACGGCTTGCCATGCCATTTCCACCTGGCGCCTCAGTTGGACCAGCGTTCGTGCTGGACGTGCAGACCGCGTGAGACGACGCTTCATCCAGTCCCAAACATGCTCAATGGGGGACAGATCCGGAGATCTTGCTGGCCAGGGTAGTTGACTTACACCTTCTAGAGCACGTTGGGTGGCACGGGATACATGCGGACGTGCATTGTCCTGTTGGAACAGCAAGTTCCCTTGCTGGTCTAGGAATGGTAGAACGATGGGTTCGATGACGGTTTGGATGTACCGTGCACTATTCAGTGTCCCCTCGACGATCACCAGTGGTGTACGGCCAGTGTAGGAGATCGCTCCCCACACCATGATGCCGGGTGTTGGCCCTGTGTGCCTCGGTCGTATGCAGTCCTGATTGTGGCGCTCACCTGCACGGCGCCAAACACCCATACGACCATCATTGGCACCAAGGCAGAAGCGACTCTCATCGCTGAAGACGACACGTCTCCATTCGTCCCTCCATTCACGCCTGACGCGACACCACTTGAGGCGGGCTGCACGATGTTGGGGCGTGACCGGAAGACGGCCTAATGGTGTGCGGGACCGTAGCCCAGCTTCATGGAGACGGTTGCGAATGGTCCTCGCCGATACCCCAGGAGCAACAGTGTCCCTAATTTGCTGGGAAGTGGCGGTGCGGTCCCCTACGGCACTGCGTAGGATCCTACGGTCTTGGCGTGCATCCGTGCGTCGCTGCGGTCCGGTTCCAGGTCGACGGGCACGTGCACCTTCCGCCGACCACTGGCGACAACATCGATGTACTGTGGAGACCTCACGCCCCACGTGTTGAGCAATTCGGCGGTACGTCCACCCGGCCTCCCGCATGCCCACTATACGCCCTCGCTCAAAGTCCGTCAACTGCACATACGGTTCACGTCCACGCTGTCGCGGCATGCTACCAGTGTTAAAGACTGCGATGGAGCTCCGTATGCCACGGCAAACTGGCTGACACTGACGGCGGCGGTGGACAAATGCTGCGCAGCTATAGTCTGTCGGTAAGCTGAAGAGCGAGCGCGCGAGTCCCCACTCTGCCTACCCTGCTACATCAGAGGGTGCTTCTACAGGCTGTTCCACAACGTAGTACAGTACCTACCGCGGCGCGCGCTTTAAATCTGTGACGACGCCGTGTACAGATACGTCCCGTCTGCGTTTATTTTTAGACAACTGCTTTAAGAGTATAAGGAAAACAAAAGACGATAGCTTCTTCTAAACAAAACACTATAGAGTAAATAATATTAACATAAGAATGGAAATCAGGATTCTACTACAAACATAGAACCGAATGCCTATTCGTATGAATGTATGTTCCTCTATTCGTGAGACAAACCAGATGTAGTGCAATCAGTCTGTAGAATTTAAGGCTTGTTCTTACTTTGTATTTCTACCAAAAGGTAGAAGTTCCCTTTGAAGGGCTGCATTAAAACTTAACAATTCTTGCAACACGAAGAGTGTTTAAAAAGTAACCAGATATTTATAATTACGTGTGTTGTATTAGTTCGATTCGCACTGCTTTTTTTGTCATTGCCTTCGTAAACATGTCTGAAAAGTATTTCCAGGTACATCCCATTTCACGCAATGTCTCGTGTAAAACATCTTTCTCCAACGAAAATGCACTTTTTGTTTCACGCCAGTGAGTAATTTCCGTAATGTGGGCATTATTATTTGGTTCATGTAAAAGTCCTCCATCGTTTGTCGAATGACCGATTTTGTGAAACTGTCTATATCGATGGGTTTCCTCCCTAAATTTTTAGTTTTCCTTCGCGGCGATTCCAGTAAACCATGCGCCTTGTTTTCGCGTTCCTTCCTTATGCGTCCTATTGTGGCGAGGCTGACGTTTGCATAAACTGCAGCCCTTTGATTGTGACTAGTAATATTAGCCAACAGTTCGTTTTGTGTCGCCTCCTTAACACAAGCTGTAGTAAAGTTAGAGACGATCGAACGCTTGTTCTGCGCAAATACCTCCTCTCCTTCGTATTCTGCACATTTTCTCGCAATGCAGGGCGATTATCCATCACTTCCGGATACTGAAGTATATCAGTGAGTACACAAAGTCAACAGACTGAGATTGGCAACTAAGATCCCACGAACAGAAACGACGTATATCACTGCACGCCGAACTACACCGCTAGACAGGTAAGGGGCCACTGATTTTGGGTTGCCCTGTAGGCCAGTGGCAGGGTTCTTCCGGGAAAGGCCACTTCCCCCACCAAGAGCGCTGCTCGCTCTTGAGTTTACAGACAGACTATAGCGCCATTCGATGGCCAACACCGCGGTTCCTGGTGTGTCCGCTGTGCCGTGCGTGTGATCATTGCTTGTAAAGCCCTCTCGCAGTGTCCGGAGCAAGTATGGTGGGTCTGACACTCCGGTGTCAATGTGTTCTTTTTTCCATTTCCAGGAGTGTATTTCGTAAACCACATCAAATACTGACGAATCGATTCCACAGACCGAACGTGAGGAGAGGGGCTAGTGTAATTGGTTAATACAAACCACAAAAAATACACGGAAGTATGTTTTTTAACACAAACCTACGTTTTCTTAAGTGGAACCACGTTAGTTTTGTTAGCACATCTGAACATATAAACAAGTACGTAATCAGTGCCGTTTGTTTCATTGTAAAATGTTAATTACATCCGGAGATATGGTAACCTAAAGTTGACGCTTGAGTACCACTCCTCCGCTGTTCGATCGTGTGTATCGGAGAGCACCGAATTACGTAGGGATCCAAAGGTGATGGACCTTAGGTGCAGAAGAGACTGGAACAGCACATTACGTCCACATGCTAACACCTTTTTATTGGTCTTTTTCACTGACGCACATGTACATTACCATGAGGGGTGAGGTACACATACACACGTGGTTTCCGTTTTCAATTACGGAGTGGAATAGTGTGTCCCGACATGTCAGGCCAACAGATGTTCAATGTGGTGGCCATCATTTGCTGCACACAATTACAATCTCTGGCGTAATGAATGTCGTACACGCCGCAGTACATCTAGTGTAATGTCGCCGCAGGCTGCCATAATACGTTGCTTCATACCCTCTGGGGTTGTAGGCACATCACGGTACACATTCTCCTTTAATGTACCCCACAGAAAGAAGTCCAGAGGTGTAAGATCATGAGAACGGGCTGGCCAATTTATGCGTCCTCCACGTCCTATGAAACGCAAGTCGAACATCCCGTCAAGGGTCAGCCTAGTGTTAATTGCGGAATGTGCAGGTGCACCATCATGCTGATACCACATACGTCGACGCGTTTCCAGTGGGACATTTTCGAACAACGTTGGCAGATCATTCTGTAGAAACGCGATGTATGTTGCAGCTGTTTGGGCCCCTGCAATGAAGTGAGGACCAATGAGGTGGTCGCCAATGATTCCGCACCATACATTTACAGTCCACGGTCGCTGTTGCTCTACCTGTCTGAGCCAGCGAGGATTGTCCACGGACCAGTAATGCATGTTCCGTACATTCACTGCCCCGTGGTTTGTGAAACCCGCTTCATCGGTTAACAGGTAGAACTGCAACGCATTCTCTGTTAATGCCCATTGACAGAATTGCACTCAATGATTAAAGTCATCACCATGTAATTGCTGATGTAGCGACCCATGAAACGGGTGAAAGCGGTGACGATGCAGTATGCGCATGACACTACTTTGACTCAGTCCACCGGCTCTCGCAATGTCCCGTGTACTCATGTGTGGGTTCATGGCAACAGCAGCTAACACACCAACTGCACCCGCTTCTCCTGTGACGGGCCTGTTACGGACCCGTTTGCGTGCTACGACCATACCTGTTGCATACAGTTGGCGGTAGATGTTTTGCAATGTGCGGCACGTTGGATGCTCTCTGTCCGGGTACCGTTCTGCATACACCCTGCAGGCCGCGTGGGATTAGCCGAGCGGTCTCAGGCGCTGCAGTCATATACTGTGCGGCTGGTCCCGGCGGAGGTTCGAGTCCTCCCTCGGGCATGGGTGTGTGTGATTGTCCTTAGGATAATTTAGGTTAAGTAGTGTGTAAGCTTAGGGACTGATGACCTTTGCAGTTAAGTCCCATAAGATTTCACACACATCTGAACATCCTGCAGGCTTCAGCTGCATTTCGTCGACACTCGCCATAGATGAGTATCATCTCCGCCTTTTCAGAGTTCGAATACACCATGGTCACAGTTCCTACAACACTACACTATCACAAACATCTCGTAACACGGTGTACTACAGTTGGTCTGCGTGCGGAGACGAATGCAGAATAACAATAGCAGCAAGTGCTACATGCGGACACTGCGACAGCTAGACCAAACCACAACAGTGCACTACAGCCACACTCGTAAACACGGTCGTCATCGTAAACATGTCCCTGCAGATGCTGCTCGCCGACCGTGGCCCGTGTTTGTTACAACACGCAACTGAAGGAGGTTTCAAGCGTCAACTTTAGGTTACAATATCTCCGGATGTAATTAACATTTTACAATGCAACAAACGGCACTGATTACGTATTTATTTATATGTTCAGATGTGCTAACAAAACTAACGTGGTTCCATTTAAAAAACGTAGGTTTGTGTTAAAAAACATACTTCCGTGCATTTTTGTATGGTTTGTATTAAACAATTACACTAGCCCCTCTCCTCATGTTCGGTCTGTGGAATCGGTTCGTCAGTATTTGATGTGGTTTACGAAATATATCCAGCGGTAACGCTAGGTGACTCACCCTGTATATTGTGAAAAGCAATGGTCCCATAACACTCCCCTGTGGCACGCCAGAGGTTACTTTAACGTCTGTAGACGTCTCTCCATTGATAACAACATGCTGTGTTCTGTTTGCTAAAAACTCTTCAATCCAGCCACACAACTGGTCCGATATTCCGTGGGCTCTTACTTTGTTTATCAGGCGTCAGTGCGAAACTGTATCGAACGCCTTCCGGAAGTCAAGGAAAATAGCATCTACCTGGGAGCCTGTATCTAATATTTTCTGGGTCTCATGAAAAAATAAAGCAAGTTGGGTCTCACACGATCGCTGTTTCCGGAATCCATGTTGATTCCTACAGAGTAGATTCTGGGTTTCCAAATACGACATGATACGCGAGCAAAAAACATGTTCTAAAATTCTACAACAGATCGACGTCAGAGATATCGATCTATAGTTTTGCGCATCTGCTCGACGACCCTTCTCGAAGACTGGGACTACCTGTGCTCTTTTCCAATCATTTGGAACCTTCCGTTCCTCTAGAGACTTACGGTACACGGCTGTTAGAAGGGGGGCAAGTTCTTTTGCGTACTCTGTGTAGTATCGAATTGGTATCCCGTCAGGTCCAATGGACTTTCCTCTGTTGAGTGATTCCAGTTGCTTTTCTATTCCTTGGACACTTATTTAGATGTCAGCCATTTTTTCGTTTGTGCGAGGATTTAGAGAAGGAACTGCAGTGCTGCCTTCCTCTGTGAAACAGCTTTGGAAAAGGTGTTTAGTATTTCAGCTTTACGCGTGTCATCCTCTATTTCAATGCCATCATCATCACGGAGTGTCTGGATATGCTGTTTCGAGCCACTTACTGATTTAACGTAAGACCAGAACTTCCTAGGATTTTCTGTCAAGTCGGTACATAGAATTTTACTTTCGAATTCACTGAACGCTTCACGCATAACCCTCCTTATGCTAACTTTGACATCGTTTAGCTTCTGTTTGAGAGGTTTTGGCTGCGTTTAAACTTGGAGTGAAGCTCTCTTTGCTTTCGCAGTAGTTTCCCAACTTTGTTGTTGAACCACGGTGGGTTTTTCCCGTCCCTCACAGTTTTACTCGGCACGTACCTGTCTAGAACGCGTTTTACGATTGCCTTGAACTTTTTACATAAACACTCAATATTGTCAGTGTCGGAACAGAAATTTTCGTTTTGATCTGTTAGGTAGTCTGAAATCTGCCTTCTATTACTCTTGCTAAACAGATAAACATTCCTCCCTTTTTATATTCCTATATACTTCAATATTCATGGATTCTGCAACGGCCTTATGATCACTGATTCCCTGTTCTGCACTTACAGAGTCGAAAAGATCGGGTCTGTTTGTTATCATTAGGTCCAAGATGTTATCTCCACGAGTCGTTTCTCTGTTTAATTGCTCGAGGTAATTTTCGGATAGTGCACTCAGTATAATGTCACTCGATGCTCTGTCCCTACCACCCGTCCTAAATATTTGAGTGTCCCAGTCTATATCTGGTAAATTGAAATCTCCACCTAAGACTATAACATGCTGAGAAAATTTATGTGAAATGTATTCCAAATTTTCTCTCAGTTGTTCTGCCACTAATGCTGCTGAGTCGGGAGGTCGGTAAAAGGAGCCAACTAAAACCTAGCTCGGTTGTTGAGTGTAACCTCCACCCATAATAATTCACAGGAACTATCGACTTCTACTTCACTACAGGATAAACTACTACTAACAGTGACAAACACGCCACCACCGGTTGCATGCAATCTATCCTTTCTAACACGCCACCACCAGTTGCATGCAATCTATCCTTTCTAAACACCGTCTGTGCCTTTGTAAAAATTTCGGCAGAATTTTTCTCTGGCTTCAGCCAGCTTTCTGTACCTATAACGACTTCAGCTTCGGTGCTTTCTATCAGCGCTTGAAGTTCCAGTACTTTACCAATGCAGCTTCGACAGTTTACAATTACAATACCGATTGCTGCTTGGCCCCCGCATGTCCTGACTTTGCCCCGCACCCTTTGAGGCTGCTGCCCTTTTTGTACTTGCCCGAGGCCATCTAACCTAAAAAACCGCCCAGTCCACGCCACACAACCCCTGCTACCCGTGTAGCCGCTTGCTGCGTGTAGTGGACTCCTGACCTATCCAGCGGAACCCGAAACCCCACCACCCTATGGCGCAAGTCGAGGAACCTGTAGCCCACACAGTCGCAGAACCGTCTCAGCTTCTGATTCAGACCCTCCACTCAGCTCTGTATCAAAGGTCTGCAGTCAGTCCTGTCGACGATGCTGCAGATGGTGAGCTCTGCTTTCATCCCACTAGCGAGACTGGCAGTCTTCACCAAATCAGATAGCCGCCGGAAGCCAGAGAGGATTTCCTCCGATCCATAGCGACACACATCATTGGTGCCGACATGAGCGACCACCTGCAGATGGGTGCACCCTGTACCATCCTGGCATCCGGAAGGACCCTTTCCACATCTGGAATGACTCCCCCCGGTATGCACACGGTGTGCACATTGGTTTTCTTCCTCTCTCTTGCTGCCATATCCCTAAGGGGCCCCATTACGCGCCTGACGTTGGAGCTCCCAACTACCAGTAAGCCCACCCTCTGCGACCGCCCGGATCTTGCAGACTGAGGGGGAACCTCTGGAACAGGACAAGCAGCCATGTCCGGCCGAAGATCAGTATCAGCCTGAGACAGAGCCTGAAACCGGTTCGTCAGACAAACTGGAGAGGCCTCCCGTTCAGCCCTCCGGAATGTCTTTTGCCCCCTGCCACACCTCGAGACGACCTCCCACTCTACCACAGGTAAGGGATCAGCATCAATGTGGGCAGTATCCCGGGCAGCCACAGTCGTAGTCCGATCGGAGGATGCGTGGGATGAGCTGGCTGTCCCCGACAAACCCCCATCCGGACCCCCACTGTGATGCCCATTGGCAACAGCCTCAAGCTGTGTGACCGAAGCCAACACTGCCTGAAGCTGGGAGCGAAGGGATGCCAACTCAGCCTGCATCCGAACACAGCAGTTGCAGTCCCTATCCATGCTAAAAACTGTTGTGCAAAGAACGTCTGAACTAATCTACAGAGAGCGCAAACAGTTCGACCAAAATTTAAACGGTTATTAAAATACAAGATTGCCTAGTAAATGCAGTAATGCTACTACTTGCGCACTGCTGACACACTGCTCGGCGGCGGAAGGAGACTACGCGATTTTACTCTATTCAGGTACTAAAACGCGATGCTACAACTCTCAAGTACTATAACACGCCCGAAATTTATGAATTAAACAGTGCAAATACCAAAAACACGCAAAGAAATTAAGAATTAAACTGTGTAACAAACAAGTGAGCTAAGAGTATACGACTTGCTGCTGCAGCTGCTTATCCAACGGCGGCAGGGAGCACACTGGCTGTGGCCAACCGACACTGGCCGTTCAAAACAAAAACAGAAGACAGACGACTACGCGAATTTACACTATTCAGGTACTAAAACGCGATGCTACAGCTCTCAAATACTATAATACGCCCGAAATTTATGAATTAAACAATGCAAATACCAAAAACACGCAAAGAAATTAAGAATTAAACTATGTAACAAATAAGTGAGTTAAGAGTATACGACTTGCTGCCGCAGCTGCTTATCCAACGGCGAATATAACCTTAAGAGGTTTCAGGGAAAAACTATCAGGTGATTGGAAGCTGCTGCGAATAGATGTGTTGGGAGGGCTCCCGAGCGTCAGGTACTAAAGGTAGCTAAGAAAACTCCTCCTGTCGACCCTACCTCCTCCATAGGTAGTAGAGGATCTGCCACAAACCATCCATTTGATTGTAAGTAGAGTGTCTGTGGTAGGACTTGTTGTCCTGTACCGGCGAGACAGGAACGAGGCAGAACTAAGGATAATTCCCCTATCCAACTACTCAACAAGTTCTTGGTGTTGTCTTCCGCTGAAGCAGAAATTGAGAAAGTGAGACTTCACATGTTGGGAAAACTGTTGCGTCATGTGTCGAGAGGAAGCAAATGCAATAGGGTAATAGCCCATTAACCGTCAGCAGTTCAAAAGTACGGTGAATAATTGTCCCCCTTATGAGACAAGTGATGGGAAGGTACAAAGGTGCGTCCAGTATGAATGTATTGGGGCCTCATGTAACGTGTTGAAGAAACTATTTCGGCAGCCACCGAGAGAACAGGGTTCAACCAATGCACGCTGTGGCGCACATTGAAAGAAACGAGGCATATAGTCTGGAATCCGATCTCATACTTGGATTACTCCAGCGACTGGCAGAGAAGGCTGAGAAAACCAGCCTTTCCCAAGGAGTTTCAACGACGCTCACAATTTGCAGCAGTGTGCCACCTGGTTCTGATCCGAGAGAGAGACTTGAACCAGAGACGTCAAAGTATCTGTGACGAGCTAGGCTGCGACCTGCTAGATATTCGGCAACTTTAGGCTCACTCTAAACGACTCAGCACTACGAATCAGGGGTCTCAAGTGGCGCACCAGATACAATTAGTGTAAGTTGTTCTCATAGTGTAGATGACAGCGCACGGGACTACTTAGTCTTAGGCTCGGGATTGATCCTTACCACCGATTCCATGTCCAGTTTTTTATATCGCTCTGTTGTTCGGTTTTAGGAAACCAAATGAAGAACACATTTGACGACATCGTCTCTGGCAGACCACTTGAATTTACGCGGGCAACGGATGTTTGGCTAATTTTAATGCTAATTAACTCGAAGTGGTGCAACGTATCGAACTTTTTCTTAACAGTTATTTCCCATCACAACCTGTCCTGTAACACCCTTGCAAGCTTTTCAGACTGTTTCTTACCACCCTGTATACAGACAGGGAAATGCTGAATGAAACGCGTTTGGCTGTCAAAAGGGCAACGTGTCAAGCCTACAATGACTACCACAACAGAAAATGTTCGATATATCTCTCAAAAACCCAAAGAAATTCTGGTCGTATGTAAAGGATGTCACTGGTACCAAAGTTAGTGTCCAGATACTCATGGAGGAGACAGGTAACGAAATTGAGTGTAGCAAAGCAGAATCAGAAATTCTATACTCCGCTTTTGGGTCTTCCTTTAGTAAGTAATGTCCAGGAGTATTTCCCCAATTCAGTTCTTGCACCATTGCGAAGATAAGTGCTATAGATATTAGTGTCAGTGGAGTTGATAAACAGCTTAAATCGCTAAAATCTAACAAACCTGCCAAGCCCCAAGGAATGCCTGTCAGACGTTGCACTGAATTTGAGGCTTAGTTTATTTCTCTTTGTAGCATAATCTACCGGAGATGACTCGAATAAGAAACCGTTCCCAGCAGTTTGAAGAAAGCACAGGTCACATTGGTCTACAAAAAGGGCGAGAGAAGTTAACCACAAAACTACCATCCAGTATCCTTGACATCCGTTTTTGTAGTATCTTAGTAAATATTCTGAGCTCAAACGTAATTAGTTATCTCTAACAGAATGATCTCCTTCTTACCAGTCAGCAGGGGTTTCTCAAACATCTATCATGTGAAACTCAACTCGTTTTATCTTTCGTGACACGCTGAAAGACATGGGACTCGGTAGTCAGGGAGATGCAGTTTTATTGACTTCAGAGAAGCAGTTGACGCAGTGGCACAGTTACGATTATTATCTAAAGTACGATTTGCGACTGGAGATTTGATTTCCTGTTAAATTGGGCGCCGCATATTATATTAGATGCTGGGTCATCGAAAATTGTGGAAGTATATTAATGTGTTGTCCTTGGAAATGTGTTAGGACCGTTGCTGTTCATGTTCTACTTAATGACCATGCAGACAATATTGATAGTAACCGCTGACTTTTCTCAGATTATGCAATTATCTATAATGAAGTTCTATCTGAAAAAAACTGCGTAAATATTCTATTGGATCTTGTTAAGATTTCAGATTGGTGCAGAGATTGACAGCTTGTTTTAAACGTTCAGATGTATAAAATTATGCGCTTCACAAACCGAAAACACGTAGTATCCAACCAAGACAATATCAACGGGACACAACTGGAATCGGTCAACTCACATACATACCTCAGTGTAGCAGTTTGTAGGATTATCAAATGGAACTATCACGTAGGCTCAGTCGTAGGTAAAGGAGGTGGCAGACATCGCTTTATCGGTAGAATACTAGAAAATTCAATTAGTTTTCAAGGGAGACAGCCTACAATCGCTTGTGTGTTCTGCCTTTGACTATTGGTTAAGTGCGTGGGACTCTTACCAAATAGGGTATCAACAGGACATATTGAACATATATAACATAAAAGGGGATCACAAATGGTGATAGGTTTGTTAGACTCATGGGAGATCGTCAAGGACTTGAATTGTTGGCCACTTGAAAATACACACAAATAATCCCACGAAATCCTTCTGACAAAATTTCAAGAACCAGTCCTATTTAGGCACACAAAATTATTACAAAACATTCCGCATCCTAGAATACTGATTAAGCCTTAATAACTGGTAAAATGGGAAGTATTCTCTGCCATTTACTTCACAGTGGTTTGCAGCGTAGGTATGTCGATGCTCATGTAGATGTATTACGACCTACAAGATACACAATATTAATAATCCTAGCGAAGTTTTGCAGATGGTTCAAATGGCTCTGAGCACTATGGGACTTAACTGCTGTGGTCACCAGTCCCCTAGAACTTAGAACTACTTAAACCTAACGAACCTAAGAACATCACACACATCCATGCCCGAGGCAGGATTCGAACCTGCGACCGTAGCGGTCGCGCGGTTCCAGACTGTAGCATCTAGAAATGCTCAGCCACTCCGGCCGGCGAAGTTTTGCAATTATCCATACAGAAGTCTACCACTGCCAAATAGACGTGGAAAGTACACTGTCCAGTCACATTAATGTGACCACCAGTCAAAGGCCTGAATAACCACCTTTTACAATGCGGACCGCTGCGAGACGTTCTGGAAGGTACAGACAGGGATGTGGAGCCATACCGATTCTACTGCTGCTGTGGTCAGTAGCGATTGTTTTCTCGGTTGTGGATCCAAGACACGTGCAGCCCCCGATTGAACTGGTCCCACAAATTGTCGATTTTGTTTAAACCCGGGGAGTTTCGTGGCCAGAGGAGTACCGTAAAATGATCCTGGTGCTCTTAGAACCACGCACATACACTCCGAGCTGAGTGACACGTTGCATTGTCCTCATGGTATATGCAGCGTTGGACATGGTCCCCATGGACAGATGTATACATTTTTGGATCCATTGTGCCTTCCACAATAACGAGCTCGTCTGGGGAATGTTTTCTCCTCCGTCCTAGACCCTTCCGTTGATTGTCGTAGGGCTGCACACTCCTAGGCGTGTCCGATGGAGCGTAAAACATGATTCATTTTCAGAGGTCGCCTGTCACCATTCAGTCCAGTTGCGATACTGACGTGCAAATTCCAGCCTTCGTTCGCGATGAACAGCACTCAGCATGAGTGCGTGAACTTGGCGACTGCTGCGGAGGCCCCTGTGCAGCAACGTTCGCGTTACGGTCGTTGAGAAGACAGTTGGTACCCTCTTGGTTCATCTGGGCCGGTCAATTGCTCAACAGTTCTGTGTCTATACGCCCGTACACACCTACACAGCCGACGTTCACACCTGTTATCTGTGGCCCGTGGGGCATCATAGTTGGTTTGGCGCCGGTTTTGGACAGCGCCATTTTGCCATACACGGTATACTTCAACCATGGCGGCACGTGAACAGTTTACAAATTTAGTCTTTCGGAAAGATATCCACCCGTGGCCCGAAAGCCAAGCATCATGTCCTTTTGGACGTCAGATAAATCGCCCCGTTTCTGCATTACGACAAAGACTGCACTCTTTTCCTCGATCCACCCCACACGCTTTATATACCATGTACTGTTAGTGCTGCTACCTGTCGTCTGCGAGTAGTTATTGCACATCGACATCGAACATGGCCGGTGGTCACATTGATATGATTGGACCGTGTATAACAATGTTCTAAAGCGGCATATCGATGTGACCTATGCGTAAGTAAGGCGCCGTAAACAACACAGGATTAGTCGGCCTATCTGCAACAGCACTGGTTCAGAGGAAGCCAGCCTATCTGCAGACCGAGGCGCGGACGTCCTGGAACCGTACATCGCAGCTGGGACAACCTCACTGCCACTAACAGGCTGTTCCCGCTTCCTCAGACCTCGGAAGGTACTAGCAACTCTGGACTCCGGAAACATATCCGCCCTTCAGAGTTCGTAAATCTGTAACGAACAAAGAGCTTAAAGGTAAGTGATGTCATCGAGTGTTTGCAGCCAGAGCCTTCCCAACCAACACCAGAGTTGTTCCTGAACATGCAGGAGGTCCAGTGGTTTGCCATACATGTCCGGCAAGCTTTTGCTCACACCTGAGTCCTTACTCCACAAGTCAATGTTCTGTCCATAGCTGAAACCCTTAATAACATTACTCCCTTCTTCCCCTCTCCATTTGTAGACATAAAAATACGAAGTGTATAACATAAATAAAAACACTTAATATAGTGTGCACCACCAAAAGTTAGTGATTTTACAGGAGGGAACACATGTTCAGAAGTGCACAGTTTGGACATTATGATACGGCAAAATCTGAGAACAGTGCTGTCGATGTGTCTTCGGATAACGTGTGGTAGCGGAATTAGTTATGCAGCCTACTCTGATGGTAATAGAAGGGTGACTACGCGCACTGTATCTAATAGCATTCTTTCACATGCTTTGCACCTACTCACAGTTCCTTATTCTCACAATAATTATGTAGTTATTTGTATAGTCATGTAGTAACGTTGTTGATAGCCTTACGACAGGTACCAGCACACAACTAACGAAACTGCCAACAAGCCGCTTGCTTACGGCAAAAAGCAGAACAACTGCTTCAGTATAACCAGGAAGGTACCCCTACAAAAATATTCGTCATTCTTCGTGCGCGTTAATTGAGAGGAGAATACAAGAGACGGTAAAGTTACAAATAGGTACAGCATTTTCTACTTGGAGTTCTTTCACAGTAGTAGCGCGAACATACAGCAAAGTGCGTTTTCTGTGTTTTATATTTGCCTGGATGTTCAATGGCTCTGCAACGTACTGAGAAATTCACTGTCCGTATGGTAGGTCTTCTGAGTACTGTATCAATTATTCTACATTTTTGTCTGGTATTAGACTGCATAAATTGATGTTTGCAGGGTTTGAAAGTTGCCATTCAAGAGAATCTTTCGGAACAGGGTCACACAGCACTCGTCAAGTTGCGCAGTAGTTATGCATATCTCGTGTTAACACGTGCGGAGTTGTCTGTGAACAAGAAACACATCCATACCATCTGCAGAAAGTTCAGGAAATAATAGTGGAGGGTATCCACGTTGTGTACAATTTCCGCAATGGTTGCGTACCCCAGCCACAATTGCATGTTCACTAGAAACGGCATTGTGAGCAACAACACTGCTCTTTGCGCAGACAAATATTTGCGTGCAGTGTTCATTAGAAGTAATCAACACTAATAGGACTGTTTCACCTTATGCTCAAAGACGTTCATCCCACCATCCTGGACGTGATGTCAGATAATGAGGCTACAAAACGACGGAGCTTCAGCTCACCCATTGATACGAACGTGTGGCATCACCCGCGCCCCATACACCCAAATAGATAAACTGGTGCAAGGGAATTTATTGCATATTTATGTTGCTACAGTGTGTTGATGACGAAGCACACAGCAGCAAAATGAACATTATCTTTTGTACAGACTGAGGATTTAATCTTGCGAGTGTGCTTACGTAAAAACGAGCACTGTGTTTCTATGTGTATTTCTACAACAGTGAACATTCAGATGATGGAGAGTACAACAAATCTGTAATAGATGATCACAAAATATGGGATTGTTAAAGTCCCTAATCACAGCAATGTGCCAACTCGCTCGATAGAAAGGAAGTAAATTTAGTTTTTAGCGTCCCGTCGATGGCGAGATTATTAGACACAGAACTCGAACTCGACAAGAATGGGGAATGAGATCGGCCGAAACCTTTTAAATATACCATCGCCTTCGGGAAACACAGAAAACTTAAGTCATACCAGCCGGATTGCGCTTTAAAATCTGCTTGTTCCAAATGTCGTAACCCCTGCGCCGTCTATGTTGGTCACACATGCACCCTGAGAGCATTAGCTCACCTTTTGTATACGCTTCTTGTATACTGAGAAATCTAAACATATACTAGATGGCTACTCAACAAGTAATGCCACAATTTTTAAAGGTACTGAATATTTTGAAAGGTGATAGTGAGTACCAAAGCGAGACAAAAATGTCTGGTAAACAAGGCCTCGAAAATGCTTGCCTTAAGAGCTATGAGCACTTGCTCATCTTCGAAACTGTGAAACACGTCTCTTCTGCTGCAAACGCTTTACTACTACAAACGAGCAACGGAATGGAGTAAACAAAATATGAGGATACAGCCCTCTGTTATTGTCCACGGATACAGCATGCAGTAAACATATGTTAGTGTTGTTACTGTTAACCGTGTTCACATTCACAGTGCAGAGCATACATTAGTTCTGATGGAACGTGAAATGGCAGACATGATGTTTGGCAAGAGGAAGCAACCGTCGAGCCTTTGTCCTGAATGCTGAAAAATATCCAGAAGCCAGGGTATCGTCTGCACAGTTATTCAGTCGTCTTTTCCAGCGACCAGCGGACTCTGGCTCTGTAGCTCCAACAAAGGCAAATTGTGGCAGATCTCACACCGTTCGTAGTCATGTTGTGCAGGAGTGAGCATTGCAACGAGTGGAAGAAGATCCCGGAACCAGTGAACATAGATGTTCAGCATCCATCAGGGGTAGCCATCCTCTAGTCTGGGCGATCCTGCATGAACAATTGCTACACCCATATCATATACGGCGTGTCTCAGTCCTTCGGCCACAGGATCAGCCAGCCAGAATACAGTTCTGCCAATGTCTCTTGCAAAAATGTGACGAACAGCCAGTTTTCACAACAAAGGTACCGTTTACAGACGAGACTGGTTTCACACGAAATGGGATTGTCATTTTCATTACCAACATATATGTACTGATTCTAATCCACACACAGTTGAAGAAGAAAGGCATCAGGGCCGATTTCCAGTTAATGTTATGGCAGAAATTATCGGCATTAGACTAAAAGTATATTACATATTATCAAATAGGTTGACTGGTACAATGGATCTTCAATTCCTAGCAAACGACTTGCCTGAATGACTTGCCCGTCCTGCTAGAAGAGATACCATTCCAACAACCTCTGGAGATGTTGTTCATGCATGATGGAGCACCAGTCCCTTTTCTCCGAAATGCCCAAGAACATATTCAGAGACATGTAATGGACAATGGATTGGTGGAGGAGGTCCAGTACGTTGGCCAGCTCGTTCGCTTGATCTTAATCCCTTGAATTTTTGGTTCTGGGGAGACTTAACATCTTTGTCGCAAGCTCCGCTAACATTGTACAAACACTACAGGAACGAGTCATCAATGTCCACTAACGCGCCCGTGACCAGCCTGGAGTTCTTCAGAGAATGCGTAGTTGCCCAGGACTTCGGACAGAAGCATGCTTTACTATGAATGGATACCACATTGAGCACCTCCTTCAGCGGTGGCTCACAAGTGCAGGTCGTATGTAATAGAAAGAGTGTAACAGAATGATGTGTTCTCATTTCTTTATTGAATTCTGTAAGTCGCTCGTAATAGCAAATAGGAGAGTGTGTTTCACAATAGCTCATAGGTTTTAAAATAAGCATTTTACAATTTTTATGAGACATTTTTCTTATTTCCATACTACCACCTCTCAAAATATGGAATATTTTTTATCACTATGTGTATAGGAAAACGGCTATTTAGATGCTTCACGTTTATTATTTGTTCTGCACATATGTTAAATTTCGAACAATTCCGACAGATGGCGGAACCGTAGTGAACCATCCAAATGGCGTCTACGCTAGATATTCTTTACAAGAAATTGAATATTTTTTTGCAGAAAAAGAAACCGTGGTGAACATTCATAAGCGCTTGCGTGTGGTGCGTGGTAACGATGCACTTGATAGAAGTACTGCTGAGCGACGGATAAAGAGAGTTAAAGCGTCGAGAAGTGCAGAAACTGAACTCCGTTCAGGACATCCAGTCATACTCACTGCTCCTGACATGGCGTGGCGAATCGTGCGGATGCCATTGTTCTTGGAGACCGACGCATCACAATTTCGCAATTGACTCTACAGCTATCTGTTAGAAGTGTCTGTGTAATAATTGAGACTTGGATATTCAAAAGTGCGCTCAAGGTGGATTCAAAAATGATTCAAATGGCTCTGAGCACTATTGGACTTAATTACTGAGGTCATCAGTCCCATCGAACATAGAACTACTTAAACCTAACTAACTGCTACAGATCCAGGCTACAGTGTGCGGCCGGTTCCGCTCTTCTCTTTGGAATGGGTTCTGTTCTAAGTATGAAAATGTGCCAACGGCTATAACCGATTCTACTTCTTTCTCCGTGCAGAATGCAATATGCATCCGCCTTCTAACTTCCAAACCACCCTGAGCACAAGTTTAGATTTTGAGTCGGCCCATGAAGTGATGATGCGTAACTCGTTAGAGCGCTGCCAACGAAAAGTAGCGATTAAGGTTCGAGTCCCTATCCGGCACACAGTTTTACAATAGAAATGCGATAATTCCTTGGCCTGCCACGGAGATGGCATCCATTGGAATTGTTTTTAGTTACGTCGGTAACTCACCTTCTAATTCTTCCTCATACAATGGGTCGGGCTTTAAGCTTCCGTTTTCACAAAGTGACTGCCCATCTCTTCTTATGTCTTCTTCGTTCGTATCTCCCTATTTAACTGTTAACACTATTTGGTAAACTCATATTTTGTCTGTCCTCTGTACTACTTCCTATCTTGTGTTGCCGTGTTTCATTATTTCTCATGATTCTACCACGGTTTTACTACTAGCTCTCGTCATACTGTTCCACTTCGTAGGTGATCTGTTACCTTTTAACCAGCTCTTGTTCTCAGAAATTCTATATCTCTACTTTTTCAATTTATTAAAATACACTTAAGAGCCAAAGAAACTGGTACATCTGCGTGATATTGTGTAGGACCCCCGCGAGAACGCAGAAGTGCTGCAACGCGACGTGGCATGGACTCGACTAATGTCTGAAGTAGTGCTGGAGGGAAGTGACACTATGAATTCTGCAGGGCTGTCCATAAATCCGTAAGAGTATGAAGCAGTGAAGATCTCTTCTCAACAGCACGTTTAAGGCATCCCAGATATGCTCAATAATGTTCATGTCATGGGACTTTGGTGGGCAGCGGAAGTGTTTAAACGCAGAAGAGTGTTCCTCGAGTAAAGCACCAATATGAAGCCAAGGGCTTAGTGTGGCATTCGTGTCTTTCCGACGTGCGTACTGTAAATGCCGAAACGTGAAATATGGTGATGTTATTAGCAAATGTGTCCAAACAGGACCTGCAAGCTATTATTCTTATCTTGGCTGCCGAAGGACAAACAGCGGTAGACATCCGTTAGCGAATGGAGAACGTGTATTGGGCATCATGTACGTCGAAAACCACCGTTGTGGAATGGTGCACCAAGTTCTGTACTGGCTGTAATACGCCACAAGACACTGGTCGATTTAGGAGGCCATCTTCATCCATTACGAGCAAGTGAGCTGTCAACAATGCGATCAGGACGGACCGACGCATAATCATTCGAGCGCCAGCAAACGATCTCAATATCAGGATCGGTAGCTTGCCACACATTATCCAGCAGGGTTTAGGCTACCGTAAGGTAAGCAGCCGTGTATACCCCGGGCGCTGAATGCCGAACGAAAAGCAAACTGTATGGCTGTTTGCTTGAAGCACATATGCGTTGCAGTGTTGGAGGCAACACGTTCCTTGAACGCATTGTTGCAGACGACGAAAACTGGTGCCACCACTGGGAACCGGAATTGAAAGCGTCGACGAAGCAGTGGTATCATCCATCGTCCCCTCGTCCCAAGAAGTTCAAGAGAGCCATCTGTTGGAAAGGTGATACTTTGTTCTTTCATTACCAGGACCCACTGCTTGTTGATTTCAAGGAAGCTCGTGTCCCCATCACTGGGGAACGGTAGCTCACAGTGCCGGGGAAATTACAGCGTGCAATTAAGGCGAAACGTCCGGTAAAACTGCGACAAAGGATGCTGGTGCTTCATGATAATGCGCGGCCCTGTATCGTACATGTCGCAACGCTGAATTTACGCCAACTGAAGTACAAGGCATTAGAGCACCCACCCTACAGTCCTGATCTCTCAGTATGTGCTTATCATGCCTTCGATCCGTTGAAAAAGACCTTGGAGGGCCGATGATTTCTGTCAGACGAGGACGTGTAGCAGGCAGTTCAAAATGGTTCAAATGGCTCTGAGCACTATGGGACTTAACATCTATGGTCATCAGTCCCCTAGAACTTAGAACTACTTAAACCTAACTAACCTAAGGACATCACACACATCCATGCTCGAAGTAGGATTCGAACCTGCAACCGTAGCGGTCACGCGGTTCCAAACTGAAGCGCCTAGAACCGCACGGTCACACCGGCCGGCAGCAGGCAGTTACGGAACTCTTAACGCAGCAGGAAACGATGTTGTACCGAGCGGGTATCTCAGCGATAGATAAGACCAAGGTTGCTTCCATCCACAAACCTCCGAGTGGACTGGAGCTCGTCTCTTAAAACCTCGATGAGACCTCGATTCTGGACTGTCTGGCCTTCGAACGGAAACTTATTGGTCGGATCTTATACAGTGTCTATATCGTTCCAATTGTCTAATTATCGATAGGCCTTAAATATTTTTTGGCCAATGGCTGTGACAGAGCACGCAAGGAATCAACATTTAATTGAGCCTCCTACAAGAGGTGCTCTAGCCACTAAACAGTTGGTGTGAGTATTGACTGAAGTACTATTTATTGTTCATGGTCTTCCTCCAGATAGAACAATTCATACAACGAGTACTTAAATTAACTAAATATAAGTGGCATTCTCGGATATTATTTGTTCAGTAATATTAGGGTGTCTGGCATTTACCTTTCCATTTTTTATGATCCACTCACTTTTAATCGTACTGTCGCAAATGTTTCATGGTTGTGACTGTTTCCACTGATTCTTCACCAATCCTGTTATCGAAAGATAATGGGTCATCTACGCACTGAAGTGCAGCGTTTTATATCTGCTTACGTTGAGTGTGAAATGTTAGTCTTTTCACCATGGCTTGATCTCGTCGCTACTCTTCCTGTAATGCGTGATGACTCCTCCTGTCTTGGGAAGTGGCTGTATACAAAAGCGTCATTCGCAAACAGCTCACAGTGCTTCCGAGGATATCCACCTGATCATTGGCACGCTTTCCCGGTGGGACTAATAAAGGAAAAACGGAAGATCCAAAGGAGAGCAGCACGTTTAGTCACGGGTTCATTTAGCAACAGTGAGAGTGTTACGAAAATACTTATTCAGTTCTAGCGGCAGACGTCACAAGAGTGGCGATGTTCATGTTTACTATTGCTCGTAAAATTCCGAAAAAGCACATTTCAAAAAGTGTCTAGCGACGTATTTATTTCTCCTACATAACCAAACGAGACATACCGCCAGTGACATCTCGCTAATACCATGTAACACGGATTCTGGCCTTGATAACTGCCTCATTTCGGAAAGTAAGAGTGTTCACCATAACTCCTATGTATGCCATATCCGGATGAAGCCACTTGTTGATTGCTAGATCCCACCGAGTTACCAGCTGTGGGAATACTGACTGCTAAGATTCAACCGCTGTTCCAAATGGCCCCTGATTTTTGCTGTGCGATTAATAATGTTGGGTAATTTAGCGTTCCAGTCGAGTAGCGATTCAGAGCTTTAGAGTTCATCAAACAAGCACATATGCTTGTAGCTCTGTAAAAGAGGCTGTTGTTATCTTGGAAGAAGGAGTGTTCGCCGGTCGGAGTGGCCGAGCGGTTCTAGGCGCTACAGTCTGGAACCTCGAGACCGCTACGGTCGCAGGTTCGAATCCTGCCTCGGGCATTGATGTGTGTGTTGTCCGTGGGCTAGATAGGTTTAAGTAGTTCTAAGTTCTAGGGGACTGATGACCTCAAATGTTCAGTCCCATAGTGCTCAGAGCCTTTTGAACCATAGCCGTGCTGATATCAACAGCCATCGTCTCTGAACTGTTCCTGCACTGGTATGTAGTACCCAGCGCTATAAAATGTGTTCAGATCCTTCAGCATTAGCGTTTTATAAAGCACAATAAGTACCCTAACCACGAAAAACACTCACATACCGTAACACCACCTCCTTCGTACTTTACTGTTGGCACTTCACATGACGGCCGGTAACGTTCTCCAGGAATTAACCAAAGCCAAATCCTTCCATCGCATTGTCAAAGGGCTAGCATGATTCATCTGTCTAAATCACTCCTTTCCAAACGTCCATCCTTCTGATTCACGGTTTGTCGGACTACGGCCGTTGACTCACGTAATAGTAAAATGAAGACCTGCAGCCTTCATGTAATAAATACATCGAAAAGAAGGCTACAGACGTTTCATTTTATTATACAACAATGTGTAACTTATTCGTATGAGAAGTGGCTCGACTACTGTCCCCCATTATTTCGAACTTCCTACGTATAGCTACTGTGCTAGCTGAACTGCTGGTAGCACATGGGACTCACGAGAGGTAATTTTCACGGATTTCATGCGATTTTTTACAACCGCCCTACACAATGGTCGACGGTCCTTGTGCGTCAGTAAATGATGTCTGCCTGCTATTGGTTTAACTGTGATTGTTTCTTCGCGTTTCCATTTCAGAGTCAGTTCACCAACAGTCCCCTTGAGCACCTTTGGAAGACTTGAAACGATACTGACGGATTTGTTACTCAGGTGGAATTCAATGAGTAGCCTACGTCTTCGCTAAGCTCACCTGACCGACCAGTTCTGTGGTTACTGCTTCTTTACTGACAACACAATATTCCCAAGTTACTTTTATAATGGAGAATCCTCCTCTAGTGACACCTAGTAGTCAATTCCGCGTCACATAGGGATGTCTACGTACTCTTGAACATACTGTCTAGTTGGTTCAACTACAGAAATGACCTGGTGCATCACGAAGAACAGGTTCGTCGTCATGATTTGCGACTGCATTGTTCTCAAGCAGTTGTTTTCAGAAATATCTGGCGCTCAAGCCAGGTAATTTGATTACTAATATTGACGCCTGCTTCCTCCATGAACCATGGACCTTGCCGTTGGTGGGGAGGCTTGCGTGCCTCAGCGATACAGATGGCCGTACCGTAGGTGCAACCACAACGGAGGGGTATCTGTTGAGAGGCCAGACAAACATGTGGTTCCTGAGGAGGGGCAGCAGCCTTTTCAGTAGTTGCAGGGGCAACAGTCTGGATGATTGACTGATCTGGCCTTGTAACATTAACCAAAACGGCCTTGCTGTTCTGGTACTGCGAACGGCTGAAAGCAAGGGGAAACTACAGCCGTAATTTTTCCCGAGGACATGCAGCTTTACTGTATGATTAAATGATGATGGCGTCCTCTTGGGTAAAATATTCCGGAGGTAAAATAGTCCCCCATTCGGATCTCCGGGCGGGGACTACTCAAGAGGACGTCGTTATCAGGAGAAAGAAAACTGGCATTCTACGGATCGGAGCGTGGAATGTCAGATCCCTTAATCGGGCAGGTCGGTTAGAAAATTTAAAAAGGGAAATGGATAGGTTAAAGTTAGATATAGTGGGAATTAGTGAAGTTCGGTGGCAGGAGGAACAAGACTTTTGGTCAGGTGATTACAGGGTTATAAATACAAAATCAAATAGGGGTAATGCAGGAGTAGGTTTAATAATGAATAAAAAAATAGGAGTGCGGGTTAGCTACTACAAACAACATAGTGAACGCATTATTGTGGCCAAGATAGACACAAAGCCCATGCCTACTACAGTAGTACAAGTTTATATGCCAACTAGCTCTGCAGATGATGAAGAAATTGATGAAATGTATGACGAGATAAAAGAAATTATTCAGGTAGTGAAGGGAGACGAAAATTTAATAGTCATGGGTGACTGGAATTCGTCAGTAGGAAAAGGGAGAGAAGGAAACATAGTAGGTGAATATGGATTGGGGGGAAGAAATGAAAGAGGAAGCCGCCTTGTAGAATTTTGCACAGAGCATAACTTAATCATAGCTAACACTTGGTTCAAGAATCATAAAAGAAGGTTGTATACCTGGAAGAATCCTGGAGATACTAATAGGTATCAGATAGATTATATAATGGTAAGACAGAGATTTAGGAACCAGGTTTTAAATTGTAAGACATTTCCAGGGGCAGATGTGGATTCTGACCACAATCTATTGGTTATGAACTGCAGATTGAAACTGAAAAAACTGCAAAAAGGTGGGAATTTAAGGAGATGGGACCTGGATAAACTGAAAGAACCAGAGGTTGTAGAGAGTTTCAGGGAGAGCATAAGGGAACAATTGACAGGAATGGGGGAAAGAAATACAGTAGAAGAAGAATGGGTAGCTCTGAGGGATGAAGTAGTGAAGGCAGCAGAGGATCAAGTAGGTAAAAAGACGAGGGCTAATAGAAATCCTTGGGTAACAGAAGAAATATTGAATTTAATTGATGAAAGGAGAAAATATAAAAATGCAGTAAATGAAGCAGGCAAAAGGGAATACAAACGTCTCAAAAATGAGATCGACAGAAAGTGCAAAATGGCTAAGCAGGGATGGCTAGAGGACAAATGTAAGGATGTAAAGGCTTGTCTCACTAGGGGTAAGATAGATACTGCCTACAGGAAAATTAAAGAGACCTTTGGAGAGAAGAGAACCACTTGTATGAATATCAAGAGCTCAGATGGCAACCCAGTTCTAAGCAAAGAAGGGAAGGCAGAAAGGTGGAAGGAGTATATAGAGGGTTTATACAAGGGCGATGTACTTGAGGACAATATTATGGAGGCCCCGGGAGTAGACAACATTCCATTAGAACTACTGATGGCCTTGGGAGAGCCAGTCATGACAAAACTCTACCATCTGGTGAGCAAGATGTATGAGACAGGCGAAATACCCACAGACTTCAAGAAGAATATAATTATTCCAATACCAAAGAAAGCAGGTGTTGACAGATGTGAAAATTACCGAACTATCAGTTTAATAAGTCACAGCTGCAAAATACTAACGCGAATTCTTTATAGACGAATGGAAAAACTGGTAGAAGCGGACCTCGGGGAAGATCAGTTTGGATTCCGTAGAAATGTTGGAACACGTGAGGCAATACTAACCTTACGACTTATCTTAGAAGAAAGATTAAGAAAAGGCAAACCTACGTTTCTAGCATTTGTAGACTTAGAGAAAGCTTTTGACAATGTTAACTGGAATACTCTCTTTCAAATTCTGAAGGTGGCAGGGGTAAAATACAGGGAGCGAAAGGCTATTTACAATTTGTACAGAAACCAGATGGCAGTTATAAGAGTCGAGGGGCATGAAAGGGAAGCAGTGGTTGGGAAAGGAGTGAGACAGGGTTGTAGCCTCTCCCCGATGTTATTCAATCTGTATATTGAGCAAGCAGTAAAGGAAACAAAAGAAAAATTCGGAGTAGGTATTAAAATTCATGGAGAAGAAGTAAAAACCTTGAGGTTCGCCGATGACATTGTAATTCTGTCAGAGACAGCAAAGGACTTGGAAGAGCAGTTGAACGGAATGGACAGTGTCTTGAAAGGAGGATATAAGTTGAACATCAACAAAAGCAAAACGAGGATAATGGAATGTAGTCAAATTAAATCGGGTGATGCTGAGGGAATTAGATTAGGAAATGAGACACTTAAAGTAGTAAAAGAGTTTTGCTATTTAGGGAGTAAAATAACTGATGATGGTCGAAGTAGAGAGGATATAAAACGTAGACTGGCAATGGCAAGGAAATCGTTTCTGAAGAAGAGAAATTTGTTAACATCGAGTATAGATTTAAGTGTCAGGAAGTCGTTTCTGAAAGTATTTGTATGGAGTGTAGCCATGTATGGAAGTGAAACATGGACGATAACCAGTTTGGACAAGAAGAGAATAGAAGCTTTCGAAATGTGGTGCTACAGAAGAATGCTGAAGATAAGGTGGGTAGATCACGTGACGAATGAGGAGGTATTGAATAGGATTGGGGAGAAGAGAAGTTTGTGGCACAACTTGACTAGAAGAAGGGATCGGTTGGTAGGACATGTTTTGAGGCATCAAGGGATCACAAATTTAGCATTGGAGGGCAGCGTGGAGGGTAAAAATCGTAGAGGGAGACCAAGAGATCAATACACTAAGCAGATTCAGAAGGATGTGGGTTGCAGTGGGTACTGGGAGATGAAGAAGCTTGCACAGGATAGAGTAGCATGGAGAGCTGCATCAAACCAGTCTCAGGACTGAAGACCACAACAACAACAACAACATTGACGCCTGTGAAATTAATTATGTTAGCCATTGGTAAATAGGCGAGTAAAGTACTGCGAAACTGTACGTCGCCAAAGACATCATCGATGAGTGATAGCGTAGCTCCATCCTTCCCCCACCCCACTCCCCCCACCGGCTGAATGGTTCAAATGGCTCTGAGCTACGCGGCATTTGCATGCAGCAATTAAAGGAAATCACGGAGAATCTAAATCTGGATGGCCGGAAGCGGGTTTCAACCGTCGTCCTCCCGAATGTGAGTCCAGTGGGCTAACCACTGAGCCATATCTCTCGGTCACTGTAGTTAATACGCTTCTGTTTGAGCATATGCCTTTAATCTTATGATGACCAGCAGGCTTTAACCGCTGCTGTGTAATTATCTGACACTTAATTATAACATTAACTGAATTTTCCATAGTTGCGTGAGGTAAAATGACAATAATATTAAACAGGAAACACTTTATTAATGCAAAACATTAGGATAGCGTTTCCTGTTTAATATTGTTTAATTGTGACGAATCGTACCAAATTTGACATACTTTTAATAAATATTCAATGTTCCACTGCCTTTGAAAGTCGTTCTTTCGTAGCACCCAAGTTAAAATACGACAAGCACCCAGTGCGAAAAGCCTTTAACTAGATGTATATAGTTTCCGTAATTTCTTGAAACAAATTGTTCCAAAAACGGCGAGTTTTCGAGAGATCCTCAATGTTTCGGCACCAGGAAACACTTTATGTTAACAGCACGTATTTTTAATACTGAAACCAGCGACCTCTGCAACTGAAACTGCAGCTGCAAGCAATGAAATGCAGTATGGCGTCAACTAGTTCTGCTTGTAACAACAAAGCTCTCTTGCACGTAATTACCCATATTAATCTCCACGAAGAAAAGAGTCTGTTGCATCTGATTCTGCCTTTCACAGCTAGGAATGGTTCAAATGGTTCAAATGGCTCTGAGCACTATGGGACTCAACTGCTGAGGTCATTAGTCCCCTAGAACTTAGAACTAGTTAAACCCAACTAACCTAAGGACATCACACACATCCATGCCCGAGGCAGGATTCGAACCTGCGACCGTAGCGGTCGCGCGGTTCCAGATTGCAGCGCCAGAACCGCGCGGCCACTTCGGCCGGCTAGCTGGGAATGCTCCACAGCGTTATATCCCATGCTGTAATGTCAAAAACCACTACCGCCATCACGCCCACGTTTGCTTTCACGTAACGAGTAAGGACGACTGGAGGCGTCGCGTTGAGTGCTGCCTTGCGCCGCGCCGCTGGGTGGCTGCCGTATCGCTCACCAGGCTCCGGGTCCCCAGCCGCCACCGCCGCTTCCCGGAAGCTGGCGTGGCCCTGCTATCGCGACGCCCACGCCTGCCGTCCATTGGGCGCCTGCCTGCCTCCTCGCCACCTCACACAAACTTCAACGAATGTCGCATTTCTGCGGAACGCCTCGTCACTGATCTTAAGTGCGAAATATTTCTACGCCACTGACCATTAAAATTTGAACACCATAAAGGCAGGGTGTAGCAAGCGACAAAGCGGCTTGGAAATGCATATGATCAGTATTTAAGTGAAACCGTAAAAGTAGCTTCTCCATACAGACTGAGATAACCAAGGTCATGGGATACCTCCTGCCTTCGTGTCGGACCTCCTTTTGTCAGGTGTAGTGCAGGAATTCCACGTGGCATGGACTCAACAAGTCGTTGGAAGTCCCCCGCGGAAATACTGAGACATGCTGCCTCTAAACCCGTCCATACCTGCAAAAAGTGTTGTCGGTGTAGGATTTCGTGCACGAACTGACCTCTCGACTATGTCCCACAAATGTTCGATGGGATTCATGTCGGCGATCTGGGTGGCCAAATCATTTGCTCGAACTGTCCAAAATGTTCTCCAAACCAATAGCGAACAATTGTGGTCCGGTGACATAGCGCATTATCATCCACAAAAATTCCAACGTTGTTTGGGTACATGAAGTCCATGAATGGCTGAGAATGGTCTCAAAGTAGACTAAGGTACCGTTTCCAGTCAATAATCGTTTCAGTTGGACCAGAGGACCCAGTCCTTTCCATGTAAACGCAACCCACACCATTATGGAGTCACCACCAACTTCCACAGTTCCTTGTTGACAACTTGGGTCCACGGCTGTGTGGGGTCTGCGTCACACTCGAACCTATCATCCCTTCTTACCAACTGACCAGACCACGATTTTTCAGTAGTCTAGAGTCCAATCGATATGGTCACGAGCCCGTGAGTGGCGCTGTAGGCGGTGTCGTGCTGTTAGCTTAGACACTCACGTCAGTCGTCTGCTCCCATAGCCAATTAACACCGAATTTCTCCGTGCTTTCGTAACGAATACGTCCGTATATCCCATATTGATTTCTATCGTTATTTCATGCTAACATAACTGTTTCATAGGCGTCAGTATTGGTAATCAAATTATGTGGTTTTATGCGTCAGATATTGTTGAAAACCGCTGCTTGAGAACAATGCGGTCGCAAATAATCACGACGAACACGTTCCCTGTGATGCACCACCTCATTTATGAAGTTGAACCAACTAGCCAATCTGTTCAAGAGACCCAGACATCCCTATGTGATGCGGAATTCACTGCTAAGTGTCACGACAGCAGGACCCTCAAGTGCTTGCCTATTAGCACTGATAACTCTACGCAAATGAGGCCGTCGGCCACTGCGTTGTTGGTGCTGAGAAGTAATGCTCGAAATTTGGTATGCTTGGCATACTGTGGATCGCGGAAAATTGAATTCTCTAACCATTTCCGAAATGGATTGTCCGATGCGTCCAGCTAACTAATAATCTGTGAAGTCCCGTTGTACGGCGATAATCGCGTCGGAAACCTTTTCACGTGAATCACCTGAGCAGAAATGACAGCTCCGCCAATGCACTGCCCCTTTATGCCTTGTGTATCGGATACTACCGTCATCTGTTCATGTTCATATTGTTATTCCATGACTTTTGTCACTTCGGGGTAAGGAAAGATTACACAGTAGGTTCAAAAAAATGGCTCTGAGCACTATGGGACTTAACATCTGAGATCATCAGTCCCCTAGAACCTAGAACTACTTAAACCTAATTAATCTAAGAACATCACACACATCCATGCCCGAGGCAGGATTCGAACCTGCGACCGTAGCAGTCGCGCGGTTCCAGACTGAAGCGATAAAACCGCTCGGCCACCGTGGCCGACTTACACAGTAGGTTCCTCGTTCAAAAATCAATGTCGAATGTTCAATGACAGCGGCAGGGTCGTGGCCTATGGTCGGGATCCCATGACTGACACTTGGAATCGCTGGGCTCAGGAAGGCCATACTCGACTCCATGGAGAATCTCAGCAGCTCCACACGACTGTCGCCCGAGAGGACAGACATACTGTTCACTGTGTGCAGAAACGTACTTCATATCAGAAACATTGAATCAGGAAATGGGTTGCTTTACAACGAGTCCAGTATCCAAAAGGACAGTGCGACGACGTCTGGAGTGCCATGGACTGCCAGCCGACCACTGTCGACGCTTCCCCTGGTGTGGCAGAAGAGAGGCACGCACACTGACAATGGCGGGTCCAACGACAACAGTAGACATTAAAGTTTCAGCACATCTTTTCAGACGAGTTCTTATTCTGCGTACAAAAACAAGGTAGACTTGTCCATGAGTTGAGTCTCCGAAGCAAATGAACGTTGACAGATCATATTCGTCATCATGATACCGACGGAGCACCTCATGTGATGGTATGAGGGACCATTGAATACGTAGCACGATCACCTCTGATTCGCACAGCAGGTAACTTTGACAGCATTAGTTTACGACGTGTTAAGGTCGGGGGCTGTGCCTTATATTGGAAATGGGCGTGGCAACAAAATAACACAAGACTTAATTTCGCCCGTGCTGACCTGACCTACCTCGATACACAGGGTGTTCGACTGTTTCTGTGGCAAGCATGTTCTACAGACCTCTCGCCCACTGAGAACATCTGGTCATGGGCTGCCGAGAGAACGGTTCGCACCCAATCACCAGCCACTACCATTGGTATATTTAGGCATGGAGTTGAAGCAGCAATGTGTAACATACGACACTACTTTCATCGAAACATACTGCTAATGCTGTTGCTGCTTTGCATACTAAACTTCGCAAGCTGTACACTTCCAAATCACCTACACTGCTAACCAAATATTTTTTCATTATACTGTTACGTGCAGTAAGTATAGTTTCGATTATTTGCTTCCTGACTAAAATTTTAATGGCCACCATTTTATCTTATAATGTCCACTGTAATATAACGAACACCGAGGATGATATGGTGGGAATTAAAACTCGGATAGATTTCTCTTGACGGTCAACATAACAGTTTCATTTGCATCAAATAAGCTGCTGAAGTGTACTGTCCTGAAATTGCAATTACTTTGGTTCATTAAACTGGAGAATCAACTTCTGGAAGGGATGCACTGAGAAACTCTTTTCTAGCAGTAAACACACTGCGACTGGTGACACCTTTGCCCATGTTTGTCCTTTAAATACGTAGTGGGACTCCAATAAAAGAAGAGATGATAACCTATGGGGAGGCGACAGAAAGGGCATCCAGCCACCCGTTAGAATTAACCATGCCACATACGCAAAAATTCATGCTAATCCGCTGCCGATAATAGACAAAAGCAAAAGAACAAAAAGTAGAATAATGTAGTAGTACTGTAAAAGTAGGCCTTTTATAGTAGTTTCATTTGTTTGGAAAATATAAGCGACGTAGAGTACGCGGTAAAATCGTCGTTGTCACTAACGCTAGGAGTACGCGCCTGCTGGAGTGCGAACAAACATTGAATTATTTCCAAGACACTCACATAAGCAGTGGGCTGATGGCACGATTCTGTAGGTTAGCTTCTTTTTTATGGTACTCATTTTTCTATTATTACGAAATTTGATTATTACTTTTGTTTTCTGATTGTGTTTCGTTAATCTTCAGTATAAGTTTTTTCTTTCTTTTAAATATTTTAGCTGTACATTCATCTACAAAATCAAGCAATTTGTATAACATGATTTTTCCAAAAACGTTGTGTAGATTGCAATCTTTTTTAGATAACAAATCAACGTGATTGATAAATACAGCAGTAAATAAACAAATAAATAAATTGATGGGAAACTCTGTAGATCATTTCAATAATCATAAGCGTACTAAAGTAAATTTTTCTGTGTTTCTGACGAAATGCAAATGTGAGAGGGTGTACACAGCCAACAGATTACCACGCTGAAAACTCGTTTTTACCTCAATAGTTCATCCACTATCAAAACAATGGCCATGAGGACGAATCGGCCGTCTCCAGTCACCATCCCTATCAAAGAGCTTCACACTGTATCACTAACACTCTCTGACGTCGTGACTATTCAGAGCGCAGGGTGGAAATATTTTTATCGCCAAGGAGCTGTCTGTAAGCAACACATAATACAGTACAGACAGCACTAGATCCTCAGTGTAGGAACTCTACAGGAATACGACGCAGCGAAGAAACTATTTTTCTAATTTCTGTATTTGGCTTTCTTTGTGGTGAATCGCGACGCACCAAAATTTACTTCAATGGAAGCGTGAGCCTTATGAATCTGTACGGTATTTATTGAAATCCTGCGACTCCAACTGTTTACTTTTTCTGGGGACAATCAGTGAAATAACTCTTCTTCTATCAGTACAATACAAAACTGTTTCATACAAGTTGTACAGTAGTCTAAATCAAGAACGAACACGTGAAAAATTTAACTTCTCAAAATCCTGATTCTCGCTCGATTTGGAATTTACGAGTTGCTTTGGAAAGTCGAATCCCCGTCTTCCTACGCAAAGAAATAACATTATCTACATAACCTAAATTCACGAGATTTGAAATATAATTATAACAGTAAGTTCTTCCCTTAGGTTGATAATTAGCTTACTTTGTACTAGAGACCTTCACATAAGAAATCTTTTTCAGGAAGGTGTTCAGAAACATTTGATCTCATGCATCGAACAACTTCTTTACGACTGGGCTCTGAGTATCATGGTAACTATTCTGCCTCGGAACTATAGATGAAACGACATACGAAAAGCGGAATAACGAAGACGTAAAGTTGCCATATAGAAGCCTTCTTAAGCCACTGGAGAGTATCGTTCCGTTTTCCACGTGTCACCAGCTATACCAGACAGTAAAACTATAATCACTGTTCATGGAGTAAATAAATGACGTCTCAGAAAAAAAATCTGAATTCCATAACAAACATTCTCTCTGCTGTTAACCAGGAAGTATCATGTTAACCAAATTTTTTCCATGACACTGTATTGTCCGGCTCTTAGTCTTTGGAGGGAAATGTATTGCAGTTTTATGCATTACAATATTTCAGAAATGACCCTTCGAGTTCTTGACTTCAATCCTCAAAATCCGATGTTACTATTGGTGTCTACCTGCAGTTTCAGCTGTCGGCAGAGAAAAAAACTGCAGAGTATCAAATGACAAGATCTTCAGTGGTTAAGGATGGTTCTCTTCTTACCAGCATAGCAGTGCGCTGTTTTGATCTGTTGGCTAACTTATTTTAACTTTGTGTCTATCTTCCCTGCCTGTCGCCATAGGCGTGAGTTAGTCTAAGGCGATGAAACTGATATGTGCCATTTGTATGTGAAGAGTGTAAACATTGTTCTGCGTTTTATCATATTTTAACTGTTTGTATATCGTATTTTCTGAAACTCAGATTGGGCGACCAGCCCAGCATTTACCTAAAAGAGCGTGGATAACTGCCAAAAATTCACACTCACTCTGGCCGGCGTAGCAAACCAACGGTCATGAATCCGCCTCGCGGTCTCCATGTTTCGATCAGAGTCCGGCTCAACTCCCTGTCTCAAAAGTTCACTGTGCGTTAAGCTGTACGAGTAGGTCTTGGGACAAGAAAATCCGCCTTATAATATTTTTTTTGTTTCTCTCTGTGTTTAATAGATGCTCATACTGTTCAAAGGAAACATATTAAGACTACACAAAGCTAACATGCTGTTAAAATTGAAACTGACCATTTTACTGAACACCATTCACGTTACCCAGTTAGCTGTCAGAGCAGGTCAATACGTCTCTCGGTAGTTTATCGGCGTTGTATAATCGACTGTGCCTATACCAGCACGTCGGCTCTGTGACTCAAATCTTTGTGTACTAAAATGTGTTTACTCGGAAAGTAGTCAACAGCTATTCTATGTAACAGCCGCAGTGGCAATCCGAAATCAGTAAATACTCTTAGTTTTAGTCCCTGACTAGTTCATTATGCGCCGGTCACCGTTCTATTGAGAACTATTTTCATGAAACATACGACAGATCCTTAATTCTACATACTTAGATGGAATCATTTCAAGGTGAGAGTTGCGTTTGATTTCGACATTCTGCGTGTCTTATATACCTCATTTTTCGAGCGTGCATCCGGGACATTTTTGATTCATGTTCCGATATTTCGGCTGACAGCCTTTCAGACTTTTTCAAGATGAGTCACTTGCAAGTTTTTATCTTTGGCGCATGCGCGTTTGCACCACAGTGTGTAAAGTAATTTAAAAGCTTGCAAGCAACTCACCTTGAGAATTGTTGAAAGGCTGTCAGCCGAAATATCGGAACATGAATTAAAAATATCTCGGATGCACGCCCGAAAAACGATAGATATTCGATCCGCCAGATAAACTTCAAGAAAATCACTCTGCTTGTATGTTTGGTCTGAGGTAATTTGGCTTGGTAAATCTGTCGTTCTCTCGCTACGATACAAATATAAGTCATTTTGAACTTTCTCTTTCCTTTTTAACAGTCTGCATTCTTTGGCTGTACACGGATTGTCAGCAGTCGTTCCTTTAAACTTATTCTCTTAAAACTATAAATAACTTAGAAGAGTTTCACTGAATGTTTTCTATAGTGATATGTCGCCGTTGTACTTCTGCACGGTGTATAAACAACGAGCAACAGAAGAATACTAAGATCGCTACTACGGAGACACAGCACAGTAAAATGTCAGTGACATGGTTTGCATACTGCACTCTCTGCAAGTTAAGCAACACCAAAAAATCCTTTTGCGACCCAGGCAACAAAGGACATAACCTTTCCGTTCAGTGAAGCTGACTTCTCCCACTACTTTGCGGTTTCGTTTCTAGCGTGAACTACTAGACATACTTATTAAACGATCAAAAAAATTCAGAATGAAATTTTCACTCTGCAGCGGAGTGCGTGCTGATATGAAACTTCTTGGCAGATAAAAACTGTGTTCGCAGGAGAGCTTCTGCGAAGTTTGGAAGGTAGAAGACGAGATACTGGCGGAAGTAAAGGTGTGAGAACGGATCGTGAGTCGTACAACGGAAGCTCATTCGGTGCAACACTTGCCAGCTAAAGGCAAAAGTTCCGAGTTCGAGTCTCGGTCCACCTCACAGCTTTAATCTGCCAGGAATTTTCATATCATAAAATTGTTGAGAAATTTTCCTGCAGTCGGTAGTTCACAAATTCAAAAGACATCTTGCTAAACTCTTTCCCTTCTAATGTTCCACGTAAAACGTACAGAATTTTTCCCTCTTATACATCTATGACGTTAGTTATTATCGAAATGCAAAAAAGCGTGCAGAGGATTAATGGTCAGCACAGCAAGTAGCAGCTGATTCGTGACATACACAAATGTAAATTATTGAGCATAAACAGGCGGAAATCACCGTTATTGCATGATAACATGAGTCCTAAACAACCACTGAAAGCAGTCACATCCATTAAATATCTGGGAGCTTGCGTGTGGAACGATTTTAAATGGAACGATCACATAAAACTAATGGTAAGGAATGTAAGTGCCAGAGAGATTTATTGGAAGAATCCTCAGAAAGTATAGCCCACCCACGAAGAAGATAGCTTATGAAACCTTAGTTAGACCGTTACTTGTGGGTTGCTATTCAGTCTGATAGCCATAACAGACAGGATTCGTGAACGAAACAGAGGAGATCCAAAGAAGAGCAGTGCATCACAGGTTCGTTTATTTGATCCAACTCTAGCGCCACACGTTACAAGAAAAACGTTGGGCTTAACGGTGTGGTTTAGTGTTAAAATTCCGACGGCGTTCGTTCCTAGAGAGAATCAACCGACATATTGCTTACTCATACGTGTATCTCGTGAAAAGACCACGACGGAAAAATTTGACACAGATCAGTGAGCACAACGATGCACACTAACAGTCGGTCTCTCCGTGCACGCCGGCCGGAGTGGCCGAGCGGTTCTAGGCGCTACAGTCTGAAACCGCGCGACCGCTACGGTCGCAGGTTCGAATCCTTCCTCGGGCATGGATCTGTGTGGTGTCCTTAGGTTAGTTAGGTTTACGTAGTTCTAAGTTCTAGGGGACTGATGACCTCAGAAGTTAAGTCCCATAGTGCTCAGAGACATTTGAACCATTTTTCTCCGCGCCCCATTCGCGGTTGGAGCAGGAAATAGGGAAGTTATAATGGTACACATAGTACCCTCCGTCACACACCATAAGGTGGCCTGCGGAATATAGATATAGATGTAGACAGAAAGCAACTATAAATTCAGCCATTCATTTCTTAAAATGTGAGCGCACTCCTTACCAATTTTTGATGAATTTCCGTCGCAGGTAAATAGTGCAAAATAAAGTATTTTATGAAGACTAGGTATGAAGGTTTATCTATTTTAACGGAACACACAGCGTGGTTAATTTAGAAGTGATTACAGGGCTTCTCAACGGATTAGGTAAAACTTGGCACTTGTTATTGCACAACTTATACCTACAATATCTACAGAATCATAATTTCGTTAATACAGGCAGAGAAGTATACTCCTTGCCCCATAGGAAGGCTACAGGTCTTTTTCGTGCATAGAACGTTTGATTCGTTGTTGGATTCGTCCGTCTTTGCATGTTATGAAATATAAAAACTGAATGAAATTGTAAATTTCTAGCAGGTAACAATAATTTAGTCAAATACAATTTGAATCGGAGAACGATTGGTTTATGTATTCCGTGCATGAAATCGAAAATGCTCTTGTGCTGCATCCCCAGGGAAATCTGACTGTAGAGAGCACCACAAATGATGCAGTCGGTTGTAGATATAGTTCGGACGATTAACTTTCCCGCGAAACCTATTTACATACTTTCGAGAACCGTTATTACGTGAGGAATCTAGAGACAATCCTCAACCTCCTACAAGATTAATAACGGCAAGCAAAGACGCGTCCCTACAAACTAGTGAGGGAAAAGATCCGGTCCCCAATAATGCTATCAACGGTCAGGTGCGGGGATGGGATGACAGAGTCCTGGCAGGAGACTGCCGAGGTTCTTCTCCGGTCCCTGCTCCCTGACGACGATGAGGCCAGCGACACGGAGGGACAGTCCCAGTTACGAAATCGAGATCTGGATAGAGTTGCTAACAACAGGGCAATCTACCCCTTCTCTGAAGAGGAGGTGGCTGGCCACATTAAAGCACTGAAAACAGGAAAAGCCCCCGGCCCAGACGGCATTGTGGCGGAGGTGGTGCAGTTCCTGGCAGCTCAACTGGTGGCACCACTAACCCAGTTGTATAATGAATGCCTAAGACAGGAAAAATTCCCGAAAATCTGGAAAGAGGCAAACGTTGTCATAATCAAAAAGGGACCCAATAAGGACCCAGCGGATGTTAAGTCTTATAGGCCGATCTGCCTATTGAATATCCTTGGGAAATTATTCGAAAAACTGCTAGCTGACAGACTGACTGCACACCGAGTGCTGTGTGGGATGAGTGGCAGGCAGTTCGGCTTCAGGCCGGGGCGATCGGCAACTGATGCGATCGCTCTGGCGGCTGAGGTCTGCGACTCTACCCCATACAAGTACGTGGTTGGCATCATGGTTGACATCAGTGGCGCCTTTGACAACCTGTGGTGGCCTTCGCTCTTCTCCTGCTTGCGGGAGAAGGAGTGTCCAGGGTCGCTATATGGTTGTCTGAGGAGCTATTGTGAAGGGCGGGAGGTCTGGCTATCACCCCCTAGCGGCAGAGTAGGAAAATCCATAACTAAGGGATGTCCCCAGGGCTCCGTACTAGGTCCCCTGTTCTGGGACATCCACATGGAACCGCTTTTAGACAGTTTGGAACAGAGTGAAGAAGTGCTAGAGGTGATAGCCTACGCGGATGACCTCCTCTTGCTGGTCGGCGGCCAAAGCCGCGAGGACATCGAACCAAAAATAAACAGAGCGATGACCAAACTACAACTATGGTGCACAAATACTAAGATGACGATCTCACCGACCAAATCGACGTACTTATTACTGAAGGGACAGCTGGCGAGGAACCCTACAGTTAGAATCGGAGGCTCACCAGTAATAAGACGACAAGAGACTCGCTACCTGGGCGTCATCATCGATGAAAGGTGGAACTTTGGAAAGCACATTGAGTCCGTATCCCAAAAAGCATTGCAATTGTTAAACAATCTTACCTCAATAGGTCACAAACGATTTCATCTTCCACCACATCTAATCAAGTTGTATCACAATAGCATATTAACATCAGTAGTGGGTTACGGATCGGGAGTCTGGGCACATAGGCTCACAAGGGTGGTGCCTGCCATGGCAGTGAGAAGAGTACAAAGAAACATGCTTCTGAGATCCATAGGGGCGTATAGAACTTCTCCAGGAAATGCACTCTTAATAATAATGGGGCTTTGTCCTTTAGACATCAAAATTCGGGAGCAAGCAGCTTGGTACTGGGTAAAGAAAGGGAACAACGCGAAAACAGAGAACATCATGGGAATACTGGTAATAGATAAGAGAGAAATACGTAGAAGGGGCGAGGACCTGTGGCAACAGTCTTGGGAAATGGAAGAAACTGGCAGAAGAACCTTTGAGTTCTTGCCAGACGTAAAAGAAAGGCTAGGGATGAAGTACTTTGAGGCAACGCGGGGTCTAATACACTTTCTCACTGGTCATGGGCCCTACCCGACATACTTGTGTCGGTTTGGGAAAAAGGCTACACCCGAGTGTGACTTTGGTGCTTCGGAGGGCACTCCCGACCATGTGGTTTACGAGTGCCCCCTTTTCGATGATGTAGCAATGACACTAAGACAACAACTTCCACACAATAACACATATGACTTATTAAGACACAAAGGAACTTTCGACACTTTAAACAAATTGGCAGACGAGGTGTCACGAAAAGTATTGACGGCATACCTGACTGACTTTCATGATTAAGACATAAACCAAATGTGTCTCATTACGAGATACATGAGGGTCGTTCACGATTAGTGACATTTACCGAATGTGTCCGATTACCCTCATCCTATACCGCCTGCGCGTGGACAGGTCGACTTCTTAGTTGCAATCCGCCACGTGCAGGACTAGGAGGATCAGGGTACACCAATGAAGACTAAAAAAGCACCGGAATTGACGTAGGTTAGTAGTAGTTGTAGCTCTAGATATAGAAATTAAGTTAGGAACCTGCAGCGACAAACAGTCTTGGCCAGCCCAGTGTCAGGGGCACGCTCATCGGGATTAGCTCGATGAGCAGGGCCTAAAGCAGTAGGTTTATATCTATGCTGACACACCTGTAACGCTGCAGGCACTAGGAATTAACTAGTAGGAAGATATTAACAATTAGTAAGTAGATTTTAGCTGTAGCCTGCCTATTGTCTTCTAGTAGTCTGTCTGTAGCTTACAATAATTAACATAGCATAATATAATAATAATAATAAACAGAAATAGCTGCTGAACATCATGTATGTAGATCAGTTAAGACCCACTAATCACTAAGGTAGTGGGTTCTATTGTATAAATATTATTAATGTTGAATAAAGAATTTAAAAAAAAAAAAAAAAAAAAAAAAAAAAAAAGCAAAGACGCGTTTAGGCAGTCATTTTTACCGCGCTCCATACACTCGTGAAACGTGAAGAAATTCCAACATGTAGTACAACGCTAATTACCATCTACCATCCGCCTGCTTATCTGGGTCGTAACGTGCTTGCCTCTAATGTAATCCGGCCCGGGTTCGATTCCTGGCCGGGTTGGAGACTTCTTCCGTTCGTGGATTGGGAGTTGTGTTGTCCTCATCATCATTTCATCCTCATCACCGGCGCGCAAGTCGCTCAGTGTGGTGTCGAATGAAATAGGACCTTCAATTGGCTGCCGAACTTCCCTGAATGAGGCCTCCCGGCCAAAGATACTATACGCTCATTTCCATTTTACCATCTGCCATGTACTTCACAGTGGTTTGCAGAATATTTATTTAGATGTAGGATTCGACACCACCTAGTAAGTCGTGCAAATAGTCGCACGGAGTTGTGTCCATAAAATGCCAAAATACTCAAAGCAGAGATAATAGAATAGTTGAGGAGTTTATTGAGCTGAAGAATGGTCTGGACACCACATTGTTTTCTGGAACATAGTCGTGTCGCTTTTGGGACGTCCTTGCCTTCCCCTGACGTGTGAAGTTACTTTCCTAACAATTTACAGGAGGGCCTACAGGTCGGAATTAAAACCACCGTCCGACCATCTTGGTTGAGTTTTTCCGTATTTGCTCCAAATCCAGATCTCAGCGATAGATAAGACCAAGGCTGCTTCCATCCACAAACCTCCGAGTGGACTGGAGCTCTGTCTCTTAAAACCTCGCTGAGATCGAGACTTTAAACCCGAAGTTCCTGAACTTTTTTATTATTGTTATTACTCACAGATGTTTTAATCCCCTGCGATGCGTCCTTTTGGACTTAGCTCATTGCGGTATGTACGTTGATCTTTATGCTATATCTGTGAAAAACTCGCTTTGAAGCATCGAACTACGTGTGCTACATACCTCTGTCTTCTTCAGCACACCCCATATTACAGTTAGGCAGAAATTTAAGATCGTCCGGCACTGTGTTAATTACCTGTCTGGCTTTCAGCTGCACTAATAAATGGATTACATAAATTCGCGTGACACTAAAATGACTGTGTCAACGTCTCTCCTCCTTTCCTCCTTTATCACGGCTGTGCGTAGATAAGTTCATTATTTTAGTTATTATCCAAAACTGTCATTAAGGAGTAATTATCAGTGTTCTGTAGGCAATCTCCTTTGTAGAATGATTGCATTTCCCTTGTATTCCGCCAGTGAAACGACGCCTGCCACGTGCTTTACCCACGACATAGCCTATGTGATCGTTCCATACACCTATAAATTTGTATGATTGTCTGATTCCAATTGTGACTCGTTGATAGGTTGCAACTTTTCCGTTTTGTGAATTTTACATTTATGAACATTTAATCTTACACCAGTTTGAAACCTTATCAAAATTCCACGGAATGTTTGTACATCTTTTTTTTTTCAGAGAGTATTTCATTACAGATCACTGCACCATCTGCGTGCGACAAGACTGAGGCTACTGTTAATATTACCTGCAAGATCATTAATTCACAACATGAACTACAAGGGTGCCAAAATACTTCCCTGAGCGCACCTAAAGTGACTTCTAGATCTGTTGAAAACATTGCGCCACTTCACTCGATACATGGTATTAGTATTGATTAACATGTAGTTGGGTAAGAAATGAAACATTATAGTTTAACGGGGTTCCTATAGCAAAAATCAATCCAATTTCTTTTGCTTGTGAATTGATGCCTCTAACTGTTGAATGTTTAGCCTAAGTGCACACAGTCAAATTACTGATGAGAAACATTTATCGTCTAATCATGAAGTATGTGTTTCAGAGATTGAGTGTTGCATAATATCGTACACTTATATTTCGTTCAGTTTTTGAGACCTCAGGAATCAAGACAGAAAATTATTAACCAGGGGAGAGTGAAAGGCGTCCCGTTATAAATGCTGGACAAAGAGAAGGAAGTGATAAGAGGACTGGTCGTGGCATTGTGCAAGAGTTACGGAGCAAGGGAGCCAGAGTGTTCATACAATGCCCTGGAGCTGACTCTGACGGTAGGACGAAGTCTTCGACTCGCGTAGAATTTATCACGTATACTAAAGGACGTTTCAGAGGGGACAAATATCCGCGAACTGGCCGTAGGTTCTGTTGATTATGTAGTTTGTTACCCTACCCACCACAGTAACGTGATATTTTCACTTGCCAGTCACTGGCAACGAAGCATGCTGTAGATGCGACGTTACTATTGCAGAGTTTTCTCGGAACATTTATCGGAAATACTAACAGACAGAGATGGAGATGGTATATGTTCAGTCGATTCCTCCAAGTAACTGAATAATAGATGACGTGGCATATTTATACTATTTCGAGTATTATTAACTTTTATGACTTATATTGATTCTTTTATGTCTGCACAAAAAAATGTTGCATTTGCGGGCCTCACCTTGAGACAAAACATTGTTGTTTGTCCTTGTCTAATCACGTTCGCGAAAGTAAATTGTTGATCTTTCGCCTTTTACCTTGCAATTAAACTCCATACAATAGAAACAGTCTATTTGAGTAACACGTCATATTTTGCTTTAGACCGTAAGTTTTTTGAAAAGCAACTTACACAGAACGCAGAAGAAATGGTAAACAAGGTTCTTGAAAGTATGTTTGATTTTCTTCGACTAGTCTCACTTTCATTTTTAAAAAGACAACATTTCCAGTTCTGCACATCTAGCGGTACTACACCAATGATAAGTGTAACACACGGCGAGGAAATAATAAATACGGTGGAAAATTCAAAATTCCTAGGCGTGCATATTGATGAGAATTTTAATTGGAAAAAGCACGTTTCGGGACTCCTAAAACAACTTTGTTCAGACACATTTTCACTTATCATCATTGCAAATCTTGGAGAGAGACAAATCAGTAAGCCTATTTTCATTCAATAATGTCAAATGGAGTTATGTTCTACGGTAATTCAAATTTAAGAAAGAAAGTTTTCATAGCTCAAAAACATTTTGTAAGAATAATATGTGGTGCTCACCCACGATCGTCTTGTACACACCTATTTAAGGAGTTGGGCATTCTGACCATCGCATGCACAGTATGTTTATCCCCTCGTGAAGTTTGTTGTAATTAATCTACTGCATTTAAAAAGTAACTGTAGTGTACATAATTACAATAATAGAAGTAAAAATGACATTGATAAAAGTAAAATTTGATAACAAACTGAAAAAGTTTCTTGCTGACAAGTTCTCCTATTCCCTAAAAGAACTTCTGTTATTGTAAGGTGTAAAAGTGGTGTGTAGCAATTACTAACTTGCATCTATGTATGTAGCCGTATTTATAAATTAATTTGCGGTGTGAATGTAAAATGAATCGTTCCACATCATTACGATTTATCGTGCAAATTATCAATGGAACATAAAGTTAACTAACTGAATGATCAATAAAATATTAGCAAAATTAAAACTATACTAGCTGGAAAGCCAAAATAAATAACCTGTCACAAAAAAGGGCATCAAATATTTAACCTTTTAGTCACTAACGAAATAACCAGACAACTATTTACTGTACTCTCATTTTTTATCCTTTTTCAGAAATAATAAAAATTGTGCTGACACATCTATAAGTCAAAATTTTGTTTTTGTTTCATAGAGGACCTGCACTAGGTCTGGGAGAAAGTTTGGGACCTAACGAGCTGCAGTCCAGTATCGAAATTGTGTCCCAAACATATTCCATAGACTTCAAACCCGAAGACCTTGCTGGCTCGTTCATGAAGTGCTTGCCTTCACCTTCTAATCTATGTTGAAGGGTTTTCGTCCACGAAAAGGAAGAGTCGATTAACTACAGTCCTGAAAAGACGCATAGATAGTTATAGTGTCTCATTGCATTCCTTTGTGAGCTAGCAATATCCTTCCGACCATCAAAGACTGCAGCTCCGTATACCCATCCAAAGAGACGCTCCCAAAATCTGTACCTCACCGCCATCAAAGTGGTCCCTTCGCACGATGTTCCCGTTATTGCATTGGCTACTACATCCCTTCAAATGAATGTGCGATCTAGATTTGTTCACCAAACTTTTCCCCAGGAACGGGTTTAGGTATCAAGTCGAAATTTATGTTACGTACTAAGGTCTGTGTATCCATGGTCTAGGGGACATGGCTGATACTCGTGCGTGTTGTTGTCTGAATAGATCGCCACGGCACATAATTTGAGAAAGATTGCGCTCAAATTTAGTTTGACAACGACTATGCCAGACCAAAAACTTTTGAAATAGAGCATTTTTTTTAGGGAAGAAGTTCGTTTACCTGTTACAGACTTTGTTGGGATATACCTGTCCATTGTAAGCAGCACAATGTACGAGTACGTCAATATGAGCGATGAAGCTGCATGTGAAAGAACTATTGCCGCTGCTCAAAGGGGATTTAAATTTCGACACCTTAATAGGCATGTCAGCGATGTAGCTGTAGCTCCTTTAGGCTAGGGTGTGAGGATCATTCGAATCTTTTAACTGCCACTTGAGATACCAGAATCGATGGTTATTGTGTCAAAAATGCTTCAAATGGCTCTGAGCACTATGGGACTTAACTTCTGAGGTCATCAGTCCCCTAGAACTTAGAACTACTTAAACCTCAGGACTGAGGACGACAACAACAAACCTAACTAACCTAAGGACATCACACACATCCATGCCCGAGGCAGGATTCGAACCTGCCACCGTAGCGGTCGCGCGGTTCCAGACTGCAGCGCCTAGAACCGCTCGGCCAACCCGACCGGCCGGGTATTGAATCCCTGCGACCATATGGAACGGTGCTCAGTCGTGTGTCTGAACGCTGGGTGAGTTTTAGTACATATCCCGTGCTAAATGGCGTCCGACAGGTGCGGATCGTTCTTAACAGACATATCCCTTATATTTATATATTGGAGGATGTCGAACTATTGTGATTTACTATGGCCAGCCGCGGACGTGTTCTGGGTGTGACGGAGAAGGACATATCCGCTCGAAGTGCATACAACGCCGCGTCACGCGACAGCCACGTGGAGGTGCGTCACAATGAGAAGTTCCCACGCAAATAGCCAAGAACCTAGCAAATGTCTGAATGATGGATTTAATGAAAGCAGATGTAAGTATTAAACCTGTAAATATTAGAAGTTTAAATTTAATTCATGTACATAATTTTACTGTTTATTGACGATCATTAAAATTAATGAAACTCAAGTTTTTCTAATTGCATTTTTATAATGTGTTTATCTGACATGTTCCAACCTAGGAGGATTCCCTCTTTTTTGGGTCTATGGAATGAATAATTAATCTAATCTAATCTAAATGCCGATGATGTACGTGTCGGAGGCCGGCCTGGAGGTGTTGCCGAGTTCGGAGCGTCACACAGACATCTTGACGCAAGAGCGGACCAATTTAGAAGAGCATGGAGGTGACACGGAGGATGCCTCTTCACCCACCTGACAGCAGATGAGGGAGGAACCTTCCGCACCCTCAGAGCGTGGAAGTGAAAGTCGGTGCTGTGGCGGCAGCAACGGACCAACGAGCGCCGGATGAAAAGTGTGAGGCGGCGCCTACGGCGGCAGAGGGCAAGGCGCGCAATCAACGATCGCCGAAGCGTCGCAAAAGGTGTCGCCAAAATTCGCGTGTGACGTCCTCTCCTAGCCTAGGGGACACAGAAGTTATTCGAGCCGAAAAGACGTCTGACATGGAACACGTGCCTTTAGAGGACGTTGAAAGGATTCCTTCAGATGGTGACCGGATGTCCTGCCTTTCAGACGGTCCCTCTTCATTGACACCGACTCACCCAGTACTGCCGACAGAGAGCTTGCGACAGTGTCCCGGCAGCCACATTGAAAAGCAGCAGAGGATGTTTCTGGGATCGATGACCAATGTGACTGGGCAGAACCAGTCGAAACGATACCGGAATTGGCACCCCCACTTGATAACGGCTCACTTGCAGTACGCACAACACACAACGAAAACAATGGAGGGCAGCCCATTGGCGGGCAACCCTCTGAGCACGAGTAGTGGACTAAAACCTTTGTAGTTTACAATGACAAGACACAAGCATGACGACCACGACGGACCAAGCATATAAGGTGGGAACAGTGAACATTAGTACCTCACGATCACTTGCAACTATGCAACTTTTCCTGGACGTGATTTGTGCCGCGGAAGTGGATATTCTGCTGGTGCAGGAAACCTGCAATGCTGGCTTTCCCAACGTCCGTGGTTACAACACCTTCCTAACATCGACTCCAGACGTAGGAAGTGGCTCGGCGATATTAGTCCAGGAAGGGATTCCTGTGGGTGTCCTTCATTATCTCCCTTCCGCCCGGGGTTTGGCGATGACCGTGAACGGCACCTATCCACCCTCCGGATATGACAATCAACGGGCGCGTGCGCAATTCTGCTCGGAAGAGATTGCGCCCTAATCTATGGCACATATGATCATATCTTGATAGGAGGGAATTTTAATTGTGTTTCCATATCAAGGTATGAAACCCTGAATTTTAGCTCCTGCTATGCGTTGAACTCCGAGAGCAGACTGGATCGGATTTATGTTTCTGACAGCTTAAGAGATCATGTATTGGCTTTGAACGATGGGCCACAGCTGTTACGGATCACCTTGCATTTTTGATGCTGAATGTCACCTGTGGATCGATGAAGCGTGGCATACATGCATTCGCCGTCTCTAGGTGCACCGTATGGGTCTTTCATGTTGGCTGCAATGTGCAAAACCGCCCGAAGAGTTCTCGTAACTTATGTTAAAAGATAAAGCGAGATGGCTCCAAAATACACTTATTACTATAAGGTGCTCCGTGAGCTGTTCTCTAGGGCACCATCAAGTGGTTCAAATGGCTCTTAGCACTATGGGACTTAACATCTGAGGTCATCAGTCCCATAGACTTAGAACTAGTTAAATCTAACTAACCTAAGGACATCACACACACCCATGCCCGAGGCAAGATTCGAGCCTGCGACCGCAGCAGCAGCGCGATTCCGGACTGAAGCGCCTAGAACCGATCGGCCACAGCAGCCGCCCAGGGCCCCATCGCCAGAGTGTCAAGCGGAAGTCCATCGCATTCAGGAGTGCATTTTACCCATCTCCAGACGTCGGTTGGAGGGACTTTCGATCTGTGCTCGGTGCTTAAACAACGTCGATGGATAAGGTGTTTCCTTGCATCATGTGTCAAGGGAACATGTGCATAATCGCCAATCATCGATCACAATGCTCCATGACGGTGATGATCAGCCCTTGACGTCACAACAGGACATTGCTGCTGGGTTTCTGGAGCATTACAGCCTCCTTTTCACCGGGAATGCCGAGGGACAATCGGGTAGGAGAAATTTTGCAACAGATGCAAACAGGGGTGGATGGCATGGATGCAAAGGCATTATTGGAACCCCTAACGGAAGATAATATACGGATGGCACTCACGAAGGGAGTGGTGCATAAATCACTTGGGCCATATGGGGTGACACTCGAATTTTAGCTCGAATTTGCAGATCTAATGATGTCCCAATGGGTGATGATGTGTAATGAGCTATTGCGCCCTGACATATCCCGTCGCAGTTCATGGGAAGACTGCTTACATCAGTACCGAAATCGGCATGGAGTGTCAGCGCCCATCAATTTCGGCCACTCACAGTGCTCGATAGTGACTACAAGATCTTTGCGCGAATGTTGGCGGCAAGGCTCAAGACTGTAATATCCGAGACATTACCACCAGACTAGACTTGTCCAGAATGGTTCAAATGGCTCTAAGCACTATGGGACTTAACATCTGAGGCCATCAGTCCCCTAGACGTAGAACTACTTAAACCTAACTAACCTAAGGACATCACACACAGCCATGACCGAGGCAGTATTCGAACCTGCGGGGACCGTAGCAGCAACGCGATTCTGGGCTGAAGCACCTAGAGCTGCTCGGCCACAGCGACCGACGCTTGTCTGGAGGTTCGGAGCAACATCCATTTTATCCTAGGTGAATACTGTGACATCATTGGCCTGATGAAAGCTTGTCGTATGCGAGCAGCGTTCGTACCAGTGGATTTTGATAGTGCCTTTGACAGGATCAATCATGATTTCCTTGACTTTATTACCGTCCTCACGCGCCTCCTTCGCGGCTCTCCTTCGACTGTGAAGTCAATGGCAGGGAGGCAGGAACGATTCCTGCATGCGGCTCAGTTAGGCTAAGATGTCCCTTGTCGATGGTGCTGTTTGCAATAGCATTCGAGCCATTGATGCAGACCCATCGACGGACTCTCACAGGCGTCCGACTCCGTGCGAGTTCCTTCACGTGTCGTGCCTTTACCGACGACTTGGAGATACTCGTCCGTTCAGGGAACGAAGTACGTAAGATGGTTGCCCTTCTTTCTAAATACGGCGGGTAGCACGATCAACGTGAATAAAACCAAGATTATGCACATCGGGGCTGGACGCTCTGCACCGAGCGTTTACGACGGTGAACATCATTCCATGCTTAGGAGTTCTGTTCACCCGATCGCTACGGCAATCAGCGGCGTGGAGCTACCAGCGTCTGCTCCAGCACATCCGACTGCACATACGGAACAATTCACTCCGAGTCCACGACCTGCTCCAGAGAGTGGAATACACTAATGTTCATCTTGCCTCACGACTGCCCCACCTGACACAGGCACTGCCAATGCCACATGGTATTGCTGACAGATTAATGGCGGCGGCCTTTGGACACTGTGTCAGTCAGCCAAGGGATGCTGTTTAAGATAAAATATGAGACTTTAACCCTCCCACACCGTTCTGGAAAATTTAATCTCACTAATGTGCGGAACCAGGCTGTCGCTCTATACCTGCGAGTGACGCTACGGATCTGGAACCAACGGGAACACGCCATCACGTTGGCGATCCTGAACGTGCTTCTTCCCTGATCCTTCAACCCGCCGGTGGCAGTAGGCACAACATCGTCTACTTTTCCTCACGTCGCGCGATTCTTTGCTGATTTTAGTTATGTTCAGATACAAATATTTTCTACGGGATCCCCACAACGCTTGAGATATATCGATGCTTCAGGCGTCATCATGGCAACAATTTTCTCGAGCGTAGACACCCAACGGGGGCTTGGTGACAGATCTGGCGACCTGTCAATACGGCACTCCTCGCCGTGGCAGCGAGATCATCTTGGTATACATTAATCGACCGCCGTCGACGGCTGTACGACGCTCACGTGGTAGGTTCCCACTCTACCTTACATGTGTCATGCAGGACACCGACAATCCTCGTCTGCAGTGCTCTGAGGCGAAGGATGTTTGGCGGCTGACGCAACGCATCATGGCACACCTCCAACGCACCGACGACTCCGCAATCAAGACGGATGCTTTATTTTTCCCGGACGCAGTGTTTTTACCCCTCACAGAAAACGTCGGCAATCCGCTGGATTGGGGAACACGCATCGCGGACCGTGGCATCGGGCATGGACTATTAGCTCTATCTACTGCAACAACATGAGATTATCCGACGTCATTCTAAATATAAAACGCACTTTGCGAACTTTCTAGGAAGCATATTTCATAACCGCCGGAGTGGTGGGGTGTCCCAGGTTTACGTGTTTCGCTGGCTAGGATATTATCTCCCAGTGAAGTGACGAGAATGTCACTGCGGCCCGACATGTATTTCTTTTCTTTTTCATACGTGATTTTTTCCTGGGATATTAAAATTAAAATAAGAAAAAAAAAGAATTAAAATAAATGTACAGTATTTCCTTCCCGCTCCCTCTCTTTTATCTGTCAGGAGATGGGGACATCGTGGCCAGACCTCCAAGAAAGTCTCCTGCCCCCACTCTGTCCCCTGATCTATACCTCAAAAAGCGGTTAAGGTGACCGCTCATGTAAAGCGGGAAATCCAGGTTCAAGGTACAAAGAAGGTCGCGTCTTTGACAGTTGATAGGAGGGTGGTAACCATGGGGAAAAGATTTAATGACCAACAAAAGGTTCTACGATTCAGGGGGGGGGGGGTGGGGGTTAGAAAATCTGAAAATGAAAATGAAGAGACTCAATCTAGATACAGTGGAGAACAGTTAAGTGAAGCGGAAAGAACCGTAGCGGTCGTGCGGTTCCAGACTGTAGCGCCTAGAACCGCTTGGCCACTCCGGCCGGCTATACTGAGGTCTACAGTCCATTGACAGCGTAAATAATACAAGCTTCTAAGTCAACGCAGTCAAAAAATTTTGCCGTATGTTTCACACTTTTTGACACTCGCACACTCACTCATGAAAACTTATAGACAGACAATGTATGTAGACGTCTAAAGGTGTCTGGGGCTCTAGAGGTTAAGCGCGTGCTTGGAAACTGACAAGTCTCAGGATCGAATTTTGGTCGGACACGGATTTTTCAGTCTTCGTTCTCACCTACATCTCAGCTCTCAGCTGTACGGGTAGTCGCCAGAAATAACAAGTGGGTCTGATTTCACGTTAAACTGCGTGTTCTCTTTCCCCGATTTGATAGCTGGAGCAGGTAAGAGAAAAGCAAGTCACCGCAATGGTGTCCAAAAGAAAGACTTCAGCTAGCGACTGAGTCACTCGAAATTATTGTCTATAAATATAATTAAGTTTTTCGGAACCCTCAGAGCGTGGCTGCTATTCATTCTTGTCCGACCCTTTCTTTCGTTTGCCTGTTCCGCGATTATGTTAAACATTGCACCCTAGACTACAGCGTAAAACTTATATTCTCACGAATAAACGACGTCCTACTTCTCGATTGTCATCGACAATATTTGACATCAACATTGATTCTATTATATAGTTCTATTCGCTTGTTCACAGGGATTATCAGAGGAAATGGATGCCATGTCAATGTCTTCGTAAATGAGGGAAGATGTAGTGCCTCTTACTTCGAACGTGCAGATAAATTAAGCCTGAACATAGGAATATGCGTTCAGGTGACTCTCCATACTAGTATACAACACTGCCATAACGTGAATGATGTGGATCCAGTGACATGCGTGCGGTCTGTAGCTGATAGCAGAAGGACCGCCCTGTGGGCAACATGACATTTGAGCTCATTGCCTCCCTGCTGTATGAGAATCGCAGGTGAACCGAATCCCATCATCCTTCGTTACAACGCACGACGTCACACGGCCAACCCAGTGCAGGAGCTCCTGCGTATATAGCGGTGGGATATGCTGGGACATTTACCGTATTCACCCAATATGAGTCCGTCCGGCTGCGACCTATTCGCCAAAATGGTGGAAAGTCTTCGTGGCAAAAAAGGAGACATCACCCGCGTTATAATGCGGTCGACAGAGATGGACGTGCTGACGGTGTACGACACCTTCCATCAGTGTGGGGGAAGGTGATCGAGAGGCATGAAATACGGTGAACGTCTGTCAGTGAAATCTGGTATGAATTATAGCAGTGTTGCCATTACTTTTTATCCAACCCATGTGTGAAAAGTACTACTCCCCTTATTTTTAATGATTCTTCACAGAAAATGCGTGATGCCGTTTATGCTTCAAGAAAAATATGTCCTACACTCGGTAGTCATCGTCGGTCCAGGCACGAAGGAAGGAAGAACTGCGTTTAAAGTCCCTCGACATTGAAATCGTTAGAGACGGGGCAGAAGCTCGGACTGTTTCAAAGATGGGTAAGGAAATCGGCCGCTCCCTTTCAATGAAACCTTCCCTGCATTTACCTGGGGGGACATTAGGAAATCGCGTAAAACGTAATGTGGGTGGCCCGGTGGTGATTTGAGCCTTCATCCTTGCGAATGCGAGTCCTCTGCGTTAAAAACTGCGCCACTTCGCATGCTCCCCGATTCAGACATCCGAATCATGGTGGCAGTTTCCTTCCTTACAAGAACTGCTTCCACAGAGATGTATCGAGGAGCCTGTTACATAATTTCTGTTCGAGTATTGTACGTTACAGATGCTATTTGGAATTTAGAAAAGCAGCAAAGAGATGCTAGCACATTGTAACTTTGGACAGGATGATTGTAAGAACTCCGCTAGACGCGGTAGGAGAAGAGGGAGATTCAGCTTTCACCCCGACGCACATTTTTAATTGATCAGGAGCTTTCACTTGTCTGCTAGCATCAGAGATCCTTCCTAAGTTAAGATGTTCCATGTCGTGTCCTCCAGAAGGTACGGTGCACAGTATAGCTTACCCCCGAGTGACCTATATAAATGTAAAAATATTTAGAAATATCTTCGGTAATACTTAGGGAGGAAACGTTATATTCTCTGACATCGAAAAACAATGATATTGTTATTGTGTATGATCTTTGCCTTGCTGAATAATGAAAGTGAAAATAACTCACTGTCATTTAAATAAAGCTTTCTTTTAAGAAGTAAATTATGATAATAAATTTTTTATACGCGTTAGCCTCTGCTAATCCTTTGAATTAGGTTCAAGCCCAAGTTACTGAAATGGTATCGGCTCTGTGTGGTTGTATTAAGATCATGCATGGAATACGTAAATAAATTTTGCACTTTATCTCCTTTATAAAACATCGGGCTTGGTATATTACTAATAAATCAAGTAAGTTCTGTTTGCAGATACTGAAATTTCAACCGATGCAGAAAGCCGACCGATCGTCCACACTTCCACTCAAGCGTCAGCTAATACTATTACTGAGGCAACCCCAATTTATAAAAATAATTTCAAAACGTGGTTTAAATTTCTCTGAGCACTATGGGACTTAACTTCTGAGGTCATCAGTCCCCTAGAACTTAGAACTACTTAAACCTAACTAACCTAAGGACATCACACACATCCATGCCCGAGGCAGGATTCGAACCTGCGACCGTAGCGGTTCCGGACTCAGGGTACTCAGACTACTTGAATGAAATTCAAGACTTTTTTTTTTTTTACTCTAGTATTATTCAGATAAAACAGCTCACACTTACGCCAAGGTGCGACATCAAATAGAGAGAGAATCAGAATAGGATACAGAAATATGAATCATCGTCTTATATCCATTACATCGATTTTCTTTGGGGATATTGTCACTTTGATTAATTACAATGTTACTTTCGGCATTTTGCTGATCCTTTAAACACTTTACCGTTTTTTGTTTTATGTACGTAACTTATTTTAAAAAAGCTTAAAATACCAAAATGGTTAACGACTGTAAAAGGAACGCCACAACAGCAAGACCAGCCTCCAGAGATTTATATGAAGTGGAGAACTGGGAAAGAAAGGAAAGCAATGGGTGGGAATTAGTGACTTCCAGCAGCACAGGTCATTGTTGCAATGCATTAGCGAAAGTTGAAAATTTGTACCGGACCGGAGCTCCAACCCGGATTTACCGCTTGTCTTGAGCGGTTGCCTTAACCCTTTCGGCCATCCAGACACGGTCCCTGATGGACTCAAATTCCCAGCTTGTCGCACGCTGCAAACCAGTGTCCCTCATCCAATAACCTCCCACTCCCAAATTATTGATTCCCTTAGTGGGTTCAGACCATACTAATGCTTCCGGACCGAAAAATCGTCAGAGAACCGTCATACCATTCACGTAAGACATAAAACCACTTACAGCGTTTGTTAATGTTGAAGCTGAAATCTGTAGTAAAAATATTTGAGAGATGTATCAGAATTTGAGAGCACCGTGGTCGGAATCGGCATTAGCGGTGCAAACATCACCAAGCAGAGCTCTCGACGTACGCTGTGTCAGAATGTCAACACATTTGCTCGTTTACTCGTCTGCACTGAAGGCCACTCGTTTCTGATTCACCATCTGCTGCGTGCACGTATTTTTTGTTTGGTTAATGTTTTTAGCGCTAATGTCAACGGAGATAGTTAAGTAAGTACGTTTTTTTAAAGGAACCGTATTCTTTTTATAACTGCAATCGATAGCTCGTGAAAAGACAAGTACAGTGATACAGCGTTTGTTAATGTTACCGTTGAAACCTCTCATAAAAAAATTCGAGAAGTGAGGAGAAGTTGGATATGCTACTTTTATACAGTGAATGTAAAAGAAATGCCGTAAAAACAGTACAGCGGTATAGGGCTAACTATCCGGATCGGCAATATTCGACGCGCCAGGCAATTGCACGAATTATTAAGACGCTAGTGCGGACAGGCTGCCTGAACGTCGAAAAGAGGACAAGAAAGAAGACTGCAACTGAGAGAGAACACGAAGAAGCTATTTTGGTTACGACGCTAACGAACCCGTACCAGACATATTGCCAAGGAATGTGGAATCAGTCAGACGAGTGTCCTCCGCATCCTGCATCGACAGAATTATACATGCTTATCATCTGGCACTACATCAGGCACTCGACGACCTTAATTTCGAACGTCGTACAGAATTTTGTCGGTTTGCCCTTCAGCAACTGGGAGACGACTCTACGTTTTTCCAACGTGTGCTCTTTACCCATGAAGCAACGTTTACTAACCGCGTTAATGTGCATAACATGCACTACTGGGTAGCCGAAATCCACACTTGCTTCGTCTTGTCCAACATTAACGACGTGTGGCGCGGCACCATGGGAAATTACATTGTGGGACTTTACTTCGTCTCAGGCATTCTAAATGGACATTCGCACGCACACTTTCTGACGAGCATTCTGCCGGTTCTTCTAGAAGAGGTTCCACTGGATATTCGATAGTGTATGTGGTTGCAACACGACGGTTGTCCAGCTCACTCGTCCCGTGATGCAACGCAGATATCGAATGAATACTTTCCTGGACGTTGGATAGAACGAAATCCTGCTGTCAAATGCCCTGCGTGGTCACCCGATTTGACTTCTCTCGATTTCTTTCGTTGGGGAACACTGAAAGATGCAGTCTATGACGAAGCTTCAACTACGCCAGGCGATATGTGTCACCGAATCGTCAGTGCATGTTCTGCCACATCATCCACTTAATTACATCTGGTCATCGTTCTTTCGAGCGGTGACTGCAAATGTACCTTGCAGCACATGGTCAACAGTTTGAACACATGCTTCAAAAAAAGATAAAGTTTTTCTTTTTTCTGGGAGGACAAATTTTGTATTATGTGATCTGGGTGGTTACCAAGTCGTTGTTAGTAACTTGTTTGTTTCATTTACGTGTGTACGAAATTGCATTGCAATGTCAAATAAGTCGATAGAGTGTATTGCACATTGCTGGTAATACTGTCATTACGCGCTTACGTTCAGCATGAAACGACGTTTCGTTAAAAAAGAATATTTATTTTGCGGTGTACAGGTTGTCACCAAAGTATTTTAAATAAAATGTTTAGTTCAACGGATGTATCCCATTTGACATAATTTGGAGCAGTGTAGCTATAGACAGTTGTCCGATGGCATGTATTTTACATCTAAGAAGCACTCAGCCACGTGCAGCAGTCGATAGGTCAAATATTCCTTCAAACAGTTAAATATTTCATACAGTAGTTGTATTTTGCAGCATATGAGACCCTTTAAGCTTTGAAGAGTGAACAGTAAATTTCTCAGTTTCAGTTCATGTAAATAACAGAGGATACATAAATGTGAAATTGTTTTCGGAAGCCCTTTGTGATGCGATAAATTCTAGCCTGTTTCATATTTCCGTATACAACATTCGTAGGTGAACCTGCATCTAAGTCGAAAATTGGTTCGAGGGGAAATAAAGTTTTATCCTCATAGTGCAAGACTATCTTACGGTACACAACTACGCAGCCTGGTCCGAGACGCCTGCTTAGCGGTATTTACACCGCAAATGCCATTTCCGCCCACTGTGCTCTTACATTTTAGTACACTTCTCGAACTTTTTATGACAGGTTTCAACGTCAACATCAACAAACGCTCTATCACTGTGATTGCCTTCTCAGTAACAATTGAATGCAATTATAAAATGTATACGGTTACGTTTAAAAGAACGTACTTATTTCAATAACTGAGTTGATACCAGCGCTAAAAAAATTAACCAACACTCTAACATTTGACGAAAACTGTCATATGTGTAACCGTTCACGAAATAAAAATTTAAAAGGGCTGTTACGTCGTACATGGCTCACTATGTATACTTTCGGACATGTCTGACAGAACAGGCACCACTCAGATATACATGTAGCTTCCTAAAGGCACAACGTGGTTACCGTCAGACGTCACAGAGGGTGCACACAAGACGGTCTATGTAAGTGAACATCCATCCGCCAAACACGGATGTAAGTGGAGCCACGGTTCAACTTCGAGAGTGTGTTGGTATTTAGTTCGGCAATATCAACACCACGCCCAAAGAAAAGATCAGGAACTGGGTGTTTCCTGTCGCCGTCCAAAAGAAGCTAACTGGACACTGTACAACTTGTACTAGTTGTTGTTCACTGTATCCAAGACTAGATCAGTGTTCAAAACTGATCAGTGCAAGTGCGCATTTAACTATACCGCCAGACATCCTCTTCGCGCTCAGAGTTCATAATGTATAATTTTTTTTAAAAAATACTTGTAAATTGTTGCTAATCTGTATTTCCTTCAGTTTTGCTATCGTTTGCCCATACCTATTAGGATCTATGACGGAGATGTATGGTTGTTGGATGCAAGAAATCAACTATTTTTCCTGCTACAGTTTTGTGTTTGACTCCAACTATATTTGGTGAAGTCAAATTTACGCTTCGCGTATCTTTCGGTCGTCCCATAAGTTTAAAATGATCATTTTCCCTAGCGGCACGTCAGTTGTTTGTCTCACTATGGCAGCCGGCCGGAGTGGCCGAGCGGTTCTAGGCGCTACAGTCTGAAACCGCGCGGCCGCTACGGTCGCAGGTTCGAATCCTGCCTCGGACATGGATGAGTGTGATGTTCTTAGGTTAGTTAGGTTTAAGTAGTTCTAAGTTCTAGGGGACTGATGACCTCAGATGTTAAGTCCCATAGTGCTCAGAGCCATTTGAACGATTTGAACCACTATGGCAGCATGTAAACAGTTCGTGGAATGTTATCTTGAAGCACTACCACCCGGTTTTTCTGGAAGGCCGGTTATGCTTCCTTATTGCAGTTCGGCTAACACCTCTTTATTTGTACTTTCATTAGTAAGGACTCATATGAACGTGGCAACGGCCTTGCCGCGGTGGATACACCGGTTCCCGTGAGATCACCGAAGTTAAGCGCTGTCGGGCGTGGCCGGCACTTGGATGGGTGACCATCCAGCCACCATGCGCTGTTGCCATTTTTCGGGGTGCACTCAGCCTCGTGATGCCAATTGAGGAGCTACTCGCCCGAATAGTTGCGGCTCCGGTCAAAGAAAACCATCATAACGACCGGGAGAGCGGTGTGCTGACCACACGCCCCTTCTATCCGCATCGTCAACTGAGGATGACACGGCGGTCGGATGGTCCTGATGGGCCACTTGTGGCCTGAAGACGGAGTGCATATGAACGTATATACAACGTCTTGCACAGTTTACGTACAGATCGTACCACACCAGTTCCCGGTGTAAGATATACTTGGCTGTTCACGCACTCGGGAAAACATAGCCTAATAATAATGCAGAAAACTGTCAATTCAGGTCCATTAACGTCGTCAAGTTAAACACAAAATTAACATATTTATGCGATCTTTCCTTCATTTATGGAAAATAGTCTGCTACATGCAACCACGGTCACAATACCTCTTGAATGGAAAGTTCAACAGATATCCTCGTACTTCTACATCCACAAATATACTCCGCACGTCAGTTCGCAATGCATGGCGGAGAGTACTTCGACAAATACTACCAGTTTTATGTCCTATTCCATCCACATATTGAATGAGGGAAAACTCTCTCTTATCTTATTCTTATGATCGCTGACTGACATATTACCATAGCGACAAGATGATAATCGCACATTTTTCTTTGAATAGAGCTTCTCTAAATTTGCCCAACCGAATGTCACGAGAACTACGTCGTATTCCTTTAAATCTCCCAAACATATCTTTATATTTTTACGTGGACTACACCCATCTGATACGTACCTAGCAGCGCATCTCCGAATTCTTTCGATTTCTGTTGCCGTCCCTACTTGATAAGAACTCCAAACACTGCAACAACACTCCAGACTTGATTGCTCTAGCATATTATATGCTATTTCCTTTAAATGTGTATTTTATTATCGCAGAACTTTTCCAACAAATCTCAGACTCCCATTCGCCTTCCATAATACATATTTTACGTGATAGTCCCGTTTCATACAGCTTATTAGACTACCCCTAAATACTCCGTCTAACGAAACACGCACCCAGAAGACCTGGTCTGATGTCAGTGTAACTTCGTACAGGTTCACACCATCTGCGGATATGTAAATAGAGTTGAAATTCTCTGTGGCATGTAGAACGGCCACCTGCGTGCATCAGTATTGTTCGCGTTAAGTATTGTTACCAGACGTAGTACAGTATATAAGGGGCGTGATCAGAGCCGCATGGTAAGTGATCACTGTGAAGAACACGGAGATACTCGCGTGAGTAAGCGTTATGAGCTAGCTGATAGAGTTTGAAAGGGGTCTCTTGGGTCACCATTTGGTCGGCTAGTCGAAACGTGCAATATCCAGATTTGTGGGACATGTGGATGTGACAATGGACCGACGTTGGACTGCATGGGAGCGCTAGGGCGGGTACATCCGCCGATCGACGACGTCTGACCATCAGAAAAGAAGATCGCCGTATTGTACGCCAAACACATAGTAACACATTCAGATCTGCGCTCGCCATGTGGAAACAAGTAATGGATACCTTGCAATGTTTTGTGTCATAGCGCACCATTGCTTGAAGACTAGAAGCAGCTGAACTAGAGCCGGTCGGGGTGCCCGAGCGGTTCTCGGCGCTACAGTCTGGAACCGCGCGACCGCTACGGCCGCAGGTTCAAATCCTGCCTCGGGCATGGATGTATGTGACGTCCTTAGGTTAGTTAGGTTTAAGTAGTTCTAAGTTCTAGGAGACTGATGAAATCAGAAGTTAAGTCCCATAGTGCTCAGAGCCATTTGAACCATTTTGAGCTGAACTAGAAAAATACTGCCCCACGCATAAGTTGCCGTAAAATCACAACAAAAACGACTGCTTTTGAAGTGATTCTGTGAGCGGGAAGCATGAAACTGCTGATCAATGACGTCACATTGTGTTCAGCGGTCAATCGCTTTTTTTGCACTAACCTAGACAACCATCGTCGCAAGTATGGTGGCAACCTGCGGAGAGGTCCCTTTATTCCGATGTTTTGAAGAGGCACAGCGCCTGACGTCATGGTAGGGGGAGAATGGGGAGAGGGGGGAAGCCTTTGAGAATGACTTCAGATCACGGAGGTAGGGACTGAGCGAACTCTGATGGCACAACGGTACCTGCTTCACGGACATCCTGCGTCGTGATGCGTTAGCTCTCAAGCGGCAGTATTGCGATGTTATATTTCAACAGGACAATGCTCATCAGACATGTCGCGTGTGTGTATGATCTGTCTGCGTAATAGTGAGGCAGTCTCGAGCAAGATACCCAGAACTATGTCCAATAGAACACGTGCAGGACGAGCTTTGGACGTCATCTCGTTCCCAGTGCCAGTATCAAGGACCAGTTACAACACCTGTGTGCCAATTTGCCTCTGGAAAGGATACAACAGCTTTATGACACCCTTCTCAACTGAATCGCTACGTATGTCCATACCGGGCCGGGTAGAACGTCATACTGATAACTGAGCTCATATTCCTAAGTTCTTTGTAAATTTGACTAGATTTTGTTATCTCTGATATAACATCAACACCCTCTCAACCCGTTAAGTTTCATTTCATTCCATGTCGTACTCCAATATTTGTCACTAATATTGTAATCAGATAGTGTGGGAGTTATTTTTCACAGTTAAAGGGAGCTTCAACTCAATACACTAGGTGCAAATTTTGTCCAAGCCTTTGTGTATCTTTACGACACGACCGTGCAATGTCGATACTATCCTATACGTAAATGCATTGTCAGCGAATTTTGACCAATTTATGTAACATTCACGTTATTACGGTCGCCCAATCGTTGATATTCCTATATTCGCACTATATCACTCCAATATAGCTTGTTAGAACTTGATGTAGAGAATTGGGTTGGCCCCATTAAATTGTATTGCAGTAGTTGCTGCTGCTGCTGGCTGGTTCACTGCTGTATCTTGATGTTAATGTTGGCTCTATATGTATTCTACTAGGGGTAAAAAGATGAGGTCCCGTGTTGTTGATGTGCTTGTTGATAAATAATGAACGACAGCATAAGTGAACTTCAACTATTTATTGGCATGGTAGCCATCATAACTCCGCTGACCACCCAAAGACGTTATCACAGTACAGAGTAACACTGCTTTTACAACATCTTTGCATTGTTTTTCCACATAAGACAATAACACACACACTTTACAAAAGTTCTATCAAGACTGAGCTGACGAGACTTCTTGCTGCTTGTATTTATAACCTCGTCAAAGAATTACTAAGAAGTGATGTGGTTTATAAGTCATGCATCCATCTGTTATCGTAATTTGTGCAAAAAAGTTATTAATTTACATCGAGGGACATAATTCAACAAGTCATTAATATAACAGACAGATTTGTCAACTTGTCAGAACAATTCTTTGTTGCAAAAAGGCCGTTTTTTGACTTCTCTCATTTGCATACATAAGTAAATAACGTGAATTATTAAAAATTACAGTGGTTCTCGTTTAAAATAGATGTTTTTACGTGAATAGCAAGTGAAAACAGTCCTAGTGAATAAATGGGTTTCACGGGGTAATTTTTATTTAAGGAGATCCAAAATACACTCCTGGAAATGGAAAAAAGAACACATTGACACCGGTGTGTCAGAGCCACCATACTTGCTCCGGACACTGCGAGAGGGCTGTACAAGCAATGATCACACGCACGGCACAGCGGACACACCAGGAACCGCGGTGTTGGCCGTCGAATTGCGCTAGCTGCGCAGCATTTGTGCACCGCCGCCGTCAGTGTCAGCCAGTTTGCCGTGGCATACGGAGCTCCATCGCAGTCTTTAACACTGGTAGCATGCCGCGACAGCGTGGACGTGAACCGTATGTGCAGTTGACGGACTTTGAGCGAGGGCGTATAGTGGGCATGCGGGAGGCCGGGTGGACGTACCGCCGAATTGCTCAACACGTGGGGCGTGAGGTCTCCACAGTACACCGATGTTGTCGCCAGTGGTCGGCGGAAGGTGCACGTGCCCGTCGACCTGGGACCGGACCGCAGCGACGCACGGATGCACGCCAAGACCGTAGGATCCTACGCAGTGCCGTAGGGGACCGCACCGCCACTTCCCAGCAAATTAGGGACACTGTTGCTCCTGGGGTATCGGCGAGGACCATTCGCAACCGTCTCCATGAAGCTGGGCTACGGTCCCGCACACCGTTAGGCCGTCTTCCGCTCACGCCCCAACATCGTGCAGCCCGCCTCCAGTGGTGTCGCGTCAGGCGTGAATGGAGGGACGAATGGAGACGTGTCGTCTTCAGCGATGAGAGTCGCTTCTGCCTTGGTGCCAATGATGGTCGTATGGGTGTTTGGCGCCGTGCAGGTGAGCGCCACAATCAGGACTGCATACGACCGAGGCACACAGGGCCAACACCCGGCATCATGGTGTGGGGAGCGATCTCCTACACTGGCCGTACACCACTGGTGATCGTCGAGGGGACACTGAATAGTGCACGGTACATCCAAACTGTCATCGAACCCATCGTTCTACCATTCCTAGACCGGCAAGGGAACTTGCTGTTCCAACAGGACAATGCACGTCCGCATGTATCCCGTGCCACCCAACGTGCTCTAGAAGGTGTAAGTCAACTACCCTGGCCAGCAAGATCTCCGGATCTGTCCCCCATTGAGCATGTTTGGGACTGGATGAAGCGTCGTCTCACGCGGTCTGCACGTCCAGCACGAACGCTGGTCCAACTGAGGCGCCAGGTGGAAATGGCATGGCAAGCCGTTCCACAGGACTACATCCAGCATCTCTACGATCGTCTCCATGGGAGAATAGCAGCCTGCATTGCTGCGAAAGGTGGATATACACTGTACTAGTGCCGACATTGTGCATGCTCTGTTGCCTGTGTCTATGTGCCTGTGGTTCTGTCAGTGTGATCATGTGATGTATCTGACCCCAGGAATGTGTCAATAAAGTTTCCCCTTCCTGGGACAATGAATTCACGGTGTTCTTATTTCAATTTCCAAGAGTGTACGTAAGTTGACCAATATTATTCGTATTTCATATTAATTATTTCAGTTGACTATAGTGTTTTTACATAATTACATCTGCTGTATCAGTGTTCAAGTGCTGTTAACTTTTGTGTGGGTCAGTTATTAATCATATTTTAATGTGTTGACTGTTTATGTAGACATGTTATGCAGTCATTGCTAACATACACAATTACTTTTCTATTATCATAATTGCTAGTTAAACTGGTTGGATTAGGAGGGTATCGCATACTTCTTTATAATAAAGCCTTTAATAGGTTCCGTTACAACGTGTAAACAATCTCTTGGACAATTTACGTACAGATCTAACCACGCTAGCTACTAATACAGTTAAGAAGAACATGATGCTAGAACAGACGTCAAGGGAAAGAAGACGGCTGCAATGACGTCCCAGGATTACGTGCACAGTGGATCGTAGAGGACATTAATATACACAGGAGTGAATTACGAAAGATCTTAGGCTCAGCAGCCAGGCGTCTGGTCTGTCAAGTAACCGAGAAATTTTTACCACTGAACACAAGAGGGCTGATTGTGAGTGAAGCGTTACGAAGCGAAGTTAGCCGCTCATTAGCGGTTCAAGCACGCAGAAAGATGAGCGTACAGCGATAAAGCGGTGCGTCCTCGTGTGTAGAGGAACGCCAGGGAGCGAAAGTCGGGCCCCGACTGCGTTGGCATGCAGGCAGCGACGGGCGCCTCCCAGCACGGAAGCCTGCATGTGAGCCGCATAGGCGCACCTAGCTGTTGCCGCCAGCACCTCGCCTCGCCTCACACACCACTCTGCCCTTTGTTCTGCCGGCTCGGCGAAGTGGCCACGTCCAGGAGGCGCAAAGAAAAACGAGTTCTTACCGCTTATATACCGGGTAATCAAAAAGTCAGTATAAATTTGAAAACTGAATAAACCACGGAATAATGTAGATAGAGAGGTACAAACTGACACACATGCTTGGAATGACATGGGGTTTTATTAGAACCATAAACATACAAACGTTCAAAAATGTCCGACAGATGGCGCTTCGTCTGATCAGAATAGCAATAATTAGCATAACAACGTAACACAAAGCCAAGGTGATGTTCTTTACAGGAAATGCTCAATATGTCCACCATCATTCCTCAACAATAGCTGTAGTCGAGGAATAATGTTGTGAACGGAAATGCTCAATATGTCCACCATCATTCCTCAACAATAGCTGTAGTCGAGGAATAATGTTGTGAACAGCACTGTAAAGCATGTCCGGAGTTATGGCGAGGCATTGGCGTCGGATGTTGTCTTTCAGCATCCCTAGAGATGTCGGTCGATCACGATACACTTGCGACTTCAGGTAACGCCAAAACCAATAATCGCACGGACTGAGGTCTGGGGACCTGAGAGGCCAAGCATGACGAAAGTGGCGACTGAGCACACAATCATCACCAAACGACGCGCGCAAGATATCTTTCACGTGTCTAGCAATATGGGGTGTTTTTTGGGTTCTAATAAAACCCCATGCCATTCCAAGCATGTATGTCAATTTTTACCTCTCTATCTACATTATTCCGTGGTTTATTAAGTATTCAAATTTATACTGACTTTTTGATCACCCGGTACAACGGCAAGGCAAAATCTAAGCCTTTACGCCGCTTCCTCTTTAATTTCATCTACATCTACATACATAATTCTAAGGCAACCATACGGTGCATGACAGAGAGTATATTGCACCACCACTAGTCATTCACTCTCCTGTTCCACTCGCAAATGGAGCAAGGGAAAACGGGTGTCTTAATGCCATCAATATCTTATCTTTGCGATCCACATGCGAAATGTACGCCGGTGGCAGTAGAATTGTTCTGCAGTCAGGTGCAAATACCAGTTCTCTAAATTTTCTCAATGGTGTGTTGCGAAAGAACGTGGTCTTCCCTAGAAGGATTCCCATTTGAGTTCACGAACTACCTCTGTAAATTAGCCTGCTGATTGATCCTGTCGGTAACAAATCTAGCAGCGCCCTGTTAACTGCTTCACTGTCTTCCTTTAACCCTAGCAGTGTACACCTCCGAAATTATCACACGAAATGTACACCAGCGTCACAATGACCGTCAATTACTTTCTGCAGAAATTAGCTGAAAATAGAATAGTTTATAATGAAACTGGACTCTCATGTACCAAACTGATCTTACTTCACCTCTCTCATGTACTTTTTCAATCAATATTAGTATCAATACATCCAAAATTCGACACTAAGTAAAAAGTGTCATGGAATCATTTCAACGAAGAAACTTGGAAGTTATCTCAACCTAAAGACTACATTTGCAGTATAATTACATTCTTAGCTTGCATTTATCGCGAATCTTTTGCCCAACGTAAAGTCCCGAGCGACTGGAAAAAAGCGCAGGTGACGCCTATATATAAGAAGGGTGGAAGGACGGATCCTCAAAATTACAACCAGTATCCTTAACATCGGTGTGTTGCACAGGCTTCTCGAACATATTCTCAGTTCGAATATAGTGAATTTCCTTGAGACAGAGAAGTTGCTGTCCATGCATCAGCACGGCTTTAGAAACCATCGCTCCTGCGAAACGCAACTCGCCCTTTTTTCACATGATATCTTGCGAACCATGGATGAAGGGTATTAGACGGATGCCATATTCCTTGACTTCCGGAAAGCGTTTGACTCGGTGCCCCACTACAGACTCCTAACTGGGTACGAGCATATGGGATTGGTTCCCAGATATGTGATTGGCTCGAAGACTTCTGAAGTAATAGAACCCAGTTCGTTGTCCTCGATGGTGAGTGTTCATCAGAGATGAGGGTATCATCTGGAGTGCCCCAGGGAAGTGTGGTAGGTCCGCTGTTGTTTTCTCTCTACATAAACGATCTTTTGGATAGGGTGGATAGCAATGTGGGGCTGTTTGCTGACGATGCTGTGGTGTACGGGAATGTGTCGTCGTTGAGTGACTGTAGGAGGATACAAGATGACTTGGACAGGATTTGTGATTGGTGTAAAGAATGGCAGCTAACTCTAAGTATAGATAAATGTAAATTAATGCAGATGAATAGGAAAAAGAATCCCGTAATGTTTGAATACTCCATTAGTAGTGTAGCGCTTGACACAGTCACGTCGATTAAATATTTGGGCGTAACATTGCAGAGCGATATGAAGTGGGACAAGCATGTAATGGCAGTTGTGGGGAGGGCGGATAGTCGTCTTCGGTTCATTGGTAGAATTTTGGGAAGATGTGGTTCATCTGTAAAGGAGACCGCTTATAAAACACTAATATGACCTATTCTTGAGTACTGCTCGAGCGTTTGGGATCCCTATCAGGTCGGATTGAGGGAGGACATAGAAGCAATTCAGAGGCGGGCTGCTAGATTTGTTACTGGTAGGTTTGATCATCACGCTTCAGGATCTCGGGTGGGAGCCTCAGGAGGAAAGGAGGCGTTCTTTTCGTGAATCGCTACTGAGGAAATTTAGAGAACCAGCATTTGAGGTTGATTGCAGTACAATTTTACTGCTGCCAACTTATATTTCGCGGAAAGACCACAAAGATAAGATAAGAGAGATTAGGGCTCGTACAGAGGCATATAGGCAGTCATTTTTCCCTCGTTCTGTTTGGGAGTGGAACAGGGAGAGAAGATGCTAGTTGTGGTAAGAGGTACCCTCCACCACGCGCCGTATGGTGGATTGCGGAGTATGTATGTACATGTAGATGTAGATGCTATTCATGTAATGAAATTCACATATTACACGAATATTTTGGTGTGTACTCAACCATTCAGTCATTATTTCCATACCCTTGGAATATAGAGGACAATGTTATCGGCAGGTGTCAGGCCTATTCTGTTAGCGACAACCGTGTTCCAACAATGGCCATTCCTATCGTGGACGACTGTATTTCCTTCATCGCTATCTCAAGATGCGTCAAACTAATCAGTTTCGACTTTGCAGGAGCATCAGCTTCAGAATCCTGTCATAATGAAAGTCACTTAGTCACTTTCACGATTGATTTCTCTTAACATTGCTCCTCGTATAGTATCTTCCGTTAGTAAAATGTCATTGCTGCGAGACATTTTGGCATAAATAAAGTTCACACTCAGTGACTGAACAGTTACACAATATGTGCTACAAGGTCACAGTAACCCTTCAAAAATATTTGAGTCAAATTAATTAAACAAGAATGTCAAACAACTTCGCACGTCCGTACTCTCCTAGGTCTCATTCAGTGCTGAAATTACGTTGGTGACAGTCGCCTGTTCATTTGCAATGGCGCATTCACCGTAACAAACAAAAAACTCCAGGGTCATAGTGGGCCCGGTGTACATTTCTAGGGTTAATTCGACTTGGTGGGGATCCAAGACACTAGAGTAGTCGTCGAGAATGAGTGACATTAATGCTCTATAAGCGATCTCCTTTCCTAAAATTCTCCCAATCTTCTTTCACTTCACCTACTACCGGTCTTACTTGTTCGTTCCATTTCATATCACTTTCTAACGTTACAGCTAGATATTTAATAAATCCCTGGTACTCTCAGGTCGAGATTATCTTTACTATTTCGTTAATTATCCTGGGTGGCCTTTTTTAAGACTCTGCTTATCTTATTAGCTGTTGCAACGCAGAGTGGAAGCCGATTATGTGTTGGTCCACCTGGGTTGGTAGAGCGTCTTAATTTTCTCGGCAGAGTTGACCTAATATCACGTATAGAACATCCATTCCTTCTGAGACCGTCGTCAGATGATTAATCTCGGAGCCGAAGAGGTCCTTGTCAAGAACAGGCCTGGCTTTGTGTATTAGGGACTTATCTTCTGAGGTGGACGATGAAAGCGACGCTCGTCGACATATACTGTAGGTTAGTATGCACCAGTTTTCGATACTCAGAATGGCCGAGTCGTCTATCTGCTTTCCTTTCGATCAACACATCTAACAAAGCAGAACACAAAGAAAGCGAAGCTAGACAACGAGCGCGAACGTAATCTGTGGATATAGAGAGGGCCATCTAAGCAGGCATCATCTCCATGACGAGCCAATCAGATACCGTCCTCTGGCCGTAAAAGTGGGGACCTCGCCAGTTTCACAACAGTCAGACTTAGTTCCTGACGATGGAGTAAATAATAGAAAGCTGACGATTTTATCCAAATTTGACCCAATATGCTAGCCGAGAACTTTTTTCCGAGAAGGAAGGAAGTTTAGGAACTAACGTTCGCCCTACAACGAGGTCATTGGAAACGGAACACAAAATCGGATAGCGGAATGTTACGGAAGGAAATCGGATGTGTGCTTTTCAGAGGAAAATTCTGATTATGCGAATTAAGGAAACTGCGGACGGCCGGACGGAGGTTGGAACCACCACTGAGTTGTACACGTGTCTAGTGACTTACCTGTGCGCTATCTCAGTAGATCGGGTTTCCGAACGCGACAGGGTGACATTTCAGGTATGGTGAATATCATAAAATCATAAATGGAAGCGCCAGTGGCGCTAACCTTCGGAAAAATATTCTTCTACTCGTCGTTACTGAGCTTCCATCTTTAATTTTCGGATACACAGAGTGAAGCAGAGCTCAACCGACAAAATCTGTAAGGTCGTTCAGGGATATTTTCTGATTGTAGTCTCCGGTGTCTCATTATTAAGTAAATGTATTTCGTTTGACCGCTTACCCCTGTTTATCTTCTCTCCCTGCACTGGACTGAAAATATCAGCACAAAACTGCAGATGTCAGAGTGTACGCGCTGTAGATCTTGCTACGAAGCAAACTTGTTCCATTCCCTCACGGTATTTATAGTTGACAACAGTAATACAAACTTCATTTTTCAAAAAAATGGTTCAAATGGCTCTGAGCACTATGGGACTTAACTTCTGAGGTCATCAGTTCTAGGGGACTGATGACCTCAGATGTTAAGTCCCATGGCGCTCAGAGCCATTTGAACCCTAGAACTTAGAACTACTTAAACCTAACTAACGTAACGACATCACACACATCCAGGTCCGAGGCAGGATTCGAACCTGCGACCGTAGCGGTCGCGCGGTTCCATACTGTAGCACCTAGAACCGCTCAGCCACCCCGGCCGGCAAACTTCATTTTTCACCCTCAAGTTTGTATTCAGTACGTCTAGGCTCTGTCTTGGGTTTGTACTTATGTCAGTGCTAGTTTTACGTTGTCGGTGACGCACAGCAAAATGAATAGGTTTACTATTGAAGAGTTGCCCAATATATTACTGGTGTATGAGTTAACTGAACGCAATATAAGAGTGACACAACTACGTAATGCTGAACTGTTCCCGCAGCGACGGCAACGGTGTTACAGGCTTTCTGTCGGCTGTGAATGTATTTTCACAAAAACAAAGGTAACTGGGGTAACAAATCGAACGTTATTATTACATAACTATTCTACAACGAACTGTTAGCTGTATGGAGGCACCCAACTACAAAGTACATTACTACATTTATTTGATATGTACTGGAGAAAAGGAGATGTCCCAAAAGGATGGTCACAAACATAGGGAATACCACTATTTAAAAAAAGGAGACCACAGTAGCTACGAGAACTATAAAGAATGGTCACAAGCAAAGGGGATATCACTATTTAAAAAAAGGAGACCACAGTAGCTACGAGAACTATAGAGGAATCAGCTCATGTGACACCGCATACAAAGGCTCTGCAGGATTAGTGAACAAGTTTATTAGGCAAAGAACAAATGTGGTTTCGGAGGGGCAGATCGGCATCAGATGTAGTATTTATAATGAAACAATCGAAAAACAGAGAGTATAATAGGAAGACCCAGTTAGCGTTGATTGATTTTATTAAGACTTTCGATAATGTCGATAGAAAGAAACTGTGGCGAATTATGAGGACAAAAGGATATCCACAACACGTAATGAACGTTTTAAAAGGTCTGTAGAAACACACGATTGTAATTTTAGATATAAATGGCACTCAAACACACGCTGCAGCCACACACAAAGGGGTAAGACAAAAATGCAGCATTTCACCCGCACTTTTCAATATTTATTTAGATGACGCAATTCAGAAATGGAAGTAGATTTTTACCGGGAGAATTAAGATTAACAGTAATTCTTGTTTGAATTGTCTTTTATTTGTAGATGACGCCATACTGCTGGCAGATAATAAAAATGACCTACAAAGAGGAATAAATTTGTTAGGTAAGGTTTGTAAAGAGTATCAGTTGACGATTTCAGAAAATAAGACAAAATCGGTGGCTTTCAACGAGAAATATCCTGTACGGAGAAAAATTATGATCAACAATAGACCAATAGAACAGATCAAACATTTTAATTAATTAGGTTGTGATGTCACATATGTCACATATGGAAAAATTAGCGAAGTCTGGGAATATATGTGGAAAATAAATAGCTGTCTTAAAAGAAAACGAGGAAAGAAACAAGACTGAAATTTTACAAGACAGTGGCAGTTACAGTGCCTGTTTACAGAAGTGAATCGTGGGTTGTAAGTAAACGTCGAGAAATTCGCATACAGACAGCAGAGATTAGGTTTCGAAGAGCAGTAAAGGGATGCACAAGAGCCGACGGATTTCTAAATTCGGAAATTAGGGAAGAACCGAACATATTTATAAACGTCAATAAATTACAAGAAAATAGGAGAAACGGGAATGAATATCTCGAAAGAATGATTGGGGAATATCACCTCTCCAGATACGATTTTAGCCTGTAGGGAGAAGAAGTCAAGGAAGACTGAGGAAGCGATGGGTACCGGACAGGCAAAACAGAAAAGGCCTAGTGCTTGAAGTGAAGACTGGACGATTCCGGAAACCACAGGTTCGTTATGCCAAAAGACTCAGAGAATATCCCTAAACAACGTCCGAAAACGATGTCAGTGAAGTCTGGGTTGGACAGTAAGTTGGCATATCCTTGGTTGTGTCAGCGGCTGACATTATATCTGCAGTGTGCGGGCTTGCCCGACAAGGGCGCCAACGGGAGGCGGTAGTGGGAGGAGAGAAGGACGGGCACGGATCTGTTGGAGCGAGCTGTCAAACAGATTTGCAACCAGTAGCAGTGATTGGTGTGACATGACATACAGCTGTTAAAAGGGAGCCGTAAGGAGTTATCTGACAGGCGGTATGCTCTGTGTGTTGGAAACATGTTATATAGCTGAAATCCAGTGACTGTTTGGTCGATGGATGTACTGATGCTAATGGTTTAAAGCTCCGATTCTGCACAGCTGAGAGGTGTAGCTGGACATGCAATGGAAACGGTTCGTATGGATGAACATTATTGCTGTTTTTGCGCCTTTCCTGGCCTTGTTAGACGATCCGTGTATTCTATCCGATGCAGCGCCACCGCATGCAATTTGTGTTGAGCGCCATGTTGTCATTGTTGTAAATGCTTTAAGACAGCGAGCTTAATCTCCGTACGTTGGTGTTTCAAACGTTTTGGGTCAAACTGAAGCACGTGACAGTGGATCCACAACCGATGATATTGAGATAGCAAACCATTCATCAGAAATGTATATTTCTTATGTTATTGACAAAGCGTAACCCGAATAACAACAACGTAGCTCATAGTAATTGTTCAAAGTGACGATCGCCAGTCCCACTACATGCATGCATGGCAACGGTACAATAAGTTCTACCGCAACTCTCTCATAGATACCAGGTGTCTGTTGTACCAGGAGAAGGGCAGCTTGGACTGTAGGAAGCAGGTTTTCATCCGTTTCTACAGGTGTTTCATACGCAACGTCTTGACGTAATTCCAGAGGAAAAAGTGCAGTGGTGTGATATCCGGCGAACGCGCTGGCCGTGGGACAGGACCTCTCCTTCCATCCAACGATTAGGGTACGTTATGTTCAGGAGCTCGCGGACATTAACATCGATGGGGGTTGGTGCACTATCGTGCTGAAACGACAATATTTTGCAGGCAACAAGGATACAGTCTCCAAGAATTGTGACAGCATATCTCGCAGGAATACCAAGTAACGTGGACCAAAAAATGGTCCAAATGGCTCTGAGCACTATGGGACTTAACATCTGAGGTCATCAGTCCCCTAGAACTTAGAACTACTTAAACCTAACTAACCTAAGGACATCACACATATCCATGCCCGAGGCAGGATTCGAACCTGCGACCGTAGCGGTCGCGAGGTTCCAGACTGAAGCGCCTAGAACCGCTTGGCCACTGCGGCCGGCCTAACGTGGACCATTCAAACGGGGAGGCTGCCAGTAAGGTCTCATAAGTGTACACTGTGTATGTCCATAACACAATAAATATCTATTCCCGACCGTTTGTTCCCTATGTCAATACAATAGGTTACAGACCCACTATCACCTATTTCAATTTGACTCAAAAGGTTTCAGACATCCTGTATTTGTTGAGGCTAGCGCCTGCTCTTGTTGTGGCGCTTGTGACCGCGTTGTCTGCCTGTCATGTATACGCACGCAAGCACTTAGGACGTAGATAAGCTCGCGCCAAGTCTGTATCCTTATTTGTAGTACAGATGAGTGAGTTCGTCTGATCTTTTATTAGTCCTTTTGTCAAAAGTTATTGCTATGGTGCTGCAAGTGGCTATTGAGAACTGTGCCTAGAAGTTCAAATCTAGCACTGCCAATTGTCCTTCAGATTGTGTTATTTGGTGGATGTTGGAGTTTAGCTTAGGTTTTAAATTGTTGGTTAATTCAGTGGTATCTGGCTTAGTGACCGGAATTCAGCTTGCACTGTTATACAGAAATTCTTAACTGGGGAATCTTTAATTTCATGGTTTTAAGGCGGAAAGTGCAGTCACTATGAGCAAATGCGGAAAGGCCGAGCGGTTCTAGGCGCTACAGTCTGTACCGGCGCGACCGCTACGGTCGCAGGTTCGAATCCTGCCTCGGGCATGGATGTGTGTGATATCCTTAGGTTTAAGTAGTTCTAAGTTCTAGGGGACTGATGACCTCAGCAGTTAAGTCCCATTGTGCTCAGAGCCATTTGAACCATTTGAGCAAATGGAATTGTCATTGAATGTTTCTGTCGACAAATTTTAGTTCAGTTTCCCTCTCAGATGAGTTTCTTTTTGATTTCATTTGTATTACTTGCGTAGGCCTGGTTCCGGCGGCGTCCGTGGACAGTTACACTGAGTACAGCTATGACGTCCACTTGCGTTGTTTTTACTGTGGTGATAGACCCAGCTGACTTGAGAAAATTATTAGATTAATTCAAGCTATGTACTATGTAAATAAACACTAATCGTCTTGGCAAAGATCTGATTGATGATTCAAAGAAATGCTTAACTTTCACTGTGTTTTGAATTTTTATTTAATTGCACGGGTAGTTAATAACTGTTTTAAAAGGCCACTCTGCACATTTGGACCCAGTTCCCACTCCCCTCCTGCATGAGCAACAAAGTTCACCCGGCACACAAATTTCAACTCGACTTAATTGTGCAGTTGTCACAACTTAATAAGTTCTAAGTGTTGGATGAAGAGGGCTGAACTGCCTCTGACAGCAGCATCCGATTAGAGAAGTGAAACTGCTTGAAACAAACAGCATAACACCCGATGATGACGGAGCAGAAGTCGCCACCAACTGCAGTGAAAATGGCACGTCGTGCGTTGCCTGTCTGCTCTCAAAGTGAAACATCGAAACGAGTGATAGACGGCAGCGTGCATCGGCTGGCCTCGCTTCTGAGGCTGATAACGCATCTGAACTTGCGCCCTCTAACGTCATGTGTTAGTGGAGCGATGAGTGGAATGCAATCAGTGTGAAAGGTCCGACTGAGCCGCGCCTTTCGCTGCTTCCGGAGCTGCGTCAAGTGCTGCTTCCTCCGAGCAGCTCCTAATATAGTGGACCTGGAACCCACGTAGCTGCTCCAAGTATCGCGTCTGCTTCAGAATCGTGCCATTTCTGTAAATTTATGAGTTTTTCAGGGCACCTTTTTGGTATCACCATTAATTTCATTTTGTTGTTTGAATATTGGGGAATTCGTAAATGCGAAATTGGCTTGTTATTGTCGTCTTGGATGTTTAGCTGTGAGGTAGAATGAGTTATTTCCTTTAATACTAAGGAGAATAATGAAATAAAGGCATATAAACTACATCAGATTTAACCTGTCGGCAAAATATAGCACACCAATACCACCGCTTTGCACCAACAATCGGATCTACATCTACGTCTACATACATACTCCGCAATCCACCATACGGTGCGTGGCGGAAGGTACCTCGAACCACAACTAGCATCTTCTCTCCCCGTTCCACTCCCTAACAGAACGAGGGAAAAATGACTGCGTATGTGCCTCTGTACGAGCCCTAATCTCTCTAATCTTATCTTTGTGGTCTTTCCGCGAAATGTAAGTTGGCGGCAGTAAAATTGTACTGCAGTGAGCCGTAAATGCTGGTTCTCTAAATTTCCTCAGTAGCGATTCACGAAAAGAACGCCTCCTTTCCTCTAGAGCCTCCCACCCGAGTTCCTGAAGCATTTCCGTAACACTCGCGTGATGATCAAACCTACCAGTAACAAATCTAGCAGCCCGCCTCTGAATTGCTTCTATGTCCTCCCTCAATCCGACCTGATAGGGATCCCAAACGCTCGAGCAGTACCCAAGAATCGGTCGTATTAGTGTTTTATAAGCGGTATCTTTTACAGATGAACCACATCTTCCCAAAATTCTACCAATGAACCGAAGACGACTGTCCGCCTTCCCCACAACTGCTATTACATGCTTGTCCCACTTCATATCGCTCTGCAATGTTACGCCCAAATATTTAATCAACGTGACTGTGTCAAGCGCAACGCTACTAATGGAGTATTCAAACATTACGGGATTCTTTTTCCTATTCATCTGCATTAATTTATATTCATCCATATTTAGAGTTAGCTGCCATTCTTTACATCAATCACAAATCCTGTCCAAGTCATCTTGTATCCTCCTACAGTCGCTCAACGACGACACCTTCCCGTACACCGCAGCATCATCAACAAACAGCCGCACATTGCTATCCACCATATCGAAAAGATCAGTTATGTAGATAGAAAACAACAGCGGACCTACCACACTTCCCTGGGGCACTCCAGATGATACCCTCACCTCCGCAATAGTAAAGCAATAGAAGGTTACGACTGTCATTGAGAAAGAGCACTTCTAAGGTAACTGATGTAACGTCTAGAAGAGCACTCGTTAAATTCATCTAGGAACTGCAAGCTGATAATCGCCACTACTGACGTAGTTGGCTAAATTCCTAAGATTCAGCTAAGTGCTTAATGACCAACAAAAATTAAACGTGAACAGCAGATACTCAAAAGTGCAATTTGGGATGGCACACTCAAGGAAATAGGCTATTACTCTATTATGGTGGTCCAGTCCAAGACCCCTATGGCTATCGGGATTATGCCGAGCAGGGTGCGATGAAGAAGATCTGTTCACGCTCGATACCGTCAAAAAATATTATTCACAATGAAAAATTTATTAATGAGAACTACAGGATTGTCTTCTCCGTGCACTAACAGCTCAGTCCGGCCAGCGGTGTGTGGACCTGGTCAGCAGTAGCAATTGCGCATCGCCCAGCAGTTCTGCTACGTCGTAGAAGGATGGCTTGGCAGCTGATGCATCACAAGCGGCCATGGCCTCACAGGCGTCGCATCTGGCGTGGCCTTCGATGGGTAGCGGCCTCTGTGAGCTGATCTCCGAGGCGCCCTCGTTGAGGATGTGCGCCCAGGAGACTCGCCCTCCAGGCCAGCCTGTAGTACTCGTTTTAATGTACAGTTCGACTTGCTGCAGCACCATTGTCGGCTGCAGGAAGGATGCGAGCAACAAAAGCATCCACACAATGGCAGATGAGGTTGGCTCTGCTTCTTGGCCCCCCTGTAGACCAGCAGAATATTAGCGTTCTCAGGCCTCTATTTGTAATGACCCAGAAATTGGGCTGTACAACTTACGATGGTACTCTCTAGCGAAACTTGCGATTCCATAGAGGATTGTAGACGATTGGGCGCACAGAGGGTCGACCGACGTAACCTTCCCTGTACCACGGAACAGCTGCATCTGAGAGTGAGATTGAGAAAGACGTAGTATTTGTGCTGGTGCTTTCGGTGTACCCTGCTGCGGCTGGGGGTAGTGTGTGTGTGTGTGTGTGTGTCAAATCTTATGGGACTTGACTGCTAAGGTCATCAGTCCCTAAGCTTACACACTACTTAACCTAAATAATCCTAAGGACAAACACACACACCCATGCCCGAGGGAGGACTCGAACCTCCGCCGGGACCAGCCGCACAGTCCATGACTGCAGCGCCTCAGACCGCTCGGCTAATCCCGCGTCATGTGGTCAGCTCTTCTAGTGGCTTCAGACTTTCGTAACTTCGTCTTCCAGACGTCCTTTTCTGCTGCGTCGGTAGCCGAATAGTTACTGTTGCGTTATAACTGGGCTTTCTTTGACAGTTTGCTCTATCATTAGTAGGGTAGAAGCGGCTACCTTAAATTTGAACAGAAACTGTTCATTTATTTCCATTTAAGAAATATTGAACATTGTGCTGCGTTATGGATCTACAAACAACTCTACAAAGCATGAATGCTTAAACCTGTATTTAAATATATTAAATTACGTCTTTTCTCAAACTATGCTAAAATCCGATTTTACCCCTCACTTGGGATGAAGCTGGACGTACACTGAAATCAATGGAAAAAACAGTAAAATAATTGAATGAATATAATTTTAATTTTGAAACTGAGTAATTACACTACTGGCCATTAAAATTGCTACACCACGAAGATTACGTGCTACAGACGCGAAATTTAACCGACAGGAAGAAGATGCTGTGATATGCAAATGATTAGCTTTTTCAGAGCATTCACACGGGGTTGGCACCGGTGGCGACACCTACAACGTGCTGACATGAGGAAAGTTTCCAACCGATCTCTCATACACAAACAGCAGTAGACCGGCGTTACCTGGTGAAACGTTGTTGTGATGCCTCGTGTAAGGAGGAGAAATGCGTACCATAACGTTTCCGACTTTGATAAAGTTCGGATTGTAGCCTATCGCGATTGCGGTCTATCGTATCGCGACATTGCTGCTCGCGTTGGTCGAGATCCAATGACTATTAGCAGAATGTGGAATTGGTGGGTTCAGGAGTGTGATACCGAACGCCGTGCTGGATCACAACGGCCTCGCATCACTAGCAGTCGAGATGACGGGCATCTTATCAGCATGGCTGTAACGGAACGTGCAGCCATGTCTCGATCCCTGAGTCAACAGATGGGGACGTTTGCAAGACAACAACCATCTGCACAAACAGTTGGACGACGTTTGCAGCAGCATGGACTACCAGCTCGAAGACCATGGCTGCGGTTACCCTTGACGCTGCATTACAGACAGGAGCGCATGTGATGGTGTACTCAACGACGTACCTGGGTGCACGAATGGCGAAAAGTCATTTTTTCGGATGAATCCAGGTTCTGTTTACAGCATCATGATGGTCGCATTCGTGTTTGGCGTCATCGCGATGAACGCACAATGGAAGCGTGTATTTGTCACCGCCATACTGGCGTATCACCCGGCGTGACGGTATGGAGTGCCATTGGTTATACGTCTCGGTCACCTCTTGTTTGCATTGACGGCACTTTGAACAGTGGACGTTGTATTTCAGATGTGTTACGACCCGTGGCTCTACCCTTCATTCGATCTCTGCGAAACCTTACATTTCACCAGGATAATGCACGACCGCATGTTGAAGGTCCTGTACGGGCCTTTCTGGATACAGAAAAAGTTCGACTGCTGCCCTGGCCAGTACATTCTCCAGATCTCTCACCAATTGAAAACGTCTGGTCAATGGTGGCCGTGCAACTGGTTCGTCACAATACGCCAGTCACTACTCTTGATGAACTGTGGTATCGTTTTGAAGCTGCATGGGCAGCTGTACATGTACACGCCATCCAAGCTCTGTTTGACTCAATGCCCAGGCGTATCAAGGCCGTTATTAGGGCCAGAGGTGGTTGTTCTGGGTACCGGTTTCTCAGGATCTATGCACCCAAATTGCGTGAAAATGTAATCACATGTCAGTTCTAGTATAATATATTTGTCATCTGCATTTCTTCTTGGTGTAGCAATTTTAATGGTCAGTAGTGTACGTTGTGCTATGAAGTTTCGGTAAACTACCATTAGAAAAAGATAGTTTTAAATTAGTTATTCTTTTGCGCTTTACAAAAACATAATAAAATTCTGTTAACATCCAAGTAATGTTTTCAAGAACTTATTGGAGCACTCATTTCACATGCAGTAGTCATACACAAATCTATCTTCATACTCTGCATTCGAACATGCTTCATGGGCTCACCCTTTGCATTTTTAGTACTGAATCCAGTGTTGTCTGGAAGCTGAATGAGCGTAGATCTCGTTGCAGAAAATGCAGGCTTCATTAAAGTTTTCTTCCTCGAAGGAAGAATCTGCAGTGTTATCTCTCTTAGATGTTGAATTCTTTTTTCTTTTGTTTCCTATTGCCCTATTTTTTGTTTTTGCTCTTTGTTTCTTTTTTATCCCCATTTTTCCTACTTTTATTATGCTTTTTTCGGATGTAGGACAACTTTCTTTTCGCTACTTTCTGTTCTTTTTCTCTCTTTCTATTTTCTTCTTCTTTTAGGGCTAATGTATATCGCAGTTTTCCTCTTCTATGGTTCATGTGCTTTTCACCTTCTTTGACTGCGTGTGGAGCAGGCATCAGTAAATTTGGAGAAACTGCAAAACAAGATTCTTGGAAGTTGATGCCTGTGGTTGCATAGTTGGTTTATCTAACGACGGCTGTGGATCTCTCGATGTTTCAGCAACTGCAAGGTTTTAGTTTCTCACTGATTTTTCCAACATGTCATGACCTCTTAGCTCATTACGAGCTGGAACTTCTCGAGATGGGATATGCCTATCGGTGGTGCCTAGTAGGGTATAAAGGTGATTAGCGAAAATATTCATATTGAATGGGTAGATTCCACTCTTGTCAAACCCCTTAATGCCTGTTTGCTTAACAGCCACTCTGGTAAATGCATCTATGAAGAGCTCCCGACTAGGTAAATTGTAACACTGCGTCCAGGATGCGCTAGTTACGACTGTCTCACCTCTTGCTCAAAAAACTTGCTTAAAAGACTCATGAACAATACATGCAATGTCTGAAGGCGGTGAGTCATGTGTGGAGGTAAGCATGGCAGTATAACACAGCTTTCTCGAGACAAATTCATAAGGTTTTAACTTTTGGCTTAGAGGCTATGTCCATCTAAATTCACCAATACTGGCTTTTTTTAATGTGTGAAATGCCTGACGTTTCAATTAACGGTTCATTAGTTTATAACGTAACAGGGGTAGTCGTATAACAGTTTACGGAGTCACATCTGAAATTACTCTTGTGCCTGTGACTCCTGTGACTTTCCACCCAAGAAATAGAGCCTATCCTCCGTGTCCAGATGCGGGTTGATGTCGTGCATGTAAACCTGTTCCAAGTAAGTTAGAGTCTTGAATGAATGCAGTGAGTTTCAGTGGCACTAGCACCTCGCAATCTTGGTTTAACACGAGCTAAACTGTCTTCGAAACGCAAGAGATCACTGAGAACTGTTGCAGGAAAGTTATCTCTTGGGTAGTTTCGTGTTATTACGCTGAATGAAAACCTAGCCATAATTTAGGAAGATTATCTGATAAAATCGTCGTGATACGGCCTCAAAATAGTTACTGCGGGCACGTATGTTCTGTTTCGCTTTTGGCCGGCCGGAGTGGCCGAGCGGTTCTAGGCGCTACAGTTTGGAACCGCGTGACCGCTACGGTCGCAGGTTCGAATCCTGCCTCGGGCATGGATGTGTGTGATGTACTTAGGTAGGTTAGGTTTAAGTAGTTCTAAGTTCTAGGGGACTGATGACCATAGAAGTTAAGTCCCATAGTGCTCAGAGCCATTTGAACCATTTTGTTTCGCTTTTCGGTCTTGTAACTTTTTGGACACGTTATTTAACGTTTTTTTACAAAACGTCAAAATTCTGCTCTAGTAAATTGATGCTTGGTGGTACGCCCTCAAATTTCTCACAGCACTGCGCTGCTACCTGTAAACTAAGCTCGCAGCGATGACGTATCCAATAACTTTATCCCATTGGAACTCTTAGTAAATGAGAAGTTTTTATCGCTCTTTCCCCATGGTCATTGCTTTGTTATCCAATAGTCTTTGGGGCCCTGAACTACATTCCTAAATAGTGTTGCAACCCAAAGTAGTATAACACCAAAAATTTGCTAAAAAGTTCTTCACTGACGACGCCAGATGTAAGCATCCTGAGTCAGTGACCAACAAACTACCAGCTAGGAGTAGCTTAAGAAAAACATTGGCTCCCCACAATTTATATCTGGCTTTTCGTAGGAAGCCAATATTTTTCTTAATTTATGGTCAATTTTGAGCTTGAGGTCCTGCAGTATATGTTAATGACATAAACTTAGTTACTTGAAAATGGCGTAAAAACCGAAACATGGGTCGTGATTAAATAAACAACGTCATGATATTGTCTGTAGTGAAATGCAGGAAGATCTGCAGAGGACAGGCGACTCCTACAGTAATGCTAAGCTGTTTGTATAGTGGATGTGATTTGTTGTTAACATCCAACAACCTTTCCCTAAACTACAACATTACGATACAGCTATTTACATATGAGCCAGAACAGTACGGCATTGAATTTAATAACATCACATTAAACTTTTTTGTCAAGCTGTATTTATATTGAAATCAAACTGTTTTAATATAAAGGTAACGTTATGGTATAATACTTGCAGCGTTCGCTAGGAGTGATATAAAATGGGATGGCCGCAGGGAAAGTAGATGGAAGTCTGAGATTCAATGGAAGAATGAGGAGGAAATGTATTCCAACTACGAAACAGGCTTATGAAACACTGTTTCAACTAATTCTTGAGCAATCCTCGTCAGTTTGGGATCTTTGCTACAGATAATTAATAGAAGAAACAGAGAATATCTAACGAAGAGCGGCGCATTTCGTCAAGGGTTCATTTGGTAAGCCTGAGAGTGTTACGGAAATGCACATTAAACTACAGATGCAGAAGGCACAACAAAGACGTGGTGCCACACAGAAACATTGGCGTTAAAATACCGAGGGCACAGGTTCCAAGAACAGGCAGGAAAACATAGTGCTCCCTCCGACACACTTCTCGCGAAATGACTGCGACAAGAACTTCGGATTCAGTACAGAGGCTTATCCCGTCTGTTATCTAGTCAACGCATGTTCCACACCCACGAGAACCGTCTCATTTTTGGGTGTATGGAACGAAAACTGAATCTAATCTAATCTAATCACCATTAGCGAGTGGAACAAGAGGAGGCTGGAGAAAGTCGGTGAAACGGGTGGGACAGAAGCTAATAGTAGTAGTACCGGAAATACCATATTAAGCTTTATCAGCAGAACACAATTAATGTCGTAAGGGGAGAGACTTCGTTCTCAACCTTCAGTGCTTACCGAAGCGCTCATATTTGAATCAAAACGATCTGTAGTTCCCGATACGCCTGAAACAGGTGGTAGGCTTCAAGTTTTCGCTATGACACGGAAAAATTGCAATTCGTGCGTTAACGATGTTCCTTACAATATACCTGAGTGGTCTATACTGGAATACTGCTGTAGCGTATGGGATTCATATCATATTTGACGAAGAGGACATGTCGTGCGGGTGCGAAGGCTGTTGTACTGGACAGATGGGGCATGAGCGTTGCAGACAAGTTAAAACTGTGTGCCGGACCCCAGCCAGAACCCGTGTCTCCGCCTTTGAAGGACAGCGCTTACCAACCGTGCCATAAAGGTGACCGCAAATGCGAAGCTCTGGATTCAGGCTCTAGACGGGCACACTCCTCATGCAGACACTCTGTTGTAGAAAGAACGTTTTACACGAATATTTTTATTTGGTTGTTTTTTTATGATCTGGTGAGTAAACATCGAACATCGATCAAAAGAAGTCAATATAAAGTTCTGATTGCCTGTTATTTGAGGAAAATATTTTATTCCTGATTACTGGCCAATTTCAGTCAAAAGATTCTTATCAAATGTCCTAGAAAACACAACAATGGACTTATGACCGTGTGGTTGAAATTTTCCTGTATCGTCGTAAAATATTTTATTCAAATAACAGTCAGGGCACCAGGCTTCTAAGCTTTATTTAACTTGAGAGAGAGTCTTTGTCTCGATGTATCGACGTTCTATCCGCAAATGGAATAGAAGAAGATTGGGCGGGGGAGGGGGGGGGGGTGGGGGTTGGCGAAATGATACTGATTTTCTAGTGGCTTTATTATTAACCTATAAAAACGAAATAACTATGTTACTACTGCGAGTGTGTGTGTGTGTGTGTGTGTGCGTGCATGTGTGTGTGAGAGAGAGAGAGAGAGAGGGTGGTAGGGGGGAGGGGCTTGGGAGAAACGCTGTGTTTGTACGACATGGTGGCAAAGAGAAAGGATAAAATTACACCAATCAAAAATAAAGAAAAAAATGTTCAAATGTGTGTGAAATCTTATGGGACTTTACTGCTAACGTCATCAGTACCTAAGCTTACATACTACTTAACCTAAATTATCCTAAGGACAAACACACACACCCATGCCCGAGGGAGGGCTTGGACCTCCGCCGGGACCAGCCGCACAATCAATGACTGCAGCCCCAAAGACCACTCGGCTAATCCCGCGCGACAAATAAAGAAAGGATTGTTTTCTGTGTATGAGACTATACAAATAAACCATTCTTACAACAAAGTTTATTTTCTCGCTGCCCCGTCTGAAATCTTAAGAGATTCTTATTTTCGTCTGTTTTTGGACTGTGACGTTGAAGAGAAATCGGAAGTGGGTAACCGAAACCATAGCAACCCTCCTTTCCGCCAAAAATATAAAGAGAAAAAAATATCCGAAATTGGGTAGATGGAACCATTGCATGCCCTCTTTGGTACCCAAATGTCAGAAAGAGGAACGTGCATGGCAGACAGAATATTCTCCTTTATACAAGGCCTGTTCAAAAACTCCCGGAACTTTGCCCACAAAATTTTTCTACGTTTACCTTTCACTTGTTGTGCTTGATCTCCTTCGAAACACTCTCCTCCGCAGTTGATACACCGCTTCTAATGCCGAATTTTCTTTCACCTCGTCGGTCGTTGCAAACCTTTGTCCTTCCAACGGGGTTTTCAATTCTGGAAATAAATAAAAGTCCGCAGGGGCCAGGTCTGGAGAATACAGAGGACATACTCTATCGGGACATATTGTCTCGTTCACATTTCAGGCCATTTCCTTCTCACATTTTCTCGTAGGCGTCCCAACACGTCCCGATAGTACCATCGATTAACAGTTTGTCCCTGTGGCACGAATTCATGATGACCTAGTCCTAAGTCACAGAAAGACAAAGAAAACTATCAGCATGGCTTATCTGACCTCACCTGATGAGCGTTTTTGGTCTTGGCATACCTCTTCCGACCCATTGTGAAGACTGAACCTTGGTCCCAACATCATAACCGCAGTCCCACGTCTCATCACCAGTTATGATTCTCTTAAGGAACATCTCGTTCACATTTGCGCGATCCAAAAGCTCTTCAGAAACTGCGAGGCGAAGGTCTTTCTGGTCTTGACTCATGCGCCATGGGACGAACTTAGGCTGCTACACGTTGCATTGCAAGATGCTGTGTCAGGATTTCATGACATGATACAGCTGAAATGTTACATTCTTCTACAGTCTTTCGAACAGTCTTCGATCGGCACGCACAATTTCGTTAACGTTCCTGACATGAGCGTCGTCGGTAGCCATCGAAGGGCGAACTGACGAGGGTCATCTTTAACTTCCGCCCTGTGAACCATTTGTGACTCCGAATACAGCTTAAGCACTCATCACTATAAGCTTCCTGCGTCATTTGGTGTATCTCTGTAAAGCTTTACTTGAGTTTCACGCAATATTTAATGCAGACGTTGTACCTCTAACCCCACTATCTCGAAATTCGTGAACTGTGCGACACAACGTTCTATTCAATACAGCACTGACCAAAACTACCGGATACACAAGAATGAAACTTCTGGCAGTTACACATTAAACACAGGCGTGTGAAAGGATGCCAACCGCATTTCGATCCAACACACCACTGGCGCGAAATTAAGAATGATAGGTAATTTTTTGAACAGACCTCGTACATGAGAACAACTGACTGGATCATAACCATGACATCTTGCATCTACGAACGAAACAGGATCTGCATTACTTTCAGCCACTTTGCTAAGTGCCCATTTTTAAATATTAATGAATATTTTCGAATCTTCTAAATTATTCTCAAATATTGTAGATTTTAGAATGTTCTAGAAAGTTCCTGAATTTTTTAATGTACTCGAATGTTTTGGAGTGTTCTCTGTGTCCCATAAAGAAGCAATTGGTAGATTACTTTATTTCAAATTAGGGCACTGAAGAATACTTCAGTAGATGTAAGAGTATTATAGAGTACTTAAGAATTCGAGTGTCGTATTAACATTTTTTACGATGTTTTAAATGTTCATTTTTTACTATGTTCTCAAATGACGTGATATGTTCGTGGGGAACAAATGAAAATAAAAACCATGCAAAGCGGGTCAATTTTAGCTAGTAGTAATAATAACAATAATAATAATAACACAGTGTAAGCCCTACAGCCGTGTAGCAGCCATTACATAGTTGCCGTTATGATGTCAATTATTTCGTTTACTGTTACAAAGTGAAAAATGAAACAATATTTTGTCTATTGCGAGAACTTCCTGTAACTCGGACAACGCATTTTCATGTGATACTTCAGCATATGTGATATGTCTCAATTTTACTGTCACAGATGCGTAGTACAAAGTATGTGAGGAAACTGTGATGGTAGTACTGACCTTTTAATAACAATTTAGTTTCGTCATCGAAACAGAATTGAACCCTTTTGTTTTTACTTCTCAGAAAATTACATTTTATACCTCAGAGAGGTGGACACCTCCTGTGCAGTTTGGCAACACTGATTTACACCAAGACTGATGTGGGCACTACCCAGTCGCGTGAGCATTGTGGAATGTAGAAACCAGACGCGATTTTCATTGTCGTTTGTAATGGCTGCGTGCTTTTGCGCTGCGTTAGTTCATTTTTTACTGGAACAAATGTCTTCGTGGTTGGCAGTAAATATTCGTGCGGCTAAGGGTTGAAATTAAATAATTGTGTTGTGCACATGTACGATTTCAGAAGAATGCCCTGCGCCTGCAGTAACAAACGTGAAAACTTTTGTTACAGTTGTGCAGAAGTTGTTTGTGATTCAAGAAGGTGACCATTGACGAAAGCAGTGAAGCAAGCGTACGCCTTGCATTTCGGATGTCAGGTTTGAGACCAATACAAATCGTGGGCTTCACACGTCTGTTCCACCAATTGTTGGTCTACACTGAATGCTTGGATGCATGATAAAATCGTCTTCACGAAGTTTGGTGTACCTGCTATGTGGTGTAAACCCACAAATCATGCATCGGATTTCCTGTTTGTGTATGGTACCTTTCTTGAGGAAAGTAGAGGAGGAGGAATATTTAATATAGTGTCATTCCATCTGTCACTCACCCTGCCCTGTGGTTTTGGGCGAAGGATTGCCAATTCCGGTTTCACCCCCCCCCCCCCCCCTTCTTCGTGCCTTGTGCCATCATCAAGCAATAACAGCGAAGACGCTGAACCGACATATTCAGGCGAAAAAGTGGTCATGTGCCAATGACACTCACCCTACATTTGCACAATTATCATCATCTGGAGGACCACACAAAATCACACAGTGTGAACTCACTGATCCAATTAGGGATTTAGATCTTCCAAAGCGTAAAGCAGAGTTATTGGACGCATGACTCCAGTAGTGGAATCTCCTCGCTGGCACTGTATGTGTGACTGTGTTCCGGGAGTGTCAGAAAAAAGCCTTGTGTCATTTCAGTACCGAAGGTGACATTACGTTCTGCAATGACATTTACCATTTGTTGGGAGACCTGGGCATTACATACAAACGAAATGAGTGGAAACTCTTTATAGTCGGCTCAAAAACAAGCCTGAAGGCAGTACTGTTACACAGTACTAATGATAGGCAATCCACCCCACTCGCATGTGCTGTCTTAGCTAAAGCGCGTTATACCATGTCTAAATCCGTTGTAAACGTTCCTCCTATGGAACTACGGGTACACAGGACGGTGGACTAATGCTATGCTCCTGGCTGCTACAGAGGGATACCCACAAGAGGAAGGCAATGAAACGGCACGAATAAACTAGGCAAGTTCACTTAATGTATATATCCTACTGATCATATTAGCAATATATGTGAAATATAAAGTCCCAGCTTACTTGTGACTCTGAGTTAGAGAGAATTTCAACCGCGATATTCGTGTTCAGTGCATGGAAATTTATAGAGACCATCTACTTTGGTTTCTGCAACAAATTCACTGTGGACCAGTATTATTTCAACCTGCTAAGAGTCGAAAACTGATGAGCAATACTGAAAAATACGTCGAACATGTATTCTGTAACCTACTTCTTTCGCAGAAGAATTACTTTTCCTTAACATTCCACCAATGAATCGTAGCGTGGTACCTGCTTTCCATACAATTAATTTTATGAAGTCATTCCACTTTAGTTCGTTCCGGGCGGTTACTGCCAGACATTTTACGGTTGTGGTTGTTTCCAGTGATTTATCACCAATAACGTGATCTGGCAGTAATAGGGTTCTTCGTTTGTTTATGCGCAACACGTTATATTATTATTTACGTTCTAGGTCAACTGCCAGCTCCAACACTCAACTTCGATATTCTGCAAACCCATGGTTTGGGAATATGTTAGATGCCTGATGGGGCACCGGCACTTTTTCCACTGATAGAAGACGTCTTGCGCGCCAGTATGGTCCAAGATGGTTAGGCCGAGCAGGGTGTCGACGTTGGCCTTCAAGATATGACCTCAACCCTCTATATTTTTCTGTCTGGGGTCATCTCCGAATTGAAACATACAGCACTCCAGTTGATACAGCCGAAGGACTGGAGCAGCGAATTTTACAGTCTTGTAGATACGTGCGAGATGATCCTGGCATGTTTAAAAGATTTCGTAAGCCACAGCAGAGGCGGGAGCAGTATTGCATCCAAATGCGAGAACGACGCTTGGAACGCCTCCTCTGTGAAGTACGAGCGTGCAGTAAATGATAACGTGTAACGCGCTGAATCACAATTGCAATTATTGTTAAAGTACGCCGTGGTGAAATATGAGCCAAATTTGATGGACTCTTAAAAAAAAAGACTACCATTCAAACACATTTTTACTGAATAGGAGAATATTTCATGTTGCAAAGGTTACTTGCCATCTTTAGCAACTGTAATAAAAGTCTTATTAAGACCAGGCGCGTTTCGTTTTATTTTAAAGGATCTTCAAGTGGTCAGGTTTTTTTGTTGTTGTTTATTGTATTTTTTTGTCTCCCACGCAGGATGGCGAGGGGACACTGATACTACCCAAGAAGAAAGTGTAAATGTGTTAAGTGCAGTGAAAGTGGGGTATGCAAAAACTCAACATATACACATGGAAGACGAAGAAAACTGCAATAAATAACAAGAAAACCTGACCACTTGAAGATGCTTTAAAATAAAGCGAAACGCGTCCGGTAAGGCTTTTATCACAACTGGTACAGACGGCAAGTAACCCATTCAACTTGTATGTGTGCAACTGCGAAAAAAGTGGCCATAAAACAAAGAAAATAACATACAACATTTCATATGAGGTCAGTGGTGGCAAGTAACCCGAGAATCGCAATGATCTAGCAAACAGCCTGTTTGTGGGCCCATGTTTGCTGGAACGTTTTTGCTTCTGTTGTAGTCAATTTTCGCTATTTACTATAATACAGCCTGCATATTGTTAACAGTAACGGCCCTATAGCGCTCTTTTGAGATAAAATACCTTTTACATCTTTGGATTTAGTCCCGTTAAGAACATGCGAAGAGAAACAAATGAAGTGCTGCAGTGAGCAACTAACTACCTGATACCTTTATTTAATCGAAAAGAAGCACATTTTATCTTTATTAGATGGAACAAGCCGTGCAGATGCTGTTATATTAACTGAATTAGAAAAATCTGATTCGCAACAACACTATATTGTGCGAAATCGCCGAATTTGTAAACTTATAAGCCCACTACTCAAATGGCTCTGAGCTCTATGGGACTTAACTTCTGAGGTCATCAGTCCCCTAGAACTTAGAACTACTTAAACCTAACTAACCTAAGGACATCACACACATCCATGCCCGAGGCAGGATTCGAACGTGCGACCGTAGCGGCCACGCGGTTCCAAACTGAAGCGCTTAGAACCGCACGGCCACACCGGCCGGCAAGCCCACTATCTTTAGTGGCAAAGGGTCTCGTTCACATTCAGTCGCTGGTGACAAAATATTCTATAGAGGATTAGGTGGATATTTATTTGGAAATTTTCTAATCGTTCTCAGTCTCCAAAATTTTTTAGCGCAATAATGTTCAACTAGTTGTCACTCTGTACTTTTCTCCGCAATGCGTGTGAGCTAGACGGGTGTAATGAAATATTTTTTGTGGCTTTAATTGGTGTGGTTAAGATTTTTAAACATGTCTTCCTGAAAAATCTCTTCCTCCCTCAGAGTTAAATCTTATGTTCCCTTTCCCTCCCTCCCCCCCCCCCTGCCCCCTCACCTCTCTCTCTCTCTCTCTCTCTCTCTCTCTCTCTCTCTCTCTCTCTCCTCTCTCTCTCTCTCTCTCTCTATTAGGAATATTTCAAAGGTGCTAATAAATTCATATCATTGTCTTGACAAAATCTCAACAGTTAATTTACAGACACCATTCGAATAAACCAGCTGACGCTCAGAAAACTGAGACTTGATCGGGCTATCAAAACCGTTTCAAGCCTAACACGAAAACAAGATAGGTTTCCGAAATTCGCTATTCGTTTTCCTCAAGTAGTGTAGGATGTAAATGTAGCAAGTTTTTCGCCGTCAGGAAGAAAGAATAGGAACGTGGTGTTCAACGCGGAACGCGCTGCTGTGAACATGATGCTGCGTAACGCTTAGAAATGATCCAGCCTCTTCATGTGGAACTTCTATCACGACGCGATCACATGCGACCGGAGCGCGCTCCATTGACAGCACAAAACCTCGCTAAATGGACAAGCGTAAACTAACTCTTCACTTTGTCAAAGACACAAGTATAGCATTCGTATGACAATGTTTATTACATTAATTTATACTTTGGATGTTGAACCAACAGTGTTGTTCCTGTGGCCAAGCAACCGTGGTGCTCTCTTTGCAATGAAAGTAGAAGCTATCTACATGCGGCGTAGGTGACATTCTTCCATTTCATTGGTATGTGTTCAGAATATCTCACCCGCTTTTTTTCTCTCTGCATTTATATGACTACTTCGCAGTTCACACTTAAGTGACTGATAGAGGGTTTACCGAACCACCTTCAGACTATTTCTCTACGGTTCAACTCAGCGCGCAGGAAAAACGAACACTTAATTCTTTTCTTGTGAGCTCTAATTTCTCTTATTTTATCACGATGATCATTTCTCCCGATCTAAGTGGGCGTCAACAAAACATTTTCACGTTCGGAGGACAAAGTTGGTGATTCAAAATTCGTGAAAAGGTCTCACCGCAACTAAAAACGCTTTTTTTTTTATTACCAAACCAACTCGTGTGTCATATCGGTGACACTTTCTCCCCTATTTCGCGGTAATGTAAAACCAGCTGCCCTTTACTGAACTTTCACGATGTCCTCCGTCAAATGTATTTAGTAAGGATCGTATACCGCATATCAGTACTCCAGAAGATGACGGACAAGGGTAGTGTAGGTAATCCGCTTAGAGGACCTGTGGCACATTCTAAGTGTTCTGCCAATAAAATGTAGTCTTTGGGTCGCCTTCCCCACAACATTACCTGTATGATCATTGCAGTTTAAGTTGTTCGTAATTGTAGTACCTAGATATTTAGTTGAATTGACAGCCTTTGGATTTACGTGATTTATTGTGTAAGCGAAATATAACGAATTTCTTTTAGTAGTCATGTGGATGGCCTCAAACTTTTCACTATTTAGAGTTAATTGCTATTTTTCGCACCACACAAATATCTTGTCAATAATATTCTTCCGGGCCGTTGACCACATTATCAATACATAAAATTTTCCGACGTTGGATTGGCAATCGTTAAAACAAAGGCGTTTTTAGAATGAATTTTCACTCTGCAGCGAAGTGTGAGCTGATATGAAACTTCCTGGCAGATTAAAACTGTGTTCCGGACCAAGACTCGAACTCGGGACCTTTGCCTTTCGCGGGCAAGTGCTCCACCGACCTTTTTCTCCTGATCGCATTTTGTTCTTTAATGTTCGTTGCATTTACCTGGGGCGGACGTCCCATGACTCCAGTTCAAGTTCATCGTTGATCCGTTCACTCGGTTTTTTTTATTTTATTTTTTTTTTTTTTTTTTTTTAACGGAGGACAGTTAACCCTCTGACTGAACACGCTGAGCTACAATGCCGGCATCGACTGAGCCACCCAAGGCTGTCCACACAGCCTCAATTCCGACGGTTTTAATCTGGCAGGAAGTTTCAAGGGCGTTTTCCTTTGCGGTGAGATCTTTTCACGAAATTTCAATTACCATATTTACAATGCGGACAACAGCCCAGAAGAACAGTGACAACGACCGTGGAAGCCTACGCTTACGTACAGATATCTTGTCTAAATCATTTTTCAATTGTCTTTGACACTCTGGACACCTAGGAATTTGGATTGTTCAGCCTCAATAGTCATTTGTGATCAGAAAAATTATGGAAAATTCATATGAACGTAATACAGATCTGCACTTCCTACTCATCGAATTCAACAAGCCTCTGACAGCATAAAGCGGCAAGAATTACGCAGAGTGCCGAGAGAAATTTGTATAGGTGCTATACTTGTAAATCAAATCAGAATGACAAAGATACAGGGCAAAAGTAAAGATTTTTAACAGGACAAATGAAATCTTCACCTTTAGTAAAGGCGTGGAGCAAGGTGACAGTCTCCCCACTGTCTTATTCAGCATAGCCCTGCACAGCATATTAAAGAAAACCAATGAAAGAGGTGCGATGTTTATGAAAACTAGCCGGTTATTCGCCTATGCCGATAACAATGCAGTAGTAGAAATAAATACAAAAACACTAAAAATACATACCTGGCAAAGTAAAATCAACGTCACAGTAAATGAAAACAGAACAAAATACATGGTAACTTCACACTCTGAGGCCATAAAGAACCCCTAAAGATCTAAATATAAATGGGAAATGTTTCAAAGCAGTGTTCTGTCTTATTTACCTGGGAGGTTTAATACCAAATGATATCAGCATGGAAATGGTATAAGAAAAGGATACAATCAGGGAACAGAGCTTTGCAAATCTATAAGTCTTCAAAAACAGTCTTGTTACGAGGTGGACGAAAATCTTAGTATACGAGGTGCGACAATAAAGCAATGAGACTGATTTTCTTTGCAAGATGTGGCAACCCTGCAGGCTTGCGTAGGCAAAATATATTTGACCTTGGTCTATAAGCTGCTTCTAGTCCAAGCGGCACATCGATGCAACTGCGCACTTGTGAGTTGTGCTGCAATAAGCTAACACGTATTTGTGTCTCTCGTCACGGAAATGGAACCACATAATATTGCGCAATGGTATGCCATTTCTTTTTGCGTTAAATTGGGTGAAAACCCAACGACAACTTACGGTGAGCTTCAGAAGGCTTTTGGAGAGGAGGTTATCTCAAGAGCTCAAGTTTTTCGTTGGCATAGAATGTTTAGTGAAGGCAGAACGAATGTTGAAGCTGAAGACTGCAGTGGACGACCGTCAACTTCACGGACGGATGTCAACTTGGCTAGGGTGCGTGAACTCGTACGATCTGATCGAAGATTATCCGTGAAAATGATTGCAGAAGAACTGAACATCAATCGAGAAACGGTTCGTCTAATAATAACTGAAGATCTTGGTATGAGAAAGATTTGTGCAAAAATGGTCCCCAAAAATCGCACACCACAACAGCGAGAAACACGGAAAAATGTGGCAGCCGATCTGTTAGACCAAAAGGAAGTCAATCCAAAATTGTTGAGCCGTGTTATCACTGGTGATGAAAGTTGGTTTTTTCAGTATGATCCAGAGACAAAACGCCAAAGTTCGCAATGGTGCTCAAACGGATCACCCAGACCAAAAAAGCTGGCATATCAAAGTGAAATGCATGCTCGTGTGCTTCTTTAATTCCAAGGGAATTGTTCATAAAAAGTGGGTGCCTCCTGGACAAACAGTTAACCAATATTACTAAAAAGAAATTTTAGAAATAGTTCGTAAAAGAGTTCTTCGTGTCCGTGCCAACTTTGCTGATAATTGGATTCTGCATCATGATAATGTGCCATCCCATACTGCTCTGTCAGTACAGCAATTTTTAACCTCAAAACAAATTTCAGTACTACAACAGCCACATTATTCACCATATACCACTCCGTGCGACTTTTTTCTATTTCCAAGAGTCAAAACGGTGGTCAAGGGACACCATTTTCAAACAACACAAGATGTCCAAAAAGCTGTGAGGAGGGTCTTGGAGGATATTACAGAAGATGAGTTCCAGAAATGTTACCATCAATGGCAGAAGCGTTGGAAAAAGTAAGTGCAATCAGAAGGGAACTACTTTGAAGGAGACAACACTAAATTGAATAAAATGGTAAGCAACATTTTTTTTCACATCAGTCTCATCACTTTATTGTCGCACCTCGTATAGCTCCCTAATTGTCTCAGTTGTCACATACGTGTCAGAGATATGGATACTGACAGAAGACGCCAAAAACGCAGTAATGATCTTTGAGCAAAACGTACTGAGCAAAATGTATGGCCCAATAAGGGAGGAAGAAGGTTGGAGTAGACGCTGTAACACCGAGCTACATGCATTAAGAAACGAAGTGTTATAGCAAAATTTGTCAAATCACAACGAATACGAAAGCTAGAAGAGAATGGCGGAGCATAGCATAAAAAAGAAAATGATGAGAGGTTCAAATGGATCGGAGCACTATGGGACTCAACTGCTGAGGTCATTAGTCCCCTAGAACTTAGAACTAGTTAAACCTAACTAACCTAAGGACATCACAAACATCCATGCCCGAGGCAGGATTCGAACCTGCGACGTAGCGGTCTTGCGGTTCCAGACTGCAGCGCCTTTAACCGCACGGCCACTTCGGCCGGCCAATGATGAGAGGTGTGATCGATGGCGGTAGGCGAAAAGCGAAGCCTAGGAGAAGGTGGATTGAGTCACCAGCAAAGGAGTCGGAGGGTGGAAAAGAGCTGCAAAAATCTCACGGAGGAAAACAGTTGAAGAAGTGGTCACCAAGGGTTGTAACGCTACAGAAGAAGAAGATACACTAACTATTTGCCCATTTTCTGTAATCATTTTGGCCTGCACGTTCGATAAGGTTTCGCAAACATACATTATCATGTCAGAAATTCATCGCGTGGGAGACAGACGTACCAATTCACGGCTCGTGTGAGAGGGATTGTGTAATACAGCGGGTGGACAAAAATATGGAATCACAAAAACCGTGGCACATTACCATGCCTATGTAATGCGGTGTAGGAAACCCGTTGGCAGTCAAAGCAGCTGTCAGTCGTCTCGGAATGGATATATACAGGTCCTGCATGTTTTTCAAGGAAACCTTATAACACTGCTCCTCAGAATAGTGGCGAGTTCAGATACGATGATGGAATGGATAGCGTTTACTCAACCTACTATCTAAAGTAGAGCACAGAGGCTCAGTAATATTGAGATCTGGTGAGTGTAGTGGTCAGGAGAGATGCGTTAATTCATCCTCTTGCTTACAGACCGGGGCCCTATCGCCCTGGAACACAGCATCACCACTGGGGAACAGCCATTGTACGGCTCTGAGCACTATGGGACTTAACTGCTGTGGTCATCAGTCCCCTAGAACTTAGAACTACTTAAACCTAACTAACCTAAGGACATCAGACACATCCATGCCCGAGGCAGGATTCGAACCTGCGACCAAAGTGGTCGCGCGGTTCCAGACTGTAGCGCCTAGAACCGCTTGGCCACTCCGGCCGGCAACAGGCATTGTAGCTTGGACTGGACACAATCAGTAAGATCGGTCACATAATCCCTGGCAGTAATACGACGTTGCAAAATAATCATTGGACCCCAGGAATACCACGATAGGGCTGCCCAGATCATCGCCGACACACCGCCATGTTTCTCTCTTGAGACGTAAACACGGCCAGAAGTTGGCGAACGTGTAAAACAAGACTCATCCAACCAAATGATTTTCTTATATTGCTCCATAGTCCAGGTTTTACGGCTTTGGCATGACGTTTTCCCGTTACAGGCGTCTGCGTCACTGATGCGTGCTTTCGGAACTCCAACTCGCCCTGCAATTCCCAGCTTATGGAGCTCCCTTCGTGTTGTTTTGGAGCTGACAGGATTCCCGAGTGCGGCATTCAGTTCTGAAGTGACTTTTGCAGCTGTCGTCGTCTTATTTTTCGTCACAACCCTCTTTAATCACCGTCTGTCACGATCACTCAACACCCAGTTTTGCCTGTGTTGTGACTTAGTGGATGATATTTTTCCGCTTTCCCTGCATGCGCTATAAATCTTCGATACGGTGCCTCTCGAAACACCAAACACTTCGTGTACCTTGGTTACGGAAGCATCCACCGTATGAGCACCAACAATTTATAAACGTTCGAATTAGTTCCGACATAATGCACTGACAGCCACACAGAACACTGCCCTGTCAGCGACTGACTCTTTCAACGTATTGGGGGCATTGCGCAGGTGCCGTTCGTGATAGAACACAACCAATGCAGGCTTGGCTATCATCTGCATTTATGTTCAATCATACAATTCCCGCGCTGATTCCGCTGTTTCCACATTTTTGTCCAGTGAAAAATGAAGTCGAAATTAACGACCCAGGAGCCATGACTGAAGCGTTCGACGGATCCTAAAGTAAAATTTTGTCTACCGACTCGATAGGAAATCCCAAGAAGTTTTGGTCTCATGTTGAATCAGTAAACGGATCGAGCCAGACACCCTCTGACCGAAGAGGTGCTCAAGCGGAGGACGACACAGAAGAGTCCGAAGTACTGAACGTCCCTTTCCAAACCAGTTTCATAAAGGAAGAGCGCACTGTAGTACTTTCTCTAAATCGCCGCACGAATGAGAAAATGACAGATATCGAAATAAGTGGCCACGGGATAGAAAAGTAACTAAAATCGCTTAACAGAGGGAAGGCCGGTGCGGACCTGACAGGACTCTACATAGCGTTTGGGAAAAATTTGCCGTTCTGCTAACAGCAGTAGGCGTATCAGACCTTCTCTGTAATTGGAATGAAGACTTTCTAGCAAACATAACATAGAAAGTGACTTGGGGCATACCCCAAGCAGTGTTATAGGTCCATTATTTTTCGTGATCTATATAAATGACGCAGGAGACAATATCGAAAGTTCCATGAGGATTTTCGCGGATTACATTGTTGTATACACCGAACTTGCAACGCTAGAGCATTGTGGCGAAATGCATAAAGACCTGCAGAGGACTAGAAATTGGCCCTCAAAATAAACGAACGTAACGTATTGCGTATACCTCCACGAAATATCTAGGAGTATTTGTAATGTTATTCATTTTAATAATGAATAAAAATAGGAGGGCGGGTCAGCTACTACGAACAGCATAGTGAGCGCATTATTGTAACCAAGATAGACACGAAGCCCACCTCTAACACAGTAGTACAACTAGTTCCGCAGATGACGAAGAGATTGAAGAAATGTATGATGACACAAAAGAAACTATTCAGATAGTGAAGGGAGGCGAAAATTTAATAGTCATGGGGGACTGGAATTCGACAGTAGGAAAAGGAAGAGAAGGAAAAGTAGTAGATGAATATCGAATGCGGGTAAGGAATGAAAGAGGAGGTTTCCTGGTAGAATTTTGCACAGAGCGTAACTTAACCAAAGCCAACACTTGGTTTAAGAATCATGAAAGGAGGTTGTATACGTGGAGGAGGCCTCGACACAATGGAGGGTTTCAGATGCATTATATAATGGTAAAACATTGCAAAAAGGTAGGAATTTAAGGAGATGAGACCTGGATAAACTGAAAGAACTAGAGGTTGTAGAGAGTTTCAGAGAGAGCATTCGGGAACGATTGACAGGAACAGGGGAAAGATATACAATACAAGAAGAATGGGTAGCTTTGAGAGATGAAATAGTGAGGGCAGCAGAGGATCTAGTAGGTAAAAAGACAAGGGCTAATAGAAATCCTTGGGTAACAGAAGAGATATTGAATTTAATTGATGAAAGGAGAAAATACAAAAATGCAGTAAATGAAGCAGGCAAAGTGGAACTCTGAGCTTAACCAGACTGAAATCTCAATTTCAGTCACAAACCCAGTCCAATTAAATCAACATGGGTACAGCACCTTCAAAGACAAATTACCCCAGTGGGTCAAATCCTACGGTTGAAAAACCGCAAGTGGTCTATTCGGATTCTGGGGAGACCACAGAAGTGTGCATGGAGGTAAATCGGAGTACCTCAAAACCCCGTAGTAACAAAATCAAACCAAAATCTAGAATTTGGCTAATGACATTTAATGTAAATTCTCTCTTAAAAATGGGAAAACTAAAAAACATCCAGGACAAATCCAGAGAACGTAAAATCAAAATTATTGCATTTCAGGAATCACGATATACAGATGAAAATCCTTTTGATCCGGAAGGATACAGGATATACAAAGGAAAACCTAGAAAACGAGCCATGGCAAATTGTCCACAATTTGGAACTGGATTTATAGTAGATACATCAATACTTGATTCAGTCGCAACTTTCAAATCTTACTGGGGTCGGCTCTCCACGATGACAGTAAAATCAGCTAATAAGATATATACCCTAATCAACGGACATGCACCAACTAACATCACTAACAAAAACAAAATAGAAGAAGTAGAAGAATTCTGGAACCAATTAGATAATATTCTCCAAAAAATCCCAAATAACCATGTCAAAATCCTTATGGGCGATTTCAATGCACAAATCGGTAAAGAAAAGATATATCGATATGGGGTAGGTAAATGGTCAGGGCATACACAGACCAACCGGAATGGCATGCGACTCATTGAAATCTGCATAAACCATGACCTATTTTTCAAATCAACCTTTTTCAAGAAAAGAGCCTCGAAAACGAAAACTTGGATCTCACCTAATCCATTACTAGGTGAATATCAGTTGGATCATGTAATGATCTCCCGCGTAAATACAGTAGAAATCATGAAACTTAAAGTCCTTAATGGACTAGACCTAGATTCCGAACATTACCCAACAAAATTCTCCCTAGATGTCATTCCAGAAAAAAGAAAATTCACTAAGAAATCTCCACACCGTAAATATGATGTACAAAAGATAAATGGCAATGAACAATTTACAAAAGAAACTCAAAATTTAAAACCACAAAATTGGCAACAACTGCAAGCAGGACTTTTAAATGCAGCTGAAACTGTAGGCACCGCAAACAAGAACACGTAAACACCCATGGTGGACAGATGAGTGTGACCAACTGATAAATCTCAGACAACAGGCGTGGCAAAATTGGTTGTGCAACAAAAATCAAAAGACCCTGGAAGATCTCAAAGATACCAAGAAAACAGTCACAAAAGCAATACGAACAGTCCGTGAACAACACGAAGACAAAAAATTGCAAGACATAGAAAATGATTTCAAGAAAAACAATTCCCGAAATTTCTACAGAGTATTCAGACAAAAATTAACAAAGTACTCTCCTCCATCACTCCAGTTCAAAAATGACCATGGGGAAATTGCTCATACCAACACCGAAAACTGTGAAATTCTTGCAAAATACTTTTCTAAATTACTGAATTGTGAAAAGCCTACAGAAAAATTTGAGTTTCATCGTACACAACGAAACCCAGACTCAAAGCCACCAAGTTTACAAGAGATTAAAGAGATAATTCAGTCACTGAAAAATAACAAAGCATCAGGAGAAGACCAAATCATCGCAGAATTATGTAAAAATGCAGGAGAAAATCTTATAGCTACACTCAAAGAAATTATACATGAAATCTGGAAAACTGAAAAAATCCCCACAGATTGGAAGACTGCAATCATACATCCTCTGTACAAAAAAGGAAGTAAAATAGACCCCAACAACTATCGTGGAATCTCTTTATTGTCAATAACATACAAAATTCTGTCTAAAGCCCTACTAAACCGCGCATAACCTCAGCTGGATTCAAAACTAGGCGAATACCAAGGTGGGTTCAGAAAAGGTCGATCTTGCGTAGAACAAATCCTTAATTTGAAAAACTCAATGAAATATTTACATAATACGTCAAACAAAAGTTATGTCATCACGTTTGTCGACTTTAAAAAAGCATATGACAGTATAGACCGAGAATCCCTTTTTGAAGTATTAGCAGAATTTGGACTAGATCAAAAGACAACAAACATCATAAAAGAAACACTCACGGAGATCAAATCCAAAGTAAAATTTATGGGAGAATTGAGCACAGAATTTGAAATAGACACAGGAGTACGACAAGTGGATGTACTGTCCCCAGTGCTCTTCAATTGTGCTCTTTAAAAAGTTGTTAGAGAATGGAAAAAAGCAGGTGCTCCAGCACACAGACTGGGACCAAGACATAAGGGCATAGAATTACACTGTTTAGCATTTGCTGATGACATGGCACTGATCGCACAAGACATTACTGATGCACAGAAACAGCTAGAATTATTACAAGAACAGGCAGCTAAAATAGGATTACAAATTTCATTTGAAAAAACAAAATTTATGACTGACGTCAAAGATGCACCTTCTGATCTCAAAATTGGTAATAACTACATCTCTCGAGTAAAAGAATTTAAATATTTAGGTGAATGGATTGCAGAAAATTGTAATGAAAAGAAATCTGTCAGATCAAGAGCCCAGAAAATGGAGACGGCGTTTCAGTTAACAAAAAACATTTATAACAAAAAGAGTCTCTCGTGGAACTGCAAAATACGACACTACACAACAGTAATTAGACCCGAAGCTCTCTACGCATCTGAGACACTAAACCTTCAACACAGAACACTAAAAGAGGAATTAGAAGTGAAAGAACGTAAGATAATTAGGAAAATCCTAGGACCAAGATGGGGTACATTATCCAAAACCCAATGCAGAAATATATAAAAATATCTCCAAAATAACAGACACAATGCGCATGAGAAGAATCCAATTCATGGGGTACTTAGAAAGAATGGACTCAAACAGGTTAACGCACAAAATCCATACATTTTTAAAGAACAAAACTACAAGACCGAACTGGTACAAACAGACGGAAAAAGACCTGAGAGAATTAGGGTCTCCAAATCTACATGATAGAAATGAAATCAGAAAAATCACAAACACACGGGGTTTTGAGGAAGAAGAGAGAAAAACTAACCGACATACATGGTCTACGCAACGAAAGCTAGCCCATCCGTTGTTTATGAAGGAATACTTGACGAAAAGGAAGGCCAACAAATGTTGATTACGCGTGGTCCTAAGTGATCCATTCGCGAAGAAGAAGAAGAAGCAGGTAAAAAGGAATACAAATGTCTCAGAAATGCGATCGACAGGAAGTGCAAGATGGCTATGCAGGGATGGCTAGAGGACAAATGTAAGGATGTAGATACGTATAACACTAGGGGTAAGATAGATACTGCCTACAGGAAAATTAAAAAGACCTTTGGAGAAAAGAGAACCACTTGCATGAATATCAAGAGCTCAGATGGAAACCCAGTTCTAAGGAAAGAATGGAAAGCAGAAAGATGGAAGGAGTATATAGAGGGTCTATACAAGGACGATGTACTTGAGGATAATATTATGGAAACGGAAGAGGATGTAGATGAAGATGAAATGGGAGATATGATACTGCGTGGAGAGTTTGACAGAGCACTGAAACACCTAAGTCGAAACAAGGCCCCAGGATTATACAACATTCCATTAGAACTACTGACAGCCTTGGGAGAGCCAGCCATGCCAAAACTCTACCATCTGGTGAAAAAGATGTATGAGACAGGCGAAATACCCTCAGACTTCAAGAATAATATAATAATTCCAATCCCAAGGAAAGCACGCGTTGACAGGCGTGAAAATTACCGAACTATCAGCTTAATAAGTCACGGCTGAAAAATACTGAAACGAATTCTTAACAGAGGAATGGAAAAACTGGTAGTAGCCGACCTTGGGAAAGATTAGTTCGGATTCCGTAGAAATGTTGAACCCTACGACTTATCTTAGAAGATAGATTAAGAAAGGTAAACCTATGTTTCTAGCATTTGTAGACCTAGAAAAAGCTTTTGACAATGTTGGCTGGAATACTCTCTTTCAAATTCTGAAGGTGGCTGGGGTCAAATACAGGAAGCGAAAGGCTATTTACAATTTTTACAGAAACCAGGTGGCAGTTATAAGAGTCGAGGGGCGTGAAAGGGAACAGTATTTGAGAAGGGAGTGAGACAGGGTTGTAGCCTATCCCCGATGTTATTCAATCTGTATATTGAGCAAGCAGTAGAGGAAACAAAAGAAAAATTCGGATTAGGAATTAAAATCCATATAGAAGAAATAAAAACTTGGTTGTTTGCCGATGACATTGTAATTCTGTCAGAGACATCAAAGGACCTGGAAGAGCAATTGAACAGAATGGACAGTGTCTTGAAAGGAGGATTTAAGATGAACATCAACAAAAGCAAAACGAGGATAATGGAATGTAGTCGAATTAAATCAGGTGATGCTGAGGGAATTAGGTTAGGAAACGAGACACTTAAAGTAGTTGATTAGTTTTGCTATTTGGGAAGCAAAATAACTGACGATGATCCAAGTAGAGAGGATATAAAATGTAGATTAGCGTTTATAAAGAACAGAAATTTGTTAACATCGAGTATAGATTTAAGTGTCAGGAAGTCTTTTCTAAAGGTATTTGTATGGAGTGTAGCCATGTATGGATGTGAAACATGGACGATAAACAGTTTAGACAAGAAAAGAATAGCAGCTTTCGAAATGTGGTGCTACAGAAGAATGCTGAAGATTGGGTGGCTAGATCACGTAACTAATGAGGAGGTACTGAACAGAATTCCTGAGAAGAGGAATTTGTTGCACAACTTGACCACAAGAAGGGGTCGGTTGGTAGGACATGTTTTGAGGCATCAAGCGATCACCAATTTAGTATTGGAGGGCAGCATGGAGGGTAAAAATCGTAGAGGGAGACCAAGATGTGACTTCATTTAGCAGATTCAGAAGGATGTAGGGTGCAGTAGATGCTTGGAGATGAAGAAACTTGCACAGGATAGAGTAGCACAGAGAGCTGCATCAAACTGGTCTCTGGACTGGAGACCATAACAAAAACAACATGTGTAAGGAACAATTTAAAGTGGAACGACCAGATAAAACTAATCACAGGAAAGGCAGACGCCAGACTGAGATTCATTGGAAGAATCCTCAGAGCATGTAGCTGATCAACAAATGAGATAGCTCGCAAGGCTCTATTTCGACCAGTACTTGAATATTGGTCGACAGGATGGGATGAGCTAGCAATAAAGGAAACAAAAGAAAAGTTCGGAGTAGGTATTAAAATCCATGGAGAAGAAATAAATACTTTGGGGTTCGCCGATGACATTTTAATTCTGTCAGAGACAGCAAAGGACTTGGAAGAGCAGTTGAACGGAACGGACAGTGTCTTGAAAGGAGGGTATAAGATGAACATCAACAAAAGCAAAACGAGGGTAATGGAATGTAGTCGAATTAAGTCGGGTGATGCTGAGGGAATTAGATTAGGAAATGAGACACTTAAAGTAGTAAAGGAGTTTTGCTATTTGGGGAGCAAAATAACTGATGATGGTCGAAGTAGAGAGGATATGAAATGTAGACTGGCAATAGCAAGGAAAGCGTTTCTAAAGAAGAAAAATTTGCTAACATCGAGTATAGATTTAAATGTCAGGAAGTCGTTTCTGAAAGTATTTATATGGAGTGTTGCCATGTATGGAAGTGAAACGTGGACGATAAATAGTTTAGACAAAAAGAGAATAGAAGCTTTCGAAATGTGGTGCTACAGAAGAATGCTGAAGACTAGATGGGTAGACCACATAACTAATGAGGAAGTATTGAATAGAATTGGGGAGAAGAGGAGCTTGTGGCACAACTTGACTAGAAGAAGGGATCGGTTGGTAGGACATGTTCTGAGACATCGAGGGATCACCAATTTAGTATTGGAGGGCAGTGTGGAGGGTAAATATCGTAGAGGGAGACCAAGAGATGAATACACTAAGTAGATTCAGAAGGATGTAGGCTGCAGTAGGTACGGGGGGAGATGAAGAAGCTTGCACAGGATAGAGTAGCATGGAGAGCTGCATCAAACCAGTCTCAGGACTGAAGACTACGACAACAACAGGATGGGATCTGTACCAGGCAGGTTTGATAGCGCAAACAGAGAATATCCGAAGTAGAGCACTAATCACGAAAATCAAATGAAACAAATTACATGATATTTCCGCCATCTGACTGCACAGACTACTTTAATTTACATGACTATCATCATTTCAGCCATAAATAATTATCAAATATAACAGTGTTGGGTATCATTATACTTTGTTAAGTGAAGTCATCGTCAAGATCCATTGAATTGGGTGTCCCAACGCGCAGATAAGTGCAAAATCAACAAAATATATGGCAGACTGGTAGTGAACTTGCTTACCAGCCATAAAACAAATGAGTCACACAACGATCATCAATACAGTAGTTACATGAGCAGTGAATATGGACTGAATATGTACTATGGCAGTTACTGATCGTGTATTGATGTTTATTCTGTTTCTCAGTTGTTTTATGGCTGGTAAACTGTTTGCTACTTGTATTTCATAGATTTCGATGATTTTGTGCTTATCTGTACACTGGGACGCCCAGTTCAATAGATGTTGACGATGACTTTACTTAACAAATGCCATTTATAGTCAACATTGTTGTGCTTGATAATGGCTTGTGGACGAAGTCACAATAGTAATATAAGGTAAGGAATTTTGTAGAGTTAGATGGTGGAAATATCATTCAAGCATTATTAGATAACTGTGGTAAAAAAAATGAAAAAAATATCAAATGAAACTAATGGTTCCAGACAGATTTTCAGGTCCGAGAGATCTATGATGTATGTGTATAGACTGAAGCGGTGAATGAAAATTTGTAGCGAGGCCAGGATTCGAATCATGAAAGGGTCACGGCGATAACCAACCAAGTCTAGCGGCAGAGGCTGCAAGAGAGGCGTTCTGCGACATGGTGTGGTTTACTGTTAAAGCTCCAACCGCACACGTTCCTAGAACAGTCAGCAAATATATTGCTTCCTCCTACGTATATCTCGCGAAAAGGCCATCGAGGTAAATTAGACAGATTCAAGCCCACACGAAGGCTTGCCGGCAATTGTTGATCCCATGATCCATTCGCTTCTGGAACAGGAAAGCGGAAGAGTGACAGTGGTACACAAAATACCCTCTTCCACATACCGCAGCGTGACTTGCGAAGTATAAATGTAGATAAACATGTACTGGGTTGGTGCATGAGTTCGTAGCGTTTTTGTTTTGCATGTTGTTATTCCCGTTGCTATGTATTTATCGATTGCCATTTTTTATTTGTAGTTCGCTGTTTGGTATCTGAGTTTACGTGTTATTATTTTCTCATTTGGAGATAGTGGGTGGAGCTGCGGTCGATAAAAAATGAAGTGCCAAGTGAGGGACTCGGAACTTTTCCGACATATTCTTCTGTTTCAGTTCAGTAGAGGGGTGATAGGAGCGAAGGCAGTCAGAAACATTTGCACCGTGTGTGGGGAGAAAGCCACAGCACAGAGCAAACAACAAAATGGTTTTCTCGTTTTAAGGAGGACCGTTTTCATATTGGTGACACTCCACATTCAGGAAGCCATTCAAGGTTTGATGAAGATCGTTGAAACGCATTAATCATGATCCATGTCAGTGTACTCGAGAGCTGGCACATGTGATGAACTGTGATCGTTTCACCATCGTGCGACATTAGCATACAATGGGGAAGATTCACAGATCGGTTGTGTGGGTACCGTATGCTCTAAGCCAAAATCACAAAAATCAACAGGTGGCAATACATGCATCTCTCCTTGTTCGTCATCAATTGGCCCGTGAACAACACAAACTATTCCTATCCTGTGTCTTCAGTGGTGACGATAAATTGTGTCTTTATGCTAACATAAAAGGAAATGAAAGGAATGATTGAGTCCAAACAAAGCAGCAACTCTCCGTATAAAGACCTGCGCGCATCCACAAAAAAATAATGTTACGGACCTGGTGGAACACCGAAGGTGTGGTGTCCTACGATTGGTTGCCCGAGGTGTAACCATCACTGCTGACATTTATTGCCAACATCTGAGACGTCTTGCGGACGCAGTCCAAGAACGACTACTAGGAAGACTGCGTTAAGTAATAAGGCCACAACGCATTTTGCTAAACTGATGACAAATACTATACTGGAGTTGAGTTAAGAAATCATTCTGCTCTCAATTAATAAAATTTTCTCGGGCTTCCAGCCGCGTCAGGTAGTTAAAATCCCGCTAGCTTTCAACCAAGCTCTGCCCGGTCTTTGTCAAGTGGTAAGAAAGACTGCTGTGTCGCCGTGGCCGCATAGTTATATAGCCCCACTGCTGGCTATGACGTCAGTGGTGCTCTCTTCCTCGCCATATACGGTAATGTTTTCATGCCGCGTCCGTCGTGCCCGTTTTAACATCAAGATAGCCGGGTCCCAAGCTGTGTTGAGCTGCAAACCGCCGTCCTTGTTGATGGTGTTTTCAGAGGTTTTTATTTCAATAGCTTCTTTTATGACGCTATCCCAAAATCCCTTCGTCTTCATAACGACATATGTTTCATCAAATAAAATTCGGTGTCCATTTTCTAAGGCGTGTTCTGCCACGGCTGATTTTTCTTGATACCGTAGGCGTAAGCACCTCTCGTGTTCTGTCGGGCGTTGCTCCACAGTGCGTACTGTTTGGCCGACTTAGTAACAACATCATTGACATGGTATCTTGTACACTCCAGGCGTTCTAAGCCCTAGATCGTCCTTCACAGGCCTCGTGAGCTGACGAATTTTCGCTGGTGGCCTGAACACCGATAAAATCTTATATCTCTGTACCACAGAAAGGCAAAAACACAAGTTTCTTGCTTTCTCCGCCGGCCCTGTTGGCCAAGCGGTTAAAGGCGCTACAGTCTGGAACCGCGCGACCGCTACGGTCACAGGTTCGAATCCTGCCTCAGGCATGGATGTGTGTGATGTCCTTAGGTTAGTTAGGTTTAAGTAGTTCTAAGTTCTAGGGGACTGATGACCTTAGAGGTTAAGTCCCATAGTGCTCAGAGCCATTTGAACCTTGCTTTCTCTTCGTGGGATTTTAACCACCTGACGCGGCTGGAAGCCCGAGAAAATTTTATTAATTCATATCGCTGCGATGTAAAGTAGTAAAGGAGTTTTGCTATTTGGGGAGCAAAATAACTGATGATGGTCCAAGTAGAGAAGATATAAAATGTAGACTGGTAATGGCAAGGAAAGCGTTCCTGAAGAGGAGAAATTTGTTAACATCGAGTATAGAGTTAAGTGTCAAATGGTTCAAATGGCTCTGAGCACTATGGGACTCAACTGCTGAGGTCATAAGTCCCCTAGAACTTAGAACTACTTAAACCTAACTAACCTAAGGACAACACACACATCCATGCCCGAGGCAGGATTCGAACCTGCGACCGTAGCGGTCGCGCGGTTCCAGACTGTAGCGCCAGATTTAAGTGTCAGGAAGTCGTTTCTGAAAGTATTTGTATGGAGTGTAGCCATGTATGGAAGTGAAACATGGACGATAAATAGTTTGGACAAGAAGAGAATAGAAGCTTTCGAAATGAGGTGCTACAGAAGAATGCTGAAGATTAGATGGGTAGATCACATAAATAATGATGAAGTATTGAATAGAATTGGGGAGAAGAGGAGTTTGTGGTACAACTTGACAAAAAGAAGGGATCGGTTAGTAGGACATGTTGTGTGGCAGCAAGGGATCACAAATTTAGCATTGGAGGGCAGCGTGGAGGGTAAAAATCGTAGAGGGAGACCAAGAGATGAATACACTAAGCAGATTCAGAAGGATGTAGGTTGCAGTAGGTACTGGGAGATGAAGCAGCTTGCACACGATAGGGTAGCATGGAGAGCTGCATCAAACCAGTCTCAGAATTGAAGACCACAACAACAACGACATCGCCGCCAAACAATGCATTCATACATTCCGCTCTCACCTTATTCACCTGATCTTGTGCTCTCAGATTTTCACCTTTCCCATTCTCTGTCGAACAACCTTCGAGTGACTTCATCTCCGGATGAAAATGCTTACCGAACGTGGCTGGACTAGTTCTTCGCCTCAAAACTAAATGGTTTGTACAGTCACAGAATCGAAAAACTACCCCAGCGTTGGTAGAGTGTTGCAAATAGTGACGGAGAATGTATTACTGGTGACTAAATGCTCTGTTATGTGTATCTATTGCTTTCGAAAAACTTAAGGAAAACCGCTACGTACTTATCCACCGACCCACCAGAGAGCCCCGCAGCGGTGTCGGCTTACCTGGTGCACGTCGAGGTCGCGGACCGCCTTGACCTGCGGGCAGCGTGTCTTGTCCTCGCGCCTGCGCGTCAGCCCCGCCGAGGCCGGAGCGGCGGCCAGCAGCGCCGCCGCCAGCAGAAGGCCGCAGCCCAAGCCTGCGCCCACGCCTCCCCTCATGGCAGCCGCGCGATCACTGACTGACTGGCTGGCCGGCCGCACTGGCTGGCTGCCTCCCTCCGCCTCCTCCGCCTCCGCCGCCGCCTTATCGCGAGCTGTGGCCGCGCCTCCGTTTGGGCAGCTCCGACCCAGTCCAGCCCCACACGTACGGACAGGCAGACCGGTCAGCCCGAAGCAGCGCCTTGGAAGGACTGCGACTGGCCGCAGCGGCAAGAAACACGCTGCCCTGCTTCCTTATGCGTCTCCCGCGGCTAGCTCATTACGGGGACGAGGCACCGATCGGAAAGGGAAGAAATACATTCGGCGGTAACCCGCTCCGTCGAGCAGGCTTTACCGCAGCGACCGATTAAGAGGTCTGATAAGGCGGCACCCGAATGCTCTTAACGACACGTCAGCATCGGCAGCAGCGTTTCGTGCGAGACGTTTCCGCTCACACGCGGCGTGAGTCAGCCGACCGGCGGACTTACGGAGCGCAGCGCGTGACTTTCCGAATTGACCCCGGCTCGCAGCAGGAAGAGTTTACTTGCCGCGTTCCTCTGCCCCGCCAGCGACTGCCCAGTCAGTTGATGTAACGTGGATTCGCTGGAACTAGTTTCACGGTACCGTCTTGAGAGAAACACAGTTTTATTGCTTTCTGTCTGTTAACACTTGACTGTTAGGTAGGCACGAGGGTCACGTGAAAGGCAGGTCCCAGTGCGGACGCGTCAGCACGTGACACTGCATGTCTTACGAGAGCCAGTCGCTACGGTCGCAGGTTCGAATCCTGCCTCGGGCATGGATGTGTGTGATGTCCTTAGGTTAGTTAGGTTTAAGTAGTTCTAAGTTCTAGGGGACTGATGACCACAGATGTTAAGTCCCATAGTGCTCAGAGCCATTCGAACAATTTGAACGAGAGCCAGCAGCCCTCCCCGCCGGAGAGCGAGTACTTCAGACGAGTTTAATAATTCTTAACAGGACGTTTTAGTTATACCACATTACGAAATTAATAGTTTTAGTAGCTATCTTTTCATTGACATATTGCTTTCCTGTGGGCCCTGCTCGGAGCCGAGCGTTCGCGAAGTATGGTGGACAAGGCGACTAGTATGTTCATTGCGTGCCCCGTATTTCTCTTGGGCCAATTGTGATGTGTGCCTCCCCACCCCTCTCTCCTCGGGGGTTAATGGAACGTGAGGCGATCAACCTACCTAGCCTCTCGTCAGTAAAGTCTCCGTATTTGTCAGATATTTTTGTTGTTTCGATCCTTTAGGGAGATCTACAAGCACGAATTCGAGTGGGGGGAGGGGGGGACGAGCAAGTGGAGGAGGAGGAGCGGAGGGGTCATGGGACTCATGACCTCATCCAAAAAACACTTTACTAAATGCATTCATATTTTTGCATACGTTAAGTTCCAAATGTCTCAGCTAACTTTCGAAAGAGCACCACGAATGTCTTCTTGAGGAAATCGGATAGCTTTTTTTTCGGTTTCAGTTGTATGAATGTAAATGGTTACCGGTTTTGAGCTGATACAGCCAATCTATTAACCAAGTTATTAACTGTAACTACTGATACAATATGGTGTCAAAAGACACGATTAACTTCTGTGCAGAAAGTCAAACTGTGGTCAACAAGTAGCCTTGTTGCACCTGAGTGACACGACCAAACTCGATATTCAGGTACTGTCATTCAAGTGCAACAATAGACACATAAGCGACTTGTTGACCACACTTTGACATCCTGCGCAGAAGGTAATTGTGCCTTTTAGCACCGTATGGGTATTACTAGTTACGTTGATAACAAGGCGTGTGGTTTGAGAAAGGGTGCGTCAACTTAAAACTAGTAATCCCACTGCAGCAAAAATTGTATATTCATGCAACTGAGACGAGCAAAATAAAAAAATATCATATTTCGTTAGAACTGAACAGTAGCAGAACTACTATCCCGAGGCAGCATACCTCGAATCAGCGAGTCTTTTTTGCCCACGAGGACATGACTGCTTGTGGAGAACATTCCAACCAGTTACAGGTGCCCATTCGTAGGTTCACGGTACCTGTTACCGGCAACAAATCCGACACAGTTCGAGAGTCTACAGGCAGGAATTGCAAACCACAGGAAGCTCAATAAACCGAGATGTAAACGGAAAACAACCCCAATAATGAAAACACCGAGCAAGTACGAATAGGACTCGCACTCTGAGGATTCCATACGAACTTCATTATTAGATGCAAATTTTTGTATTGGACTCCACTTCGGTGACTTGCGTGTCCTTAGCCTACCTCAGTTATCCAACAGGGAAAATGGATCTCCAGTTCAGCACGGAATCTGGAAGATGATGTAATGTCTCTTGCAGCGGTCTCTCCGCGATATTTTCAGAAATTTTATAAATTATATAACTCAGTACATATCTCGAAATATCTCTTCTTATCTTACCGATTATCAATGCAAAGTAGTTACAAGCCCAATTATTCCTTGGAGCGTCCATTTACTCCGTGGAATATCTTCTCTGCTATCTATGTTTTCTCTTATGAAAAGAATAGGGACTTCTTGCCGATTAGTCGTGAAAGAAGGAGGTATATGTATGTATTGTTGAGCTAGTCGCCATCTTGATGAGATTCTGTATGAGAAGGAATTTAATACATGAACTAAACTAAAGTAAGTGTGTTCGCGTATTATTTAACTGTTTATTATTGACAGTGTCTGCTTACTACGCTGTGTTGCACGGGATCAGTGGGGAACGTCTGATTTACACTGGACGAACCTGCCGTTTTGTATGTTCAAGATATCCAGTTACTTCAAATAAATAGGCTAACACGGTCTTACCAGCAGATCTCCGGTCTTCCCCATGTGATCACCGAAAGTTAATAATTATTACAAATGTTTCCAGGAGATCGACTGACAATTTTCGTCGCACCGAGACTTCGAAATTGCTTCACTGCCTTATGGAATTTAAGTTAAGCTCAATTTAATCAGGATAGAACAGTATTGAACTGTGTGAGTGTGATAAGCCTGCTTTGTCAATGAAAATTCCCTTAATATACGCATGTTTTTACTATCCTGACCAGTGAAGCTAAATCAGGCCGGTGTGAGAGAATGTTTTTAAAATTTAAAAAATTTTTTAATTTGGCTTCACTGTGACAGGACACATTTTTGAGCATTACTTAAGCATTGTGTGAATTTTATGTTGCATGTGCACGAGAGAAAAGAAGACGAGGCCTGTTCCAGAAGTCACAATTTCGCCACAACCTACGAGAACGTCGTTCAGGCCACACAATATACAATTAAATTTTTGTAGATAGAAATTTAGAATAACTATTTAAATGTCTATCGGTTTGAATCAGATTTATTAAGTGAATGTTGAGTTGAACTTTAGACAGGAAGTGTTTATTATAAGTGAGTATTATGCAAAATTTAGGTCAGTGACATTATTAACTCAGATGCGAGTGACTTTATATATTTGTTGTTCGGTGTATTACTGGTTCTTACTAGGGCGGTGTATTACTGGTTCTTACTAGGGCGGCTTATAAAATGGCAATGCAACAGCAGAGCGAATCACAACAGCCCTCAGCTGTTCCTGAGGTTAGTGAAACATTAGACGCTAGCTTAACTGAAGTAGTGCCTAGCGGCAGCATTAGTCAGGCCCCACAACAAAGCTCAAGTGTTTCGATGTCATCTGAGCAGGACGAAATAAACCCATTGACTGTAATCATGCAGCAGTTAACACTGTTAGCCAAAAATGTAACAGACTTAACTAAAGCGCAAATAGAGATTAAAAGGGAAATGAATGAACAATTAGCAGCCAATCAAGTGAAAGTCCAGAAGCAATTAGAAGCTAATCAAGCGAAATTAAATAATAAATTAGTAGAGAGTTTTCAGAAACTTGATGATAAATTAAATAAAACTGAGGAAGAATTGAAAATTCAGAATGAAAAGACAGAATTAAAATTAGCTGCTCAAATTGAGCAAGTCACTCAGCAGTGTAATGAAAATGCGAAGAAGTTACGCCTAGAGCTAACTGAGTATGTTGCTACTAAGCTTGATACTATTAAAGAGCAGGTCGAATCAATCCCACAGATAGTTCAAGCACAAGAACAGATGCAATGTTCTATGGCGGTAATTCCGGTATTAGTTGAAGTTCAAGATGAATTAAAGCAACAAGTAAATGAGATGTCAGTAGATATGCAGGATTTGAGACAATCACAAGTCAAGATCCCGAAGGACATCCAAAATTTGGATAAATCCATAAATAACATAAAGGAGAGACAAGACGAGGTTGATCATAAGGTAAACATTCTCGCGGGAAAATTCTCGCAGTTAAGTTTAGAAAGGCAAAGGATTTGTTCAGACAATATTGAAAATACAGTCTGAGCAGCTATATATAATCAAGGTTTTCGAGAAGCCAAAGAGCAACTAGGCGAACAACTTAGGCATTGGAAAGAAAACATTGGCAGAGCAGCTATACAATCTATTGACCGAAAGTTCTGAAGAAAACTTATTTAATAAAGGTTTTCGACAAGCCAAAGAGCAACTAGGCGAAGAACTTAAACATTGGAAAGAAAACATTGAGAGATCTTTATATCTATCTCGAGGAGATTTGTGTTCCACCCAAGGAGATGAAATCATAACAAATCTATCAATGAAGCTACATAATTTCGAACAAGTACAGACAGGGACATTAATGCACACTTTCGTTTTTGCAATCAACATCAATCACAACACTATGAGGGTAGTCATAATGACTGTAATTGTAAAAGCAATACTGAGGAGAAAATGTTGAAACAACGTCAATTCCAGATCTACAACCCAGACAAGAAAAATGTTCATCCCGTAGTGTTTATAAGAAGTTTTAGGGGAGTATTGCCAAAAAATTGGAGTGAGTGGCAAAAGGTTAGTTTCGTGACCGGTTATATTCAGGGGTCAGGAGCTATATGGGCATCTGATATGATATCAACTTGGGACACATATGAAGATTTTGAACGAGCATTTTTATCCAAGTACTGGTCAGAAGGAGTACAAGAACGTTTAAGGCAGGAACCTTTTTCCTTTTCACGTGGATCTTTAAAGAAATACTTCGAGAAATACATAAACAAACCGCGGTATTGGGATAAGCCTATGCCTCTACAAGACGTGATTGGCATATAAAAATCTCGACTTCCGGCCAGCATCAGAAATAGAATGCTGTATATTAATGAGCATGACCTTGACTCTTTCATGACTACGCTTGACACTATAGATATGATCGAGGAAGATGAACATCGGCCAAGACAACCGGTTATGCAGAGGAGAGCGATTGAGGCGCCAAACGCAAAACCGGAACGGAAACGGATTTAATAATTAGTATACTAGGAATAGTCAGAGATTCAACGGAAACAATTGCAACGGAAATGGAAATTTTAATAACAGTGCTGCGAGGGGCAGATTCAGAGACAATCGAACGGGGCGCAGATACAACCCAATGTTTGGAAATGCAAGAGATTACCAGAAGCAGCAGTCTTCAAATAATAATAAAGCGTACAGAAATTCTGACCCTAGATTTGAAGCAAATAACACAACCAGTCATCAACAACAACCAGTCATAACAGAAGTAGTAGATGATTCAAGAGGAAATACTAATCGACATTTAAACTGAAGAGGGCCGCTTTATGCTCCGTAAAGTCGGTCGGGGAATACAAAAGGGGCAAACCTGTTTTAAACTAAATTAATTCCGTGGCAATGTTGAGATATAATGAAGGCGAATGAATGACAGATGAATTGACGAGAGACTTAGAGGCCTGTGTAGTCGAAGATAAAAGGGTTCCTGTGTCTGAGATCATCACAGAAGTGGGAGTAATTTTAACCAATGTTGTATTGGACACAGCTTCATCTACAGACGTAGTATCCGGAACTTTGTTTCGCAGAATTAGTAAAATTAAGAAAATCCCCGTTCTACCAGAACAAAATTGCCGAGTTATAGGTGCAGTGGGAGCAAAATCCCGGAACGTCAAGATACTAACGCTTATAGAGATAAAATTGGGAAATGTAGCTAAACAATGCACATTCCTTGTAGTGGAAAAGTTGTTAGTAGATTGTACTCTTGGCATTGGAACTTTGCAAGCCTGCAATTGCAAGTTGGACTTGGTAGAAGGAAAGGTGCATTTTAAAATCGAAGATCAATTTGTTACACTGATCTTACTGAGAAAGGAGGCAGTGTTTGAGCGATATTTCCGTGGTGCTGCTATGCAGTTGATTTGGGCTGAAAATAATAATATGTACCGACTACCAATCAAGTCAATTCAAGAAGAGGATTTCAGACAAACAGTCGAACAGAAGATTGCTGAGTCAGATTGCCTAACGGATAGTCAGAGGAAACAATTATTCAATATATTAACAGAATATGAGTCAGTTTTCGATGAAAAGCCCGGAATTATTAGAGGATATGTTCGTACATTACAGATTAAGCCCCATAAGACATTTTGCTGCACACACTATCCCATTCCCTGGCGATTAAAACAACCAGTTCAGGAAGAGATACAAAAAATGTTAAACTGGAATCTTATTGGACCGTCGAACAGCCCATATTGTTCTCCGTTGCTTGTTGTACCAAAGCCAGGAGGAAAAGTTCGATTGGTATTAGATGCAAGGGAAATTAACAAAATTATAGTACCTCTGCGCACACATCCGGAGAACATCGATGAGTTAATACAGAAATTTCAAGATGTATCCTATTTAACAAGTATTGATTTGAGAAGTTCGTTCTGGCAAGTCCAGTTAGACAAGGACTCAAGAAAATATACTGCTTTTATATATGGAGGGAGAAGCTATCAGTTCAAGGTCGTTCCGTTTGGTCTCAATATCAGCTCTGGAGTTTTTATTTCTGCGTTGGACTATGCTCTAGGACCAGAACTACGTAGTCGAATAATAATTTTTGTGGACGATCTATTAATTGCCTCTAAAACTTGGGAGGAACATGTACAACTTATTAGGAGGATTTTTGCTGTGTTCAAACAAACTGGTATAACGGCAAATCTAAAAAATCCCAATTTTCTCTACAGAGAATTAAATTCTTAGGACATATGATTAATGCAAAAGGCATTCTTCCAACAGAAGCGAAGATTAGTGCGATAAAAAATTTTCCAACTCCAAGAAACAGGAGACAACTGAAAGGCTTTATAGGCTTGGCTTCATTTTTTCATCGATTTATTAAAACTCAAGCAATGAACTCTGAAGCACTAAACCGGCTCCTGAGGAAAGATGTACCATGGCAATGGTCTAATGATTGTGAAAAGGCTTTTTGTGAAATTAAGGATCAACTGATAAATGCTCCGTTATTATACCACCCTGATATGAATGTCGGATTCTGTTTAGCCACAGATTCATCAGATGTGGGATTAGGATCTCGTTTATTTCAAATTAGGTACATCGATGGTGTAAAAACCTTTTGTCCAATTGCATTTGCTAGCAGAGTTTTATCCACCTGTGAAAGAGCATATACCACTACGGAATTGGAAGCTTTAGCAGTTATTTGGTCTTTGAAAAGGTTTAATTATTATGTATATGGCTCAAGGATAGCCGTATATTGTGACCACCAATCATTAGCCTTTTTACAAACTTGTAAGTTGCTGCATCCTCGCTTGTCAAGGTGGACGCTGGCGCTGCAAGAATATCAGTTTCAAATTATTCATGTAGCGTTGTCAAGATCTCCAGAAGGAATAACACCTGAACTGGATGTAAATAATAAGGCAGAATTTCCAGTGCTTCTTCTTCAAGAAAATAGTTACAAGTTATATTATATTCATTTATGTAAGACAATGGCTCAGCTTCAGAAGAAGGATCGACGATGGAATGTTATAACACGACAATTCAATCAACAAAATCCTATGGTCAATTTGGAATACTACCGGCTTGTGAATAATATTTTATTTTTTAAATCTGGGAAGGCTGAGAATCCAAAATGATGTGTCTGCACACCCGAAGAATATGAAGAACGATTTATTTGGTTTACACATTTGACCTGGGGTCATGTTGGTGTTGTAAAGTGTGCTAATAAGATTAGATATTATTGTTACTTCCCAAATATAAGGCGAAAAGTGCACAAAGTCATACAGAAATGTGTTCTCTGTCAAAAAGCAAAGCCGGACAACAAGGGAAATAAACTTGCGCTTCACTCAATAATACCTGAAGCACCAAGATCACTTATATCACGTGATATTTGTGGACCACTTCCTAGAGCCAGAGGTGGTGTTAAGTACATTATTGGATTCTGTGATGTGTTTACAAAATATGTTAAACTATATCCTATAAAATCAGCAACTGCAAGAGCTGCCGCAGTAAAGTTTGTAAATGACTACATACCTCATGCAGGGATTCCAAAATCTATAATCTCCGACAATGCGAAGATATTTACTGGATATTTATGGAGAAAATTAGTATCACAATTAGGAATAAAACAGATATTTACATCTTGCTATCATCCACAAGGGAATTTAATTGAACGTGTTTTTCGAGAACTAAACAGATTCATGAGAACGTACTGTCATGATAAACAAACTACCTGGATAAACTATTTGACCGAGTTTGAGCAGATTTATAATAATTTACCTCATAGTTCTACAAACTTTACCCCGAATGAACTGATGTTCAGAGATAACGAAAGAAACTTTTGCGTAGATAACTTGCCTAAACTCGAGGACACCAAAGTATCATGGGAAGAAAAAATTCGCAATGCTCTCATTAATATTACGGAGAAAGCAAGACAGCGAAAGGAAATCCATGACAGAAACATCAAACGGATTCAGACTTTCAATACCGGACAAAAAATTCTTTTAAGAAGACACATCAAGTCATCAAGGTTGAAGAAGACCATCAGAAAATGGAATCTAATTTATACAGGTCCATATATAATACATAGTTGATATACCGAATCCTGGTGCGTATTTATTAGCATATCCGGATCCTGGAAGAATAAAAGGATTATTTCCCCATGTAGACCTAAAGAGGTACTTTTAAGGAAAGTGTTTCAAATTAAATGAAAAGTCTATATGAAGTATTTTGGTGTTTAAAAAAAATGAAGTGCGAAGGACAGTATGCCTCAGCTACTGTGTTAGGTTAAATGACAGCATGCCAAGCATCTGTGATAGTTTAATGAACAGTAAGCGATTGCTTCTGTGATAGTATAGGAATATTTAGAAAAGTGAGTGGAACTGTAGCTATTGCTGCTGTGAAGACTTACGGATTATCTGTCTACACGATGATCACCAAAGAAGCTTGTGCGTGTGAAATAATATACATTCAGGGAGTGTTAATCTCCAGTGAGAATAAGTTTACTGAAACTATATGATCGAATACGGGGCTTTCGTGTGAAGTTAGTGTTTGTAAACTGACAGTTCACAGGAGAACAAATGAACCGCGTTAGGAAATTAGAATCGATTGCTACTGTCCACAGATATAAAGACTCGCTGTGTGTTTTTTTTTTTTTTTTTTTTTTTTTTTTTTTTTTTTTTTTTGGCGCGAGCTAAATTCTATTCAAGAGAATTTAATTGACCAGCTTAGTGTGTGTTGAAAAAATTAGAGTTAATAAGAAAGTTCTTCATTGAATTTGTAATAATGTGTCATTTTCCAGTTGGATTTGTTTATTGTTATATTGCATTCATATATGTTCATGAGAAAATGCGGCATTTGGAGTATAAAAGAGAAAAATTTGATCGTCAATAACAAAGATTAATTTCAGCTGGAGTGGTCATGCAGCAAGACTTAATTAAACGTTCTCTTTCAGCAAAATTTCATTTTAATCATGTATGAGTAAGATATAATTTTTTTTGGAAATTGTCTCAAATAATAAAGTTTTTAATATTCTGACATGCTATCCACATTCGTACTTGAAACCAAATCAGGAAAGATTCAGATCTACTTCCACCTGGAAAAGCCAACGAAAATAAATAAATAAATAATTAAAACCAGGATTAGAACCTTTCGGCTTACTCAAGAAGATGAATGATATCCATGTTTTCAAAAATTGTTTTCCGATCTGGAGTTGTGATATTGTGCAACTACAGTATTGATTAAGACACCTAGGTGTGGAAAGTATAAGACGAATGGATTTCCCCATTCCTCAGATGGAAGATTGGATGGATCAGGTCCATATTTGAGTTCAAAAATGATTTCCCCATTCCTCAGATGGAAGATTGGATGGATCAGGTCCATATTTGAGTTCAAAAATGAATCTGGAGAAATTCGACTAACCTTTCTCTTCCAGGAATCTTTAATAGTTGACCATTCCTTAAACGAATTTCGATTGTTTCATGCCACAATCCTGAGTACCTGTTCCTGAGGTTCCTTCTGGTCTCTCAAATCCGTTACGTCTCCTGTCCAGTACGCCAATGCGACGCCTGTCCTCCGTGCCGTGTTTCATGTTCCTGTTCGATCAGTTTCACCGCAATTCAGCAGGACATCGATGAAGAAAATTTTTCAGAAGATTGTAAAAATTTTGCATGTGTAAAGATTTTTTTTTTTTTTGGCTGTGAGGCAGATTTTATCTTTCCTATGAATTCTAGAATATCTCTCAAATTTCTAAATTATTCTGTCTTTCCTATCATCTGTGATACCTAGTTGGGGTCTAAGCCTCCAGGTTTTCCGGGGTTTCCCTGTGAAGGCCAGTTCCTGAATAGGTAGACCTGATTAACAACAATAAATGTCCATCTTCCCTGGTTGTGTACGTGGGATGCGGGTATGTCCCAGTACACGTGAAAGCAACAACTAGGTATCTAGGTAACGAAGATACCAAATCTCTTTCAATTCTTGTAATCAAACAATTCTTACTAACTTCTTAAAATTTATAGGAACGTATGTTCCACAAATTCTAACGAGTTAGCTAAGCCAATAGTTAGCTCGCAAAGTGGATACATATCAACTTTGCTCGCTGCGAGGGGCTATGTAATGTCTCTTGCAGCGGTCTCTCCGCGATATTTTCAGAAATTTTATAAATTATATAACTCAGTACATATCTCGAAATATCTCTTCTTATCTTACCGATTATCAATGCAAAGTAGTTTCAAGCTCAATTATTCCTTGGAGCGTCCATTTACTCCGTGGAATATCTTCTCTGCTATCTATGTTTTCTCTTATGAAAAGAATAGGGACTTCTTGCCGATTAGTCGTGAAAGAAGGAGGTATATGTATGTATTGTTGAGCTAGTCGCCATCTTGATGAGATTCTGTATGAGAAGGAATTTAATACATGAACTAAACTAAAGTAAGTGTGTTCGCGTATTATTTAACTGTTTATTATTGACAGTGTCTGCTTACTACGCTGTGTTGCACGGGCTCAGTGGGGAACGTCTGATTTACACTGGACGAACCTGCCGTTTTGTATGCTCAAGATATCCAGTTACTTCAAATAAATAGGCTAACACGGTCTTACCAGCAGATCTCCGGTCTTCCCCATGTGATCACCGAAAGTTAATAATTACTACAAATGTTTCCAGGAGATCGACTGACAATTTTCGTCGCACCGAGACTTCGAAATTGCTTCACTGCCTTATGGAATTTAAGTTAAGCTCAGTTTAATCAGGATAGAACAGTATTGAACTGTGTGAATGTGATAAGCCTGCTTTGCCAATGAAAATTCCCTTAATATACGCATGTTTTTACTGTCCTGACTAGTGAAGCTAAATCAGGCCGGTGTGAGAGAATGTTTTTAAATTTTAGAAATATTAAAATGTGTTGTTGCTGGCGACTCCTCACGTCGTTGAGAGGTGGAGGCTAAGTGAAAACGAAGACTAAAAAGACCGAGATTCGATCATGCTACCTCACGGTTTACCAGGATCACTTTTTACCACTTTTTTTACGCGACCGGTGGCGTTAACCGATTTTTTGTTTTTCTTTTGCCTAACTATCTACTTGACTAAACTAAGTTTAATCTTTAAAAAATGAAACAAAAATCAGAGCTACCCATAAATGCCACTGCCACTTTTACTCTCAGACAAAAAACTGAATTATCTCCCTTCAAGCGTTGCCCCTAATTATTCCCAAAAATTCTCGCAAGGCTATAGGAACCAGGGTTCTATAATTTCTCTTTTTTATTTGCGTGATTATAACTAGTAAATGTGTACAAATAAAAATACTATATAACATAATGTTACAAGAAATGTTATTCAAAAGGAAACAAAAAAAACACATTGACTGCCATGGTATAGTTGGGTTACCGACCTCTTGGGGTCATTTACGTTTTTTCAATATCCTGCTTTAGTCTGCTCCAAGTAAACTTGTTACTAAGTGCAAATAAATTGAAAATTTGACATTTAGTACTTTTTTTTAATTTTTTGTGTGAGTTACACATGATTCACATGGCCCCAGAGTAAAGGTACCAGGTGTGTCATTTGCTATGTCGCTAATAATTTTAGGTTTGTATGTCAGTTTTTCATTCCACAGCATTATTTGTGTACAGTTCCATTATTGCTTTCCCGCATTGTTGCTACAGTCTTTATACAGTGTTGTTTGCTCCACAAGAAATTCATATTTTGGCAGAAGAAAATGTCTCTTATAAGTTATGAAGATGAACAAAGACATGTACAACAGCTTTTAGATGAAGTTATGAACATAAGTGATGAGAATTCTGTGTCTTTATTTCGTAATAGCTCAGGCGAATTTTTACCAGAGGAGACCGGAAGCGAAACCGGAAGTTCTGATGATGGAATCACATCAGTGAAGGTAGGAAGAAGAGTTTTATGTCCACATTCAGTCAAAGAACTGACTTCACAGCTGTCAAAAGCGGGCAACAAAGCACCTCTATCCGTGTTAGTGCAGTTGATTCAAGTTCAATTGAAGTAAGTGTAATATCAGAAAGTTCCGAAGATGAATATGACACACTTAGAAGAAATTCTAATGAGATTCTCTGGGGGCCAGTTACGGTCAAAAATATGAAAAACTTTACATTTATTCATTCCAGTTCTGATGTAAATGCTTCTGTTGCACTAACTCTCAAAGGCAAGACACCATACGATTACTTCAAATATTTTGTAACTGATGAAATTTTAGAATATGTGACTCAACAAACTAATTTGTACGCAAAACAAGTCTTAGAAAGTCATTCAGTAACTGTTAATTCACGACTGAAAAAGTGGACTGATGTCAGCAAAACTGAAATTGAACGATTTTTAGGATTTTTGTTATGGATGTCACTAAATGTAAAACCGAGGATTCCAAATTATTGGTCAAAGAATATGCCCTATCACAACTATGTAAAAAATGTTATGTCACGCAATCGTTTTGAGCTGCTTTAACGTATGTGGCATTTTTCCGATAACAACCAGTGCCCACCGGGAAACCGCTTATTCAAAATTCAACCTCTTATTGATAAATTACTGCAGAGATTTCAAAGTGCAGTTGTGCCAGAGAAAGAAGTTTGCATTAACGAAACACTTGTGCCATTTCGAGGAAGACTGTTTCATTCAGTATATAAAGAATAAGCGCCATAAATTCGGAATTAAATTGTTCAAACATGGATAAGAGGTCACGGGTCGAGGGAAAGTTTTTCAATCGAATCTTGTGACAGAGATAAACCGTCGGTGCAACATTACTCATCACATGACGACTGCCTACCATCCGCAAGCTAACGGGCTTACTAATCGCCTTAATAAGACCTTGGCCGACATGCTATCAATGTTCGTCAATGTTGAGCAGAGCAACTGGGATAAGGTGCTACCTTTCGTGACGTTTGCCTACAACGCCGCCAAACAAAATACCACAGGATTTACGCCATTTTTCCTGGTGCATGGCCGTGAGGCGACTACGACGATGGACACTGTGTTTCCGTTACATCCTGATGACGTGGACGATGACTATATCGGCCAGGTATTTACCAGATCTGAGGAAGCTCGGCTGTTAGCTCGACTCCGCACGCTCAGGCTAAAGAAAACGATCGCCGAAGGTATGACGCGAGTCACCACCCTGTTGTCTACCAGCCTGGTGACCTCGTCTGGATCTTCACTCCTGCTCGGAAGGTTGGTCTCTCTAAGAAGCTCCTCAGGCGCTACTTTGGACCCTATAAGGTTGTAAGACAGTTGTCTGATGTTACTTATGAAGTTGAAGATTTCGATCCCGACACAAGACGACGAAAGATCAGAGATACGGTCCACGTCCTTCGAATGGAGCCCTATAAGGATCCTGCAACAAAGGGCAAATTCGAAACTCTAGCGACAGGCAACAAGCGGAAAGGTGACGAAGAGCGTAGCGGCAAAAGAAGTTCTAAGAAGATCACCGCCAGGGCGAGCATCAGTCATCGGGAGTCGGAGTATGCAGGACCGATGATCGTTCCCGGACTAGGGCGACGTGACACCGAGACGCTGTTCACTTAAGGAGGGAGCAATGTCGCAGGATACGCTGAGTGACACTGTGCTGTAGTGGTTAAGATACTGAAGTGTTACGTGGAGGGTCGTCAGTTCAAAACTCGTCTAGACTGCACAATTTTAATTTCTACATTCGGTTCGCGTACATTCTAGAAGTATCCACAAATGTCAAGAATCATTGTACTGGAATGTTCTGTAGCTGTATATATATTGTATGTGTTCTGGCTGGAGGTAGTTCGTTCCGCGCTCTTGTACGTCCAAGTGCTGAATAAACCTTCGTTAAGTGAAGTTAGTGTTCGTCACTCACCTAGTTACACCTTCTTCTACGTGACAATATAATTAACAGTTTTCGGATTTTTTCCTTTACTTTTATTGTGGAATCTTGCTTCTTGTCAAATTTAATGATTCTAGGTCAACGGAAAGTACCCTGTAATTTTTGGTGAGTGAATATGCGAATATCAAAATGCGTGACATAACTGGCTGCATCTTTTGACTGCATTGACTTAGAAGCTTGAATTCTTCAAAGTGCTAAAGGACCGTAGTCCTTTGTATGTGACAAAAATTTCAACTGTATATCTCTACTCGTCCCTGAGAAAAAGGAATTTTAACAGACGGACAACAAAGTGATCCTGTAAGGGTTCCGATTTTATCGATTGTGGTACGGGGCGCTAAAAAGAACGTGAGGGTGATTTTGCGAATGTTGGGGGCAGTGACTGAAAGAAACAGCATTCCTCTCATTTACACGCTAGCATAACGATAGTCTCCAGACATATTCTCGCAGTCGCAGTGCTGAGTGAAATACTCATAATGGTGGATGCACACTGCAGTTCTATATTGTATCGCACGAGGTACGTTCAGCCACCTGTTGGAGAGGGTGCTGTTCATCCACACACACACACACACACACACACACGATGATTCCTTTTCAACAAAATCTGTTATTTCACGAGGACAAACAATCATTATATTCTGAGATAACAAACAGAATTTATCACACCAGAGTCCTTTCCATCTTTGCACTGTTTGTATAAAGAAGTGGCTAGCTTCATAAGATTATGACGCCTAATGTTCTCTTCTACAACACATTAAATAGAACACGAACTGTATTACTTTCAGGGTAAATGTGGTTTCTGCATGTACGGTTGCTGACAACCTAGAAAATATTTACAAGCAGCTGAAAATCATAAATGAAATTGAACTACGTCATTGTATAAACTTACGCGGCTGGCTGCGTCCTAGTGTACCTGAAATACTTTAAAATTCTGTAAACATGTGCTTGCATGTGTATTTTACTTCTCTTGATCAATAAAGAGAGTTTTTTGCGAATATGTGGACGCCTTGAATTTAGAGAATGTCGCAGCAATTGCGGCCAACAATTAATTTACATCTGCTACACTTAAAATGGCAATAAAGGTGTTTTACACATATACGAACAGTAAATAAAATCCATTATTTTATGTGAACGAACAATCATTATATTCTGAGATAACAAACAGAATTTATCACAGCACTGACCTTTCCATCCATGTAACAATATGTGAGAGTACAAGTATGCGTCCAATTCTTCCAAGGACTCTTACCGAAAGAAGTTTTTATCGTATCAGGGCCTTTACACAATTAGTGTTAACACTGAACGTTGAATTTTCTTTGATTTTGTTGCATCGCAGACCAGACACTACTATAATCTTAGTTTATTGGATTTTGTGCTTTTGTCACTTCGTGTCTTTTCACGCGCAATACAATATTTATTTAGCACTTTTGGCATTTCCGCGGGCATGTGAGAGATGTGTAGCGTGTGTATCTGTGGATTTTATATGAGAGTAATGATATCATGTATAATGTAGTGCTACCTTTGTGTGGTGCAAAGTCACTGAAATCAGTTACAACCTTCAAGCATCTAGGAGTTTCCGTCTGAAACGATTCAAAAAGGAACTTCCACAGTAATTTAACCCCGTGGTGAGCAGATGTTACGCTCAGGTTTATTGGAAGAATCGTAAGAAAGTGTAATTTACGAATGAAAGTGCTTACAAAGCCCTCAGTAGACCAGTACTCGAACATTCTTCATTAGTGTGATCCACTAGTAACTGAAGAGATAACTAAGATTCAAAGAAGAGCTTGCACGTTTCGTCACAGGGCTTAATAACCATGAGAGTACCACAAAAATGCTCTACAAACTGCAGTGTAAGACGCTACAAGAAATACGTCTTGCGTAGCAGGGAGACTTGCTTTCAAAATTCCAAATGCTCACTTCCCAAGATGCGTCGATAAACATGAGAGTTTCTGTCAGATACTTCTCCTGTAGCGACCACGACACAAAAGTTAAAGAGGCCCGTGCTCATGCAAAGTCCTTCTTCCACCATACGACCCACAAATGGACTAGTATTACTTTTGACATTGATAAACTATGTGTGCTCCGTCACACATCATACACTGGCTTGCAGAGTACAGATGCCGATGCGGGATTTTACTGAGACGTATATGTAAGTGAATATATGCAGCAGATTTGTTTTTCTACAAAATCAGATCTAATAGAGATTTTACGATAGTGCCAAAGTTTTATGATACCTGCACACTGTGTCTACTAATTGCGTAGTATAAACAGCTATAAGTAAGAGCCACATTTGAAGAGATTATCTCTATAATGTACATTCACGAACCCATGTTAATTGCGTGTATATTTGTCGCCGTTGCGGCTGAACGGTACGAGGTGCGCATGTCTGTGAGTTGTCAGCTCTGGAAGACAAACAAGAAAACATTACCTCTCTCACGTCCTCGCAAGCCGCAACGGTCTAGCTACTTTCCCTCTGCACCCCGAGCTCTCCTATCGTAATTCATCAACTTTTTGTGCCCATCTGTAAGACAGAGCAACGGAGAGCCATTGTTTTCGTTAATGTAGAGGAGCGGTGTTGCGAAATAGCGCCGAACTTACATATTCTTGGTAATCTGTAAGGTTTGTAACTTTGTAGCTTTGTGTATATACTCTGAAGAGCCAAAGAAACTGGTACACCTGCCTAATATCGCGTAAGGCCCCTTCGAGCACGCAGAAGTACCGCTCCACTACGTGGCATGGACTCAAAAAATGTCTGAAGTAATGCTGGAAGGAACTGACACCATGTATCCTGCAGGGCTGCCCATAAATCCGCAAAAGTTCGAGGGGATTGAGATCTCTCCTGAACACCACGTTGCAAGGCATCCCAGAAGTGCTCAATAATGTTCACATCTGGGGAGTTTGGTGGCCAGCGGAAGTGTTTAAACACAGAAGTGTTCCTGGAGCCACGCTGTAGCAACTCTGGACGCGTGGGGTATCGCATTGTCCTTCTGGAATTGCCCAAGTCCGTCGGAATGCACAATGGACATGAATGGAAGCAGGTGATCAGAAAGGATGCTTACGTACGTATCACCTCTCAGAGCCGTATCTAGACGTATCAGAGGTCCTATATCACTGCAACTGCACACGCCCCTTGCCATTCTACATCTACATCTACATTTATACTCCGCAAGCCACCCAACGGTGTGTGACGGAGGGCACTTTACGTGCCACTGTCATTACCTCCCTTTCCTGTTCCAGTCGCGTATGGTTCGCGGGAAGAACGACTGTCTGAAAGCCTCCGTGCGCGCTCTAATCTCTCTAATTTTACATTCGTGATCTCCTCGGGAGGTATAAGTAGGGGGAAGCAATATATTCGATACCTCATCCAGAAACGCACCCTCTCGAAACCTGGCGAGCAAGCTACACCGCGATTTGTTTATCAGGCGACAGTGCGGAACTGTATCGAACGCCTTCCAGAAGTCAAGAAAAATAGCATCTCTTGCAGAGTCTGCCACTTGAGTTTATTAAACATCTCCGTAACGCTATCCTGGTTACCAAATAACCCTGTGACGAAACGCGCCGCTCTTCTTTGGATCTTCTCTATCTCCTCCGTCAAACCGATCTGGTACGGATCCCACACTGATGAGCAATACTCAAGTATAGGTCGAACGAGTGTTTTGTAAGCCACCTCCTTTGTTGATGGACTACATTTTCTAAGCACTCTCCCAATGAATCTCAACCTGGTACCCGCCTTACCAACAATTAATTTTATATGATCATTCCACTTCAAATCGTTCTGCACGCATACTCCCAGATATTTTACAGAAGTAACTGCTACCAGTGCTTGTTCCGCTATCATATAATCATACAATAAAGGATCCTTCTTTCTATGTATTCGCAATACATTACATTTGTCTATGTTAAGGGTCAGTTGCCACTCCCTGCACCAAGTGCCTATCCGCTGCAGATCTTCCTGCATTTCGCTACAATTTTCTAATGCAGCAACTTCTCTGTATACTACAGCATCATCCGCGAAAAGCCGCATGGAACTTCCGACACTATCTACTAGGTCATTTATATATATTGTAAAAAGCAATGGTTCCATAACACTCCCCTGTGGCACGCCAGAGGTTACTTTAACGTCTGTAGACGTCTCTCCATTGATAACAACATGCTGTGTTCTGTTTGCTAAGAACTCTTCAATCCAGCCACACAGCTGGTCTGATATTCCGTAGGCTCTTACTTTGTTTATCAGGCGACAGTGCGGAACTGTATCGAACGCCTTCCAGAAGTCAAGAAAAATAGCATCTACCTGGGAGCCTGTATCTAATATTTTCTGGGTCTCATGAACGAATAAAGCGAGTTGGGTCTCACACGATCGCTGTTTCCGGAATCCATGTTGATTCCTACATAGTAGATTCTGGGTTTCCAAAAACGACATGACACTCGAGCAAAAAACATGTTCTAAAATTCTACAACAGATCGACGTCAGAGATATAGGTCTATAGTTTTGCGCATCTGCTCGACGACCCTTCTTGAAGACTGGGACTATCTGTGCTCTTTTCCAATCATTTGGAACCCTCCGTTCCTCTAGAGACTTGCGGTACACGGCTGTTAGAGGGGGGGCAAGTTCTTTCGCGTACATTATAGAGCCTCCACCAGCTTGAACAGTCCCCTGCTGACATGCAGGGTCCATGGTTTCACTATGTTGACCCCATACCATTACACGTTCATCCACTCGATACAGTTTGAAACGAGACTCTTCCGACCAGTCATCAACAGTCCAATGTCGATGTAAAGCTTTGTGTCGCGGAGTCATCAAGGGTACACGAGTGGGCCTTCGGCAGCGAAAGCCCATATCGATGATGTTTCGTTGAATAGTTCGCATGCTGGCACTTTTTGATGGCCCAGCACTGAAATGTGGAGCAATTTGCGGAAGGGTTGCACTACTGTCACGTTGAACGATTCTCTTCTGTCGTCAAATGGCTCTGAGCACTATGGGACTTAACTTGTGAGGTCATCAGTCCCCTAGAACTTAGAACTACTGAAACCTAACTAACCTAAGGACGTCACACACATCCATGCCCGAGGTAGGATTCGAACCTGCGACCGTAGCGGTCGCGCGGTTCCAGACTGTAGCGCCTAGAACCGCTCGGCCACTCCGGCCGGCTTCTTCAGTCGTCGTTGGTCCCGTTATTGCAGGAACTTTTTCCAACCAAAGCGATGTCGGACGTTTGATGTTTTATCGGAGTCCTGATATTGACGGTACACTCGTGAAAAGGTCGTACTGGAAAATCCTCATTTCATCGCTACCTCGGAGATCTGTACCCCATCGCTCGTGTGCCGACTGTAACACCACGTTCAAACTCACTTAAAACTTGATAATGTGCAATTGTAGCATCAGTAATCGGTCTAACAACTGCGCTAGACAGTTGATGTCTTATATAGGAGTTGCTGACCGCAGCGCCATATTCTGCCTGTTTGCATATATCCGTATTTTAATACGCATGCTTATATCAGTTTCTTTGGTGCTTCAGTGTATACGCAGGGCGAGTCACGTATGGCGTAACACCCGTTTTATTCCGTGGACTGTTACGCATAACGAAACACAGTTTTTGGCAAATGTTAGGGCGTCGAGGAGCACGTATCGTTTTTGTTTATTTAATGTTTTTAGGGCAGATATCAGCTGAGATATTGAAGTAAGTACGCTTTTTAAATGGAACTGTATCCTTTTTATTACTGCATTCGATATCACTTGAGAAGACAGTTACAGTGACACAGCGTTTGTTAATGTTGACTTTAAAACCTGTCGTAAAAAAATGAGAAGTGTCCTAGAATGTGAGAGCACATTGGTTGGAAACCGCATTTGCAGTGGAAACACTGCCAAGAAGGCGTACACCTAAGGTAGGCCTGTGCTACGAGAATAAAGCTCTATTTCCCGTTGAACCAACTTACGACCTAGATGCAAGCTCAGATGCGAATGTTGTAAGTAGGCTGTTCAGGTTTTTATGCTGGTAACGTCACGTAGCGCTCTATATGAAAATCACTGGCTGTGCTGTGTGCAGTCTGTGGCTGGTTGGCATTGTTCGAACATTCGCTATTGTAGTGTTGGGCAGTTGGATATGAACAGCGCGTAGCATTGCGCAGTTGGAGGTGGGCCGCCAGCAGTGGTGGATGTGGGGAGAGAGATGGCAGAATTTTGAGAGCGGAGGATCTGGACGTGTGTCCATCAGAGACAGTAAATTTGTAAGACTGGATGTCATGAACTGATATATATAATGACTTTTGAGCACTATTAAGGTAAATACATTGTTTGTTCTCTATCAAAATCTTTCATTTGCTAACTATGTCTATCAGTATTTAGTGCCTTCAGTAGTTAGAATCTTTTATTTAGCTGGCAGTATTGGCGCCCGCTGTATTGCAGTAGTTCAAGTAAAGAAAATTTTTGTGAGGTAAGTGATTCATGAAAGGTATAGGTTATTGTTAGTCAGGGCCATTCTTTTGTAGAGATTATTGAAAGTCAGATTGCGTTGCGCTAAAAATATTGTGTGTCAGTTTAATGTTGATCATAATAAGTAAAGAGAGAAACGTCTGAGTACGTTCAGTTCCGCTCAGCTGTTTGAAAATCAAATAACGTAAGGGGTTTACCAGCACATTAATTTTTCTAAGGGGACGTTTCAATGTTGTTTTTAGAAATACGACATAGGCTAGAATCAAGCGTATCACAAATAGCTTAGGAAAACTATTTCAGATTTGAGTATCCTCCCAGATTTCCGTGAGATGAAACAGAGAAATCAATTCTTCGCTCTTCAAAAATAAAGAGAGCTCATACGCTGCAAAAAGCAGCTACTGTATTAAATATCTAAATTTTAGACGGAAGATTTGACCTGTCTCTTCCTGTACGTTACTGTTTGCTTCTTAAAGGTAAAATACATGTTGTTGGACAACTGTCTCTACCTACACTGCTCTAAATATTATCATATGTGATACATTCGTTGGACCAAACATTTTAATAAAAATGCGTTGGTGAACACCTGTACATCGCAAAATAAATATTCTCGCTACCGAAACAACATTTCATGCTGAACACATAAGCGCGTAATGACAATGTTACTAGCTACGTACATTACACGCTGTCGAATTATTTGACACTGCACTGCAATTTCGTACATACGTAAATTAAATAAACAATTGACTAACGACGACTTGGTAACCACTCAAATCTCATAACGTAAATTTTATCTTCCAAAAAAATAGCTTTGTACTTTATTTAAGCAACTGTCCAAACTTTTGACCATGGACTGAAAAGCACATTTGCAATCGTCGTTCGAAAGAACGATGAACAGATGTAATTACAATGAATGATATGGTAAGCATGCACTGGCGAGTCAACAACACATATCGTCCGGCGTATTTGGGGCTTTATCATAGACTGCGTCTTTGGATGCTCCCTACAGAAAGAAATCGAGAAAAGTCAAGCCGGGGGACCTCGCAGCCATTTGACAACAGAATTTCGTCCTATCCAATGTCCAGGAAAATACTCATTCAGTAATTGTGTTGGAACAAGGGACAAGTGAGCTGAACAACCGTCGTCTTGCAGCCACATACACTGTTATTGGATGTTACCTCTTCTAGAACAACTGGCAGAATGCTCGTCAGAAAGTGTGCGTACGCATCTCCGTTTAGAACGCCTGAGATGCAATAAGATCCGGCGCGCGGGATTAGCCGAGCGGTCTCAGGCGCTGCAAAAAAAAAAAAAATAAAAAATGGCTCTGAGCACTATGGGACTTAACATCTATGGTCATCAGTCCCCTAGAACTTAGAACTACTTAAACCTAACTAACCTAAGGACATCATACAACACCCAGTCATCACGAGGCAGAGACAATCCCTGACCCCGCCGGGAATCGAACCCGGGTGAGGGGAAGCGAGAACGCTACCGCACGACCAGGAGCTGCGCACCAGGCGCTGCAGCCATGGACTGTGCGGCTGGTCCCGGCGGAGGTTCGAGTCCTCCTTCGGGCATGGGTGTGTGTTTGTCCTTAGGGTAATTTAGGTTAAGTAGTGTGTAAGCTTAGGGACTGATGACCTTAGCAGTTAAGTCCCATAAGATTTCAGACACAGATGAACATTTGCAATAAGATCCCACAATGTATGATGCCGCACCATACATTTACACTCCACGGCATTTGGTGTTGCACCTGACGAAGCCAATGTGGATGTCGGCTGCCCAGTAGTGTATGTTACGCTAATTTACATTAGCGTTGTTAGTTAACGTTGCTTGATCGTTGATTAAAGAGCACACGGAGGAAAAAAAAATAGGGTCGTCTCTCTGTTGCTGAATGGCAAATGAGCAAAATTCTGTACGGCGTTCGCAATCACAGTCGTCGAGTGCCTGATTAGCGAGTGTTGGTAAGAATGGAGATCCTGTTCCTGCAGAATGTGAACGACACACAGTCCTTGGCAGTACTTCTCATGGCAGTGTGTGGATTCATAAGCGTCGTAGCCAGAACAGCTTTTCGTCTCCTTTCTTGTCCTGTTTTTGATGTTCAAGCAGCCTGTGCGCACTAGCGTCTTAATAATTCGTGCGACTACCTGCCACGTCGGACATTGGTGATCCAGAAAGATAGCCTTATACCGCTGTACTGTTTTTACGGCATTTCTTTTACATTCGTCATGTAAAAGTAGTATGTCCAACTTGGTGTACATGTCTGCTCACAACGAATGTTGAAGCAGAAATGAGCGGCCTGCAAAGCAGACAAATAAACAAGCAAATGTGTTGACATTCTGACACAGTTCTGCTTGGCGGTGTCTGCACCGCAAATGCCGATTCTGGCCACTGTGCTCTCAAATTCTTGAACCTTTCTCGAACTGTTTTACGACAGGTTTCAGTGTCAATATTAATAAATGCTATATCACCGTAATTGTCTTTTCAAGAGCTATCGAATGCCGTTATAAAAAGTATACAGTTGCCTCTACATAAAGTACTTCCTTCAATATCTCCGTTGATACCAGCGCTAAAAACATTAACCAGACAAAAAATACGTGCCTCTTGACGCTCTAACATTTCCCGGAAACCACGTTTCTATACGTGGTACCGTTCACGAAATAAAAGGGCTGTTACCTGTTACATAACTCACCTGTATACAGGGTGTTACAAAAAGGTACGGCCAAACTTTCAGGAAACATTCCTCACACACAAATAAAGAAAAGATGTTATGTGGACATGAGTCCGGAAACGCTTAATTTCCATGTTAGAGCTCATTTTAGTTTCGTCAGTATGTACTGTACTTCCTCGATTCACCGCCAATTGGCCCAATTGAAGGAAGGTAATGTTGACTTCGGTGCTTGTGTCGACATGCGACTCATTGCTCTACAGTACTAGCATCAAGCACATCAGTACGTAGCATCAACAGGTTAGTGTTCATCACGAACGTGGTTTACAAATGCGGAGTTGGCAGATGCCCATTTGATGTGTGGATTAGCACGGGGCAATAGCCGTGGCGCCGTACGTTTGTATCGAGACAGATTTCCAGAAGGAAGGTGTCCCGGCAAGAAGACGTTCGAAGCAATTGATCGGCGTCTTAGGGAGCACGGAACATTCCAGCCTATGACTCGCGACTGGGGAAGACCTAGAACGACGAGGACACCTGTAATGGACGAGGCAATTCTTCGTGCAGTTGACAATAACCCTAATGTCAGCGTCAGAGAAGTTGCTGCTGTACAAGGTAACGTTGACCACGTCACTGTATGGACAGTGCTACGGGAGAACCAGTTGTTTCCGTACCATGTACAGCGTGTGCAGGCACTATCAGCAGCTGATTGGCCTCCACGGGTACACTTCTGCGAATGGTTCATCCAACAATGTGTCAATCCTCATTTCAGAGCAAATGTTCTCTTTACGGATGAGGCTTCATTCCAACGTGATCAAATTGTAAATTTTCACAATCAACATGTGTGGGCTGACGAGAATCCGCACGCAATTGTGCAATCACGTCATCAACACAGATTTTCTGTGAACGTTTGGGCAGCCATTGTTGATGATGTCTTGATTGGGCCCCATGTTCTTCCACCTACGCTCAATGGAGCACGTTATCATGATTTCATACGGGATACTCTACCTGTGCTGCTAGAACATGTGCCTTTACAACTACGACACAACATGTGGTTCATGCACTATGGAGCTCCTGCACATTTCAGTCGAAGTATTCGTACGCTTCTCAACAACAGATTCGGTGACCGATGGATTGGTATAGGCGGACCAATTCCATGGCCTCCACGCTCTCCTGACCTCAACCCTCTTGACTTTCATTTATGGGGGCGTTTGAAAGCTCTTGTCTACGCAACCCCGGTACCAAATATAGAGACTCTTCGTGCTCGTATTGTGGACGGTTGTGATACAATACGCCATTCTCCAGGGCTGCATCAGCGCATCAGGGATTCCATGCGACGGAGGGTGGATGCATGTATCCTCCCTAACGGAGGACATTTTGAACATTTCCTGTAACAAAGTGTTTGAAGTCACGCTGGTACGTTTTGTTGCTGTATGTTTCCATTCCATGATTAATGTAATTTGAAGAGAAGTAATAAAATGAGCTCTAACGTGGAAAGTAAGCGTTTCCGGACACATGTCCACATAACATATTTTCTTTCTTTGTGTGTGAGGAATGTTTCCTGAAAATTTGGCCGTACCTTTTTGTTAACACCCTGCATATACACCAAAGCCACAAAGTTATAAATCTTACAAATTATCAAGAACTTGTAAGTTCAATCCTGTTTCACAACACCGATACGCTACATTGACAGAAGCAGAATCGATGACCCTCTGTTGCTCTGCCTTAGAGTTGCCCACGAAAAGTTGATGGATTACCTCAGGGGAGCGTGGGGTGTAGAGGGAAAGTAGCAAGGCTGTTGCGGCGTGCGAGGACGTGAGAAGTGTAATGTTTTCTTGTTTGGGCGCCTCGTACCATTCAGCCGTTATGGAAAAAATTATGCTCACAAGTAATATGAGTTCGTGAATGCACTTTACGGAGCTAATCATCTTCAAAATGTTCAAATGTGTGCGCAATCTTATGGGACTTAACTGCTAAGGTCATCAGTCCCTAAGCTTACACACTACTTAACCTAAATTATCCTAAGGACAAACACACACACCCATGCCCGAGGGAGGACTCGAACCTCTGTCGGGACCAGCGGCACAGTCCATGACTGCAGCGCCCTAGACCGCTCGGCTAACCCCGCGAGGCTAATCAAAAAAATGGTTCAAATGGCTCTGAGCACTATGGGACTTAACATCTAAGGTCATCAGATCCCTAGAACTTAGAACTACTTAAACCTAACTAACCTAAGGACATCACACACATCCATGCCCGAAGCAGGATTCGAACCTGCGACCGTAGCAGTCGCGCGGTTCCGGACTCAAGTGCCTAGAACCGCTTGGGCACCGCGGCCGGCCGCGCGGCTAATCATCTTCAAGTGTAGCACTTACTTGTAGCTGTTTATATGACGCAACTAGTAGACACACTGTGCAGGTATCACAAAGCTTCCATACGCTCTTAAAATATCTGTCATATCTGCTTTTGAAGAAACACAAATCTCATTCATATGTTCTTCGCCTCCGCTGTGTATGAAGGGCGGAGCTTCTCCTCTAGAGGTCAAAAAAATTCCCCTGATTATGACAAATAACACGATTACCTATCTAAAGCAAGTTGCTTTTATTTTTATGGGGGATGGGATATACAGCTGCATTTGCAGCCTGCCTGCTTTCACTGTATGGCAATACACTATCATAAGTACTGTTTTGGACGATATGTGAATGCTTCAGTGGAATGTAATTCACAACTAACCTCTTCTAGCCATCAGCTGACTTATATTAAATGCAATGTGCAGTACTGATGCAGTCCCATTTATAAGTGCACTATACTACTGTAAATGTGATTTCCTTTCAATAGATTAATCAGTTTTTGAATTCATATTCTTTTTTTTTCAGTAAGCTCAGCCCCCCATCCCCATTTAGTGCTCTCATCTCCATCTCCGAGGGTGTGCCTCACAGAATTCGAATCGCTGCCATAAAGGCAGTCAGTAAGTATAGAATGGTGGGAAATTCAAACAGTGGTGCACCAAAGTCGTTTCTGTCTCAGTGGACGCATTGTTCTTCTTATGTAAAGAATTATGGCATATGGCATTGGCCCTCATGTAAGAAAACAGTCCATGTGTACTCTAAAGTTATATATATGTATGTGTAGTTTATGAACCTAATGTAAACAAACACTGTACCAATGCTCTTATCATTTATTTATTCAAGTTCCAGATCTGTCTGATCCCTTTCAAGTTGCTACCACTCCCTCGTCTCCCCTTCCCCTCCTCCCTCCCCACTCCCCTATGCCACTCCTCCTGGTCAATTGGGAGATGACCAAATGTCATTGCAGGCTGAATTACTATATGACCCAAAAACGACCTTTGACATTGTAGTAGACGTGTGAAAAATTGTGCAGCGATATCCTACACTCATCAAAAAAAGTTTTACATCATCCCAGTTCCCAGAACTCCTGAAGATAGATGTTGACTGTGGATATTGTATCGCAGGCACAGTCCCCTTGACTGTTCAGAGATGTCACTAAACCCGCCCAAAGATGTAAACAGCCGTGCATTAGCAGCGCCTATTACACGAAAGGGGTCCGACAGCCGATCAGTTCCAGTCATTCCACCAGGAAGGAGATACACGGCTCGTGTTGTCTGTAGTTCAACCGTGCCTAGACCGTCAATAACGCTAGTCGATTGCGTCCGCATTGTTACTTTGTGCCAGGAAGGGCTCTCAACAAGGGAAGTGTCCAGGCGTCTCGGAGTGAACGAAAGCGATATTATTCTGACATGCCTCGCTCAGGTCGCCCAAGGGCTACTACTGCAGTGGATGACCGCGACCTACGGATTATGGCTCGGAGGAACCCTGACAGCAACGCCACCATGTTGAATAATCCTTTTCGTGCAGCCACAGCACGTCGTGTTGCGACTCAAAATGTGAGCAATAGGCTGCATGATGTGCAACTTCACACCCGACGTCCATGACGAGCTCCATCTTTGCAACCACGACACCATAAAGCGCGGCACAGTCGTCGGAGACGTGTTTGGAGGCAACCCGGTCAGGCTGAACGCCTTATACACACTGTCCAGCGAGTGCAGCAAGGTGGAGGTTCCCTGTTGTTTTGGGGTGGCATTATATGGGGCCGAAGTAAGGCGCTGGTGGTCGTGGAAGACGCCGTAACGGCTGTACGATACATGAATGCCGTCCTCCGACCGATAGTACAACCACATCGGCAGCATATTGGCGAGGTATTCGTCTTCATGGACGATAATTCGCGCCCCCATCGTGCACATCTCATGAATGACTTCCTTCAGGTTAACGACATCGCTCGACTAGAATGGATGGCATGTTCTCCAGACATGGACCCTATCGAACATGCCTGGGATAGGTTGAAAACGGCTATTTGTGGACAACGTGACCCACCAACCACACTGAGTGATCTACGCCGAATCGCCGTTGACGAGTGGGACAATCTGAACCAACAGTGCCTTGATGAACTTGTGGATAGTATGCCACGATGAATACAGCCATGCAGCAGTGCAAGAGGACGTGCTACTGGGTATTAGAGGTACCGGTGTGTACAGCAATCTGGACCACCACCTCTGAAGGTCTCGCTGTATGGTGGTACAACATGCAATGTATGGTTTTCATGAACAATAAAAAGGGCGGAAATGATGTTTATGTTGATCTCTATTCGAATTTTCTCTACAGGTTCCGGAACCGAGGTAATGCAAAACTTTTTTTGGGTGTATAATTCGTTTCCCAACATCTTATAACGTCTAATTAATATAATTTATGTCCCACTTGTAGGGTAAGGAGTAGAAGAAAGGGTAACGGGAGGATATGGGTTTGGTACCAGGAATGAGAGAAGAGAAAGACTAATTGAGTTCTGCAACAAATTTCACCCAGTAACAGCGAATTCTCTGTTCCAGAACCACAAGAGGAGGAGGTATTCTTGGAAAATCCCGAAAGATAAGGAAAGATTTCAGTTACATTACATCATGTTCAGATAGAGGGTCGGAAATCAGAGACTGGATTGTAAGGTACACCCAGAACCAGGTATAGACTCAGATCACAGCTTAGTAATGATGAACAGTAGAGTGAAGTTTAAGAGAACAGTCAGGAACAATCAATTCGAAAAGAAGTGGGATATGGAAGTACTAAGTATTGAAGAGATACGCTTGAAGTTCTCTGTAGCTATAGACACTGTGATAATGAATAACTCAAAAGGCAGTTCAGTTGAACAGAAATCGACGTCTCTAAAAAGGGCAGTCGCAGAAGCAGGAAAGTAAAGCATTTGTACAAAGGAGGTAACTGCGGAGAAACCATTGGTAGCAGAAGAAATATTTCAGCTGATTGACGAAAGAAGGAAGTACAAAAAATGTTCAGGGAAAGTCAGTAATAAAAGTCACTTAGGAATGAAATAAATAGGAAATGCTGGGAAGCCAAGGCGAAATAGCTGCACAAGAAACATGAAGAAATCGAAAAAGAAATTATTGTCGGAAGAACCGACTCTGCATGTAGAAAAGTTAAAACAGCCTTTGCTGAAATTAAGAGCAAGGGCCGTACCATTGAGAGTGCGATGGGAATTCTACTCTTAAATGCAGAGGAAAGAGCGAATAGATGGAAAGAGTTCACTGATGGCCTCTGTCTGTCTGATGACGTGACAGAAGAAGAAACAGGAGTCGATAGGGAACAGATAGGGGACCTAGTATTAAAATTAGAATTTGAAAGTGCTCACGAAGACTTAAGATCAGACAAGGCAGAAGAGATAGGTAACCTTCCATTAGCATTTCAAAAATCGTTGGTGGAAGTGGAAAGAAAGGAGAGCTCATTTTGATGTGTGGTATGTGTGAGACTGGCGATATACCATCCGGCTTTCGGAAAAGCATCATCCACGAAATTCCAAAGATTGCAAGAGCCGTCAAGTGTGATAATTATCGCACAGTCACTTTAACAGCCATGCATCCCAGTTACTGACTAGAATAATGCACAGAAGAAAGGAAAGGAAAACTGAGGATGTGTTGCATCACGATAAGTTTGAAACTTAAAGGCATCGTATGGGGCAGTTCTCACTTAGTATCAATAATGGACACAAGACTGAAGAAAAATTAAGACACATTCATAAGATTTGTCGACCTGGAAAAAGCATTCGACAATGTCAAATGGTGCAAGATGTTTGAAATTTTGAAAAAATATAGGCGTATGTTACAGAGAAATAGAGTAAGGTACAATATCTATAAGAACCAAAAGGGAACAATTAAGACACGAAAACCAAGAACGACGTGCTCAGATTAAAAAGGGTGTAAGACAAGCATGTAGTTTTTCACCCCTACTGTTCAGTCTATACATCGAAGAAGCAACAACGGAAATAAAAGAAATGTTCAAGAGTGGGGTTAAAAATCAAGGTAAAAGGATACAATGATAACATTCGCGGATGACATTGCTATCCCGAGTGAAAGTGAAGAAGAATTGCAGGGAATGTTGAATTGAGTGAACAGTCTAATGAGTACAGAATAAGGATTGAGAGTAAATGGAAGAAAGACGAAAGTAATGAGACGTAACAGAAATGAGAACAGTAAGAAACTTAACATCAGAATTGGTGATCACGAAGTGGATAAAATTAACGAATTTTGCTACCTAGGTGGCAAGTTACTCATGATGAACGTAAGGAGGACACAAAAAGCGGATTAGCACTGGCTAAAAGGACATTCCGGGCCAAGATGGTTCAAATGGCTCTAAGCACTATGGGACAATATATGAGGTCATCAGTCCCCTAGACTTAGAACTACTTAAACTTAACTAACCTAAGGACATTACACACATTCATGCCCGAGGCAGGATTCGAACCTACGACCGTAGCAGTAGCGCAGTTCCAGACTGAAGCGCCTAGAACCGCTCGGCCACAACGGCCGGCCCGGGCCAAGAGAGTCGTACTGGTGTCAAGCGTAGGTCCTAAACTGAGGAATAAATTTCTGAGAATGTACGTTTGGAGCACGGTATTGTATGATAGTGAGACATGGACTGTGGGAAAATCGAAATAGTGGAGAATCGAAGAATTTGAGATGTGGTGCTACAGAAGAATGTTGAAAATTAGGTGGACTGTTAAGGTAAGGAATGAGGAGGTTCTGCGCAAAAGCGACGAGGAACGAAATATATGGAAAACACTGACAAGTAGAAGGGACAGCATGATAGGACACCTGCTAAACACCAGGGAATAACTTCGATGGTATTGGAGGGCGTTGTTGAGGATAAAAACTGTAGGGGAAGAGTCTGGAATACATCTAGCAAATAACTGAGATTGTAGGTTGGAGCTGCTATTCTAAAGATGAAAAGGTCGGCACAGGAAAGGAATACGTGACAGGCCGCATCAAACCTCTCAGAAGTTTGACGATTCAAAAAAAAACCTTGACAATTTTAGTGCACTCAAAAGAAAGTCCGTGCTCGCAAAGGGCACCACTATGTCCTCCAGTTTGACAGTACCCTCGGTGTCACCGACCAACACGTGATGGGCACGTCAGAAATGTATCTACAGAAATTTCTACACTAAATCAGCGTGGCAGGAGCTGTAGACAAACTCAGCCAAGGCGTTTCAAAGGGGTCACCTAACCATCAGGTACTTGAGCAGCTGCCAGGCTGATCTGGTGTCGAAATTTCCGTAGGTACACTTCTGACGTGCTCATCACACGTGGGTCGGTGGCACTGAGGGTATGGCCGAACTGTGGGTCTTAGAGGAATCCTTTGCCGTTTTATTCACGTACATGTTAATGTTGTACTCCCACGTGATCACACCACAAGAGAGTGGGAAACAGGAAAGTTTATAAAGCTTAAGTACCCTTTGCTGCTCCAGATCGCGTTCAAATTTCGTTGAGCGGTTTTGGACGGTGCCTAGTGCCTCACTGTGCACACCAGAGCAAAATCTGCGGTCGTGCTGGGCTCCAAAGGAATTCGAACACGTTCAGTGGGGATGCAGGCCAATAAAGTCCTTGCAGAAGAGTCGAAACGTCCAAGGATGTCAGCAGTGTCAAAGATTGTCATCGCACTGCTAAATGTCGTTTTCGACTGTGAAATGTGTGGGAAGCAATGCCCGAGGAAAAAAAAGTGGGTTTCACGCCCTTTATTCCACCCCCGGAGGTCCTTTCTTGATTCTGAGCGACGATGTGTCTGATATGTTTACCTCGGCCACTCGTAACAAAACTGCTTGATTTCAACGCTGGGCGTTGTGGTTCTGACCTCCATCACAGAGGTGTCAAAAGAAGGGCTGAATTGTAAGAAGAGTTATGATGATCTTCTCATATTGTGTCACATCCAGTGTTTGACAACATTGTGGTGAAATTTGGTGCCAATGTGACAATTAACCCACCTTGCAGCTCACATGAACTGAGCTGTGACCTTTTTTCACATTTGTCGACTCGTTGCTGTTTGAAGCTTCGCCAAGCCCCTATGGTGACGTCGCAGGGCGCCACGCTTTTGTTCCTGAACAGAGGAATGTTGTAGGCACATTCGAGACAAATTTCAAACTTACGCGTAGCCATGGAAGGCAATAATGAGGTTTCGAAAAAGTTATCTATTAATTCTGTTGCACATTGTTTTTTATGGTTCCAGATACATATGACTCATATTGGTAAGAAACAAGGGTTACTAAACTTTCAACGACCTAGCTTCAACTACTTTTGAAGATCATCTAATTAGCATCTTTCCCCATCCAAAAGACACGTATGTAGATCAACATGAGAAGGAGACTTTTTTAGGATTTTTGGTAGGGTTGTAAATTTAAAAAAATGATCGTGTAAACCTTTATTCTATTTTGCATATGTATTTACACACAGGAAATGACTCTTTCTTTATTTTTGTTTTGTATAGCTTTAAAAACGTCAGCTTAACTTTAACTTATAATTTAAAACTGCATTCGAATCATCTATTTCTTTCTCCAGCCAGTAATTTGACTAATACAAAGGAGGTATATTTTCAGTTTGCTATATACAGGGTGAGTCACTAACTATTGCCACCAAGAATAGCTCCGAAAGTATGATAGGAGCTGAAAAGTTTGTAGGACAAAAGTTGTATGGGACAACGGGGGCCATAATATGACGTTGGTTTTTTGGTGCTAGGTGGGGTCGCGACAAAGATATGAAAGTCAACTTTGATTTTTTTAAATGGGATACTATAGTTGGGTACTTACTTTCTGATACTGGATATCGAGACGAATCCAATGATGTGTAACAGTAAGGTCTTTGAAGGTCAACGATGGCTACAAAGGTGGCATGAACTTCCATTTATAGGTGTTCGAAGTGATGACCATTGTATCAATGCAGTGCTGCAATATTCTTATCATGGACTGAGTGATATTCCGTATCACATCGGCATTTATCGAAGCACATGCTCTGGCAGTTCTCTCTCGCATATCTTCAGGTGTAGTTGGAATGTCTTTATAAACAATGCCTTTTACAAATCCCCACAAGAAAAAAATCCAGAGGCATCAAGTCTGGCGAACGAGCCGGCCACGAAACATCTCCTCCGCGCCCAATCCAACGATTTGGGAATTGTCTCTGCAACTCATTTCTCGCCATCAGTGAAAAACATTCCGGACACCAGTCGTGTTGATACCACATTCTGTTGCTTGTTCGTAAAGATATTTCTTCCATTAATAGACCTAATGTTTTTTGCATGAATGTGGTGTACTTCCTACCATTAAAATTTCCTTCGATGAAATAGGGGCCTATAATTCTGTCCTCCAGAATCCCACACAATTCATTCACCGACCATGGCTTTTGGTGAACAACTTGCAGCAGCCAACATGGATTTTCAGTTGCCCAATAATGCATGTTATGCAAATTAACATTTCCATGGTTCGTGAATGTACCCTCGTCAGTAAATAAAATCAAATTAATAAATGTTTCATCCCTCTGAATGTGACGTTGAGCCCATCGGCAGACTTCAGTGCGACGCATACAATCCGTACCAGTTAATTCTTGGTGGAGACTGATATGGTACGGATGACATTTATGGCGATGCAGAATACGAACAACACTACTCTAGCTCATGGCAGATTCCCTTGCTATTTGACGTGAACTAACACAAGGATCTCGAACCACAGTGGCAAGAGTACCAATTTCCGTTTCCTCGTTAGTAAGTTTCCTTTGCCGGATATGTTTCCGATGCGTTAAAGATCCAGTTGTTCTCAATTTATCATACACATACAGTATTTAAATGTACGACGTGTAGAATGAGTACGTTGTCACAGCATGTGCTTCGATAAGAGCCGATTTGATACGGAATACCACTCAATCCATGATGAGAAAATTGCAGCACTGCACCGATACCAATGGTCATCACTTCGAACACCTTCTGTAACTGGACGTTCATGTCACCTTTTTGACCTTCGTTGACCTTCAAAAACCTTACTGTTACACATTGTTGGATTCGTCTCGATAGCTGCCATTAGAAAATAAGTACCAAACTATAACATCCCATTTAAAAAACCAAAGTTGACCTTCATATCTCTGACGCGACCCCAATTAGTAACAAAAAACCATATTATGTTGTGCCATGCAACATTTGTCCCACAAATTTTTCAGTTAGCGTCATACTTTCGGAGTTATTCTAGGTGGCAATAATTAGTGACTCACAGTGTATGTCTAGCTCTTTGGCTGTGAGTTACATCTTCCATGACCTTCACAATTAGTTTCGTTCCTCCTTGAATTCTTCTAGCCGATAGCATTCGGGAATTTTTATTTTACTTCTTATCTCCTGCATCAAACTATTGTTAAAATATAGGTGTTCGAAGTGATGACCATTGTATCAATGCAGTGCTGCAATATTCTTATCATGGACTGAGTGATATTCCGTATCACATCGGCATTTATCGAAGCACATGCTCTGGCAGTTCTCTCTCGCATATCTTCAGGTGTAGTTGGAATGTCTTTATAAACAATGCCTTTTACAAATCCCCACAAGAAAAAAATCCAGAGGCATCAAGTCTGGCGAACGAGCCGGCCACGAAACATCTCCTCCGCGCCCAATCCAACGATTTGGGAATTGTCTCTGCAACTCATTTCTCGCCATCAGTGAAAAACATTCCGGACACCAGTCGTGTTGATACCACATTCTGTTGCTTGTTCGTAAAGATATTTCTTCCATTAATAGACCTAATGTTTTTTGCATGAATGTGGTGTACTTCCTACCATTAAAATTTCCTTCGATGAAATAGGGGCCTATAATTCTGTCCTCCAGAATCCCACACAATTCATTCACCGACCATGGCTTTTGGTGAACAACTTGCAGCAGCCAACATGGATTTTCAGTTGCCCAATAATGCATGTTATGCAAATTAACATTTCCATGGTTCGTGAATGTACCCTCGTCAGTAAATAAAATCAAATTAATAAATGTTTCATCCCTCTGAATGTGACGTTGAGCCCATCGGCAGACTTCAGTGCGACGCATACAATCCGTACCAGTTAATTCTTGGTGGAGACTGATATGGTACGGATGACATTTATGGCGATGCAGAATACGAACAACACTACTCTAGCTCATGGCAGATTCCCTTGCTATTTGACGTGAACTAACACAAGGATCTCGAACCACAGTGGCAAGAGTACCAATTTCCGTTTCCTCGTTAGTAAGTTTCCTTTGCCGGATATGTTTCCGATGCGTTAAAGATCCAGTTGTTCTCAATTTATCATACACATACAGTATTTAAATGTACGACGTGTAGAATGAGTACGTTGTCACAGCATGTGCTTCGATAAGAGCCGATTTGATACGGAATACCACTCAATCCATGATGAGAAAATTGCAGCACTGCACCGATACCAATGGTCATCACTTCGAACACCTTCTGTAACTGGACGTTCATGTCACCTTTTTGACCTTCGTTGACCTTCAAAAACCTTACTGTTACACATTGTTGGATTCGTCTCGATAGCTGCCATTAGAAAATAAGTACCAAACTATAACATCCCATTTAAAAAACCAAAGTTGACCTTCATATCTCTGACGCGACCCCAATTAGTAACAAAAAACCATATTATGTTGTGCCATGCAACATTTGTCCCACAAATTTTTCAGTTAGCGTCATACTTTCGGAGTTATTCTAGGTGGCAATAATTAGTGACTCACAGTGTATGTCTAGCTCTTTGGCTGTGAGTTACATCTTCCATGACCTTCACAATTAGTTTCGTTCCTCCTTGAATTCTTCTAGCCGATAGCATTCGGGAATTTTTATTTTACTTCTTATCTCCTGCATCAAACTATTGTTAAAATAGGCTACATCTTCATGAGTTACGTTATCAACTCTCATGCTCCATATTATTACGCAGTTCCCATTTAAACTTCAAGTTTACAATTTTTTCAAACGTATTACCATTAAGTGTTATTATTTCTTCAGTTTTAAACACAAACGGCTATTGTGTGACTACGTGCACAACATACAATACACCACATTTAGGTACAATGTAACAATCCTTTCTAAGCAGATCCAAATGGGAATGAAGCTTTATAAAAAGATTTTTCATGCTTTCTTTGACATAATAAATGTGCTCAAATCCATCATATTCAACCAGTACTCCATCATATGGCTGGTTACCATTGCTCTCAACAGAAAATTTTGATGATTCATATTCCCCAGTTGCATCCAGATTTATCCATACACTGTATTTAATTTGTAAGCCAGGCTTGCGCAAGCTACGACGGCTTCTTCTATTTTCAAATGCTATTTTTATTCTTCCAGTACGGAAATTGTTTCCGCTATGTGCCCTAGTTTTCGTTTTTTTTTTTTTTGTTTCATTTCTTCCATTCCAAGTTTTTCTTTGCATACACATAATGCATTAATTGCACATAAGGGGTAATTTTTCTAATATGGAAAGGCTTAAGATCAATCTTAATTCGGTAATAACCATATTAGATGGTGTTGTGGAAATCAATGTTCTACATTAAGAAAAATATGTTTCTCCAGCTATAATATAAACATATGCATAATTCTTATATCTTCTGTATTGGAATCTGTATTAACAACCTCCCTGTACGTTGCAGACAAATACAACTGTAGCAGGACAGAACTTAGTTTCCAATTTTCCTCTGTCCTGATTGTAAGATTTACTTGTACACCACCTAGTGTTTGTAATTCTTATTGACCCAGTAGATAAACTGTAGAATAATATTAAACACAACACAGAAGCTGTTTTGTAAATTATTCATTGCTTGAGACCTCACAGTAGTGATTATCACAGAGTTCAATGGAGCACATCGTAAATACTAGTCGTTGGTGTTTTATACACTTATACTGTATTGCCTATTGTCAAATACATGATCCATTCTGTAGCCTTATATTGTAGACTCAAGTGTGGCAATACCACGTTTTTTTAACCAAGAAAGATGTAAAAGTTTCTCATAGTTACATGTTTGGACAGCTGGTAAAATCGATAAGGTGAATACTGATAACATTGTTCACTCCTTTATTACATATCTTTACTCTGCAGTTGAAGCTTGTATACATTAAATAGTCTATTCTAGCTGTCTTATCGTTATTTACAATTACACAGCTATGTCCTTGAGAGTCTCGTTGGATGCTGAAGTCGTGGTTTGATGTTAGGTGGGAACACATCTCCATTTTGTAAAAACTTTCAGCAAAATTTTGTGTTAGATCCAGATCCATACAGTAATAATATCTGTTCGAAGTTACTGTTCTATCCCAGGCAGCTGTTAGTTTAGTGCACCTACTTTAGTTTCAGCCAATTCCACTTTATATAGTATAGCCACAGAATTTTCATTTTTCTCGAAACTGTTTCCAGTGCTTCCGTTCGTGTTTTTTCAGTATACCTCTAGCTATCACAATATCATTCGTTTGCAGTAGAAATGTTAGCTTCACCTTGACACCATGTCTTGTACAGATGTTCTTGCAGAATTTACCAAACAGATAGCTGTAAATGCACCACTAATAGATTTCTTTAACATTACAGACCATTCCTTTTCTAACTGTCTTGACAGTCCACTTGATTGCAGATTTGAACCACCATAATGTTGTCACAAAACAGTTCTGAGTAGAACATCATTTTTGGTGTAATTTATATTACCAATGTCAGTAGCAAGATTTTCCCAGTTCTAAAATAATAAGCCAAATCAAATTGTTCATCAGTTGGCCTCCTCTTTTTTCATGTTGACACTTTCCACTACCTTAAAAGACTGAGCAGCTGTGGTTATCAAGCCTACTTATATACTCTAATGATCCAAGGTGGCACCTTCCAAATATACTCATACATGCAATCCAGTCTGTTGAATATTTAGTTTAGAAAGGTTTGTGTGTGTGTGTGTGTGTGTGTGTGTGTGTGTGTGTGTGTGTGTGTGTTGGTCTGGGTTAAGATCCGGAGGTGGATCCACCCACATACAGATTAAATATCCTTTTAATTTAGGATTCAACTCGAATGTTACATATTGAAGAGGTTGGTTTGTTTGTATGAGATCATTTAGAGGGCGCCATGTTGGATCTTTATAGTATGTAAGGAAGCTTGACAGCCGCGGTTGATCAGTGTTGTGTAGCAATGGAAGGTGTCAACACGTTAAACAGCTTTCAGCTATTACAGAAGAATAGAAGGTCAATCGATGAAAGGTTTCGTTTATAAGGGGGTAGTTTGTGTTGTTGGCCCGGATGATGATTATACGAATATTTTGTCAGGATTTGTAAGCGGTGGGTCCTTGAGGTACGGCAATACACGAACACGAGAAGTAAGTTTAAACAGTTTTATTAACAAAGGCGGATTATAAAACACGCAGGCTACGCGTACTCGTCATCACTGTGTCTGACATCCTAACACCGGCTAATTACGGTCGTATCGAAAGGCTCCATGGTGAGCTAAGAAAAGAGACATATTCGCGCCCGAGGCCGCGCTACTTAATACTGACCGCTGCGGACGGCGGCCAGTCGCCTACTCCCTGTCGCAGTGTGGCCAGACAGGCGTCAACTGACCAAGCAGATTGTCAGCGTTCCAGACAGGTCGGCTGGCGAGCGCGTGTTAACGTACCGCACAGCTGCATGAAACCCGTAGACCCTTACATCACTCTCCCCAGAGAAAAAGAGCAACCGGTGGCTCAAAACGACCTCCTGGGCGTTATGAATCTATTTCGTCATCTGTGGCATCAGAAGGCACTGCAACATGTATTTCATTTGCAGACATAGTAACGTTTGGTACAGAGAAGCGTGCCTTCAAGATGCCAATTTCATATATGACAAATGCTGTTGACAAAAGACAAATTAATAAAAACAATAAAAACACAATACTGACGATCAAGTATGCATTACCATTACTGGAGGAACCGAAGGACTTAATTCTATTTGGTGCTTCAATGAAATTTAACTCATTATTTGAAGAGATTACATTTTCATGGATGTTCTTAATTAAATTATTGTCTTCAGAAAAACTTGATAAGAAATGCTTTCCATATGTTAGTATGTATGAATCATTCTAATAAAGAGATAACATTCTCGTTAATGGCAAATGTCCAGTTGCATGAAATGTAGTTGGCAACACACTAGCAATATCAAATAGTTCACATGATAAATCACAATATGTGGCATTCAAGATTAATCCACTATTGTTCAATTTTAGTGTAAAGGGTAGCTCAGATGTATCATAGTTTTTACATGTAAATGTAACACCGAGGGTGGAGTTAAATGAGAAAATTATACCTTCAGAACATCGTTTAAGAAATGGATGATAAAGATGTGTTAAAATTCTAGGGCAATCATCTCTTGGGGGATGATTCATAAACAATTCTTTCTCACAGCTGTACACTCTACTGTCTAAGAATAATGTCGATTCAGGGCAAATTAACTTATGACTATGTTTACACATATGCAAATCATTTTCATTTAGGGACACAAAATATCTTCGATCCTTGCTGATCAGTAGATAATCATTCAGTACATACTTTACATGAATACCTGCCTGTCTCCATTTCACAGGGTAAGCATAAATCTTATACATTCCAAAATTATGCTTTGATCTAGCAATGGGAACAGAAACAATAACAGTTAATTCATCTTCAATCATTAAGGAGTGTGTGGTGGTTAACTTATAGTAAGCATAGAAATTGTAGGAGTTAACAGGGTAAATCATAGTGCATGTTGCATCTAGCTTTCGTTCAAGTGATAGTAGGATCTGTGAAAATTGTTCTGGATGTGGTAGTACACTGTTCAAACAATCATTTGAACTACTTTCTAAGGCTGTTATTAAGTTAAGGGCATCAATTCTTCCATTTGATAAACCATCAGTAATCCTTAACTTTGAGTGGCAAAAGCTTTAAAAAACGGCAAATCTCTTGTTCATAATTAGCAATGTTGACTCTACCTGCATTTTGGCTGTGATCCAGTGTAAGTAGGCTGTTTATGTTTTCTTATTGGCAACGTTACGTAGTGCTCTGTATGAAAATCACTGGCTGTGCTGTGTGCAGTCTGTGGCTGGTTTGCATTGTTGTTGGCTATTGTAGTGTTAGGCAGCTGGATGTTAACAGCGCGTAGCGTTGCGCAGTTGGAGGTGAGCCGCCAGCAGTGGTGGATGTGGGGAGAGAGATGGCGGAGTTTTGAAATTTGTAAGACTGGATGTCATGAACTACTATGTATATTATGATTTTTCAACACTATTGAGGTAAATACATTGTTTGTTCTCTATTAAAATCTTTCATTTGCTAACTATGCCTATCAGTAGTTAGTGCCTTCCGTAGTTTGAATCTTTTATTTAGCTGGCAGTAGTGGCGCTCGCTGTATTGCAGTAGTTCGAGTAACGAAGATTTTTGTGAGGTAAGTGATTTGTGAAAGGTGTAGGTTAATGTTAGTCAGGGCCATTCTTTTGTAGGGATTATTGAAAGTCAGATTGCGTTACGCTAAAAATATTGTGTGTCAGTTTAAGCACAGTCTCGTGTATAATTTTTCTAAGGGGACGTTTCATATGTCGACCCTTAGCCTAAAATACCTCACTGGAATCTTCTGATATTTTTCTTGTAGTTTGTGTAATTAGTGTAGCTATTGTTTATTGCTAGCGCGTAATTATAGAGAGAATTTCCTTTGTAGTTGCAGTCTTTCATTGTTGTACAGTAAAACAGGTGTGGCACACATGTAGATTCAGTGCTATGTTAATGTGTTCTCTTATTTTTGCTCTTCAAATTGTGCTTTTCTGTGTTATCGTGTGAAATATTGAGACTATAATGGCGTGTGAAAAACGTAACACTTGGCTCCAAAGTAAACTGAGAAATAATAGTGACGACGAGTGTAGCTTATCAGCACCACTGTGTAGTGAATTAACAGACATTCGAAGTAGTAATTTGGTAACTGTGCATAGGGAAATGGAGCGGGCGGCAAATAATGGTGTAGACAGTGAAACAGGTAGTGAGCAGGGAAGCATTATCGATCGATCGGTCGGCAACAGCTCGCCTCAGGAATCCGAAATGACAGAACACAATATTGCAAATACTGTAGACTTAGGTTTTGGGTCCTCACCGTTTTCTCAAATGAGTCAAGACACATTTTCTGCTTGTCAAAATGTGAATGTTGCCGGTGAAAATGCACTGCCAAAAAGCATAGAGAAACAGATTCCAGACACTAATACATTATTATTGCAATTAATGGAACAAAATCAGAGAAAAACACAGCAAAAGCTTCAAAAGTTAGACACAATGGAAGAAAATCTTCAAAAGTTAGACACAATGGAACAACACCAGAGACAAACACAGCAACAGTTAGACGCAATGGAACAAAAGCTTCAAAAGTTAGACTCAGTGGAACATAAGCTTGAACAAACATGTGAAGATTTAACTACTGAATTACATAACATTGAATCAAAATGTCAGAAAGTCTGTAATGATGTAAAAACACAAATTTGTGAGCATTTTCAACCTATTTTTTCGCGGCATGAAAATGCATTACAGAATCACGAAGCAGCCATAATAGAACTGCAAACTATTGTTCATGAAAATCATGAGACCTTGCAAGCTAAAACTGACTCAGTTGCATCTACCGATTCGGTTACGCAACTTGCAAAAACTCAGGAAAACTTAAAGGACACAGTAGATACTCTGAAAATTGGTTCAGAAAGACACATGGAGGAAATTAGTTCATTATCAGAAAAAGTAGTTGAACTTTCGGATCAGCTAAATAATTTATCTACGAATCTGAATGACACAAAACCGGTAGACTTTAATGACACAGAAGTGTGCGAACAAATTAGGAAATTCAAACAAAATCAGAATCAAATAAATAAGCAACACCAAAGAGAAATCCGGGAAGTACAAGATCAGCTGACACAGGTAATACAAGAATTACGTATTTCAGAGGACACTCGCGCCCCAATACGGGAAGAGGGACATAGAAATACGGAAAAGCCACAAAATAATAACATAGGACATTTCGGAAATTATGAAAGAAATTGGCAAGGTGCAACCGAATTTTGAAATGGAACGGCCGAAACGACGTAACAATGACCGATATATGACTCGCCGACATGATGATTTTGACTATAAGCTGTTCATTACTACACGTAAATTTAAAACATTTAAGAATTCTGGCAACGACACTCATCCACAATCATGGCTTCATCAATTCTCTCATTGTTTTCCTCCCAACTGGTCATTGGAGCACAGGTTAGAATTTATGTGTGACTACTTAGAGAATGAACCAGCTGTAAGAATGCGATCGGTCATTCACGATTGTCACAGTGAAGGAAAATTTTATCATGCCTTCCTCTCAGCATGTTGGTCTCAAGCTACACAAGACCGAGTAAAACATAGCATCATAATAAAGAAACATTTCGAACAATCTGAATTTTCCAGTCTTGTGAAATGTTTTGAAGACATGTTGCACAAGAATCAGTACCTGTCAAACCCATACAGCCCCTCAGAACTCATCCGCATTTGCTTAATCAAACTACCTGAACATTTACGACATATTATTTTGGCAGGACGTTGCAAAGATGACATTGAAGCTTTCCAGGAACTGTTACATGAACTGGAAATCGACACTGACAATCGCAGAACGCGGAAACAGGAACACAACAATTACAGGTCACATCCGTCGCAATTCTACGATGAAAGAAATAATAACTGGACACGACATGATTATTCTCACAACACAAATCGTGACCAAAACAGACACCACCCGTATGACAACCACTGGCGGAGTAATAGTTACAGAGAAAGATCGCATTTCCGTGGTAATGAATATGACAGAGACAATCATAGAAACAGACAATTTGGCAACCAGAACTATTATTATCACGGGAGACAGATTAACTTTAGACGCAACGGACCAGCGCGCAGTTACGATTCAGGGAGAAGTTCTCCACCATGTGACCGACAAGAAAGTAACTATAGAAACTACCGACAAAACGACAGACCTGAATTCCATCAGAACTGGCGGGATTCTAACAAGGCTGGGCCCTCTCGGCAAGGCGAATTTGTAGAAGTTAGGTCTCCTAATCCCAGTAACGACGCGCGCCAACAAAGAAACAGACAATGACTCGCACCGCAGGCAGCCACGTGTGCCCGCTGGCTCAGGGAAAAATAACATAGACGCTAACCTTGAGAAAAATTCCAGTATTCTTTACCGATGTATACCACATGATAATTCCGTCGAAGTTGAAAACACTGCGTACTAGGAAGAGTAAAGGTTTACACCACGTTTCACATGTAAAACCATTTATTGAGAGATAATCTGCTTTCTAACTTTGTCTTTGCCATATAACTTTTCACTTTACATTACTAGTATGCTTTGTCAGACTTAGAAACTGTTAACATGCAACTATGTTCTAAAGTTAACTATCCAATCTACAACCTTGGGAAAAACAAAAATTACGAATGTATTCTTATAGTGAACAGACGACACAGTGTTGTTATTTGTACATTCTTTCTTATTAGTTGCACGATTACATAACGACTATAAGGCTCACATACTTAGAACATTCACCAGTATTGCTAATGAGATTTTAATGCAACATTTTGGTTTACTTGAAAATACATTCTGGATTTAAAGTACTTTCTGTGAGATACCAGATGACACAGTGGTTAGTTTATGTGACAGCTACACGGTTTTATCACGACACTACTAATGAGTGACAATTTACAATGTTGCTTTTGCGGTGTTTCTGTTTTATATCTGCACAGTTTTTCTGAATTATTCTGGATAGTAAAACATATTTTAGTAGTAACTTTTGTGGTATAGCTGCAATGAGACAGCCTTTTCCGTAGCACAACAATATGTTACAGCACAGTACTTTCTTCATCACGGCAATAAGCGTAATAACTAAGATATCTATACGCAAAGCATTTCACTTTTGTTTATCATGAGGTAAGTACATTGGCTTCTGCAGAACTTAGCTATCGGAGGACAACAACTACGACACTTCCACAGAGATTATCTTACAGCAAGACGCACATTTAGCGCTACAGGACACGTATTTGAGTGATTAAGTTTGTACTTAAATCATTTATTTTTAAAGATATTTGAAGTACAATAATACAAAGGTTTTCCGTAATACATTTCATTCCATTGTTGTAATCTGTAACACCTGGGGGTATAATTACATTAATCCTCAGGGGGGTACATGCTTACTTTGTGTACCATGTGTTTGGCAAGCACAAGGAGCCCTAGCTAATATGGTATTTGCTTATACAACTTTACACATCGGTACCATATTTCTCTAACACAGAATTAGACAGCCATCTGGTTATTTAGCAGAGAAACAAGATTTTTTTACTACATCAGTGACAGATGTTTCCACAATTACACAGCTGGATAACTTCACACTTATGAAATTGTATTTTGTCTCTATTGTGTGAACCCTTCATATTTTTCAGAACCATTGTGATACTATGAGAGCTTTGAATGGCGTATTTGGTAAGGGAGCATGATTTTAAAGTACGTTTAAGGTAGATGACACTATTGAAATGAGCAGAGAATTTTTTTTAGATTTTGACATTATTGCAGAATGCTACAACGTTTTTGAGATTTGACTGAGGTGTTATGATGTTATTTTTTACGACGACAATGTGTATTATGCTGTTGAGGTATGTTTATGATCAATAAGCTGATGTTATATGAGGAATTTGATTATGCTCCGTATTTATTAAGATGAAATATTGAAGAAGTGTCGACGAATATGTATATGTGTAATAAGGTAAGGAGTAATGAATAGTGGTTAGGGACTCTGACTTGTGAAAAAGGATGTTGGAGGCAAGAATCGTACTTTAAGAGTTATGAAATGTGTGTAAATGCGTGAATGTATCACAATGCTGGCGAAAATTTTTTGGACACTGTTATATTCATAAGATTTTGTTTCTACACATTTGCAACGCAAATTCTCGACCCCTGAAATTTTGTATAGCAGACTGTCACTGTAGCGGAAACTGCTGTCGTAAATATTTCGGTAAGAAAGTTAAGTGACCACCTTCACGTAATGCGTCGTGGGCACCCAGCTGCGCGAAAGACGCCTGGGAAAAAACCATTAGTGTGTGCCTTTCAGAGGCACAGGTGGAGAAAAAAAAAGGAGGCCATTATCCTCGCTATTGACATTCCTTTGTAGGAAGCATCGTAAATATGACACTCTCAAACTTGAAAACATGATTACACTGTAGAGTTCTTAATTTATGATATTTACTGAAATGAAATGATGAGAAACATTTCATGTCTATTGTCTTGCTAGTTGAAAGATTGTTTACTGCATTATGAAATGCCATATGGATAGTGAATGACGTTTCACGCCTTGCTTTGCCTATTTTGTTTAATATCTAGTTTCTAGCTGCACTACAGCATTGGTTATTATAAAATTTAATAGATGTACTAATATCACTATTTTCTGTCCACAGACCCAATAAAGAATACATTTATGATCTACTTTCTTAGAAAAGAGAGCACAAATAGACATTTCCCTTCGCAGGAATTGCATAAATAATTTTTAATGACTTGGTAACTTTCTTGCAGAGTAAGTTTTTGTGATGCATCACTCTAGTGTTAAGATGTGACATAGGTATTAAACATGGCCATTTTTTACTGTAATATATTTTCTGCTTGAGCTTTGTCATGTTTAGATATAAGTTATTGCATTTGCTGCTGCTGTTTGCCAGGCATAATGTTACTGAATTTGACTTTGTATTACGCTGTTAAGCCAGTTTTACTATGGATTTATTTTTCTTGTTTGCTGCACAGTGCCTTATATTAGTTGTAATATTGCAATTGCTTAGCTAATTTCTATAATGCTGCTTGCTTCACCATTTTCCATTTTTTTTTTTGTCTTTACTGTTTGTATTAATTGTTTTGTGCTGCTGCATTGCCTCGTCCCTTAGTTTATGCATCTGAGCTCAGTAGATTTAAGTTAGCTTAAGAGGGGGTAGACTATATAAGAAACTGACTATGGACAATAGGGAAAAAATGCATTGAGAAGTCATACAATAAAGATTTGGGCCAAAATGAGTATTGTACACTGAGAAGTATTTATTTTGAAAGAAATTTGAATAGAATACAGAAGGCAGGTATAGATAGGATTTTTTGGGAATAATGATGAATGAAGGGAGATCTCCAAGAAGTAAAGAAAGTTTTGTTTGCAAAATACTGCAGTAAAACAAACCCTGTCCTCTCATTTTGTATTATTCCGCTATATGTTTGTGTACCCTTGTGTATTTGTGTTCATCCTGTCTTTATGTGTTTATCTGATACGATTTATATTGTAGAATTTTTCTAATACTCAGCTATATTCACTATGATAAGGAATACTGTTAGCCTCAAATATAATTTGCATTAATAATATGTTATTTACTTTGTAAAGATGTTTAGACATTATTTATCTGTTCTGTTTTGTTGCTCATATGTGAAGTTGATGTTTCAAAAGTTATTCTGATCTTTTATGTAGGTACTTACAATTCCTGTAACACTGATGTATATGTTATTTCGATTATTTTGTAAAGCCTGTATTACTACAAATGTTGTCTGCATTATTATGTTTTAATGATATTTTCTGTATCTTTGTAATTGTATTCTTATGTTATAAAATTGGAATTGACACCAGTTCATCAAATCAAGTAACTTGTAAGTTCCATTTCACTGCACACATTTCTGTTTGTCATAGTATATGGACAATATGTGAGAAGTAGGGACTGTTAGTGTTTGCACGTGTGTTAAAAACTCAGCAGGGGACTGGATAACAGCATTGCTGGTTCTAAGGACAATTCCAAAAACTTCGTGAGTGCACAAGTGGTGGTTATGGTCTTGCTATATTGTCTGCAAGACTCTTCGATGGTGATTGTGCACCTGCACAGTCGCAGCAGATGGCTGCTGGCCATCTCTACAAGGACTACAGTGGGTCTACACCTTTGCTGACTCACCAGTACCGTTATTTCTACAAGGACTGCAGTGGGTCTGCACCTCCGGTGGCCCACCAATACCGTAATCTCTACCAAGACTATAGTGGGTCTGCTCTGTGATGACCTACCTACCAATATTCTTCAAAACGTCGAATGACTCTGCTGTGGGTTTGCTCTGTTGTGGCCCATTACCTGTCTGCATGTCAAGAGTCAGCACTGTCTTTTCGTTGGAAGGACACTACTTCTTCAAGACTGCATGGAAATCCACTACTTCGTGTGCATTTTCTTTTACTGCTCAGACTTTGAGAAAAACACTGCAATTTTACTGTGATGAATAATCAGGACTGTCTTTATTGACTGTGAGAAAATTTTAGCTTTTGACCAACATTGTATCAATAAGTGTGTGCATTTGATTTCTTTGTTATTGTAATTATAAAAATTTTTATCAAATCATTATTGGCCACTGCCCAGAACAATTTGTAAAATTTTTTGTGGGAAGCATGGGGGCTACGTAAGTAGGCTGTTTATGTTTTCTTATTGGCAACGTTACGTAGTGCTCTGTATGAAAATCACTGGCTGTGCTGTGTGCAGTCTGTGGCTGGTTTGCATTGTTGTTGGCTATTGTAGTGTTGGGCAGCTGGATGTTAACAGTGTGTAGCGTTGCGCAGTTGGAGGTGAGCCGCCAGCAGTGATGGATGTGGGGAGAGAGATGGCGGAGTTTTGAAATTTGTAAGACTGGATGTCATGAACTACTATGTATATTATGATTTTTCAACACTATTGAGGTAAATACATTATTTGTTCTCTATTAAAATCTTTCATTTGCTAACTATGCCTATCAGTAGTTAGTGCCTTCCGTAGTTTGAATCTTTTATTTAGCTGGCAGTAGTGGCGCTCGCTGTATTGCAGTAGTTCGAGTAACGAAGATTTTTGTGAGGTAAGTGATTTGTGAAAGGTATAGGTTAATGTTAGTCAGGGCCATTCTTTTGTAGGGATTATTGAAAGTCAGATTGCGTTGCGCTAAAAATATTGTGTGTCAGTTTAAGCACAGTCTCGTGTATAATTTTTCTAAGGGGACGTTTCACCAGTTATTATACCAAGATGTACCCATTTCCAAAATTGTATCATTACCCTTAACAGAACGAGTTAGATCAATTTGCTTCTTTACAGAACTGAACTGTTGCTGGATTTCACTCAGATTGTACTTGAGGACAAGTTTTGTATTACTTGTTGAGACTACCATGTCTGAGTGTGGTTCAAACAAAACACCTGTACTCTGTGGTACTATTACTACAGCATTAGTAGAATACGCTATCATAGCATGCATTAGAATAAAAATGAACATGGTTAATTAGTTCTAAATTCTAGAGTTAACAATGAACATAAAATAAATGAGTTTCTTGTGGTAACCCGTGGAATAAAAGGTTTAGTTTCTCTTGTGCACTCGTGCAATAGCTTCAATACTAAATTTTCACAACACATTCCCATAAGCACATGGCTGAAATAAACACACGCATTGCACTCTCACACACTACACATGTTTACGCAGATTGTAGGGGTGTCTGGAACAGGATCGCTCGGAACGTGGCGATGCCTCCGCCTCGAAGTCTGGAGTGCGACCTCGCGAGTCTCGCTTCCTGGGTTCCTGGGTCTGCCTCTCAGTCGGTCCTCGTCGTCTTGCGATACTACAGGAAATCTACCAAGAAATGGCTTTACACGACTGACATGAACGACAATCGAACGAAAGGCCAGTTGGAGCTTAAGAGTGACTGGCGACAACACCTCCAAGATTGGATATGGTCCTTTCCAAAACTTCTTAAACTTTTTGACTTGACTCTTCTTTAACATCACGTTGCTTAGATACACAAGATCTCCAACTCGATACTGTGACAGTGCTGCTTGGCGGTCGTGTTTTCTTGCTTGCTGAAGAAAGAATTGATGATTCCGCTGTTTCACTCCCCTCCATGCTTCCTTTAGCGTTCATTGCTGATTCCGGCAGTCGATCGTGCAAAGTCCAAGGGTGAATTCATTCTTCTTCCGTAGACGATCTCGTATGGACTTAGGCCAGTTGAGCTGTGCATTTTGGCATTGTAACAACTTACCAAGTGTGGTAAACAGACATCCCAATTGTGTTTGCTGCTCACATAATGGCTAACCATTTTAATAATTGTTCTGTGGACTTTCTCGACTCTTCCATTTCCTTCATGGTTTGCTGGTGCAGTTCTAACCGAGTTATTTGCATGAACTTACAAGTCAGTTTAAGTAATTCACACACAAAATTGGTTCCTTGATCACTAATTATACTTAATGGTGATCCAAATTTAAGAATCCATTCTTTTACAAAAACTGTAGCTGTAGTCTCAGCGCTCTGATGAGGTATTGGTATCATGAGAAGGTATCTAGAGAAATGATCTAACATTGTCAATATGTATATTTTTCCCTCTTTAGTCTTTGGCAACAGTCCTACGACATCTAGTCCTACTCGTTCAAATGGTTCACTTGTTTCTGGCTGTTCTTGCAATGGTGCTTTACTTTTTCCTACATTATTCGTCTGTTACAGGAATCACATTGCGATACAAACTCGAAAATGTCAGCTTTGCGGCTCGGCCACCAAAACATTTCAGCTATTTTAATGTTTGTTGCTTTTTTACTGCAATGTCCTGATAATAAAGGATCGTGTTGCTCTCTCATGATTTGCTCTTTCATGCTTTCTGGAATAACTAGGCGGTTTCCTTTACTAGTGATTTTGTACAATAATCCATCTATTTCGACAAAACGTTGATCATCTTTTCCATAATTTGCATTGTGGATCTCCTTCCAGAGATGCCTTTAACTCTTCTTCTTCACTCATTGTAACACAAACACTGACTTTTCGACTCATTGCATCAGAATTCACATGTTGTTTACCACGTAGGTTAATAACCTTAAATTGGTACTCACTCAGTCTTAATGCCCATCTTGTTAATCTGGTACTTGGATCCTTTAAGCTCAATAACCATTTAAGTGTGGCATGATCTGTAATAGCTGTAAATTCTCTTCTTGTTGGGAAACATCTGTTATACCAAAAACCAAAGCACAAAGCTCCTTCTCAGTAGTAGTATAATTACATTCTGCTTTGTTTAATTGTCTGGAAGCACATGAGATTGGATGTTCATGACTATCAACTTCTCGAGACAAGATTGCATCTATGGCAAAATTGGATGCATCTGTTGAAAGAGTAAAAGTTTACTGAAATCTAGATGGGCTAACACTGAGGCTATGGTTAGAGCAGTTTTAAGTTCTTCCATTGCCTTTTTGCATTCTGTTGATCAATTAAATGTGGCTCCTTTCTTCAGTAGCTGTGTCATTGGACATGCTATATTTGCATAACCGGCTATAAATCGTCTGTAGAAATTTGACAATCCCAAGACTGATTGCAGTTCTTTCAAATTTTGCGGTTCAGGAAAATTCTTTACATCTTCAGCTAATTTTGTATCAGGTCGAACACCTTCACTGGTTATAACATGACCAAGATAGTTAACTTTACTTTGTGCAAAATGACATTTATCTATTGATAAGGACAGGTTTGCGTTTCTTATACGCTCAAAAACAGCTTGTAGTCTCTCAGTATGCTGCTTCATGTTTTCACCAAAAATTGTTACATCAACAAGGTAAACAAGTGCTTGTGTTGGGGTGATCCCTTGTAAAACCAAATCCATCAGGCGTTGAAATGTAGCTGGAGCATTATGAACTCCAAACGGCATACGAAGATACTTGTATACTCCTGTTGCTGTTACAAATGAAGTTTTTGCTTGATCATCCGGATACACTGTTGACTGATGATAACCTCTTGTTAAATCACGTACTGAAAAAATTCGACATCTGCCCAAGTAATCCAAGGTTTCCACTAAATTTGGTAAGTGGTAAATGTCGGGTGTGGTCACAGCATTCAAAGATCGGTAATCAACACAAAAACGGAACTGTAGTTCTCCAGAAATTGATTTCTTCTTTACAATTACAACAGGCGAACACCACAGTGGGTCTAAAGGATCTCTTGGTTTTATAATTCCGGCATCTAATTGTTCTTTAACAATGTCTTCTACCAACTCTCTTTGACTGAATGGAATTCGGTAAGGTTTGTTTGTGACTGGGGCTGCATTCCCTGTATGAATACGATGCTGAACTAAATGAGTGACAGGTAAATTTGCACGTTCTCGGAATAAATCTGCATACTCCAGCAAAACAGGTGCTAAAATCTTCTGTTCATCAACTGTCAAATGTTCTATCTTCTTCCAAATCTTGCGCTTCAATTCATTATTAACTTCGTCTCCTCATTGCAATTTTGCGGTACTGTTACAAAAATCTGTGTTTATAACTGCTGCGTTTGTTCCCTCATCTGGAATCTGTATTACGTCACTTTAACTTACGTTCGACATTTCAGCAACTTTTGTTCCTCGTGGCAAAGCAACATCCTCACTGCTCATTTCTGTTATTGTAACTGGGACTTTTGCAATATTCTGTCTCACCATTGTAGCGACACCTACACTTCTAGCAACATAACTATGCATTGTAGCCAGTGACTCACTTTTCTCGGAATGCTCAATTAATAACAAAGTTCCTTCCTTGCATCGGGGTGACTTAACTTCAACGTAGATTGTCTTTCCTGTTCGCTCGGGAATTTGCTGAGGCTGATCAATTTGAACATCGACTCAGACGGTTTGAACTGAAGCAACGATTGGGCGGTCCATTCCCACGACATCAGTATTAGTGCTCCTTTGAGTACGATCTGAAGAACGATTTTCTAGGTTGTAGTTACCACAGTCTAGTCTGATCTTTCTTCCTTCGACAAATATCTCTGCCTCGTTAGCGGACAAGAAATCAAATCCAAGTACACCGTCATAACACGTTTCGTTATTTGAAACTACTTGCACCCTTGCTGTGTATTTATCTTTATTTTCACCTTCATCTTGGCCTTGGCCAAGAATTAATTCTACGTCAAGTTCTCCATAGTTACGTAGCTTTCCTCCGTTTAAGCCTCGCACTTTTAAGAGCAGCGGTTTCAATTTATCCTGTTTATCTATGCAACACCACATTAATGAGATCTGTGCTCCTGTGTCAATAAGTGGTTTGATGTTTCTCCGTCGATATACAGCACCTATCACGAAGTCAATTTCTGTGTGATTTTCGCTGGAACTAACAGGAATCACTGTCTCTGGCAAGGGGCGGACGGAGTGGTGGCCCTTACGTCCCCATACTCGTTTAAAGATCTGGCATTTTGTCTGTTGTTCGCAATACCTTTCTTCTTGTTGCGACAATCTCTCGAAACACGACCCTGCATCCCGCAATGATAGCAGATTCGATTCTCTTTACAATCCTTACGCTTGTGACCCAGCTTACTGCATCTGTAGCATTGTACTGTTGTGTTGAAAACTGTACGTCCTTGTTTCTGCATCTCATTCGATCGTCTTAGTGCAGGGCTTAACAACCGGCCGATTTTGAGCGCGAGTACTCGCGTCTGCTCAAGCACGTGCTCGCGAGCAGGTGCAAGGTCGCGGAGTAGGGATGGAGGGGTGGGAGGGGAGGGAGGAGAAATGCGCTCGCACGTTTGAACAGGGCCGCAGCGTGCCTATTGAATTCACGCCGACTGTGTAACGTTTAAAGTGCTACGATCATCTCTAACAGTCACTTCGCAGGTTAAGAATCATGTCAAGTCGCCGTTGTGTAACCCCAACCATGTTTTCGCAGTTCAACCCCTATTGGGAGGAATTGTATCTGTTTACAGGAAAAGATGGTGTTGCAAAATGTTTAGTACGTCACAAAACGCTGAATTCTTTTAGGAAATTTAATTTGCAGCGACATTATATGTCGTACCACTCGAAAGACTACGGAAGTGGAAAATGTGATGGACCAGATCGTGCTCAGGAAGTTATTAAACTTAAAAGGAAGCTATCCGAAGAAGATCTGGACGACGAAGAAAAATCAAGTGAGGCAGCTCTCAGAGTGAGTTACAAAATTGCTTTGCTTTTAGCAAAATCCCTGCGCCCCTTCACTGATGGCGATTTAATAAAAGAATGTTTGGTAGTTGCAGTGGAATATTTGTGTCCATCTCAAGTTGAACAGTTTCGGATTGTGCCATTATCTAACATGACCATTATGCGTCGCATACAGGACGTGGCAGACGACGTCCAGAGCCAGCTTGCAAATATCTGTAAAGATTTTATGGCGTATTCTCTAGCTCTGGACGAAAGTGTTGATATCACTGGAACAGCGCAGCTTGCCATATTTATTAGAGGTGTTAATAGAGATCTTGAGGTGAGGGAGGAGCTCCTCGATGTAGTAGCCATGAAGAACACTACAACCGGTGGTGATATTTTAAGTAGTGTTGAAGAAAGTGTTGAAAATATAGGATTGTCGTGGAATTCTTTAGTTTCAGTGTCTACAGACGGTGCACCAGTGATGACAGGGAAAAAATCAGGTTTCATTGCGCTATTGAAGGAGAAAATGAAAAAAAACTGACCGTGCCGAATGAAATAAGGGGCGTTCACTGTGTGATCCACCAGGAAACCTTATGTGCAAAGAGTATCACTCTAAAAAATGTGATGAGTGTTGTTGTTCATACAACCAATTATATAAGGAAGCATGGGCTACAACACAGGCAATTTAAAAGCTTTCTTGAGGTTGTAGAAAGCCAGTATGGTAGCCTGCCTTATTACAGCGAGGTCCGCTGGCTTAGTCGTAGCGAATTATTAAATCGATTTTTTTTTCCTATTAGATGAGATAAATATGTTCATGGAAATAAATAACATGTGTGTTCCTGAATTGAAAGAGCCTTCATGGAAATGTGATCTCGCGTTCTTAACAGATTTAACTAGCCATCTGAATGCTTTGAACATTTCACTGCAAGGTAAAAATCTGCTAATTACTCATTTCATAGATCGAATACGAGCTTTTAAAATGAAATTGACACTTTGGGTGAGTCAGCTGGAAACAGGAAATCTAGCTCATTTTCCTAAATTATCATCCATGCAAGATGTTCACAAAGACTGTGAACGTTATTCACATAGTTTAGTTGCCCTTAAGGAAGAATTTGATCAACGCTTTCAAGATCTGTTCTCCTCTCCATATTCAGCGAATATTGAAGAGATTCGTCCTGAGCTGCAACTAGAACTTATTGACCTGCAGTGTGACAGAGAATACAGAGACAAATTTCAGAACAAGAAAAACATTTTGGAATTCTGCAGACACTTCCCTCAGGATAGATTTCCTCGTTTGCACAAACTGGCGGCTACAATAATATCAATGTTCGGTTCCACGTATGTTTGTGAACAACTGTTCTCTGCAATGAAATGTAACAAGACGCGCCTGAGAAACGCATTGTCTGATCAAAATTTAAACCGCACGCTGCGCCTACGATGCACAAGAACAATTACTCCGAACATAGACGCAATTGTAAAGGGCAGAAAGTACAAGATAACCGAGAATCCTACACTTCAGTGACACCTTTTATTGTGTAACAGTTCACAAATTAATACGAATGTAGAGGCATACACTAAGCTAATAAAATTATGTGGCATGTGTACATTCTCCTTTATTTGTTTCATTTGTCGCAGTAATAATTCGTGAGTGATATCCTTGCAGGTGGCCGCGGATTTACATTGACTGGCAGCAGCTGTTGTGTGCCCCATGTGACTCTCCCCACTCTCCGCTCTGGTCCGGTAGTGGGGTTAGCGTGCTCGCGTTGCTCTGTGCTCGCGCCTGGCTGCTCACAGTTTGCTCCGCGAGCACGTATGTTGTGAAGCCCTGTCTTAGTGCTTCAACGAAACAGCTGATTCTACTGCTTCCTGAAACGTTTTACATCGCGCCAATCTAACGGCTTTGCTTACTTCCTCTCCGTGCAACCCATGAATTAATGTGTCCAAGGCTCTCTGTTCGGCTTCGAACAACTGAATGTGATTTTCATTTTCATCTTCTACTAACTCGTACGTTTGAGCGTTGATGTTTCGAAATCTGTCGGCAAACTGCACGATAGATTCGTCTCGTCGCATTCGTAAACTGTGAAGCTGCTCTCTGTAAAATCTGATAGCGTTTTTACGTTAAAATCGTCGTTCTAAATTCATTGTAATGTTCTGTTTTCACGCAAGTAGGCTCCGCGCTAATGAAATCTTGTGCTGCTCCCTGAATTCTTAATTTGGCAACCACTAGCTTATCGGAATCTGTCCATGATCCTAACAGGTCGGCACCTTCAAGTTTAAGAAAAAACACTTTCACATCATCTTCGAGTTTCCCGCTAAACATTGGTACTGATGGCAATAATGAAAAATTCTTTATTGTAGTTGTACTTGTACTGCATGAACTATCATTTGTCAAGTCTCTCGGAATGTTACGCTTGCTTCTTTCTGCTTTTAACTGCCGAATCTCTTCTTGCGGTTCATTAATATCAGTTTGTAGATCGACAACGTTACTCTGACTGGATTAATGCCAATGAGTTACTCAAATGTAAAACAAAAATCCATCACTGCCTTTCGTATTCTAGCCAAACTGGAGTAGACCAACCTGAATTCCAGCACTGGATGTCGCCGCATAGTCGGAAGATGTTCACGCTGCTGCAGCTCGAAGTTCACATTGTACTGCGCCTCTTCAGGACTGTAGATTTTCATAAATCTTGAGAATATATTTGACCTGTTGCCTCAGTCAGAATCGAATGAGCCTCATATAGCTGAAGCTGTAGAAAGGGCACAACAAACTTTCAAGATATGGAAATTTGTAAAGAAAAAGAAAGTTCTGTTGTTAGGTAGTTCCCATGGTAGAGGTGTTGGCCAACTACTGCGGGAAAATCTAGGTCCAGAGTACCAGGTCACAAACTTTTTCAAGCCTAGTGCAGATCTGGGTCAGGTAACAGAGGATGTAGGTTCTTTATGCAAGGATTTCACAAAGGAGGATGCTGTGGTTATAGTGGGTGGTCCGGGAAATAGCATTGACAGAGACTCTGAATATTCCATAGAGAGTGACATGGTGAAGATAGCATCAGCAACGAAGCATACAAGTGTGGGATTTGCGTCTATGTTGAGACGCCATGATCGCCCTCATTTGAACTCTACCGTCAGGAGGGTGAACTTGGAGTTGGAGTGGCTGCTAAGGACGGATATAGGGTCCCATATTGGTTAGATTCCTGTGGATGCTATCGATAGGTGGGACTACACTAGGCATGGCCTTTACCTCACTATGAAAGGGAAAGTAAAACTATCTGGGTTGATTGCAGAAAACTTAAGGGGGGACACTGTCACAAGTGGTAAAATACCAGTGGTCATAGGTGTCAGAGGAATGCCTTGTTTAGGATAGGGAAGGGGGAAAGAAAACGAGTTTTAAGAGAGATTGGCAGACACACTCAGTTTTAGAAAACAGATGAACAAGAGTCAGATTCTAGAATACAACCTCCATTTAAACAATGTTTAACAGAAAGTAATGAGAAACTGCTAGTTCATCTTCGCCAAAGCAATTATAATCCCATTAGTATACAGTATAAGTTATCTTTATAACACCAGAACATTCCGGGACTCAAATAATAAAGTTGATGAACCACCCATTTGTATTGATTAAATGAATTCATCTAACCAAATTGACTTAATCTGCCTCTCTGAATATCAAGTGACCACTGGTATAGATATGTTAGACATTTCAGGATTTAAGCTAGCTTTCTACTTCTGCAGAGTAGATATGGATGGAGGAGGAGTTGCCACACTTATTAAAAACTGCCATAAATTCAAGAACATTGACATTAATAAATTCTGTTTAGGGCAGCATCTAGAAGCATGTGCAACAGAAGTAGAGCTCTATAACAGATCCTATATAATAGTAACTATTTACCGAGCACCTGCAGGAAATTATAATCTATTCATAAATCATCTAGAAACTCTTTTGGGTTATTTAACAGGAAGAAACAAAGAAATTTTGATTGCTGGTGACTTTAATACAGATTTTCTAATACAATCTTCCAGTAAACATTTATTGCTGTTACTAATGTTGTCTTTCAATCTAACTCACTCTGTAAACTTTCCAACTAGGATCACTAAATCCTCAAGGACAGCCACTGATAACATTTTTATAGACCAATCAACAGAACAAAATCATATCATAAAACCTGTAATAAATGAACTTTCAGATCATGACATGCAGCTCCTTGTTTTAGACGTAAATTCTTAGCAGCTTATCAAGACTGCTAAATCTTAGTACAGGAGAGAATCAATCAACCAAAAATTGAGTGTTTTAGAAAACTGCTCAAAGTTATGAACTAGAAAGATGTTTATAGTGCTCATGACATGAATGAAAAATATAACACATTCATGAACAATGTCAGTACCATATTTGAAAACTGTTTTCCTCTAAAAGTTACTCAAATTAAACAGAAGTCTGTAATAAAACCGTGGATTACACAAGGAATAAAGATTTCCTGTAAGACAAAAAGGAAAATGTATCTGTCGACCAAGAATAGTTCCAATGCTGATGATTTAGCTAAATACAAGGAATACTGTAAAATATTAAAAAAAGCAATTCAGACATCTAAACAAATGCACTATGAGAAGAAGATAGCAATGTCAGGGTACAAAATAAAAACAATATGGGATATAGTGAAGGAGGAGACTGGAAGAACCAGAAAGGAACAGGAGCAAATAGCATTAAGGGTAGATGACACATTAGTAACCGATGGGCATAGTGTGGTGAATCTATTTAATAAGTACTTTATATCTGTTACTGATAGAATGGGATTGTCAGGATCAGTAAATAATGCCCTTGAATATCTGAAACTAGCCTTTACAAATAGCTTCAGGTACATGAATATGTCACTCTCTTCACCAAAAGAAATAACTTCCATAATAAAATCTTTAAAAACAAAGCATTCTAGTGGTTATGATGAAATATCAACAAAGTTAATTAAGGCATGTTCTTGTGAGTTTAGTACAGTTCTAAGTTAGTTGTGTAATCAGTCAATTATAACTGGGACATTTCCTGAGTGGCTAAAATATGCAGATGATAAGCCTCTATTCAAGAAAGTGGATAAAGAGATACCATCAAACTACAGACCAATTTCACTTTTGTCAGCATTCTCAAAAATTTTAGAAAAAGTAATGTAAAGGCAGCTTCTCAACCATCTGACCACAAATAACGTATTATCAAGAAGACAGTTTGGATTTCTGAAGGGTACTGATAGCGAGAAGGCTATTTACACTTACAGTGAAAATGTACTTAATTCATTAAATAACAGATTACAAGCAGCAGGTATTTTCTGTGATTTGTCAAAGGCATTTGATTGTGTGAACCACAACATCCTTTTAAATAAATTAGAATTCTATGGTGTCGCAGGCACTGCTGCAAAATGGTTCAAGTCATACCTCGCTAACAGGAAACAAAGGGTGTCACTGCAAGGGACTAGTGAATTAAGTCATCAGTCATCATCAGAATGGGAAGATATTGCATGTGGTGTCCTACAAGGATCCATCTTAGGGCCACTGCTTTTCCTTGTGTACATTAATGATCTCTCATCAGTTACACTGCCAGAAGCAGAGTTCGTTTTGTTTGCAGATGACAGAAGTATTGCAATAAATAATATGTCAAGTGTAGTTCTAGTAAGATCTGCTAATGATATTTTCATGGATATTAATAAATGATTTAAAGCCAACTCACTGACATTAAACTTCAAAAAGACTCATATCCAGACACTACGGGATGATGATGGCATTGAAACAGAGGATGACATGCGTAAAGCTGAAATACTAAACACCTTTTTCCAAAGCTGTTTCACAGAGGAAGACCGCACTGCAGTTCCTTCTCTAAATCCTCGCACAAACGTAAAAATGGCTGACATCGAAATAAGTGTCCAAGGAATAGAAAAGCAACTGGAATCACTCAATAGAGGAAAGTCCACTGGACCTGACGGGATACCAATTCGATTCTACACAGAGTACGCGAAAGAACTTGCCCCTCCCTACTAACAGCCGTGTACCGCAAGTCTCTAGAGGAACGGAGGGTTCCAAATGATTGGAAAAGAGCACAGATAGTCCCAGTCTTCAAGAAGGGTCGTCGAGCAGATGCGCAAAACTATAGACATATATCTCTGACGTCGATCTGTTGTAGAATTTTAGAACATGTTTTTTGCTCGAGTATCATGTCGTTTTTGGAAACCCAGAATCTACTATGTAGGAATCAACATGGATTCCGGAAACAGCGATCGTGTGAGACCCAACTCGCTTTATTTGTTCATGAGACCCAGAAAATATTAGATACAGGCTCCCAGGTAGATGCTATTTTTCTTGACTTCCGGAAGGCATTCGATACAGTTCCGCACTGTCGCCTGATAAACAAAGTAAGAGCCTATGGAATATCAGACCAGCTGTGTGGCTGGATTGAAGAGTTTTTAGCAAACAGAACACAGCATGTTGTTATCAATGGAGAGACGTCTACAGACGTTAAAGTAACCTCTGGCGTGCCACAGGGGAGTGTTATGGGACCATTGCTTTTCACAATATATATAAATGACCTAGTAGATAGTGTCGGAAGTTCCATGCGGCTTTTCGCGGATGATGCTGTAGTATACAGAGAAGTTGCAGCATTAGAAAATTGTAGCGAAATGCAGGAAGATCTGCAGCGGATAGGCACTTGGTACAGGGAGTGGCAACTGACCCTTAACATAGACAAATGTAATGTATTGCAAATACATAGAAAGAAGGATCCTTTATTGTATGATTATATGATAGCGGAACAAACACTGGTAGCAGTTACTTCTGTAAAATATCTGGGAGTATTCGTGCAGAACGATTTGAAGTGGAATGATCATATAAAATTAATTGTTGGTAAGGTGGGTACCAGGTTGAGATTCATTGGGAGAGTGCTTAGAAAATGTAGTCCATCAACAAAGGAGGTGGCTTACAAAACACTCGTTCGACCTATACTTGAGTATTGCTCATCAGTGTGGGATCCGTACCAGATCAGTTTGACGGAGGAGATAGAGAAGATCCAAAGAAGAGCGGCGCGTTTCGTCACAGGGTTATTTGGTAACCAGGATAGCGTTACGGAGATGTTTAATAAACTCAAGTGGCAGACTCTGCAAGAGAGGCGCTCTGCATCGCGGTGTAGCTTGCTCCCCAGGTTTCGAGAGGGTGCGTTTCTGGATGAGGTATCGAATATATTGCTTCCCCCTACTTATACCTCCCGAGGAGATCACGAATGTAAAATTAGAGAGATTAGAGCGCGCACGGAGGCTTTCAGACAGTCGTTCTTTCCCGCAAACCATACGCGACTGGAGCAGGAAAGGGAGGTAATGACAGTGGCACGTAAAGTGCCCTCCGCCACACACCGTTAGGTGGCTTGCGGAGTATAAATGTAGATGTAGATGTAGACTATATGCAATTCAGAACCTGAAAGAGGTTTCCACCCAGCATATGCATAAAGTATGAAAAAGAGCAGATAGAAGAGGTTGACAGTCTTAAATTCCTGGGATTACAACTTGATAATAAATTCAGTTGGGAGGAGCACACCACACAACTGCAGAAACGCCTTAAAATATCTGTATTTGCAATTCGAGTGTTAGCAGACATAGCCGACATAAAAATGAAAAAGCTTGCATACTTTGTCTACTTTCATTCCATAATGTCATATGGTATAATATTTTGGGGTAACTCTTCAAGTCAAACAAAAGCTTTCAGAGTCCAAAGGTGTGTAATACATATTATTTGTGGAGTAAATTCACGGACGTCCTGTAGAAACCTTTTCAAAGAACTGGGTATACTAATTACTACCTCTCAATATATTTAATCCTTAATGAAATTTGTCCTGAATAATATATCTCTTTTTCCTACAAACTGCTCAGTTCATACATTCGATACCAGGAACAAAAATGATCTGCACAGGGACTTAAAAGCACTTACTTTAGTTCAAAAAGGGGTCTACTACTCAGGAACACTCATCTTCAATAATTTGCCAGCAAACATAAAAAATTTAGTTACAAATAAAGATCAGTTTAAAAGGAGCCTGAAAGACTTACTAGTGGGCAACTCCTTCTACTCCATTGATGAATTTTTTAATAGAAACAAATGATGTATTGTATGTATCCATACTATTAGTGTTGTTATTTCAGCTTAAAAAAATGATGTATTGTATATACTCATACTATTAATATTGTTATTTTGGCTTACAAAAATTGACGTGTTCCACATCCATGAGGATCTCCTCAGCACGGATCTATGGAACGAAAAACTAATCTAATCTAATCCCACAGGAGGTCAGATGTACTTGTGCATCTGCACTGAAGGTGAATTTATTAGGTGAATCCATTGCACATCTAGACAAATTAATTATATGAATGCCTGGTATGTGTACTTTTGGACATGTCTGCAAGAACATACCCCACACAGAATCCACAGCTGGAATATATTATATGTAAATTGAAGAGGCAGGAGGGTGGGGGAAGGAAAAGAGAGGGGAGGGATTACTGATGTCAGTTGTATCAGGACATTACGCAAAATCAGTGGTCCTGCTTACTAGGCAGATGCATTAACCGCTGCACCATCTCCAACACAGTGTTTAACATTACTGTGCAGACTATCTCAGCAATCTGCATGGCCGATCCACATTCCCAACGAGTGCCACCTATCTGCTGTCCCTGTCCATTTCCTCCGTGCTCGCTACTCTGAGATTCCTGCAGGAGGTCGGACATGACAGAAAGAACAGACACCATGCATTCATATAACTGATTTGCCTAGATGGGCAATGGATCAGCCTTCTTCAGTACGGATGTGCAAGTACATCCTACCTCCTGTGGGGAATCTCAGAGTAGCTTGCATGGAGGAAATGGACAGGGACTGCAGATAGGTGGCGCTCGCTGGGAAAGTGGGTCGGCTCACTTGTGTAAACACTGTGTCTTGGATGCCGCAGTGGTTAATGCACCTGAATAGTAAACAGGATATCCCAGGTTTTAATCCTGGTCCAGTATACATTTTCACTCATAGCCACTGATTTTGTATAGTGTCTTGATGCAGCATTCATCAGTGATTTCTTCCCTTTCCTCTCTTTCAGCCCCTCCACCTACAATTTATATATATAGTGTTCATTTACACTAGAATTAAGGCCAAGTGATGCATTGTTTATATGTAGGGAACAATGGACCCACTGTGCTGAAACATACAGAGCTCCACTACTGGTGTGGGCACTTGCAGGAATTTGTGTTAGAGGGGACTAGTTTCTGAAATTGTCATTTATTATATAATTGATTCGGTGAGTTTGATGAAATTTGCTAACATGTCATGCTCCAAAACCAGATTTGACAAGACGTACACAAAGCTTACGTGTCTCAAACGACTGATAATTATCCACTTAGTATTTTAAGGTAGATTATTTGATACATAAATGGTAAGCATTTCTATACATATTACTAACTTAAATTCCCATACCACGTTTTCTGTTAGTATGTGAAGGCTAATCGCAGGGACTCCTGTAGGGATTTCAATAGAGTTTTCACTAACAGGTAGGCTGATTCACAGGAAAGGTTTGTGTGTGTAATCTATTATCTGTACACTGGACAAGCCATCTTTCAATAGATATTCAGTGCTGTCTATGCTGGGGATCTACTATCAACAACGTGAACAAAGTACATGGTTTACATTATTAATCTCAATATGAATGTCATCTTTGTTATTTAGCAATCGGAAATTACACCGTCCTGTGGTTAAATCCTGGGTATTCAATGTACTAGATAATATTCTCATTTTGTTTTTACTATTCCAGTAATGTTAGGATGGAACTGAAAATTATAAATATTAAATAGGAACCAAAAGCCAGAATAAATAAGAAATTTTGTACTGACATTCACAAAAATAACCAACAAAAGCGTCTCATTAGCACTCCTCGTATTTGAGAGACAGCAAACAAACTACAAAAAAGTCTGATCCAGCTGTTAGGGCATTTACAATTTGTTTAACTATAAAAAAGCACCACAAGTTAATGGATTTATAGCATCATTTTCAGCCTCTCTAGCTTTGTAATGTTGATAGCACATCTAAAATTGTACAAGATATATTTTAAAAGCTAAAAGTGTTGCCCAAAGCCAGTATACATGTAGATAAAAGTGGTAAATCTCTGAAAACCACCGTCAGCTGGGTTGATGGAATTGGCTTTTAACAGATTAGGACTGAATCAAGTTAGTCACGTTATTCTAATTAAGTCAACTGGACTATGAATTCATAGCAGTACAGCTACATATCATGCTGCATCACACCCTACATAGTTGAGGTAGCAACTCTCAGAAACGGCATCTATCCAATCTTGAAATTCCTTTTTTTGTCTCTCCTATCATAGAAAATGGTATTTTCTTTTTTGGACTGACACATTTGGAGATATATATCAAGTATAAATATACACAGCAACAGTACAGTACGGCTCTGTTCTTCATGGTCTATAACTATAGAACTGTTGTGTAAAACAGAATGTAGAAACAGTGAGCAACAGGGGTCTTCTTAAGTCCACAAGAAAATAGAAAACTACTGTTTTGATTCTGTTGGGTAGAAAGTAGAGATGGAATAGCAAGGGAATATGAAGAGGGGTGCACTCATATTTTTATAAGGTGATGGCATTCGATCTAACTGTTCATCTTTCCCTGTTGTTCTCTTATTTAGAACCAAGTGTAAAATATCCCTTACTGTTTCATGGTGTTGTCTGTCTAGTATTAATTCTTCTTTTTAAATTTTCATTTTATCTACTTTTAGCCAACAGTTTTTATGCTTGTTTTCTATACTAATAATAGAAATATATTATCCAACTCTTTGGAACACAGCTCAAACATCCACTGCTAGTTGGGGCTGCAATAGTGTGGCATCATGAAGGTGGCTCTGGTGGGAAACTGAAAAATCAAAGATGGAGGATTGTGGGAAGTTTGAAAATTACAGATGTTGGCTCACAGGAAATTGAAATATTAAAGACAGTTTGTGGTAGGGAAATTAAAAATTAAAGATTGCAGATAGAGACAAATTTTAAAATTTAGCATGCTGTATGGTGGAAAATTTTAAAAAATTAGATATGGTAGTGGATGGGAAATTTGTAATATTAAAGATAATACTGGGCAGTGAATTTAGGAAACTGGACAGTGGTGCTGGTGGGAAATATTTTTCATGTAAACATAATAGAAGAAAGTGGGAAAAATTTTACATCCAACGACAGAGTAGTATTTTTAGGTTGTATTGAATTATGTTACAGTTTTTGCACAAGCTTCTTCATTTGAATTTGGCGCCATGTTCAAAAATAAACACATATTGCCAGTACTGCAGTATTTCTAAACATTTTGCGTAATCTTCTTCACCCGAATTGCATAAATTAATGGTATTCTTATCTCTGTTTCTCTTTCTCTCACTCTCTCTCTCTTTCGCTTTCTGTTTTCACACTCTGCTAATGTTGATGTTACATGCTGTCATATCTCATCATCAGTAAATTCTGTGTATCTGTGTTTATCTCAATTACTGTACTGCCTAAACTTCAGTAAATTTTATCTCCATCTTTGTAATATAGTGCAGAAATGGGATGGGGAAAATCAACCCAAAACAATTCTCTAGATATAAAATTTACTTTAAAAAGGACTACAGTCATAAGAGAATTAGATGCACACTTGTCTGACTGCACATTTTCATACACCATTCAGCATTGCCTATTAGACTGTTACAATGAGGAATATTCAGAACTGTATGTTTCTACATTAAATGTTTTTATAGTTTTCACACACAGGCGATAAAATCTCTAAAAAAATTCTACATTTCCAAGAAAGTTAGATGTATAATTCGTTAACTGTACAAATTTACATACACTCTATGTCAAGGAATTTTCAGAATTCAAATTTTTACATTCAGTGTTTTTACACATTTTCACAGTACAAAAATACGAGAGATACAAAAAGGGTTTCATTAAAAGAAAGTTAGATGGACACTTTGTTGATTGTCTACACTTACATACACCATTCATCGTAGCCCCCTACACACACACACTAACTACAATATAAAAAAGGTGGTAGTTATCTTAAGCTACAGTTTAGATTTACGTAATAAGATCAGTCATCATCATCAACAACATTCCTTTGATGGTAATGACAATAAAAAATAAAGTAATTAGGAAGCATGAAATGCTTATCATCTTTTGCCAAAAGTGCTAATTTGGTTTGCTTTCAGGTCAAAACTGAGTGCAGCTGAGAACGAACTGTATACAAGTATTGATCAGTTGATTTTTCAGTATCATTCAATACACATACTCTGTAATTATAAATGCTGAGTTCTTTTGCTGATGAGTGTTTTATGGACTACTTATTACACAGTATCCCTTAGTTCTAAGAGCATACATTTTTCCTCTCAGTCCCATGAATTCGGTAATAATTTCTTCTAGAAATTCATCTCTCATTAAACCCACACAATGACATATGGAATGTTATAAATGTTATCATCTGAGTAAGCCAAAGTGGCAAACCACCTAACCACATTGCTCTTAAAAATAACACGAACATTTGCAGTGGTTACATGAAATGTTAGGCTTTCAGTGTCCATGTAACACATTTTAACATTTCTTGGCTCACATTTATTCAGCTTATAGCTAAAACGAAAATCTACAAGCACTGGCTTGGAAATATCTAAAATAGCTATTCCTACAGCTAAACGTTTATTAAAAGCAATGACAAGTCTACTTAACTCAATTGCAACTAAATTTTATTTATATATAACACTGTACTTGAAATTCCATCTTGCAATCAGCAGTGGCTGTATGGTGCATATCTACCTTCCCAGTTCGTCAGTCCACATCAATCATTTTCCACACATTTTGCATAGTTTTGCCAAAAACACTGTCATTATTCAATTTCAATATTTTTTTCGAAATCATTTTTAACTTTCATGCATTTCTCATCATTAGTAACTTTATACACTTTCTTCAAGGCAGATGGATGGCATAATGACAATATCCAGTGAATTTTGCTTAGAATAAGATTATTCTTCAGTGTGTGCTTTACATTTCTATGATGAAACACATGTTCTTTCTTGTTGTATAATGTGGAAATGAGCTACTATGGATCTTCCAGCTAGTTGATGCCAGGTGCTAATACAATTTTCTCCAGACATAGTGGTTGATGAGAGTGAAGTTCATATAAATTTTCTGAATACTAAAGATCCACCTCTAAAATTATCCTACTTCTGAATCGTCAGGTATACTAATAACATCAAAACACTTGACTGACATCCATCCAAAATCAGAGAGCGTTAGCTACTGCAACATGGTCCAGCTATACAGACTGTTAACATCAAGGTGAATGACGACAGACTCATCCTTATTTTCATCATAGTCAGCCATGCACCTGTTCTTTGTAACTGTATGTCTGTATGGGCAGTGAATTATATTATTTCTAATGCTACATTCAACAAACTGTAATTGTTCTGTGTCCACAATAAGTTGCAATTCCAGTTTAGTCGTTTTCAGTAATGCACATAATAGTTTGGATCTAGTTCATATGTTTTAGGATAGACTGTGCAAACGTTATCAAACATATTGGTCAAAAACGAGATGTTGTGTTTCAAATGTAAGTCACAATAATCTTCTAAGGCCTTGCATTCAAATAAACTCCACATTTTACCTGTCCTTTGGCAGTCCAGTTCTTTGCTGTTTCAACTGACAGCAAGGTTTTTCACCACCTCTGCCAGCAGTAACTGTCCTCCCAACAAAATGGATTCACTAGTTACTCACTCATAACGACCGACGCCTTTCTTATTAATCAAACTACACTGCTCACTGTTGGGGAACATTCTCTTGCTATTTTCAAATCGTCAGTCTTTAAATATGAGACACATTTTTCCAAAGATCACACCAGAAAGATGAGGGAATCGAAAAAGCGATAGCTTGGTATGGTATGCTGGCGCAGTTTAGTTTGTTTACATATATAAAATAGACACTATGTACATTCTGAGTTGCAAAATGTAAATCTTCCAGAATTGGCCACTTAAACAAGGTATTGTCATGTGAATGATTGTTTATTACTGCATGTCTATTTACTATCACTTTTTGTAGTTTTATAGTCCTGCACAAAATCACTTGTTTTTGTTCACAGTAACACACAGTTGAACAATTTCCTTCAGTCCAACCAGAGTCTCTCAAAAAGTCTTAAGTTTCTTTAACAGCTTATCTATAACATTCGTCAAATGCCAATAATCACTAACCTCATACAGCACTAAACTTGCATTCTTTGTATTGAGACACATTTGTTGTGCTTCACCTGACAAGGGCAACAGGAAGTTGCAGACTAGCAAAGAAATGATTTTAAAAGGTTGGTTCATTCGATGAACTCTGTTCATAAATATGTGAAAAGAGAGATCCAAGGAATAGCTAGCTTATCAGATATCATGCCGGTACATATTGGACTTCTAAATGCAGAGTCAATGGCAACCCACTCAAGATCATCTAATTTAATGCATTTTGGTGCTGGTTGACCGATCATTGCTAACTTGACACAGATACAATAGTATTACTAGCCTCAAGGTTGGCATGGTGATATTCATGAGATTTCTCCTATGGCAGTCTTCTTCTTCTTCATTGATCAGGTACTAGCCACTGAAATCCTTCGATCACTGCATATTCTCCACTACTCAGCGATTGATCAGTTGTATTTTCGACAGTCACAGCTCTGTCTCCTGATGCTTCCAAATTCTGCAACACTGAATGAGAAAAAGTAATTACTAGGTAAAAAGACGTAAGATGGTTAGTAGTAATATATGTTACACCAACATTTTTTGGAGAGTTGCCTGCATGTCCATAGATGACAGCTATGATGGTCCAGCATCAGTAATTTGCCATGAGTGTCTGTTCCCCTTTCCATAACCCCGTTTCAGCTGAATCAGTTTCTTATGACTGTGCATACATATGGATATAATTTCCCAGAACATCATGCTTGTACTTCACCGATTCGAGAAGTCTTGCCAAGTCAGCGAGAGGCAGGCTTACCTATGTCTAATCGACATGTTTGTCATATTATGTCGACTGGATGTCATAGTAAGACAAGACTTGCTGGAACAAGTGAAATGTTGAGACAGCTAGTTCAGTCTTGCAGATGCCTAATCGACAAGATGAGAGTCAAATGCAATAATGAAAACTGTGTGAGTCACCCACTATTTTCCAAAGTGGTTTATAGAGTTAAGAAGCACTAATTCCTTAAGCATCAGTTGTATAATTAACCTACATCCGTAGTATTAGCGTAGATTATGAAATATAGTGGACCGGTGTTAAAGCATCCAACAAATGGATAGAAGAGTTCTAAGTACTGAACACAACACCAGTTTACGCAAAATTCCTATGGTTTGGATATTTTTGAACATGCCGCAAAATTCAGATACTTTTGAACATGACAACATGTCTGTGATGGCGCAAGTAGCAATGATCGGCATATCACACAGTGCCATCATGCACAACATGAGGAGTGCATATGTCAGCTCTCTCTTCTGAAAGACTGTTCATGTGCCTTGGGCAAGCTTCTGTGTACAAGGTGAGTGTTGTAAATTTTTTTCTGCAAAGTACCTCACTCTGTCTGCAAACTGTATATTTCGAAGTGTCGCCAGATAGACACTGTACCAGATACAGTATTCAGACAATACCTTCTGTATTTGTGTCATACAGTGCATATTGCACTAGTAGAGAGACGCATCGAATTCCTGCCTTTCACAATTTCACACCATATTTTCCTTGTTATCGCTTACAGAGCTGCACATAACAGCCTTAAAGACAGAAAAATACAATGCTCTGTAATCAGTACACGAGGACTAACATCGTTACAAATACTTAAAAACAACAAATGCCCTCATTGTTGCACAATTGTGTAAATCCAAGGAATTATACCCACATTATGTCTACTTTCACTTTATTTGCAGCACCAACAATGAATAATTTCTTCTCACATTAATTTGCTGATATTGGTGCAGACTGCTTAATCGAAATTAACACATACACAAATGTTTTGGTAATTTCATCAATATTTATTCCCATATTCTCTTTGTTTCCATTCATGCATTACATAAAAACTTCAGGATTTTGTGATGTGATACAATATATTATTGATTTCTTCATAGTTTCACTTTCACTATATAACTGACATATGAGAAATTAGAAAGGTGTGGTCTGTTATGAGATTTATTGTTAGAGGTCTGATGAAAGCTCTTATTCTGGCAGTAAACTAATTGTGCAAGCTGTGTCAAAATTTAACACTGTTCAGTTATTTCTGTACAAATTTACTGCATTGCACTTGGCCTGGTTATTGAGCTTCAGGCCTAATAGTTTTGAAGCGAGAAATTACTGACCATATGCGATATTAAACTGTGTGTAACAGATATTATTTGTAGTGTATGTAAACATCCTATAGCTTTTTTGTATTCTTAAGAAGAGTTTCCATACATGTACCGTTTTTTAGATTTAATCACAGTTTGAATTGAAAAAACTAAGTGTGATTTTGTGTATGTGATAACTTGCTTACAGCTTTTTATGTGCAAACTTCTGTATGTTTGTAATATATATAGCCCTACTGTTTAAGATCATCACATTAATTCAAATTGTGTCATCTTATCTTCCCATTATTCTGATTTGTCTCATTTCAGTTGGTGTCTATGCACAAAAATGATGAAAATTTCAATAAAACAATACAACACAATATAACATGACAGAAATGTGCAAGAATATAAAAATGTTGGAAACTCCATTGGATTTTTTAAAACTTTGCAGCTAAACAATGAAGCAAATACTAATTTCGATTTATGAAATTATGCACGTAGTTTGTATATATAGAAGCTGCCAATATCATCAACATATGAGCAAGCATAAATTTTAAATGTCGGCACTTCTAATGCGAGAATATTACAGATTATCAGCGATAGAGAATCTGCCAGATTAGATTGCTAAAATTGTCAACTGTTCGTACATATTGTTCACTAGTCTATCGAAGGTTTAACTGTAGTATATGTCATCATGATACTTAGTCCTATTCTAGTAGTCTGCAAAGTAGGTAGCTATTCGATAATTCTTAAGAATGTCTTGGCCCATTTGTTTGGTATTTATTACTCTAAAAGTTTCACAGAGCAGTAGAGAATTTTTCAACATGTGGTCATCTGTTTGAAATCTGTAGATTTGTTGTCCAGTTTCGTGAGGATTTAGCGTGTGTGGTTTTACATAAAATTCCCATGAATGGTGTCAGTCAGTAATTAGATCTTTGTGCTACTTATTTATGGAAAGCCACTTTTTTCTTATCTGACATATTTCGATTTCCATCGTTTCTTCTAAATACTCCTAAATACTTTAGTTCTTAGCATAAAAAAACGTTAAACAGATATCATCTAACAATCGTAGTTCAATGTTGGCAGCATGCATGGAATATTAGGTTCACACACTACTATATCTGTACAATTTCGTTACTTCTTCCTTAACGAATTATACACTCTATCTCGTCCTCTCGACAGTATGTCATCACATAACCCAACAAACTATTTTACTGTTACTGATTATCATTTACTCATTATGACCCAGCTAACACTCCTCCCTGCAGTTGAGATCTCAGAGTAGCTGAAAAGTCAGAATAGCTGACTGCCACTTCCAACTGCTTACAGCACAAGTAGTAGACACCTCTCCTCTATCTGGCATTCTCATTAGCCAGCAATATAAATACTGTAGTGCAAGGGCGATCATACCTGAGGGCAAGTGGGGAATACAGCCCACTCCCCACCTCTGTACATTAAGGAAAGGAAAAAAATATACTATGGATTAGTGTTTTTCCTTCAAGAAACTGATTAAAAAGTCGAATTACACAGGTTTTTAACAACACTGAAAATGATCGTTTTTATAGCTACTTACAAGTCACAATTCATTTTGCAGTACATTAAAAATAGTCCATACTCCCAAGTCTATGACTCCACCTCCCTACAAACTGTTGTATGTATGCCCTTGCTTTAGTGATTTTTGTTACTGTTACTAACGATGATGATGCAGAATGCTGATGAAGCAGAGAGAATTTTAGAAGCTTACGTATTTTTGGTAAAGAATACTGACATATGCATGCATGCTTGGGAAAATTTTTGATAAATAATCGAATACTATCGAACATGGCGCAAATTTCCACCTGAAGTAGAACCTTGTGGAAATACTGTAGCATAACTGCATACTTTACAATATGACCCAAAAATTCTTGTAGGTCATTGTGTGCGTGTGTGTGCATGCGTGCGTGTGTGTGTGTGTGAGTGTGTGTGTGTGTGTGTGTGTGTGTGTGTGTGTGTGTGTGTGTGTGACAAATGCGATCAATGTATTCAATTCAGGTAAAGAAAATAATATTTTCTTTTTTCGTTAATTCTGTTATAACATCCCCACAAAATTGAATAAATAATAATAACGAATATGATTCTAATTTTAGTGTAACCTCAGAACAAAATTGGTTCCCATTTATAACCTCCCTACAGAAAGTCATTCACATTTAACCTCGACACAAAATTTGTTTCCCATTTAATGTACCCACAAAATTCTTTTCTCATTTAATGTAAGCTCGAAACAGAAAAATTCCTAAACCTTGTAATAAAAAATAAATTCAGTAACCTGGTAAATTTTGGACGACAGCAGTGCTGCGTTATGGCCCTGTAAGATCATTCTGAATAAAAAAGCAAAAATTCTTACCTCAATAAAGTCGCCAAATATCTGCTCTTACAATAAACGTTTCCGGCGCAGCTCTGTGCAATGCTGGCCAACAGATTTGTCATTTATGAAAGGAAACAAGTGATTTTTTTGCAACAATTGGAACGATCATGGATTGGGGAAATTAGTAAATTCTTTAAATTGAAATGAATGCTTGTTTAAAAAATTACTTTATATGACAAAGATTATTATTAGGACATTTTTAAAATATTTACATGGGAGTTCAGATAACATTACTAGATATGCGTGACACTGCTTTTTACCTTATACAATAATACTCAGGCTCCAGCATCGCTGCACCGTGACTGGCCCAGCCAACACGATACACTATACCAGACCAGAGCAGACTCCAGACTAGTGCAGACTAGCAACAACTTACTGCTACAGCTACACCGTTCCTACTCAGTCAACACTGCTCTCTGGTCAGCGATTCTCTTATACCTTGCATATCGCAGGCAGCGCATGAGCAATACATCGAAATTACATCTGGTCGGACCTCTTACATAACCCTCCACTGGGGGGGGGGGGGGGGGGGCAAAAATTTGACAGCGATGGTGAGTCAATTGGACATGCCATGAGCAACAAATTTTTCTTAATTAACTAAGTTTACAGTCACAGAGTATATACATATATATAAGTGCAGAACATAAAATGAAATAGAGTGCACATGCACTGAGTACAGAACATATCAGGTAATGACAAAATGTATACGCAATGAGTACAAAAATATTAACAAATGACATAAAGTGCACACGCACTGTATATATTTTTTACCATTTTACAAGAACTAGGAAAGGAAAGTGAAGGATTGCATCATGGTTGTAGCACAGTAGGTTGCACGTAGCTGCACTGAAAGTCCATATCTTTCTACAGAAGCACAACACCAAGTGACACAATCTGAAGTTCTCTTCCCAGAAGTATTAATCAGTGTAGCCAAGACACTGAAATGTCGTATTAATATTCAATGTTATCATTTTGGAAGTACATTAAGTACACCAAACAGTGTGACCATAATAACATCTCCATCGTTCAAGGTGGTGGACAGCATGATGTGTCAACACCACGCTCTTGCAGAATCCATACTCTTTCACCAACATAGAATTAGTGCAAAAACCAGATATAGTGCTCCATGATCATGAGGATGGACAGGATAAACGGATATTGCAGTAATTTCTGGTAATTAGGTCAGAAGGTGAAGGACATTAAGTCTAATGCTAGTCATCATTGAGAATTACACTAGTCTGTCAAACGATTTGAGTAATTGGTGGCACTCATAGCCTAGTTACTAAACATTTCTGTACTATGTATGAAGTATTACAGAATATTATCCATAAGTCATCTGATTACAGTGAACATTGGCACTCACTGGCCAGTTACAAACCAATTTTAAGCATTATTCAAAAGTGATCATTCAAAGCAAGAGTTAATTAATCGCATACCATTTACATAATTCATCTAGTTATAGTAATCATTGGCATTCATTGGCCAGTTACTAAACATGTAGCGAGTATTGAATATTACAAAACACTATTCATAACTCATCTGATTGTGGTAATTATTGGCACTCATTGGCCAGTTACAAACCATTTCTTATGCATTATTCAGAAGTCATCATTCAAAACAGGAGCTAATGAGTGTAGCATCAAGCTACTGGTATTCATATATGATATCATGTAAGTGACATAAGACAAATTTAAAATATAAGGAACAGTGACATTCATTGGCCAATTACGAAGTATTCATATAGTTTTATAAAACATTATTCAGTATTATTCAGAACTCATCATTCAAGTGACATAGGACATATTTAAAATGTAACACACTGTAACTATTACTCAAGGTCTGTGGTTAGAAAACATCATTCAGTATTACTCAGAACTCTCTTAAACTGGTAGCATTATTTGGGACTGGTAACACATTTTTTTTTGTGCTAGCAATGCATTGCGTTGGGATCGATAATTAATTGCTGGGGCATAAAAAGATTTGCTTTTGACTTATTGCTGCAAATAAGGATTAGTAACGTCATTCATCATGAGTCAGCTGTAGCAAGGTTATGAAACAAGTAGAGTATATGTGATCACATTTATGAATGACACATACAAATGGGTAAAAAAATGCAAGTACTAGAACAGGTTTAATAATTAACTGCTTATAGCACATTAATTTCATGAATAGCTTCTCCTGGAAAAAATACAAAGTGGATTACTGGGCTGAAAGTAGTGAACTTCGAATTAACAGGTAATGAAACGTGTACTCAATATGTATGGACTCTAACTGTCCTTTCCAAAACATTCAGTCATTATATCATGCGACATAAGACATACTGTCAAAACGAACTGCAACAAATACTTAAATAGCTACATAGCATCTCTTAACTAATAGTAAATATGTAAACTTCATCATTATTCTCATCTGCAAGGAAAAACTGCATTATTCATATTACCATAACTTCATTACTATCATCACCTGCAAAGAAAAACTTCATTATTCATATTAGCATATTCTTCATATAACTATTCATCACCATTCATTATCATCTGCAAAAAAGACACTTCATTATTCATATTACTATTTACTTCACACAACTATTCATAGTATAGAGTTTCTTATTTCTAGCATATTTCATCACTAAAACTAAGATGTATAGTTCTGTCTGACAGCCTGCATCAGTCACCTCGTATTCTGAAAGAAAAATAATTAGTTAAGACTGCTATCATACGATGTGTATAGTATATTCTTGTTAATTCTGATCCATTTACTCTTCATGACTTGGTATTACATTTTCTTTCGTTCATTCCGAAGGTGAAATTCCCATTTCATAGTAATCCACTGTGGTTTGTTTCAGTTATTTCTTTTACACGTTATTGCTTTCTGAAAATGATGAATAAGGATTAATATCTTGCATTTAAATCATATACCCATTAAATAAAAACTGGTTTCTAGTGATATAATTAAGCATACAGCATAGCATGACAGAAAACGTATTATGTCAAAAACATAGAGAGTGTTCAGGTGCAAAAATGTACACACAGTCTCATAATACAATAGCCAAAAATGTAGAATAGTCAAGATATTGATGTATCATAAGGAAAAATGTCAAAGTCAACTGGTGTTTGTTACATCTTAAACATTTCATAGTGCATACAGGAAAACAATCATACATACACGAAAAATGGAAAAATGTGCACGGTCTGATATATAATGACAAGAAAAGCGACCTGCTAACCTTACCTTGCCGGGCACTCGCCAAGAAAAAATATGATAATCATCAGTAAGTAGTCACATAAATATAATTGCATCATTGGTCATATAAAAATCAGAAAATGGCATTACAGTGTGATAAATCATAAAGTATGTTCATTCAATAAAGGGTTTAATATTGGAGACATGGTGATTGCCTTTACTTTCTCTTGTTCTCAGAGTTTCGACGTGTACTACATTGGGGTGAGGAATGCTGCGAATTCGATATGGACGTGCGTATAGAAGCTCAAATTTACTGCATCTATTCTTTCCTCTGTTGGATAGTGTGTACGTGTTAATATCTTCTGTCCAATGTGAAAGTCATGGCGTGTACAAACCTGTTTTTGCTGTCTTCTCCGGCGCTCTGCGGTACGTTTGATGTTGTTCAGCACAATGTCAATTATTTCATGGTGTCGTAGTCGATGAGATGTAGGAAAGGATACTAATTCTTTAATTTTGTTAGGTTGTTCAACATTTTTCACTATAACAGTCGGAGATAGCATAGTAGATTTATTTGGTATCGAGTTAATTACATCCTGGAATGAGAGTATGTGTGTGTCCCAATCGATATGTCTTTTATGGCAGTATATTCTACATAGTTTACCAATCTCTTTCATTAGTCGTTCACAAGGGTTCGAAGAAGCGTGGTACCTGGATATATAGATCGGAGAGATGTTTCTAGCTCGTAACATACGTGTCCATCTAGCAGATCGAAATTGTGGTCCATTGTCGGAAATTACTTTCAATACATGCCCTACATGAAATAGAAAATGTTTGACAAATGCATTTGAAACAGATTTAGCAGTAGCTTTGCGTAACGGAGTGAAGGTAACAAATTTTGAAGTGAATTCAACAGCGACAAAGATGTAGCAAAAACCTCTATTAGTTCTGGGAATCGGACCAAAAATGTCTGCAGCGGCCATGTGTCTCAATTTAACAGGTACAATGGGATGTAATGGAGGAATATGTGAAGTCGTATCTGACTTAGCTTTCTGACAGATTTTACATGACGCTAAAACTCATCGAATACATTTCTCCATATTGGCAAAGTAACAGTTCTGTCTCAGTATAAGAAAACATTTTCTGGCTCCATAATGTGCGTAACTTAAATGAGTATACCAGATTAATTTGTTAACCAATTCGTCAGGAATGCATAATAACCAATTGTTGCTGTCAGGGTGAGAGCGGCGAAACAGAATATTATCGCGTACAGTGTAATGGTTTCTAATGGTAACATTATTCCTATCTTGCCAAAGGTGTTTAATTTCTTTCCATACGTTGTCTTTACTCTGCTCTTATGCTATGTCTCGTAATGACGACGAAATGAAATTTTCAAATGCAACTTGTTGAATATACGTGACGCTGAAATTTGCTTTGCAGAAGTTGGTAGCGATGTCTTGCTGATTGTTGCTGAGAGAACGGGACAGTGCGTCTGCTACAATATTTTGTGTACCGGGAATGTGAACAATTGTAAAATTAAATGCCTGTAAATAAAGTTTCCATCTGCTTAATCTGTCGTGTGTATATTTAGCGGAAAGTAAAAACTGGGTAGCTCTATGATCTGTGTAAACGGTAGTGTGTCTTCCATAAAGAAAATGACTAAATCTCGTAAATGCCCAAACAACACATAATGTTTCAAGTTCTATAACAGAATAATTGCGTTCAGCAGGTGACAGAATGCGACTCGCAAAGGCGATGTTTTTAATTACTGTACAACGATCTTCTTCAATTTCCTGATAAATGTGTACGCTTAAAGCGGTGTTAGAACTGTCGGTGGCAATGGAAAAATTTCTAGTAAGATCTGGATGTGATAAAAGTGGTGCATTCAACAAAGCTTGTTTCAGATTGACAAATTCAGAATGTGCTTGGCTATCCCAGGACCAAATAGTGTTTTTACCCGTCAATTGACATAATCTAGGTGTGTCTAAAGCAGAGTAATGAATAAATTTACGGAAAAAGTTAATTAAACCCAAAAAGCTGCGTAGTTGTTTCTTCGTCATAGGAACAGTAATGTCACGTAAAGCTTGAAGTTTTTCCGGGTCAGGCGCAATGTCCAAGAAATTTTATAGAAGTTTTGCCACAGCGCGATTTACTGAGATCAACTGTGAGTCCTCGTGCAAGAAAAGTTCGTAACAGTTGTTCAAGAATCAGATTGTGTTCAGACCAGTTAGCTTCTGCAATAAGAATGTCGTCTACATACGTTGTGATTCTGTCTTTTAATTCTGTCGGAAGTATAGTATTCAATCCGCGAATAAATGCTGCTGAAGAAATACACTCTTGGAAATTGAAATAATTCACCGTGAATTCATTGTCCCAGGAAGGGGAAACTTTATTGACACATTCCTGGGGTCAGATACATCACATGATCACACTGACAGAACCACAGGCACATAGACACAGGCAACAGAGCATGCACAATGTCGGCACTGGTACAGTGTATATCCACCTTTCGCAGCAATGCAGGCTGCTATTCTCCCATGGAGACGATCGTAGAGATGCTGGATGTAGTCCTGTGGAACGGCTTGCCATGCCATTTCCACCTGGCGCCTCAGTTGGACCAGCGTTCGTGCTGGACGTGCAGACCGCGTGAGACGACGCTTCATCCAGTCCCAAACATGCTCAATGGGGGACAGATCCGGAGATCTTGCTGGCCAGGGTAGTTGACTTACACCTTCTAGAGCACGTTGGGTGGCACGGGATACATGCGGACGTGCATTGTCCTGTTGGAACAGCAAATTCCCTTGCCGGTCTAGGAATGGTAGAACGATGGGTTCGATGACGGTTTGGATGTACCGTGCACTATTCAGTGTCCCCTCGACGCGATCACCAGTGGTGTACGGCCAGTGTAGGAGATCGCTCCCCACACCATGATGCCGGGTGTTGGCCCTGTGTGCCTCGGTCGTATGCAGTCCTGATTGTGGCGCTCATCTGCACGGCGCCAAACACGCATACGACCATCATTGGCACCAAGGCAGAAGCGACTCTCATCGCTGAAGACGACACGTCTCCATTCGTCCCTCCATTCACGCCTGTCGCGACACCACTGGAGGCGGGCTGCACAATGTTGGGGCGTGAGCGGAAGACGGCCTAACGGTGTGCGGGACCGTAGCCCAGCTTCATGGAGACGGTTTCTAATGGTCCTCGCCGATACCCCAGGAGCAACAGTGTCCCTAATTTGCTGGGAAGTGGCGGTGCGGTCCCCTACGGCACTGCGTAGGATCCTACGGTCTTGGCATGCATCCGTGCGTCGCTGCGGTCCGGTCCCAGGTCGATGGGCACGTGCACCTTCCGCCGACCACTGGCGACAACATCGATGAACTGTGGAGACCTCACGCCCCACGTGTTGAGCAATTCGGCGGTACGTCCACCCGGCCTCCCGCATGCCCACTCTACGCCCTCGCTCAAAGTCCGTCAACTGCACATACGGTTCACGTCCACGCTGTCGCGGCATGCTACCAGTGTTAAAGACTGCGATGGAGCTCCGTATGCCACGGCAAACCGGCTGACACTGACGGCGGCGGTGCACAAATGCTGCGCAGCTAGCGCCATTCGACGGCCAACACCGCGGTTCCTGGTGTGTCCGCTGTGCCGTGCGTGTGATCATTGCTTGTACAGCCCTCTCGCAGTGTCCGGAGCAAGTATGGTGGGTCTGACACACCGGTGTCAATGTGTTCTTTTTTCCATTTCCAGGAGTGTAGTTAAACCGAACGGTAATTTACAAAATTGATAACAGTCATCAAAACAGAGAAAAGCCGTGTACTTTCTGCAGTCGGGATGGAGCTGAATTTGCCAAAATCCCGATTTCAAATCTAATGTGGAATAAATAGCAGTACCATGAAATTTCTGTAGAACTTCTTCTAGTGTTTGAGGGCGAACAGTTTCATTAATAATAATGTCATTGATGTGGCGCGAATCAAGTACGAGGCGAAGTGAACCATCCCTTTTCTTAACAATATGCAGTGGGTTTATGTACGGACTAACTGCCGGTTCAATAATTCCTTGGTCAAGCATAGCTTGCAATTCTTTCTTAACTTGATCTCTGTGAATATAAGGAATGGGATAATGTTTGGCTTTAAATGTGTCGTGCTGTTTAACTTGAAATTCATACATAAAGCCGGACATAGTACCAGGGATGTTGTCAAAAACTGGAGCTTGCTGTAAGAGAATTTTGCGTAGCTCTGTAAGTTCGTCGTCTGTATTTGCACTGCTCTGTTTAACTTTATCAGAAATCATTTGCATAACGTCATAGTCAGCTTCGTCTGGAGTATTATAGTTGTGTATGTACGTATCTATGAACAATGTGGAATGACAGTCTATGTTACGTGAAGCATAAATGACCTCTGTACGATTAATTGTTTGTTCTTCTACATTGAGTTTAGGATAGTCTTGGTCCACAAACATTTTTCTTTTGTTTTATAACCGGTTCGATCTAAGTGACTATCATTAGATATCTGCCTTGCTAAATTAGTGCATAAACATGAAGAAAACCTTGCAGCTAAGATAAGCACTCTCAAAACATATACACCACACAGTTTTGTGATGTTGGTTATCTTTCTAAATAGGTTCTCCTGGGTAGAAGATGCTTTATGTACCATCTGAGTGCTGAAATTCTAATGCCAGTTGTACATTTTCATCCTTTAACATTAAATAGGAGTTTTGAAAGTCAATAATTGCGTCATGTTGTACCAGAAAATTCGTACCTAAAATAACGTCTGTTGTCAATAAGGGAACAATCCAAAAATTTGAGTGAAATGTATGACCTGCAATACAAAATGATAAATGTGTCTGTAATTTTACATCTACTCCTTTACCAGATACTGCTCCTTTTACTTTAGTTTTGCTTAATGGTAATGTAGGATAGGTATTCTCTTTGTTACATTCGTTGAAAGTTTCCTCATTTATAACTGACATAGGTGATCCAGAATCGGTTACTGCTGAAAATTTGGATGATCCAATCTTTACTTTAATGACAGGGTGTGAAATGGTTTTTTGAATAACTGGTCTTTCCTGCAAAAGAGTGTCTCAGATGTCGTCAAAAGTAATAACATTTTCGTGAACAAGATTCTGCGTGTCAAAAGTATTGCTTGCGTTGCTGGAAGATGCAACCTGTACTGTATCTAGTCAAATTCTATCTGACGTGCTATTATTTGCGGGAGGATGCTGTGGCATTTCGACTATTTGTACTGTTCTGTTATTTTTTCCTGACGTATTACGTTCGGGATGATATCTACTGTCTGGTTCATTCATGATAATCTGTTGTTGCGGATGATTTTGTTGCTGGTAAGACCGACTGTTATTAAACATATGCTGAAAATTGTGCTCATTACTTTTACGTCTGTCATGATAGTCATTTCTATACGGTGCATTGTGGTATGAGTTGAAATGGTGTGTCTTCTGTACGTACTGATTTCCTTGTTGCTGTGCGTTACTATTTGGTGTGGCCGACGTTATACATGTAGGCGGCGAAACATTAAAGCTTGGTTGACCTTGCAGACTGCATTGTTGGTTTTGTATACTAACCAGTTGGTTTTGTTGCTGTTGTTGGGAAAAACCTCTATTGTTACCAAAATGTGGTTCCTGTTGCTGATAATTTTGACGATACTGATAATTAAAATTTTGTCTGTTATTAAAGTTCTGGTGTTTGTCGTTCCTGAAGCGTCTATTACCTTTGCTACTGAAATGGCGTGGCTCATCATAATTGCTGTATGCTTGTTGACCTTGGTTATTACATGAAAAATTTTTGTTTATGAAGGAATAATCTGATTGCTGAACTTCCAAAAGCTGTAACAGATCTCTGAATGCCGAAATATTTTCTTTCTGCTGAGCCGTTAAAAGTGATATTCTTAATGATCGTGGTAATTTAGGAATACATAATTGAATAAGTGCAGATTCACTGTATGGTTCATGTAAGTACTGGTTTTGTTGGACCATGTGTTCAAAAAATTGCGTGACAGTGGAAAAACTTGAGTTCTCATAATTCGGTAAACTAATTAACTGATCCTTGATTCCGCTCTGTGTCGTCTTCGACCAATACGCTGACAGAAAAGCATTCTGAAATTCTTCTACCGAATAGCATTGTCTCGCGATCGGTCTCATACGAGTTGCCGGTTCGCCTTCCAAAAAACTTCAAATAAATTCAAGTTTGTGTGCTACGTGCCAAGTCGGTGGAAAAGCAAAGCTAAATTGTTGTATCCAATCCAAGGGGTGAATCTGTGTTCTGTCATTTTTAAATACTTTAAATTTTCTCACGGATAGAAAGTGCTTGTAATCAAAATTATCGTCTCGGAATGTCTGAGCAGGTTCAGAATTGAATGATAATCTGTTTGTCTGTGACTGTTCGGAATCTAACTCACGTACTCTCTGTAAATTACCTAAATTACACAGGCTGCATGAGTGAGAAATGTTCGGAATGTGGCATATGCTGTGCCGTGTTAGAGGCTGAAACAGTTTTCATCTCTGTCACTTCTTGCTGTAAAGTTGACAATTTTCTACATAATGTATTATTGGACGAACCTATCTCACTGATTGTCTGCTGTAAATTTTGGAATTCAGGTGTTTGATTAAACGAAACTGGTGAAGTATCGTCTGATTTGGTGTCATTATTACTTTCGATAACATCAATACGACTGGCCAATTCATCATATTTTTCAGTCAGTACTTTTACCTGATCATCGTTTTTAGTATCGCAAGCATTAATTTGTTCTTGTATTTTACGTGTGGTTTTGTTTAATTTCTTAATGTCTGCTTTGATGGCATCCTGTATTAGTTCTAATTGTTCAAGTCTGACGGTCACTGTCTGAAAGTCTACTGTGTGTGTGTCTGTTTTTGTTTTAAGATCAGAGATTTCATCATGTAATTCGGTGTTCAACTGTTTGATAGTATTAATTTCGTTTGATACTGTAGCAATATTGTTGTCTACGTATGTTTTTGCTTTCGTAAACAATTTACGCTTATCTTCCTGTCTCTGTGCAGTAATTGTTTCCATGACTTGTTGCTTTACTTTATTCTGTTCCTGTATAAATTTACGGTAACGCGTTTCACTGCTTTGTAAGTGATGATTAAAATGTTCGTCAATTTGGCTGTTCTGTTGGTCATATTTCGCGTCTACTTTCGCATCCAGCGTGCGTGAAAGTTCTGCTGACATTAATTTAAACTCGTCGCGTAACTGTGTTGCGTTTTCAGAGCATTGTTTAGCGACTGCACTAATTTCATCTCTAAGTAATTTAGTTGTGGCTGCATGTGTACTACTTAATTCTTGAGCCACAGATCTAATTTCTTCACTACTATTCCTAGCACAAGCCTTAATTTCCTCACGTAATTGTTCTTTAGTATCGCGACATTGCACGGCAACGGCTGTAATCTGTTCACTAAGTTGTTTGTTCTGTTCATTTAGGTTGTCGTGTTTTTCATTCAACTGTTTAAGATTTTCATTAAGTTGTTTGAAGTTGTTTGAAGTTGTTGTCTTGTTTTTCATTCAACTGTTTGGAATTGTTATCTAGTTTTCATTAAGTTGTTTGTAATTGTTGTCTTGTTTTTATTGTTTTCATTGATTTGTAGCAATAATGCCATAATTTGGTCCAAGCCAAAAGTAGCGACTCTATTCTCTGTGCTGTGTGATGATGTATCTGTATGTGTCACGTTTTGTATAATCATTTGGTCATTCTGTGATTGTTGAAAAGGTTTGCCAATCGGATGTGCACTCCAGGTCACTACCTCGGAACCAAATAAATCTGACGTGTTTTGACTACATTGTTAATCTTCGTGAGAAAAATTTATCTGTTCACAATTCAAATTTTGCAAACCGGGTGTGTCAAACTGGGCAACATTCATTGTATCAGAATGTGCCGCCTCATCAATTGGTAAATTTACTGTGGGTATAATTGAATTTATTTGCCCATCATTAGGATTTGACTCAATACTAGTGATCGGCAGGCACTGATTATCTGTAATTAGGGGATCATCATTATTACACTGAGTGTTGCAAGTATTATTGGTCAAATTATTCGAGTCGACTATTTCACTCATTGCACATCGCGATGTACTGTTAACAGTTTCTCATTTAATGTAAGCTCGAAACAGAAAAATTCCTAAACCTCGTAATAAAAAATAAATTTAGTAACCTGGTAAATTTTGGACGACAGCAGTGCTGTGTCATGGCCCTGTAAGATCATTCTGAATAAAAAAGCAAAAATTCTTGCCTCAATAAAGTCGCCAAATGTCTGCTCTTACAATAAACTTTTCCAGCACAGCTCTGTGCAATGCTGGCCGATAGATTTGTCATTTATGAAAGGAAACAAGTGATTTTTTTTGCAACAATTGGAATGATCATAGATTGGAGAAATTAGTAAATTCTTTAAATTGAAATGAATGCTTGTTTAAAAAATTACTTTATATGACAAAGATTATTATTAGGACATTTTTAAAACATTTACATGGGAGTTCAGATAACATTACTAGATATGCGCGAGGCTGCTTTTTACCTTATACAATAATACTCAGGCTCCAACATCGCTGTACCGTGACTGGCCCAGCCAACACAATACACTATACCAGACCAGAGCAGACTCCAGACTAGCGCAGACTAGGAACAACTTTCTGCTACAGCTACACAGTTCCTACTCAGTCAACACTGCTCTCTGGTCAGCGATTCTCTTATACCTTGCATATCGCAGGCAGCGCATGAGCAATACATCGAAATTACATCTGCTCGGACCTCTTACACTGTAATCCTGGTAATAATTATTTTTATCTTGAACATGGTGCCAATTCAGCTAAAGAAGCTTGTGGAAATACTGTAGTATGCGGAATATAACTAAAAAATGTGGCTCTGTCATTGAGTGTACCATACTACTAACATTGTTGCTAATATGTAATACACTGGTGCGCAAAATTTAAGGGTGAAGGTAACTGGCAAATGATGCCAAGTAGGATAGTTCAAAGAAACATGCTAGAAAACTTTACAGAAGGCAATTGAAAGAAATATACAGTGAGATGAAAGCAAATGACATTTTTACTGAAAGACAATAATTGCACTGAAATTACAATTGATGGTGGTCCCCTGAATATTGCAAAAGGCTGGACATAGTTCTTAATAAGATGTATTATCTCCATGTACAACAGTGCGTGCTCCTATGCTGGCCTGAAGGCCAGTGAGGAATTATTATGATAGGACATTCATTCCTCCACCAGCGCAGTTGACAACTGTTGAACAGTCATTGCTGCATGAAGACATGCCTGTAATAAATCTTTTCAATACATTCCACATGTGCCCAATGGGATTCAAGTAGGTTTGTTCATTCGCCGAATACCCTCTCATTTCAAGAGCTCCTCCAGTTGCGTTGTTCAATGTGGCCACACATTGTCATCGATAAAAATGAAGTTAGGGTCAAATGCACCACTGAAAAGAGTCAAATGTGGAAGGAGTACAGTGTCACACCAATGTTGATCAGTGTGTGTACCATAATCAAAGATTTGGAAATCAGTACACTCCTACAACAGTATGTCTCCCCAGACCATTTTTTTTATTTTACATGTCTAGTTACATCGGACCAAACTGAGGAGCAAATCTCCATGGTCGTGGAATGTGTCACTACATGAAATTGCAACATAAAGGTAATAACAGATGCAATAAATTGTTTACAAATACTAAAAAGACAACAAGCTATAAGTTTATATAACACAGTCAACAATGTAATACATGAATTAGCTTAATTTTTCAAGGAACTCCTTGACAAAGAAAGAGTGACCCATGAGGAAACTCTTCAGCTTATATTTGAAAGCGTTTGGATTGCTGCTAAGGTATTTGAATTCTTGTGGTAGCTTATTTAAAATAGATGCAGCAGGATGCTACACGCCTTTCTGGACAAGAGCCAAGGAGCTATGATCCAAATGTAAATTGGATTTCTTCTTAGTGTTGTCCGAGTGAAACCTGCTAATTCTTGGGAATAAGCTCATATTTTTAACAAGAAACAACATTAAAGACTATACACTGGATGGTTATAATTAAAGTTTCCCTATTTAACATGTTGTAACACAGAAACTAATTACCTTATGAATACCAAACGAGGTTGCATTAATGTCCAGAGCATGAGTTGCATGCGTTACAGCGCCACCATCCAGTTTCAACTATGGACACAAGGTGACATGATCAGTCATCATGATTCATAGGCTCACACACCTGATCAGTCACAGTGCACTTGTTGACATGTCAACATGAAGTTGGACAAAAGGAGCAGGATATTATTGGTGAAACTATATTATAAAAACAACAGTATTGCTGCAGTTGCACTTCAAGAATGTTGTCAACTGAAACGATTATGGAAGGGACCCCTTTTTCCTGCTGCTGTGCAGAACATGATAAAGAATTTCAAATCAACTGGAGAACTGACGACTGACGACTGGCTGCACCACAGGTGGTTGATGAAATCGCAGTTGCTATGACAGGCAACGCTGGGCGCAGTTCCTGATCGTCAGGCAGTGCACATACTGTGTCACTACAGTTGAACTTCCAGTAGTCCATTGTATGGAAGGTGCTTTCAACCATTCTCAAATGCTATCTGTACAAGATCCGTACTGTACAGCAGCTTGCATCACAGGACGCACAACCACTTGTTGACTTTGCTCTCCACTTTCTCGCAAGGATTGAAGTTGATGGGGCTGGCCCTGGACAATCCTATAGACAGACAAAGCTCATTTTTCTCTCACGGGTGAGGTGAACACACAGAATTTCCGAGAGTAGGGATCTTCACTTCCAGTCACTATGCATGAAGTTCCTCTGTAGGGTGAATGTGTCACCATATGGTGTGGCTTCAAGACCACATTCAACATTGACTTATTCTTTTTTGAACAAATTGGCGTGCAAGGACTAAATATGTGCAGTGTGACTCACCAGCACTACTGCCATATGCTTTGCCTGCATGCCACACCCGCCCTACAGGAGTGAGACACATTGAACTCTACAGTTTTCATGCAATATGGGGCCCCACCGCACACCTTTGGTGATGTTCTCCTGCTTCTCCAAAACACATTTTGAAACGATCGAATTATCAGCCGATTGTTTCCCAGTGCTTGGCCGGCATGATCATCTGATCTGAATCCGTGTAATTTCTGGTTGTGGGGCTACCTGAAGGACAGAATTTACAAGGGGAACATTCACACATGTGCTGATCTGAAGCGCAGCATATCGGGAAATGTAGCCAGCATACCTACGGAAATGCTTCGTTCTGCTGTGCAGAATGCAATCTCGCGCTTTCAGACACATCTGGGCACTGATGGGCGCAGTAGCAGTAATGGTAGCAGTATGTAATGGTATGATGTACCGAAGCAGCACATTAAAAGTGTTTCAGTTGAACTGATTCTGCATTATTTCTCTTCCCCATGTCCTTAACATTAATGTCACAAAGTTTGGTACTCGCACAATAATTATTTTCCATATTATAATGTGTTAAATAAGGAAAGTTTAATTATAACAACCCAGTATGTAAAGAGGCCAACGTCAGAATACGCATACTAATGAACAAGGGTCGATAAGAGGTTCGCAAACTTACAACACTTATTGCCTGAACCGCCTTCTTCTGAGCCAATTGTTTAATCTCTCTTTCTGTGTAATAAGAATGTCAACTTTTGTTGAATCGCGTGTTTGAAACTGTAAAAACTAACTCTTCTTGCGGTTTAGCATTAGTTTATTTTCTACAAGGCATGAACTTATGACTTGAACTGCACTATATGGAACAGAGTTGCACACAACTTCCTTTACTACCAAAGTAGAGTCATCAGCAAACATAAATAATTTAGAATCACTTGTAATACTAGAAGGCATACCAGGAACAGAAGTGGCCCCAGCACTAATCCCTGGGGCATCCTCCTTTTAACTATGCCCCACTCGACCCAACATCATAGCCATTCTCAATACTGTGGAAGATGACCTTCTGCTGTCTGTTCTTAAAACAAGAGGTGAACCAATTGTGAGCTACTCCCCATATTCCATAATGGTACAACTTCTGGACTAATATTTTCTGATCAACACATTCAAAAAATATGCTTAGCGTTCGAAACCTTTTGTTTAACCCATTCAATACCTCACAGAGAAAGAGAGAATATGTCCAACTGCTCGAGTACTTGTCGTAAGTGCTTCCATGGAGCACTCGAGAAGTCTCTACAAATGCAGCATCCCATCATGTTCAGGTCTTCCAGCATCACCATGATATCCCGCTAATGAGCCTGTTTCGCCAAGTCGCCAGTGAACTGCTGTAAACGTTTGCACATGTGAGTGGCGTCTTGCTGGGTACCGTTCCTCATACAACTGTTGAGCTTCATGAACATCACCGTTTTCTAGCCCATAAACAAAAACCATATCTCGTTGTTCGTGAAACGAATACCGTGCCGCCATGCTTACTGTATGACTAAATGGCAGGTAATGTTGTGTGTGTGTGCTCTGAAGCGAAGCTTACATGTGAACGTCTCTGACAGGAGCTGGAGACAAACAGCAAGACCTATTCGACATGTGTGCGTATCACGTTGGGTCAGTGATTGGGTGATGGACGTTTGTATGTGGGAACCGACAGCCATAGCACTGCCTGTCAACCGACGAATGACAACAGGGCAATCCCACAGCCAATTGGAGCACATGGCGCCAAGTATCCGTAGTTTAAAAATGGTGTGCTCTCGACCTACACAACATTAGTAATTTTGGTTCCTACTGGTATTAGCTATCCAGGGTTAAAATTTCGTGACACAGTTTTTCTCCACACTGTTTATTTGTGTGTGTGTGTGTGTGTGTGTGCTTTTTTTGGCAGTATTCAGAATTTTACCTTCTAAAGGTGAGTACGTTCCAGCCTTTGATAATTTTACGGTTTTCTCAAGAGAATGTATTTTTGAAATGAGAAAAAGTTAGCTTTCCACACACTGGACATGTGCTCTGATTCTACAGTACAAGAGGAAGAAAATGTATAATAAATTCAGAGATGAAGCCATATTCAGTATGAAGTTAGTGCACTGATAGAAAGGCACAGGACACCCTCCTGGAGAACTGTTACTATTCAGCCTGCCTCCCATTCTTTGTGGTCCAACAGTATTGTAGGAAAGTAGTATTTTTCTGCAGTGTGGCATATGTATATCTAAGGAAAGCAGATAAGATTCAAAATGACATGTTTTTGAAATATATCTTAAACACTCATGAGGGGATGGGGTGCCATATATATATATATATATATATATATATATATATATATATATATATATATATATATATATATATATATATATATGACGCCCCATTCTTCCTACACTCTCCATACCCCATCAGCATGTCAGCTTTTTCTGCATTGGTAAAGCTCATCGTTCTCTGACAACCTACTGCTTTTACTGTGACATACTAACTGACTAGCAAGCTGCAATGCACTCAAAGACCACAAAAGCACACTGTAAACCAACTTACAACATCTTACCTAGCAACAATACAGGTTGAATGGCACAACCATCAGTGTACAGACTTTTCAAAATATACCATACCTCGTAAACGACTCGCAGTAGACCTGTGCAGCAAACACCACTCACATTCTAATTTACCTTTCCTTTAATTTGTTAATGATGGTAGGCATTTTTCCATTTAAAAATACACTTTCCAAGTATTAATACAATCTGTTTATTGGCTAACAATATGATCCCTATAGCAGTGATTCACAACCAGTAGCGGTGCATGTTTGGCGACAGCAGTCAGCGTGGGCCAGGCTAGTACTGTCGCTAAAGGTTTATTGGTTATTCATCAGATTTCATTGCCCCTTGTTGTATGCCTCCATAGTTGGCATGGTTGGTGCAGTATAACGCCATACAAGAGGTCAGGGTTCCATTGCCAGTCCAATTAGAGATTTTCTCCGCTTGGGGACTGAGTGTTGTGTTATCTTCATCATCATTTCATCCTCATGACCATGATAGTCACTGAAGTGGCGTCAACTAAAAGGACTTGCATCAGGCGACTGGTCTACCCGACTGGAGGCCCTAGACACACCAAGATATCATTTCAATCTCCTTGTTAATACATATCGATAAAACAAATATCGCCGTAGACTAACCTGGGAGCACTCTATCGAATTAAATTTCCACTTTAAAAATCATTTGTTTGTAATGGGAAACAAACCGATGCTTTCTGCCGACACTGGGCGTCGCATGAAAGACATGATGAGCACTATTTGTTTGGGCTGACTCCAGCTACACAATGCATAAACGAAATTGCAAACATCTGCTGAAGCACCAAAGAAAATGTATCTGACAGCTCTTAAGAGAGACACTCTGTATGTGTACAAGTCTGTGTGTGTGTTACAAATCATAATGTTTATTGCGCATATAATCTATGGCTCAAGTAACTTATGCGATAAACACCCAACTATGGAAAACAGCAACATGTGATGGCTAAGCACCATTACGCAAAGAATGAGTACTGAACCTCCTTTCATTAGAAACAGAAGCACCTTCACAACATCTGAAGTGAGACACAAGTGTACTCTATATCGCCTGAGTTAGAAGGAGGGAGGGAGTGATTTATGATAGTTTCACAGCAAGACAAAATGGGTTGGAGATTTTACTACAAATGGCTATGGGTACACATGCTTACTAGTCAATATCCATTACATATTCTCGTTTTCCTCAAAGTTATACTGAATTGATATGCTTACCTTTTTGGTGAGCCAGGCGTGAGTTCCATTTGTGAAGGATTTGTTTCTTTTAGGGGAGTAGGACAGCTGCACTTTTCTGTCCTCACTGACCAGAAACTGGCAGTAATGGTCTGTGTTCTATTCATACTGTCTTCAAGAAGTTCACTTCAGACTTAATGATAGAAGCAGTCTGTATCAATTAAATAGCTAATTACAATCAACACTTATTGACTAATACTTCTACAAAGCATTTGATCAGCTATATTGAAGAATTTATTTATTCATTCATTCATTCGGGGTTGCTTTCACAATCATATAGGATTTTGTCATGATAAGACTATGAAAATAAATAGTTGCGATATATTTTGTAACGATTCATGCTGAATGTTACTTAAGTTTCTTCTGCCTGGTCCACTGATGAATGAATGCGAAATTTTCGTGCTTCACAAAATTTATTCACATTAATTGACATCTGAACTGCACACTCGTCATGTAAGCAAAACACGGACAGACTTCACTGATCTCTTTGACTTCCAAAATTAATTTCAAAACTGTTTCATTGCAAGCATCGCTTTATATAGAACTTCCAAAATGAAGCATTATTAATTTTGCAAAATTTTGATGTTACAATTAAAATTTACAAAACGTAAAGAAACTGATGTTACAGCCGAATAAGGTATAAAATACAATATTGAATGACAATCTTTTATAGTAATACCTTTAGTTTTCCACAAGAAAATCATTCTGAACTCAATTACAATAATGTCTCTTGTATTATTTTAGTTATGTATTTAATTACAGTTTGGATTTGGTTACTAACATACAATGGTAGTACAGAGCTCATGCTTTATCAAATTATATACATAAAATGCACAAATAAGGCCTCAGATTCTGGAAATTGGAAAACTGTGAACTGTAAACAATTGGAGAGTTAATTAGAAATCTAATTACAAAGAATATTAATTACAGAGGAAGACATAAAAATAAAATAACAAATGAAAATACATCGGTTGGTAATAACTTTTAAGCTTTTTCTCAGGATGTGAGGTCTTCTGTTACTGCATTTTTAGATTACCATTTTGTTAATAAGAAGCATTGATATTTCATACTAACATATCTGCAGTGCCTAGTTATTTACTGCTAAGAACTTATTACTCCAATTTCTTGATTAGTAACTTAATTTAGTATATGTACATAATTTTATCAATGACAACAATCCACTGATAATTACGACAATGCACGTCCTTCTAGAACATTCCACATGCCTTTGCAATGAATATCAAGTTTTTTATCAAATAGGTCAGAATGGTACGTATAAAGACACACATACAAGGCCTTAGGAACCACTGAATTGTCCAATAACTATCCGGATTTTGGGGAAGACTGTATCGTTATAATATGCACACAACACAGAATATAGAAATATGTTTTGATGGTGACTCCAGGACCAACAACATGCACACCACCAGCTCCTCTATTCAGCTGGCCTGGAAAATTGAGACTGTATCCCTGCTGATGAGATAGATAATGAGCTCAAGAATGACAAGACATTACTACATCCAGTATACATATTGACCCATTTGCTTGGAAAAGCATTACAGTGTGATTATGTTCTTTAATGTGACAGGGTGTTGCAGCTGTCCCCTTATTATTAACCCACATACTGAGTCCAGTAAATAATCTGTAATTATGTAGTAATCATTATTTATGAGTTATATCTGATTAGCTACCTTTTAAAATAGATGTATTTTAGTATTTTTTTCTGTGTCCTTGGAAAATTTGTTGAACAGTTATACTCTCTGGAAGAAAGCGCTGTCTTGTGTTCCTTATTTTGATTTTGGGAACGAAATTCTGAAGTGGCTCTTGCTCCATGATTAATTGATATCAGTGCCAATGTGTGTGCATGGAATAAACCTCTTCATATGTTGTGTGTACATACGACACAAGTTCCAAACTTCTGCTTGTCCACCTTCTGCCAGTCTATAAAAGATATTTAAATGACTTTGTTCTTGCAATCTAATTATTTTATTTCATTTATTCAGAAACTCGAATGAAGTATATTCTATTTTCGTATGTGTTCGCAACTAGGGTTGCAAAAGAAAAAGCAAGAAACAAAAAGAGTGTGCATAATTGTCTAGACAGTGGCTACTTAAGAAAAAGCCAGTTTTGGTATGGAAACTTATTTCTCGAGCTAGAGTGCGAACCAAACGACTGGTGTAATTATTTGCGGATGGACTCTGAAACGTGTAATTGTCTTTTGTCACTCGTAGCGCTTTGTATAATACATAAAATATTTGTATGAGGAGAGCAACATCTCCACATGGTCGGCTGATGGTGGCGTTAAGGTTCCTGGAAACAGGAAGAAGCTACAAGGCTCTAGAATTTTCTTCTGCAATTTTGAAACAGTCATTTTATGAAAACCCACCCAACACATGGAAAGCTCTTTACACTTTTCTGGAACAGACTTTGATGAAGGCAAGTAAAGTACCTGAATTCTGTAATACAACAATTCTTACAACTCCCAGAAAAGATTATTACGGTTTTAGATGTGTTTTAACATCAGTATATTCTTGGAAATTACAGCTGTGGCCAATGAGCTGAACTTTAGTTTCTTTCTGAACCGGGGTTTTCAGTTCTCTGTCGGAAGTCTACCACTAATCTCTTGTAGACTTTTGCACCAAAATGCAAACCTCCATTCTGAACTCTAGACAGGGATCCGTATCTTTCTGGGAAATTTTACTTCTAGAGTTGTCATACTGAATTCTACAGTTCAGCTCTTCTAATTCACTACTGTTATGAATCTCATATCATATTACAAAGTAAAACAAGTGGAAGAATCTCTGAAGGCACTTTTGCAAGATCTTCCATCACCAATTTAACACAATATTTTGATTACACTCTTCTTTAGAATAAAAAAGGGGCTACTTTCCTCTACCCACTGTCACACTTTCTGATTGAAAGTATACTAGCAATCTCTTTTGCAGGTCAACATAATGAGAGAGATTTCTAAGTGCAAAGCACGGAAAACTCAGAATTTTGGTTCAGTTATCCATATGCTTGTGCCACCTCTGTTTGATGAAATTATTTCTATTCAGTAGCTTCTAAAAAAGGAATTGAGTAAACTTCTGTTTCAATGTCTATATAGTTCCCTCAGTTGTTACTTGTATGCTTTTTATCTTGTAGATAAGTGAACAGAGTTGCAAGAGACAACTAATAGTTACTACCAGCTACAAGATGAACCTTAAACTGTGTATCATTTAATCCATCTTCATCGGAATCACTCAGAAGAGAAGAGGTCAAAACACCACAAACTTGGCTTATATATTTCATCGTTCCCAGCGCTCTATCGAACAGATTTCGTTACTCTGCTTAGCTCTTTGTGGTAAATAGTCTGAAACGAATTTATTTTTCACTACCCTTTCCTTTTTTGCTGGAGGGTCAACCCCTCTTCTTATCTCGAGCGTTGTATTCCTTGCTCTTAATTTTCCACAAACAAGTGTAACTCCTACACATTTCAATAAATTTAGCGATGGACTCTATATAGCACGTACACGTCCCTGTCATTTAAAAATTCACTGTGCACTCACAGGAAAGAAACACTAGACTAAACAAACAGCGTCATTATGCGACGACCTCCTGTCCGCAAGCTACGAGTTGTCTGCTCATTGGTGCCCACAAATTCGGGGAATGTTGCGCAAACCTCCAACACCACTTCCAGTTGGCACATATGTTCTCCTATACAGAACTAAGGGTACATCTGCGCAGACAGACTGTTTCGTGTAAAGGGGCCTCTAGCCGCCTGTTACTACTTAGTTGTAAATAACGCCTCTAGATCGATAACTCCATTATTTGATGATTATCGTTGTGGTTATGTGACTATTAAGGAATACCATGACTTGTTTCACAATCCCCTACTCCACAGCTCTCTACGCGCTCCGCGGTGTATGAACCACAGTTACAGATCTACTCGTATTGACGTTTGACCGTAATATGCTAATGTCATACCTAATGACAACAGGAAACATATGATAATGGACATTACTCGTACACGCGGATGTTCTTCTGAGATTTTAATTCACATAGAACTATAAGATCAGTTGTTCAGTTAATTTGAACCATAAACAGAAGCAGATCAATTCTGGCTTCGAAAACAAAACCACCCAACAAAACCAATGCTGACAAAATTGCCTCCGCTCTCTCCAAGTCCGCGTCCTATACTGTAGAGTCTCTGATAAAATGGCTCCAAATGCCGGAGGGATTGAAAATTATTGTCGTTTATGTGCAGTTGAGGGGAACGGTGGTATTTTTATTTACAGTACGGAAGGCATGGGACTGTGTCTTGAAGAAAAGATAATTCAGTGCTTGAGAATTGAAGTAAGGAACGACATGCTTTTCCGTGTTACAGAACTTTAGTGTGTGGATGTATCTTTAGCGTCAATAGCTGTCAATGTCGTGTTGACTAATTAATAAGACGAAATGTAAATCATTTTTCCGTTGATGTACGATTTTACCACAGCACCAAAACAAAAATAAAATGGGCAACCAGAAGCTGTTCAATAAGCATTTGGCCTACCAGTGAAGTCCCGCATCCTTCCCAAAACAAAACATTAATCCCTTGTGTAAACATAAAATGGACTGTGAATCAGAATTACTATTCTGTTTTAAAGTATGCTAGGAAACGTATCTGAATTACCTTAAACGTAGTATGAAGTAGATATACACACAAATTTATACAGAGTAGTTGTGCAAGAATGAAAGAAAGAAGTGCTATTGGCACCATTTTCAATTAATACACTTTCCATGGTCAGAAATTCCACATCTGTTGTTTTGTGTGAGAAGTTGCTTTTGACGTTTCCCTTCATGAGTAATAAATTTGGTGATTAGTAAACTATTAACCACACTGTTGAGTGTTTTTGATACACCTTTCCCCCTGAAATTCAACTATATGTTTTTGTGTGTAAAACGTTTGTAAGCGATACTCATAGTCTAATGCTCGTTTAGACGCATATTTTCTTCACAAATAAGCTGAATAATGAATTATAACCTCAGGAGTGTAATATTATGAGAGATTAAAATGCATAGCGATGTAAATTAAGTAAGGATTTAAAGACTTAACATACTAGTACATATAGAAGATCCTGTGAATACCTATGAAATTTTATGTAACTTACACACACTGTTTGTATGAATTGGCTAACTTATCCCGTTTGGATTTGGAGTAACACAATAAGCACATAACTTGTTTGAGTTTAATCCATATTGAAAACTAACTATTCAAGCTCTGTATATAGGTCTCCATTTGTTTATATTGTACAATAATTACTTTCTTCTTGTAAAAAGTTTGTTTCTGCTTGTAAAAAGTTTGATTAATGCTGTTAACAGGTATCTATGTACGACCATCTACCAAAGAAGGTTTGTGATAAATGCCATAATCAACTTGATGATCTGCATAGGTTCACTGAAAGAGCAACAAGAGTTCAGCATACGCTAGAACTACTACTGCAGATAAAAGCAAGATATAATACATTGGTATGTTATTAAATAAATGGTTAATGTAATACCTTTATGTACCAAATAACTGGATCTATGCTAATTATATGCCACAGGTTGTGGAAAAAGCCCATGATGACCAACCCATAGAAGTCAAAAATGATCCTGACGATATGCACATCAAGGATGAAATGCTGGAATTGCCACTTAATGTAACTTTGGAGTCTGATACTGAAAATGATGTGGATAGGAAAACTGACAGCTGTGAAGAAGGTACTGGAAATGGGCAGTTAATAGATGTAGAACAGGTTCATTGCAAAAGACTTTGTGGTTATGTTAATAGAAGTGTTTTTACTTAAAACTTAATAAATGATGAATATTTTTACAAAAAGGCCACTTTAGTGTATATTACCACTAGGGATAAAGAAAAATTAAGTGTAGACCTATATCCTTATTGTGTTCTTGTCATGTACCATATGTTCATTCTACACCTCATCATTGCTCTATGTAAAAAGAATACATCTTCTAATTCTTCCTGCGGTATTTTTTGTGCTTTCTTTTTCTAACAGGGATCGCATCCCATGCAATCCTTGTATTGACAATCTTCTGTCAGTTTAGCATTTCGTAATGTATGTTCAGAAAGATAGCAGACTACTGCACTTCATTGTGCAATATTTATTGACTGTTGTTCCATCAGAAATAATTCACTTCCACAATTACACCTCATTCCCAATGTCTCTTCACTGTTTGAATGCACTCCATGGTATAGTGCCAAATTACACTGTCAAATTTCCTTGATATGAGTCTGCTGAGACCAAACCATATGATTAATGTGGGTGAGCCAGGACAGTTGTATGATATTTTATGTGATAACTGCAGATCAGAAGTAGTGTATAGGCAAGTGCATTGTTGCAGTGCAACTTCCATGGTTTTTTTTTTTTGTTTTGTGGTACATTTCACACAAAGGCTTTAAAATCCTTTTACAGTTTCTTTGTGTACCATATGATCATGGTATCTAATGCACCTTTTCTGAATTTACATTACTGTTTCCGTTTTTGTAGTGAAAATTGTATTAAATATAGCACTGACTTGGACATTGGGCTATACTCCACATCTGTTACCACTACATTTATTTTGCACCCAGATTCATTGTCTCTGATTGCCTAGAATGTCACCTTCTAAACTAACATAGATCTCAGGCTATGCTGCAGATTAGTCTTGTCACCGTAAACAAAATTGTGGGCGGAGGTGGATGGGAGGGGCTGGTAACACTATCACACTCTTGCCATTTAATTTTCTTGAGGTTTTTATTGTACAATAATAGTTAAGTGAGAACTTTATGAATTGTAGTGCAGCTAATTGCTAATACTAAAAGTAACACATTTGGTCTTATTTGAATGTTACTGCTTGTATGCTCGGTGTAAGCCAGAGTTTCTGCTTTAATGTGCACTGGTTGTTGTAGAGTTTCTCAGGTGTAAAAATGTTCTGTCAGGCACACTTGGATCATACATAATATGACAGCAGTTTTATCTGACCGTACAGATATTGCATTAAGTTTATCTGGAGGGCATATGGTGAATATGAAGTCTTTGAATGGCCTTGTATTTTATGCATGATCTCTTAAATTCCTTTGTCTCTTACATCAAGCAGATAGTTAAAAGATGGAAAAATACTATAAATGGAAGGCAGTTAGTTGCAGTAATTTTATCAGCACCTATACTTGAGTTTCTTTCAGAGGATGTTGTCACTCACTGCAGAATCAGCTATTTCTTTCATGCCAACAACTCTCTCTTTCGTCAATTATTTACAGCTCTTCTATGCTGCACAAACTTCTGCCAATTATCTTCTGCATGTAATAAAAGGTCTCATCTTCACCCTGTAGATTAACAGCTTTTATTTTCACATCTATGAACCCATATTTAGTTTCACTGTATGTTGCATAAATTTGCTTACAAGTATCTCTCTGTATTTTTTTTATTTTGCTATTTGTTTGTTATCCATTCTGTTTTTACTTTCAGTTTCTCAAATTTGTTTCTGAGTGGCCTTTATTGCTGCCTTCCTCTATGATCCTTTGCATTCCTTTATTTTCTTCTTTCATCAATAAGTTTTACTATTTCTTCAGTTATACATGGTTTTTTTGCCTCTGCTGTATGTGTGGAGGCCACCATGAAATTATTTCTCTTTCTTTTTTGTACTAGCAAACAATATTCATAATGTCTTTTGAATAAATAATATGAGACAGTTTGGTGGTGGCAATTCGTTCCAGTGGACAGCTGGATGGTTGTCACATCCCATAAAATGCTGTGCAGAAATTACAGTAAAGCTGATATGTAATATGATTGCGTCCACAGATGGCCTTGTTTCTGTTAGGACAGGATAAACCTGTGACAGAACTAGAGTAGGATGTGGTGGATGGGCCTAAGTCATCTTCCAAAAGGGCATGCGCCATATGGCAAGGGTTTGGGAATAGGTGAGGCATAAAGATGATCTAGGTTGCTGTGTAGATTGGGTGTGCAATGTAACACCAATTTTATAACTGTGATTCACTGATGTAGTCATAGGATACTACTTTTTTTGTAAAGTGTGTAATGTTACATCACTGTACATTTAAATTTAGTCGCCAATCTGTACCACCTTGAAATCTAACCAAGATCTGATTGAATGTTTCTGCAGCTCTTTACACAAAATATTTCATTATAGATAACTATCATCTGCAAAATATCTAACATTGCTGTTAATATTGTCTATTGGGTCATTAATATACAACATGAACAATGAGGGTCCAAAAACTCTTCCCTTGGCACACCTAAAGGTACTTCTACATCTATCAGTGAGTCTCCATACAAGATAACATGTTGTATCCTCCTCTGCCAAGTCACAAATAATGTTCAGCTGCCCATATGATCAGTGTTTCATTAATGATCATTCATGTGGTACTGACTCAAACTCTTTTCAGAAGCCAGTAAATATTGCATCTACTCAATTTCCTTGATTTGTGGTTTTCAGACTGTTTTGTGAGAAGAGTGTCAGTTGTGCTCTGCACAATCTCTGATTGCCCGAATTTATGGTGGTTGACATGGAGGAGATTGTTCTGTTCTAGGATTCTACAACAGACAGGCATGTGTGAGATTGAGCAGTTCTGTAGTGGATCACTTATGTTACCCTTCTCCTAGACATGTGTGATCTGTGTAAATTGAAGGTGGAGGGAGGGAAAGGGAAGAAAAGGGGACTGTTGATGTCAGCTGCATTGGGACTTGACATAGAATCAGCGGCAATGAGTGAAAATGTGTGCCAGATTGGTATTTGAACCCGGGCTGTCCTGCTTACTAGGCAGTTGCATTAACCCCTGCACTATTTGGAGACAATGTTTATTGCAAACTGCACAGACTATGTCGGCATTCCTCTCAGCTGACACATACTCCTATGTAGTGCCACTTATGCACAATCCCTATCTATGTCCTCCAAGCTCGCCACTTGGAGATTCCTGCAGCACTCTGACATAATTGTGCGTCCACACTGAAAGAGATGGACCCATTGCCCCATCAAAGTGAATCAATTATATGAATGCGTGGTGTCTGTTCTTTTTGGACATGTCTGGATGCACATATGCAGATGTACAATTATGTCTGACCTTCTGCAGGAGTCTTCAAGTAATGAGCATGGAGGACACACTCAGGGACTGCGGTTAGGTGGTGGTAAGTGGGCTGGTGGGTTGGCCAAGAGGTGTGCCAAGATAGTCTGTTCTATCGGACGTGTCCGATAGAACAGACGCCACACATTCATATAGGGTGGATAAGTGGGATGTGTGGTTTTTTCCCAATCATTGAGCAGGCTTTTCATTGGATCTACACTATATATTCTGGTTAAAATGAGAGCTTGCTCAGCAGCAAATTGTGTATAGTACCTGGTAGGGATGACATGAGGCCTTGGAGCAGCAGATAGGCAGGCTGCTGGCTGCTCCCCCCCCCCCCCCCCCCCCCCCCCCCACACACACACACACACACTTAAAAAAACTAATCCACAAACATATTTTCCATGACATATCGTCATCTGACTACCTTCAGGAACCAAGTGCAAATATTCAGTATAATTCCAGACAGGAATAACTGAACTATATCCTTCACCCTGTCTTTTACTACTTATTACTGTACAGAGAAATGAGGAACATCGTACTCGCAGTTCTTCCCACCCTCACAAAGTGGTATTACACTGTACATCCAATCTACACAATATCCTAGACCATCTTTGTGCCTCATCTACACCTAATCCTGTGCCATATGGGGACACACCCTTTTGGAAGACTTGGGCCCATCCACCACATCCTACTCTAGTCCTGTCACAGGTTTATCCTGTCCTAACAGAAGCAAGGCTGCCTGAGGAAGCAGTCATATTACATGTCAGTTCTGCTGTAATTTCTGCACAGCATTTTATGTTCACATGACCACCATCCAACTGTCCATTGGAACAACCACCAACATACTGTCTCTCATTATATATTCAGAAGACGTTACTAGTATTATTTGCTTGTACAATAAAAAAAGAAATAATTATTTCCATAGTGGCTTCCATACATACATAAAAAGCAGAGGCCAATAAGCCATGCATAACTGAAAAAATAGTACAACTTATTGGGATTATTTGACTTGTGAGAGAACATTTTGGAAATGTTGAAAAACATGAATTGATGGACACTTGAGGATAGACACAAATAATCCTGAGAAACCTAGTTACAGAAGTTCAAGAACCAGTATTAATTGAAGAATCTAGGATATTCTACAGTGCACCGTGTATCACTCCTGTGTGGACCTATAAGACAAAAGTAGACTAATTACAGCATGCACAGAGGCATGTAAGCAGTCATTCTTCCTGCTCTGCACATGATTGAAATAGGAGGAAACTCTAACATGGTACTATGATAAGTACCCTCTGCCATGTAGTTCACAGTGGTTTGCTGAGTTTTTGTATAGGTGTAGATGTGATGGCCTTCGTAAGACTATCAGCTTACAAGAAAGTCTCTCCCATGTAGCCTGGCTACCCATGGACCACTTGCCTGCAGTGATGAGCGGTCCCTAGAGTGGTATACTGTTGGTTGTATTAAGGCTTTCACAGGAGCATTACCTCCTAATCTAACCTGCATACAGGTTTCCCATGCCTTTCCATATACACCCCTTTGCCAAGAAACCAGCTGTAAATGAAACACCTACCATCACCTAATATTATCCTGCACTGCAAGAACTGAACCATTTCCTTCACCAGGGCTGTGATTACTTAATTTTAGGTCTGAAAATGAGGACATCCTACCAAAATCCTTCCCACTGTGCCAAAGCATTCTGTCACCCACACAACATTCTAGTCCAATCTTCCACAACACCTACTCCCAGTCCCTTGCCACATGGGTTATTAATGTGATATTCTGTTGCCCACCAAATCGACACAGTATTCTAACCCATCTACTGCTGTCCACTAGCCACATGGGTTATACCTCTGCATAAGATCCAGGTGCAAGACTGGCCAATATAGCCATCTGCCACGTCCATCCCAGGCGTATATTCTCCTCTCGGAATAAGGACCACTTGTATAAGCAATCAACATACACCAGCTCTTCTGTTATTTATTCACAGTGTTTTATGTGGGCATGGTCAACAGTAAACTGTTGCCAGGATCAGAGTTGACAACACTGTGTCAGAACTCGTCTTTGAGCACACAGTGCTCAATTTCATTGGCTGGTTTCCAAACTATGACATCTAGATCCTTCTGTCCCCCACCACCCCGCCCCAACCCCACCCCCCTTTCACACCCCCTTTTCCCAACACCAGTTGTCTGAATTGCATAAATGAGAATTTTCTAGCAACAAAGCCTTCTGTTTCGGTATCATCCAGTCCTCTGTCTCCTCTAAACATTGCACTACATCCATTTCCACCCTTGCCCCATGACACTCACTTTCATCCTGCACTCACACTCTGTTCTCCAGTATCCCTCGTCCTCTGTTCTAGCTGCCTCTCCCAATAGCCCTCTACATTATTGTGCACTGTTCTCAGTACCCCTTGCCTGCAGATGAAGTGAACTCATTGGTGCTGCATTCCTATCCCATGCACATGCTGCCTCTCCCTTCCAGCCAATCGCCATCCTACCTCAACCAAACTATCTGCTCCCCATCTCCTCCCCTTCCCCTCCACTACAGATTTCAGAAACCTTCACCCCAGTTGAGCTACAGTGCCAGAACATCGAAGTCAGCCAGGACAGTGTAGCTGCAGAGATTTTGTGTATGTATGTATGTATTTATATAAAGATGAGGTGACTTACCGAACAAAAGCGCTGGCAGGTCGATAGACACACAAACAAACACAAACACACACGCAAAATTCACACACACAAAATTCAATATATAATTTTTCCCACGTGGAATGTTTCCTTCCATTATATTGATATATGTATGTATTTATTTATCTGGGGCAGGGTGTATTTATCTGGGGGCAGGGGAGAGGGGAGTATGCTCTGTAACTCTGAAAGAGGATATATCCAGAAAAGGGTAGATTGCTACTCACCATATAGAGATGTTGAGTTGCAGACATGCACAACAAAAAGACTGCTGTAAGTTTAAGCTTTAGACCAAAAGACCTTCTAAAGTAGAAAACATGTACACGATCACTATTTCTGCTCTCTGAAGCCAGACTGCGCACAGCAACTGCATTTCATAGGATAAGATGGTGAGGTCAGGAAGAGGCTGAAGCAAGGAGGGGGAGGAATAGCAGGGTAGGTGTGGGAGAAGGTGCAGTGCTGCTTGTGAGAGCATGCAGGAACACAATGGAGACAGGGTAGGACTGCTAGATGCAGTCAGGAAGCTTGGAGGGTGGGGGGGGGGGGGGGGGGGGCAGGAAGGGAGAAAAGTATAGGAGTAGAAAAAGAGTAATGGGTGCATTGGTGGTATAGAAGGCTGTGTAGTGCCAGATTGGGGGCAGGGAAGGGGATAGGTGGTGAAGGACAAGGGCTAGTGAAGGTTGAGGCCAGAGGGGTTTCTGGAACAGATGATATATTGAATGGAATGAACAGTTTAATAAGTTCGAATATGGATTGACAGTAAATTGAAGGAAGATGAAAGTAATGAGAAGTAGCAGCAATGAAGACAGTGAGAAACTTAACATCAGGGTAGATGGTCGCGAAGTCTGCTACCTAGGCAGCAAAATAACCAGTGATGTACAGGGCAAGGAGGGCTCCAAAAGCAGACTAGCACTGGCAAAAGAGGCATTCCTCGCCAAGACAAGTCTACTAGTATGAAACATAGGCCTTAATTTAAGGAAGAAATTTCTGAGAATGTACGTTTGGAGCACAGCATTGTATGGTAGTGAAACATGAACTGTGGGAAAACTAGAACAGAAGAGAATCAGGGCATTTGAGACGTGGTTCTGCAGACGAATGTTGAAAATTAGGTGGACTGATAAGGTAAAGAATGAGGAGGTTCTGTACAGAATTGGAGAAGAAAGGAATGTGGGGAAAACACTAACAAGGAGAAGGGACAGGTTGATAGGACATCTGTTAAGACATCAGAGAATGACTTCCATGGTACTAGAGGGAGCAGTAGAAGGGTAAACTGTAGAAGAAGACAGAGATTGGAAGACATCCAGCAAATAATTGAGGACGTAGGTTGCAAGTGCTACTCTGAGATGATGGGGTTGGCAAAGAAGAGAAATTCGTGGCAGGCTGCCTATCTCTTGGCCACATTTTGTTGGTGGCCCTTCATGCAAACAGACTGCTTGTTAGTTATCATGCCCACAGAGAAAGCAGTACTGTGGTTGTAGCTTAGTTGGTAGATCACATGATTGCTTTTCCAAGTAGCTCTGCCTTTGATGGGATAGGCAGTTCCAGTGACTGAACTGGAGTAGGTGGTGGTGGGAGAATGTGTGGGACAGATCTTGAATTTAGGTCTATTGCTGTAATATGGGGGCAGGGGTGGAACACGAGTGGACAAGGAAACTGCATAATTTCAGTGGGTGGTGGATTACCACTGTAGAGGGTTGGGAATGATAGTAAGTAGGATATGGGTCATTTCAGGCCACGATGAGATGTGTACATCTACCTCTACATACATACATGGTGGAGGATATCTTGTACCACTACTAGTCATTTTCTTTTGTATTCCACTCACAGATAGATCAAGGGAAAAATAACTGTCTACGTGCCTCCATATGAGTCCTAATTTCTCGAATCTTTTATCTTCTTGGTCCTTATGCAAAATGTATGTTAGTGGCAGTAGAATCATTCTGCAGTCAGCTTAAAGTCCCATTGTCTGAATTTTCTCAGTAGTGTTCCTTGAAGAGAATGTTGCATTATCTTCAGACATTCCTATTTTAGTTGATGAAGCATCTCCATAACACTTGCGTGTTGCTCGAACCTATCGGTAACAGATGAGCAGCCCGCCTCTGATTTGCTTCAATTTCCTTCTTTAATCTAACCTGGTACAGATCCCAAATACTCAAGCAGTACTCATGAATAGGTCGCAGTTGTGTCATATATGCAGTCTCCTTCGTAGATGAACCACCCTTTCATAAAATTCTCTCCATTCGCCTCTGATTTGCTTCAATTTCCTTCTTTAATCCAACCTGGTACAGATCCCAAATACTCAAGCAGTACTCATGAATAGGTCGCAGTTGTGTCATATATGCAGTCTCCTTCGTAGATGAACCACCCTTTCATAAAATTCTCTCCATTCGCCGTCCCTACCACAATCCTCACATGTCTGTTCCATTTCATATACTTTGCAATGTTATGGCCAGGTATTTAAACAACATGACTATGTCAAGCAGCTCACTTCTAATGCTGTATCCAAACATTAGCTGTTTGTTTTTTGTACTCATCTGTATTAACTTAAATGTTTCTACATTTAGAGCCAGCTGTCATTCATCACATGAACTAGAAAATGTGCCTAAGTAATCTTGTATCACCCTACAGTCACTAATCTTTGACACTTTCCTATAGAAAACAGCATCATCAGCAAACAACCGCAGATAGCTGCATCCTGTCTGCCAGATGATGCATATGTTTAGGAAATAATAGCAGTCTTATCGCACCTACCTGCGGCACTCCTGACGATACCCTTGTCTCTGATGAACACTTGTCGTCAAGGGCAACATACTGGGTTCTATTGCTTAAGAAGTCTTCAAACCACTTGCATATCTGGGAACCTATTCCATATCGTACCTTCATTAACAGTCTGCAGTGGGGTACTGTGTCAAATGCGTTTTGGAAATAAAGAAATATGGAATCTGCGTGTTGGCCTTCATCCATAGTTCACAGTATATTATGTGAGAAAAGGGCAATCTGAGTTCCACATGGGCAGTGCTTTCTAAAACAATGCCTATTTGTGTATATAAGCTTTTAACTCTCTAGGAAACTTGTTATATTCAGACTCAGAATATGTTTTAGAATTCTGCAGCAAACCAATGTTAAGAATATTGGTATGTGATTTTGTGGATCCATTCTTTTACCTTTCTTATATACAAGAGTTACCTGTATGTTTTTCCGGTCACTTGGGACTTTCCACTGTTCAAGAGATTCGTGATAAGACAAACTAAGTAAGCAGTCATTGCTGTAGACAACTCTTTGTAAAATGGGATTGGGATCCATCTAGACATGGTGACTTATTTGTTTTCAACTCTTTCTGCACCAGGGATGCCTATTACTGTATCACTCATATCTTTGTGCAATGGTCATACAGTGGTGTGTGTATATAATTCTCCTTTGTGAATGATTTCTTAAATGCAGAATTTAAAACTTTGGCTTTCATTTTGGTATCTTCAACAGCCACACCAAGCTAATGAAGGGAGTGACTGGACATCAGACCAACTTACCAATTTTACATAGGACTAGAATTTTCTTGGGTTCTCAGCCAGATATTTTGCTAAGGTATGATAGTGGTAGTAGTTGTTTGCTTCGCACACAGATCTTTTCACAGACACACAAATGCCTGCTAGCCTTTGCCTGTTGTCATTTGCACATTCTCTTTTGAAATGAGAGTGTGACATTGCTAAACCACAGTGGATCTTTTCTCTGTTTAATCCGCTTATGAATCACGTACTTGTCCAGAACATAATTTACAATCTGTTTAAACTTTGCTTATAATTCCTCTATGACATTCATACTGAAATTAAATGACTGCAATTGATTATCTAAGTGAGATGCTAACACCTGCTTATCTGCTCTTTCTAGCAAAACACCCTCGTACCCTTCTTGACTAATTTATTAACTTTCGTAACCATAGTCACTATGATGACATAATGATCACTAATCCCTTTTTCTATAGTGATGCCATCGATAATGTTGTTTGTAGCTGCAGGATCTAAGATATGCCATTGTGTGTGAGCTGCCAAACTAGCTGTTCGAGACAGTTTCCAGAAAAGTATTCAAAACTATTTTGGAAGACTGTCTGCACCCCCTGCAGTGAACCCATAGACATCCCAGTCTATACTCAGTAGGTTATAGTCACCTCCAATGAGTATTGCATGGTCTGGATATTTACATGGTACTGACTGTAGACTTTCTTTGGATGACTCAAGAACTGTCACAGCAGAATAGAGTAGCCAGTAAAAATTAACTAGATTTCACATAGACCTGTTATATGCGACTGGATAACTTCACTGTCACACTCAGTTTCTACCTCAGTAGAAGCAATATTTTTATCAACTGCAGTGAGCACTCCCCTTCCAATGGCATCTAATCCATCCTTGCAATAAATGTTCCATGATTCGCTTAAGATCTTGGAGCTTCTTACTTTGCGTTTTAGCCAGTTTTGGTCCCAATAACAATTTGAGAGTGAGAAAATTTCTGGAGGACACTAAATTGGGGAAATTTGTTATGAATATTTCGACAATTTACTGATAAAATTTTGACATTCACAGCATCTTTACTCTCAGCGTGGTCTGATTTCCTACCTGCGTATTGACTGGTGAGTGTTCATCAGAATACCTCAAACTACGTCATAGCCTTAAAAGTCCCGTGTGCACTCCACAAGTACTCTGCTACCCAAGTGGCACTTCCTTTGTGTAGTGCACCCCTGACCTATCAAAGGGAGTCCTACAATTCGCCACTCGATTACGCACATCTAGAAATCTGCAGCCAAGACTATCACATACCTGATGAAGCCATTGGTTGAGACCCTCCACTAAGCTCCAACCCAAAGGATCCTGATCAGCTCTGGAAACTATGCTGCAAATTGCAAGCTCAACTTGTACCCTGCACGAGAGGCCAACTGTCTTCACCACGACTGCCAGCTACCTGAATGAACTGAGGATGTTCCCAGAACTCATGCAACAAACTTTGCTGGTGCTGGTGTAAGCCACAACTTGTAGACAACTGCAACCTGCAGGGTCAATAGTTGCAGGCAAGGCCACCTCCACATTTCAGATAAGGCCCCCAGCTGACATACCAAGTACACATTGGCTTTCTTTCCTGCCCGGAATGCTATCTTCCTAAGAGGCTTCATAGTGCACCTTAAGTTGGAACTCCTGATAAGTAGCTAACTCCTGCCCGCATGTGCTTTCTTGGACCGTGACTAAGGAACAGCCATGTTCACTTACAGTGTGAATATGTCGGGCCTGGTGCCCAGCCTATCAAATCCACGGTGGAGAATGTGATTCAGTTGCTCCAGTCATGCGTGGTACTGAGTCATGCAGGGAGTGCTCCTTTATGGCCAGACAGTGGGAATTTGGGAGCAGGTAGGTGACTGGCATTAAAACTGAAGAAATTGCAAAAAGGTGGGAATTTAAGGAGATGGGACCTGGATAAACTGACTAAACCAGAGGTTGTACAGAGTTTCAGGGAGAGCATATGGGAACAATTGACAGGAATGGGGGAAAGAAATACAGTAGAAGACGAATGGGTAGCTCTGAGGGATGAAGTAGTGAAGGCAGCAGAGGATCAAGTAGGTAAAAAGACGAGGGCTAGTAGAAATCCTTGGGTAACAGAAGAAATATTGAATTTAATCGATGAAATGAGAAAATATAAAAATGCATTAAATGAAGCAGGCAAAAAGGAATACAAACGTCTCAAAAATGAGATCGACAGGAAGTGCAAGATGGTTAAGCAGGCATGGCTAGAGGACAAATGTAAGGATGTGGAGGCTTATCTCACTAGGGGTAAGATAGATACAGCCTGCAGGAAAATTAAAGAGACCTTTGGAGAAAAGAGAGCCACTTGTATGAATATCAAGAGCTCAGATGGAAACTCAGTTCTAAGCAAAGAGAGGAAAGCAGAAAGGTGGAAGGAGTATATAGAAGGTCTATACAAGGGCGATATACTTGAGGACAATATTATGGAAATGGAAGAGGATGTAGATGAAGATGAAATGGGAGATATGATACTGCGTGAAGAGTTTGACAGAGCACTGAAAGACCTGAGTCGAAACAAGGCCCCGGGAGTAGACATTCCATTAGAACTACTGACGACCTGACAAAACTCTACCAACTGGTGAGCAAGATGTATGAGACAGGTGAAATACCCTCAGACTTCCAGAAGAATATAATAATTCCAATCCCAAAGAAAGCAGGTGTTGACAGATGTGAAAATTACCGAACTATCAGTTTAATAAATCACTGCTGCAAAATACTAACACGAATTATTTACAGACGAATGGAAAAACTGGTAGAAGCCGACCTCGGGGAAGATCAGCTTGAATTCCGTAGAAATGTTGGGACACGTGAGGCAATACTGACCTTACGACTTATCTTAGAAGAAAGATTAAGGAAAGGCAAACCTATGTTTCTAGCATTTGTAGCCTTAGAGAAAGCTTTTGACAATGTTGACTGGAATACTCTCTTTCAAATTCTAAAGGTGGCAGGGGTAAAATACAGTGAGTGAAAGGCTATTTACAATTTGTACAGAAATCAGATGGCAGTTATAAGAGTTGAGGGACATGAAAGGGAAGCAGTGGCTGGGAAGGGAGTGAGACAGGGTTGTAGCCTCTCCCCGATGTTATTCAATCTGTATACTGAGCAAGCAGTGAAGGAAACAAAAGAAAAATTTGGAGTAGGTATTAAAATCCAGGAAGAAGAAATAAAAACTTTGGGGTTTGCCGATGACATTGTAATTCTGTCAGAGACAGCAAAGGACTTGGAAGAGAAGTTGAATGGAATGGACAGTGTCTTGAAAGGAGGATATAAGATGAACATCAACAAAAGCAAAACAAGGATAATGGAATGTAGTCGAATTAAGTCGGGTGATGCTGAGGTAATTAGATTAGGAAATGAGACACTTAAAGTAGCAAAGGAGTTTTACTATTTGGGGAGCAAAATAACTGATGACGGTCGAAGTAGAGAGGATATAAAATGTAGACTGGCAATGGCAAGGAAAGCGTTTCTGAAGAAGAGAAATTGGTTAACATCGAGTATAGATTTAAGTGTCAGGAAGTCGTTTCTGAAAGTATTTGTATGGAGTGTAGCCATGTATGGAAGTGAAACATGGACGATAAATAGTTTGGGCAAGAAGAGAATAGAAGCTTTCGAAATGTGGTGCTACAGAAGAATGTTGAAGATTAGGTGGGTAGATCAAGTAACTAATTAGGAGGTATTGAATAGGATTGGGGAGAAGAGAAGTTTGTGGCACAACTTGACTAGAAGAAGGGATCGGTTGGTAGGACATGTCCTGAGGCATCAAGGGATCACAAATTTAGCATTGGAGGGCAGCGTGGAGGGTAAAAATCGTAGAGGGAGACCAAGAGATGAATACACTAAGCAGATTCAGAAGGATGTAGGTTGCAGTAGGTACTGAGAGATGAAGGAGCTTGCACAGGATAGATTAGCATGGAGAGCTGCATCAAACCAGTCTCAGGACTGAAGACCACAACAACAACATAGGTGACTGGAGAGACAAGCTATGGGAAATCTGTTTCTGTTGGGTAACTTCAGTCTGTGAAGGCTTCAGTGAGACCCTTGGTATATCTAGAGAAGGACTACTCATCACTAGTGATGCGACAGCCATGAGTGGCCAGGCTGTATGGAAGAGGCTTCTTGGTATGGACTGGATTGCTGATGATTGGTAGGTTTCAATATGGATGGAGGTACTGATGTAACCATCTTTGAGATGGAGGTAACATCAAGGAAGGTGACTTATTGAATTGGGGAGGACCAGCAAAGTGAATGGGAGAAGGCGTTGAGGTTCTGGAGGAATGTGGATAGTGTGCCCTTGCCCTCTTTCTGTCTCCTCACCCCTACAATCGCCACACTACTACCTTCTACATGCTTCTTAAAGTCCATAAACCCAACCACCCAGGATGCCCCATTGTGACCGGTTACTGTGCCTCCAGTGAGAGTATCTCTGCTGTCATGGACCAACACCTTCAGAAACTTGCCTGTAACCTACTCTTCTATATAAAAGACACCAACCATTTCCTTCACCAGCTATCCATAGTTCCTGTTCCTTTACCTCATGGTTCCTTCTCCATCACTATTAATGCCGCCTCCCTCTACACTAACATCCCTAATGGTTGCGGCCTTGCTGCTATTGAATACTACCGTTCCCGACACCTGACTGACTCCAAACCCACAACCTCCTTCCCAGTCACCATGACCAAAAATACATCCTCATCCATAATTAGTTCACCATTGAAGGCATCACCTACAAACATATCTGTGGTACAGCAGTGAGCACGCGCATTGCACCATCCAATGTCAACCTATTCATGGGCCATCGACAGGAATCCTCCCTAACCACCCAGTTTGCCAAACCCCTTGGATTCATTGATGAGATCTTCGTGATCTGGGCTGAGGGTGAGCACACCCTATCCACATTCTTCCAGAACCTCAACATGTCCTCCCCCATTTTCTTCACCTGGCCCTTCCCGACACAACACACCACCATCCTCAATGTTAACCACCACAACAAAGGTGACTACATCAGTACCCCCATCCATATCAAATCTACCAATGGCCAACAATAATATTGTGAAGAGGGTAGTTTCTACTCACCATATAGTGAAGATGCTGAGTTGCAGATTTGCAACAAAAAGACTGTCAGAAAGTTAGCTTTCTGACACTCTTTTTATTGTGTCTATCTGTGACTCACCATCACCGCTATATGGCGAATAGCAACTATCCTTTTCATAATATTGTTGCATGGCATCCTGGATATTCACCAGCAATACCTTCACTTTGGCAGATGTCAACCATTCCATACCAGGAAGTCCCTTTCATAAGGCTAGTCACCCTTGGCCATTGCATCTATAACGATGAGCACTCCCTCTCCAAATATACCAAGGATCTCCCTGAAGCCCTCACAGACCTAAATTACCCTTCCAACCATGTACAGAAACAGATAACCCATGTCTTGTCTCTTTAGTCCCCTACCACCTGCCAAATTCCCACTGTCCAATCACAAAGGAGCACCTCCCTTGTGACTCAGTACCACCCACAACTGGAGCAACTGAATCACATTCTCCACCTGTACCATCTGTATCTTTCCCACCATCAGGTTTTCTGAATTGCTAAGGTGGGAACTCTCCCATCACACCCACTACTCTACTTCTCTTCCTTCCCCCCCCCCCCCCTCCCCTCTTTCAAATATCCTGATTGCACATAGCAGCCCCACCATGTCCCCACCATCTTCATGCGTGCCCCCACGAGCAGCAGTACACCCTTCCCCCACCCTACATTGTTATCCCTCTCCCCCCATCTTCAAGCGTGCCCCCACGAGCAGCACTACACCCTTCCCCCACCCTACATTGCTATCCCTCTCCCCTTCCCAACCCAGCCACTTCCTTAACCCCACCACCCACAGATTACTACTTATACCACGAGGCGCAGTTGCTGTGTGAAGTCTGGCCTCAGTGGGCAGAGACCATGTCGTGTGTGTGTGTGTGTGTGTGTGTGTGTGTGTGTGTGTGTGTGTGTGTGTGTCTGTCTTTTCTACTTGAAAAGAAGATCTTTTGGCCGAAAGGTTAAATGTATAGGCGGTTCTTTGTTGTGCCACTCTGTCACTCAATGTCTATATGGTGGGTAGCGATCTATCCTTTTCATAATATTGCCAATATTCCATCCTGGATTTTCCATTGTTTGAAAGTTCTCTGTCTTGTTTATATGCCTATTGATGATCCTGTGTCTCAACTATTCGGTGAGTTGTAACCTTTACTCCTTAAATTCTTTATATTTCACCAGAGACTTTCCTACCAAGCTTATAAGGAGGGAGCATGGTTGGGCAGATAATAGAGTTTGGGTTGTTTCGGGAAAGTGTAGTTGAAGGGATGGTATAAGAAAAGAATAACAGGGCGAGTTTTGGATAAAAATGTATAAGACATAGTCATTGGTGTGGGATGGAGAAGAATGGAGACAGGTGCTGGAAAGTGACAGGAATGAAGAACTGCATCAAACCAACCTTAGAGATGATGCCTAAAACATATGGTACATAATAATAATAATAATAATAACAATAACAATAACAATATTCATCTTTCAACTTCATATATCTCAGTTATGTTTAAAACACTACATTATGCCAGCAGGAATTCTTAATAAGAATCTGGAATTCCTGGAAAAACCTCTATGAAGAGGGTACAGAAAAACAGTCATCAGTGTAAAGGTGCATTACTGTATGCAAATCATTTCCAAACATTAAACTGAAGGGGCTGATCCACAAAGCTTTGAATTTGTAGTGTGACATTTATACTCTTATCCATATGTAATTTAATTGTATATATTTCTGTTACAGAATCCAAGACAGTTCTGGAATACAATCACAACACCAGTGACAGAGATGTCAGTACCTCTAGCCAGAGCCATCAATCTCCTCAGAGACGCAGAAAACTTCCACAACCAAGGAAAGCCCACCTGTCTTCTAAGTCCCAGAACATTCCAAGAAGACGCACTGTACAACATATAAAACCTCACAGTTCAAGTGGGGATGATGATGGTGATGATGATGACAATGATGGTGGTGATGATCACCAAGATGATGGCGATGGTGATCGTGATGATGGTAATGGTGATAGTGATGAGGACTCAGTTGGAGAAGGAGAAAAGAAAGAGTGTGAGGAGGAAAAGCATGAAGACATGAATGAAAAGTTTAGCGATGAAAGGCTAACTGCAGCAGATGAGTCTGAAGTAAATGGTATGTTTCAAGGTGTGCCATATTTATTTGCGTCATTCTGTGTGAAATCAATCAATTAAAAAAAATGAACCTTGATGATTTTCGATTTGGTAATTTTTTTGTATCTATCAAAATAAGATAAAATCCAAAATCCAAAACTTTTGTACATTTAATTTTTAAGACATTAATTCTTAAAGTTTACAAAGTGTTTGATGTTTGTCTTGCTTGAAAACCTTGTAATTGCCATATCTCACAAACTGTTTGACTTACTGATCTGAAGTTAGAACCATTTTTATCAGTTTCTCACAAACTTTGAAAATAAGATCTATTTGATTGTAGTCGTGAATCTGCTAAATTTTCACAGATTTTTTTAAAAGTCAGAACTTCTTTTTATTGAAAAAAATGTCACTCATGTTAATGTCTTTGCCAAATTTCATGATGGTATTGCAATGGGAAGCTCCTGAAATAAAATTTATCTTACTTCATTTGGTTTGTCCACTGCACCACAGCTGCACATGGTTTGCAGACTGGTTCATAAAATTAAAGTTTGAATGAAATTGTTGTGCACTAGTTAAGAACATTCAATTTATCATTTTAACAATGTAGTAAACCATGCCTTATAAAAATGTTTAAAAAGCTTACAGAGTTTATGAAACTTTATTTCCTTCCCAATTTGAAAATAATTTTTTGTTTTGAACAGTGATATCTCAGCAGCACAATGTAATCATAAAAAAACTTTTCTAACTTTTGTTATTGTCTTGTAGATTTTGAAGAAATTGAGGCACAGTGGCCTTTTTATGCTACTTCACATTTAAAGGGAGAGTGCAATGGTTTTGGTGGCACAGTAAAAAGGCTTGCAGTCAAAGCTAGTTTGCAAAATCCTATGAATAATCAAATATTAACTCTCTTCCAGTTGTTGAAGTGGGGTAAAACAAGTATATCATCAGTCACTTTTTTCTGCATGTCATATTATGAGCATGCAACAGAAGAAAAGAGCTTGACAAAGATTTTATGAAACCATAGCAGTCATAAAGAGGCAGAAATACAATGCATTTATTCCAATCAGCAACACCAAAATTAAATCATAAATTGTTTCTGATTTTAAGAATTTTGATGTTCATAAAATTCAAGTGGGACCATATTTAGATGGCATGGCCTTTGGACAGATTATAGGATTTGTCACTTCTGTTTTTAACAACAAATGGTCAATGGGGGTGCTATCAGAATACGAAAAAGGATAAATAAACTTTTTATTTATGCATCCTTGTTGGCCAATTCCTTTTTCATACCCAAGAAGACTAGATAAATTAGCTAATCAGCTTGTAAATTATACCCCCCAACAGCCACCAAAAGTACATACATGAGATAGAGAGATTATAAAACTCTCATAGATTACATTGAAGACAGATATGTTATAGTATCATAATATGTCATTATTGCCTGTGTGGACTAGGTTACGTCATTTAAAAGAAGGCTGTAATGTATAATTTTAGACTCTAATAAGATTGTATTTGGTTCACCATAATATTTATCTTTTTGAGGCAAGTAGAAAGTTTCTCACATCAAGGCACTCAAATAACACACAGTTAAACAGGAACATCATCTCCAATGTTTAATTAATGTTAATGTTATTGTAAAATAAAGATAGAATTAAATAAATTGTTTATAATCTTTACTGAGCATATGTTGTTATGGCATGTGTTAAAATATTTTACAGTTAACATTGGAAAACCGAATCTGAATTTAAAATGATAACTCTTATAATGCGATAAATTATTAATCACCAAATAAAAAATCCCAGTGGTTTGACAGGATTATTTGCCGTTCACAATGTAAAATCTAGAAATAAGTCCAAAATCCTACAGACTACATACTGAATGCTGCGCTTATCATCAAAATAGAATTTATCTTAATATGTTCCCACTTGAATACCATTGTGAAATTTGGCACATGCATCACGAAATAGTGTATGACTTAATTTTTTCCCCCAACAGAAAAAAAGATCAGGTTTTGAAATTTTAAGATGTAAAAAAAAATTGTTTAAGAAAATTCAGCATTTTTATGAATATAGTGAAGTAACGCATATTTTTAAAGATTAAGAGAAACTGAATAAAATAGTGCAAATTTTAGGTCTGTAAGCTAATAAATTTCTGAGCTATGGCTATTTTAAGGTTTCACAATCTGACAAAAAATCGTACAATTTTGGAAACATCAAGAATTAATAATGCAAAAATGTTTGGTCCAAAACAAATCTTAATTTGATTTTTTTCATGTAAGCGACTTCTCTTATCAATGTACAGAAGAATAACAATATTTGATATGGCATGAACCAGAGCCATTAGTTGATTTCACATGAAGTGATTCACGTATGACACAACTATAAACCAGAAAGAGAGTGAAAATCCAATAAAAGATGAAGTGTTTTTAATGGGTGGGAATCAGTGTTTATGTTATCAATCAAATTTTACATGTTTGGTAATAAAATTTGCACATTAATTGTATCAGACCAGATGAGAGGGACCCACATGTTAGAATGTAGTTCTGAAAGTTTGGATAGTGTTGTCACATGTACTTTTATGTGTATCTTTCAGCAGTACTAAACATTTCACCTTAAAAATGTGAAATGTACTTGCCAGCAGGTCTGTCTCACAGTTTATAAAATTGCAAAATTGGCAATTACTTCTGCACTTCCATCTGAAGTCTTTCCTCAGGTCTAGATATTGCTGTAACTGTTTGCATGCAACTCAATAAATTTTATAATAAATAAAATATCTTTTATGCTGATATTTAGAGTAAAATCAGTATAACATTTACTTTCCATTCACCAAAATATGTATAATGGTAAAGTTGGAATGTGATATCTTACAGGTATGAATGGTAATGTTAACGAAGATGATTTTTGTGCTGATGAAGATGATAATGAAGAACAGAATGATAAAGAAGAATGGAAAACACATTGGGGCATAAAGTGCAACCAGTGTGACCAGATATTTCCTTTCAAATCACAGTTTGATAAACATTACATTAATTCCTATGAGAAGAAACCTGTATACACTTGCTCATACTGTAATAAAATGATGGAGAAATATTCAACATTCAGATCACATTGCTACAGGCATGTTACAGAAGGAAGATACAGGTGAGAAATTATTGTATTCACTATGTTCCCAAAATAAAGGTAGCGGGAAACGAACCTCCAGCTACAGAATTCTCTGGCTGCAGGAAAGTGGCTTACCTGCATGCTTGGCACAGTTATGTTACAGGACAATCTACCTACAACAGAATAACTAGGCAACACGTGAGAAGCAAGAAAAACCATTTAGTGAAATAATGTCCATCAAAATGTACTTAGCTTTTACGTGCAGCAAAGTGTGCCAGGCTGTAGGGAAATGATGGCTGATAATTCTAGCATTTCCAAATATGTTTCCACAGAAGCTGCTTAACTGGCTGTGCAATGTGCGGAGGTGTGCCGTCCTGCGTAAAAATGATCCTATCCACACTGCTGAAGGGTTGGAATGATGGTGTTCAAAACTCTCAGAGCATATACCAGTGATGGTACAGGTAACAGGACCTCCAAGATCCATTTCGTTTAAAAAAATCTGGCCCTACAATAAATGATGCCATCAACCCATGCCACACAGTTACCTTTGCAGAATGAAGTGGTATTGTTGATGTGTGAGCAGATTTTCCATCAATTCCCTGTGCACTGCATGTTTGCACACTATCATGTGACGCTTCCTGCAGTGTTGTGGCCATGTCTTCTACTGATGTAAGATCAATTGTTTTCCTCCCTCTGCCACACTGCACTTCAAAAGAAACTGTCTTTTCCAATTCCATACCACTTTCTCTGTACTTTTGGCAGGTATTGGAACAACACCTTTTTTCATACCACTGAGTGTCCAGGACTTCCGCAGAGTTGCTGGTGCACAGTCACCATTCTTGTAAAAGAGCTTTACCAACAGAATGCTTTTCTACATTGAAACATGGATGCCAAGTGTCTCAGATGCAAACTGAGGCTCAGCTGTGTATCCCACAACCTCTTTTTTTTTCATATTCTGCCACTAAAAGTGGTAACATTTTTGTTAAACTTCTTTTTGTTTCCATAATATTTACCCCCCTCTTTGGTAATATTCTGTTCAAATTTGGTGTCATGCTGAGCAGAGATTTATTTATTACTGTGTTTTAAAACTGGAACTTTAATTATAATCATCCTATGTATTAAATGGGAGCCTTATTTTTGATATGTAGAAAAGCTCCAAGCTCATGTTTCCATATTGTACAATAGCTGCCCCATACATTTGATTGTACAGAAATGTTTAATTATGTTTATCATGCAGATAAGATATTTCATGATTAAAAATTGTCAGGTGGAATTATATTTAGAAGAATAGGGAGAAAAGTGATCAGTTCAATTTCAGGTACAGTAAAACAGAACTTTAGATAAGTAAAATTCACTTTGAGTGTTTGTCATTCGTAATACTCATTGTCATGTTTTGTATTAACTTGTGTGAACTCATAGCCAGTGACATATCGTCATTTTATCTGGTAAAACAGAGGAATTGGTATAAACTGCAACCACAGAGCCATACTTGGTAGGATGTAAAATTGCAAGAGCTGGATGTAAAATTGCAAGAGCTGTTGAAGGATTAGTGACCAAATTCAGAGGTTAGAATTACTTGCAGCAGTGACTTCTTTGTGTAAGTGGCTGCTGAGATGCTGGGTTTTATACTGATGGTGTGTTTTGTGAATAAATAGAACAGTTTTCTGTGACAGATCATTTGCTAGTGTCATATATTTTCACAAAAAGAAAGAGTGGTGTAACAGTATATTGACCATTATTTGTGTGTAGAATGTCAATCAGTGAGTCAAAGTTTGTTGTTGCTAGTATGATTTCAGTGTCAGTTACAGCAGTAAAGGCAACTGAGTGGCTTCTAGATCAGTGGTAGTCAACCTGGTCTTACCACCCACTAATAGAAATTCCAGTTTTCATGGTGTGCAATGGGCAATTGGGAAGTTAAAGATACATTCATTAGGCTTTCATAAAATTTTGATAAAGTATTTGCTAAGTAATTGTTATTATATGCTTTAACATACTGCAATTCTGCTATAAAAATTTTATAATTTAAAGTTACTTTCCTATTGTAAAAATAATAGTTATTCTGGAACTAATGGGTGGTTAGAAAATTTTGCTGCTAACAGAGGTACAATAGTGGGCAGTAGGCAAAAAAGTTAGACTATCCTGTTCTAGGTCATCATTTGCCCATTACTATTTATGTCTCTCCCTGTGTACAACCGTACAACTGACTATGATAGGACTTGTTGATACTTCCAGCTTCTGTCTACACAACATGAGTTACGTAGTACCCACATTATGATGATGATGGCGGCGACAATGACGTTGAAAGACCAAGATCATACTGGAAGCAATTTGAAATAGATTATGAAAGAAGTACATTTTTTTTAGATTTTTGTTTCTTTTTTAGTTCATTTATGTATGGCTTTATGAACTTACAATTCCTTGCAGGTGTGATTACTGCCAGAAAGGCTTCAGTTTAAGAAGTATGTTACGTGTCCATGTGTTGGCAAAGCACACAACAGTAAAACCATTTATCTGTGAAGAATGTGGTAAAGGTTTTGTTACAAGACCAGGTCTCAATATCCATCTCAAAAAACATAAAAGTGATGAAAAGATGGAGTACCCCTGCACTGACTGTGGTAAAATGTAAGACATCTTATTTTTGAAAATTTAATTTTGCTTTGTACCAAGGAATGTATTTTTGTTACATCCCTCCTACTCTCTCATCTCTACATTTCCCCTACCTCCTCTCCTCCCCCCTTTTTCTCCTCTGTAATTTTTCTCAATGGGAAACAGAAACATATTCTTTACATTGTGAAAATTAGTATGATCTAGCTGTTGTTTGTGTTTCTTGAATTGTATAGCTAATGAATGAACTTATGAAATGTAGATTGAAATTGTCATGATTTTTATATAAGTCAATGATTATGGCTTTCATTGGAAGGCATACAAGTATGTACAGTCAACAAAGCAAAACTGTTTGCATGGGAAATGGCCAAATTCTATGTCGGCATTCTCAGCATGTACACCCACATCACAAATTGTGTGAACGCTTTTGTCCTATTAATGCCCATATTGGGTTATAGTGACATCATCATACAAGTGAGATGTATTATATAGAACATAGGAAATTAATACCAGTTAAACATTATACATGGACATATTGGACGTAAACAGTGATCACAAAATATGTAGTGATTTGACCAGCGGCATTAGATGCATTCCAAAACAGGTGTTGGCATCACTGTGTAAGTAGTTCACAGTCAGAGTTCCTGGGTGTCACTTGTTGAATCCCAGTTTGGTTCTGCCATTCAGCTAATATTTTTTTTGTCCCCATTATGGTAGGTGTCAATGGCCTTTCTGGATGAGCTTCTCTTGATGAGTGCAACACTGGTGCCTTTTATTTGTCATCTTTTAGAGAAATACTGTAGCTTGAACTAACAAATCTGTATCACAAAGTTCACCCAAGTTATTTTAAGGGCATTTGTTTTATAGGCATGAGATAATATTGTTATTTTGAGGAGTAAGTGATTTTAGACCAATCTGATTTACTTCTACAAAAATTTTTATCTTTTACAAAGCTCATATTTCAAATGTAGTAAGTAACTAATTGAATACTTATTTATTTCTTTAGCATGAAAGAATCTAATATACTTTTTATGTACTCAAATGTAAGTGCCAAACTCAATAGTGATCCTTTCCCATATTTATTTGGGAACACTAAAATTCACTATCATCCTCAATTTTGAAGACAGTCAGGTCCAAATTAAGTTGCTGAAGATGAAGTTATGTCTGTATGCATAAAACTGTTCATAGAAGTTGCAAACAGAATGAGGAAATAGATGTTAAGTGTTAATTAGCATGAATTCCATAAATAAAATTTAAAGTGCAATGACTTCATGTAGACTTCCAATTAACAAACATACAGTTATACCAAATGTTGTAATATAAAGAGGAGTAATGTGACACTAGGGAAGTTTCTCATATGGAATGAGGCTTGTACGTCCACCCCAAACAAGAGACTGTGATGTGGCCAACATATGAATGTTGCACCTTGTATTGGTGGATCATAGTGTGTTCTCCAAGGCCTGCAGACCTTCACAGGAACATCATTCACTGAGCTAAATAGCGCTCATCTGAAAAGATGAAGTGATGCCAGGCACAGTCTACATTCAGTTCAGCAAATGCAACGCTATAATGTTTGTGACCATCAGAGAGGGCTACCTTATTTGCAACCCTGCGGGCTCTAAGCCCAGCATCCTGTAAGCAGTTGTGAATGATTTGATTATCCAGGGAAATTGATCTCATTTTTTTAGTTTGTCGGTATTTAGAAACAGACATTCCATACAGGTGTCTACTTAAACATTGTTTTTCTGAGGTGTCAGCTCCTTGCTGAAGCCATTGCATAAATCCAGCCAATTACCCCTCTCTTGTGGCATCACTTTATCCCCTTCTGGGCAAAGTAAGGTTCAAAACCACACCTAGCTGCTGGTTTATGTTCACTGAAACCACCATTCTGGATGAGTGCCAGAACACTATGTCTTGTAGCCTGTGTATGCTGGGACATCCTGACAGTAAATGATCATTTGTCACATACCTGTCTGTGGCACATTGTGTTATCATGTTCAGCATACCTCAGGTAAATTTATGTTCCACTTGCAACCCTCCAATAAACAATACAGTGACAAAAATGTTATTGAGGGGATGTGAACCCCAACTACTTCAGCGGAATTTTGGAGAAATGCTGCTATGTGGCGACCATGTAACTATGCAGATTTGTTATTATTTCTGTAGTCGTGGCAAAAGCAGCTCAATGTAGCATAATAGTATAAGAGTAAGTGTTACAATGTATATATCAAATAATATGTGGTAATTGTATTCAATCACAGAAAATCAGAAATGTATAAGTAAAATCATTACAATAAGAAGGAAACAAGTACACTGAAGAAAGTGTGTTATCCTACATCTGATGCTGCCGCTATTACCAGTGTTTGTCGCATAACCACTACTGCAAGCTGCGCACAACCGAAGGTACCAGAGCTTATCATGACATGCTAACAGTATTGTCTTATAGACTGTACAGTGTGCTTGCAACTAGTCTTGTCACCAAGATGCACTGTGATACGTACAGTTTAACATAAATGAAATGTATCGTTGTTGCCCAAAGAGTAACGTTACTAACAAAATCAGTGCAGTGATGGACCTTGAAAATGTCATATTATTTGATAAACAAGAGAGAATTGTGAGAATGTAAATTCATTACTTTCAACTTTGTGTATTTCAATTTTAGCTTACACACTAGAGGTGGTCTGACAGCTCATCAAAATGTTCATAAATTAGGTCGACGTTTCATGTGCGATGTTTGTGGGAAGACTTTCACACAGAAAGTAAACATGCAGCAACATGTGAAGCATCACACTGGGGAACGTCCATACGCCTGTGAAAAATGTGGAAAGTGGTATGAATTTATCCCAAATATTTTTTTTTTTTTTTAAGTGTGTTGATTTCATTTTTGGACTCAAATACTTCACTACCATGAAAAATTCTTATGGTTTTATTTTTTCTTTTGTTTCAGCTTTGCTGAAAAATCACACTTAAATCGTCACTACAGCTTTCACAGTGAGAAGAGGCCTTATCAGTGTCCTGTCTGTCAAAAAATGTACAAAACTGAACGGTGCTTGAAGGTCCATGCTATGGTTCATGCTGAAGCGAGACCTTATGTTTGCACATATTGCAATAAAGGATTCCTTAGCACTACAAAATTAAAGGTATTGTATTGCTCGTTTCACAGCCCCACACAATTTTGTATTGTATTGTATGTAATAGAGCCCTGTCAGAAGTGTGTAGTATAACAATTGAAAAGACTTTATATGGCATAAATGAAGTAGCTCACCTTAGCAAGATAATGAAGGAATGATGACAGGAAAATGGAAACATTTTGTGATTTCATGGGATGTTGAACAAAACTGAGCATTAGTTCTACATAATTTTCCTTTTATCAGATAAACATTACATTTTTATGGATGAATAACAGCTGTGTATTTCAAATTTCCACCATTCCTAGTTGAGTATAAGATAATGAAGAGTGAGAAGTTAACAATGCAGAGAGTGAAGAAAAAAATGAATGTTAAAGAGACTAGCAGTGTAGGGAGAGTGATTGTGCACATTGTATCTGTAACATTTGTTAAGTAGCTTGAAGTGATCTTTTGTTGTTTTATAATGGAGGTGCCTCTTATGATCCAGGGCCGGTTTTTGCTGCCACTCATACAGTACTACAAATTTTAAATAGTTAAGTTGAGGCAAATAATGATTATAGATATGTACAATAATAAGCACAATGCAGAACCTTATTAGAAGACACCTCCGAGGTAAGATATATTGGTATAGGAGAATAAATACAAGTAGGATTAGTGCAAGAAACACTAACATTTAAAGATGAAATGTCAGTTGCCCTGAAGTCAACATGCCGTACAAAGAACATCAATCAAATTCAGAAATGTAATAATGTCCCAAGAATGTCCATTGATGACTTTTAATAGAAGGTCTGATTCTGTATAAAAACAATACTTCAGTCTGTCTAAAAACACAGATGATGTGACTTACTGAACGAAAGTGCTGGCAGGTCGATAGACACACAAACAAACACAAACATACACATGAAATTCAAGCTTTCGCAACAAACTGTTGCCTCATCAGGAAAGACGGAAGGAGAGGGAAAGATGAAAGGATGTGGGTTTTAAGGGAGAGGGTAAGGAGTCATTCCAATCCCGGGAGCGGAAAGACTTACCTTAGGGGGAAAAAAAAGGGGTATACACTCGCACACATACACATATCCATCCGCACATACACAGACACAAGCAGACATTTGTAAAGGCAAAGAGTTTGGGCAGAGGTGTCAGTCGAGGCGGAACTACAGAGGCAAAGATGTTGAAAGACAGGTGAGGTATGAGCGGCGGCAAATTGAAATTAGCGGAGATTGAGGCCTGGCGGGTAACGAGAAGAGAGGATATACTGAAGGGCAAGTTCCCATCTCCGGAGTTCTGACAGGTTGGTGTTAGTGGGAAGTATCCAGATAACCCGGACGGTGTAACACTGTGCCAAGATGTGCTGGCCGTGCACCAAGGCATGTTTAGCCACAGGGTGATCCTCATTACCAACAAACACTGTCTGCCTGTGTCCATTCATGCGAATGGACAGTTTGTTGCGGGTCATTCCCACATAGAAAGCTTCACAGTGTAGGCAGGTCAGTTGGTAAATCACGTGGGTGCTTTCACACGTGGCTCTGCCTTTGATCGTGTACACCTTCCGGGTTACAGGACTGGAGTAGGTGGTGGTGGGAGGGTGCATGGGACAGGTTTTACACCGGGGGCGGTTACAAGGGTAGGAGCCAGAGGGTAGGGAAGGTGGTTTGGGAATTTCATAGGGATGAACTAAGAGGTTACGAAGGTTAGGTGGACGGCGGTAAGACACTCTTGGTGGAGTGGGGAGGATTTCATGAAGGATGGATCTCATTTCAGGGCAGGATTTGAGGAAGTCGTATCCCTGCTGGAGAGCCACATTCAGAGTCTGATCCAGTCCCGGAAAGTATCCTGTCACAATTGGGGCACTTTTGTGGTTCTTCTGTGGGAGGTTCTGGGTTTGAGTAGATGAGGAAGTGGCTCTGGTTATTTGCTTCTGTACCAGGTCGGGAGGGTAGTTGCGGGATGCGAAAGCTTTTTCAGGTTTTTGGTGTAATGGTTAAGGGATTCCGGACTGGAGCAGATTCGTTTGCCACGAAGACCTAGGCTGTAGGGAAGGGACCGTTTGATGTGGAATGGGTGGCAGCTGTCATAATGGAGGTACTGTTGCTTGTTGGTGGGTTTGATGTGGACGGACGTGTGAAGCTGGCCATTGGACAGGTGGAGGTCAACGTCAAGGAAAGTGGCATGGGATGTGGAGTAGGACCAGGTAAATCTGATGGAACCAAAGGAGTTGAGGTTGGAGAGGAAATTCTGGAGTTCTTCACTGTGAGTCCAGATCATGAAGATGTCATCAATAAATCTGTACCAAACTTTGGGTTGGCAGGCCTGGGCAACCAAGAAGGCTTCCTCTAAGCGACCCATGAATAGATTGGCGTACGAGGGGGCCATCCTGGTGCCCATGGCTGTTCCCTTCGAAAGTGAAGAAGTTGTGGGTCAGGATGAAGCTGGCTAAGGTAATGAGGAAAGAGGTTTTTGGTAGCGTGGCAGGTGATCGGCGTGAAAGGAAGTGCTCCATCACAGCGAGGCCCTGGACATGCGGAATATTTGTGTATAAGGAAGTGGCATCAATGGTTACAAGGATGGTTTCTGGGGGTAACAGACTGGGTAGGGATTCCAGGCGTTCGAGAAAGTGGTTGGTGTCTTTGATGAAGGATGGGAGACTGCATGTAATGGGTTGAAGGTGTTGATCTACGTAGGCAGAGATACGTTCTGTGGGGGCTTGGTAGCCAGCTACAATGGGACGGCCGGGAGGATTGGGTTTGTGAATTTTAGGAAGAAGGTAGAAGGTAGGGGTGCGGGGTGTTGGTGGGGTCAGGAGGTTGATGGAGTCAGGTGAAAGGTTTTGTAGGGGGCCTAAGGTTCTGAGGATTCCTTGAAGCTCCGCCTGAACATCAGGAATGGGATTACCTTGGCAAACTTTGTATGTAGTGTTGTCTGAAAGCTGACGCAGTCCCTCAGCCACATACTCCCGATGATCAAGTACCACGGTTGTGGAACCCTTGTCCGCCGGAAGAATGACGATGGATCGGTCAGCCTTCAGATCACGGATAGCCTGGGCTTCAGCAGTGGTGATGTTGGGAGTAGGATTAAGGTTTTTTAAGAAGGATAGAGAGGCAAGGCTGGAAGTCAGAAATTCCTGGAAAGTTTAGAGAGGGTGATTTTGAGGAAGAGGAGGTGGGTCCCGCTGTGACGGAGGACGGAACTGTTCCAGGCAGGGTTCAATTTGGATAGTGTCTTGGGGAGTTGGACCATTAGGAGTAGGATTAGGATCATTTTTCTTCGTGGCAAAGTGATATTTCCAGCAGAGAGTACGGGTGTAGGACAGTAAATCTTTGACAAGGGCTGTTTGGTTGAATTTGGGAGTGGGGCTGACGGTGAGGCCTTTGGATAGGACAGAGGTTTCGTATTGGGAGAGAGGTTTGGAGGAAAGGTTAACTACTGAATTAGGGTGTTGTGGTTCCAGATTGTGTTGATTGGAATTTTGAGGTTTTGGGGGGAGTGGAGCTGGAAGTGGGAGATTGAGTAGATGGGAGAGACTGGGTCTGTGTGCAATGAGAGGAGGTTGAGGTTTGCTGGAAAGGTTGTGAAGGGTGAGTGAGTTGCCTTTCCGGAGGTGGGAAACCAGGAGATTGGATAGTTTTTTGAGGTGGAGGGTGGCATGCTGTTCTAATTTGCGATTGGCCTGTAGGAGGATGCTCTGAATAGCCGGTGTGGATGTGGGAGAGGAAAGATTGAGGACTTTTAATAAGGATAGGAGTTGACGAATGTGTTCATTGGCTGAGTTGATGTGTAGGTGAAGGATTAGGTGGGTGAGGGCAATGGATTGTTCAGTTTGGAACTGGTATAGGGACTGATGGAAAGAAGGATTACAGCCAGAGATGGGAACTTTAAGTGTGAGGCCTTTGGGGGTAATGCCAAATGTCAGACAAGCCTGAGCAAATAAAATATGGGAGTGTAATCTGGCTAGGGCGAAGGATGTTTGCGGAGGGAATGTAAATAAAACTTAATGGGGTCGTTGTGGGGATGTTGTGAGGGTGACATGGTATTAGAAGGTGGAAAGTGTAACATGAGGCTGAAATGAAAATGAAAATAAAAATATATGGCGAGAGATAAGGTGAACTAGAAAGCATCTGGAGATCTGGTGTGAAAAAAGGTGAAAAGGTGTTGGTTATAGCTGGGCTATGTTGATCCTGTGGTGAACTTGGGTTGGTAGACAACGATGTGCACAAAGGTTATGTGGTTGTGTTGCCGCCAAAACACGTTAAAGGGTGGAGCAATTTGGGAAAATTTCGAAAAAACTGCGTGTAAATGTATTAAAAGGAGTGGTTTTGTGGTGGCAGATTGTGAAAATGAGGCTAACAATTGTCTGACGAAGAAATAATGACGTTAAAACCTGTGGGAAGTGGCTAAAAAAGATCAGTGATGTGGGAAAAACGGAAATGGAAAAAAAGCGAAAAAAGCGAAAGTTATTGGAACTAGCCAAAATGGCTGTTTAATAGCTGAAAGGATCTGTTTGTGAACTGGAAATGGTGGATTTTGTAGCAGCAGTATTGTTGAAAGCGGAAGAAAAAAAAATTTTTTTTGGTTATGGTTTGGAAGTGGGTTACGTATTATTGAGTATATACAGGCGGGATCAAATTCGGTAAAGAGGAGAAGGTGAATACAAAGTGAAACTACTTGCAAAAACAGAAAGAGAAAATAAGATGACAGGAAAGATTTCGAAATGCAACAGTGACAATAACAAACGTAATTGTTGGGTTCAAATTAATGATATGAATATAATAGAGGGAAACATTCCACGTGGGAAAAATATATCTAAAAACACAGATGATGTGACTTACCGAACGAAAGTGCTGGCAGGTCGATAGACACACAAACAAACACAAACATACACATGAAATTCAAGCTTTCGCAACAAACTGTTGCCTCATCAGGAAAGAGGGAAGGAGAGGGAAAGACGAAGGGATGTGGGTTTTAAGGGAGAGGGTAAGGAGTCATTCCAATCCCGGAAGCGGAAAGACTTACCTTAGGGGGAAAAAAGGGGTATACACTCGCACACACACACATATCCATCCGCACATACACAGACACAAGCAGACATTTGTAAAGGCAAAGAGTTTGGGCAGAGATGTCAGTCGAGGCGGAAGTACAGAGGCAAAGATGTTGTTGAAAGACAGGTGAGGTATGAGCGGCGGCAAATTGAAATTAGCGGAGATTGAGGCCTGGCGGGTAACGAGAAGAGAGGATATACTGAAGGGCAAGTTCCCATCTCCGGAGTTCTGACAGGTGGCTAAACATGCCTTGGTGCACGGCCAGCACATCTTGGCACAGTGTTACACTGTCCGGGTTATCTGGATACTTCCCACTAACACCAACCTGTCAGAACTCCGGAGATGGGAACTTGCCCTTCAGTATATCCTCTCTTCTCGTTACCCGCCAGGCCTCAATCTCCGCTAATTTCAATTTGCCGCCGCTCATACCTCACCTGTCTTTCAACAACATCTTTGCCTCTGTACTTCCACCTCGACTGGCATCTCTGCCCAAACTCTTTGCCTTTACAAATGTCTGCTTGTGTCTGTGTATATGCGGATGGATATGTGTGTGTGTGCAAGTTTATACCCCTTTTTTCCCCCTAAGGCAAGTCTTTCCGCTCCCGGGATTGGAATGACTCCTTACCCTCTCCCTTAAAACCCACATCCTTTCGTCTTTCCCTCTCCTTCCCTCTTTCCTGATGAGGCAATTGTTTGTGTGTCTATCGACCTGCCAGCACTTTCGTTCGGTAAGTCACATCATCTGTGTTTTTAGATATATTTTTCCCACATGGAATGTTTCCCTCTATTATATACTTCAGTCTGTGATGGACATACCACACGGGCAGCATGAAGTGGGCTAAAATTGCCACAGCCTCTTCTGGAAAGAAAGCAACCAGTGGGATAATAGGTGTCACCTTTCGTAATGCTGTATCTTCTGAATCCTGTGCATTTGGATGGGACCGCAAATGCCCCCTTCCTCCCTGTAGTTTCATAGGATATTTTGATATCTATCCCCAAGTAACAGCTAGTTTACATGTTTTAGCACCCTCATGGCATCTCAGGAGCAAACAAACCTGTGACCATTTGTGCTGCCATTCTTCATACATATTCAATATATCCTATTGATCTGACTCCATGGGCCCTCCCAACACTTGAGTAATATTCTATGATGGGACCACAAGTGTTTTGTAAGCAGTCTCCTTTGTAGACGGGTAGCATTTTTCCAGTATCCTATCACTGAACCAAAGTCTGCCACCTGCTTGACTTAGAATTTACAATGAGACCTGAGACCTTGCAGACTGGCCCTCCTGGATTTTCATTATACCTATAGGATTTAAAGGTCAGTACCCAGACATCAATTTCCCAAAGCAGTACAGCACAATTCTCAGAAAGACTTAAACAGCCATCTTTGAAGATCAGAAGATTTCTGAATGTGGTGAAGTACAAAACATTTCAATCTATTTACTGTAATTGTCAATAGATCAGTGTATAATATAAGTGTCTGGTAATTTTGCTGTCATTAGTTTGAATCTTGCAAGCAACAACTTTTTTCTACTTTTATTTCAATTTCATATTTGTTAACAAATAGGAAATAATATGTATTTAATATTTTTTAAATAAAAATACTGACTTTTATTTTTAATTACTAAATTAATGCATTCACCGTAAACTAATCATAGGTCCTATGCTTTTTCATCTGATGACACAAGCAATGTTACATTTCTGAACATGTAAAGCAAATTTTCAATATCTGCACCACATTGATATCTTATCAAGATCTGACTGAGTATGTATGCAGCTTATTTTCAGACAATACTTTGTGACAGATAACATCACCTGCTAACAATCAGAGGGCACTATTAATATTGTCTGCTATGTCATTAATACACAATGTTAACAGCAATGATTCTAACATCCTTTCCCTGGGGTATTGTTGGTGTGGTACTGACTCAAATGTTTTTCAGAAGTCAAGAAATACTGCATCTGTCTGACTGACTTACGCCATTGCTTCTATGATGTCATCAGAAAAGTGGAGTTTTGTTTCAAATGACAGATTTTTCAAAAACTGTGCTAATTGACATAGAATATGTCATTCTGGTTGAGATAATTCATTACATGTGAGCTCAGAATATGTTATAAGATTGTACAACAGGTCAATGTTAAAGGTATTGGGTCACACTTTTGTGAATCACTTCTGCCTCTCTTCTTGTTGGTGGATGCAGTGTGTGCTTTCTTCCAACTACTGGGCAGTTTCTCATTTGAGAGATGTATGGTATTTTACAGTTAAAAAAAAGGGGTTCACTCAAATGCAAATTCTGTGTGGAATCTGATAGAAATTCCCTGGAGCTTTATCCAATTTTAGTGATTTCAATCATTTCTCAACACCACTGACACTGCTATCTATATCAGTCATTTTTGCAGTGGTGCGAGAATTAAACTAGGGCAGTATTCCTGGATCTTCATGTACAAAAGAACATTTTCAAAATGAAGTTAAACATTTCTGCTTCTCCTTTGCTACATTCAATTTGGGTCCTCTGTCGTTTTCGAGTATCAGGACACTAACTTTGGTGTTATTGACAGCCTGTACATATGACCAGAGCTTATTTGTGGTTTGTGAGAAGTATCTTCATGGATTCTGCTAAGGTAATTGTTGAGGGTTTTTGCACTATGCATTTTGACAGCACAATTTAACATTTGTCTAACTATAGCTCTGTTATGCAATAGTCATTGTTTCTTTAGAAGTTCCTTTACAGAGACTGTATGCTATGGAGGGTTCCTCCTATCATGAACTGTTGACTAGGTACACATTTATGTAGTCCATATTCTTCTAACTTTTGACCACAGTTCCAGGAGATGCTTCTGCCCTTGGCAAAATATTTCTAGTTCTTCCACGAGATGTGGCATTACTACTTCGTTATCTCGCTTGCAGAAGATGTAAATATTTCTCATTATTTAGCTGTCCTTTGTAACGTGGTAACCATTATTGCTATAGCTGCTTCATATCACTGATACCAGTTTCAACATGGTCATTCTCAAAGAGGTCAGGTTTGTTTGTTGCCATTATATTCCATACTAGCTTTGCCTCTTTTGTCTTTTGCAATGCAATGCCTCTTTTTACACACACACACACACACACACACACACACACACACACACACACACACACACACAGAGAGAGAGAGAGAGAGAGAGAGAGAGAGAGAGATGAATATTCACTTCCACATATGTTTAACATATTTCACACATATTTGTACACACACTTCCTCCAGATCTCTAGTGACTGATTCTTTGCTGTTTTACATCATGTTACTCTAGAGAAGGTGTTAAATGCATCTGTAGTACTGAGCCATGTGGCATGATCTTAGGTCTGAAACCTGATGTGGTTGATGCATTTTGTAACACAAATGAGAGACTGACTATGCTTCATAGATTTGAAGTATTCCAAGACAAATAATTACAGGGAACAAATGCCAACATTTCATTTTTGAATGTTTGTACATATCACTCTTTCTCATCATCACTGCCACCCCTAGTGGTAATGGAGTAGTAATCCCACAGCTTCTTTATGCAAGTAATGAGCCATGTATATACCACAATTGATTGTAATTGCTCCAGGCATTCCTAAGTTATACTTTTTTAACCCAAACACTAAACAATAGATGTGTTAGGAATGTCTTATTGTCCCAGTTAATTTTTAAAGACATCAAGTGATATGTGTGTCAGTTGTGGTGGAAATTCCTTCAGGCATAATAGAAATATGCTGATACGTCAATCTCTTTGCACCCCTTATTTCCCCCATCTGTAGGTGTGAAACATTGTCATGACTGCCACTGATAAGTCTAGAAGCCTGGAAAAATATAGATTTGCTACAAGTATCAATCATTACTGAATATTTTTACATGTCAAATCTTCTCATCCTCTTCCTCACCCCTAGGGCGGTTTTGGTATATTATCCCCACAATATTTTTAAACAAATGCTAACAAAGAGATAGAGGGGCTGGCCAGTACTTACCTCAGCTCAGTACAGCCGATAGATACACAAAAAACAGAACCAAAAATTTATGTTCCTAGCTTTCGGAACAAATGTTCCTTCATCAGGGAGGAGAGAGGGGGAAGAAGGGAAAGTGGATTCAGTTACTCACAACCCAGGTTATGAAGCAACAGGGAAAGGAAAACAGGGAGGGTAGCAAGGATGGAGGCATGGTTGTCAGAGGGAAGCCAAAGATATTCTACTGTAAGTACTGTGCCAGCTTCAAACCAAAGAGGATGCATACAGAAGTAAAGAGGTATATAGTATAAACACAACTATGTAGGATGAAAAGATGCGTGAATGGCTAAAGAGGAAAGGGAAAGAGGAGAAGACTGAAGAGTAAATGGGAGTGAGGTTGTTTAACATAGGTTCAGTCCAGGGGGATGGCGGGATGAAAGGATGTGTTGGAGTGCAAGTTCCCATCTCCGCAGTTCAGAGGGACTGGTGTTGGGTGGGAGAAGCCAAATGGCACATACGGTGTAGCAGGTTCCTAGGTCCCAAGAATTATGGTTCAAATGGCTCTGAGCACTATGCGACTTAACTTCTGAGGTCATAAGTCGCCTAGAACTTAGAACTAATTAAACCTAACTAACCTAAACTTAGAACTAATTAAACCTAACTAACCTAAGGACATCACACACATCCATGCCCGAGGCAGGATTCGAACCTGCGACCGTAGCGGTTGCTCGGTTCCAGACTGTAGTGCCTAGAACTGCAAGGCCACTCCGGCCAGCCCTAGAATTATGCTGGAGGGCATGCTCCACTACTGGGTATTGGACATCTCCTAGGCTGACAGTTCGTTTGTGTCCGTTCATGCGCTCAGCCAGTTTAGTTGTTGTCATACCTATGTAAAAGGCTGTGCAGTGCAGGCATGTCAGCTGATAAATGACATGTGTAGTTTCACACGTGGCCCTGCCTTGAAATGTGTATGTTTTACCAGTAGCGGGACTGGAGTAGGTGGTTGTGGGGGGATGCATGGGGTAGGTTTTGCAGTGGGGTCGGTTACAGGGGTAGGAACCGCTGGGTAGAGAAGGTAGTCTGGGAATATTGTAGGGTTTAACAAGTATGTTACGGAGGTTAGGGGGGCGATGAAAGGCAACTCTGGGTGGTGTGGGGAGAATTTTGTCAAGGGATAATCTCATTTCAGGGGTTGACTTGAGAAAGTCATATCCCTGGCAGAGTAATTTGTTGATGTATTTGAGGCCAGGATAATATTGGGTGACAAGGGGGATGCTTCTGTGTGGTCTGGGGGTAGGAACATTGTTGTTGGATGGGGAGGAATGTATTGCTCAGGAGATCTGTTTGTGGACAAGGTCTGCAGGATAGTTGCGGGAGAGGAAAGCACTGGTCAGGTTATTGGTGTAATTGTTGAGGGATTCGTCACTGGAGCAGATACGTTTGCCACGAATACCTAGGCTGTAGGGAAGGGAGCATGTGATGTGGGATGGATGGCAGCTATCAAACTGAAGGTACTGTTGTTTGTTTGTGGGTTTGCTCCTTGTATTATATGATCTCCTATGTTTTTAGGAGTGTCTCAGACTTTGATGCTTTCTTGATAATGCTCCGCCAGTTGATCACTAGTATTTTAAAAATCTTGTCTGTGCAGTGCTGTGAATGCTTTGGCAGTTGATCACTGGAATTTTTGTAGTCTTGTCTGTGGGGGCATTTCTTTGGATCTTACACGAATAATTCAAGGCCTCCTACAGCTCTCATCACCTAAAGAGTTGCCTAATCTAAAAGATTTCCTTGTGTGCAACCCAGACACGATCATCTACTTTTGTAGCAGCCTCTGAAGTGTAGCATGCATGTGACCCATTTAGAAGGATCCTACAGTTCTCATCTTAATGGAGTAAGACTAGGAAGTTGCAGCATAGCTTGTCACAGAAGCTTTGAAGTCACTGCTTCAAGCCTTCCATTTGGCTCAGAATCAGGGGGCCACACAATTAGTTCTGGGGACAGTACTGAGAATGTGAACTTCATTGAAGTTCCAAGAGAAAGGCTGATTTTCTCCACCTTGCCTGCCGGTTGCTAGAATGAGCTAATTTGTCCTCAAAGCACAGGTGACTGTTGTTGTTGTGGTCTTCAGTCCTGAGATTGGTTTGATGCAGCTCTCCATGCTACTCAATCCTGTGCAAGCTTCTTCATCTCCCCCCGTACCTACTGCAGCCTACATCCTTCTGAATCTGCTTAGTGTATTCATCTCTTGGTCTCCCTGTACAATTTTTACCCTCCACCCTGTCCTCCAGTACTAAACTGGTGATCCCTTGATGCCTCAGAACATGTCCTACCAACCGATCCCTTCTTCTAGTCAAGTTGTGCCACAAACTCCTCTTCTCCCCAATTCTATTCAATACCTCCTCATTAGTTATGTGATCTACCCATCTAATCTTCAGCATTCTTCTGTAGCATCACATTTCGAAAGCTTCTATTCTCTTCTTGTCCAAACTATTTATTGTCCATGTTTCACTTCCATACATGGCTACACTCCATACAAATACTTTCAGAAACGACTTCCTGACACTTAAATCTATACTCGATGTTAACAAATTTCTCTTCTTCAGAAACGCTTTCCTTGCCATTACCGGTCTACATTTTATATCCTCTCTACTTTGACCATCATCAGTTATTTTGCTCCCCAAATAGCAAAACTCCTTTCCTACTTTAAGTGTCTCATTTCCTAATCTAATTCCCTCAGAATCACCTGACTTAATTCAACTACATACCATTATCCTCATTTTGCTTTTGTTGATGCTCATCATATACCCTCCTTTCACGACACTGTCCATTCCATTCAACTGCTCTTCCAAGTCCTTTGCTGTCTCTGACAGAATTACAATGTCATCAGTGAACCTCAAAGTTTTTATTTCTTCTCCATGGATTTTAATACCTACTCCTAACTTTTCTTTTGTTTCCTTTACTGCTTGCTCAATATACAGATTGAATAGCATCGGGGAGAGGCTACAACCCTGTCTCACTCCCTTCCCAACCACTGCTCCCTTTCATGTCCCTCGACTCTTATAACTGCCATCTGCTTTCTGTAAAAATTGTAAATAGCCTTTCGCTCCCTGTATTTTACCCCTGCCACCTTCAGAATTTGAAAGAGAGTATTCCAGTCAACATTCTCAAAAGCTTTCTCTAAGTCTACAAATGCTAGAAATGTAGGTGACCAGCATTGTTTTTTTAACGTGTTCCACAGTCAGCAGTTGGTTGCACGTTGTCCCTGAATTGGCTGTCAAAACAGTCTATTCAGCATTTTGAATGAGGCCCCCAGGCATACACACTAAGTGCATCGGGTATTCCTTCTCATGCCTTTCTGGCATTTCCCTAAGGGGGGACCATTATTCACGGCATGTTTGTGAACTGTTGATGATTAACGGACCCCTGCCCTTTTGTGCTCACCTCCCCTTGACATGAAATACAGCAGGCTTCTCAACAGGTGAAGTATGTTCAGTGGTTTTAGTTTCTTTGGGAAACAGCAATTTGAATTTGTTGATAAAGGGAATGTGAGCAATACTCTGAGTTCTCTCTGTTCTCTTCCTCCCCTCAGAAGGGCCCCTAAACCTACCACCAACATTCCACTCACAGTCAAATGGACATGTACTCCCTGTGGAGCAGACAACATCCACGGGATAGTGTAGCATTGGATGTACCTTTGCTATTTCTGGTACATGTTTCTTGCAGTAGCTTCCAGTCACTTGAAAACAGTCAGCCCAATTTCCAGTTGCTTGCAAACAGCAAGTGAATCGATCCATTCCTAAGGACGACGTAGTTGGGCTGTATTGTGGGTGGTTCATTATGGAACAGAAAGAGAACAACTTTAATTTAAGCTTGTTGGTTCTCTCTTTATTTTTGGATGAGTTATGTTACAAAGAATACATATTTAATTTAAGAACTGAAACAATGTACACCCAATAAAGTTATTTCTGTTTTGACAAAGGAAAAGATATCCCGAATGAAATTTATCAGTTCCCTGAAACCATGTGGAACTTTCTGATTTTTTGTTTTATTTTGTTTAAAAAAAAATATTATTGTGACTAAAAACTTGAAAATGTGGAATTTATTGTGAATACAGATAATATACACTGATGTTGGAAGGGGAAATTAAATGTTTCATTATAAGACAATTATAGAAATGTAAAATGCTGTACCAAGAAACAGCAGTTGCCTTTAAAAGAGTTTTGTTCACATTGCAATCATATATTTTCAAACACTTCCTTATACAAACTAGTAAATGAGTGAGAAAAGGGGGAATGTTGCACTAATTACATAAATAGCTACAGCAAAATTAAGGGAATGTGATCTTCCAAACAAGATGCTGCTGAGGAAATTTGTAGAATGTGATTCTGTCTCCTTGTAGTTTTCCAATTTTTTGTAGTGGTACTTTGCTGACCTGGAGTACAGACTTGTTTTCTGTGGACGTGCACTATTTTCCATGCTATTTAATTTCCATCATATATATAAATATGAATAACCTGAACTTTAAGAAGCAAAGCTTAATCAAAAGTTGTATATTTCTTTTTGCAATGCTGGTAAACAATATAGCAGTGGAAAACTATGTAAAATAAAGGGTAATGAATAATTATGTCAAATATTGGATACATTTTGTGTGTGAACTCGGGATACTATTAATTTGCAAATAATGCATCTAACCATAGTACATTGGCTTCCCTTCAAATAGTGCTCAGACTTCTGGTTTCAAAAATGTGTTCCTTTATTGCAGACATGTTTCATATAACTAACTTGTTTCTTTTCTTTACCTCTTAAATATACATAGCAACACTACAATATCCACACAGGCGAGAGGCCATATGCGTGCAAATTCTGTGAAAGAACATTTACAAATTACCCCAATTGGCTGAAGCATACACGTAGACGTCATAAGGCTGATCCTCGAGGAGGTGTAATGCAGCAGCAGTCACAGCAGCAACAGTCGCAGCCACAGCAGGCACAACATATCATGCAGCCACAGGTACCAAAAAATTAATGTAGAAACATAAGTTAATGAAATATTGCATAGGTTATCAACCCAACTCATTATCTGAGCTAATTTGGCAAATTCACAATCCAGAATGAGTTGCAAGTAATTGACTAATTACCTTCTAAAAATAAAATAAAAAGATCAGGACCAGAAACATTTTAGTTCATTAGACATTTTTTATTAACAAGTGTGTTTTCAAATATGTGCCTTGTAGTGCATAGCCAGCCACGTGTTGAGCAAATCATTTGCCATTGAGCTCTTTTCTAATGGCAGTTGTGTATTGTCCGTATGATTCTGTGCCAAATATACATTGAAAGCAGCAGAAAATTGTTAACAGGTTCTGTTCAATGTGAGTTCTGTAGCTTTGCCCACCATTGTTTAGCAATAAGCTATTTTTATCCAGTTTCACTGTAAATTCCTGATTCCTGTTATCATCAGAACTCGCTCATATTTACTCACCCAAAAAATTACAATTCAGTTTGAATCTCTTCCTTTGGTCTGATATGGTGGAGATCACACAAAGTTGCATAATACTAAAAATTAGCTGAGTTGTAAAGTTCTCCAATCATTCTTCCTGCAGTTGATGGTAGTGGGAGTCTGATATATATAATGGAAATCAGTGAATCCTAAACTTAGCTATTACATTTTAAAAGCTGCCGCGAGGGCCTTCAAATGGCTATTGAATAAGAGCAGTATTAATCTTTTGGTTGTATGGTTCCATTAACAGAATGTAAATTTTGATAATGCTTTATCAAATTCCCAATAGCTCATAACATTTCACCATAAAAATGTTAAAGATTTTCTAATATTGTGCTTACTCCAAGCATTAATAGATATCTAATCTACGTGTCATCTCCACATTGTCATATTTCATAATTATTTACTTGGGTATGTACCATTGCATTTCACTATTCACATTTAAAAACACTGTGCTCTCAGTAGAGGTTATAAAGACTCAAATAGTGATTTCAAACTCAAGAAGCCAAATTGGACTTATTTGAATTCAAACTGCTACATGAGTCATTATAGCATCTGATGTCTCCAGCATTAGAAGGCATAAAACCAGGCACAGAAAAATCCCTCAAGCCATGATCTAGCACCCATGTAACAAAATGCAAATACAGGCCATGAAAGTCAGCATATATTATCAATATAACATTTTTTAACTTTTCATCATTAGGACTCTTGGTAGACCGAACTCTGCTTGTGTCTTCATGTCTTGCCGTCATAGGAAGGTTTACTGTTACTTTCATATAGTAATATATTCACTTATTTTGACAATTTCCTGACAAATGATCAGGGTAGCGAGTATTATATTCAGATGTTTTATGTTTTTTATATTATACTTTCTGACTTGTTCCACACCCATGAGAGTCACCTCATTTTTGGGTCTATGGAGCGAAAACTAGATCTAATCTAATCATAGTATCACAGTAAAACAAATCATAGGAAGTTCTTCCTTTCTGTTTATTCTGCTTATTCACAGTCTGGTTGGAGCATAATACTATTACTAATCATTTCCCCTTCCCTCAACTATTTCATCTCTTTTTGAAACATGTACTTAAAAAGGTGGCTGTGGTGGTCTAGTGGATAGAGCACTAGGCTCCGGCCCAAGGTCTGCCCTCCAGGATGGCCCGGGTTCACTCAGCGTGGTATCAAATGAGTGTTGGCCATCTCTCCCAAGGAAAAAAAGGCAGTCAGGGCAATGGAACCACCACCTTTCCCCTCCTAGTGCCATTACGAAGAACCCTCGTGTGGGCCCGGGGGTTAGAATAGGCCCTAGGTTTTCCTGCCTGTTGTAAGAGATGACTAAAAGGAGTCCACACCTTTCAGCCTTTATGTGATGGTCCCCTGTAGGGTTTGACCTCTGTTTTGCAGAATTTTCCCAAAGAGTGAGCCAATTGGGGGAGGGTGACTTACATGGTGCATTGTGCCCATTATGCATTGAGATCTGTAGCCCACTCTCTCATTGTGGCATTGCAGTCCCGCTCATCCTCCATCTCTTGAGTGAGGACACCTTCCTGAGTGCATTTTCCTCCACCCACTATGCAGTGTCGTTTTCTGCGCCAACGAGAAGCATGGAATTCTTTGCCCCTCATATTCAGCACAGTAGCCAGTCCGTTGTAGTTGGGCCGCCATGTACGCTATTGGTTGTAGCCCCCTGACTACACAGAGATCGCTCTGCTGATGCATGCACCGTTAACTCCCCATGTATGCCAAGGAATAGATGCTCGTCACCCTAGGGCATCAGGACTCCTACAATGGTCATCCTGCCTGGTGGCCTTTGCTGCGGCTGGGTGGCAGCCGTGGGGAGGTCCCGTGGTCAGAGTGAGTGGCATGAGGGCAGATGATGCACGATGAAGCGTACCACATCACCACTTGCTGGTGATCAAACGTCAGCAGTCTCTAAGCGTTCCAAGTCTCAATACAATGCAAGGAAGTATGATCCTAAATCGTTCCCCTCCATGGCACACCATGGTAGGAATGCCAGGCTAAGGATGGTAGCAAACCTTATTCGCCCCAGTACCTCATATGTACAAGAGCTGATGGGGCTCCTTTGTCTCAATGAAGCCTCAGTTTTTTGTGGAGCATTTAGAGGACAAGTTTGGGAGGTGGAGGGCTTGTCCAAAATGCTGTCAGGGTCAGTCTTGATAAAAATGGCATCCTCTGCCCAGTCATGGGCATAACTCACTTGTGACAAGCCGGGGGATGTTTCCATTACTGCCATGCCTCGTTAGAGCTTAAATGTGGGCCAGGATAGTGTTTTCCACAGGTACCTTCTTTTGCAGTCTGACGATGAGCTGTGCACCAACTTACAGTGACGAGGAGTTCATTTCATCCAGCACGTCCATTGGGGTCCAAGGGATAATCAGGTTGCCACTGGTGCCTTCATCTTGGCCTATGAGGGTGACACTTTACCTGAGAAAGTCAAGGTGATGGTCTACCGCTGTGATTGCAAGCCATATATCTCTCCCCCCATGCTGTATTTTTAAGTGCTGGAAGTTCAGCCATACGTCTTCCCGCTGTACTTCCAGCATCGCATGTTGAGATTGTGGACGTCCATCCCATCCCAATACTCCATGTTCCCTACGTCCTATCTGTGTCAGCTGCAGAGAGCATCATTCACCTTGCTCAGCAGACTGCAGGATTTTACAGCAAGAAAGGGAAATCATGGAATACAAGACCCTCCACCGACTGACCTACACTGAGGTCAAGAGGAAATTTGAGCACCTACATCATGTGGCTATGACCTACTCTTATGCTGCTGCTTCGAGAACAGTTGTAGCCCCGTCAGTTCCTCGAGTTCCAGTTGGTTCTTGGAGCCGGAAGACTACACCTGCCCCCTTGATGATGATGGGGGGGGGGGGGGGGCATTTTTTCCCTCCCAGTTGCTCCTGCACCACCTACCTTGGGAGCAGTGTCCCTCCAACCATCAGGGACACCAGTCCCCACTTCTCAGCCGAAGAAGCATAAGTCTTCTTTGGATCACTCCCTTCCCAGGTTTCTGCTAGTGGGAAAGATGACACCCGCCAGTGGCTGAAGTGCCCAAAAACAGCTGGTCATAAGGGCTTCACTGTCATCCTTAGTCCTGGAAACTGAATCCTTGAAGCCCTCCCAGCCAGAGAAACCCAAGGATCAGTGAGAGAAATCCAGAAAGAAGACTCCCAAGACCAAGGGAATTGCGGTGGCACCCACACCACACTACCTACAAGCTCTGCGTCTGAGGATGAGGTGAAGATTCTGGCATCTGTTCAGGACCTAGATCTCGCCAAATCCTCAGACACAATGTGGATATAGCCTGTTCAGGAAATAAGTCAGTGGCAGCAGGTAACCCTGAGGCGTAGACTACCTCATTGAGTGTTTCATGCCTTCCCAGTCTCACGATCACGTCATCCTCCAGTGGAATTGCGGCAGTTTTTCCACCACCTGGCTGAGCTATGGCAGCTGTTAAGCTTTACACGTGCTTTCTGCATTGCCCTCCTGGAAACCTGGTTCCCGGCAATGCAGACCCCTGCCCTTCATGGCTACAGGTGATATTACAAGAATCGTAGCAAATATAATAGAATGTCAGGTGGAGTTTGCGTTTATGTCTTGAACTCGATATGTAGTGAACCTGTGCCCCTTCAAACTCCTCTTGAAGCTGTGGCTGTCAGGATATGGACAACACAGGAAATAACTGTCTGTAACATATATCTGTCTCTAGAGGGTGCGGTACTCCTGAACATATTGGTTGCAATGATTGATCAACTTCCTAAACCTTTCCTACATTTTGGAGATTTTAGTGCCCATAACCCCTTGTGGGGTAGCAACATGCTTACTGGCCATGGCAGAGATGTCAAAAATTTACTGTCCCAACTCGATCTCTGCCTCTTAAATACTGGGGCCGCTACACATTTCAGTGTGGCTCATAGTAGTTACTCGGCCACTGATTTATCAATTTGCCGCCCAGGTCTCCTCCCATCTATCCACTGGAGAGCACATGATGACCTGTGTGGTAGTGACCACTTCCCCATCTTCCTGTCACTCTCCCTGCATCATGCCCTTGAACCGCCTACCCATATGGGCTTTAAACAAGGCAGGCTGGGTAGCCTTCACCTCTGCTGTCAACATTGAATCTCCCCCATGTTATACCATCGATGTTGTGATAGAGCAGGTCACTACAACAATAGTTTCTGTGGCGGAAAACGTGATCCCTCATTCTCTAGGGTGCCCCCGGCAAAAGACAGTCCCTTGGTGGTCACCGGAAGTCACTGAGGCAATTAAAGAGCGTTGGTGAGCTCTACAATGACATAATTTGCACCCTTCCCTAGAGCACCTAATAGCCTTTAAGCAGCTCTGTACCCGCATTTGCCTGCTTATAAAATCACGGAAACAGGAGTGTTGTCGACCATTGGGTGCCATACATCACCTTCCCAAGTTTGGATGAAGATCAGACTTCTTTTTGGGCACCAGTCCCCAACATGTGTTCCTGGCGTTAACATCAATGGTGTGCCCTCTACCGACGCAAATGCGATTGCCAAGCACTTTGCTGAGCATTATGCATGAGCCTCTGCGTAGGAACTACACACCACAGTGAACCCTATAACACCCCATTTACAGAGTGGGAGCTCCTCAGCACCCTTGCACATTGCCCCGACACAGCCCCTGGGCCGGATCGGATCCACAGTCAGATGATTAAACGTCTCTCGTCTGACTACAAGCGATATCTCCTTGTCATCTTCAACTGGATCTGGTGCGATGGTGTCTTTCCATCGCAATGGCGGGAGAGCACCATCATTCCAGCACTAAAACCCGGTAAAAATCCGCTTTATGTGGATAGCTATCGGCCCATCAGCCTCACCAACATTCTCTGTAAGCTGCTGGAATGTATGGTGTGTCGGTGGTTGGGTTGGGTCCTGGAGTCACCTGATCTACAAGCTCCATGTCAGGGTGGCTTCCGCCAGGGTTGCTCTACCACTGATAATTTTGTGTGCCTCGAGTCTGCCATCCAAACACCCTTTTCTAGACTCCAACATCTGGTTGCCATCTTTTTTTACTTACATAAGCATATGACATGACCTGGCGACTGGCGACGTCATATCCTTGCTACATTGTATGGGTGGGGTCTCCGAGGCCCACTCCCGATTTTTATCCAAAACTTCCTGTCGCTCCATATTTTCCATGTCCAAGTTGGTGCCTCCCCTAGTTCCCCCCACATTCAGGAGAATGGCATTCTGCAGGGTTCCGTATTGACTGTATCACTATTTTAGTGGCCATCAATGGCCTAGCAGCAACTGTAGGGCCGTCAGTCTCCCTTCTCTGTATGTGGATGACTTCTGCATTTCGTATTGCTCCTCCAGTACTGGTGTTGCTGAGTGGCGCCTACAGGGAGCCATTCACAAGGTGCAGTCATGGGCTCTGGCCCACGGCTTCCAGTTTTCAGCCGTGAAGTCGTGTGTCGTGCACTTCTGTTGGCATCGCACTGTTCATCCAGAACCTGAACATTATCTTAATGACAATCCACTCTCTGTAGTGGAGAAGTATCGATTCTTAAAACTGGTTTTTGATGCCCAGTTTACTTGGCTACCTCACCTTCATCAGCTTAAGTGGGAGTGCTGGCAGCACCTCAGTACTCTCCACTGCCTGAGCAATACCAACCGGGGTGCAGATCGCTCTACGCTGCTGCTCCTCTACAGAGCCCTTCTTCAGTCCCGCCCTGACTGTGGGAGTCTGGGTTACAGTTACCACCTCTATTTGAGGTCCATTCACGTACACCTCCATGGTGTACACCTTGGCCGAAGTTTTGTCTGGACCTTTTGCATGGCCCTAAGGACTCTGTTAACCTACCGCTCTCCGCTTGTCACTTCCTCTCGATTCTTGACACATTCTGGGGCTCTGAAGTTGTTTACACTGATGACTCAATGGCTGATGGTAATGTTGGCTTCGCCTATGTCCACAGAGGTCATACTGAACAGTATTCCTTGCCCGCTGGCTGCAGTGTGTTCACTGCAGAGCTTGTGGCTGTATCCCGTGTACTTCAGTACATCCGTTCCTGTTCTAGTGAGTCGTTTCTTCTCTGTTTTGACTCCCTGAGCAACTTACAAGCTATTGACCAGTGCTACCCTTGCCATCCTTTGGTAGTGAACATCCAGGAGTCCATCTCTGCTCTGGAATCGTCCAGTCTTACTGTCGTGTTTGCGTGGACCCCAGGACACGTCGGAATTCCAGGCAATGAACTTGCTAATAGGCTGACCAAACAGGCTACGCGGAAACCACTCCTGGAGATGGGCATCTCTGAAATTGACCTGCATTCTGTCTTGGAAGATTCAGTGGCATAACAGTGTGCACAACAAACTGTGTGTCATTAAGGAGACTGAGAATGTGTTGAAGTCTTCCCTGTGGGCTTCTCACAGGGAATCAGTTGTCCTTTGTCGACTCTGCATTGGCCATGCGTGTCTCACATATGGTTACCTCCTCCGTCGTGGGGACCCACCTCAGTGTTGCTGTGGCTCCCAAATGACAGTGGTCCGCCACTTCTAGCCGCTCTGCAGCAGACTTTTAACTTTCCCAGCACCCTACCTTCAGCATTGGGCACCAATGCCTCAATAGCAGCTTTACTTTTACATTTTATTCATGAGGGTGGGTTTTGTCATTTGATCTGAGTTTTAGTACACGTCCTTTGTCCCTCTTCGTCCCCCACCCTAGGACTTTCAGGGTGGAAGTTTTAATGTGTTGCAAAGTGGCTGGCTTCTCCTTTTTTATTGTCATGGTCAGCCAGCCATGGTAATCTGCTTTCTTGTTTTTAATCTCCTCTCCCTGTTTCTTGCGTGTCTCTGTGGTTTTCTTGTCCTGTTTTGTTCATTGTAGTGTTTGTTGTCCTTCTTCCTTTCTCCTGTTATTGTGCCATACATCTTCTTTGTTTTCTTCTTTCTCTTGGGTAATTGTTCTGCTGGGAACAAGGGACTGATGATCTCGTGGTTAGATCCTCCCCCCCCCTCCCCCTTTTAAACCAACCAATCAACGAACCAACCAACCAACCAACCAACCAACCAACCAACCAACCAACCAACCAACCAACCAACCATTGCAAGGAAATGCTGCACTCTACCTGCAGTCAGGCCTGTCTCTGGCTTGTGCCAGAGGCTTTACCTTTTACTAAAGAAGAAAGTAGATATGGTTAATATGTTTGAAAAAACACATAACACATAATGCATAAGAACAAAATGTTTTCAAAAGACACATGTTACTTGAAATGTTAGAAATTAACCACATTTGAGACAGTTTTTTAGTTTTATTGTTTAGTATTATAACCTATAACAAAAGTGGATAATTATGTGGATGCCTCATTGGTAAACAAAGATGCACACTGTGATTCCGTAGATTTTCCCGGCGTCTTGTTTATGCTCTTCATGGGTATGCTGCTGCATATGATTGTCTTCACTACATGATATTTTGGCATCCATCTGGCCGTCATCTTCAGGTGCGAAGGCTGAGTATACAATGATGCCGGAACTGAACATTCACATGCACATAATTTTTTTTGCCTAACTCCATCATATCGTATCTGATATTCAGAATAGGATTATTTTAAATTAATTTTGGAATGAAAATCCCAAGTCTTCATTTTCAGATTCTAACCAAACATTTTGTGTATATAAACAACCATAACAAGTAAAAATGTCACGTAACACCCAGAGATGAAGCTGCATAGTTCAGAAAGCATTGTACATAGGAAATGAAATGAAATGCACTTTGAACAGAGGCAGTGTTTTACTCCATGTGGAGTAGGATTATTTTGCTGCCTGTTTCTTTTATGTGCAGTGCCCATGACATTTTTGTTACTTTATGGTCTTGTACAGATCTCCACTTTACTGCATAGCTACAGTCAACTCCAGAATACCCACCAAACACAGATAAGTAGTATTCAAAATAAACCAAAATAGTGTAAATATATAGATTGTATCATCATCATCATCATCACCACCACAATCATCATCACTGTCAGAACTTCCTCATTGATATCTGTCCTGGTGTAGCTTTTCCCTCTCCACTGTATTCCATGTTACTCCTCTCCTCTTGAAATTGAGATTGTATCATTAACTTCAATTACCCTACATAGCTCAAATTAATCACTGTAAAACTTTTATCATTATGCCAGAATGCATAAGTGAGCACTTTGAGATCTGTAAAAATAGTAAACTTTCTGACCTCTAGTTGTGTATGAAAGTACTTCATATCATCATAGATAGCAAGAAGTTCTCTATCATTTGTGCTCCTCTTTTGCTATGAAGGAGACAGCTTGTGAGAGTAAAAAGAGAGTGGCTGCCATGTGCCATCATGGAATTGTTGTAACACTGCTCTGGTAACTATTTGGATTCCATCAATAACTAAATGGTGAGGGGTGTACATCAACAATTAGTGCAAGGACTGCATCCAGTTCAGGATGAGTGCGAAGTGCTGCATCGGTTTTGCTGCCTCAAAGGTAGAACTCATGGCATCTGCCACTGGATTGGTAAGTTACTCTAGATTTTCGGACCAGCAAGTGCTGCTGTCTACAATATGTGTAGCTCTGTCAAGTGTGGCAGATATCAGTGATAGAAGTTGAATGTGCGAAGGAAGCAGCACAGTCTTCTAGCAGTATTCAGTTGAGAAATTTGTAAGGTTCCCTAGGAAGTTGACATGTGACTGACCAAATACATGCTTTGCAGTGTTCAGCTCTGCACCATAAAATTCTAAATGCTTGAGAACTTCTGTTAAGTGCCATCTGTGGTGCTCAGCTAAGTGTGTCATCCAAATATGCGACATAGAAAGGAAGACTGAACTGATGAATCATTGCCATGATTGTGCAGCATTCTGTAGGTCAAATGTCATGAAAAGGCTCCCAAATAACCCAGATGATGTGATGGTGGCTGTCTGCAGTATATCTTTTTACACCACTGGTGTCTGAGTAAACACCTTAGCACAATCAAGGACACTGAAAATTGTTGCACCACATAATGTGTAATTACAATCCCGTAATAAAGACACTGGGTAATGATTTGGTACTGTTCAAGCATCGAGTGCACAATAGCCCCACAAGGACACTATGCACCACACTTCTTTGATACAAGAGGCTAGGGAGATGACTATGGACTACAGGATGGATGAATAATTCCTTCCCTAAGCATGGTGTTAAATTCTGCCTTCACAATGGCTAAGCGGTCGGGTGCTAGATATCTAGGTTTAAATGGGACAGGCAGTCCATCAGTGGTTTTAATACGATGAACTGTGTTGTGACGTACCTTTTCAGTGCTCCAGGTGGTTGCATCAGGGCTGGAAATCGCAGCAATAGGTCCGCAGGCTTGCCACTGGCCGCTTGCATGACAATGGCCGTGTGCATTGCTGCACTGCATTGGAATCTTGATGCCGTCAGGCCAGTGATGCCGTCAGGCCTGTGATGCTGTCAGCAATTTGCACTTTCACTATCTCAGGCAGCAGGTAATAGTACGCTGAGAAATTGGCTCCACGATGGACTCTCGCATCTGCAATCGTGAAATACCATGCAAAGATATTATGCAACCCCAGATCTAATTCCATTTGCTGCATTCCATCTGCATGGAAGAGTTGTTTGCTGTGGTAAGGCAGAATAAGGTTGATGCTTGTTTGCTGTGTAATAGGATTCAGGGAAATATGCTTAAGTCTGGTACAGTATCCCCAAAATATTTCCGATCTGACTTCTGACCCCATTATAAATGTGCACTATGATTGTGCTCGGTTATCAGATGATGTGCTTAAACCTAATGGCCACTGGTAGAGCATGGTACATTTGTATACCTAATTGATATGCTTCAGAAGATGAAAAGGTTGTGGAAGAGTGGCTTCTTGATCTCTTGTGGTAGCAGTTTTTGTCGCTGCTACAGTTTTGCCAAGATAACGGTTCACTGATCTGTTTAGTGAGCACATCAGCCTTGGCTGCAAGATAGCCACAGTCCACACGTTACTATCGTTGGTGATATGGTGCTTTGTCATGTTGAGCTCTAGCCTGACTCTTGACCAAGGAATGAACAAAACTTTATTGTAGTGCACAGCAATGGGTAGTATTAAGATGTAGCAACTCTGAGACATTTTCGAACATGTAGACACTTCCCTGAGATAAAAGGATGAATCAGTGTGTTGTTACGTCCAAAATCAAGTAACTGGACAGGAATATATCTCTGAAAAACAATAGATCACAAGACTAAGAATACACACATTATTAAGGAAATAAAACAGTGCCTCTGGTGGCTGGCGTGAAAACAGTTTGACACCAGTCGCACTACCCAGCGCGACACTTCAGCAAGAGGATGTGAGTCGCTACACTTCCATTACCAAATTGACAATTCTTTGATGCCTTGGATGTGTTCAGTCAACCAATCCCTTCTTTTAGTCAAGTTTTGCCATAAATCTTCACCCCCCCCCCCCCCCCCAATTCAATGAAGTACCTCATTATTTATTGTTCAATCTGCCCATCTAATCTCAGCATTTTAGCACATTTCAATGGCTTCTATTCTCTTTTTACTGGAACTGCTTATCATTCATATTTCACTGCCATATAAGGCTTCATTCCAAACAAATAGCTTGAGAAGAGACTTCCTAACACTTGGATTGATAGATGTTAACATATTTCTCTTTGTCAGAAATGCTTTTCTAGCTGTTGCCAGTCTTACATCTTCTGTGCTTCAATTATCATCAGTTATTTTGCTGCTGAGATAGCAAACCTGCTACTTTTAGTGTCTTATTTCCTAATCTAATTCCCACAGCATTGCTTTGTCTAAATCGATTACATTCCATGACCCTTGTCTTACTTCTTTTGAAGCTGATCATATTGCATCTTTTTAAGACATTATACATTCCACACCACTGTTCGTCCGAGTGCTTTGTTGTCTCTGACAGAGTTGCAATGTCATCAGCAAACCTCAAAGTTTTTATTTCTACTTCATGAATTTTGATTCCCAGATTTGTCTTACGTTTCCTTCCAAACTTGCTCAACATATAGATTGAATAATATTGAGGATAGGCTACAACCCTTTGCAACTACAGCTTCCTTTTAATGTCCTTTCACACAACTGCAGCCTGCTTTCTGTACAAATTGTAAGTAGCCTTTTGTTATCCCTGCTACTTTCATAATTTCAAAAACTGTATTCCAGTTAACATTGTCAAAAGCTTTTTATAAATCTGCAAATGCTACAATAGTAGGTTTTCCTGTCTTCAGCCTATATTCTAGGATAAATCATAGGGTCTGTTTTCCCACAAATATTCCTACATTTCTCTGGAATTCAAACTGATCTTCCCCAAAATTTAATTTTGTCAATTTTTTTCCATTTTTCTGTAAATAATTTGTGTCAGTTTTTGCCAGCATGGCTTATGAAACTGATAGTTTCTCTTTTCTCCAAAGATCTCTCTAATTTTTGTATAGTGGCATCCATCTTTCCCCTAGTTATGCATGCTTCTGCAGCCTTGCATTTGTCCTCTAGTATTCTTGTGTAGCCATTTCGCACTTTCTGTCATTCTCACTTTTTTAGATGTGTGTATTCTCTGTTGTGTGCTTCATTTGCTCCATTTTCATATTTTCTTCTTTCATCAGTTAAATCAGTATCACTTGTGCTGTTCAAAGATTTTCACTGAGCTTTGTCTTTTTACCTTGTGATCCTCTGCTGCAGTCTCTGTTTCTTCTTTCAAAGTTACCTGTTTGTCTTCTATTGTATTCCCTTTAATTCACTCTGTCCAATGTTGCCTAAAGCTCCCAGTGAAATTCTAAACAACCTCTGGTTCTTTCAATTAATCCCAAGTCTTATCTTCTTAGTTTATTACCATTTTGCAATTTCTTGAATTTCAATCTGCAGTTCACAACCAATAAATTAGGGCCAGAATCCCCATCTGCCCCTGAAGTCTTATAATTTAAAATCTGGTTTCAGAATCTTTCTCTTACCAATACATACTCTGTTTGAAACCTTCCAGTGTCCTCAGTCTCTTTCATGTATACAACCTCCTTTCATGTCTCTTAAAAACCAAGTATTAGTGATGATTAAATTATGCTCTGTGCAAAATTCTACCAAGGGCTTCCCCTTTCATCCTTTCCCCCAGTCCTTGTTTTCCCACTATTTTTCCTTCTTGTCCTTTTCCTACTACCGAATTTCAGTCTTCCATCACAGTTAAACAGTGGAAATGCCAGGATGGGATAGAAAAAATGTTATGAAAATGATAGATTGCTACTCACCACATAGAGGAGGCACTGAGTTGTAGGCAAGCACTGTAAAGACACTGTTAAACATTTAAGCTTTTGAACAAAAAAGTCTGTATTCAGAAATAGAAATGAACACACACACACACACACACACACACACACACACACACACACACACACACACACACACCAGAGACAATGGCCATGTGTGTGAGAGTTGTACTTGTGTGAATGTGGTGTGTATGTTTTTTTATTATTATTATTATTTTTGAAGAAGGATCTTTTTTGTCCAAAAGCGTAGATGTTCAGTGATCTTTTCATTGTGTCATCTGTGACTCAGTGCCTCCTCTATGTGGTGGGTAGCAATCCATCACAATGAAATTTTGATCTCCCTTAACTTCCTGAATAATTTTGTTTATCTCATCATACATTCTCTCAATTCTTCCATCATCTGCAGAGCTACTTGGGTTATAAACTAGTACTACTATGGTGGGTGTGGGCTCTATGTCTGTCTTGGTTACAATAATGCATTCACTACATTGTTTGCAGTAGTTTATCCACAGTCTTATTTTCTTATTCATTATTGCTCTTGCAATACCCATATTTGATTTTGTGGTCGCAGCCCTGTAATGACCTGACCAAAAGTCCTGCTCATCCTGCCACCACACTTTACTAATTCCCACTATATCTAACTTCAACCTATCCATTTCCATGGTTAAATTCTGTAACATACTTACATTGTTAACATTCCACACTTCAACCCATTGAATGCTAGTTATGTTTTTCCTGATGTCCTGATGATGACACTCTCCCTGAGAAGTCCCTGTTCAGAGATCTGAATGGGGAAGTATTTTACCTCCAGATATTTTAACCAAGAGGATGCCATCATCATTAAGCCATACGATAGAGCTGTGTCACCTCAGAGGGTTTGGGGGGGGGATAAAGGCTGTAGTTTTTCAGGGGTAAACTTAATCCAAAAACTGTAGTCTAAATTATTGAATTGGATAGATAAAAAATCTACCCACCAAGCAGCAGTGGAATACACACACACACACACACACACACACACACACACACACACACACACACACACAAAAGACAGTTGTAATTGGCAAGCTTTCTGAGCCCATGGCTCCTTCTTCAGGCAGTCCAGGAAAAGGGGTAGATTTTGGGAAAGTCACCAAAACTATTGGTCAGGAGAGACTTACTGTACATCTACATCTACATCTACATCTACATCATACTATCATACTCCACAAGCCACCTAATGGTGTGTGGCCTAGGGTACTTTCGGTACCACTATCTGATACTTCCAACTGTGTTCCACTCACGAATAGTACGTGGGAAGAATGATTGTCGGTAAGCCTCTGTACTGGCTGTAAGTTCTCAAATTTTCTCCTCGTGGTCAATACGTGAGACATATGTGCGGGGTGGGGTGGGGTGGGGGGGGGGGGGGGGCGGGATTTAATACGTTGTCCAGCTCCTCCTCAAAAGTGCTGCCCCTCTGTACTGGCTCTAATTTCTTGGATTTTCTTCTCCTGGTCAATACACGATATGTATGTGGGAGGAAGTACAATGTTGTCTTGACTCCTTCTGAAAAGTGCTGTCTCGAAATTTCAATAGTAAATCTCTCCGTGATGCACAACACCTCTCTTGTAACATCTGCCAACGGAGTTCATTTAGCATTTCTGTAACTCTCTCTCACCAGCTAAACAGTCCTATGACAAAACATGCCGCTCGTCATTGGAACTTTTCTATCTCCTCCATCAGTCCTGCATGATATGAATCCCAGATAGAGGAACAATACTCAAGAATTGGGTAAACAAGCATCTTATAAGCCACTTCTTTTGTGGATGAGTTACATTTCCTTAAGATTCTTCCAATGAATCTGACAGTGATCCTGGCGTCTACTTTTCCCACTATCTGTTTTGTGTGGTCATTCCACTTAAGGTCATTCTGGATAGTTAAGCCTAGATATTTTACAGCAAATGCTGTCTCCAGTTGTTTGTCATCAATAGTGTAGCTGTACAGTAGTGGATATCTTTTCCTATGTATGCGCAATATGTTACATTTATTTACATTCAGGGTCAACTGCCAGAGCCTCCACCAATCACCAATTCTCTGCAGGTTTTTCTGCAAATTCTTACTATCTTCTGGCGTTGCTACTTTGGTATAGACAACTCCATCATCTGCAAATAGCCTTAAAGAGTGTCTGACGCTTTCTACTAGATCATTTATATATTTTGTAAACAGCAACAGTCCTATCACACTTTCCTGTGGTATTACCTATACACCTGTCAATTTTGTTCCATTAAGAGTGACATGTTGAGATCTGTCTGCAAGAAAGTATTGAATCCAATTGCAAGTCTGCCCCGATACTCTGTAAGCTCGTATTTTTTTTCATTAAACGGCAACGGGGGCAGTGTGTCAAATGCCTTACTGAAATCAAGGAACACGACATCAACCTGAGCACCATTGTCCACTGCGCTGTGGGTCTCGTGGAGGAACAGAGCAAGCTGAGTTTCACAGGGTTTCTTTTTACAGAATCAATGTTGATTTTTATAGAGGAGATGTTCATTTTCCAAAAAGTCATAATTCTTGAGCATAAAACTTGTTCCATAATTCTACAACAGATTGACATCAACAATATAGGTCTGTAATTGTGTGGATCTGTCTTATGGCCTTTCTTGAAAATGGGAATGACCTGCACTTTTTTCCAGTCGTTAGGTACATTTCATTGCTCAAGCGCTCTGTGATAAATTACTGCAGGAAGGGGAGCAAGTTCTTTCAAATAATCTTTATAGAATCTTATAGGTATCTCATCTGGTCCTGACACCTTTCCAATACTAAGCAATTTAGCTGCTTTTCAGTTCCGTGATCGGTTATTTCAATATCTGCCATTTCGACATTCATATGACGATTGAAAGGAGGGACAGTTTTACAGTCTTCTGCAGTGAAACAACTTCGGGAGACCGAATTCAGTATTTCGGTCTTCTCTCTGTTATCTTCCATTGCGGTGCCAGTGTGGGCACTGAGAGAATGAACAGATGATTTTGACCCACTTACTGATTTTACATACGACCAGAATCTCTTAGGATTTTTACTCAGGTCGGTTAACAATGTCTTACTTTCAAAATCGTGAATGCTTCTCTCATTGCTCTCCTTATACCCATTTTCACTTTGTTCAGCTTTTGTTTGTCAGCTAGGTTTTTACTTCTCTCGAATCTGAGATGAAGTGCTCTTAGTTTACGTAGCGCATTTCTAACGCAGCTATTAAACCACGGTGGATCTTTCCCATCCGTTAAAACCTTACTCGGAACATACTTGTCTAGGCCATATCGAACAATGCTTTTGAATTTTTTCCATTTGTTCTCCACATCTTCATCCTCATCACTGAATATTTGATGCTGACTGCTAAGGTAGTTTGAAATTTGTATCCCGTCACCCTTGCTGCGCAAATGTATCTTCCTACCTTCATTAACATTCCTTGTAGGATCCAATGTCGTAGATGCTGTCACAGCCTTATAATCCCTGATACCTTCCTCTACGTTAACTGATCTGATAAGTTCAGGTCTGTTTGTTGCCTGGAGGTCTAAGATGTTATCCTCATTAGTTGGTTCTCCAACTATCTGCTGAAGGTAATTTTTGGACAAGACATCCAGAAAAGTGAAACACAAATCCCTGTCTCTGGCACCAGTTTTGATGGCATAACACTCCCAATCTATAACTGGTAAGTTGAAGTCACCCCCTATTATAACGGCGTGATCAAGAAAATTACTAATGATATTCTACAAGTTCTGTCTGAAGTGCTCTACAACTACAGATCCTGACCCAGGTGGTCTGATCATCATTTTTGACCACTCTTTGATACTCAGTTTCACCCATATTAATTCATTTTCGGAATCCGTGATAACCTCGCTAGATTTTGTCGAATTTTGTACTGCAATAAACACACCACCACCATTGGTGACTAACCTATCCGTACGATAAACATTCCAATCTGAACTTAGGATTTTGTTGTCATAGACACCTGGTTTCAACCAGCTTTCTGTTCTCAATACTATCTGTGCATTATAACCTTCAGTAAGTGATACTAATTCTGGGACTTTTCCTTGGATGCTCCTGCAGTTTACTAAAATCATATTAATCTTTTCTATCTCTGATCTGCGAGGACTGAGATTCTGTAAGGTTACTGTGGCTTATTTAACATGCAAATCGTCTTTGATCCCAAGAGAGGGATTCTCTAAGCTAAAAAAGCCCCATGTGTGTGCCACACATACTCCGCTACCCTAATAACCGCTTCCTGTGAAAAGGAAAGACTAATCGTTGAGGACTGCATCAAACGAGATTTGAAAATCTGAGAGCTTGGTGGAAGACAGGATAATATGCAGACAGAGATTACTCTTAAACATCATGCATGAGTTAATAAGAGTGAAATGCTAAGTGCATTGTACGTACAGATGTGGGAAGAGGGCAGTGAAAAATAGATGGAAAGGACAATAAAGGATGTAGAAAACGAAAACAGAGTGAAGCGAAGAGTAGTTACAGTGAAGAAATGCTGAGATGGAAGAAATTAATGTAAATTAAGGCAAATTAATTAATTTCTTCCATCTCAGCATTTCTGCATTGTAACTACTCTTTTCTTCACTCCATTTTGGTTTTCTACATCTTTCTTTGTCTTTCCAGCCTATTTTTCACCACCCCCGTCCCACGTCTGTTATGTACAATGCACTTAGCTTTTCAGTCTTATCAACTCATGCTTGGTGTTTAAGCAGTTATCTTTGTCTGAATATTACCCTGTCTTCCACCTTTTAAGCTCTCAGGTTTTCAAATCTCGTCCAATGCAGTCCCCAACAATCAGTCTTTCCTTCTCATCCCATATGGTAAGTTTCCCCTGACCTGCAGTTGTGGGTGAATTTCCCAAAATCTACCACTTTTCCTAGACCTCTCCAGTCCTTTTCCTTCCCCCTTCTTTCTTCTCCTTCAATCCTTCTGCCTGAACAAGAAGCCACTGGCTCTGAAAGCTTGCCAATTACAACTGCCTTTTTGTGTGTGTGTGTGTGTGTGTGTGTGTGTGTGTGTGTGTGTGTGTTCCGCTGCTGCTTGGTGAGTAGATTTTTTATCTATCTAATTAGATAATTTTGTCAGTAATTGATTGTTTTCATTGTTATAAAAACCTGTAGTCTAAAAATCTTGTATTCAGTATCTTCAGGTTCTCAATGCTATTAAGCATCAGTATCTGTTTAACAAGTATGATGTCAATAAAAGTCAACAACAACTAACAAAATTTGCATTTTTTGTTGCTTTGATGTTTGTCGTACAGTAGCACCCCCGCACTCCCCTTGTTGGTAATACATTATCGAAAAGGTGTTGGTATTGCTAGGGGTAAGAAATTATTTTCTGCCTTCCTTTCCTCTCATCAATGCAGGTTTCTTTTTCTATAGATTTTTTACATAAAACCTATTGAATTGGTATAAAACCTAGAACAAGGGCCCATATTGTTGTAATAGTAGATATAATTTATAGTATATTTTAAAAATATGGTAGTTGGTATATCATACCTAATATTGCTCTCCATACAATTCATAAATTACCGGTATGTTCAGTAATGTATCTCATCAGATTCCATTTTAGTTGACATGCAGTGAAGCATAATAGTGATTATTAAATGTGTGTTGAATTGTGGTGGGTTGTCATCTGTCAATGTAATTCCAATAAAATTACTAGAATGGCAGGCTTAATATTTTAATGCTGGTAAAAAAATGTTAGTAAACAAAACTGTAAATATTGTTTTGCAGCATTTGATTCAACAACAGCAATCTCAGCAACAAGTTCAGCCACAGCAACAGCAGCTACAGTCAGGCTCTCTTCATGTTGCTGTGTGCCAGCCTCCACCAGCACCGCCACCACCACCACCACCTCCCCCACCGCCACCGCCATCCCTGCAGCAGCAGCAGCAACAGCAACAGTTGGGAGTTACTCAGTTACCAGTAATTACGGAAACACTGTACCACCAGTCTGCTCTACAGCCACACCATTCACAACCAACTCCACCACAACTGCAAATCTACCATCCAGAGCATATGCATATTGCTATGCACACACAATCCCACCACCATCATCAACACCATCCCCATCACATAATGCCTCTGTGACAGTGCCAGTTTAGGTAGCTCTGTGAAGTTTCTTCTCATTTTGTGAAACCCCTATTTTCGTAATTGTCTTGAGAGTATGAAAAAACAACACTGTTACCGAAGGAAGGCCTTCTGTAGTAACACTTGCAACATGTTGTGCTTTGGTGAAAAGGATGAAATGTGTAATATGTTCCATGCATCTTTACTGTGCCAGAATATATAGGCAGTATACTAACAGTTGTATAACTCTTAGTGGAAATGATGGGAACAAATTGAGAAAATGTATTTTTATCGCATTTTTACAGTAATTTTTGGATTTTTTTAAGTACTCATCACCAAACCATGAATGCGTTTGATTAAATGTTAGTGTGTTTTGTAATCTTTTACATAAACATAAAATCATATTATAAACAGTAACCATCTAGATTGTACTTTCAAGAGTTTAGCACTATGTGTTAAAAGGTTACAAAGTTTTTATCACAAGATATCAATGTATTGCTTAATCTATTACAGTGCTTGCCCATGTGATGTTGTATTGTTTTGATGATAAGTATTGTCTTCTCTTAAGTAACTATGTTGCACAATGTGTATTAAAAACCATTTTTGTAACTTTTCTGTCTCTCTTCATTGTGAGACAGATGTATAATGAAAAGAAACTACCCACCTTTATGTTGCTGATAAATAGTCACATAGTTGGGAACCAAGCAGTATTGCAACCTTATGTGAGATGCTGGCTTGTGGTGTTGATACCCCTAAGCAGATCATTTGTATAGGTTGCCATTTGAGTGATTTCATCTGCTGTCTCAGTAGAAGCCTAGAGACAACTATTTAATTTGTTAATTTACATATTTTGGAATGATGATGTAAAGATATTTATACATGCAAGCGGGATTCACAAACAATATTGCAGCTGGTCTGTTCTCATATTTTCAGTATTGCAGTATTACCATGTACTTTCATCAAGTATTCAACACATTTTCCACCTTTTGACAAAGTCAGATATCTTCTAAACGAATACGTGTTATGAAGCTTATCAAAGCTAATATTGAAAGATTGTTGTATTAATGATTATAGTGCAAATCAATCATTGTTAGTAGTTTTTATTGTTTCATTGGATGTTTCTAATTTGTCATTAAGACAGGTAATGAACATAGCTACTGATAAACTTGTTGATTCAGATCATGGAAACTTGATGATTTTATTGGTACCATCATTGATTCAGATGTTTCTTCCAATTTTCTGTCTATCCACCCCTTTTTTTCCAGTCAGCAGCATATCACTGGACATTTGCAAGGTTCTCTCATGTAGAAAAGGATAGGATATGAAGGAAATGAAGCTTTTAAGAAGCTAAAATAGTAAAGCTAATGTAAATTTCAGGTTAAGAATGCTGCAGCATGTCAGGGAATATACTTGAAATGTCAACAACAGATGATATTCAAACACCAAAAACATTACAAATGGTGGAAGGGGTAGTACAGGTGACACAGGTATATCATACAAAGAATCTTAGAAGAGTCAAAGTTGGGCAGAGAGTGCAAGAACTGAAAACACTAGACTAAAATGTAAACTTCAGGAGAGAAAGAGAGACTGGAAGAAAAAGGGAAAGTAAAAAAAAATTAGAGGATGGAAAGGGACAGAGGAACAGATTTGCTTGCTGGGAGAGGGAGAGGGCAGTTGGGAATGAAAAAGAAACTATAAAGAGAGAATCTCCAGTTAATATCAATCAGTTGTGGTTGCCATACCAACAGAAAAAGATAGAGGGGTTGCATGTCAGCCATTTGTTTCTTAGTTTTGTTGGAATAGTTTATAAATGTGATGCAGCTAAAGTATGTAGTGGATGAAATTGTACAGGAAAAGTTTTGCAGTTATAAGATAATGAGCTGAAGATGATTCCAAATCCTCACCAGGAGATTTAATAAGTTGTAAACAAACTAATGTGGGTGGTCTTCCTTTGTTATTGAATTTACTTGTATCTTCATTTATCTTTTGTTCTTCTTGCATGTCATTTTCTTTTCCTAGCCTTCCCTCCCATTATATCTAATTTGTCAACATCTCTCAGTGCCACTTGTCTTTAACTTCATAGGTATTAGATTTTTGAGAGTGACTGACATTTCACTGCTACTTTCTTTGTTAACTGCTCCACTGACTGAAGTTCCATTTTGTGTGTAACTGGTGATCTGCTGATGTCTGGGAAATAGAATGTTTTACTTGCTAACTAATTCAACTCATCTAATATTGGTCATGCTCTGTCAAGATTTTAAGTGACCATATAGTAGCAAAGATTGCTATAATTGATATCAATTGCTTACAACACCAAGTGAGTGCAGTAGTTGTTTTAACAAGAAGCTTTCATTGTGTGGGACTGCCACATATTTACAAGAAATTAAGAGCTTTACAGTTCTTCTTTTTCTTCATTTTTAACTGCCTGAAATAATGTGTATATCCATTAATAATGTGTATGGCCCAGAAATGTGTTTCAGGGCTGTAATGATTTAACTATTTGTCTTTCTGTTAGTATTAGACATTCAAGTAATTGTAGTTTTCTGCAAAAAAAACTTGCTCTATTTTTAATTTGATAGTCTGATGAGATGAAAACATAGTTTCAAGATATTAATAAGGTGTAGTATTTTCTACAGAAAATGTCAAAAGGACTTATATCATTTGTATGTATCCTTAGTTGTAAATTGTTATTTTATCTTCATCTCATTGCTGAACTCATTAATTTCTTTTAATAATCTCATGTAACTGTATCTTCAAAGTTTGGAAAATTCTAAATTTTACCATTGAAGATAGTATTACATATTGGGTAATTGCATTTTGCAGAATCTGCAGGTATTATGAAGGCATAGAAATCAGCAGAACATTTGATCTGTTACATTTATTTATGTAATGTGGTCATTGTTTGCCTTACAATAGCTCAAGCTATCGAGAAAGGACATACTTATATTCTGTGAATATAATACTCATAAGTCTGGTATCAGTTCATCACAGGATTTTTAAATGTGTGAAATAAAGTGCTTTATATTTTTTTTGAAATTTTAGATGTTAAATAATTTGATCACCATTTTATTCTCATCCAGAACTAGGTGGACAATCATTAGACATCCCTTGCAACTGTATATTCCAGTACATCATATTGCTTCTGAAACTGTATCCTCTAATGGACGATATATTATCTGATCCCCTAATTTTTTTATCAGTGTATACAGCTTTATAGGAGCAGTTCACAATAATTTATGTATACAAGTATATTTGAATCAGAGTCCTGTGAATAATGAAGTTGTATTTCTGCATCAAGTACCAGGTAGGTGTAGCTTTTCCAAGGTTTTATGAAATTGATTAAGGTAAATGCCAGGATAGTTCCTTTGCACACCATCTCTAGTGATTATGTCAATGGTATGCTTAGTTCTAATCTTCCTTGTGAAGATTTTGCACTTTTAAACAGTGTTGGCATTGTTAATACAAGGTGACAATTATTGAACTATATGAAAAAGAACGTAAATTAGTTACAAACTTCAGCATGCACAAACTTTATTCAACATGTAAACATCACTGCAGATATTCAGATTTAAGTTATGACATGTTCAATATGCTTGCCGTCATTGGCAATGATGTGGTGCAGATGAATAGCAAAATTCTGTATGACGCACTGAAGTGTTAGAACATCAATGCTGTTGATGACCTCCTGAATGGCTGTTTTCACTTCAGCAATAGTTTTGGAGTTATTGCTGTAGCCCCACAAAAAGGAGTTGCATGCGTTCAGATCCAGAGAATATGGTGGTCAATTGAGGCCCATGCCAATGGCCTCTGGGTACCCCAGAGCCAGAGTGTGGTCCCCAAAGAGCTTCTCCAGGATATCAAACACTCTCCTGCTTCAATGGGGTCGAGCTCCATCTTGCATGAGCCACATCTTGTTGAAATCGGGACCACTTTGGATAATGGAGATGGAATCATCTCCAAAACTTTCACATACAGTTTAGTAGTCACTGTGCCATCAAGGAATATCACACAGATTATTCCATGACTGGACATTGAGGGTGAAGAGACTTCTTAATTGCAGAAAACGGGTTCTCAGTTACCCAAATGCATCAATTTTGTTTATTGATGAATCCATCCACATGAAAGTCAGTTAAACCAAACCATGCACATACTAATTCCCATCATTCCCAGTGGCCAACTGTGCCATTACCACTCAGGTCCGTACACCGTCGTAAGTATACTTACGGTGTATTCAGCGAACGTAAGATTTTACCACTTAACTTTACTGATGTTTACGCCCAGCAAGAGTGTGAATAGAGCATTTATTTAGGGGAGTGGACACACGAAAAAATCATGATACCATGTGGGACCTGAATTTATACTTTCGTAAAATAATTCCCTGAACTCTGATTATTCAACAGTGTGCGACTCACCGCCTTGCTAATATAGGATTGGGTGAGGCACTTTTAGCATATGTTAAAACTGAAATCTACGTGGAGCATTCATACTGACAAAAGAATTTAAAAAAACAATCTCAGGAATTGTATGTCGTGTTATCACATTAAAATATTGCTGCAGGATATCTTTACTGTAGTGAAATGTAATTAAAAGAAACCTTATATTGAAAGAAAGTATTTCTTAACATACTAATGTTCATCTTGCCAAGAAGTGGCCAATATCTGATCTTAATGGAATGTTCTTAGTTTTTACTTTCATACAACATAAAATAGTATATTCACGTTCTTTTCCTTAATAAGTATGGTGCAAATATTTTAATGCATCTGTTGATGATGGAAAGCAATGAAATTTATAACGAAATTTTTCCTACGCAAGATGTCTGCCAAGAATGGTCGATTGTTTGACCATTCTTGTCATTTATCCAGTGTGCTGAAAACCTTACAAATAATATTTTTATTTCTGCATGAAGGTCACTAGGCATATGAAGGAAAAAATACACAATCAGCATAAATTATCATATATTATTTTAAATTTACAACTTACAATGCGTAATGGACGCCATAACATGTGTTAGCTTCAAGACTAGAACAGAGAGTGTGTAATAACACTGGTCTTTTTAGTTCCTTTTGTCAGCGAGTAAAGGACTAATCTATTATCATAGAGATACTATACGGTTATCTTATAGAGTCTGTTTGTGCCATTATTATTTCATTTTATTATAAATTACCATTATGAGAGCTAATTGCAAGCACATTTTCAGAGGTTTTTTTTTCTATTTTCATTTTACTTTGTTTTGTGTCTGACTTTTCATCACACATTTTAATATTTTGTACAGTATATCGGTACACAACTGCGCAGTTTGAACATTGTAACACAAACCATTCAGAAGTTACGATGATTTTATTTCATATAGTTCAATAATTGTCATACTGTTAGAGGGCTGTCCAGAAAGAAATCACATTCTGTTACAAGTTGGACATCGATACACCTACAAAAATTGTATTAGAGTGTACTCAGAATTATTTATTGTACTGACCAGTTTGTAGACTCATCAGTTTGTGCCATCTGAGACTGCAGCTAGTCATTGATGGCATCTTGAAGTTCTGTGTCAGTGTCGAATCACCTGTACATAAAACACCCTTTGATATCATGAAAAATAATAATAATTACTTGGAGTCAAATCTGAACTTTATGATGGGTAGTTAAAATCGTCTCATTTGAAGTGGTGCAATAAATCCTGTCTGCCTTAGAGCTAGGATGAGTGATGATGTGAAGGAACACAACAGTCCTTTGCATTTGTTAACAATGAGACAAGAACTGATCATTATTCCAAGAGTTCCAAAAGCAAGGTTTCCTTTACAAAGCCAAGGTGTTTCTATGAGACATACATGGCAATGATACAAACTTTCAAGGATTGTTGAAAAGGGTAAATGTATTAATTTGAGGCAAAGGACCTTAGTCTGGAAATGACAGAGTTGCATGTTATAAGCAAAAATCATTCTGATACCTTTGACAGTGGAATACATATACTGTTGATGTTCACCTTATAACTTCTTTCCAAGACATCAATTCTGTTCAACTGATCTTCCATAGGCTTTGTGCTGTCCGGCAGAAAATTTGTGGTAAGTTCCTATGGAACGAAACTGCTGAGGTCATCAGTCCCAGTCCCTAGGCTTACACACTACTTAATCGAACTTAAACTAACGTACACTAAGGACAACAGACACACCCATGCCCAAGGGAAGACTCGAACCTCCAAAGGGGGTGTGCCATGCGAATCCGTGGCGAGGCGCCTCAGACTGCGAGGCTACCAAGCACGGCTGTCTGGAAGATTTACAATGTCACCGTCAAACCTCAAAGTTTGTATTTTTTTCCACTGAACATTAATTTTCTTTCCAAATTTCTACTAGGTTATCTTTACATCGTGCTCAGTATAGAGAATGAATAAGATCCAGTACAAGGTACATGCATAGATGTCTCTCCCTTCTCAACTACTACTTTTCTTCTATGTCCTTTGACTCTTACAATTGCAGAACCCCCCCCCCCCCCCCCCCCCCCCGTTCAATAATTTAAGAAAATTATTAGTTATATTATGCTTTGTAAAATCACAAAATTATGTTGGAATTTTTTATTTTCCTTGTTTGATGATAGTTACCTTTTAAAATACATTCAGTAATGACTTAAAACAAATAATTATTGCAGTAGTAAGCAGGTCAATTGAAAATGAATGGTGTGAATCATGATAGTGTTATGGTGTTGCTGGCACACTTAGAATTTGTCCTGGTGCACGAACCTTCGGGTTAAGTCTGGCGCCGGCAGACCAGCACTGTGGCCACAGCGACATCACAAGGACTGGAGCAGAAGCGCCTGGAACCCTCCGCCTCGCATCGCCTTGAAGCCTCAAGACATTACAATGCCGTGTCTATATAAAGCCCACCCTGCTGTCACAGTCATTCAATGTGGATAGTTACATTGTGCGCATGCTGCAGACGTGTTTAGTGTTCCGACTTTAGTGTCTGGTCACCTATTTTATATGACTATATTTTATTTGTTTACTTTAGTCTCTTAGTGTAAAGTTTACAATGGATAAATTTGTTACCAAAAAGGCGCACGTGGAATTTGATGATACCGAAGTCAACCTCCAACAATTGTGTCATCAGTTGCCTTCGTTGTCTTCTGGTGAGAACCGTTCACAGCCGAAACGTGGACAATCCGGTAAGGGAAGATCATTTCAGAAGTCTTGGTTGATCAAATATACATGGCTAGAATATGAAGCATCTACTGAAAAAGTTTTTTTGCAAAACCTGCAAAGAGGCAGATGCTAAAAATCTCTTACAATTTTCGTCAAAAAATGGAGATGCATTACTTCTGTAGGGTTTTATAACTGGAAAAAGGCTTTGGAAAAATTCTGTCTTCATGAAAATATGTTTACGCATAAAGAAGGTGTTCTGAAACTAAATTCTATCACTAACCGAAGTGTGGCCTCCCAATTGAATGAACAGTTAGATAGTGATATGAAGAAAGGCTGTCTAGCTCTTGAGACAATTTTTACTACCGTGCAATTTCTATGCCAACAAGGACTAGCAATTAAGAGGGCACGAGGATGTAAACTCAATTTTTTGTTCTTTTTTTTTTCCAATTGTTGAAACTTCGAAAGAATTACATTGATTGGTTAGGGCATTCGGGGTATAAGTGGACATCCCTTGATATTCAAAACGATATCATTGATCTACTAGAAAAGTCTGTGTTGAAAAAGGAATTGGCTTCAATCAAGAAGACTGACCATTTTTCTATTATGGTTGATGAAACAAGTGATTCTTTGATTCACGAACAAGTGTCATTTTGTATTTGTACTGTCAATGATTCCTTAATCATCAATGAAGACTTTTGTCATTGGCTTGTACGAGACACCCAGCACTGAATCAAAAACTCTGTTTAGTATTTTAAAAGATGTTTTTGCTCGCCTTGATTTTCCAATGGATAACTTAAGAGGACAGTGCTATGATGGTGCCTCGAATATGGGAGGTAAGTTCAAAGGACTAAAAAAAAAGTTAGTTTTGGATATACAACCAAAAGCACGTTATGTGCACTGCACTGCTCACAGTTTAGATTTGGCAGTTGTAGACAGTCTCCGCCATTATATATGGCTTTAGCCAAGTACTTAATAAACATCGTAAGAGAATTCACCAAAAGGATGGAACTTTTCAGAAGCATACATTGTGAGAGTGCCAATGACCAAGCTGGTCTATGACCCCTTTGCCCGACTCAATGGACTATGCGAGCTTCTAGTATCCTGAGAATCTTGAAAAACTTTGAAGAACTTCTAGAGCTTTTTGAAACATTTTCTGCAGAGGACAAAACAGAGGCAGTTATAAATGTGCAGGCTACCTAGAGTCAATGTTACAGTTCAAGACTTATTTCCTTTTATGTCTTTATTGTCTTGCAATGAACCCAGTAGAGGATGTCAATGAAAAAATTCAATGCTCTCATCTAAGTGTTGCTGATCTGGAAGAAATGTATGACGGCTTGATTTGTGTATTGAATGGAAGGTGTGGTAGTTTTGATCACTTTTGGGAATTGTGTTTAAAAGAAAACCCTTCACAAGTTGTTGATCCTTCGCTGCCTCGAAATCGAAGTATACCAAAGAAGCATGATAACAACGAAGCGAGCTCACCGCACACTTTCAAAACCCCAAAGGCTACAAAGCTATTTACAGTGAAGTTTGCGAAACTGTGCAGTCTTGCATTACTGAGTGGTTTACCTCATGTGGACTCGCACAGGTCATTGCAGTTGAACAAGAGTGCTTGCTCTTAGTAAACAGAGGTGAAACAAATTTGGAAAAATCAACTGAGTTTTTCAAAAATGATCTAGACATTGAGAGACTGCCCTTACAATTGAATATGTCAGTCGATATTGCTAATAAAAAACAACTGGTCTTAAAAAACATGCATGGTGTAAGAAAGTACATTACACAAGGGCCTGCAGTTGGAGAAATGTTATCTAAAGCAGCGAAGTGCATCAAACTTCTCCAAGTAGTTCCAATCAAGACAGCAACAGCAGAATGGTCATTTAGCGCCCTTGGACATCTGAAGTCATATCTCCGATCAACAATGGGACAGAAGTGATTGAACAACTTGGCTGTTCTTCATGCCCACCGAGATGTTTTAGATGAATTGAATATCTGACCAGTCATCAGTGACTTCATATTCAGTAATCCAGTCAGACGGTCGACATTTGCACCTTTCTAAAGACACACTATCCCTAATAATGGCATTTAGAGCAATATTAAAAATCTTTATAAAATAGAGAATTAAATACATACATAATGTTAAATTTTCAGTTTCGAAATATTAGTACTAGTTTAGTACTGTATTACTATAGTACTGTATGAGTTATTTTCAAATACTTAAATATTTTTAGGGTGTAAGACCCAATTAAGACCCACTATTTACGTACATATTGACTGAAAGTATTAGGTATACTGCATTAATTGTATTAAAGCATCAACTCCGAGATATTGTTTTTATTTAATGAAACCTGAGCCTTATTCAAAGTAAGTTTAAATTAGCTATGTCACTTATTAATCAAAGTGCTATTACTGTGTGACAGCGATATTTTGTATTTCATTCTTGTAATGATAGTTTAGGATTTATTTAAATATAATTTCAGTTTTTTAAGAGCTATATATTCACTGCTCCATAATAGTCTATAAGCATGATTATTACTGTAAATTAAATTATCTTTTTATGAAAATACCGTGTGTGTTTATGTTTTGTTTCTTTTTTTCAAGGCCAATAAAATGTGTCAGGCTTGTCGAGTTTCCCAGAGTGTCGAGTTATCGAGAGTCCAGTTTTTGGGGTTCTAATGTTGGTCATATGACTCTAAAATGCTTAAAAAACTTTAAACCTCACTATTTTTCATCTAAAATTTAGAAAATTCCCCAGGGCAAGACCCCCAGTATGCTCCCCCCCCCCCCCCCCCCAACATGTTTTATAAGTCAGCGCCCTTGATCGTAGATAACCTCTTGCATCTTGTATTTTATCTCTACTACTTTCAGAATTCCAAAATGTATATCATGGATTGCTCTCCCAAAAGTCTCAATAATTCTGAGGGGATGTTATCTACTCCAGAGGCTTTGTTTTGAGTTAGGACTTTTAGAGCTCTCTCAGAGTATAATACCTCCAATCTAATTTCCACCTAGTTCCTTTTCCCTTTCCGCAATATTTTGTTTCCCTTGTATTGTCCTGTATATTCCTTTCACTTTTCAGCCTTCCCTTCTTTGCTCAGCAGTGGCTTGCCATCTCATCTCTTAGTAGTCAAACAGTTGCTTCTCTTTTTATCAGAGGTCTTTTTAATGTTCCTATATGCAGCTTTTATCTCTCCCATAGCCATGCATGTGTGCTTTTATAGCTCTGCATTTCTCCTTTGCCAATTTTTTGTGCTCATATTTAAGAACTCTGTATTCCCTTTTGGCCTGCTTCACATGCTGTATTTTTATATTTTCTCCTTACATCAATTAAATTCAGTAGTTTATGCAGTATCCACTGATTTTTATTGGGCCTTGTCTTTTTGATTATATAATCCTCTGCCCCTGGAAATGTTTCATAATTTAACTTCTGATGTCTACATAGCTGTCTTACTACTATTACTACTATATAATATAACTGAAACTTTTTATTGTCAGGTAAATCTCTTTCTAGCATAAAATGTTTTTTTTCTGATTTTGAAACCAAATGTAAACAGTGATTAAGTTATACACTGTGCAAAATCTATCAGGCAGCGTCTCCTTTCATTCCTTTCCTTGCAAATGAACTCCAATCTTCCATCACAATAAATTTTCATCTCTCTTAACTAATGGAATAATTTTTTTATCTCATTGTAAGTTCGATGTCTCTATTATCTGTGGAGCTAGCATGGAGCTACTTGGCAGATGTCAGCTACATGTCTGTTTTGGCTAGTATAATATGTTCACTATGCTGTTTACAGTAGCTTATCTACATTCCTATTTTCTCATTTATTATTATACCTACACCTGCACTACTCCGGTCTTAGGTTATCACAGTTATTTCCAATCTATGAATGAACGTAGTTTTCTTTGGGGAAGCACAAATAGCACATGCTAGATATTTAAACTCCAGAAAATTGCTATAAGACAACTAAACAGACAGATAAGGGTGGAGAAAAATTGTGGCATGAAATTTTAACCTTGGATAGCTGATGCCAATAGGAACCGAAATTACTGATGTTGTGTAGGCTGACAACGCCAACGCACAATTTTTAAACTGCAGAAACTTGGCACCATGTGCTCCAATTGGCCGCAGGGTTGCCCTGTTGCCGGATGCTCTGGACAACGCATGACCGTGAATGCTTTGCCTGCCAGAGATCGCGATGTATCCAAGACAGCCCACATGCTAGGTGGTAGCATGCCAGCCTACCAAGCCTACCACTCTGGGGGCTTGAGGGCGAATCCACTGGCGTCCCAACGTATCCGTTGTTGTTTCTTGATAAGACACACCGGAAACAAGCCCATCAACAGCTGTTAGTTCACATACAGAAAGTCTTTCACAAAATGTGTCCACCCTGAAAAGGGCCTTTTTTGTAGCTAGGACATTGTTTACTCAAAGCAGGTGCTCTAAATGGCGACCCTCTGACACGACAAAAGCCTGGTAACGTTGAACGGTGTTTCGCCAAACACTTTCAAAGATTCCTGACATTGCCCTGATGTGATTGGTGGCATTTTTCAAGGTGGTTCACATCCGGGTGGGTGAACTGGAACCTTGGAGAATCCCCACAGGAAAAAGTCGGGTGGTGTGACGTAGAGTTTCTTGCAAAAAGTGAAGGAAATTTGCCCCAGTAAATCGAGGAGGTAGGCGGACCATCCCAATCACATGGTCACCCACAATGCTAGCCCAAATGTTGAGCAAAAATCGTTCCTGGTGTCCATGGATGTATGTGACATGAGGATTTTCCCTTGCCCAGTAATGAATGTTTTGGTGTTGTAAAGGCCATCCGATGGAAGGTGCACTCGTTGGTAAACAACACAATGGTGTGGAAGTAGGGATCTCACACATGTTGCAGAAACCACAGACAAAACCCTAGCCTGTGTTCACAGTCCACCACAGGATTTAGGTCTTGGACAGGGTGGAAACTAAATGGATGCTAGCCATCATCCCTCAAACCCCCCCCCCCCCCCAACTAACCAATAAGTGACCCCCCCGTTGTGTCCATCTAATCGAGTATTTGTTGTAGGTGCTTCCTCGAAGCGCTCGAGAACAGTCTCTTCAAATGCAGCATCCCATCGTGTTCGAGGTCTTCCAGCATCATCATGCTATCCCACTAACGAGCCCGTTTTGCCAAGTCACCGGTGGATTGCTGTAAATGTTTGTTGGTGTGGGTGGCATCTTACTGGGTACCGTTCCTCATACAACCATCGAACTACATGCACATTACCATCGGCTAGTCTGTAAACAAAAACCATATCTTGTTCTTCAAACGAATACTGTGCCACCATGCTTACTGTATGGCTAAATCACAGGTGATGTGTGTGTGCTCAAAAGTGAAGCTTACATGTGATTGACTCTGACATGAGATGGAGACAAACAGCAAAGCCTGTTCGACACATGTGCATATCACGTTGTGGCAGTGATGGCGTGAGAGATGTTTGTATGTGTGAACCGACAACCATTATGCTGCCTGTCAACTGATGAATGGCAACAGGGCAATCCCATGGCCAATTGGAGCATGTGGCGCCAAGTTTCCGCAGTTTAAAAATGGTGCGTTGTTCACCTACACAACATTAGTAGTTTTGGTTCCTACTGGCATCAGCTATCCAGAGTTAAAATTTTGTGATGACACAGTTTTTCTCCATCCTATAGCATATTTCCATCAGAGCCTGCTTGCCGATAGCAAAGTAGCTCTCACAGCTTGATTGTTGAAATATGATCCATACTGGCAACAGAAATGTGAACCAAGTAGTATGTTGGCACATAATCTGTGTCAAATACAAGTGTCTGTCTGTCAATGAATTTTTTTTTATTATGATGCTATTTTGATGGTGTCTACAGTTGAAATGACAGTGTGTTGACATCATCATTGACTTATGGTCATAAGTTAAAGAAAAATTTCATATTGGCATTTATGGAATGAAATGATTGTATGGCATTATATGCCAGGAAACCCCATCTGAGGTTGATTGGCCGACTGGTGTGTCTTTTTATCTGATGCCACTTCAGCAGTCTGTCCATTGATGATGGTTATGATGACATGATGATGAGAATAACGCAACACCCAATCCCCAAGTCAATAAAATCTCCAACCGAGCCAGGAATTGGATCTGACCCCCCCCCCCCCCCCCCCACATGGTAGTCAACCACACTGGCCACTTGGCCAAGGAGGTGGACATTGGCAGCTATAGAACAAAGGAATATAACATATGGAAGAAATGACTGCCATTTCAGTGTTTCACAGTATAGTACTAGTTTACTTCCAGTAGCAACTCATTAGTTGTATTTTAATAGTTATTATGTTTTATCATGTTTATGATGTGCAACATGTATCTGAATGAAATGTATGTTTTGAGATTCAACATGTATCTGAATGAAATGTATGTTTTGAGATTAATCAAATTATGAAAAGGAAAGTTGCCACTCACCATATAACAGAAATGCTGAGCCGCAGATAGGCACAACAAAAAGACTGTCACAAATAAAGCTTTCAGCCAATAAGGCTTTCATCAAAAACACACACACATGACTGCAGTCTCAGGCAACTGAAGCCACACTGCGAGCAGCAGCACCAGTGCATGATGGGAGTGGCAACTGGGTGGGGACATGGAAGAGGCTGGGGGAGGTAGGGGGAGGGATAGTAGAGTAGGGGTAGTGCACAGGGAAGTGCTGCTGGGGAGTGCACAGGGATGAGGTGGAGAGAGGGCAGGGCAGCTATGCGCAGTCAGGAGGTTAGACAGGCGGGCAGGGGAGAGGTGGGGAGGGGATGGGGGGGGGGGGTAGTGGGAAAGGAGAGAGGTAAAAAGACTGGGTGCAATGGTGGAATGAAGGCTGTGTAAGTGCTGGGATAGGAACAGAGAAGAGGCTGAATGGGTGAGGACAATGACTAACGACAATGACTAACGAAGGTTGAGGCCAGGAGGGTTATGGGAACGTAGGATATATGGGAGGGAAAGTTCTCACTTGCACTTGCACAATTCAAAAAAGCTGGTATGGGTGGGAAGGATCTATATGGCACACGCTGTGGAGCAGATTTTGAAATTAAGTATGTCATATTTGGCAGCGCGCTCAGAAAAAGGGTGGTTCACTTGTTTCTTGGCTGCAGTTTGTCGGTGGCTATTCATGTGGACAGACAGGTTGTTGATTGTCATGTCCACATAGAATGCAGCGCAGTGATTAAAGCTTAGCTTGTAGATCACATGACTGGTTTCACAGATAGCCCTGCCTTTGATGGGACAGGTGATGTTTGTGACCAGACTGAGCAGGTGGTGGTGGGAGGAATTACAGAACAGGACTTACATCTATGTCTATTATATGGTATGCCCCTGCAACGCCATGAGGTAAGGGGTTGGGAGCAGGGGTTGTGTAGTGATGGACGAGTATATTGTGTAGGTTCAGTGGACTGTGGAATACCAGTGTGGGAGGTGTATGAAGGATAGTGGTCAGGACATTTCTCATTTCAGGGCACAATGAGAGGTAGTCAAAACCCTGGCAGAGAATGTAATTCAGTTGCTCCAGTCCTCCGTGTTACTGAGTTCCGAGCGGAATGCTCCTCTGTGGCCAGACGGTTGGACTTTGGGAGGTGGTGAGAGACTTGATAGGTAAGGCACGAGAGATTTGTTTTTATACAAGATATGGTCTGTGAAGGCTTCAGTGAGACCCTTGGTATATTTCAAGAGGGACCGCTTGCCACCACAGACGCAACGACCATGGGTGGCTTGGCTACATGTAAGAGACTTCTTGGTATGAAATGGGTGGAAGTTGTCGAAGTGGAGGTATTGCTGATAGATAGTAGGTTTGATATGGTCAGAGGTACTGATGTAGCCATCTTTCAGGTGAAGATCATCTAGGAAGGTGGCTTGTTGGGTTCTGTAGGACCAGCTGAAGTAAATGGGGCGAAGTCGTTGAGGCTCTGGAGGAATGTGGATAGGGTGTCCTCACCCTCGATCCATTTCCCAAAGATGTCATTGCTGAACCTGCACCAAGTGAGGGGTTTATGATTCTGGGTGTTTAGGAAGTATTCCTCTAGATGGCGCATGAATAGGTTGGCATAGGATGGTGCCATGCGGGTGCCCAAAGCTGTACCCTGGATTTGCTTGCAGGTAATGCCTTCAAAGCACAAGTAATTGTTGCGTCTAGGATGGAGGTTGTTGGTATGGAATCCATCGGGTGTTGGAAAGGATAGTGTTCAATACTGGTAAGGCCATGGATATTAGGGATGTTAATTTAAAGAACGGAGGTGGCATCAATAGTGACAAGCAGGGCACTGTGATTAAAGGTGCGGGAACTGTGGAGAGTCAGTGGAGGAAATGGTTGGTATCTTTTATATAGGAGGGTAGGTTCCAAGTAATAGGTTGAAGGTGTTGGTCTGCAAGAGCAGATTCTCTCAGTGGGGGCACAGTAACTGGCCAATTACTGAATTACATTCTCTACCAGGATTTCAGCTACCTATCGTTGTGCCCTGAAATGAGAAATGTCCTGCCCACTATCCTCCACACACCTCCCACAGTGGTATTCCACCATCCACCAAACCTACACAATATACTCGTCCACCCCTACACAACCCCTGCTCCCAATCCCTTACCTCATGGTCCATACCCCTGTAATAGACCTAGATGCAAGTGCTGCCCCGTACGTCCTCCCTCCACCACCTACTCCAGTCCAGTCACAAACATCACCTATCCCATCAAAGGCACGGCTACCTGTGAAACCAGTTATGTGATCTACAAGCTAAGCTGCAACTACTGTGCTGCATTCTATGTGGGCATGACAATCAACAACCTGTCTGTCCACATGAATAGCCACTGACAAACTGTGGCCAAGAAACAAGTGGACCACACTTTTGCTGAGCATGCTGCCAAACATGGCATCCTTAATTTCAATTACTGCTTCACAGCCTGTGCCATATGGGTCCTTCCCACCAACACCAGCTTCTTTGAATTGTACAGGTTGGAACTTTCCCTCTAATGTAGTCTACATTTCCGTAACCATCCTGGCCTCAACCTCTGTTAATAATTGTCCTCACCCATCTGCTCCTTCCCTGTTCCCACCCGAGCACTACGCAGCCCTCATTCCACCATTGCAAACAGTCTTGTTACCTCTCTCCTTTTCCACGACCCCCATACCCTCCCTCGCCACCTCTCCCCTGCCCTCTGTCTAACCCCCTGACTGCGTCTAACCTCCTGACTGCACATAGCTGCCCTATTCTCTCTCCACCTCGTCCCTGCACACACCCCAGCAGCACTTCACTGTTCGCCACCCCTACCCTACTATGCCTCCCTCTCCCTGCCCCAGCCTCCTCCTTACCCCCACCCAGTCACCACTTCCATCATACACTGATGCTGCTGCTCGCAGTGTCGCTTCAGTTGCCTGGGGCTGCAGTCGTGTGTGTGTGTGTGTGTGTGTGTGTGTGTGTGTGTGTGTGTGTGTGTGTGTGTGTGTGTATTTTTGACAAAGGCCTTACTGGGCAAAAGCTTTATTTGTGACAGTGTTTTGTTGTGTGATCTGCAACTTAGCATCTTTGCTATATTGCGAGTGGCAACTTTCCTTTTCATTATATTGTTACATTCCATCCTGGAGTTTCCATTGCTTGATTGTTATGAGATTAATAATTCTATGATTTAACCAAAAGTTACTTTCTGCAGATTCAAAACTTGGTTGTGCTGTAGAGAACTCTAAGTATGCAGTTTGGCTGTTTTTCCTCTATCTCTTTATATCAGCATCAAGGATTAAACCATTTCTGGGTAGTAATGCCCTCAACAGCCTTGGTCTCATAATTAACAATGTAGGAAAGGACAGATTGCTACTTACCATAAAGAAGACATGTCAAGTTGCAAACAGGCACAATTAAAAGAGACTTATATAAAGCTTTTGGCCACAGACTTCATCAGTAAAAGAGAGTGCAGAGCATTCACACACACAAGCAAGCACAACTCACGCACACATGACTGCCAACTCCACTGTCACAGGGCCACAATTCAACATCACATGGGATGCAAGCAGCGATGTGTGTGTGTGTGTGTGTGTGTGTGTGGGGGGGGGGGGGGGGGGACAAGTGCTGTCTGGTGAAGTGTGCAGAGACAAAACTGATAACAGATTCAGCATCAAGAGGTTGTGGGGCAGGGAGGTGGGAAAAAAAGGAGCAGAAAAGGTGAGTGGGGAAAGATGGGCAGATGCGTTGGCAGAGGGCTACAAATAAACAAGGTGGGAGATGAGAATGGGAAGGGAATGATAGGACAAAGGGGGTGGAAACTGTTGGGTGGAGGGTTCGGGGACAGTATGTTACCATAGGTTGAGGCCGAGACAATTACAGGAGCAGAGAATGTGTTTTAAGAATAACTGCCATCTGCACAGTTCAGAAAAGGGAAGGATCCAGATGGTGCATGTAGTGAATCAGCCACTGAAATCAAGTGTATTATGTTCAGCTGCATGTTGTGCCACAGGGGGTTCTGCTTTGCTCTTGGCCACAGTTTGGCAGTGCCTGTTCATTCTGGTGGACAAGTGGTTGGTAGTCATACCAATATAAGAGGCTGTGCAATGCATCAGGGGCCTGGTCACATGTGAAAGTAGCCATGTCATTTACAAACTCTGCTGCAGTCATTGCACAGCCTTTTATATTGGTGTGGCTATGTGCCAGCTATCCACCAGGATGAACGGCCACTGCCAAACTGTGGCCAAGAGTGTAGATCACCCTGTGTGACAACATGTAGCTGATGAACATAACACACTTGATGCTTTACTACCCAAGCCATCTTACTTCCACCACCAGCTTCGTTGAACTGCACAGATGGATGTTATCCTTACAGCACACTCTTTGCTCCCGTAATTATCCCGGCCTCAACATACGGTAACATGCTGTTCATGCACCCTCCACCCAATAGTTTCCACCCCCTCTGTCCTGTCATCTTCTCCCCATTCTCCTCTCCCTCCATGTTTATTTGCAGTTTCCTGTCAATGTTTCTGCCTGTCTGTCCCCACTCCCCTTTTTTCCCTACCTCCCTGCCTCACAACCTCCTGACACTGCGTCTGTTGTCAGTACAATCCCTGCACACTCCACCAGAGAGTGTTTTTGTCTCCCCACCCATACACTACCATCAATTCCCGTTCCCTGACTCCTTCAGATTGCTGCTTGCATCACATTGATATACCTGTTATTCTTATAGGGAATCTCTTCTATGTGGGCACTATTTTTCTGGTCTGCTGCCTTGTTAATGTCCAGCATTCACATCCATGAGTCATTACTGGCAGTGCCATTTGCTTTTAGAGCCTAGGATTGCTTTACCTACTGACTCGTAGGCTCCACTTGATTCTACTATACAGACACTGAATTGTATGTGTAAATACTGTCACAATCTACGGATAAAATTTGTTGACTTTCTTATTATCCAATGTCAATAACTTAGTCCTGACTAAATTACTTTATTTGGTGGCCATATTTTGATTCTGTCTATAGAGATATTTAATTGAAACTTTTATGCCACTTCAACAACTAAAGAGATCCGCATCGGGTCTTTATGCGGAATCAGTGACGACAAGTGAAAATGTGTGTCTGACTGGGACTCCAATCTGGGATCTTTGTTCACTAGGCAGTTGCATTAACCACTGCTGGATACCGCATTAATCGCAAATGCATGGACTGACTCACATTCCCAAGTAGCACCACCTATTCTCAGTTTCCATTCATGTTCTTCATGTTCGCTAATTGTAGATTCCCATAGGAAGTCAAACATAAACGGGCATCCACACTGAAGGTTGTGGATTCATTGCCCATTGAGGCGAATCAATTATATGAATGCGTGGTGTCTATTCTTTTGGCCATGTCTGAAAGAACGGACACCACACATTCCAATCACGTATCTTTGACAACCCATGGTTCAACATGTCTGTGTTTCCACTCTTGAGTATTACAGTGAATCACAATATCTGGCTTCCTGTAGAAATAGTCATATACTGGTTAGAAACAATAATTTCTGTGGTTGGCACGAATTCATTAAATCATTAATATTCTTAAAGAAAGACAGCATTTGAGGATGAGGAATGAGGTAAGGTACACATTAACATAGCAAAACAACTGTTAGAAGCTAATTTTGTCCACCATGTAGAAATTCTAGTGCAGTAGGTCTGTGAGATAAAGCTGGATGCTAGTGAGTGAGGTTAACAAGAATTTATTACAACCAATGGTACATATAGACAAAACACCTGCACACAATACAATCATTCACAGTGAACTGAGGACAACCCTACTGCCAAAGAGTTTCAACTGTGTGATATTTTGTATCATCAAAGATGAGGTCCCCACAACCATTTTTCTTACATTTGTACTTTCACATGCCAAAATGACTTGGGGCACATGCATTGGTCATGAAGAGTATGATAACAGGGATTTTCATCCTTGCCACATACTGACGAGCATTCAACCTCCTGCCAAAAATTACAAAATGATTACTGTCGTCGTATCCAATTTCTCTTCACACGATGATTCAAGAAGTTGAAGAGGTATTGATCTTGAGAATTACCAATTTTCATTTTTCAAACACTAATGGTGCCTAGTATGAATAGGTGAAACTTGTTTGGTCAGAAATAATATAAATATTCAGCTAAAAATGACAGACTTTTTCTTATCTGTGTGTGGTAATATAATAGTAGTAGCAACTGACTAGTAAGCACTGCAAATATTGACAAAGCAAACACTTATACATGAACATTTCTACTATGTTACTGGAAGTTATTTTAAGTGGGCTTTGTACAGGATGTACCCAGTAACATCAGTACAAGATTTTTTAATACTAAAGTAGAAAAACAACTATAGCCAGAATAATGATCATTTTTAATACCCTAATTTGTTTTCAGTCACCTTAGGAGCTGTATTTTTTCAATTAAATTCTAACATTGATGTATAGTGTTTGCCAGAGTAAATCTAATATATGTGCATTTGATTTTTTTTATTTTTATTTATTTTTGTAGAAGCAATGTTCGGCTGCCACTTTTTGAAAGTAAACATTGAATTTTACGTACAATAATTTCAATGTGTCATCATTTCTGTCATAGCTATTTTCAAGCAGCTTTATTCAGCTCACATTTTTTGTCTCATCCAATAATACTCTACTTTAGATTTTGAGGTCATATGTTTCACGTTTTATAAAAGACTGGAAAATAAAATTTTCTCAGTTTTTCTTTTTTTTTTTATGTTGTGTCTTTTACAACTAAAAGTCAGTTGACATGCCTCGTGTTGCATTGCTGGGTGTAAAAGAGCATCATGATATCAATTCGAGTCAGCTGTTAATGGAGGGACTGGTCCAAATCTGTTTGCATACAGCAAGAGAAACGAGAACGAACTATCTGAGAATTGTCACAAATTACTCTCTCAATAGACTGGAGGATTCTGAATTAATGATGTTAATGGAGTTTCAACACACAAACAAAGCTTGTTCTCTGAATCAGTAGCTATCTCTTCCTATTTCAAGACACTGTAATCCAGAGTGTTGCCCTTATCTCTGCTTCTGTTGAATTTTACTGTCATTTAATTTATTTAAAAATGGACTCTAAGTGCTGCAGGGAAAAACAACTACTTTTAACTTCAGTGTGTGCTTTGAAGACTTCTCACTTCTTTAACATTGAAATTGAGTCACTAGTTACAAACACATGTGAAAAATCAGTTACACAGTATTTTTCTTTTGTGATCTAACGCTAATTGTTTGCCATGTTTTAATATACTTGTGTTCATCACTGTAACATTTACCTCTGTTTATCAGTGTAGGATTTACTCCTAAAAAACAACTCAAAAGCTGTCAGAGAATGATCTTCAACCCTTACTATAAACTTTAAGGGTGGAAATGATCTAAAGCTGGAAATCAACAGCTGTGTGTGTTCTTATAATTGCTATCTATAGAAAATCGACAAAGTCCCTACAAAGAGTCTACAATTAGAGAAAAAACTATGTTTGGTATCCAAAAATGGAGCAATTACAGAAATAGAAATCTCATATCAACAGCTACATTTATGTTGTGGAATTAATAATGAAAGCCAAGAAAGAAAGAAAAAACATTAGATGACTGTTGAATTAGATGAATCTAATTAAAGGGGCACTTTGGCATCTGACAAAATGAAGTAATAGATGACCTTACAAAAGACAGTATTAAGCAAGAAAACTGCTATTTACACAACTTGTAAATTCCAACTTTCTCCGTATAATTAATGAGGCATACCAGTGGCAAACATCACAGACAGAAAAAGCCCTTTCAATGAGACACAATACTTTAATTATTTGCATAAAGTTTTACGGCATGCATGTTTCCGTGCACACCTCCATAGGGATTGGAGAGAGAGAATCTCCAACATGTGGTGAACATCAAGATTACCGAGTCTAAGCCAATTTCTGTACATTCATCTTCCAATGGTCGTTAGAACTGTAGCTGTTATATTTATGTGCAAAAATGATAATAACTTTATCTCCACTTATTAGTTTTTATTTATATGTGAACCCATTCAGTGATCCAATAGACAACTATACATAGTGTCTCCACAAACCAAACAACCTATGCTAAGTTTATGAAACTTCCTGGCAGATTAAAACTGTGTGCCAGACTGGGACTCGAACTCGGAACCTTTGCCTTCTGCGGGCAAGTGCCTACCATCTGAGCTACCCAAGCACTACTCGTGCCCCATCCTCACAGCTTTACTTCTGCCAGTAAGCTATGTTTATGATAACATGGCATATATTGGATACACATCCATTTCTGGATTGACATACTTGCGGAAATATTTACCCCTTTACTAAGTTATAGTTTTGTTACATAGGCAAAATAGAATAATGCATTATAAAAGGCAGTTTGGAGCTAATTGCACTTTAAAGTCGTATCTGATACCATCGCATAACTCTGTTAGCCCATGAGTGCCTACTTAACTACACTTACTGCGATTGTTGTTATATACCTTCTGTTGTTGTTGTTGTGGTCTTCAGTCCTGAGACTGGTTTGATGCAGCTCTCCATGCTACTCTATCCTGTGCAAGCTCCTTCATCTCCCAGTACCTTCTGCAACCTACATCTTTCTGAATCTGCTTGGTGTATTCATCTCTTGGTCTCCCTCTACAATTTTTACCCTCCACGCTGCCTTCCAATATTAAATTGGTGATCCCTTGATGCCTCAGAACATGTCCTACCAACTGATCCCTTCTTCTAGTCAAGTTGTTCCACAAACTTCTTTTCTCCCCAATCCTATTCAACACCTCCTCATTAGTTATGTGATCTACTCATCTAATCTTCAGCATTCTTCTGTAGCACCACATTTCGAAAGCTTCTATTCTCTTCTTGTCTAAACTATTTATTGACCATGTTTCACTTCCATACATGGCTACACTCCATACAAATGCTTTCAGAAACGACTTCCTGACACTTAACTCAATACTCGATGTTAACAAATTTTTCTTCTTCAGAAACGCTTTCCTTCCCATTGCCAGTCTACATTTTATATCCTCTCTACTTCGACCTTCATCAGTTATTTTGCTCCCCAAATAGCAAAACTCCTTTACTACTTTAAGTGTCTCATTTCCTAATCTAATTCCCTCAGCATCACCTGACTTAATTCGACTACATTCCATTATCCTCGTTTTGCTTTTGTTGATGTTCATCTTATATCCTCCCCTCAAGACACCATCCATTCCCTTCAACTCCTCTTCCAAGTCCTTTGCTGTCTGACAGAATTACAATGTCATCAGCGAACCTCAAAGTTTTTATTTCTTCTCCATGGATTTTAATACCTACTCCGAATTTTTCTTTTGTTTCATTCACTGCTTGTTCAATATACAGATTGAATAACATCAGGGACAGGCTACAACCCTGTCTCACTCCCTTCCCAACCACTGCTTCCCTTTCATGTCCCTCAACTGTTATAACTGCCATTTGGTTTCTATACGAATTATAAATAGCCTTTCGCTCCCTATATTTTACCCCCTTCAGAATTTGAAAGAGAGTATTCCAGTCAAAAATTGTCAAAAGCTTTCTCTAAGTCTAAAAATGCTAGAAATGTAGGTTTGCCTTTCCTTAATCTAGCTTCTAAGATAAGCCGTAGGGTCAGTATTGCCTCACGTGTTCCAACATTTCTACGGACTCCAAACTGATCTTCCCCGAGGTCGGCTTCTACTAGTTTTTCCATTCGTCTGTAAAGAATTTGCGTTAGTATTTTGCAGCCGTGATTTATTAAACTGATAGTTCGGTAGGTAATTTTCACATCTGTCAACACCTGCTTTCTTTGGGATTGGGATTATTATATTCTTCTTGAAGTCTGAGGGTATTTCGCCTGTTTCATACATCTTGCTCACCAGATGGTAGAGTTTTGTCAGGACTGGCTCTCCCACGGCCGTCAGTAGTTCCAATGGAATATTGTCTACTCCGGGGGCCTTGTTTCGACTCAGGTCTTTCAGTGCTCTGTTGAACTCTTCACGCAGTATCATATCTCCCATTTCATCTTCATCTACATCCTCTTCCGTTTCCATAATATTGTCCTCAAGTACATCACCCTTGTATAGACCCTCTATATACTCCTTCCAATGTTCTGCTTTCCCTTTTTTGCTTAGAACTGGGTTTCCATCTGAGCTCTTGATATTCATACAAGATATACTTTCTAGCTTCACATTTAGACACCACCTCATATATAACCACAGTACGCCATGTGGATACATTTATTTGCATCTTGTAGCTGAGGACATGTACACAATTTACTCTATGTTGCCTTGTTACTAATAAGATCTCACTGTTATGGTGCAACACACTTAGAGGAATCTCATTCCAGATCACTTACTTGCCTCACTTGGAAGAAGTGTGTGGAGCTTTGTACACAGCCATGTGTAATGTATTAAATTACAAATATATAAATATAAAATATTTATCAAAAAACAAAGATGATGTGACTTACCAAACAAAAGCGCTGGCAGGTCGATAGACACACAAACAAACACAAACATACACACAAAATTCAAGCTTTCGCAACAAACTGTTGCCTCACCAGGAAAGAGGGAAGGAGAGGGAAAGACGAAAGGATGTGGGTTTTAAGGGAGAGGGTAAGGAGTCATTCCAATCCCGGGAGCGGAAAGACTTACCTTAGGGGGAAAAAAGGACGGGTATACACTCGCGCACACACACACATATCCATCCACACATATACAGACACAAGCAGACATATTTAAAGGTCTTTAAATATGTCTGCTTGTGTCTGTATATTTCACGCTTTCATTCCCAACACTACATCAAAATTAATAGTCAAATACTTCTCAGGTGCAGAGTTGGGAGAGGGAAGTAACTACATCACCAGACAAACTGAAGTTACAAGATGTATCAGGCTATGTCACCACTGTATATGGCAGAAACTGGTGGCTTGGGTACATTTTAGAAAAAAATGAAGAACTTGATGAAATGAAAATAACTTTTCTTCATCCGTGTGGACCAGCTAAGTCATTCTCTTATCCTGCACATGCAGATGTCCTGTGGGTGTCAGTTGTGGATGTTCTCACGAAAGTGAATCCACTTACTCCGACAGGGAGAACATACATTCTTAATGAAAGGGATGTAAACCAAACCCAGTCAGCTTTATTAAAATGTAATATGTGAAGACCCAAGACAATTTATTGGGAAACTGCTTTCAACTCAAAACTTAATTTTTGTCTTAGGTTAGTGTTAATGTATATTTTATAGAAAGTTGTTTCAAAATTATTGTTAGTACCTTTTGTGTTAAATTTAGCTATGTACAGATACCTTATATGTGGAGACTTCAACATTGACATGGGAAAAGACACAAAAATAAGACAGGATTTTGAAGAATTGTTAATACAGCATAACATGAAAGTGACAATAACTGCACCAACAAGAGTGACTTCACAAAGTGAGACAATTATTGACAACATAATTACTAATATGTGTAACTATGAGTCACATGTAGTTCAGACAGAAATATATGATCACCATGGACAACTAATCAGCTTTTGCAAAAGTGATGACACAGTATCAGAACCAAAACAAACAACCAAAGAAATTAGGATCATCAGTGAACAAAATATCAACATCTTTAGAACAATGTTAAGTAAGGAAACCTGGAATGAAACCCTACAGGCCCAGAATGTAAATGAAAAATATGATGCATTTATTTCAACAATTAAGTACCATTTTAATGTAGCATTTCCCAAAGTAAAGAGACAAGAAAGGCATCAAGATCAAATACAGTGGATTACGAGTGAAATACTAGAACAGCGAAGGAAGCTTCAGGACGTGAGACGGATGGGCGAAGCTGAAAACTATAAAATGTTAAAAAAGAAGTATAGAAAAACAATAAGAGAAGCGAAAGCAAGAGCAATTGACACCACTATAGCGAACTCAAAAAACAAGGCAAAGGCAGCTTGGAATGCAATCAATGCTGAAAGAAAGGAAAAAGATGGGTCAAACAAAGAAGAAGATATTAGGTCAATTAAAGTAGACAACACAGTGGTCACAGATGGTATGGAAATAGCAAACATACTGAATAATAACTATATCAGTGTAGTAGAAAACCTAAAATTGGAAAGAAATAGTCAAAAACAAAAGGGTATTAAGGTACCAAAAAGATCATGCAGTACTATGTTCTTAAGACCAGTCACGGAAGATGAATTGCGGAAAACTATACAGAAACTGAAGTCCAAGAAATCAGCTGGTGATGATGAAATATCAAATCATGTAATAAAGCTGGTATGTGAGGAGATAATAACACCACTGCTGAACATAGCAAACTGTTCTTTCAGAGATGCAATTTTTCCAGAAAAACTGAAGATAACGAAGGTAGTGCCAGTGTACAAGAAAGGGTGTAAGGATGATCCCAACAACTACAGACCAGTTTCACTGATATCAAGTTTCTCAAAAATCCTAGAAATGCTTATGTATACCAGATTAGTTAACTATTTGGACAAACATAACATTCTCATGACCTCACAACATGGTTTCAGAAAGGGTAAATCTACAGAATCAGCAATTGTCAGTCTAACAGAATACATTTTACAGTCCTTAGATGAGAAAAAGGTTGTCTCTGCAATGTTTCTGGATCTTTCAAAGGCATTTGACACCGTTGACCATGAAATGCTGATACAAAAATTAAGCAACTATGGCATTCGGGGGCAACCAGGTGAATGGATAAAATCATACTTGTGCAACCGCAAGCAGTATGTATCATTAGGAAACTCGTACCAATCAGAAACCAAATCCATCAAATATGGAGTGCCGCAGGGTTCGGTAATGGGGCCATTGTTATTTAATGTATTTGTTAATGATATAGGTGTTGAGGAGGAAGAAAAGAAAATATTGTATGCTGATGACATGACAATACTAAATAGTGACCAAAATATGGAACAGCTTGAGCGAAGAGCATACATATCTGCAAATGTCACAGCTCAATGGCTGTTGGAAAATGAACTGGTTATAAATCTAAAAAAGACTATGTATGCAGTGTTTAAAAAAAAGGAAAAGGCTGTAGACATGGATTTAGAGGTTGACGGAACAAGGCTGGAAGAAGCAGAATCTGCTAGATTCTTAGGTATTCTTGTGGATAATGAACTGAAATGGAAAAAACATATTAATAATGTCTGTAAGAAACTGAGCTCTGTCATATTCTTAATGATGCAGCTATCACAGTATTCAGACAAGAACCTTCTGTGTACAGTGTATCATGGACTTTTCGAACCATACTTACAGTATGGAGTGACGGTGTGGGGAAACTCAAACAAACAAGAGACAAAACGAGTGTTCACATTACAAAAAAAAGCAATTAGGACCATTTTAAGAAGAAAGACCTCTGAAACATGCAGAAACTGTTTCAAGAATTTAGGTATCTTAACTTTTTCATCATTATATATATACAAAACTATAATGTACATCACAAAAGGTAGTGAGGACTGGATTACAAATGCTAGTGTACACACCCACAATACAAGAAAGAAGAATGAAGTACGGAGCATACCCCACCGACTGGCAATGCTAGAAAAAGGACCCCAGTACTCTGGTATCAGACTACTAAGAAGTCTGCCCAAAACCCTGCAAGATAGTGTACTTCACAATGAATTTACAAAGAAACTTAAAGACCATCTCATTGAAAAAGAGTTTTACAGTGTTGCAGAATACTTATGCCATTAAATTTGTATATATTGTTACTCATTATCAGTGATGTAAAAATGTAAGCTAAAGGTGTAGAAAAATAATTGATAAGGAATTGTAATACTTTGACATGTCCTATATTACACGTACATTTACTGTACACGATGTAATCTTACAGGATCAAATAAAATTCAATTCAATTCAATTCTGTTACTCAAAAACAGGCATTACGTATTTAATTTGTTTAATAAGTCCATTTCAAACATCATGGACCAGAACTATTATGTAAATACTTGTACTTATTCATACTTTATTTCAGTTTGTAGTTAAATGCTCAATTTCTTGTTTTTGTTATAACGGTTAATATACTGTTAGTGAAGTTGTATGAAATTAAAATAAGCAGTCAACTTAATTATAAAATATGCTGATTAGCTTTGGTTTAATAAAGTGATGTTCTGATATTTCTAATACTTTTTTTACTTACCTTTCAGTATATTTTAAAGAAATTCCTGTTTGTTAAAGGTCAATCAAACTAGGGCCGTTTTTTTTAACAATGAACCCATAATCATCCCAGATTTATATTTTGCCATGTGATTTACAATAGTATGAAGTAGTTATGGAAATATTTTGAAAATTTTCAATTATGTACTTTTTGTAAAAAAAATTAAAATTAAATCAAAATATTAATTAGAATTTTGAAAAAGGTTATTAATTAGAAGGTATGTTTTGTTGTATATCCCTGGAAAGAGCATGCAAAATGACACCTTTCCCAGTTCTCTAGCTCAATTAGGGCAGCTCCTACGACAATTTAAAAAAAAGTCCGTTCACACATTTTTGGCTGGTTTTTGAGAAGTTTACATAGCCATATTTCAGGAATGGTTTGAGATAAAAAATTGAAATTTGGTATTTTTCTTAATCTCAGTGCCCACTACATGTATACCAACTTTTAGCAAAATCTAAGAGGGTGAGGTAAAATAGGTGTGTTGATTTGACATGGAATGACACACTAATAGTTTTTAGACCCTCTTGGACAATCCTATCCATTTACAGTAGAAGCTACTGGGTGTTTCATTATTACAGATTTGTACAATGCAGACACTACCTATAGTTGATGCCTTCCAAGCTTTAATAATATAACAGTCACAGACACACAGCTATGTTGTGAAAATTGTTTTAGTCTAATGTAGGTGACATGTGATGAAAATTGGTTGTCTAATATAGGTGACATTTCATTGTGTAATGAAGTAAATATAGTATTATGTTATCAGATAAAGAGGAATGTTCAATATTCATCACTGGCTTTGACCATTGATGTAGAAAACTTGATGAACATCGTAAGCAACTTGGCTGTTATAATGTAATATCAACAGCAATTTTTTGAACTGCCTAAGCTACAGACTGGTCTGTCATCACAATGAAGCTTCTGGTTTCAAATCTGTTGGCTTCACCTACTCACAACCAAACTGTGAAAACACACTCCAAAAGGTGACATCATGCCTGTCATTAACATATGTCACTGGTCAAAGCTGATATCAAAAATTTGTCTTCATCTATGTTGTCATTCTTACAGTACAACAAATGATAGGGTTGCCGTGTCAAGGGGAATGAAGACATTGGATTGTATCACCACAACTGGCAACAAATACATACAAAGTAATACATGCAGCTATTGAAACTTTAATGAATTGGAACAAATTTGATATGAACAGTTTAACAGCGTGTCACATGCAAGAAGCTGACATAAATATCTGAGTATCAAATACTGATGCCTGTAAATTTACTTCTGTATAAAATAATAATACAGGACTACCTATGGTCCAACAAACCTTAAAATGTGCTTTCAAATGGATGTATTGTTTCCACAAAAATGCTAGTAAATTTTTAATATATTTTCCATTAATAAATTCAACTACCGCATGAAAATAAAAAATGCCAGTATTTAATCACTCCCCCATTCCTTCACTGGTTATACAAAATATTATATTAGCTTGTATCCATGTACACATATATGTTTAATTTCTGTTGGTATTTCATCATCTTCCTGCATCGAAATTTGAAGATAGGTGTGGAATAACCGGATTTCATTAACTATTTTCGTTTCATGACTAACACTTCAACATAATCTAGTAGCCTGCGTATTGACCCTATAATTGCAGTACATGTGTGAAAAAAGTATCTGGATGTATACATTGTCCACATTTACATGAAATGTTGTGATCATTACATTATTGTAGATACATAATAAGGAAACCTCTATGCTTCACAACTTCTCAATCTACAACTAGTACTGTAGAGCTGTTGCATTGATTTACATGTTGTGTGACCCAACAGGACTTTAATTTGATATCTTTTGAATTATGATAGTATTATCAGGATGGCACAATTGTGAAACAATTTAGTAGCACACAAAGTGAGGTGAACAAGTTGTTTCAGAGTCATAGCCAAGCACTGTTTCAGACCCATTTTACAGATACTGGTACAAATATTGTTAACTTCAATCACACCTATTTCTTAAGTTACTCACTTTAATGAACTGAATTACAGTATCTGTGGATATCTTTCTTCAAATCACTGTTACTGAAACTAGAAGTAGCGATATTGGAAAGAAATCGAACATCTGTACAGGGCACTACTAAAGAAAATGGCATGAACACGTTATAATAATGTATTACCGGTATTATATGCATGTTACCTTTTAATATTTTATGCAATAAATCAAGATGCTGAGGAGTTATGGGTTAGTCAGACATGTAATTGGTAATGTTACGCATATATGCCTCTTACTTGATGTAAAGGTAATCATAAAAATCTACCATTCAATCGAATTAATTTATTTTCTAGCGGGCATTACTGCTCGTATTTATAAAGTTTCTGCTATCAACAATTTGTGAAGCTTTGAGGTTTGTCTACCATCAGCATTACATATTTTACAAACATTAAGCGATACTGCATGAAGTTTAGTTTGAAACTAACCACGCTTCATAAATACAGTTTTCTACAATTCACGTTGCAAATTATAGGTGATCGCTATGAATGTTAAAGATATTCACGATCAGGTGGTGTCTTCTTTGCATATTTGTCACGTGCACGTGGGAACCACCGATGTTTCGTTGTATGCGTTATTTTCATGAGTTCTTGCCGGACAACTTCGGGGTGTTTACTTTTAAACTGAGCCATAACTCTCTCTCTGTCATGCAATTTGAGCACATAGTCTGCCTCCTTCTCTTTTGCAGGTAATGGTAATGAATGTTCATAGGGGAATGGTTCTTCCGGGTGCCAACACACTATAGTCGAACCACTATCAGTGAAAACAATTTTTGGTCCAGAAAAAGTCATTGAATTGTTTGCATGAAAGCGTATTTGTTGAACTCTCGGTGCACACACAACTCGCAAGCAACCGCATACGTTAGAAAGCATCGTTAACACATAAAAAAACCTGACTTCCACATGTAATGACAAAAAATACCTTACTGTTTACTTCAATATCATAAACAAACAGTCGTACCAAAGGTATTAATAGATGTGCCTACGGTCGATTCGCGCTGGACAGCAAGGGTATGGAACAGAAGGGAACTATGCAATCAAATGAAGGTGCGTTCTGGGGATAGACTCAACTATTAATCACGAGCAATGGGTACAACGTTCCAGATCATTTATTTATTTATATCAGTGGTTCATTCTGTAGAATGGTATTGTACAAATCATGTTTACATGAAGTTTGAAAAAAAGTTTCAAGATTACGCAACTACATGCACATTTCAGTAAAATTACTAATTTCTTAAAAAAAGCCTCTAAAATACAAGCATCTAAAATAATAATTACAAAGATTAAAGTAAACTTATTGTTACTAAAAGTTTTTATATAGTTGCACAGTTACATGTGACATTTTAGTTTATTTTTGAAAACAGACATATCTTTAAAGAGATTGGCGAACTGTTGTATAGAAGGCATCTTGCTTTTATAGGTCCCTTGTTAGTTAATTTGAGACGATTTCCTACAATATGATAATCATTTTCATTTCTTGTGTTGTAGTTACGGATACCTCTGTTTAACATTGAAGCATAGTTACTTTTTACATAAGTAATCATTTCATATATGTATAATGATGCAATTGTAAATATGTTTAGCTTCCTGAATTTATTTCTGCAGGAATCTGTAGGAGATAACTTCTTATGCATCTTATAGCCTTCTTTTGTAGATTTAGTACTCTTAGTATGTGCACATTTGCATGATTTCCCCAGACCAGGATACATTACGAAATTTGGAATGAACTAGCCTGTAGCACATTATTAGCAGTGTTTGCATGTTTATTGTGTTTGACATTTATCTCATTACAAATATATTCGACATCACTTTATGAAAATATTGTTTATATACATTTCTCACGTAAAGTACCTATTCACTATCACACTCAGGAATTTATAAGTTTCTGTCTCTTTTAGACCCAAGTCTCCGAGATTGACAGTAATACTGTTGAAGTTACATTTTTGTTTGCATGTATTTAAATGTATGTGGTTGTATATACATTTATAAAAAGATTACATCCTCTAAAATTATTGTTTCAATTTTGCAAATTTAGTGAACACTCGTTTTTGTGAGTCATCTGTTGAAACATCACTTACAACAAACACTAAGTTTCATCTGCATAAATGACAGCTTTTCCACCTATTATTTTGGACATATCTTATCTACATAAAATAAAATGCAGTGGGCAAAACACTGATCCTTCAGGAGCTCCATATTTAACAAATTCAAAATTGGAGTAGATATACATAATAGTATTGTTCACATTTTGTTTTATTTCTACACACTGTTCTCTATTTTCTATGAATGATTTTTATGATAGTAGCTGCTTTTCCCCTTATTCCATAACACTTCAGCTTTTCTAATAATATCTTGGGTCATACACAACCAAAAGCTTTTGAAAAGTCAAGAAACAGACCACAAACTTTCTTTTGTTGGTCTAGTGCCTTAGTTACACATGCCATAAATTCAGCTGTTGCTTTTTGGTGGATCTACCCTTCCTAAACCCATGCAGGGCATAATTCAAAGTACCACAGTTTTCTATAAAATATACTATTCTGTCCTTAATTACACACTCAATTGAAAATAAAAGTATATGTAATCAAAGAAAGACTAGTAAGTTACAACAGGTGTAGTAGTTATTGGTTGGTAATTTCCTGGATCTTCCATAGTCTTTTTTAAATATCTCAAGAATATTCCTTCTTCCATGGCCAAATTTATGAGAAAAGTCAGAGGCCTTACCACCCACTACAAGCAGCATTTCGTTATTCTAATTGATATACCAACTAGTCCCTCAGTATTTTTTGTTGTTAATCAGTTTATTATTTTTACTAATTGAGGTTCATTTGAAGGGAGAAGGAACAAACTTTTGTCTGGTGAAGAGTAGTTTGTATGCATTTTGTGTTAGAAGAGGTTTGCTCTATTAATTTATCCACTGCCTAGACTTAATGTTGGTTTAAAATATTACTGACTTCTTTAGGGTCTCTGATTTCTTCCCATTTTCTTTATAGTTATGGGTCCAATGATTTTCATGTCTACACCTTCCCTCTATTTCCTTATGTGTGACGATGTGGGCTCTGTGATATTATTAAACACTATAATTTTGTTTGTGTAGTAATTGGATTTGGTTTCTCTTATCAGTTCCTTATATAATGTCTTCTTGACCCTTGTAGGAATCATAGTTTGCTTGTGTTGGATTTGTCCAAGATTGGTCACAATAGTTTTTAGCTTTCTTTTCTTTCATTCATTTCCTTATCTGCTGTGACCCAGTTTTTATTCCACTTAACATTTGTATTCTTACATACTAATGGACGTGCAAGATCTGTGTAATTTGTTGCCTCTGTAGGTTTGATTGCTTTGTTTGTCACAACTGTTTAAACATTTTTTTCTGACATTGTTATCTCATCTGATAATCGTAATAATACCCCATGGTAATCAGCAATGTTTGTGTTTATGATCTGTACGTTTTGTCTGTATTATGGTTTATTGGTAATCACATTGTCTATTAATGTTTCACGTATCTTTACTATATCTTGTGGGACTATTTACTACTAGATTTATTTCCAAAAGTGTAATAGATTACAGAAACATATTAATTATTTATTAGCTTCCACATAGATTCTGAAGTACACTGAAACCATCTACATATTTCACATTAAGGCCAAGTCACACTGGATGTCAATGGAACAAAATGGAATGGATGTTGACAACTTTGTGTGATGTAATCTTTTACATGGGGGAAATTCAGATATGGACTTCTGATAAAAAGCCCTTGGTTCGTTGCCACACCACTTGGAACACTGCTGTAATTCTCTGTTTCCATGTCATGACAGGGGCCTTGCACTTCTTATGTTTTGATGTTCTGTAATGTTTTTAAGGATGTTTTACATGAGCGATTTTCTGGTCAAAGTCAACCCTTCAAAGTGCTTGCTTCTGTCATGCATGGGTGTAAATCACCAGACAACCATGACACAAGGGCTTATTCTAATCTCCTTTACCTATGATGTGGATGACCTATAGATTGTGCTGAGTTTGGAATTCTAATTTTCAAAGTGTGCTGAACACTGTGCATATGCTGATACATGGAATTATTGCAGTGTTGGAAGTTAACCTATTCAGGCTGAGCTCACTTCTATTACAGGCATGGATTTTGGGCTTTGATGCCTTCTTAATCTTTATTGTGTTGTTTGTTTTGTTTTCGTGACACTCTGAAAACTTACAAATGTCATGGTATATTTCCTGTTAGTGTTCCCCTACAAAAGAGGCGAAATATCCAAAAGCAAGAGGGTATTTACGTTTTACACAGAGAGAAACCTACACTATGAATAAATAAGAATATAAATAGATAAATGTGTTTTAATGAAAATTATTCCAGTCAAAAATTGAGAATTATTTGACAAAAAAAATTGACGTTACTCGGTAGTTAATAAGGGAACATGGTACAATCGATAGTCTATACCATAAGGTGCTTTTTACAGCGTTCTAGATATATTTTGATATGTTTTCAAGTACATATTTACTCAGTGAAAAGTATCTATATGTTCTGAAATGATTCAATGACACTTTTCTATTCTTTTAGTTCTCAAGATTTTAAAAAATTTACCACATGACTGTCTAGAAGAACTTGAATTCTGTATTGGGGATTAGTATCATCATTGTTCCTACATTTTGTTACTATTTTTCCCTTTTTCATAAAAAGGATAGCCCATCATAAACTAATTTTCACCGATCAGATGCCAAACTTCACAGCAGACAGCTCTGACAACACACACAATTTTACCACTGATGTGCAGACAAAAATGTTGATTCAAAACACACAAGTCTCCATACAGGAATGAAACACCAGGGGTTCTGCAGTAGACTTACTTGTCTCAAATAGTCAGAGTGTGTAAAATGGGGCTTAAACTAGGTGGAACTTCAACATGTCACTTCATTTAGCACAATCCTGAATGGTGGAAGTGAGGTAAGAAGATAGTATTTGCAATAAAAAGAATTGGAATATAATATCAAAATTGAGAAACTAAGAACAATGATCTATATATTACTGCATCTGTTTTTATGTAGATGGTCAAAGCAAAATTCATAATGTAGTTCTTGATAAAGTTCTTGTGGTAAGCTGCTGAGAAGAGAAACAGTAGAAAAGTGTCATCCACACATTTCAAATCATCCACATTTATTTACTAGAGAAAATAGGAGATACATCCAGAAAGTAAGTTTCTCTATATTTTTTAAAAAAATAGACAACATACTTACATGAAAAACTTTATTGGTAACTGGTGCAGAAATGTTTGAGCTATTTCTCGACAAAGTAACCAAAAGAACTGACGCACTTGTCATGTAATGGGATCAACTTTAGTATTTCTTTGTCATAAAAGTCTGCCATTTGTAAACACAACCAGTGTGTGAGTCATCTTCAGCCCTTCGTCACTATCAAAACACTTGCTGGAGCACAGAAATTTCCTGATGTGCAAGAAAAGATGAAAATTGCTGGGAACAAGATCTGGAGTGTATTTTGGATGATCAAACAGCTCCCAGCCCAATTTCTGCAAAACAGCTGCTGTGTACCAAGTTGTATGCTGACGAGCATTGTCATGGAACAGCACAGCACCTGCAGTAAGCATTCCACACCTTGTGTTCTGAATGGCAGGTCGCAGTTTCCGTATTGTTTTACAGAAATGGTCAACATTAACTGTTCCACCTGTGGGCAGGAGTCAACGAGCAGAATGTTCTTCCTGTTCAGAACATCATGTACAGCATTTTCTGCACCATCACAGTCTGTTTGAATTTCATCTTGACCAGAGATCCACTGTGACACCAATGTATCGACTGCTGCTTGATTTACAGGGTTAAGTGAGAAATCCATGTCTCATCGCTCGTGACGATCCTCTCGACGAACTAGTCGCTTCGTCATAATACCGCACGGGGCGGCAATTCCGAGGGCGGCAAATCTGCCACCCCCCACATTTTTTTTTAGGAAAAACTCAACATTCATGCCCAAGAAGGGATTCGAAACCAAACCTCGGAGGGAGCGGCTTTGGGAACTGTGGCATGGCGCCTCGACTACCTGCCGGCCGCCCCTGTTGAACATGGGGAAGGAGGGGGACTAATTTCTTCCTCGCCACTGTGGCAGGACCATCGTGTTTACGCCGGAGGAACAAGAGAGGGGGAAGCAGTCTGGCGTACACGCCAGTGTTCTTATGAGTGGAGTGCTGCCAGCCTGCTACGTGCTGTGCGTTTGCTCACAACTAATTTTGCAGAAGACGAAATATGCTACGAGTAATTACAAGGGACAAAGGCATTACTAATAAGCCTGGCATAATTTGGGTTTCGACGTATTTTTGAAAATTTTTGCTATCCGTTTCTGAGTGATAGTCGGACGTTTTGGTTTTTGAGCCATGAAACACCTGTCACCGCCTGCATGAACAATGATTAAACTCTAGCCGGCACTTTTGTTTGACAATACTACTCTCACACTATCACTTTGCCAACATTTATTTACTGTATAATACGTGTGAATCCATGTTTCATCTTAATAAACTACTGATCGATTTTAATCTGATGAAAACCCGAGAAAGTATGGTCTTTTAGCAACAATGCCCTCTCGTCTGCACAAAACAAAACGAAAATCCATAGACAGAACATTGCTTCTAAGGGTTTCCTTGCTAGCTTTGAATCTCATTTCTGTTTAACAAAAGTTGTGCAGATTTCGCAAAGTTCGTATTTCTTTCTATTGTTCGTAATACCATAGAAATTGCTGTCTGATAATACATTTATCCAGATCATCGGTCACATACTTATTGTGAGCTTCTTGCTTCTTCCTGGACGCTAATTTAACCGTAGCCTCGTTGTACCTCGTCATGTGACCTAGTTCCTGGCACTGCCGCGTCTCCACTTCTTCGCCATCCAGGCAATAGGTATTATTGCGTACTCTACAACGAAAATTACAGAATTCGTTTCGGTAGTTGGCCGAGGGAGTCAAGATTGGTCAGAAGCACTTTCATTGCGTTTCGTAAGAACGGAAGAATTGGTGCGTCCGAATTTCTTGCAACTTGGGATGTAATAGTCTTTTCATATAACGTGCAATTAGTATTGCGCATGCACGTTACTCATAAGTTAGAATTTTTCTCCTACAAGATTACAGAATAGGAATTTTTTTTAATTATCTGTCACTTCAAAAATTGGCAAGTCGGCAAATAAGCACGAGTCGTCCCAATAGCTAGAATGAAAATAAAACGAAGAAAAGTGAAGTGATACGGCGATGACTAATTTGTTACCCCTTATTCCATAGTCAGATACGACGGAAGTGACACATGGAAATTACGACAGATGTCGAGTGTCAGTTCTTTGAAATGAACAATCGCAGTGCAGTGAGTTAATATATTTCGACTAGCATTGCTACCCGTCGATGCCCGGGTGTGTATTTATTGCATTATCATATTACTCCATCTCCTCATTCTTCCTCTCTCCATTGTCTTCCGCCCCACTCTTTGACCGTTTCGTTTGCGTCTGTAGTGAAATTCGGCCTGAAATTCAATTTCACGAGGCTCAATTCTTATCACTTCATCTCCTGAACAGTGTATCCTACAGTAATATAATTTTCCGTTTACGTGCAGTGGAATATCAGGAAACTGTCTGCGAAGTGTGTTGCAAATGAAGTTAGTACACTGACATCAACAGTTAGTTTCACGTAATCGTTCTTCACAGGCTGGATCGAAACATTTCCGACGGTAGAAAAAGACTGTCTGGCAGTGAATATAGGAAAAGACGGACGCTAAAGGAAGATGACGATAAGAAGGCAAAGGATGCACTACAACGATATTTCAAGCCAAAGAGAGAACGACCTAGCAGCGGCGAGGGTGGAAAAAGAGATCAAGAAAGTACAGAAACTAGTGGAGCTACTGCAGCTACATCTTCGTCTTCTGGACATGACCAGAAAGTTGACGAACACAGTGCTGCGACCACCGCATACAGTAGCAATGCTGACGGTGGGCCATCCACAACATGTTCAACAGACCTCTTCTGGACTCAAGACGTGCTTTGTGACGAAAGCTCCGAGATTGAAACATCAGGCAGAACTGAAATTAGGCGACTCGATTCGGAAAATACCGGAGGAACGTCAGCCGAGGTACTCACCACCGGAGAAGGAATTGAAGGCGAGCCTAAACTGGAAGACACAATTTACTCAAATCCCGGAAGATGGCCGGAAATTATTACCGACTGCATTCAAACGACTTTGGTCATGGGAGGTCCTCCCGAGCGCATTAAGGAAGCTGAAGAATGTCCTAAAAACGCGGTCAACCGGCGTTTCGGCCCTGTGTACTACAGCTATTCTTTGAAGAATTTAGAAGAAGCAGATAGACATTGGTTGGTGTACTCAAAGAGCAAGGAAGCTGTGTTCTGATTTTGTTGCAAACTTTTTTCGTCATCTACAGTAAAAATTGCAAAGCACGGTATAAGAGACCGGCGGCACCTTGTTTAGTATCTCGAAAGTCACGGGAAGTCTACCGAGCATTTGAATTCACATAAAAAGTGGATCGTGTTTTCCGAGGGACTGAAAAAGTCATGAACTGTCGACGCCCATCATCAAAGGCTTCTGAATACTGAAAGCGAACATTGCAAAAATTTTCTTGAGCGCTTAATAGCAATAATTCATTTCCTGGCTCGGCAATGTCTGCCTTTGAGAGAAGTACAGATACACTCTTTCAGCCTGACAACGGAAACTTCTTGAAACTCGTTGAATTATTCGGAAAGTTCGACACTGTGCTGATGGAACACCTGCACAGAATAAAGCACGGTGAGAACAAGGGTCATCATTATCTTGGAAAAGAAACAGAATGAAATAATTCATCTTATTGGATCATCTATAACCAACAATATTCTATTAATGATGAAATCTGCAAAGTAATAAAGTATAATTCTGGACTGCACATCAGATATTTCAAAAGTTGAGCAGATGACAGTTGTGGTACGTTTCGTCCAGGAGACAAGACTCGAAGGGGTATACGATGTCCGAATTCGGGAGCATTTTCTGGGATTTCTTTCACTGCCCGATTCTTCAAGCTCCACTTTGACGCAGGTCGTATTCAAGTTCTTGGAAGATAGAAAAGTCCTATTGTGTAATATGAGAGGGCAAGGATACGACAACGGAGCAAACATGAAAGGAAAGAAGTCTGATCTCCAGAAAAGAATTTCAGATATGAACAAGAGAGCATTTTATGTACCATGTAGCAGTCACTCATTGAATCTTGTTGTAAACGATGCTGCTATGTCTTCTAAATATGCTGTTTCTATGTTTTCGACAGTGAAAAGCTTGTATGACTTCTTCTCGTCCTCTGTTCGACGTTAGGATGTCTTGAAGAAGTATCTGCCTAACCTTTCGCTGAAGCCACTGAGCGATACTGGGTGGGAAAGTCGCATCGATGCACTTACTCCCCTGAGGTTTCAAATTGGAGGCATTTATGATGCACTGGTTCAGCTATCAGAAGAATTAGATGCCATGACCGCTCACGAAGCAACGTCACTTGCGAATCAAATAAAAAATTACACCTTTCTCACTTCTCTGGTAATCTGGTACGATGTTCTGCTTCACATCAGTGTAGTCAGTAAGACCCTCCAGACCATTGACATAAATGTTTCTGAGGCCCTGTAAATACTTGAAAAAACGAAAGCATATTTTGAGACCTGCAGAACAGAAGAAAAGTTTCTGTCTTTCTTGATGGGTTCCAAAGAATTGGCTACAGAATTAGAGCTAGAAGATCTAACGTTACCACGAATAAGTGTTTCCCGGCGAAGAAGTAAGAAGCCAATACACTTTACCTAGGAAGGAAGGGATGAGACAATAGCTGACCCAACAAAATGTTACAAGATTGAATTCTACTATTATCTTTTAGATATAGTAACCACATCTTTGGATGAGAGATTCAATCAGCTGAAATCTCATTGTGATTATTTTGATTTTCTCTACGACATCGGCGAGCTGAAGAATGCAACTCCTGGCAGCCTGGACACAAAGTGTAGAAACCTCGCAGCGATTTTGCAAGATCATGAGTCAAGCGACATTGATGCACTGGAGTTGAGGGAAGAACTAAAAGTGCTTTCAACATTGTTGAAACCTGGAATAGGTCCAAAAGAGACTCTGAAGTTTATAGGAAGATATAATTTTCGCCCTAATGTTAACATTGCTCTGAGAATTCTCCTAACAATCCCAGTGACAGTTGCGAGCGGAGAGAGGAGTTTCTCAAAACTGAAATTGATAAAGACATACCTCCGATCAACGATGAGTCAAACTCATTTGAATGATCTTGCAACAATATCGATTGAACACGAGCTTGCAGAGGACTTAAATTACACAGATCGTGTGAAAGAGTTTGTACAAGCAAAAGCCAAGGAAGGTTCGACTTGTCTAGTATTTTTTTAAATTTTTATATTATGATCAGTGTCTTGGCTATTTACTGTGTTGTTTCTTATTTTGTTCAACATTAATTAGTTATTTTAAATATTATTCTTCAAACCAAATTATCGTTAAATTGTAAATATATTTTGTTTTCCGTTGAATATATTATCTGTTTACAACCATTGAAAATGTTTATTTACATTCATGCCACGCAGGATTAGCCGAGCGGTCTAGGGCGCTGCAGTCATGGACTGTGCGGCTGGTCCCGGCGGAGGTTCGAGTCCTCCCTCGGCCATGGGTGTGTATGTTTGTCCTTGGATAATTTAGGTTAAGTAGTGTGTAAGCTTAGGGACTGATGACCTTAGCAGTTAAGTCCCATAAGATTTCACACACATTTGAACATTTTTGTAAATTCAAAAGGCTTATTAAAATTAGCTAGATTTCTTCAATTAGGGTTGACTCCATTTTTGAGCTGATGCCCAGCGACTGTTTTGTACAAATCTGTAGAGAATGTCACCAATCAGTCGCAATTTTTGTTTTTATTTTCCAGGTCTACATAGATTTCGGGCACAGTGTGGCTATTCTCAATGCTTTGAGTTATGTTTACATCTCTACCGTCATGCTGAACGTAACTGTCAACATGACGGTTTAGATTTATGCTTTGAGACTGGCCACTCAGTGGCCGAAACCTAGGTGGATCTGAAAAGTAAAAACAAAAATTGCGATTGATTGCTGACATTTCCTACAGATTTGCTTAAATAAAATTCCACAAACGTTTTGGAAAAAAATGAGGGGGGGGGGGTGGCAATTTAGCAGCTCACACGAGGCAGAACTTGGGCTTGCGCCGGCCCTGAGCTCCATAATCGTGAAACGACGGTTCTCCGGGATGCACTGTTGCACCAGCTCAACCAGATGATCACTGATAGGGACAGTCGCCCACTGCACTCTTCATCATGGAAACTTTGACGACCTTTGGAAAAAAAAGTCTACACCAGCGATGCACCATCAGTTTGCTCCTGATGCTCTGCCCGTAGGCCTGACAGAGCTGACGATGAATTTCGGTGGGCGCTATATTTTGTGCATTATGGAACCTTATCACTGACTGAACCTCACAGGCGGCGGGAGAATGAATGAGAGACGCCGTTTCAGGGCATTGCTGTCGCAGTACTGCCAACAGGCGGGAAATGTCGGCCGGCATTTGATTGTCACTTCATAGACTTGTTGGGCATGCGCAATTTTCCCTGCTACATACGTCTACTTTAAAGCAAACGACATCGGGAAACTTACTTTCTGGATAGGTACAAAGACCTCAAATAATGTTTAGTAGACAACACATAGAACAATTTTTTATCCTTCCTAAGTATCAAATAACGTAAAAAAATGTTATTTTTCTCTGTCACTAAATGTGAAAAATGTTTCATCAATTAATGTTTTTTTGCACACAGTGTAGAGCTTTTTTTTGTTCAGGTATTGTAAAAGCTTAATCTTCGCACTAGGATTGCCATACATCGCGGATTTCGCGAAAAATCCACGATTTTATACTAGGATATGAATATCGGAACGAAGAGATAAAAGTCTACGAAAGTAGTGAGTGTTTAAAATATTTTTTAGCTAGCTTGGGTGTTACTGCTGACCACCATTGAAGTACTTCACCAAGCCTTGCATGTTTTAGAGGGAAAAAATGTAACTTTATGACTACTAAAGTAAAACAATTAACGTCAGATCTGACACAGTATCAGTAGTGAAAATTTCAAGAAGTAGACATGGTACTTTGTTCAACAGTTCCAGCTTACCTCATAAAATGGAGCAAGTCTTTATACTAACTTGAACATTTTGACAGGATACTGTTGAAGGCTGTATGTGATGGGGTAAATGTAGAATCTTCATTGAAGTGAATGCAAGAAAATGTAACCTGGAAAGTGAATGAGAGTTTGGTCTTTGACAAGATTGTAAAATTTTAACATTTTCTAGGAGAGGCAAGAATCATAATTTGGAGTTGTACCTCATAAAAATGGGTAATTTTTTTGAAGACTGTGTTTTTGATGAGCAATATTTGGAACTGCTTGCAATTGTGCAATCCATAGCTTAATGCTAGTGTGAATGCACAATGGACAGAACAAAGGACAGTTTGGCATTAACTTTAGTCAATGCAATGCTACAAATTCAGTATAACGAAAAATATAAGTTCCATTGGTTTGCACAGATTCACTTCGAATCAGAGAAAGTTCCTTTTTTCTGTTCAAAGCTCAGAGAAATGTTGTTGGTACAAATCTTAGTGCAATATAGATCCCAACTGCAGCAACACAGTTATGCATATGGTAATTTGCGTTTAATGTTGTATTAAAAAAGTTAGCTAATGCAAACTAAAATCAATTTTCTTCATTAACGACAACTCCTTTGCTCATAGCTTTAATGCTTGGACTATGTCCTTGATTTTTGTTCTTGAATTATGACAACCCCGCTTCACACCATTTCTTAGACACATACTGTCTCACAGGCTAACTAGTCCAATAAGTCATGCAGAAGGACATATATAAAGTTTTGTACTCAAAAGAAATGTTCTGGATGCTGAGTCAGTCAAGAGCATAACCCACAGAATGCGATGGTGCTAATTTCATAGGGGATATAGCAGAAAAGTTTGAATCTCTCAGAAATTCTATCTATCAGTAGTGTTTCTGTGAATGCACAACAGTAATTTAGTTGTAGTGGGATTGTCGTAAATATTAAAAAGACGTTCAGCACACTCTGCTCTAAAAAAATCAGAGGGTTTATGATAAACAAAATAGCAAGTAAATTCTTGGACCTACACATTGGCAACAGACGAAATTGGTCTTGCCCTATACTTGACCTGATAAATAACAGCTCAGCAAGTTCTGTCTTATGCATAATTCTGTCAACTATTGATAAATGGCGAGAGGGGACGGGGGTACTTCTATTTTTTGTTTTCATATGGTATCATTCTCGTGGAAATAGCTAAGGAATTTTTCCCAGTGAATGGAGCATTTTAAAAACCTGGTGGCATCCATTCGAGACATGTATGAAGAAACCTCATGTGGAATCTGTGTACACAAAGCTGGCTCTGTGTGTCTTCTTGTTTATGTACCCCTTCACTAATATATGTGGATCGGTGATAAAGTGAATGTCAGCTGCCAATATAAAGTTCTGAGGTTAAAATTTCAGCCAGTTATACTGTTGTTTATATCACTCGTTACTTCAATCATCTCTGACAATTGTTTATAAATGTGGCAAATGGCAATTTGCATCGTGGTTTGGAGTCCATATTAATCTGATCTTCCTCTTTCAACTATCTAGGTAAGTCAGCACAAATGTTAGAGGAAGCAGGAGTGCAAAAACATATCACCTCTAACAGGACCATTCTTACTTCAGTACTGCAATTCTTAAATTAACCATTGGGTCAAGGACAACTTTATTTGCCAACTCACAAAAACAGATTATGTCTATTCACAATATAGGCTCAAAATATTATGAGGAATATCTTTGGTTAGCAACTGATAAACATGAAGTGTACATCAAATTCATAAGCTAGAAAAGAGTGAATTACTTATATTCTGAACTCCAAAGGACTATAATTGACACTCCACTATGGACAATGGAGACTGCAGAGAGAGCATAGCATGACTTACGCAAAAATCTTAAAACATTGGTGACTGTCACCAACGTTGTACAGGTCTTGCAGGAGAAAGACCTTAGTATGGATACCCCAGATACGGAGACACCAAGGAAATGACATGCAGAAATGGAAAAAGGATGATATTAGATAAGCACATGGTGCCAGTGGCTACTCACAATTCAAGTGAAACCTCTTCTGATCCCATGACTATAGTAGGAGATAATAAGTTGACATGGAACTTGATATCCACAAAAGGATGATGAATAAAAGAACTGGGGAAAATGAACAACAGAGTTAACTGACACATACACTACTGAACGTAATCCTATAGTAGTGTTGGCTCAAGATGTCAGGTGTGGGATCAGCAACCTCCTCTGGTAGAAAGTACACATTAACGTAAAAGTAATAACAACGAGGACAGTAGAATGGATCTGGGGTCTTTCATTCTTTTCGTGGAAAACCTAGAAAAAAATATTGAAAATTTACATCTCATGGCTATTCGTAAACTGATGCACTCTTACAGCGCCCACATTTATATCAGTCGGGCATGCAAGAAGAGACTGAAAATTCATCCGAAGTCAGCAGCTGCAGCGAACAGTTAAATCGAGGTGTCTATATGCAAAGAAAAAAAACTGGATGTGTATATCCCCAATTTATTGCTATGTACATATGGGGTCATACCTGATATTGACACAACTTTATCAGAAAAAATATCTACGTGGACGTACAGAGCCAATACCTAGTTGTTAGTGTCCAGCTATACATATGAGCAGTTAGGACAAACACAGAACGTAATGTGCTACTACCGATATGCAAGAACGCATTTAGGACTCAAATATTACCGCTTAACTTAATAAATCTGTGTACGAGATGCTTATTATAACGATATGTTACTCCAGTAATACAGTATAGGAATTGCTTAAGCTATAACAACTGCGCCCCACAATCCTTACGCCAAACTGCACTGTGCAACAAAATTAAAGGATCACTTTTTCGAAACCCCGTAATTATCCCCCAATGCACCGCATAAGTTTGTAATTTGGTTCAAAGGTGACTACGACCTACCTCTGTAATGGTACAGAAGGCTGGTACCCACCGACGCCACCCTCGGTCTTGGCGACGCTACGAAGAGCAAGAAGTCGACACATGAGAAAGGGGTCCCAAGTCGGAAGTTCAGGTGACCTGTAAGATAGATTAACAACGCAACATTCGCACAAAATTTCGTCACAATTCTGCCGAACGCCACCGTGGATGTTTCACACGATGAGAAGATCATCACAGCCCCTCTTACCCACATTTCAACCCTACTTTTGACGTCTCTGCGATGGAGCTTAGAACCACGACACCCAGCGTTGAAAACAGACGGTTTTATTATGAGTCGCCGAGGGAAACATTTCACACACACCACCGCGCGAAATTGACACGAAAAGGCCACAGGGGTTGTCGTAAAGGGCGTCAATCAAACCACCCCTTTCGCTGGGGCGTTGACTCCTATACATTTCCCAGTCGAAAACGACAGTTCGCTGTTCAATGAGCTACAAGAAGACGTTCTTGACAAATTTTGACATTGCTGACTCCCTGAGACGTTTCAACCCTTTTCTAAAGACACTGTGGGACTGCTTCACCACTGAACGTCATCGCGCTACTTTTGGGTACAGTGTTACTGCAATAATAGCTATCGTGTTCATGTTTGGACCACTAGAGACCATTCAAAACCATTCTACGAAATTTGGACGTGATCCGAAGCTGATGCTGACGCCTGATAACCTATTATTGGGTCTGTATATGTTTCTTAATAAACCAACAGTTAGGTTCTTAGGGCTATATCTGGACAGCAGATCGTAGTGTTACATCAACTATGTGACGTTAAAAATTAATAAAAAAAAACTGAGCATTTTACGATCCACCAAGTGTATGTAGCTGATACTAGCTGATCCAGAGACTCTTCTGATTCTCTATAGGTCGTTAATAGGATTGGTACTAGATCATGGGTGTATATCCTATCTGAGTGCACTAAAATTTCTATTAAAGTGGAGAAACCATAATACAGAACAAGGAGAACATGGTTGGGGGCTATGTTGCCTCACCGACCACGCACTTCCCATAGAAGGAAAAGAAATGTCCCTCTTCATCCGATAACGGTTACTGAAACAAAAATAAACAAACATACTATCTGAACTCTTCTTCTTACAACAAGCTATCACCAGCTCTGAGCTTTATCGCAATTAGACCTTCAAGCAATCTGGAATACAGCTATCTATATGAGCCAGTTTCCTTGGGTAACAAGATATATTATTCCCAACACCGAAAGAGGATACTGAGAACAAACAACCAAAATCTGTCAGAGAAAACAGGTGGAAAAAATTCATCCAAATGTAAATGGACAGCTCCAAGATTTTAAAAGGAACAAGGTATGCATACTATTGCCCATTAAAAAACAGTATGAGGAAGTATGCTATACCTCATGAAGGGTCTATCTATCATGCAGAAATATTAGCAATTCACGAAGTGGCTATGTATGAAATAAGGAACGGATTTAAAAAGTTTTCTTCTTAACAGATTCTAAAAGTACTCTCCAGAGGATAGAAATTCTTATTGGAATGCGACCACCCATCACGACATTTAAGATATGCTGTGTCTGATTCATACTGCTAGAAAATCTGATATTGATGTAAACTTCTTGTAGATCAAAGAACATACAGGCATTTTTGGAAACGAAATCACTGACAGATATGTTAATGCTTGCCAAAAAATAAAAAAAACGAATAATTCATTTTGTAAAACGAAGTAAATATTTTGCCATCATACTTGATTGTACTCCTGATACACCCCACAGTGAACCGATGGCATTGATACTGATGTAAACTTCTTGTAGATCAAAGGACATACAGGCATCAACAGAAATGATATAGATGACAGATATGCTAACAAAAGCATAACTCAAGGCATGTTCCAAGGAACTGGAGTCCCATGTAGTGATTTTATATGGAAAATACACTAAAAGCATGGGAGGAATGGACCAAGGAGAGGACCATTGCCCAAAGGAACAAAGGACGATTTTATGCCGGAACTGAAACTGCAGAGGAAAGTGTGGTTCAGTGGAGTCAGAATGAGTAAAAGGCACCAAAGGTCTGTAATAAGAATGCAGTTAGGATGTGGATATTACCTGTCACCTTTATAAAATTAATAATGTTATCGATTTCATCATGTGCAGTCATGACAGTGAAGAGAAGCCAAATTAAATCATATAATACAATCATGCACCAAATACCAGACACAGAAAGTGAAATTATATTGCAATTTGAACCAGCTGAAGATCCCATTGCCAGCATCCATTACTGTATTATTAAGTGCAAATGATATAGGGATTTATCACATTACAGGAATGTGTCTGAAGGACACAGACATCAAAGTGTAGTTACATTTGTAATGAATATTTATCTATGACTGTCACATAAATATTTAATTTCAGTTTTGTTAAAGATGATATGAGAATATGTCACATGTAAATCTTGATAGTGCACCTTGTGTAGAAACAAAAATAGATGGATATCACCGAAAACCAAATAAAAAATAAAGAAACGAAAATATTAACTGCACAGTATTAAAAAGGCTTGAGTTTGTGCAATGACGATCCTGCTGAACATCAAAAAAATTGGCTAGAATAGTGCCACCATTTAAGAACCAGCTGAAGATGTATCTTCTCAAAAAGTCTCGTTACTTACTTGGTGAATGTTTTTAACAATTACTATTGAGTGTAGGGAGACTATAACATTACAGGAACGAAACTTTGGCGCCTATGTTAAAGGAAAATTTCCACTTTTTGCAAAACAACATGTATCAAATGGTGTAGAAGTTCTTGTGCATTGTTGCAGTGGCTTATATTGATATGATAATAGTATTCATGCTATTTTAAATCTGTAACTAATGTAAAGATTAGCACACAACTACTTGTGTTTCTGTTATATATTGCTTTACTTAGAACACCTTAATTCTGTGTTGCAAAACTTGAACTGTTTCATGTTGTGATGGACTTCTATGTGAGGTGGGGCTCATCATAAGGACTGAGAAGTGTATGGCAATACATGGTTGCAAACACTGTCATGCACTGCTAGGTTGTGCTGTACGCAAGAGGGGGAATAGCGCTTGTTTGAGGATGTAACAGTAAATGTGAAGCGCAGCATGTGGTTCCACCATGACAGGGTTCCTGCTGATTTTGGGCTGGTTGGTTGGTTTGGAGTGTGGAGGGACCAAACTGCAGGGTCATCAGGCCCTTTTTCCTGACACAAACAAAGCGCAAAGTAAGACACCTAAATTTAGTGTGAGACAGTAAACTGGGTTAGAAAGGAATGGGGAACCACAACGAAAGAGAAAATGAAAGAAATGCACAAGAAAAGGGGAAAACGTACACCACAAGGGAAAGTAGAAGAAAGTACGAAAACCAGAAATCAAATGGTCTGCGCCGGCTGATCACAAGAATAAAAGAGGATGTGCCAGCCACTCTGCAACACACTAAAATGTCCATCCCAAAAAGACAAGGTGAGATAAACACACATACGGAGAAGACGAACACCAAGACAAATAAATGCAAAGAAAGAGACAGAGTTAAAATGGAGGGAGGTTGGAGGCCTTGGAAAGAAGGCCAGACGGCCACCCTTAGATGGTATGATAAAAACACTCATCACGAATAAAATGTAAAACTAAATCTGCTATTGAGGCATTGTCGCCCAACACCGTAGGTAGGGTGCTGGGAAGGGTGCAGGTCCGCTGCAGACTGGCAAAAGGTGGACAGTCCAACAAGATGTGGACGACAGTCACAGTGGAGCCGCAGCAACGCCGAGGTGAGTCCTTGGGATGGAGGAGGTGACCATGTGTTAGTCATGTATGGCCAATGCAGAACCAGCAAAGAACAATAGATTCCCTGTGAGTGGCTTGCATGGATGACCGCCACACATTTGTTGTCTTCTTGATAACAAGGAGTTTGTCTGGTGTACTGAGGGTGCGCCATTCAGTATCCCAGATCGCAAAAACTTTGCAGCGGAAAACCGATCGCAAATCGGTCTCCAGCAGGCCAATCTCCAGACATGGTTTACTAGTAGCCTGTTTGTCCAGGCAGTCCAAATGAAGGTCATGGAATGTCCACTGTTCTCGAGGGCATAAAGAGACTCAAGGATGGTCATTACCAGTTGATGTCGAGGGAAGCACTCGTTGAGAGCTTGTAGGCTGCTTAAGGAGTCACTACAGATGACGAAGGACTCACTGGTGCAAGAGTGGATATGCTCAAGGGCGCGATAAATGGCTACCAACTCTGCAATGAAACCACTGCAGCCATCCGGCAAGTAATGCTGTTCAGTATGCCCAGCGTGAGTGTAAGCGAAGCCAACAAGTCTGTCGACCATTGATCCATCGGTGTAGATTATTTCTGAGCCCTGGAACTCACTGAGAAGAGAGAGAAATTGCCAGCAGAGGACCTCAGGTGAAACGGAGCCCTTTGGGCGTTGTGATAGGTCCAGGCGAAGCCATGGCCGAGATATGGACCATGGAGGTGTACAGAAGTGGACCCACAGAAATCTGGTAGGGGGAAAGTGTCAAGTTCATTAAGAAACGACAGGACACGGACAGCGAGGGGATTCCAAGTGCAGGGCCTCCATTGTAGAAGATGGTTCGCCATGTTAGGAAAAAGGAGATGGTAATTTGGATGGCGAGGTGAATTGCGAATGTGGGCAGTATAATTTGCAAGCAATAGTTGCCTCCAGAGCCACAGTGGAGGAACACCAGCTTCCACAAGGAGGCTGTTCATGGTGTTCATTCATGAGCGGAACTCCACAGTGGTGGATAGGGTTCAGCGGACACAGTGTGGAGGGCGATGCTGAACCATGCACCACGCTTCCAAAGGCAATACGGGATTGCACGAGGGATTTGTACAACTGCAGCAGTGTAGCACGATCAGCACCCCATTAGTGTGGTTCAGGCATCGAATAATATTAAGGTGCCACCAGCACTTGCCCTTAAGCTGACAAAGATGGGGAAGCCAAGTTAAGCGGGTGTCAAATAACAGTCCCTAAAGGCAGTAAGTGTCCACTACATCTAGTAGTTGGTCATCGATGAAGATGGACAGTACAACAACGACAAAAGTACATGACACAAGTTTTGGTGGCTGAAAATTGAAAGCCGTGAGTGAGGGCCCATGACTGCACCTTCCGCATAGCTCCCTGCAGCCGGTGTTCAGCCAGAACAATAGAAGAGGAGCAGAAGGAAATACAAAAATCGTCAGCATATAGGAGAGGAGAGACTGACGATCCTACTGCTAATGTGAGATCATTGACCCCAATTTAAAGAAGTGGGAACCTCAGGACAGAGCCCTGCGGGACCCCTTTCTCTTGTATATTTGGTGCACTGTGAGATGCACCAGTGTGAACTCTGAAAGTGCGGAGCAGCGAAAAGCTCTGTATAAAACTCTGGAGTGGACCCCAGAGACCCACTCATGCAGAGTAGCGAGGATGTGGTGTCGCCGAGTGGTATCATAGGCCTTCTTCAGTTGGGAAAAAACGGCATTAAGGTGCTGTCGCCGGAAAAAGGCCGATCGGATGGCAGACTCCAGGTGCACCAAGTTATCGATGGTGGAGCGTCCTTTTCGAAACCGCCGTGGGATGGAGCCAGAAGGCCCCAAGACTCAAGGAGCCAACACAACCGCCGGCTCGCCATAAGTTCGAATAGCTTGCATAGAACGTTGATTAGGCTGATAGAACGATAGCTATTAACATCTAGTGGCTTCTTACCAGGCTTCAGGACTGGAACAATGATACTTTCTCGCCACTGCGACGGGAATTCGCCATCGCTCCAGATGCAGTTGAAGACAGCAAGGATGTGGCGCTGGGAATCCACTGACAGTTGTTTCAGCATCTGTGAATGGATGCGGTCTGGGCCAGGGGATGTGCCAGGACAGTCGGCATGAGCACTGAGAAATTCCCACGCACTGAAGGGAGCATTATATGGCTCAAAGTGGCGTGGAGGAAAAGAGAGGTGTTGTCATTCCACCCTCTGTTTGAAGAGACGAAAGGAGAGGTGATAATTATCAGATGCAGAGATGCGAGCATAATGCTCAGCATGACGCTCTGTGGTTACGTCTGGATTGGCACATACAGCTCCATTTGTGGAAATTCCACTGACACTTGCAGAGGTTTGATAGTTGTAAAGTCGGCAGAGCTTTGCCCACAACTGGGAAGGGGACGTTCGTGTTTCAATGATGGACACATAGCGTTCCTAACACTCCTGCTTCCTACGTTTCATGAGGAGGCAAACCTGGGCACAGAGCCATTTGAAGGCAATGAGGTTCTCCAGGGACAGGTGGTCTTATGACATTGGAGAGCCCACCTACAGTCTCTAATGACTGCAGCGATTTCAGGCGACCACCAAGGCACTGACGTCCGCTGGGGGCAGCTGGAGCTACAAGGGATTGCCCAATCAGCTGCAGCTATAATGGTACTACTGATGGTGTGAATCGTCTTATCGATGGTGATAGCAGATCCAAAAGTGTCCCGGTCAGCCTTGGGAAGAGACCACCTCGACAAGCAGCGAGATGAAGGACTCTGGGGGGAGGGGGGGGGGACAGGAAGAGTGGAAAGTGGTCACTACCACACAAGTCGTCATGTGCTATCCAGTGGATGGATGGGAGAAGGCCAAGACTGAAAACTGTGACATCAATGGTCGAATATGTGCCATGCACCATACTGAAATGCGTGCAGGCACCTGCGTTTAGGAGGCCAAGGTCAAGTTGAGTTAGTAGGTCCTTAACATCTTTGCATACCAGACCCTTGGTCTAGGGGTAGCGTCTTTGATTCATAATCAAAACGTCTTCGGTCCCGGGTTCGATCCCCGCCACTGCCTAAATTTTGATAAATAATCAGCATTTGCGGCCGAAGACTTCCGGCATAAGAAGTCAGCCTCATTCTGCCTACGGCCTTGTCAAAGAGGGCGGAGGAGCGGATAGAGGTTCAAGGCACTCTCTTGTCCTAGGGGTGGGAAATTGCCCCTAAAGGCGGAAGAATGAGCAATGATCAACGACATGAGGATGCAGAAGGCAATGGAAACCACGGCATTAAAGACACGTAACGTGTATCCACAGGACATGTGGCCTGTATTTGAAGAAGTGTCATGATGATCTCTCCATTGGCAAAAGATTCCGGAATACTCCCCCATTCGTATCTTCGGGAGGGGACTGCCAAGGGGGAGGTTACCATGAGAAAAAGATTGAATAATCAACGAAAGGATAACGTTCCACGAGTCGGGGCGTGGAATGTCAGAAGCTTGAACGTGGTAGGGAAACTAGAAAATCTGAAAATGGAAATGCAAAGGCTCAATCTAGATATAGTAAGGGTCAGTGAAGTGAAGTGGAAGGAAGACAAGGATTTCTGGTCAGATGAGTATCGGGTAATATCAACAGCAGCAGAAAATGGTATAACAGGTGTAGGATTCGTTATGAATAGGAAGATAGGGCAGAGGGTGTGTTACTGTGAACAGTTCAGTGACCGGGTTGTTCTAATCAGAATCGACAGCAGACCAACACCGACAACTATAGTTCAGGTATACATGCCGACGTCGCAAGCTGAAGATGAACAGATAGAGAAAGTGTATGAGAATATTGAAAGGGTAATGCAGTATGTAAAGGGGGACGAAAATCTAATAGTCATGGGCGACTGGAATGCAGTTGTAGGGAACGAGTAGAAGAAAAGGTTACAGGAGAATATGGGCTTGGGACAAGGAATGAAAGAGGAGAAAGACTAATTGAGTTCTGTAACAAGTTTCAGCTAGTAATAGCGAATACCCCGTTCAAGAATCACAAGAGGAGGAGGTATACTTGGAAAAGGCCGGGAGATACGGGAAGATTTCAATTAGATTGCATCATGGTCAGACAGAGATTCCGAAATCAGATACTGGATTGTAAGGCGTACCCAGGAGTAGATATAGACTCAGATCACAATATAGTAGTGATGAAGAGTAGGCTGAAGTTCGAGCCATACGCAAAGAAGTGGGATACGGAAATACTAAGGAATGCCGAGATACGTTTGAAGTTCTCTAAGGCTATAGATACAGCAATAAGGAATAGCGCAGTAGGCAGTACAGTTGAAGAGGAATGGACATCTCTAAAAAGGGCCATCACAGAAGTTGGGAAGGAAAACATAGGTACAAAGATGGTAGCTGCGAAGAAACCATGGGTAACAGAAGAAATACTTCAGTTGATTGATGAAAGGAGGAAGTACAAACATGTTCCGGGAAAATCAGGAATCAGAAATACAAGTCGCTGAGGAATGAAATAAATAGAGAGTGCAGGGAAGCTAAGACGAAATGGCTGCAGGAAAAATGTGAAGACATCGAAAATGATATGATTGTCGGAAGGACAGACTCAGCATACAGGAAAATGAAAACAACCTTTGGTGACATTAAAAGCAACGGTGGTAACATTAAGAGTGCAACGGGAATTCCACTGTTAAATGCAGAGGAAAGAGCAGATAGGTGGAAAGAATACATTGAAAGCCTCTATGAGGGTGAAGATTTGTCTGATGTGATAGAAGAAGAAACGGGAGTCGATTTAGAAGAGATAGGGGATCCAGTATTAGAATCGGAATTTAAAAGAGCTTTGGAGTGTTGTGGATTGGCCAGACAGCCAACCCACTATGAGAGGAAGCCGAAAGGCACGCGTTTTAGCTCACGCAGGCTGGCGTGAGGTCTGGAACAGGTCAAGGAAATGAGACTAACAAAAAACGTACGTAGCTGCTGGAATACTTGGGACAAGGAATGAAAGTCGGCCGATTTAAAGGCTACCACCTAGCAAGTGTGGTGTCTGGCGGTGACACCACATGGAGGACTTTAATCCATAATTGGTGAACATAGCTCTTGACGGTACATGTTTTACAGCATCAATAGTAACTGGTAATGGCGCCTTGCTAGGTCGTAGCAAATGACGTAGCTGAAGGCTATGCTAACTATCGTCTCGGCAAATGAGAGCGTATTTTGTCAGTGAACCATCGCTAGCAAAGTCGGCTGTACAACTGGGGCGAGTGCTAGGAAGTCTCTCTAGACCTGCCGTGTGGCGGCGCTCTGTCTGCAATCTCTGATAGTGGCGACACGCGGGTCCGACGTATACTAACGGACCGCGGCCGATTTAAAGGCTACCACCTAGCAAGTGTGGTGTCTGGCGGTGACACCACATGGAGGACTTACGGTCAAATAAGGCAGAAGGGATAGATAACATTCCATAAGAATTTCTAAAATCATTGGGGGAAGTGGCAACAAAACGGCTATTCACGTTGGTGTGTAGAATATATGAGTCTGGCGATATACCATCTGACTTTCGGAAAAGCATCATCCACACAATTCCGAAGACGGCAAGAGCTGACAAGTGCGAGAATTATCGCACAATCAGCTTAACAGCTCATGCATCGAAGCTGCTTACAAGAATAATATACAGAAGAATGGAAAAGAAAATTGAGAATGCGCGAGGTGACGATCAGTTTGGCTTTATGAAAAGTAAAGGGACGAGGAGGAGGAGGAGGAGATGACTGTTTAACGTCCCGTCGACAACGAGGTCATTAGAGACGGAGCACAAGCTCGGATTAGGGAAGGATGGGGAAGGAAATCGGCCGTGCCCTTTCTATGGAACCATCCCGACATTTGCCTGAAGCGATTTAGGGAAATCACGGAAAACCTAAATCAGGATGGCCGGACCCGGGATCGAACAGTCGTCCTCCCGAATGCGAGTCCAGTGTGCTAACCACTGCGCCACCTCGCTCGGTATAAAGGGACGAGAGAGGCAATTCTGACGTTACGGCTGATAATGGAAGCAAAGCTAAAGAAAAATCAAGACACTTTTATAGGATTTGTCGACCTGGAAAAAGCGTTCGACAATATAAAATGGTGCAAGCTGTTCGAGATTCTGAAAAAAGTAGGGGTACGCTATAGGGAGAGACGGGTCATATACATTATGTACAACAACCAAGAGGGAATAATAAGAGTGGACGATCAAGAACGAAGTGCTCGTATTAAGAAGGGTGTAAGACAAGGCTGTAGCCTTTCGCCCCTACTCTTCAATCTGTACATCGAGGAAGCAATGATGGAAATAAAAGTAAGGTTCAGAAGTGGAATTAAAATACAAGGTGAAAGGATATCAATGATACGATTCGCTGATGACATTGCTATACTGAGTGAAAGTGAAGAAGAATTAAATGATCTGCTGGACGGAATGAACAGTCTAATGAGTACACAGTATGGTTTGAGAGTAAATCGGAGAAAGACGAAGGTAATGAGAAGTAGTAGAAATGAGAACAGTGAGAAACTTAACATCGGGATTGATGGTCACAAAGTCAATGAAATTAAGGAATTCTGCTACCTAGGCAGTAAAATAACCAATGACGGACGGAGCAAGGAGGACATCAAAAGCAGACTCGCTATGGAAAAAAAGGCATATCTGGCCAAGAGAAGTCTACTAATATCAAATACCGGCCTTAATTTGAGGAAGAAATTTCTGAGGATGTACGTCTGGAGTACAGCATTGTATGATAGTGAAACATGGACTGTGGGAAAACCGGAACAGAAGAGAATCGAAGCATTTGAGATGTGGTGCTATAGACGAATGTTGAAAATTAGGTGGACTGATAAGGTAAGGAATGAAGAGGTTCTACGCAGAATCGGAGAGGAAAGGAATATGTGGTAAACACTGATAAGGAGAAGGGACAGGGTGATAGGACATCTGCTAAGACGTGAGGGAATGACTTCCATGGTACTAGAGGGAGCTGTAGAGGGCAAAAACTGTAGAGGAAGACAGAGATTGGAATATATCAAGCAAATAATTGAGGACGTAGGTTGCAGGTGCTACTCTGAGATGAAGAGGTTAGCACAGGAAAGGAATTCGTGGCGGGCCGCATCAAACCAGTCAGTAGACCGATGACCAAAAAAAAAAAAAACATCTTTGCCATGTCAGTAACCTTGGTTCCACCCCACAAAGGGTTATGGGCATTAAAATCATCCAGAAGGAGAAAAGGTGGGAGGAGTTGCGAAATCAGTGCAGCCCATACATGGGGCAGTATGTCACCATCTGGAGGGAGATAGATGTTACATATGGCAATTTCCTGGGTTGTCCTCACCCTGACAGCCACAGCTTCTAAAAGTGTTTGAAATGGCACAGGTTCGCTACAGACGGAGGTAAGAACAAAGATGCAAACGCTACCTGACAGTCTGTCACAGGCTGGACGCCTTTTGTAGGAGGCACAATAGCTGCGAAGGGGGAGGGGGGGTCCGCATTGCAGGAAACAGGTTTCCTGAAAGACAGTACAAAAAGCAGATGTAATGCTTGAAAGTTGATGTAATTCAGCCAGGTGGGAGAAAAAACCACCGCAGTTCCGCTGAAATATGACGCTTTCTGGAATTGGGGAAGACATATAGTGGCCAAGGAGGCAGGTTATGTTGTAGAATCACCTCCCGCCACCAGCTGAGTATTTGTATCTGTTGCCATTGCAGATGAGGCGTCGGTGAGAGTCACGTACTCAGGGGATGCTAAAATCTCCATCTCGTCCTCAGATGCAGAACTGGTAGGGAGTGGTGGTGTTGGGGACACTGGAGCGTCATGTTCGTTAGTAGACTTCTTCTTCATTTGCTTGCTCTCTCGCTTCTCTGTGGGGGCCTGCTGGCAGGGTATCTCCGAAGTAGCTTCAGGAATGGAGGAAGATCGTGAAGCCCTTCAACCACCAGCTTGTGGCTCCTTTAGCCACTGGCGAGTGTCCACTGTGGCATTAGTAGCGACCTTGGAAGGGAGGGTCCCAAGGGACCCCTTCCACACGAGAGAAGCCGGAGGAGGCTGTTGCTTCACCATCTGGGGGGGGGACCGATGTCCCAGGCGTTTTGGGGGGGGGGGGTAGTGCTCCTGAAGTAGGGCAAGCAGGGGGAATGGTGCTCCCCACAGTTGACATAGTGGGAGGTGGCGTCCATGGAGTATCATGGAGTATATGGATGCAATGTACATCCACAGTCTCTACATGTGATACTGAAATTGCAGTGGAAAGACATGTGCCTTAATTTCCTGCACTTAAATCACTGCATAGGGGGAGGGATGTAAGGTCTGACGTCACTGAGGTAAACCATCACCTTGATCTTTTCAGGCAGTGAATCACCCTCAAAGGCCAAGATGAAGGCACTGGTAGCAATCTGATTGTCTTTGGGTCCTCTGTGGATGTGCCAGGTGAAATGAACTCCCCACCATTCTAAATTGGCGCGGATCTCGTCGTCAGACTGCAAGAGGATATTGCGATGGAAAATAATCCCTTGGACCATGTTGAGTCTTTTATGGGGAGTGACGGAAATGGGAATATCACCCAGGTGGTCACAGGCGAGTAACACACAGGACTGAGCAGGAGATACTGTCTGTGTGAGGACTGAGCTACTTCTCATTTTCGACAGTGAAGCCATTTGCCCAAACTTATCCTTGAGATATTCAACAAAAAATTAAGGCTTCATAGCTAGGAAGGGGTCCCCAAAAAATGCAGACAAAATACCTCGGCGAATAAGACTCTCTCTTTCCCATAGAACTACATTCCTCCAATCGTGTGGGTAGGGAAGGGAACGATTTGGGGTCATACCTCTGAGCATTAAAGTCAACTTTCCCTTTTTTTAGAGAGTGCTTGGGCCATTTGGTCCCCAGCAAAAGATAACTTGGTCCGCTTCATTGCGGGTCATCTGCCTTGATGCCACCCACTCTGATCAGGGGCTCTCCCCACAGGCGCCACCCAGCCACAGCAAAGACCACCTGGCACGATGGTTGTTGCTGGGAGTCCCAATGTCCTAAGAAGATGGGCATCTACTCCTTGACATATGTGGAGAGTTTACAGCTCAGGCATCAGCAGTGCAATCCCTGTGTTGTCAGGGGGTTACCACCAAGTACGTACATGACAGCCCTACAACAGTGGACTGGTTACCGTGTTGGATGTTGGGTGCCAAGAAATCCAATATTGTCATGGGGGCGCAAGAGGACAGGAGACAATGGAAGAAGATGACATACCCAGGAAGGTGTCCTCACTTAAATAGTTGAACTGCAGGTGGAGATGCAAAGCCATGACAGGGAGAGGTGCAGGAGATTTAATCTAATTGCACTATGGATAACTGGTGCACCATGTAAGGCGTCCTGCCCCAAATGGCACACACTTCCGTAGAATTTGGAAAGTGGGAGGTCAAACTATAAAATGGGACCTGAAGTTGTAGGGCCGAAAGGTGGGAGACACATTTTGGTCGCCTCTTACGACAGGCAGTATTACCTTGGGCCTATTGTAACCCCCAGACCAACAGGGAAGCTGTTCATAGGCATTTGAACTGGACATCCCTGCATCGAAGGGGTGGGTGTGGTGCATTGGTTCACTGAACCCCATGCTCATCGGATTTATCGACTCGTGATTGCTTTCTGTAGGGAACCATGAAACTGTGGAGTCCGAAATTGATCTCCTTGCAAAATTCGCATGTGCTGCTGCTGTGATCAAACTCCCAGTATGTTCGAGATGTCTGGCAGTCAGTGCTCTGTCAGTGTCAGACAAGCTTGACTTCTGTTGGTGCAAACTTTGTGCATCTGTTGTATCATTAGAGCTGTAGTCACGTCATACATCATGTGTACTTATTATTTCCAATAAATGTTTCAAATAAAGAAGTCTCTTGTTTCTTTCTGATATTTAAACACTACTATCACTTACCCCTAACATTTGTGACCATGGGTTGCTATGTAACTCTCAATCCCCGTTGATGTGCTCCACTGCTCCTAGAAGTTTGTCACAATACTTCCAGGACACCCTGTAGGTATTAATTTTCTAGCTTTTGTTGAAAGTGATGATGCAGCTAAAAGTTGTGAAACTGGTCATTCCTATAAATAAAGAACCTACAGGTAAAGTGATTTTATCTTTTCAAAATCTTTTTATAATTGTATTAATAAAACTTGTATCAAAATAAATAAACACTGCAGTTCTCTATTAATTATTATCCCCTAACATGCGTGCTGACTTACTTATCCAGTTGTAGGAAGACCCACAATTTAACACATAACACAAATAACAATGTGTAAGGGTACAAACAGAGATGGAAATTTTGTCAGAATGTGATTATCTGCTCTCATTGGCTGACGTTCACTAATTAATTTAGAGCATTTGACCATGGTCCTGGAAGTTGTTGTTTCGATCTCAGGCAGGGGCAGGGATTTTCCTTGTTCTAGTCCCTTCAGGATAGCACCAGGGCCACTCAACATGCTGTCAGAATGAGTATTGGCATCTTTCCTGGGGTTAAAGAGCAGTATGGGCTAGGAAACCACCGCAATTGTCTGTCTCTGAGCTGCAGCAGATAGAAGTGCTCCACTCTTCTGGCAGTAACGTCAATAGCCTAATCATGGGCTTGTGCCACAGACTTTATCTTTAATTTATCTCATGAATTAACTTACTTTTGTTTCAAGTATTAATTCCTTTTATTTTAATTGAACTCTTTTTGCACACATAGATGTAATGTATTTGTAAGTGTATTTCATCATGAGAAGTGTTGTCTGTAAAAATGTTCCCATTATGGAAATTTGTACTATGTATTAATTTCCTATAAATGAATGTATTAATTGCTGTGCCCAGTTAGAATCAAATATGATCTACATTTTATGCAAAAGAGGAAGGAGACAGCTGAGGGTAGAGAGTGGAAGTGCCCAGAGTTCACAGATTTTTATTACTGTCAGTAAAGAGAAGACATGTAGAACGGTCATTTGGACAGTGTCAGTGGATGAACCATTAAATAAAGTGCTGTAATAACAGCAGCAGGAAGAGAATGCTGGAGAGAATAACATTCTCCAGTTGCCTGAGCCCTATTGCATTTGCATCACGAATTTTCTCCTGATGGACACAATCCATGGCATGGCTTATCATCAGTAAAGGGCTTATGGAAGAATATGGCCCAAACATCTCTCTCTATTGCCTCCAGATTTTCTTCATTTCTCATAATTGCCTGCCCATAGTATACCTGCAAGTTTCCTATTTCAGTTTTAGTTAACTGACCCTGTCCGGTCAACAATTTTCCATCTTCTAATTTTTTTCCTCTCATATCAACAGTTAGTTTTCTTAGCCTTGTTCCCAAACGTTTTTGAACATGGCCTACACATTCTATTTTTCTAATAATGGCATCTCCATGTGGCTTAGAGTTCACCGCATTGTTGTATGCCTTAGTATCACCATCACCCAAATATTTGGTGGACCGTTCACCTCTTGTTTCTACAGAGTGATGAAATATTTGTTACACTCCATGAACTTCCAAACCACCACTTGTTCCTCTAAAATTAGACACAGTTGTGTTCTTTATGTTCATTGACTTTACAACATTTGCAACATTTAGACATTATCTCCACATCTAACACTTTACTGGTGTCTACACTCGTGGCACTCACTACTCCATTCAGAGAAGTATGTCCTCTTTTCTGTCAACTTCCATCAAATGCAACTGCAATATCCGAATAACCATAATTTTCTTCCACTGCTTCCCTGTCAGCCAGTTTCATGCTTTGCTCACTGACCTCACATACAGCTTTCTCTAATATTGCAGTCAGTTTTTCAAATTTATTTGGTGGTTGATGTAAGTTCATCACTGAACAAAAGTTTCTCCCTGTAGCCATGCCCTTGCCAATGGATTGTAAGGCATAAACTAATCTAGTATTGATTTCATAAAGGCTACTTGCATCTGGTTTTGATGAACTCATAAATGAAATCACAGCTGAGCATTTAGTGCAAATTAAAATCCAAAGCAATTGCTATGCTTTTTCTCCCACTGGCACTCTCACAAATTTTCACACTCTGTGATTCACCACACTGTCTACATTGCACAAATTTAGAAATTAAATATGATAACATTCTCAGATTTATAATAGTGTTACTGCACCCCTGGTCACTTACTGTAAATTCGTTGTAACTCTCTTGAAATGGTGGGAGCTTCTTTGATGATGCATTTGTTGAAGAATTACAATTAGAAACATCGTTGCCAGGCGACATAACCTCTTGTGCAGAAAGCTTTCTGAACTTATTTCCTCTAAATTGTCGTTTCTTGAAAATGCCTTTATGTTTCATCATCTTCAATAAACACAACAAAACACACGCAAACAAGCACTGCAAACGTAAGTATAACAACTACTCGCAATCACACTTGAACCAAACCAACCGCGTGTTTGAAAGTGTGTTGATTACAAACAGCAGAAACAAAAGAATACTGACCATTGCATTCCAATGCAAGGATAGCCAACATGCACAGGAGTAAGGGAAAATCCCTAATGTGCAATGTAGGGGATACAAAGATCTAAAATATATGCAGAAAAGTGGGTGACAAAAAAATGGGTGTGGCACATAAACGCACGTGGTAGGAAAATGCTCTTTAAATGCTCAGAAAAAAAATTCCAGCAAAATCCTTTTCAGAGTATTTAAATAAGACCTTAATCGTTCGAAATATGACGAAAACCAAAAATCGAGTTTTTTCAACCTGAACCATGGTCTGGTCCCCTTAAAACCTTTTGAATTTTTCCTATATAAAAAGTGAGATGACACATGATTTGTTATTATTAATACTAATTCCATTATATTGTGCATTTCAGAGATTCCACCAAGTCACAGTGCAGTGCTGTGGATCTAGTGACACTCAGCTGCTGAGTTTGGACAACAGCTGTAGGTCACAGGTATTGTCCACTAACAAGTGGTTGGATGGAGGCTTTGAAAGAACAGACTAAGAAAAAGTGATTTTGAGAATGACAATGACTTTGATAGAAACTAATTTTAATGACATTATTTTTTCAGTCATTGCTCTTCTGTAAGACCTCGTTTACTGAGGAGAGCTCATGTAACTTAAAGTTGATAGCAATAATAATGAAAACAGTGTTATATATAGTTATATACAGTGTTCATCAATGAAGTTCTTGGAATATCAAAAGAAATATTTGATGTTATTTCAACTGAAAATCATGGAAACAAGTTAAGTTCCAGAATGGAGGCGTTAAATAAGTTCAGTATGGAAATGCATGTCAAGAAGTAAACCTCTAAACTGGAATTCTAAAGTAATACACAAAACTGGACCCTCAAAACAATGTGAACTTTTTTCTATATTTTGGAACGATGTTAGTTTTTCCGTCCAGTGCTTAACACAGACTCACAAAGACAGTGGAAACTTTACATTTATATGATATTGACAGATTCTGTAATCTATGCTAGCTACAAACCAGAGGTGTCATACTATATCAGAAAGTAGATTAAAATTTTTGTTCAGTAAATTTTCAAAAACGTTTGTCATGATGGATCATAGATTTACTAAAGAATCTAATCAAAAAGTTGTAAATCATCTTGTTATTTGCTAATATCCCTTTCATGGAAAAGAAATGTGATAATGGACCAATGAATTTAGGATATGCATCATATCTCCTTTTGCTATGAAAAATTTAGTGGCCAACTCGAAATACAGTGAAAAGAAATACAATGATGCATACAACCCATGAAAACTACAAACTGCAACAAATGGTGTAGCACCAAAAAATGTATACAACAACATAATAGGTGAATGATTATTGGCAAGCATCATTGTGTCAAAGTAACTTACTTTTTTGCATAATCTGTGGATCATAATTGTAATCGCTCATTATCGAGGTGAATGAATAAGTTTTACTGTTACAGCAGACTTTATCAGTGTAAAATATGTCTGTAACACTGACCATTTACATAACTGTCTTCAGCTACTTGTTTTGCATACAGTATTACTCAGCAACACAAACTGCTTAAACCATTGATGAAATAGACTTCACATTATGACATTATGTTGAAACCAACATTTTGGTCAACAGATTATTGGTGGCATCCATTATCAGACAACTTCTGATACATTGTTCAATTTAGCTTATTATTTGTAGTACTCACAGTAGAGTTTCTTTATTATACAGGTGAAATTTTGTGCAGTGTCTTGTTGCACCAAAATATATGTGAAAACAAGTAATATTTCGTTTTATAGATAAAGTTTTTTAAGGATACTAAAGCATTTGTGAACGTATTTTTTTGAAAGGTAAGATATGTGTTCCTCAGATCTAAAACTCAATGAATGATGAAAATTTTGAGACTGTGAAATCATAATATCTGATTCACTATAAGAGTCTTTAAGCAACGTTTTCTAACATATCATGCATAATATCCTGAAATTGTTTCAGTATCTGCATTGGTTTAAGCAACAGTCATAAAACATAAACATTTATTTTATCTAAAAACTGGGCATTAAGGGTAGAATCTGATGAGATATTTAAAGACTTGCAAGAAAAATAACGTTTCTGTATTAGCCAAATTACTGATTTATGTGACTGTACTGCCATCATTTAAAATTACTGACTTAAGGTTAAGAAGATTCATAATGAAGAAAGTTCATTTATGTGCACATCTCTCAAAATTAGGAACTTTATCCTTCAACATATGGAAACTGAATGTGAGAGACAAAAATTTTTCAGTATTATCACTGTTTTAGTGATCGCATTTGTCCTTTTGAAATATTACGTTTTCAACATAAATAAGTTTTCTGATATAAGTTCAGCTTTGCGCCACTACCTGAACAAGCTACTAGTTGTAGTTTGCTCCCACTGTTGGAATACTTAAACCCATCAGTTTGTGTGTTTATCAAATACTGGAAAATTCTCTTTGAAACTTGCCAATATACTACAATAGCTCAAAAACTGATTGGTCGTGAAATAAGCGACAAACATAGCCTTTTACAGTAATGGACGTTTTAGACTTTGGATTGTTTTTTAAAAGGTAATAAATGCATGTTAGAATTGACTGGAACATTCAAGTAATTTGCATCGCCTGTTGCTAACTTTCCAATTGTTCTCACATATGTGCATTGATGTATTAACATTTTCTTTCATACACGATATCGTTCGAGTTCCACTCCTCCAAAACAATCGCCATCTCTCATTGTAAAACGAAAAGATTCTTCTAGTGGCCTGAAAACATTACAAATCACTATCCTCAATTTTGATGTGGTAAGTTTATCATCTACAAATAACACAAACATATCAGCTTGTAATGCTCCGTGCAGATTAGATTGACACATTGTGTTGCAATGGACAGATTAAAAAAAATCCACCTCTTTAATTTTGGTATACACAGTCCCATTGACAACGAACAATCGATGGTACACCACACTGCATGTGATGGAACGTGTTGGGAGATCATTTAGGATCTGTTAGATGAGCCACTTTTGCAGTAACCATCCAAAAGTGAACTGTGGTTATGTCGTTTACAATGAAGACTCCCCCAACGATGTAACTAATGGCTGATCTCTGAAGGAAGAATGCCACTAACAAACACAATGCCGATCTGAACCTTAACACAATACTAATTTCGGGCTAGATGGCCGATGTTAGATATCATAGTTGAAAAAATTTTAGGATAACGCATCTGAATTTAATTAAAAAGAAGAATTCCAGAGTTCCTACGATAACTGACACCTATGAGACTAATTTGACAGGCATTAAATAAATACAACGACGTTGAAACCTGAGTATGCTATCCTCACTAGCATGCAGCTTCTTGTAGCCAAAAAATTAACAACTCACATTGACACGAAGATACCATGTATCAATGTTATTCTCCAGTTATTATGATTGAAAACACTCTAATAGCGATGGACATATATGAACTTAACCAACAGCTCTGTTCACTTAAAATAAATCTAATACTGCTGAGCTTTAGTGTACTTTCATTAAATATTATGTATTTGTACGCCGTTTGTTTCTGATGAAGCAACGATATTATTATTACGTTTTATTTACATTCCGAACCAGCAACTGTATAATTAACAGCCTGAGAATTCATCATTTTATTCCAATGTTCCAAGTTTATTGCGAACCTATTCTTTCGTAATATAGTTTCTTTCTAAGTATTGGTACTATTATTTGCTTTCCAAAGACTTCTTCTTTTTCCCAAGTCCGAATCAATATAGTTATTATTATACACTCCTGGAAATTGAAATAAGAACACCGTGAATTCATTGTCCCAGGAAGGGGAAACTTTATTGACACATTCCTGGGGTCAGATACATCACATGATCACACTGACAGAACCACAGGCACATAGACACAGGCAACAGAGCATGCACAATGTCGGCACTAGTACAGTGTATATCCACCTTTCGCAGCAATGCAGGCTGCTATTCTCCCATGGAGACGATCGTAGAGATGCTGGATGTAGTCCTGTGGAACGGCTCGCCATGCCATTTCCACCTGGCGCCTCAGTTGGACCAGCGTTCGTGCTGGACGTGCAGACCGCGTGAGACGACGCTTCATCCAGTCTCAAACATGCTCAATGGGGGACAGATCCGGAGATCTTGCTGGCCAGGGTAGTTGACTTACACCTTCTAGAGCACGTTGGGTGGCACGGGATACATGCGGACGTGCATTGTCCTGCTGGAACAGCAAGTTCCCTTGCCGGTCTAGGAATGTAGAACGATGGGTTCGATGACGGTTTGGATGTACCGTGCACTATTCAGTGTCCCCTCGACGATCAGCAGTGGTGTACGGCCAGTGTAGGAGATCGCTCCCCACACCATGATGCCGGGTGTTGGCCCTGTGTGCCTCGGTCGTATGCAGTCCTGATTGTGGCGCTCACCTGCACGGCACCAAACACGCATACGACCATCATTGGCACCAAGGCAGAAGCGACTCTCATCGCTGAAGACGACACGTCTCCATTCGTCCCTCCATTCACGCCTGTCGCGACACCACTGGAGGCGGGCTGCACGATGTTGGGGCGTGAGCGGAAGACGGCCTAACGGTGTGCGGGACCGTAGCCCAGCTTCATGGAGACGGTTGCGAATGGTCCTCGCCGATACCCCAGGAGCAACAGTGTCCCTAATTTGCTGGGAAGTGGCGGTGCGGTCCCCTACGGCACTGCGTAGGATACTACGGTCTTGGCGTGCATCCGTGCGTCGCTGCGGTCCGGTCCCAGGACGACGGGCACGTGCACCTTCCGCCGACCACTGGCGACAACATCGATGTACTGTGGAGACCTCACGCCCCACGTGTTGAGCAAGTCGGCGGTACGTCCACCCGGCCTCCCGCATGCCCACTATACGCCCTCGCTCAAAGTCCGTCAACTGCACATACGGTTCACGTCCACGCTGTCGCGGCATGCTACTAGTGTTAAAGACTGCAATGGAGCTCCGTATGCCACGGCAAACTGGCTGACACTGACGGCGGCGGTGCACAAATGCTGCGCAGCTAGCGCCATTCGACGACCAACACCGTGGTTCCTGGTGTGTCCGCTGTGCCGTGCGTGTGATCATTGCTTGTACAGCCCTCTCGCAGTGTCCGGAGCAAGTATGGTGGGTCTGACACACCGGTGTCAATGTGTTCTTTTTTCCATTTCCAGGAGTGTATATTTTTAAAATTATGTATAGCTAAATGTTTGGTTTTCAGTGTTTACATAATATTGTATTCTTGGCCTTTGCAAAGTTCGATTAATGGGGTTAACTTAAGTTAATTAACTTTCCCTAAAGCAACTCTAGAAAAATCACCTTTTCTCTCTGTTTCTTTCTTTATCTTAGTCTCTTTGTCTCGTTCTTTCGCTTTACTAAAAGAATGAAAACTTTCTTTAGTACTTTCTCTGTGGGACAAAAGACATATGAAGAACAAAGTTTTGACTATCATAAAATTAAACAATTTTGTTTTTATCTTGAAAATCTCAATGGTAACAATTTATGGTGGTTGGTTCAAGTGCTGTTTATAAGATATTCCCCTTCTAATTGGAAAACAAACTAAAAAAAAAGACACAGGCAAAAATCCTAAGTGTCACCGCCACTTTGTATTCTAATTTAAGATTTCAACAAAATTCAGAACACAGCTTTAACTTTCACAAAATTAAACAATTTCATTTTTATCTTGAAAATCTCAATAGTAGCAATTTATGGTGGTTGGTTCAAGTGCTGTTTTACGCTATTCCCCTTCTAATCGGAAAACAAACTAAAAAAAAGGGCAAAAACCAAAGTGTCACCACCACTTTGTATTCTACTTTAAGATTTTAACTAAATTCAGACTTCTTCAGGCGTTGACATTCATGTACACACTACACCTTGAAGTTAATAAATCAGTTACAGCACCGATAAGATAATCACCGTTCATCCCTACTTTAAATGCTTCTTGACTTGGCCGTTTTCTGCCTTCACCCTATCAAAACATAGGAAGATAGTCTGTTTTCAAAGACAATCGCGATATACGGTACATTATATTAATGTACAATAAAGTTGCGCCATCAGGACCTCACAACTACAAGTCTCACCTCAGTAGATGATCGTGGGGTTCTCAGGCATTGTTCCAATAACTCAGAACACGCAATAATAATAATCCTAATTGGCCGATACTCGCTCCGTATTCTGAACACGCAACAGCAATAATCCTAATTGGCCGATACTCGCGCCGTATTCCCTTACACCCACTATTATATCAGCTGTGATTATCCCTTGTACATGTTAAGTTCATTTTTATCGGCCTTCGGTAAGGGTTCTGGCTGCCAGCCGCAGTAGTTGTAGCGTCGCTGACTCGCGCTGCTACGCACTCGCTCTGCTGATGGAGTATCTCTGACTGCGACCTTTTTTGCGTCAGCTTCTTCTCTCGGTCTTTAGATACTATACCATGTTAAAGGAATACACATTAATACATAGCTTTTACAAAGTTTAAACATCCATTTTCTTGTCGAGACTAAGTTGAGTCGGCTCTATTACGTAATGCAAAACAAAAAAATCTTAACAAAACTTTACAAGTTTCACCGCTGATTGTGCCACGGAATAAACACAAATAAGCGTCATTTGATTGAAAATTAAACTGAAAAAGAACGTCCAGAAACTTTTCGTTCCAACATCGAGGAGTCTGCAAATGCACGTATAGCGACTTCTCAAACTTGTCGATACATAATTCTTTGTGTCAGTCCCCAGGCCCCCATGTATTTCCATATAGATTTCTGTCTAAGGTTTCCATGTAGAAATGCAACGCGAATGTCGGACCATACCATCTCGAGATCTAATTATGTAACAGTACTCACATTGCGACCTGCTAGGACTCATAATAGTTGGTGGTGACTTGAATTTACACTCGATATGTTGGCGAAAATACATGTTTAATTCCGGAGGTATGCATAAAATATCATCCGAAATTGTGCTAAACGCATTCTCTGAAAATTATTTCGAGCAGTTAGTTCATGAGCCCACGCGAATAGTAAACGGTTGTGAAAACACACTTGACCTCTTAGCAACAAATAATCCTGAGTTAATAACGAGCATCAAAACCGATATAGGGATTAGTGAATACAGGGTTGTCGTAGCGAGATTGACTATTGTAATCCCCAAACCCTCGAAAAATAAGCGAAAAATATACCTATTCAAAAAAGCAGATAAAAATTCACTGGACGCCTTCCTGAGAGACAATCTCCACTCATTCCAAATTAATAATATAAGTGTAGACGAGAAGTGACTTAAATTCAAAGAAATACTGTCGGCAGCAATTGTGAGATTTATACCAAATAAACTAACAAACGACGGAGCTGATCCTCCTTGTTACACAAAACGGGTTAGAACATTGTTGCAGAAACAACGAAACAAACTGACGCAGAATCCCCAAGATTGCCGATCCTTTACAGAAGCTCGAAATTTAGCACTCAGTTCATGCGAGACGCCTATAACAGTTTGTCTAAAAACCTGGCAGAAAATCCAAAGAGATTCTGGTCGTATGTGAAGTATGTTAGCGGCAAGAAACAATCAAGGCCCTCTCTGCGCGATAACAATGTAGATAATATCGAAGACAGTGCTGCTAAAGCAGAGTTACTAAACACAGCCTTCCGAAATGCCTTCACAAAAGAAGACGAAGTAAATATTCCAGAATTCGAATCAAGAACAGCTGGCAATATTAGTAACGTAGAAATAAATATCTTCGGAGTAGTGAAGCTTCTCAAATCACTTAATAAAAGCAAGTCTTCTGGTCCAGACTGTATATCAATTAGGTTCCTTTCCGAGTATGCTGATGCATTAGCTCCATACTTAACAATCATATACAACCGTTCGCTCGACGAAAGATCCGTACCCGAAGACTGGAAAGCTGAACAGGTCATACCAATATTCAAAAAACGTAGTAGGAGTAGTCCACAAAATTACCACCCCATATCGTTAACGTCGATATATTGTGCTCGAACATTATTAATTACCTCGAAGGAAACCGTCTATTGACATACAGTCAACATGGGTTTAGAAAACGTCGTTCCTGTGAAACACAACTAGCTCTTTATTCGCATGAAGTGCTGAGTGCTATTGACAAGGGATTTCAGATCGATTCTGTATTCCTGGATCTCCGAAAAGCCTTTGACACTGTACGTGTGCTTATGGAATATCGTCTCAGTTGTGTGACTGGATTTGTGATTTCCTGTCAGAGAGGTCACAGTTCGTAGTAATTGACAGAAAGTCATTGAGTAAAACAGAAGTGATTTCTGGCGTTCCCCAAGGTTGTGTTATAGGCCCTTTGCTGTTCCTTATCGGTTTTTTGCAGATGACGCTGTCGTTTAACGACAAATAAAGTCATCAGAAGATCTAACAAAAAACTGCAAAACGATTTAGAAAAAATATCTGAATGGTGCGAAAAGTGGCAGTTGACCCTAAATAACGAAAAGTGTGAGGTCATCGACATGAGTACTAAAAGGAACTCGTTATACTTCGGTTACACGATAAATCAGTCTAATCTAAAAGCCGTAAATTCAACTAAATACCTAGGTATTACAATCACGAACAACTTAATTTGGAAGGAACACATAGAAAATGTTGTGGGGAAGGCTAACCAAAGACTGCGTTTTATTTGCAGGACACTTAAAAATGTAACAGACCTACTAAGGAGACTGCCTACACTACGCTTGTCCGTCCTCTTTTAGAATACTGCTGCATGGTGTGGTATCCTTACCAGATAGGTCTGACGGAGTACATCGAAAAAGTTCAAAGAAAGGAAGCACGTTTTGTACTATCGCGAAATATGGGAGAGAGTGTCACAGAAATGATACAGGATTTGGGCTGGACATCGTTAAAGGAAAGCCGTTTTTTGTTGCGACGGAATCTTCTCACGAAATTCCAGTCACCAACTTCCTCCTCCGAATGCGAAAATATTTTGTTGACACCGACCTACATAGGTAGGAACGATCACCACGATAAAATAAGGGAAATCAGAGCTCGTACGGAAAGATATACAGGGTGTTACGAAAAGGTACGGCCAAACTTTCAGGAAACATTCCTCACACACAAAGAAAGAAAATATGTTATGTGGACATGTGTCCGGAAACGCTTACTTTCCATGTTAGAGCTCATTTTATTACTTCTCTTCAAATCACATTAATCATGGAATGGAAACACACAGCAACAGAACGTACCAGCGTGACTTCAAACACTTTGTTACAGGAAATGTTCAAAATGTCCTCCGTTAGCGAGGATACATGCATCCACCCTCCGTCGCATGGAATCCCTGATGCGCTGATGCAGCCCTGAAGAATGGCGTATTGTATCACAGCCGTCCACAATACGAGCACGAAGAGTCTCTACATTTGGTACTGGGGTTGCGTAGACAAGAGCTTTCAAATGCCCCCATAAATGAAAGTCAAGAGGGTTGAGGTCAGGAGAGCGTGGAGGCCATGGAATTGGTTCGCCTCTACCAATCCATCGGTCATCGAATCTGTTGTTGAGAAGCGTACGAACACTTCGACTGACATGTGCAGGAGCTCTATCGTCCATGAACCACATGTTGTGTCGTACTTGTAAAGGCACATGTTCTAGCAGCACAGGTAGAGTATCCCGTATGAAATCATGATAACGTGCTCCACTGAGCGTAGGTGACTGACGAAACTAAAATGAGCTCTAACATGGAAATTAAGCGTTTCCGGACACATGTCCACATAACCAACATCTTTTCTTTATTTTTGTGTGAGGAATGTTTCCTGAAAGTTTGGCCGTACATTTTTGTAACACCCTGTATATGTACATTCTTTCCGCGCGCTATAGAGATTGGAATGATAGAGAATTGTGAAGGTGGTTCGATGAACCCTCTGCCAGGCACTTAAATGTGATTTTCAGAGTATCCATGTAGATGTAGATGTTGAAATGTGGCTTAAAGTAGCTAAAGAAATTTCTGTGACACACATCGTGAAAGTACACGGGAGGAATTAGTAAAACTGGAAATTACAGATGACTGCATTTCTCAAGACCTACGGGATTTTTGTTATTTTGATTGGAGCACAAGTTCAGTCAGCTAAAATCGACGGCGCGGCCATGAAAGTATGGATAAGAGAAACTGCCAAGGCTATGTTCCTTGTTTCAACATCTGTAAAGAAATATCAAATGAAAAATCTGTTAGTTTTTGAGTTGGCACATGCTATTTGAAACGAACTGCGTTTCATACACGAGCAGTAATCAGAAGCAATTAAGTTAACCCTACCGCAGGATTTTCATGAATATGGGGTGAATGTGAACGGTTCAGTTGTTGCACATGTAGCTGAAGTTGAAAACTTGACACTGTAGCTCCGAAATGTTGGAGAAAGTTGTGACCTGCCCTTCCATTGCCCATAGTTTAATTTTGCGGCGATCGGACGTATGTGTGGTATTGTTAATAGAGAAAACACACTTTGTTCCTGAACTCAATATGATAGTGTTTCTCTTTACCTTCACGGATGCTGTACTAAAGCTCCTCAAATCTGAGTGGAAATATGTTGCTTTGGAAGTTTAACAGTACAGATCACGTTAGTTAGATTACTGGCTTTCTGCACGCAACACACTTCCTAACAATGCCTCGACCCAAACGTGTTCTTATTAACAGTTATACGTATTTCAGTTTCACATTGAAGTTTGCCATAGCTGTATTACTTTCCCGAACTAATATTTTAGGTTATAGCGATCCATAATAATCTTGTTATAACTATTCAGATATTAATACGTTTCGCCGACGGCAGCTACTGAATGTCAACGATTACTTGTCCACTAATTTCGTATGTCATTACTCGTGTCTACTGATTTCACAGGTCATTATTCGCACCTTTCGCTAACAAATCGTATCATTGCTCGCTATTATCTTACCAGTCGACGTAACACATTCAGTCATGATTTATCACTTTAGCAAATCATTCAAATAACTTGTTGCGACACTTGTACAGGTGACCTTCTACTGGTAAACCGAACAACTCCTGACTTGTATAATGGCATGTGACGACGAACACTTGGGCTTAGGTATTGTTCAACTTGCAGCATTGCCACCTCAAGTCCTTAGGAAGAATCGAAATAAAAGATAAAAAGAAGCCGAAAAGTACCTAAATTATAGTTAAAAATACGTTAAAAGTATAGATCAAAATCCGTAAACAAAAAGCTCAACATTTATGCACACAATTATTCACCTATGAATTTTCAAAAAATGTTTACTCGTTTTCTTCTTCCTTCTCTGCGTTAGTTTCCACTGATGAAGTAGAAGTAGCTGCTGACACCTTGGTGTCAATCATTTGGAGTATGCTTTCTGGGAGCTTATAAGAATAGCAGCATTTACTAGTTCTTTCAAGTCCAAAGCGCACAAGAAAGACGACATTTAATTTTTTTGTAATCATTCGATTTCTCAGCCTACGCTTAAAAATGTTCACCTTGCTAAACACATGTTCCACGTCAGAATTTGAGAATGGAAGACTAAGAAATACTAATGAGACCAGTTCACGATATAGATTTTCTTTCATTGTTTGCATTATGAAATTTACTTAATTGTGCCCAAAACTTGACTATGTTTTTTGCATTTTACCATTCAGTATGTGATATGTTTCTCCATTGAGTTATAAATTAGTCAATTTCTTTAAAACCTAGCTCAAGTGCAATGTCAGTTATGGGAGGTTTCAACACTTACAAACTTTCCTCTACAGAGAACATACTTGCCGTTTTAAAAACTTACAAATTATGAGGAAGGTCGGATTGAAGTTCCTCTGTAAGCTTTACAGCAAACCTTATGTATCTGCATCTACATCAGTACTCCGTAAGCCACTTGACGGTGTGTGGCGGAGAGTATTTTGTGGCATCACCATATCTGCTCCCTGACCCCCCTTCTCTGTTCCATTCGCAACAGCAATCCTCTGTATTAGCTGCAATTTCTCGAATTTTCTCGCTGTGGTCACGTCGCAAGACGCATTTGACAGAAAGTAATGTATTGTCCAACTCTCCCCGGAAAGTACTCTCTCGAAATTTCAATAGTAAGCCTCTCCATGATACACAATGCCTCTCATGTAGCACCTGGCACTGGAGCATCTGTGCAACGCTTTCGCCCTGACTAAACGATCCCGTGACGAAACGCACCGCCCTTCGTTGAATCTTCTCTCAGTCCTAGCTTGTAAGGGTCCCAGGTTAATAAACATTGCTCAAGAATCGGTCAAACAAGCACCTTGAAAGCCACTTCTTTAGTGGATGAAGAATATTTTCATAAAATTCTTCCTACGAATCTCATTCTGACATCTACATTTTTACTAATTGTTTTATGTAGTCGTTCCACTCAAGGTCGCTCCGGATAGATACTCCTCGATGTTTTACGGTGGCTACTGTTTCCCGCACTTTGTCACCAATAGTTCAGTAGTGGATTTCTTTTCCTATGAATGCGCAATATGTTACTTTTATTTACGTTCGCGGTCAACTTGCAGTCCTTGCACCATTCAGTAACCCTCCGTAGGTCCGTCTGCAAATCGGTGCTGATTTCTGACATTATAGATAAACACACCATCTGCGAACAGACTTAAAGAGCTTCCGACGCATTCTAGTAGGTCATCTATATGCACTGCAAACAGTAATGGTCGTATCACATTTCCTTGTGGTAGCCCGAAATTACCTTTACATCTGCCGATTTTGTTCCGTTAAGAGGAATAGTGTCAAATGTCTACCTCAAATCTAAGAACGTGGCATCAACCTGTGGCCGATGTCTACGGTGCTCAGCGTCTCATGTAGGAAGAGGGCGAACTGAGTATCGCAACATCCCCATTGGCGGAATCCATGTAGATTTTTATAGAGAAGATTTTCGTGTCATAATGCAGGAGCATAAAACATGTTACATGATTCTGCAATAGATTGACGCCAACTATACAGGCCTGTAATTATGTGCATCTGTCTTCCGACCCTTCTTGGAAACGAGAATGACCTGCGCTTCTTTCCAGTCGCCAGGTACCCTATGTCGCTCCAGCGATCTGCGATAAACTGCTGCTAGAAGAGGAGCAAGTTCTTGCACATAATCCTTGTAGAACCTTAAAGGTAGATCGTTAGTGCTCCTGTTGCCTTTCCTCTACAAAGCGATTTGTTTTTCTGTTCCGCGATCACTTATCCCAATATCTGCCATTTCGAAGTTCAAAATGGCTCTGAGCACTATGCGACTTAACTGCTGAGGTCATCAGTCGCCTAGAACTTAGAACTAATTAAACCTAACTAACCTAAGGACATCACACACATCCATGCCCGAGGCAGGATTCGAACCTGCGACCGTAGCGGTCACGCGGTTCCAAAATGAAGCGCTAGAACCGCGAGGCCACACTGGCCGGCCATTTCGAAGTTCGCTCGATGATTGAAATGAGAGGCCGTGTTGCGATCTTCAGCAATGAAACATTTTCGGAAGACCGAAATAATTGTTTCGATCTTCTCTCTGTCATTTTGCCTTTCAGTGCCATTATGGTCACTGAGTGACGAAATAGATGGTTTCGAACAGCTTGCTGATTTTACGTGAGACCAAAACCTCTTAGGGTTTTTTGGTCATATCGGTTGACAAAATTTTACTTTCAAAGTCACTGGACGCTTCTCTTGTTGCTATGCTTACGCTCTTTTCGTTTCGTTCAGCATTTGTTTGTCAGCTAGCGTTTAACTTCTCTTGAATCTGTGATGAAGTTCTCTTTGTTTACGTAGAACTTTTCTAACGCGGCTATTAAACAACGATGAATCTCTCCCTTCCTTTAAAACCTTGCTCGATACATATTCTCGGTAGAGCTACCTCTTATTCTTCGTTTACTGCTTGTTGCAAAGAGTGACAGACAAGTCGAAGCAACGCCATGTGGGGATTTCCAAACTCTTCTTTAAATTTAACACTGTTTTGTTACACTCCGTCATTACACTCGCATTGTCAATTCAAATACCAAGCAGTATTTTAGGATTTAAATTATTTTTAGGCAGCAACTGCTCGATATTTTTTACTATGCTGGCAGCATCTCCAGATGTAAATTCCATTACCACAAACAATTTAGATACAGTTTTTCGTTGGCTACAACTAAAGTACGGTATCACAACTGCTAGAAGTTTAACCTTAGACACGTCAGCTGATTCATCTATCATTATACTAACTGCTCAGTGAGATACGTTTAACCATAAACACGTCAACTGATTCATCTATTGGCATACTAACTGCTCAATGAGTAACTGACGTTCGTGGAGTCACAACACCTGCACCGTTCACCACCACCGCCTACCGCAGTGGTATAAATGGTCTGAAGAGGGTCATATTCTGACCGAAACCGGTAGCCAATGCAAATAAAGGTCTTATCGTGGTCAAGACTGTTTTCAATCCATTTTTTAATTTTGTTATAGTATATTTAGACAAGGCAACAATGAAATGTAAAAAACCTTCTCCCGTTAACGTTAACAAGTTCGTTTGTGTGGCCATCATCCGCAGCTCCTGTTAACTTTCAATTACTATTTTGCAGCATTTATAAACAAGGGAAACTAAAAAAGTGAAGCTACACGAGTAGTTGGCGTTTTCTTCTGCCACACAACACTTTAAATAATATGTACACTCTTGCTGGCCTACACTATGCACAGCCTCAGCGTTGTCGACATCCTCGCTGTCATCTTCCGCCTCTTGTTCCGTCGTATAATATTTACGGTTATTTTCGACATGTTCTCTTTCATAAATTCTTTTAGTTCGTTTATTTTGCAGCTCTAGGGGATTCGGGCGCCTAATCTTATAAAGACCCTTGCAGATATGACAGAATTTCTTCATTTCGTGTTTAACCTTCTTGGACTGAACGTGTATCCTGACCAAAACGAAGTACACCTTAGTATACACAACTTGGTGTATCAACTTCCTATACTGCGCCTTCCTGCCATCGGTTTTCTTCACTAGCATTTGTTCCACCTTGCTGATCTTCTGTTCCAGGTCCCCTCATTGTCAGGCTAGTTCGTTAGGATTCCTCTGTCAGGCTGCATGTTAAATTGAATTTCTACCGCCGTGTACTCTGCAGAATCGCGTGGCACATTATTAATCACTTCTTCAAAATTATCTGCCAGCTGACCCCATTTTCCGTGTGCAGTTTGCAGTTGTAAGCCTCCTCCAGCATTGGCTATTAAAAGTTAATTCGTGAATAGTTTGTGATATTTAATGACAGCACTGAAGGACACGACAGAATCACGCCCGAGATACAGTCACCACACTATTAAAGTGTAATGACACGCGTCCTATCAAAACACTTGTTACTCCTGCTTAACATCTCAAAAAAAAAAAAAAAAAGTGGGAAGGTTCCTTGACATTAACACATTGTAAATAAACACTGGGTTGATTGTTCTTTAAGCTCAAAGAAACATGTCCGTACATTTTCCAATTCGCATTCATTCCGAAGTTTCACTAACTCGTATCTCGCAGTTTCTTTGGAGTTACCCAACGCCCTGAGGTTCGGTACAGTCGTCGTAATATTAAACATTCTTTTAGGAAACCAAATTGATCTTCATCTACTTCTGTACCTGATTATGCATACTGTGCCCATTCGCGACCTGCTCGGTATGCCGACCTAGCCAGGACTAACTCATCAATGCCCGCCAAAAATTGACAAGCGCCAAGACCACACTTCTCTCATATTATGGGGCATCCCCACATCATCTGTGCTGCAACATGCTGGCAGAGATAATTGGACGCGTTCCAAGTACAGGATCGATATCTGTACCCTACCTTCCACCAATTGTTTCCGAACGACGAGAAAAAACGAGAATTTTTGAAAATATAAAATAATTTGCTTTTCAATCAATGAAATATCCCCAAAATTTGACAAAAGGATTTAAAATTCGCGAAACTTCGAAAGAAAACCACAGAAATTTTCGATAATATAAAAGCTGCAATGGTGCCATCTTAATACAGATCAGATAGTTGTAGAATTTTGGAACACGTATTACATTCGGATATAGTGACTTTGCTGGAGATTAGAAATCTACTCTGTAGGAATCGGCATGGGTTTCGAAAAAGACGATCGTGTGAAACCCAGCTCGCGCTATTCGTCCACGAGACTCAGAGGGCCATAGACACGGGTTTCCAGGTAGATGCCGTGTTTCTTGACTTCCGCAAGGCGTTCGTCCCCCATAGTCGTTTAAAGAACAAAGTAAGAGCATATGGACTATCAGACTAATTGTGTGATTGGATGGAAGAGTTCCTAGATAACAGAACGCAGCATGTCATTCTCAATGGAGAGAAGTCTTCCGAAGTAAGAGTGATTTCAGGTGTGCCGCAGGGGAGTTGCTATTCTCAGTATACATAAATGACCTTGTGGATGACATCGGAAGTTCACTGAGGCTTTTTGCGGATGATGCTGTGGTATATCTAGAGGTTGTAACAATGGAAAATTGTACTGAAATGCAGGAAGATCTGCAGCGAATTGACGCATGGTGCAGGGAATGGCAATTGAATCTCAATGTAGACAAGTGTAATGTGCTGCGAATACATAGAAAGATCTCTTATCATTTAGCTACAATATAGCAGGTCAGCAACTGGAAGCAGTTAATTACATAAATTATCTGGGAGTACGCATTAGGAGTGATTTAAAATGGAATGATCATATAAAGTTGATCGTCGGTAAAGCAGATGCTAGACTGAGATTCATTGGAAGAATCCTAAGGAAATGCAATCCGAAAACAAAGGAGGTTACAGTACACTTGTTCGCCGACTGCTTGAATACTGCTCACCAGTGTGGGATCCATACCAGATAGAGTTGATCGAAGAGATAGAGAAGATCAAACGGAGAGCAGCGCGCTTCGTTACAGGATCATCTAGTAATCGCGAAAGCGTTACGGAGATGATAGATAAACTAAGTGGAAGACTCTGCAGGAGAGACGCTCAGTAGCTCGGTAGGGGCTTTTGTTGAAGTTTCGAAAACATACCTTCACCGAGGAGTCAAGCAGTATATTGCTCCCTCCTACGTATATCTCGCGAAGAGACCATGAGGATAAAATCAGAGAGATTAGAGCCCACACGAAGGCATACCGACAATCCTTCTGTCCACGAACAATACGAGACTGGAATAGAAGGGAGAACCGATAGAGGTACTCAAGGTACCCTCCGCCACACACCCTCAGGTGGCTTGCGGAGTATGGATGTAGATGTAGATATAGATGTAGTCGTGGCAATCGACATACCGTTGGTTGGTTATACAATACGAGTCATGCGGTAAGGATATATTACAGTCATAACTTAATGTGATGAATAGAGGAGACGATATGTCGCATAGACGTCTCACAGAAATGAAAATAACAAATAATCGGATGTGAACTATGCTATAACAAAGCAATTCAAGAGTCAAAACTTCCAAAACAGAACGCAACAGTCACAACATGTGGTACTTGTATAGAACAAACAGGAGGTAAGTACGTCTGTAGGTCCCTTCCTTACACGTGCCATACGATCATTATTGCCCACACTGGCCCTACGTGGGTAGCTGCACAAATTAACATTCATTTATATCACAAACAGACATAGCGCTTTATTGACTATTATGCTCATAATTCGCCTCTGGCAGTAGTCGCTCTTTTATATAGCATCTCTATAAATTTTTGACGTGCACCATACCGTGCCTTCTTCCAGTTCTGTATTCATCCAGCCATAACGCCTTTGGATGCTTTAATTCCAAAATTTTATATGGTCCTTTATAAACATGGTGGAGCTCTTTTTACTTCATTGTCATCCTTCTTTGATTTCATATGTGTTTTGACCAGCACTCGACTCATACCTAATGCACTAGGGGTGTTCCAGTTTGTGATATTGTCTTTTTCAGACATCTGTCTTTTTAACAACCATTTGTTATGCTTTTTCAATATTTTCTTTCAGTGTGGCATCTTCTTGCAGTATGTTCTGCATTGTACCCCTGATTACACTCCCTGGTGTTCTATTAAAAATATTTCCACCAGAGAATAACCTGTTGAATCATACAGCACATTGCTAGTGACATTACCGTATTTACTTATCCACTGACCTCGCCTGTTGTTTATTACACGTTCATCATAGTCCGTTTACTTCCTTCATGACGAGTTCTGCCAGGCTAGATGCAGGACAGTACTGGGACTTAAGGAGGGGTTCCATATCGTATTTCTTCCTTGCTTTGCTTGTCAACTGATTGCTGTTATCGCTGATAACATGTGTAGGTACAAATACATTGGTGAAGTAGTCTTTTGCCATTTTCTCTGCCATTTTATAGCCTGTAGTTTTTCATAAAGAATATAATCATGCGAAAAGAGGCAAGTCGGTAATGGTCCTAGCAGATCACCTACTCTTATTTCTCTGGGTTCTTTAGGTAATAGTGCATGCATATAACCTTTGTCACACAGTGTCGTCGTTTTTGTTTCCTTGCACAACTTTCAGCTTTCAAATTAATTTCTTACCTGTCTTACCATATCGGAAGACCAGCAGTCACATAAGAGTTTTTCAGTACATCTTGAGCATGAAGTGTCTCAAACTAAGATGTTTATAACACAATGATCTCTGTCTCTTGATACGGAATGTACACTCTCTACTCAGCCTTATTCACATTTTTCTCTATGAGGCAAAATACCGTCATATGTCAAGTACTGCACTGATAGCCAAACATCTGTTGCAGTGTAAAGCCAAGCGCCGGCACACCAATCGGGAACGATAGAGAAGAGATGGCTGTGAGAAAACATCAGCCAATCGCACGCTGACCGACCCCTCTCCAGGACGACAACGCGACAGCAGCAGCCCCTAGGTGAAGATGACATAAGCGCCGCGCCCGACTGGTCGCAACCCAGTTCAAGAATAGCTTCCAGACTACTCACTTCACTTGTACTATGTAGCATTTTCTATACTGAAGAAACTTGCTTATTGTTTATGTCGCCCTTTGCTTGTGACCATCGGTGTAACACAAAGTTAAGTATACTATTTGTTAATTTTGTAATAAAACTTATTAATAGGATTTGTTGGAATGTTGTTTAGCGATCCGAGAAAGGAGGTTTCCTAGACACCCCATAATTTGACGACTAGGTAGGATTTAACATACGGTTGCCACAGTTTTTCGTAGGCTTTTGTATTTTGCTGGCGCCTTAATTCTACTTGTCTTTTCTTTGCAGTGGTGTTTACATGTTTTACTACTGTCTTTTGTAGTGATTTTTGCTAATCATTGTTTTCAGGTGGGCATTACAGATTACCAACTGATGGCACTACAGTAAAGAACACAACAGAGTCGTGAGTTAATTATTTAAAAAAAAGTGTTCAAATGGCTCTGAGCACTATGGGACTTAACTGCTGAGGTCATCAGTCCCCTAGAACTTAGAACTACTTAAACCTAAATAAACTAAGAACATCACACACATTTATGCCCGAGGCAGGATTCGAACCTGCGACCGTAGCAGCAGCGTGGTTCCGGACTGAAACGCCTATAACCGCTCGGTCACAGCGGCCGGCCACAGCATACAAGTATATCTCATATCACTTCTTTTCCAGTCGCATAAGCATCCAAATTTCTCACCTACAAAATGGTACCAGGAGCTCATAGATTCATCATAGAACCATCATTCTCACAAGTTTCAACACTGCACACATCAGCTCATCACGATCATTTTCTTCATATCGTTGTGTGTTCTAATTGTCGCAATCAAAGCCTGATGAACAATACTGGCATTGCCAGCTCTCGCCCCCCCCCCTCCTCCCCCCCCCGCTATATAAATATAAATAATGGGCGAATAATTTTTTTTAAAAACTGTAGTGCAGGATGAACTTAATTACAGGCTCGATCTCTGCAGAATCAGAGAGCATTTTAAAATCCAGTGTATATTCAGCATCTCCTCTTAAATCACTGGAGAGATTTCAACCAAAGTTGTGCAAATATCCCTTACTGAAAGACAATATTCGGTGTGGGGCTAAGAACTGGCTACCTGTCATAGTTCAGGAGACGTCATAAATAATGTTACGTGTGAGAAACTGATGCATTTAAATTTATTACGGTTAAATTTTTTACTTCGGTGCTGCTAATTCCGTTCGCAATAAATTTCGCACATAGCACCCGCACAAGCGGCTAAACGTGCTTACAAAATAATACCATGGTACCAAACGTAGTTCAGGAGACACTGCGTAATATATAGTAACATGCTCGAAAAACTGCCATGTTGTACATGATGTTTAAATTTATTATTTTTGCTTCTAACTCTATTCGCAACACGTTTTGTGGACAACAATCACTTCTACCGCTGAATGTACCTACAAAATTATACCATTGTCTGACACACAGGTCAGCAGATATGACGTCATAAACACTTAGGTGCGCGAAAAAATGCAAGTTTAAATACACTTATTCTTTACTACTAAGAAGTTCCGACAGTTGAGTCAACTAAAGGAAATCCCTGACACCTTGCACTGTTCCTGACAGCTTTCAACCGCGAGGCGCAAACGGCTTTAGGCGAAAACAACAATCGCCTGTAAGGCTATGAAGAAGCGTTGCCATAGAGACGTTTACAAAATCGTGCTGCAGACACGCGAAGCAGCTGCACACAGCGTACAGAAACTGAAACGTTCCCTTAAAAAAATTTATGAATTACTGTGCTGATAAAACTCTTACGCTATTTGATTTTAAAACAGCTGAGCAAAACTGAACGTACTCAGACATTTCGCTCTTTACCTATTCTGATCAATACTAAACTGACACACAATATTTTTAGCGCAACGCAGTCTGACTTTCAATAATCCCTACAAAAGAATGGCCCCGACTAACATTAACCTATACCTTTCACAAATCACTTACCTCACAGAAATCTTCGTTACTCGAACTACTGCAATACAGCGAGCGCCACTGATGCCAGCTAAATAAAAGATTCAAACTACTGAAGGCACTAACTACTGATAGGCATAGTTAGCAAATGAAAGATTTTGATAGAGAAGAAACAATGTATTTACCTTAATAGTGTTCAAAAGTCATAATATATATAGCAGTTCATGACATCCAGTCTTACAAATTTACTGTCTTTGATGGACACACGTCCAGATCATCCGCTCTCAAAACTCCGCCATTTCTCTCCCCACATCCACCACTGCTGGCCGCTCACCTCCAACTACGCAACACTATGTGCTGTTCACATCCAACTACCTAACAGTACAATGACGAATATTCCAACAATGCCAACCAGCCACAGACTGCACACAGCACGGCCAGTGATTTTCATACAGAGCGCTAGGTGACGTTACCAACATAAAAACCTAAACAGCCTACTTACATGGCCCCCATGCTCCCCACAACAAATTTTACAAATTGTTTTGGGCAGTGGCTAATACAGATTTGATAACATTTTTCATAATTACAATAACAAAGATATCAAATGCACACACTTATTGATACACTGTTGGTCAAAAGCAAAAATTGTTCTCATAAAGACAGTCCTGATCATTTATCACAACAGTAATTACAGTTTTTCACAAAGTCTCATTAGTAAAAGAAAATGCACACGAAAGTAGTGGATTTCCATGCAGTCTTGAAGAGGTAGTGTTGTCCTTCCAACAGAAAGACAGTGCTGACTCTTGACATGCAGGCAGGTAATGGACCACAACAGAGGAGAGTCAGTCGAAGTTTTGAAGAATACTGGTAGGTAGTTCATCACAGAGCAGACCCACTGTAGCCCTGGTAGAGATTATGGTATTGGTGAGCCACCAGAGGTGCAGACCCACTGCAGTCCTTGTAGAAATTATGGTATTGGTGGGCCATCAAAGGTGCAGACCCACTGTAGTCCTTGTAGAGATGGCTAGCAGCCATCCATTGTGACTGTGCAGGTGCACTATCACCATTGAAGATTCTTACAGATAGTATAGCAAGTCCATGAACTACCACTTGTGCACTCACAAAATTTTTTTTTTGAAATGTCCTTAAAACCAGCAATGCTGTTAACCAGTCCCTTGCTGAATTGTTAACACACGTGCAAACACTAACAATCCCAACTTCTCACATATTGTGCGTATACCATGACCAACAGAAACGTGTGAAGTGAAATGTAACTTAATTTGAAGAACTGGTGTCTGTACAATTATAAATTTACAACATAAGAATGCAATTACAAAGGTACAAAGTATATCATTAAAGAACATAATAGTACAGATAACATTTGTACTAACAAAAGCTTTACAAAAGAATAGAAATAAACATATACATCAGTGTTACAGGAATTATGACATACATAAATACATAAAAGATCAGAATAGCTTTCGAAAATAATGTCTAAACATCTTTACAAAGTAAAGAACATATTATTAATGCAAATTATATTTGAGGATAAGAGTATGGCTCATCATAGTGAATGTAGCTTAGCACTAGAAAAATTATACAATTAGCTAAACACATAAAGACAGGAAAAACACTAGTACATAAGGATACACAAACACATAGAGGAATGACACAAAAGGAAAGGACAGGGATCGTTTTCAGTGTAACATTTGGTACTGCAGTCCAACCCAAAACTTCATTCCACAGATCTTTCCTGCAAAAAAAAAAAAAAAAAAAAAAAAAAAAAAAAAAAAAAAAAAAAAGAAAAAAAAATCCTATCTAACCCTGTTATCCCTAAACCCTACTGTTTCGTTCGTTTGTTCGTATCCTCTTTCAAAATAAATATTTCTCATTGTACAATACTCATTTTTGCCCAAATCTTTTTCATATAACTTCTCAGTGCATTCTTTCCCTATTCTTCATAGTTAGTTTCTTATATAGTCTACCTGCTCTTAAGCTAACTTAAATCTGCTGAGCTCAGATATATATACTAAGGGACAAGGCAATGCAGCAGCACATAACAAACTAACACAAACAGCAATGACAAAAATGCAAATTGGCAAAGCAAGCAGGAGTATATCTGAATTGGCAAAGCAAATGCAACATTACAACTAATATGAGCCAATGTGCAGCAACAAGAAAAATAAATCAGTAGTAAAGCTGGCTTAACAGAGTAATACAAAGTGAAATTCAGTAGTAATATGCCTGGCAAACAGCAGCAGCAAATGCTATAACTTATACCTAAACATGACAAAGCTCAAGCAGAAAAAATATTACCCTAAAGGTGGCAATGTCTAATACCTATGTCACACCTTAACACTAGAGTGATGCATCACGATAACTTACTCTAGCAGACAAGTTACCAAATCGTTAAAAAAATTATTTATGCAATTCCTGTGAAGGGAAATGTCTATTTGTGTTCCTCTTCTTTAAGAAAGTAGATCATAAAATTATTGTTTAATGGATCTGTAGACAGAAAATATTTACATTAGTACATCTATTAAATTTTATTTTAACTAATGCTGCATTGCAACTGGAAACTAGATATTAAACAAAATGAGCAAAGAAATACATAAAGCAGGACGTGAAACGTCATTCACAAGCCATATGGCATTTCATAATGCAGTAAAAATCTCTCAACTAGCAAGACAATAGACGTAAAATATTTCTCATCATTTCATTAGTCATTTCATTAAATATCAGAAAGTATGAGCTCAAAACTGTAATCATATGTTTCAAGTATGAGCGTGTCTTACATGAAATGCTTTCTACAAAAAAATGTCAATAGCGAGGTTAATGGCCTCTTTTTTCTCTCCACCTAATGGCTTTGTTTCCAGGCAACTGGCACAGCTGGGCGCCCACAACGCATTATGTCAAGGTCACTTAGCTTTCTTACCGAAATATTTACAACAGCAGTTTGCAGTACAGTGACAGCCTCGTATAAAACAATTTCACAGATCGAAAATTTGCGTTACAAATGTGTAGAAACTAAATTCTATAAATATAACAGTCTCCAAAAAAATTTCACCGGCTTTGTGATACATTCATGCATGTACAGACATTTCATAACTCTTAAAGTAAAATTCTTGGTTTCCAACATCCTTTTTCACAAATCAGAGTCCCTAACCACTACTAATTATTCCTTACCTTATTACACATATACATATTTGTCGACACTTCTTCAATATTTCATCATAATAAATACGTAGGATAATCAAATTCCTCATATAGCATCAGCTTATTGATCATAAACATACCTCAACAGCATAATACACATTGTCATCATAATAATAGCATCATAGCACATCAATCAAATCTCAAAATCGTCATAGCTTCCTCCAATAATTTCAAAACGTAAAAAAATTTCTCTGCTCATTTCAATAGTGTCATCTACCTCAAACGTACTTTAAAAGTCTTGATCCCATACCAAATACATCATTCAAAGCTCTCATAGTGTCACAATGGTTCCGAAAAACTATGAACAGTTCACAAAGTACAGACAAAACACAATTTCATAAGTGTGAAGTTATCCAACTGTATAATTGTGTAAGCATGTGTCACTGACATAGTAAAAAAAATGCTTGTCTCTCTCAGTTAAATGATCAGATAGCTGTGTAATATATGTGTTAGAGAAATATGGTACCGATCTGTAAAGTTGTATAGGCAAATACCATATTAGCTAGGGCTCCTTGTGCTTGCCAAACACATGGTACACAAAGTAAGCATGTACCCCCTGAGGATTAATGTACTTATACCCTCAAGTGTTACAGATTACAGCAATGGAATGAAGTGTATCATGGAAAACCTTTGTATCATTGTAATTCAAAAATCTTTAAAAAGAAATGTTTTAAGTACAAAATTAATCACTCAAATACATGTCCTTTAGCACTAAATGTGCGTCTTGCTGTAAGATAATTATGTGGATGTGTCGTAGTTATCGCCCTCCGTAAGCGAAGTTCTGCAGAAGTCAATGTACTTACCTCATCATAAATAAAGTAAAATGCTTTGAGTATAGATATCGTAGTTATTACACTTATTGCCATGATGAAGAAAGTACTGTACTGTAACGTATTGTTGTGCTATGGAAAAGGCTGTCTCATTGTAGCTATACCACAAAAGTTACTACTAAAACATGTTTTACTTTCCAGAATAATACAGAAAAATTGTGCAGGTATAAAACAGATACACCGCAAAAGCAACAATGTATATTGTCAGTCATTAGTAGCGTCATGATATAATCGTGTAGCTGTCACATAAACTAACCACTATGTCATCTGGCATCTCTCAGAAAGTACTTTAAATCCCGAATGTATTTTCACGTAAACCAAAATGTTGCATTAAAATCTCATTAGCAGTACTGATGTATGTTCTAAGTATGTAAGCCTTATAGTCATTACATAATCGTGCAACTAACAAGCAAGACTGTACACACACAATAACACTGTGTCATCTGTTCACTATAACAATGCATTCGTAATTACTGTCTAAATATGTTCCCTAGGTTCTAGACTGGATAGTTTATTTTAAAACGTAGTTGCATGTTAACAGTTTATAAGTGTGACAAAGAGTACTAGTAATGTGAAGTGGAAAGTTTTATAGCAAAGACTAAGTTAAAGAGCACATTATATTTCAATAAACGGTTTTAGATGAGAAATGTGGTGCAATGGTTTTACATGTGAAAGGTGGTGCAATCTTTTACCCTTTCTAGTGCGCAGAGTTTCAACTTCAAAGCAATTATCATGTTGTATACGTCGGTATGGAATGCTAAAATTTTTCTCAAGGTTAGCGTCTGTGTTATTTTTCTCTGAGCCAACCGGCGCACGTGGCTGCCTGCGGTGCGAGTCATTGTCGTCTCTTTGTTGGCGCGCATCTTTATTAGGATTAGGAGAGCTAACTTTTACAAATTCACCTTGACGAGAGGGCCTTGCCCTGTTTGAATCCTACCAGTTCTGATGCAATTCAGGTCTGTGGTTACGATTATACCGTCTGTCGTCATGTCAGTAGAATCCATAATTTCTTTCTTGTCGGTCACGTGGTGAAGAATTTCTCTCTGAATCGTAACTGCATGCTGAACTGTTGCGTCTGAAGTTATTCTGTCTTCCTTGATAATAATTATTTTGGTTCGCGTATTGTCTGTTTCTCTGATTGTCGCTGTGATAGTCATTACCGCAGAGAGGTGACCTTTCCCTGTAATTGTTACTACTCTGCCAACGGTTGTCATAAGGGTGGTGTCTGTTTTGGTTTACGTTGTAAGAATAGCCTTGTCGGGTCCAGTTATTATTTCTTTCATCGTGGAATTGTGACGGATGTGACCTGTAATTGTTGTGCTCCTGTTTTCGCGTTCCGCGATTGTCAGTGTCAATTTACAACTCCTGTTAACAGTCCCTGAAAAGCTTCAATGTCGTCTTTGCAACGTCCTGCCAAGATAACATGTCGTAAAAGTTCAGGCAATTTTATTAACAACGGGGATGAGTTCTGAGGGGCTGTAAGGGTTTGAAAGTTACTGATTCTTATGTAACATGTCTTCGAAATATTTAACAAGACTGGAAAATTCAGATTGTTCGAAATGTATCACCATTATGATGCTATGTTTTACTCGGTCTTGTGTAGCTTGAGACAAATATACTGAGAGGAAGGCATGATAAAATTCTCCTTCACTGTGACAATCGTGAATGACCGATCGCATTCTTACAGCTGGTTCATTCTCTAAGTAGTCACACATAAATTCTAACCTGTGCTCCAATGACCAGTTGGGAGGAAAACAATGAGAGAATTGATGAAGCCATGATTGTGGATGAATGTCGTTGCCAAAATTCTTAAATGTTTTAAATTTACGTGTAGTAATGAACAGTTTATAGTCAAAATCATCATGTCGGCGAGTCGCATATCGGTCATTGTTACTTCGTTTCGGCGGTTCCATCTCAAAATTCAGTGCGCCTTGCCAATTTCTTTCATAATTTCCGAAATGCTCTGTGTTATTATTTTGTGACTTTTCCATATTTCTAAGTCCCTCTTCCCGTGTTACTTGTGTCAACTGATCTTGTACTTCCCGGATTTCTCTTTTGTACTGTATATTGATTTGATTTTGATTTTGTTCGCATTTTCTAATTTGTCCACACTCTTCTGTGTCTGTGAAGGTTACGGGTCTTGTGTCATTCAGATCATCATCTATTTTGTAGATAAGTTAGTGAACTGATCCGAAAGTTCAGCTACTTTCTCCGATAGTGAACTGATTTCCTCAGTGTGTTTTTCTGAACCAAGTTAGAGAGTGTCCATTTGTGTTGAAATCGTATCTACTGTGTCCTTTAAGTGTTCCTGAGTTTTTGCAGGTTGCGTCACCCAATCGGTAGATGCAACTGAGTCATTTTTAGCTTGCAAGGTGTCGTGATTTTCATGAACAATAGTTTGCAGTTCTTTTATGGCTGCTTCATGATTCTGAAATGCATTTTCATGACGCGAAAAAATAGGTTGAAAATGCTCACAAATTTGTGTTTTTACGTCATTACAGACTTTTTGACATTTCGATTCGATTTTAAGTAACTCAGCAGTTAAACCTTCATGTGTTTGTTTAAGTGTTTGTTCCATTCTGTCTAACTTTTGAAGCTTTTGTCCCATTTGTTGCATTAATTGTAATAACCTTGCACTTGTATCTGAAACATGTTCCTCAGTGCTATTCGGCAGTGCATTTGAACCGGCAATATTCGCATTTTGAAAAGCAGAAAATGTGTTCAAAAAATGGTTCAAATGGCTCTGAGCACTATGGGACTTAACATCTATGGTCATCAGTCCCCTAAAACTTAGAACTACTTAAACCTAACTTACATAAGGACATCACACAACACCCATTCTTCACGAGGCAGAGAAAATCCCTGACCCCGCCGGGAATCAAACCCGGGAACCCGGGTGTAGGAAGCGAGAACGCTACCGCACGACCACGAGCTGCGGACAGAAAATGTGTCTTGACTTATTTGAGAAAATGGTGAGGACGCAAAACCTGAATCTACAGTATTTGCAAGATTGGGTCCTGTCATTGCCGATTCCTGAGGCGAGCTGTTGCCGACCGATCGATCGATAATGCTTCCCGGTTCACTAATTGTTTCCTGTATACACCATTATTTGCCGCCCGCTCTATTTCCCTATGCACAATTACCAAATTACTACTTTGAATGTCTGTTAATTCACTACACGGTGGTGCTTATAAGCTATGCTCGTCGTCACTATCATTTCTCAATTTACTTTGGAGCCTAGTGTTACGTTTTTCACACGCCATAATTATCACGTATTTCACACTATAACAAGAAAACCACAATTTGAAGAGCAAAAATAAGGAAACACGTTAACATAGCACTGAAAATAATATCTAGTTAATTGCAAGCGCAGCTGCGAAATACTTGGTGCAAATCTACATGCATGCCACAACTGTTTTCCTGTACAACAATGAAAAACTACAACTACAAAGGAAATTCTCTCTATAATTACGTGCTAGCAATAAACAATAGCTACACTAATTACACAAACTACAAGAAAAAATCAGAAGATTCCAGTGAGGTTTCCTCGGTTAAGGGTCGACATATGAAACGTCCCCATAGAAAAATTTATGAATTACTGTGCTGATGAAACTCTTACGCTATTTGATTTTCAAACAGCTGAGCAAAACTGAACGTACTCAGACATTTCGCTCTTCACCTATTCTGATCGACACGAAACTGACACACAATATTTTTAGCGCAACGCAATCTGACCTTCAATAATCCCTACAAAAGAATGGCCCTGACTAACACTAACTTATACCTTTCACAAATCACTTACCTCACAAAAATCTTCGTTACTCGAACTACTGCAATACAGCGAGCGCCACTGATGCCAGCTAAATAAAAGATTCAAACTACTGAAGGCACTAACTACTGATAGGCATAGTTAGCAAATGAAAGATTTTGATAGAGAAGAAACAATGTATTTACCTTAATAGTGTTCAAAAGTCATAATATATATAGCAGTTCATGACATCCAGTCTTACAAATTTACTGTCTTTGATGGACACACGTCCAGATCATCCGCTCTCAAAACTCCGCCATTTTTCTGCCCACATCCACCACTGCTGGCGGCTAACCTCCAACTACGCAACACTATGTGCTGTTCACATCCAACTGCCCAACAGTACAATGGCGAATATTCCAACAATGCCAACCAGCCACAGACTGCACACAGCACAGCCTGTGATTTTCATACAGAGCGCTAGGTGAAGTTACCAACATAAAAACCTAAACAGCCTACTTACAAAACTGTATACTACAAACACGGCTCATTTTTTGTTTGCTCTTCCAATAGAAAACTGGCAAAATAAATATCAGGGCAATGCTGGATTTGCCGTCAATCAATAAATAAAACTTCATATATGGCTGCAAATCTCAATAACGTTATGTCAAAAAACACAGCAACAGTGAGTTGCTTTCATCATTTGTACTAACCTTGCAGACTGTGATATCCCCATATCCCCGCGAGAATGTAATTCAACTGACGTAATATCGCCTCCAGGTAGCTCATGAGACCTTGAAAAATTATAATTTACTTAGAACAATTACTTCAGTTGCTGGATCTGGAGAACGACGGTTCAAGCCCGCGTACCGTCATCCAGATTTTGCTTTTCCATGATTTACAGAAATCGTTTAAGGCGAATGCCGGGATGGTTCCAACGAAAGGGCACGACAGCTATCCTTCCCTGATCCGAACTTGTGCTCTGTCTATAATGATCTCGTTGTCGACGGGGCGTTAAACACCAATCTCTTTCTCCTCCTCCTCAGTTGCTGGAATCATGGCAATACAGTCTCATGTCATAGGTGTGAACCGTAATTTCCGTTACAATATAGTATTTCGTAAACGAACGAAGACAATTCTGCTTTCCAATCCAAGCTGCATAGACGCAAAAATAATGCACATTCCAAGTGCAATTTATGATTAACAAATTGCTTGCAAAATCAATAATTGTGAATGATTTGTGCAACTGATACAGGGTTATTCATAAGCACTTGTGGGGATACGGAGACGACTGTACAAAAACTACAAATAATACAGAGAACCGACACATATCGGCGGATAGAGCATCTAGAGCATTTTTAACTCATATTACAGCTGCTCAATATGGGCAGCGCCATCTGTGATGCGGTAGACCTCATTACGTCATTCGAGTCGGATCCACCTCGGTAGCTGCACGGTTACTGCCGCGGATTGACAAGCAAAGGGGGCCGGGTTTGATACCTGGCCAGGTCGGAGATTCACTCTTCTCGGGGACTGGATGTTGTGATGTCCATAGGAACATATCGTCATAATTGACATTCCACTATTGAGATAATTAGGTGGGCACGCCCCGGAAGCCAATAAGTGAAAAAAATAAACGTCAAGGAAGGTGCGACAGGAATCTGCTTTGGAAACATGTTCACAGGGTTGCCTATCTGCAGATGCGAACCAATTCGATGCGACAATATGGAGCGATGGTTTGTGTAAATATTCTGACACTTAGTGCAACAAAGCCACGAATTGTATTACGAATTGAAACTTGGAGACCTGCTCTACCCACTGATTTGTGTCATTTTTCTGCCTGTCTTACAGTTTTTGCGCAGTCGTCGTCTGAAACCCAAGATGTACTTATGAATAACTGTGTTAAATAAAGCAAACTTTCTGGGTTCATATTGAAATATCTAACCAGCTCATCCCTTGTGGGGATTTGCCAGTTACCTCCATCGTGTGCGTCCCCATTGGAATTGGGGAAAGCTCGCTGACTCTGCCGCCAGCAGACTCGGATGATAGTAAGGAAATAAAATACTGACCGTGAAAAAATAACTGGACTTGGCCTTTGTTACGAAACGTCAAGAAAATGCGTCGGAAGAAAATAGAAACAAGTAATATAGAAAACGGCTTGCGAACAAGGACTTACGATTTTGAACATGGAACATTAGGACTTTGGTAACACCTAGAGCTCTCAATATTATGGCAGAAGAACTCGACAGGTATGAAATGGATCTTGTAGCACTGCAAGAAATCTGATATCCAGGAACGGGAAAACTGGAAACGGACAGGCACATTTTGTACTACAGTGGATCGGAAGATGGAAAGTTCCAGAGGGGAGTAGGCTTTATGGCCAACAAAAGTTTAACAGCGGCAGTAATTGATTCCCAACCGATTGATGATAGAATAGCTGTCGTGAGACTAAAAGGTAGATTCACAAATGTAACAATAGTTACATGCTCCGACCGAGGAAGTGGAGGACGAAAAGAAAGACAGTTTTTATGAAATTCTCTGATTTCCAAACCAAATACACTATTTCCTGGTAGATCAAAGACATAAACGCAGTATAATGAATGTAAGACCGTAAGGGGAGCCGAGGAGGGCATAGCCCATTATCTAGACATAGCAGAGGTACACCAAAGAATAGCCGCAGAAAAGCCAAGGGGGTAGGGGACGGGGGGAGGAAGAGTGTAAAAGACCATAACATTGACATAGACAGATTGAACGATAATGGCAAGAACAGAAGTTTCTCATCACGCTGCTACAAAACAAATTTCATGTTCTAATGATGGAAAATAGCCTCGACATTGAAGGCCACTGGGAAGTGATAAAAACAAATGTGGAAGAAATGACACTAGAAGTATGCTGCATGAGAAAAAGAAGGAAGAAAAATCCATGGTTTTCAGGAGAATATGAGCAAAAAATTAAAGAAAGAAGAGCAGTGAAGGATAAACACCTAAAAGAGGATTCCAACGAAAGTAAAGAACCATAAAAAAATGTTAATAGAGAAACTAAAAATCCTCTCAGAAGGAAAAAGACAGAACATGTGGATAGTTTAATGAAAAGATCAGAGGAGGATAAAAGTGCAGGAAATGCAAGAGATTTTTACCGATCAGTCAGATTTTACAGAAAATGATACATACCACGGATGTATGGCATTAAAGATAAAAGAGACAATACAGTTCTGAAAAGATCGAAAGGTATGGAAATTTCGAGAGTTGAAGAGAGAAATGTAGAAATGGAACAACAACAAGAGCCCTTCATGGAACCGCCAAAAGTGAAAGAAACAATACACTCAATGAAAATATGCTACTAAAAGACAACAAAGCTCCAGGGAGAGATTGCATAACAGCTGAATTGTTTAAGAAGGGAGGAATAAAAATTGCAAAACAAACACACAAACTTGTTATGAACATCTGGAATGAAGAAAGAATACCAGAGGAGTGGGCAGAAGCGATAATAATACCAATTCTTGAAAGGGGCAACAGTCATCAATGGAGGAACCACAAAGGCAGCTCATTAATTAGCACCGCCTATAAAGTGTTCTTCAAGGTCGTCCAGAAAAAAATTAGAATCATATTTAAAAGAGATAATAAATGAGAAACAAGCGGGATTTATGAAGAATCGTTCAACTACTGCTGGATATTCATGCTGAAAGAAGTCATATCCAAATATTGGGAGTATAACAGAACGATTGCAATACTATTTGTTGATTTTAAGAAAGCCTATGACAATATATCAAGAGATAAATTGTGGGAGAAAATCCGGAGATTCGGAACAATTGCAATACTATTTGTTGATTTTAAGAAAGTCCATGACAATATATCAAGAGATAAATTGTGGGAGAAAATCCGGAGATTCGGAATACCGTAGAAGATTATAAATCTTGTGACAATGACACTGAAAGGCTCGAAAGGGATAGTGAAAATGGATGGAGAGTATTTCAAGGCGTTTGACGTAAAAATATTGTAATACAGGAAGCGCTGGACGCAGCAAGTGAAGCAAAAGAGGGAATTGAAACAGGAACTAAAGTAAAAGTAGTGGCCAATGCAGATGACGTAGCACAGAAAATCCGGATGACCTTAAAATAATGGAAAAATACTCTTTCAAAAAGTAAAGGAAGCTGGATTAAAAGTAAACGACGAGAAAGTGAAATTCATGAGGGGAGAAAGATATCACAGGATAAAAAGACGGGAAACTCTGCAGATCTGTAGTGTTCCGAAAGGGAGTTAGATCGACATGTGTTATACTCAGGGGTCTTACCTTGTACGTTCTGCTCAAAGAGTGGAAGGAGGCACGGGCAGCTTCTGCAACTCCGACATCTAGAAGGAGTAAGCTATTGCTAAGGTGCAGGATATGGAACTCGGTGAGGAGTGGACTCTTATTCAGGGCAGAATTCGTAAGATTCCTATAGCTTGACAACTGAAAAGCCCTACTGGCACTGCCTTGCATTAATTTTGTCGGTTGACCCCTTTGATCTGGAACCTATCTCCATGAGTGCTACAGAGCCGAGGCTGGCGAATCGCATTAAGCTCCCACGTCTCCCGTAGAACGACACGGAGCTTGCGTCGTTTATATTCAGCAGATCTCGTCTGCCTACAGGGTCCTCCTGACCCCCTACTTATACTGTTTTCGTGCGTCACAGAAAGCTTGTAGAACATTCTATATCTCCTGCTGAGAGGCTGACCACTTACTTGGTATATTTCCATCATCATGTGATGTGTGAAAGCTACTTGTATCCCTGTTTTGAGTCCGGCCACAGCAGTCACGTAACGTTATTTGTCTACTGGCGCCGCTACAAATACTATTGCAGTGCTTCTGGGAGCTTCAGCTTAGTTTCTTTTCCAACTGAATAAGTCTTAATATATTCAATTTATAATCGTCGCTGATTGAGATTCGCAACAGATCGATAACAATATGTTTGAAGATATAGATGAGTTTAAATATCTGGGAATTGTAGTAAACAACAAAAATGATGAGAAGCAAGAAATAGAGGCGAGGATCAAAGCTGTATCCAGACCATTATACTCACTCAATAAACTACTATCATCTAAAATTTTTTCAAGACGAATCAAAGTAAGGGTACATAAAACCATAATCAGACCAGTATTACTATAAGAGGGAGAAATATGGAGAATAGATAAATACATGGAAAGAAAGATAAAAGTTTTTGAAAATAAAATCCTGCGAGGGAGGAAAATGGCGAAGAAGAAAGAACAGAGAGTTCAGGGAACTATACAATGAACCAGATGTACTGGGTGATCAAAAAGGCAGTATAAATTTCAAAACTGAATAAATCACAGAATAATGTAGATAGAGAGGTACAAATTGACACACATGCTTAGAATGACATGGGGTTTTATTAGAACCAAAAAAATACAAAAGTTAAAAAAAGTCCGACAGATGGCACTTCATCTGATCAGAATAGCAATAATTAGCATAACAAAGTAAGACAAAGCAAAGATGATGTTCTTTACAGGAAATGCTCAATATGTCCACCATCATTCCTCAACAATAGCTGTAGTCGAGGAATAATGTTGTGAACAGCACTGTAAAGCATGTCCGAAGTTACGGTGAGGCATTGGCGTCGGATGTTCTTTCAGCATCCCTAGAGATGTCGGTCGATCATAATACACCTGCGACTTCAGATAACCCCAAAGCCAATAATAGCACGGACTGAGGTCTGGGGACGTGGGAGGCCAAGCATGACGAAAGTGGCGGCTGAGCACATGATCATCACCAAACGACGCGCGCAAGAGATCTTTCACGCGTCTAGCAATACTTTTTATTTATTTATTTATTTTTTTTTGTTCTAACAAAACCTAAAACCCCATGTCATTCCAAGAATGTGTGTCAATTTTTACCTCTCTATCTACATTATTCCGTGGTTTATTAAGTTTTCAAATTTATACTGACTTTTTGATCACCTGGTAGTTGTGGAAGCTAAGACAAGAAGACTAAGATGGTCCAGCCACGTCTATAGGAGAGAGCAGGGATCTTTACTGAGAAAAGTCTGAGAGAACAAATCGGAAGGACGAAGAGCTCTAGACAGGCCGAAAATGACATGGAGAGACCAGTTTGCCAAGGATCTCCAGGTACTGGGAGCGAGGAAGCAAGATGCCGAGACAGAATACTGTGGAAGAGGCTACCTGACTAGGCCAGAAACCGACTGTTGCTTGTGGGGCCAGGAGTGTAAGAGTAAGTAAACCTAACCCAGCTGTATAAATAATTTTTGATCGCAGAAATTGTGCCACTGCGACATATTTCTTATATTACCGGTAAAAAAATGGAAGGGAAGTGGATATAACAAAATGGCGACCATGGCAGGATGAAGAACCTGCAATTTTCATACTATAGTAATACATAGAAAAAAAAGAAACAGAAAACAGACAAGTGCGAGTAGGATGCGCACTCTATGGTTCTGTACAAACTTAATTGTGTATACACATAGTTCATCATAGGTTCTGATGAGTGAGTTTGCGAGTATCAAGATATGTTACATAACTGGCTGTATCTTTTGATTGCATTGACTTAGAAGCTTATAATTTTTCATCGCCAGTGGTCCGAGACCTTAGTATTTGACATAAGTTTCAGCTTGATACCTCTTGCCGTTCCTGAGAAAGGGTCTTAACAGATGGACAATAAAATGATTATATAAGGGTGCTGATTTTACTGATAGAGGTATAGAACCCTAACAAGGGAGGAGACGGGAATGTAACAAGCTTAGAGGGACGTTACCGTATGTAGATGACAGATGACGATGACAGGACGTAGATGTAGCACGTATTTGGCGGAACTGTTAGAGGGCGTGGGAGGGAGGGACAGCGGTAAGTAGCGCGGTGGTGTAGGCGAGGCGGCGGCGCCAGCGGGCGATAATGGAAGACCGGCGTCAGGCGCAGCGCCGCCTGGCTGCTGGGTCAACGGCACTCGCTGCACGCCGCCGCCTGCACCCGCGTTCATTATAGCCTCACACACTTAGCTCAACACTCTCTCGGAAGGAGTTAATTTTTTTTACTCCTACATGTACAATCTGCAAATTACTGATAAGTGCTTAAAAGAACGTTCTTCGTATACAGTAGTGTCGAAGATGCACCGACGGAGGGCAAGAAGGAACTAAAGCTATCGGCACACGAACCGTGCTTTCGTACGCCAAAGTTTAGCGTGCCAAGTTCAATGTGCTGCTTAACTCTCGGAACCGATGCGACTAGTGCATACCGTACGTGTGCTTCAACGGGGTATAACCGGTCACACCGCGCTCCAACTAGTACACTACTGACCATTAAAGTAGTTACACCACGAAGATGACGTGCAACAGACGCGACATTTAACCGACAGGAATAAGATGCAGTATATGCAAACGATTAGCTTTTCAGAACATCAACACAAGGTTGGCGCCGGTGGCGACACCTACAACGTGCTGACATGAGGGAAGTTTCCAACCGATTTCTATACACAAACACCAGTTGACCGGCGTTGCTTGGTGAAACGTTGTGGTGATGCCTCGTGTAAGGAGAAGAAATGCGTACCATCACGATTCCGACTTTGATAAGCGTCGGATTGTAGCCTGTCGCGATTCCGGTTTATCGTATCGCAACATTGCTGCTCGCGTTGGCCGAGATCCAATGCCTGTTAGCAGAATACGGAATCGGTGAGTTCAGGAGGGTAATACGGAACGCCGTGCTGGATCCCAACGGCCTCGTATCACTAGCAGTCGAGATGACAGGCATCTTATCCGCATGGCTGTAACGGATCGTGCAGCCACGTCTCGATCCCTGAGTCAACATTCGGGGACGTTTGCAAGACAACAACCATCTGCACGAACAGTTCGAAGACGTTTTCAGCAGCATGTACTATCAGCTCGGAGACCATGGCTGCGGTTACCCTTGACGCTGCATCACAGACAGGAGCGCCTGCGATGGTGTACTCAACGACGAACCTGGGTGCACGAATGGCAACACGTCATTTTTTCGGATGAATCCAGGTTCTGTTTAGAGCATCATGATGGTCGCATCCGTGTTTGGCGACATCGCGGTGAACACACATTGGAAGCGTGTACTCGTCATCGCCATACTGGCGTATCACCCGGTGTGATGGTATGGGGTGCCATTGGTTACACGTCTCGGTCACCTCTTGTCCGCATTGACGGCACTTTGAACAGTGGACGTTATATTTCAGATGTGTTACGACCCGTGGCTCTACCCTTAATTCCATCCCTGCGAAACCCTTCATTTCAGCAGGATAATGCACGAACGCATGTTGCAGGTCCTGTAGGGGCATTTCTGGATACAGAAAATGTTCGACTGCTGCCCTGGCCAGCACATTCTCCAGATCTCTCACCGATTGAAAACGTCTGGTCAATGGTGGCCGAGCAACTGGCTCGTCACAATACACCAGTCACTACTCTTGATGAACTGTGGTATCGTGTTGAAGCTGCATGGCCAGCTGTACCTGTACACGCCATCAAAACTCTGTTTGACTCAATTCCCAGGCGTATCAAGGCCGTTATTACGGCCACAGGTGGTTGTTCTGGGTACTGATTTCTCAGGATCTATGCACCCAAATTGCGTTAAAAATGTAATCACATGTCAGTTTTAGTATAATATATTTGTCCAATGAATACCCGTTTATCATCTGCATTTATTCTTGGTGTAGCAATTTTAATGGCCAGTAGTGTAGTTGTTGGAAGTAATTGGCTCCCAAATTACACCGTTTACGAAATGAACAGGGGTAAAATTCCTTCGTTAGTGCTATTAAAACGCACGTTTCCTCCATTGTCCATATGCTGCTCTTGTTATTCTGTCTGTAATAATCTTAAATAAAAAATTCAATGTCCATGAACATGGTATAAGGAGAAAGGGAAAATACCATATACATCCAAGAAGGACATCGGCTTATAAAAATTTCTTACAAGTAGTGCAATTCAAATTTACAATACCGGTAGTTCCGCCCATAAGATAAAAATTTATTTCATCATTCTCACTTCGTAGTAAAGCCACAACGCCATTCTTACTTGATCACTGTTCCTATTCAATAGCAGAATATTTACATGTGAAATACAAAATTTAAAACAACATATTATAGAACATTCTTCTTGTAAGCTAAGAATAATTGGATTCAGTGGGACGCATACGAGCAACACGAAATTCGTTACGTTACTGTTCTAGGTCTCTACTCACTACGCTACACCAACCAGTAATGATTTGCGATCATACTTTGCCTCTTACAATCTCCTAGAAGTTTTAATCTTAGAGATGTTATTAACTGACATTTAATTATAAGAAACTGTACCATTTACAATGTGTTTTTGATTGATCCTCAATATTCCGTTGCCTTGAAACAACATACTTCAGTTTTATTAAAACAAATCGTACAATTAACGACAGGTTTTCGAGAGATCCGCAATTTTCTGGTTCTTAGAAACGGCATATATAAATAAAGATGGCCTTCAATTGAAAGTGAAAGTGGCGTCTCTCGGCTGTACTGAAGACATATGGCGTCATTTAACGTAGGTGGTGTTCTTCCATCTCATTGGTCTACGTTCAAACGCGCGTTCAGAGTATCTGACACGCTGTGTATTGACTTTAATGTTCGGCAGGCCTCTCCAAAGTGCTCTTTCCACGTTAGACGTCAGAAACTCGGCACGCTCAACGCTCAACTTTCGAAGGCACGGTCCGTATGCTGACGACTTTACGTACAGCGGAATGCTCTGTCGTTAACTCAAAAATTAATATGAACGCAGTCCCCTTTCAAGCCAAACAACTTCGACGACCGTTTTTGTGGTGAAGAGAGTTCATTGCTGGAGCGCGTTTCTGGAAGGGCTCCGAAATATCATCTATGGCTGCCATAATCCCTTCATTGAACAAAAAACTTTCCTATACAAATTCCTTTTGATGTCTGAGCATTTCGTAGTTTCTCGTGCAGAGCTACGGGATGCCATTAATTGCTTTGTTGTTTATGTCCGTCATGGAGTGATGGATCTATGAATCAACCACATAAATAAATTGGCACTCAAAATCAGTCTCATTCTTTTGAAAGTGTTCTTAACATTATTAATAAATTCGTTTACGTTTTTACGTCTAACATGTAGGCTACACGACCTTTAATGTATCAAGCTTTTCCACCAACAATTGCTCTTGTAAAATGTCCTGTTCTCTTTCTTCCGATATCAATATGCCGCCAGCTATTTCTGAAATTTTAATAGCTGCTCATCAAACTCAAAGTATAGAATTCCCCAATGTTTTTGTTTGTAGACAAAATTTCAGGACACCCTTGCAGTGGATTATCTTGAATAAAAGTATAGCCACGTGTAAATTCAGCCGCTTTTCATAGCTCTCATGAAAGGGGAGAGTCCTTATAAACCGTTACCAAGCTTGCGCGAGTTTCCGCTGCGGTAAACCGTCCAAAGCAGAAATTTTGAGCCTGTAGGGTATTTAAGTTCGTCCGCTTGAACGTAATACACGTAACACCGTTAAAACTGCGCAGACAAAACTATTTCACACATCAAGTTGACATTGCGTAATATGCGCAAAGTATTACTATCAGCGCAGACTCTATTCCATTTGAGACATTCTGTCTTTGAACTAGAAGCTGATATAGTCTTACCTCTACTACGTGTATGTAATGTTCGAAGCTGCACGACATTTTTAAAAATCACGTAGTAGTAGATATCAGTTCGTCCTCAGTAGAAGATGGGTTAATATGAAGGTTTATGGGGGTGATGAATTAACTTGAACTGTTATTAATGAAATATTGTTTTCATCTTTTCTAGAGAAACTATATGTAGATGACTCAAGGATATCCATGGATCCTTCTGGAAAAAAAGAAAAAAATCTAGGAATTGTAAAAAGTCAGTTTTGGCGAGATATTTGATGCCTTTCTTCTTGTGTCTCCCAAATTAGATTAATAACACATGTTCTTCTGTATTACGTTCTCACAAATCTTCTATGTAATAAGTCTGGCGACATTCTAACTAGATTCTTCGTCCAGCGGCCGCTGTTGCTGTTTGGCGAATTGTATGTCAGTGAGGCTGACCAGTCAGCCCTGTTACTTTATATTTTGTTGTGCGAGCTTGACACTGTTGCTGAGAGTGGAAAGCTATCCGATTTCTCGCAGGAAAGATGTGAGTCTGGAGTGCTGGGCAGTGCACCGTTTGGACAGCAGAAGGCTTTCATGTGTCTCAAAAACAGAGAACGGCAGCCCCCTGCGAGGCGCTCCGTTTTCTCGGAAACGTCCTGTTTCCCGAAATGTTATTGTGGTCATTTACTGATGCTAATGCGTTGCAACTGGCGTGGGGCCGCCGGCCGCTACAGCGTTCAACCTATGGGTACTTGAGCGTGAAATTTCTGTCTGCGCATCTACCGGCGCTAACTTGGCCTCGTGAGAAAATTCGTTGCTTTCCCTCGAATTTATAAACTATCCAGTCCAAAGTGTCAACCCCTTCACCAGACGTGGCACAAACGACGCTGACCAATGAAGAGAGACTTTCCGGTGCCTGTACCAACCTAATGAATTGTAATATGCATTTTTGTACAGCTTGAGTGGAAGTTTCTGTTGCGTTCCCCTCTTTTTACGTCGGTGACTTCCCATCACATTGGCAGCACCATTCAGTCACACCTCCAAGCGAAGTTTAGGAATTGTGAGAGTCTTGGGAAATGTAAGTCTCGCTCAGGCTGTAGTGCAATCCATCTTCCAAGCAGCTTGCAGTAAACTAATCTCGTTACACGTCTCGCATGCTCAGTTATTTGTATTTAATATTTTTCTCGTTTATCTTGAATTAACTAGCTGCCCAGAATTGGAAGTCTTTTTTCCTTTCCTTTCTGCAGTCTTCCAATTAAGTGCAAGCCCCACAGTGTTTAGAATCATTTTACTTTAGTTTAAACCATTTATAAGACCTTTGCTCTCTGCTATTTTGTTGTCAATAACTCACTTGACCGGAGCAACTAAATGTTTGTCTTCACAATCTTGACATATAATTTCCCACAACTTCCCGAGCTTAGGCGACCATTAAATAATAAATGTAATCAGCTACATTTTTAGGGTGTTACTTCAATTTGATGCCTTCCCATTGTTTGCAGAGCCCAAGTATTAGATTCAAACATATGAGAAGCAGAGAGCTGATAGCAAATGCATAGCGCTCTTGTGTTTCATAGGAGGATTAATTCGTACACAGGCTATTGCCCCTTATTTCTACCTCTTCCAGGTCTGTTATTATGCTACTTTTCATGTTAACTGTGCCATGTGATCCGTGATGGAACATTTGCATACTTTCCGTTTAATTTCCTCATGCACTTCGTCACAGATAATCATCTGTTCTGTGTTATTGGTGCCAGTCCCACGTAACTTGTTTCACTTTATGACAAGCGCTCAATTTTTCATTGTGAAGCCGTGGCATTCTTTTGCCAGGATAAACTTAGAAACAAACACGTAATTTTCAAACGCTCAATTTTCACTAAACACAATACTTATAGGTTTCAACTGAACAATAGCAAGCGTAGCCAACCGACCAGAACGAAAGTTATCTCAAATTTAAATTGTGCATTCTGATTAGGACACCCTATATTTATAGACATTAAGAGTTTGTAGCTAGTTTTGTGTTAACATCCCGATTGATATTACTACAATTTTGATCTGATAACGCTTCCTCATGAATAATAGATTCACTTCGAAATACCCTGGGATTTTACAAGTAGGGAAGACCGGGGTGGAAAGGCCCCCCAACGTTTGGAACAAATTTGTGAAGTCTCAATAAGGAAAAATTTTTTAGAAAAAATATTCTTCGAACATTTTTGTAATATAATTTGCGTATTAAGATGGCATAAAATAATATACTTCGTTTGTTATATCAATGAAACTAAGACAGTTTCTCTGAGTCCGTTCCGTCTCGTATGCACGTGGCGAAATGGATCCTGTTTTTTTATTTCATTTTTTTAAATTTCTTCCGTGATACATCTTACGAATAAGGTGGGCACCATCAACATCCTAGCTATCTATGCCAACGCGCGAGGTATGAGCTCACCGCTTGCACTCCTTAAATGTAATCCAACTCTCAGTTGATGTGGAATATAATTCCTTGCCATATATACACGCTGTATCATCGTCGTCTTCAATGTTTCATTCTTTGTAGAGCCTCTTTTTCTATTGTCTTCCTCTTCTTTGGCTGAAGATCATTTCCTCTTCCTTTCATTGTCTTCTCGAGCTAGCAGCCTGTTCTCTTCAACTTCTTTAGCTTCCAAGAACTTTTTTTACCAAGTACCTCATCCATGTATGGGGATGATAGAATAGCGGTTGTATCTCTCTCCTGTCACTTGTTTCTGTCCTGGTGTAACTTTGGGTTTTGGTGTAACATATTCCGGGATAAAAATAGGGAAGCTTGACCCATTGGAGTTATTGATGGGTGCATTTGGAATATCAGGCATCAAAGAACTCTGAGGTCTAGGTTATAGCTCAGTAGTTTGTAATCTGGCACTGTAGTTAGTTTGCACGAGTTCAGGAGGAGGGTTTGAAGAGTCAATAGGACTGTCAGTCGCTAAATTTGCTGTACGATTGACTGAAGGATTTTCATTGCTGTCTCAATCAGAATACCAGTCATCGCAGCTGTTAGAAAGTCATCGACTGAGAAGACGCTGAAATTCGTTGGTCATTTTATTCGAATCCTTTCATAGCATTTCTCATGTTCGCAGCTACACGCGGGCCATATGGTGGACTCAACCATTTGCACGAGATGTGGCGTTCAAGACAACCATGAACACCGTCATAGCTGTGGCGAGTCTACGGAAGTGTGGCACTTAGTGAAGCAAATGACGGCGTGCGTCCTTCGAGTGAACGTCGAATCACATCGAACCCAAGACTATATTATTCCCGGATGAGACATATTACCCACGCATGAGAACTAATACCGTGACGTGGCTTCTTAGACATGCAGTGCATTATTTGTTTCAAGACGGCACTAAGGACACTTTAGTCTTTTGGAACTATTTGCAGGAACGACATAGCAAGATCCTCCGTAACCCAAAGTATCGACGATATTTTTCCAATTATTTGTGGAGTGAGTTCCACGACCCTCCACGCAGTAAGAGAAGCTAAAATTAAAAGACGATTTTAGAACACCACACGGTACAACGTGGCATCTACCTTGTTCATTGCGAGAAGTCGTACCGGGATGATAAAGCAGATGGAGAGTTTCGTCGTGACCCCTCGCACTGTGTAGCAGTATTTGCACGCTTTCCTCTTTTTGTCCCAGTGGGAAAGGTTCTTCGCAGTTGAAAGATGGAATCTGGGGAAGTAAACGAAAAAAAAACATGTTCACTTTACAAGTATTTGAGAAGGCGTTTTTGTGTAAATATTGGTCTCAAAGCTTCCATCAGAATTAGAATTGACTTAATATTGCCGCCGATATACGATCGGGATAAAGGCACAATATGTAGCTATTATCAATTTCATTGATACAAAACGCATATCTGTACGGTCCGGTACAGGATCAAGAATTAATTAAGTTGTTAACTGAAAGACTGCTATTCGGTGTGCTCCAGATCTAAAGCTTCTATTATTAGCTGTTTGAGCGTTGCGATAATGGTCAGTCAGTCCAGTATATATATATATAAGGGTGTTGATCGTACTCTGTAGGAGTCGTTTAAGAAGGGATCTTTCGAAATATCGCTCCTGTTAAGTCAATTTAGAAGCTAGTATTACGAAAATCGGTATTTGATTCCTCGATAAAAACTAAATAAATACGTCTTACAGCATTTTTGAAAATGTAATCTCTATTAGGATTCCGTTTTTACTCATCGAGGTACGGAATCTTAAAAAAAAACTACCACTTTCCAAAATACATTTTAAATTTAATCCAAAGATTGGGACTGATATAATAGGCATTAAGACATCGTCCATAATTACTTCAAGCTACCGCAATAATTCTTCTCTTATGTGGCGGCCATTGTCGTATGAGATGTGTTGTTTCGAATAGGATGTTAATCGAAGCCAAAAGCAGTTTTCCGGGTAATGACGCGCTGATCATGATTCAGTGTTTCAGGTGACCTATCACGTGTTTGTTAATCATACTGTGGCCGATAACGATCTTCATATTGTCGAAGTGGTTCATTCACATACTACCTACCGGCCTACGATGTTCAAATTTCGTCGTTTCTAACCACGCTGCTCATTACTACTATTATAGTATTGTTGGTGCTGCCTGACCGAATTTTTATTAAGTCGATTATTTTGGTTAGTTTCCTGCATTCGGTGTTCGTCATTAACGACCTCGACGCGGTCTAGCGCCAACAATAATTCTTCAAAATCGCTTTGCGCATCACAGCAGGTCGTTTGCGCACAGCGAATAGCAGTCTTTCAGTTAACAACTTAATTAATTCTTGATCCTGTACCGGACCATATATAATATATATGGAGTAAGTTTGTATAGAAGTTTGGAGCGCGAGTCCTACTCTCGGTTGTGCAGTTTTTTTTTCTTTTTATTCCTGTCATCAGCACGCTGTCTGGTTTGGTGGTGCCTGCCACGAGTTCCCCTCCTGTGCCAACGTTTTCATCTCAGTGCAGCACTTACAGTCACGCTCTCAATTATTTGTCGGATGTAACCCAATCTCTAACTTTCCCAATAGTTTTTACCCTCTACAGCTCGTTCGGGTGCCACTGAACTTATTCCCAATATCTTAACACATGTTCCCCACCTGTCCCTTTGTAGTGTCTGTATATCCCAAATATTTCTCTCCTCGCCGATTCTGCGGTGAACGTCCTCACTTCTTACCGTAACAGTCCGTTTAATTTTTAACATATCAGTCAACAATCACACATCGTTGCAGAATCAAAATTACTGTACACTTTTGGGCGTTAGTATTCGTACGGCGCATGCCTTGCATCAGCAGAAGTGAGAGCAGAGGGCAAAGGTCGCGCTTCCAACCTGGAGTGTTAAGTGTGGACGTCTCTTTCGCAAGTTGCGATGCGGCGCCACAATGGCTGACTGGGGCGGAAGTAACGCTCTCTGCTGATGGGCGGCCCCGCATTGTCCTCTGGCTGCCGCCTGCGCTGCACGCCTTGTGGCAGAGCGCCCACCTGCCTTCACAGCTAGGGGAGCCTAAATGCCAAGTGCCGGCGATTGTCGAGAATGTGTCGTTGCTGTCGTCATACCCAAAAAACACTGAGCAAGCAGCATGCAAATCCTACCTACCCAACAGTTTTGCGTATTCAGTCACATCAGCTCCATAGTTTTGAGATACACTGACGGAAATGGAAAGTACACTATCTGTTGCGGAATTGGCCACTAGATGTCACGAGAGGCGGAGCCTCCAGTGGAAGGGATTCTGGGAGCATTGCGTTGTCAGTAGCGAAGCAGTAGCAGCACAGTGGACAGGCCAGGAGAGAACATTGACTTCGAATGTGCACTAAACATTGGATGTCACTAGGTCTGACCTTATCGACAGTGTTAGAATAGAAACAGGGATAGTGATCATGATGTTATCTTGACAGATTGATGTTATCAACTATTTGTTAAGAAGGCAAGGACAGTGTTTATGCTTGAAAAAACAGATAAGGATTTGTTGGCATCAGACAATGAATGGACATCATTTAGCTCCAGTATGAGGGACGCAGAGGGGATTATGGGCAAAGTTTAAACTGATTGTATATCTAGCTCTGGAGACGTATGTGCCAAGTAAGTGGTTTAAGGATGAGAAGGACCCGCCGTGGTTTAGTAATCAAATTCGGAAAATGCTGAGGAAACAGAGATTGCTGCACTCTCAGTTCAAAAAAGAGCGCGTAAATGTTGACTTGCGAAAGTTAGTAGACATTCGCGCGACCGTAAAAAGAGAAGTACGAGAAGCATACAACTTCCACCGACATAATTTAGCGAAAGATCTTGCCCAGAACCCAAGAAAGTTCTGGACCTACGTAAAATCGGTAATCGGGTCGAAGGCTTCTATTCAGTCACTCGTCGACCAGTCTCAGATGGCAATGGAAGACATTAGAAGGCTGGGTGAAGTTTAAAATTTCAGGTTTAAGAAATCATTCACGCAAGAGGATCATACAAACATAAGGGATGACATGGATGAAATAGGAGTAGCAACTACACACACAAATGTGAGTTTTGTGGAGGTCCTGCAGCACCATGATCCCAGCCCTGGGGAAATACTGCTGTATGCCGTGTGAACACTGAGTTGAGCAGGCTGCTGCTGACTGAAACGAAATCTCATGTGAGTGCAGTGCCTGTTGCTACAGTTGGGAGATGTGGAGGCTCAAGACATGGCCTACACCCAGATAGAAGAGAGATAGGTTGGCTGAGCTAACTGATAATGTTTTCTTTGATGAAGCTCAGAGTAAGAACATAACTGTTTATCCAGTAACAAATGCTCCTACTGATAAGGATGCACAGTTAGTTAGGATAAATAATATGTCTTACAGTATGGATACACTCAGTGGAAATCAGTGAAAATAATTAATGGCTCCAGAGCAAATGTTTTTAAGAATAGTTTACAAGAGATGACATAGGATATACGAGTAACGTAGAAGTAAATATCCTCAGAGTATGAAACAACTTAAATCACTTAATAAAAGCAAGTCTTCTGGTCCAGACTGTATACCAATAGTTTCCTTTCGGAGTATACTGATGTATTAGCTCCATACTTAACAATCATATACAACCGTTCGTTCGACGAAAGATCCGTACCTAAAGACTGGAAAGTTGCACAGATTACACCAATAGGCAAGAAAGGTAGTAGAAGTATTGCACTAAATTACAGGCCCATATCATTAACGTCGATGTGCAGCAGGATTTTAGAACATATATTGTGATCGAACATTATGAATTACCTCGAAGAAAACGGTCTATTGACACACGGTCAACATGGCTTTAGAAAACATCGTTCTTGTGAAACGCAACTAGCTCTTTCTTAACATGAAGTGCTGAGTGATTTTTGGTGTTCCCCAAGGTAGTGTTATAGACCCTTTGCTGTTCCTTATCTATATAAACGATTTGCGAGACAATCTGTGGAGCCGTCTTCGGTTGTTTGCAAATGACGCTGTCGTTTATCGACTAATAAAGTCATCATAAGATAAAAAAAACTGCAGAACGATTTAGAAGATGTATCGGAATGGCGCGAAAAGTGGCAGTTGATCGTAAATAACGAAAATTGTGAGGTCATCCACATGAGTGCTTAAAGGAACTCGTTAAACTTCGGTTACACGATAAATCAGTGTAATCTAAAAGCCGTAAATTCAACTAAATACCTAGGAATTACAATTACGAACAACTTAAATTGGAGGGGGGGGGGACATAGAAAATGTTGT